>NC_091529.1:8750000-10000000 GCF_041682495.2 Bombus fervidus
TGGCTTCAGTTGGACTGACTCATAATAAACAAGTTGAAAAATATTATAAATTATTTGCTCAAAAAGTTGGACTGGAGTAAAAAGAAACTTTTTAATACAATAACTTTTCCATCCATTAATATGTACATTAGGATAAAATATTATTTCTTTTTACATTTTTTTCAATGAAATTACATAAATTTGCATTTATTATAAGAAATATATACAATTTGTAAATAATACATATAATTTATATAAAATACTATATTTCTATACAAGATCTAGTATCTTGATAATATTATGGGGAAATTTTCCGTAACTAAATAATCATCTTCAAATATTACGATCAAATTCACTTCAAATTCTGTAATGAAATATGACCTTTTTATCGCCAAATTTATTATAAAAAAAATCCAGAATGAAAGTCATATAATGACCTTACCGACTTTAAAATTACTCGTGCTTAATGTAGGACATGTAAATAACCGTGGGAATATCATATATATTGGTATAGGTAAATTTGTACAAACATTTCCTTCGCCAATCTGTATATTTTGTATTTCAGTAGCTGAAATAAATATAGTATTATAAGATCACAAATGAAATGTTAATATATTCTCATCCTACCATCTCTGGAATATCCTTCAGCACAACCACATGTCTCTACTCTTACCAACTGCAGTTCGATTGACTTTATTACAGCTTCACAATGTTCGATTACCACCTTCAAAAATATTGTTTTTTCATACTACTTTATCAAAGAAATCATGCATATTATAGTATTATTACCTCTCCTGTTAAGGGTTCAGAAATCTTGCAATGCAATGAATCTAGTTTCCCAGAAATGCAAAATCTAGGTACATTGATTCTATCTCTTGTGTTTTGCAATGATTCTGGCATAATATTAAAACACACTGGTTTACTTGACTCTTTTTGTATCTTAGGAGGCACCTTATCTTCAACTATGAACTCTAACGATTTGCTTACATCTTTTGCTAAGAAACTTCTTTTTATATCACAGCGTATAAAATATTGGATATTTACAAAAACTCCATGATAAGTTTCATACAAAGACTTAGTCCCTCTAGGTTTTAGTGGTAATTCGAATGGTATTTCTGTTCTACCACTTGGTATTTTGCCACTCGGAGCAACGTCTAAAGTATATTGAACTAATTGTATTGGCTGAAAATACAAACGATAAAATTAGTTGATCCACTTGGTTCTTATTTTATGACAGAACCATAATTTGCAGAAATATTTCTGAAAATTTCTAGGTAAAACTAACCTTTACAGAATTGTAAAATGCTTCAAAAATGCCAAAATTCTTCGAACTAAGCTGTAAATTGACCGAACCTTCCATACTTAAGAATATTCCATCATGTTTAACGTCAGAATTAGTTTGTAGCAATATAAAACCAGCTACTATTTCCTAAAACATAACCTCAATATTTTCTGTTTTATAATGTTTCTATCGGAAATTATAGTACAGACCCCTTCATGATATATTTTACTAGCTCGCTTTAATTTGATATCGATGTTTATTGTCATTTTCAATTTATGATTGTTAATTAGATAATAATCATATATGAGTTTATGTATTCACTAATAACGACATTTGTCGATTGTTACTATATGTATGATCTATAGTATTTATGTCAAGTTTAATTAATTATAAGCTCTACGCTGAACATTTGCATGCAAAAAGCAAATAAACACAATACACAATTAATTGCAATAGAACGCAAATAAATATATTTAAGTATAAATTTCAGGACAACACGTCAATAGAAACTGAATCAGCTGTTTTAATATAATGTATATATTGACACAAGGAATTCTGATATCTTTAATTTAACATTTCTTTCGCATGAAATAAAAACAATTATGAAATAGAAAATATGTATCAAGACATTATTTACAAAAGCATACATTGTTGGCTTGTTAGAACGCTCATATAATTAAAAAAAGCACGTTTTTAGGAAGTCAGTTTGAAATAGAAAGTTCAAACTAGAAAATTATTAATTATTCAACTATTTAACAATGAAAGAATTTATATTTGTTTACAATTCAATTAATAGTCGGTAGGTTTGGGGAATCTTCGATATAATACTGCTTGTAATATGTATTGCTTATTGCCTCATTGCCAGAAAAAATATTGGGAATCTATTCTGAATTTTAACAACATTTTCGTGAAATAATATGATTGTATTAGATAACTGTAACATTTCTAATTCCCAAATAGCACATTTTAGAGCTAATGTTGTGCAAATATTTAAAAGATGACGATTTTTTGGATATATCATTCTTCTAACTAATTTAGCAAATAAAATTAACATCAGTAAAAAAAGTATAGTCATTTTCTGAAAAACGATTTGAAATAGTTAATTAAATTTACTTTCATACTATTAATTCATTCATATAATAAACAAGAAAGCCACTTGAAATTTATCAATTTATAAAAAAAAGTGAAACATAGTTGTGACACGTTTGAAATACGTTACTATTCGATCGACCAATCAAGTTTCGTGACTTTCGCGGCATTTCTTCTTCTGTATACTAACATCCGCAGAAGGTGAACTTCCGTTCGATCGACTAAACAAATTCAAACCGGCAGAGTCGTTACTGCGAGTTAAACGTTGTTTGGGAGACGGTGGAAGTAGACTAATCGGAAGACTAGCTTTTGGTGTTGCGTGTAATTATTTCCTGACTTTGTTAACGATGGCTTTAAGAAATAGGACCGCGCTCACGGTAAGTTTTAAATATTTTAAAAACATCGATGTGTATCAAATTAGCCATTGATAACAAGGGGAGGTCAATAGAACAGGGTAACCGTCTGTTCCTGACATCTTTAAATGCCCTTCATTTATTTCAAAAGTCATCGAAATAACAATCATTATGATTTATCCATATTGCTGTATGTATTTTAATATCCTTAATACGAATTTTAATATCACTCGTTTGATTGTTTAATAACGAAGAATTTTGATTTTTGAAATTTAATATTAACGTACATTTTGATCGTTAAAGCTTCGTGCATCTTTTAATATTTTATATAAATTGCATATATTTCAGCTCTTCCTTCGTTATGTAATATTATTCTAAGGTAGAAATTGTTATAAAAATATTAAAGATGTAATTAGTTGTAAGTTGCATCATGTATCTTAAACGGAAATGCGTTCGTAAACATTTAGAGCCGATTTAGGCGGAATTTTGTGCTGCCTAGGTAATTACATCACGAAAAGCATTCATTTCATTTTCTATCTATTGTATGAATTATATTTATTTTATTTACATCATATTATAATGTTTTATTCCTATACTCGGATATATTAAAAATTAAAAATTAAAAATTGTTTAAATGATAAGGTCTCTTTTTAATATTTAATTATTATTTTGCTAAGAAGATCAGCATTTAAATATTTAATTCGTATTTGTTATATCCCCTTTTATTTTATTAATATTTTACTTTTAACTCCTCATACTTACCATGTATTATAACATAAAATAAGTAATACAATAGTTAGTAGATTAAATTAGTTGGATTTATTGAAAAATAATATTATTATATATATATACAGAATATTTGTAAAAAATAGTTTTGATAGTCAAAAAGTTATTGTTACACTAACTATTGTATTAAAATATATATGTAACAATTATCTATTTTTATATATATGGAAAGAGTAAAGGTATTTCTTTTTTTAACAAGTAAGATCTATACAAGAAAGTCAAAATATGGATCATGAAATAAATTTTCAGAATATTGTAAATCAAGAAAATACAAAGAATCTTAAGTCTTCTGTGACCACAATACCTGGGAAGACAAAAAGAGCTGCTTTGGGTGAAATAGGAAACAAAGTGAATACATTAAGAGGCATAGAACCCATTGATAGAACTAGCTTGCTAATAAAAGACAAGAAACCGATTATAGCCCCAAAACAAGCTATCAAACCACCAGAAAGAGCAACTGAGAAACTACCTGTACAAATAGTTAAACCTGTAATAAAGGTTGCAGTTCCTCACGAGAATGTGGTATCACTACCTGCTAAAAAGGAGGTTCAGTCATTCTCCTCAGATCTATTAGCAGTTGAAGATATTGATGAAGAAGATAAAGGAAATCCTAGTCTAGTTTCTATTTATAGTAATGACATTTATGAATACTTAAGAACTCTAGAAAGTATGTATCCCATTTCAAAAGGATATCTATCTGGACAAGAAGTTACGCCAAAAATGAGGAGTGTACTTATAGATTGGTTAGTGGATGTACACCAACAATTTCATTTAATGCAAGAAACATTATACCTAACTGTTGCTATCATTGATAGATTTTTACAGGTTTGTTGTTACATATAAAACTTTTAATATTTATGTAGTTTTCTTTGAAGATAAATTTTGTTTTCTTCCAACAATAGGCTTTTCGCTCAATAGATAGGAAAAGATTACAATTGGTTGGTGTGACTGCTATGTTTATTGCTAGCAAGTATGAAGAAATGTATTCTCCAGATATAAATGATTTTGTATATATCACAGATAATGCATACTCGAAAGTAGAAATATTACAAATGGAAATGCTTATTGTAAAAACATTAGATTATTCTTTTGGTAGACCATTACCCTTACATTTCCTAAGGAGGTACAGCAAAGCTGGAAAGGTAATTTATAAATTTGTATCACCGATTAATTTTTGTATCACATAATTTTATATCTTTAACTCAATAAATTGTTTTTAGGCACTCCCAATACATCATACAATGGCTAAATATTTTCTAGAACAAAGCTTAGTTCACTATGAAGTGTGCCACTATCCACCAAGCCTTATTGCAGCTGCAGCAATATATTTAGCTTTCCTGTAAGTTATCTATTAAAATATTATCTTAAAGGATTAAAGTCATTGTGCTTTCTCCTTTTCTAATATAGAAAAATCAATCAAAACAAGCAAATTGAATCAATATGAAATAATAGTTGATACTATTATTTACTAATAATTCACCATTATTGTTTTATCTGATTATGCAGAATTATTGATAATGATGACGAAGACCAGCAAAAGGTTGTCTGGACAAATACCTTGGCACATTACAGTACCTATTCCAAGGACGACGTATTCCCTGTAGTACGGGAAACAGCAAGTATTATAGTTAATGCGGATAAAATTAAGTATCAAGCTGTGAGAAAGAAATATGCCCAAGCAAAGTGCATGAAGATTAGTACTCGACCCGAACTTAGATCAGCAACATTAGATTTATTAGCTACTGCAGATAAAAGCGCAGTATAATATTCATTTTAAAAAATAACTGTAGTGAGATATTTGTTTGTTCAATATTTCATTGGACAAAATAAATTACATCACACATAGGATGATACATTTTCAAGTAGAAACATATGAGATGAGCAGACTTAAATAAAAAGAGAGAGAAAGACGAGACTATCTTCATTTATCTTCTTTTCCTATCATATTGTTTTCATATAAAAAATGTCATAATTAAACATTTATTTTGATAGTTACCATGATGAATATTAAAATTATTTCTAAACAATGACTTTAGCTCCAAAATTTATTGGAGTAAATAATTTGGTATGAAAAATATTCCTACAAACAAGATTCAGTAAGGTAACTAATGATTCCTTACCTATAAAATGCTGCAGGGAAAAAATACTTCAGTTAGAAAATACAGTTGTTTATCTATTAAATTAAAAGTATGTGAATGGTAGTCTCGTTTTAATTACAAATATTAGCCTCAAGTATACAAGTTCTATTAAAAATGGGACATTTTAACTCTAAATATTACGGGGTTGCTGTACGAAGTTCGTAAGAAAGGAAGAAAAACTTTAGTAAGTATTTCCGTATGATATAATGTAACTCGAATATTCTTTATTCTTGAGTAAAGTTATTTTGAATTTTGTTGAATAATATCTGATTTATTAAAAACCAGATACTTAGTATGGAAATTACTTATTAAAGATTTTTTTTATCTATGCACGTAATTACACAATTTAGGGTAATTATAGAGAAAGTTTTTTAGTAGAGGAGAGAAAAGGAAAGAAGCATGAGAGTATAGTCAATTGATACGGAAATGTGTATATTTTTGGATCACTATAGAAAACTATCGAACAACGTTTGTCAAAGGATCTCTGTTTAAATTCAGTAAAATTTCGGCAAAATGATTAAGGTGTAAAAGTAATGAAAGCTGAGAAATTTGGAATGGATTTGATTTCAGTCCAAAATCATTTTAGAAATTAATACTGCAATTGACTATAAAATTTAATTAAGTACTAAAGGCACGATAATAAGATAGTTATTTTAGATTATATTTAATATAGATTATAATATAGTTCAATTATTTAATACAAAATATTCCTAATATATTTTATAAATTATAGATTAGCAAAGACTATAAATTAGAAATACAATAATTTTTAAACTTTGTAGTCATTGAACATTTTGCCGAATTTTTATCTAATTTAAAACAAGATTTTTAGGTATTTAAATTGTGAATCATATCTTTTATACTGAAATATTAAAGAAATTTTAACTTTTATTCATGATTATAAAAACATTTTTATTTTGATATTAGTTCTATAAATAGTTTTAAATGTTAATGTATGAAAATACCCGAGTATTCCAGACGATATTAATAATCTATAATTTGATATCAATATTTTCACAAATATTATATCAATGAACATGACTGTTCATATCTGACATTTTGTCAGTGTGCGTTTGGAACGTAAATATTGTATAAAATTTATGTAAAGAAAATTTCAATAGAAAATAAATTGTAATAATGTTTCTTCCGGGTATCATATAATTCATACAAATTTAAATATTATATTATAATATATATATATTTGAATTTATATCGAGATGTTTGTTTTATAATATAAATCAATAGAATACTATAAAGCTGCGAGTTTGCCTCGCAAAACTTTGTTATAAACTATGATAATTATTGTAACATATTTTATTTCATATATACCTAGAGAGAAATTATCTTTAATGGTAAATAACTTAGAGATTTATTAAATAAATGGAAAAATAAGCAGAAATAAATGTATCCTTTTTTTAATGGAAAGATTGTAATTGTAAAATATAATTCAAAATTAGATTTCTAAAAATATTCACTGTAATTAATTAGTAAAATATGTTCAATTTCCAAGGTGAAGAATTAGCTACCGGTGGATGTGTAATATAAGATTCTGAAAATTCGAGTAATAATTAAGATAAGTTTCCTCAATAGTTTAACAATAACTTACCAACTAATTTATAACAGGTAGAGAATCCTTGTGAATCTGTCATCGTCATAAGTTCTGTATTTTCCTAAAATTTTTTACAAACATAAAAAGTAGTGCAATTAATTAATTCAGTTATAATTATGGTGTAATGTATACCATTTCTGCTAAGCTTGAAGCTGCAGATTTATCCCAGATTTCAGATTTACTTTTTTCTATTATTAAAAGTAACTCTTCCATGGAATTTTGTATTTTTTCCGCATATTCATCGTCATCGAAATACAAAAGCATTTGTATCAATATGTGCAAATCATCTGAAATTAGAAATATTATGTAATCTTTATATGATAAATAATTTCTATAAATAAGTACACAAACCTCGTTCTTTGTACATATTGCTGATAATTTGATACAAAGTTTGTATTAATGCCAGATCCTCGAAGACACTGCCTTCTTTTAAACTTAAAAATTTCCTTTCCTGCTTTCTTCGATTTTTGCTCGATCTATAACTTTTTCTAAAAGTAATACACATATAACATATTTAATTTTTAACATAAATTCATTAAAAAAGCTTTATTCATCATTCTCAAACGTCTTTACCCAGAGATAGTAGACAATCTCGATCTTTGACTCAATGTTGAACTAACAACGCTACTTGTATCGCTAAGAATATCTGAAATGCCGTTATTACATATCAATTCATTGTCACAAAGTATTTCATTGTACGATTTCATGTTTCTCTGAGAAATATTGTGCCTGACTGTTGCAAGACGCAATTTATATCGCTCAAAATCTTGTCTATTTTTTTTTATTTGTGATAGAGCGTGATCTGCATATTCGTATATACTAGGTTTTATATGACATTCTAAAATATAACAATTTTAATTAATAATGTAGTAAATTGATATTTAACTTATGTAATATTTTTGAAAGTGTAAACCTACCAATCAAATCTAGATTTTTGGTATCATGCGCAATTCTTACAGCATCTTTCCATTGTTTACCATTACATAAAGAGATTATAGCTTCCTTCGCATTTTTGAAATAATTCATTAAAATATGTGCAGCTTCCTCATACTTTTTATCAGTTTTTAGACGTTCTACAAGATCCTGATAAATCTCGTGTTTTTCTGTTTCACTGAAATATAATTTAATATAATTTAATTTTATAAATTTATAAATCTATAATAACGACTTCAATCTGTTTTATATCTATTGCTTATATCAACCTTAGTTCCATTTGAGTAGATAGTATAATAACATCTTGCCAACAACTAGCTAATTTATAAGCATTTAAAGCTTCTTTGATATCACCAGATCTATGAAACATAATTCCAGCTTCATGATAGTGTTGTTTATTCAATAAATATTCACCGTAACTTCTGGCTACCTCCTTATACATTTTGCTTTTCTTCTCAAATAATTTTAAAGCTTTTGTATACAGATTATAATTGCGTATCAGATTTATACATTCGTTAAATTTGTTTGGTTCTTTCGCAATATGTTCAAGAGCAGACTCATAACGTTTCAAATGTAAATCAATAGAATATTTCATATAATTCTCATCAAGCTTTTTCAAGCCATTAAGAAATGGAATATATTCTTTGGGATCTTTTTGTGACTTAGAAGCAATGAACATAGTCAAATCAAAATCATACATTCCTAAAGCTATATCAAATAGTATATTCACATCCATTATGTATAACAGATATTTTAGTGCTTCATCAGACATTATGTGTTCCTCATATCCAGCACGGTTTTCCTCTAACTTCTGAATTTCCTTTATTTTCGTTAGCGCAGCTTCTATTCCTTGCTTTTTTTTATCTTTCACCAAACTGATTAATATTGGTTGAATTAAATTATCAGAGTTGTTCCTTTCTTCCATAATGTTTCGCAGTAAACTGCAAATTGATTCAATTTTATTTATTTCAAGGTTTCTGGATTCTGACTGATGTCTTCGATAGTAATTTGCATATATCGTCGTGGTAACATCTTCATCTGCTAACTCAGACAAGAATAAACTCAACCAACTTGCTTTGGAAACTTGTTCCACGAATTTATTTGCATTCTCGATAAATCTTTTTGGATTATAGTCATAGATCAAGTTCAAGTTTATTCGTTGTCTCCGCATTAAATCGAAGGCAGATAAATAATTGCAATTATCTAAGTAAAATCCGATAATATATAAAGACAATGCCCTTGGTTGAATGCATTCTAGGTTTCCACGAGGCATTTGCAAAACAACTTTGGAATCTTTAGGAATAGCTGCAATCAATTGAGATCCCCTTTCCACTCTTCTAATATTCACATCTAAAAATATTGATTAATCAACTTAATTATAATATTAAAACTAACTTAACAATTAGAAATTAATGATTGGTATACCTGAAAATGACTTATCATCGAGTCCATTTTCCCATGGCTTTACAGTCAAATCTTGCTTTATTAATTCTTCAAAGTCATTCTCGTTCAAGTTAATGCATATTAAAGTATTTTGTGCAGTTGTAAGAAGTAAAAATTCCGAGTGAACGAAAAAACTTGTGATATTGTTAGCAATTTGCTTTCCATTAATTGCAAAACAGTTCCTGTGATATAATGACAGTACCATGTGCTTTGTACCAATTTTCACAACTTCTACTTTATAAGTATATCCTTGCAATTGTGTATCAACTGGAACTAGTTCTGTTTCTTTTGTATATTTTATAATGGAATTGTCTATAATTATATATGCTTCATCTGAATCTGGAGAACGAACTATGTGTTGAATTAAACCATCCATAATGTGTATTTGCCTTTAAACATTAAAGAATTATTAATTTTCTAAACTAAAGTATAATTTATACTACTTTTAAATTAAACAAATTTTTCTCATAAATATACCTCAATATAACTTGTCCCTGTGTTTGATCTTCTATTGCACTTAACATCAAAACACAAAGGAAACTCTGATCATTTATTGATAATGAACATAAAACGTTGTTTTCATTAAGCCATAAAAAGTGATGCATATCGTAAAAGAAATTTTTATGCTCTAGTAGAATATCCCACTTAATATCATATGTTCCAACATGTTCATAGTCTAAGAGGAATGAATCCTAATTTTTTAAATGCATTAGTGATTATCCTTTAATCTTTGTGAAATTTTAGATAATTTATAATTCATTTATATTTACCACTAAATACTTGTAAAATATTAATTTTTTACTGGCAGAAACACAGAAGAATGCATTGCTGTCTATCCAGGTAGCTTTGCCTTTTACATCAGGTGCAAAAACAATAGCATTTATGGACTCAGAAGTTTCTAAAGTTTTATGTGCCATTGGTGGTGGTACAATTCCTACTCTAAGACCAGTCATTAATGACTTATTTCCATTAATGATGCCAATAACAGATTTATCATGTACAGTTATGCCTCTACTATGATCAACAGACCAATTATAGTCAAATGTGATAAGTTCTTTGTATGTTAAAACAATCAGCTTTTTAAAACAAGATGTTGTACTCCATGTGGCACATATCAGTGAGTTATCTGTGGGAAATTTAATAGTTTGTTTCAAATACCAATGATAATTATTTTCTGTCCATAGTTGTAGAACTGAAGAAGAATCTGCCTGAATTTGACACCAAATAGTCAAAATTTCTGAATCTGCAGACCAAAATAAATCTTTCACCTAAAATAAGTTTTAAAATATTAAAATTATCATACTCTTAAATTTATTCAGAATAATAATAAATGCAAATTTTCACACATACCCTAATTTCTTTTGGTTTAAAAGGAAGTGAAAATTCTCTGTGTTTTAAACCATTCTTCTCAAAGAATACAACAAGGTGTTTGTTTTGTGAAATCTGTGTTGCTGCAATCAAACTACCAGATGGTTTCCATGACAATGACTCTTCCAAACCATTAGTGATTTCACTGGTGTATTGTAAAATACCTTCTCTATTGAATACTTTAAACTGTCTAACTTTATTTTGGGGATGTAAGAAACCAACAGCAAATAACAAACCATCATCACGCCAAGTTATTTTATATAATCCATCATCTAGATCGTTTTCACATATTTCTGTTGGCTTAGATATTGCTGCTTTTTTTCCTTCTGAACCATGAAACTGAGTTTCCTTCTTACCCCAACCAACAGTTACAAATTGCTTTTGACCAAAATATTGTGCATGCAGATCTACCTCTGAGATTATTTCAAAAGTAGATACCATTGTAATCACAATACCACTAATTGTAACTAATATGATTATTTCATGATCTGGACTTAGTTTCATGCATTGTAAATCTGTGTTTAAATCAATCATTAATTCGTATCTAAATTCAGGTTCTACATTTATTCTTATAATATTGCCAGATTTACAGACACCATATAGTTCTTGTGTTACACTACAATATTCCAAACCGATGAATTCTAAATTTTCATCAATTTCGAAGAAACTTATGTCTTCCACATAATTCGATGGAATTTTACATAACTTATTTTTTAAAAGCATGTAAAAATCATCATTAGTTGAGTCAACAGTATACAATATTTTTAAATCTCTTACATTTGAAATTTGATTTTCTAGGATATTTAAAAGACGACTAGTGCGTTGTTTCACTACCAAATTCTTCATTATTTAATAATAACGTGATAAAAGCATAGAAAAAATAATCGAGGAATTTTTGTTTGCGGTTCACTGGAGGTACAGAAGCGAGAACTTTAAAAACTAACCTCTACACAATTCAAAATATATAGGTTAATGTGAGAGATACATATATAGGACAATAATGAAAACAGTTCTGTAGTTTTTTCTATTTTATATAAATAGAATAAATTAAATAAGTTTAAAACAGGAATTATATTGAATAAGGAAAGATGAAGCTGTTTAAATTATATATTATACAACAACAAAAAAATAAAGTGACATGTGAAATATCTTTACCTAACCTAAAATATATCAATAAAATGTTCTGACAAGTATATTTTATGAATGTAAAAGAAACAAATTCTTGAAATAATATTATATAATTCATTGTTTGTTTCAAACATAAATACACCATGAATTCTACTGATATTACTGATGAAGACGAAGATGTTGTCATAAAAGTATTTTAAATTTTTCTACATTTGATAAATAATCAATAATATATCATTGTTTAATATTTTATTATATTTTACTTTTTATTTTTTAGGGTTCGTCATTATACGAACATTTATGTAAATTAGGTTATACCGACTTTGAAAGTGTAACAATACAAAAACAAGTACCTAAAAATGAAAAGAAGTATCTTAAATTATTTGTGAGTACTTTTTCAAATGAACCAATGAAAATCATACGATATGCATTTTATAAATAATTTTTGTATTTTTAGGATTGTATATTTAATGTAAAAAATATTTTTAAAAAATTATATTCTATATACTTGGGAATAATTCAGGTATAAATATTATACTCAACATGCTTAAGTAATACTATAAAATATTTATAATGAAGAATTTTATTTATGTTAGGATGATAGTATATCCTACAAACAGGTGGAAACTATTTTAAATGCAAAAATTCTTTTAAATGATCATGGTTGTGCAATACATAGTTTTCTTGATAAATATGAATATAAACCATGGAGGTAAACTTTTAAATTTATATTGAAATTAACTATAATTATCTCAACTATAAAAAGCAAAAATTGGTGTAAGAATTAAATCAAATAAAACGATACCCATATTATCTTTTTTGCAGGACTATAACATCAAAATTTATTTTATTTGGCACTATTTTATCATCTTCAGTCTATATGTCTTATAATACCCAATATAAAAGTTCAGCTAGTTTATTTGCATTAGCTGTATTATATTGCATTAGTTATATAGAATTTTTGAGAATAAGGGCACATAGAGATCTAAAATCCATTGTGTCTTTACAGAATGATTTCTTTGATCTTTGTAAGAAGGGACTGAAAATTTTGAAATATGGGTATAAAATAAAATTGCACCAAGGGAAAAGTTCCCAACAATTTTCGTAAGCTTTTAAATTTTACAATTTATTAGACTATTATGTAATGTTATATTATTTCTAATATATCTAATTCAACAGTGATCTCACAGCAGGTAGACTGAAATATTTGCAACCCATAATGGAAAATTTAGTAAAATATTTGGGAGTTATTGCTTGCATCTATTATCATACTTCTTTAACTCTTATAAAACTGCTACCAGTAGATACTTGTAATGAAGATTTATTAACGAGATTTGATAGTAAATCATTTGAAATACATGGTGAAATAAATTATCAAAAATTGAAGGTTGAAATGAAATATCTTTTAGTACTGATTTTGTAATTAATATTTGTATATTTTTATACATTATGTTATTTTTCTAATAGACTCTATATCATACTTATATCCTCACTCAGTCTGAGATGTTGTATTTATTAACTATAGCATACGATAATTATACTTGGCAGCAATCATACAAGAAAATTCCTGAATTACAATTGGCCTATATCATACGTTTTTTAATCATGTATTTAAGCATATATAAAAACAAGTTATCAGAACACATTGATGCTTATTATAGTTTTAAACTAGAACCCATATCATATAAATACAGGTAAGAATGCTTTTTTAAAATATCTTTATAAATGTTAAAAATTACAGATTGTTTATGTATTTCTATTATTTTAGAGGTCCAGATTCATCTAAATGGCAAGATTTATATATGCACCTCTATTTAGCTTCTAATAAATTACAGTTGGCTTACAGCCACATATTATCAATACTCCAAGATATTGATAACGATGTAATTGAAAATGTAACAAACGAAGGTTGTATGGAGAACACAATGCAGAAGTTAACTGCAGCTCAAAAAAGTATTGACACTGCAAAAGATTTTATTGAGTTTAGTAGTATATTTCTTGTAAAATCGCAAAATAGTGGTTCTACAATTAACTGTTTGGAAACGAATATTCCAATGTTAAATGCAAATTCAAATATCCACATTGTAACTGATTCGGAACCGGAAATTATGGATGAGGTATTTGAAGAATATATTAGGGAAGAATATTTGAAACCTTTGAGTGAAGAAGCCGACGAAATATCACTGTACAGTTCTAAACGAGATAAAACGTTGTTTAAAAATTTTATGGTTGAATTAAAGGACGCTTTAGTGGATAAGAAAAAATCTATGTCTGAAAGAGAATCAAAGGCACTTGAGCGAATGTATAAAACTATAACAAAAACAAGTACTTCAGATGATCAGCATCAGCAAATTCCCACATCTCCACCCATGCCTTCCTTTAATACTTCTTCTTTAATAAAGAGTAATAATAAAATTTCTAATTATGGAACAAAACCGCAATTACATGCATTACCTGAAAAATCTAATGTTGCTCAATCGATTATTAAAAGTGAAGAAGATTTAAAAGGAAAGAATATGGATGACACATTAATAGAAGAAATGTCACTAAGTAATATTATACATTTACCAAAAGAATCAGAGTTTTCATCTCTTTTACCACCACCATTTTTAAAAGCAAAAGAAGAAACTTTTATAGGAAGCGGTGAAAATTCTGAGGATGAAGAAATTACAGTGGAGAATAAATAAAAAATCATGCAATATGTATTTATTGTTACGAAAATACTTTGTATTGGGAATCAAGTAGTTTCATTCATATGATAAAATACTAATATATTTTGTGAGAATATATACTATAATGTGTTTATTTACAGATTCGAAATAAATTACATATTTTATGCATGATTCTCATTAAAATAAAACGGTATCTGTATAAGTTATGTCCTGTATAATACTAATGATAATGACAATAATGATTAATATTAACATACACTATTACAATACTACTATCAACATAGAATTTTAATGTTTTTAATTTATTTCTGTCATACAATTGTATAAAATGCTTCAACAAATGGATAAAAAACACGAATAAATTATCGCATAAATATACTTGGCAATGATAAAATTCTACAGTAAATTATTAACTCGTTTTATAAGTTATTATAAGGTATACTTAAAACTAATAGTAAATATTATTTAATAAGAGAAATACTGACGAAAATTGGTGAAAGTACTTAGGCAAAATATACATGAAATTTTATAGAGATTTATTTAGAATATGAAAGATCATAGATATTTTATTTCTTCATGTGAAGGCATTTCTTTTAGTTTTTTATTTGCATATAATAAAAGATGAATTACGATATCTCAGTTTCCTATATTTCCAGAAAAGATTGAGATTGCGAATATTATTTACTTCTATCAATTAAACTACTTTTATTTATAATGTTATTACATAACATCTTTCGTTTATAAAGTTAATTACTAATTACCTCTCACGTCATTTGGAATTTGGCAGTGACAAATTGACAAAAAACAAAAGTAACTGTTTTACAGTACAGGTATCGCAACACGGAGATCGAAGTACTCCGTAATAAAATATTTAAAAAAAAAGAAAACACATTTGTAATCATATCAACGTATTACAAATCCTTCAACCAGGAAAAGTTGTCGCCTAGTATATTGAGATGTCTAATGATGTGTCTTATCTGTAGTCAATAATACTAGACTGAATTTAAGACTAGATGAAGCATTTGTTATTAAAGTTCGTAAAGAAACTGTACATATTTGTTCATAAACTGTGACACGAAAATGTCTTACAGTCAAAAAATAACAATTAAACATAATAGTAACATTAAAAAAAGTATTTGATTAAAAATTTTTAATATCTATTTTGTCAGTTTGATGTTTTTAATAGTTTATGAATGTTTATGAATGAAATTTATGTAACAAAGAAAACACGTATGCAAGCTAGACTATCAATTTTATAAAATATCAAATACTTCTAATTCCTCTTGCTTTGTTACATAGATAAGGAAGTATATAATTACATATTTGTTATATCAAAGTAGAGATACATTCATCTTATAAACATTTTTAATCAGATTAATTCATAAAATTCAACTAAAATTCTCTATATGTATTTGTTGTTCCTTCATAGGAGGAACAAAATCAATTGAACGAATTCTGCTGTACAATACATCATGCTATTATAACTAATTAATTAATTATTTGAAAGCGCTATAATGCCAACCATGGATGATGACGAATAGCTTCGCGACTTCGATCTCCGTAATCATATGTTATTTCCACCCCTATAGGTATATTTTCTTTCGCCGTAAGTACCAGGTGTGGCGTCGACTCTACTTCTACGACTCGAGCGATTAAATTACCATTTCTTGAATGATTTACTAATCTACCTAACTTATCAGTCTCTGCTGTTGCATCAACGCTAAAAATATGGTGATGTTGTAAGTGGTCAATGATTTACAATAATTTTATGAATAATAATGAAGAAAATACCTACCAATACTGATGATTACGATGTTGAAAATAATACATATAACACCCCGTGTTCTGGTCTTGTGCGTATATTTTTTCACGTTTCTTTGCTGTTACTTGATCGATTAATTCACCAATATATTCTACTACAAATTCTCCTTTCATAAACTCTCGTGTTGTTACTACACCACGACCTTTACCAGCAAAGTGTCTTACCTAAAGAAAAATATTTTATGTAGGATTTACTACAAAATAACAATTTTCTTTCATCAATTTGTCTTACTTCTAAGCCTTCTTCTACTTGATAAAGCACTTTATTTTCCATATCACGTTGCTTTTCTTCTAATACAGCTTTCTTTGATTTTCTTACACTGCGGCGTACTGGAAAGTAGTCAGTAAGCTTATGATTTGTACTTTTAGTATTTGAAGAATCTATTGACCGATTTGTGGCAGACTGATTGCTGGTTAATTTTCTACGGCTATGATTAGCAGACTTTTTTAAAGGTTGTTGCTCCAAATTAAGTGTGGGAATTACTACAGGTTTCTTATGCATATTTTCATTTGTATTTCTTTCGTCTAAATCTTCCAATTGATGGTTTGGCATGTTAATCCTGTGTGGTGTTGATGGACCATGAATAGGTACTGCTACAGGTGTTTCTGAAAATTTGTTTATTTATTGAATCATTATCATTTAAATATATGTACATTATGATCTATCAATTAGCAATTAATGAAATATTACCATCCGTTCTGAATTGACCAACATCAGTGAGGATATCATTTTGTACATCATTGGTTTCTTTACTTCCACAAAACCTTTCTTCAATAGGCAGGATAGAAGCTTTATTTTTAGGGACATCTGTAATCTATGTTTTAAAATGAACGACATTATTATATATTTTATCATTTTGAATAAAAAATATTTGTATATAAATTATAAAATATACTTAGATTAAAGAATATGAATACAATGAACCAATTGGTCAAATCATAAATAAAAGCCAATATGGCATCAAAATAACATGTAAAATACTCTAAAAATGCTCAATCTTACATAGTTATAACTTTTGAATTAGTAGATTTCTAAATTTAAAATTGCTATCATTGAACTCTAACAAGTACTTTTATTAAATATAAATTTCAACCAAAAAAATAGAGCATTCAGAGAAAAATTTACATGTTTAATTTGTATATGAAACAAATTACGTACTTGTGTATAGAAAAAGGAACTTATGCACACAGGCACTTTATGTGCTTCGGATACTGAATGGATCTCATCAGAGTTAACATCTTTAACATTACTATCATGCAGTTTAACCACCTTCTTCATTGGTGATGTTGTATCATATGGAGGGGATAAAACAGTAGTTCTTGTACGAATTGTATTTCCTGTTTGCACACGTTTTTGTCTTCCTGCAATTAAATTAACCATTTATACTTCTACATTTTATAAATTTTCCAAGATATAAAATATTAAATATGATAATACACAAAATTATATACCATAGCTAATTGTAATATTAATTCTATCTAATTTATTTTATAACTATGTACATTATACGTACATATATTATGTCACTGATCAAGTTTCACGTTTTATCATTATAATTACAGAACCTACACAACATTGTATACACATGTAACAGTATATATGTATGTATATCTGTGAATATCGTATTGTCATAGATGTATATTAATATCTACAATACTTTGTGGAAAATATTATTGCAATAATAATTGCTTGTTACAATGAGCGTGACGAATGAGTAATAAAATATAAAAAATATATACGGAAATGTAAAATTTAATATTTTCGAATATATCATTTTCTGGTGACTAGAAATATATTTTAGGAGCGTAAGTGTATAAATAAAAATTCGGGACAATTTATTTGGTAAAAATTGTGCAGAAATTAAGTGATGTTCTGGGAAACTAGCGTCTTCGAGGTAAAATTCAAAATGGAGAGGAAGAGAGGAAGTGAAACCATCAAAACATAACCTAATTATCGGAATAAAATGTTTAGTGAAAATGTAAATGAATTTTTTCGAATTATATTCCTACCTTTCACCATGTTACCTCTTGGTTTTCCTATGTAACGAATGAATACTGACTCTACTTTTCCCATACAAAATTCTAGCTACGTGAGACGGCCGTTTCGATTCACTTCAACGCTAATGTGCTTAACATAAATGATTCTTTGATTAATTCGAATTTTCACACTCGCATATTTTTTACGAAACACGAGGCGACATTTAAGACCGAATAATAAGTAATTTATATCATCACCATTGTTCACAATTTCACTAATCTATTCGAAGCATCTTGTCGAGAAGGCAAGGCAGTAACTGTAATTACAAACATCGAAATAACATACCGGATATGCCGCCATGTTGCTTACTATGCTACACCATAAACTATTATTAAATTAGATACTATCTGTATCTTTGAGTACTATAGATACGCATATATATTTCCTTTACTGCTCTCTAAATACATTTTATAGATTAGGTTTTTCATTTTTTCTCGTATCTTTATCCCTTTGTGTCCAGACAATTTAATTTTGTACGATACAATCAATCAGGAATTGATACTTCAATAACCAAAGTTAAATTTTTACAACGTTCGCTTTCTATAGAGTTATATATTTCATAAACTATATATATATGAGTTTACAATGTTAATCAGTATATTTTTTTACAATTAAACCTACAATGGCTCACAAAATTATTTGAACACCTACTATAACACATTTTTTTAATAGATATATTATATTATATGCATTACGTGTAACTTTTTAAAATTTCGTTAACACTATAATGAGACACGATTATCTCGATTATAATAGTAAAATTTGAAATCACTCCAAAAACGTGTATAGAACTCACAAAACATTTATTGCAGACATATATATAGCGAAAAATTAGTATACAGCATGAATAGTAATTTTAAACATACATACAATTACTGCTAAAGATGGTCTCATTATATATTCTGCTTATTAATATAGCGAACAATTGACTGTTTAAATACTTTGATGATTTTTGCAAAGTTTAATTTTTCATTACAATGCTAATGAAATTTTAAAATGTTTTGTATAATATATATATGAAAAATTTCTACGACTATTTAAATATTTTCGTGAGCCACTATACATGCTTCATAAATTATAAATTCACTATGTTATATTTTCTTATACTAAACCTGTTTTAAGTTGTAAAATTCATCTGTTAGTCATACTAGAATGTCTTTGTAAATAAATACATGTAAACCGTGTATAATGTCATAAAATTCGGATCTTCTTACTAAATAAAAGGTATGCATATATATGTGTAAAAATAATTGAAATATGCAATAAAACAGTCATTGTTTGATTTATATAATACAGAAATGTTCAAAGACATATACATCTTCTTCTAAGAATAAAGAATATATCATTACATGATTAATACGAAGACGCATTGAAAAAATACATATGTTTAATTCTAAATAAAAAAAAAAAGATAAAGCAGTAAGATATAACAATTAAAAGTATGTACATACTGCTCATATATATGTATGTACAGTGATAACTTAAATGTATAAATTTAATTATTTATTTTCTACATTCGCGATATAAAATTGACGAAATCAAATCATTTTCCTATATCGTTTAGTTCCAGGAGTTGGCCACCAGATAGCGGTGTCAGCGGCGCGAAGCTCGGATCGATCGTATTAGAACGATGTTATTTTTTAGATAGATTTAGGTAAGCAATCGTAGAATACTAGATAAACACATATTATTTTAGCGAAACGTCGGCTCAAAATCCTTTGATTTTCCGAAGAAAATCTAAATCTATCGAAATCTGAGTTATTTGATATTTCTGTAAAGAGATAGCTGTCATATTCTTTTCTTTTTACCGCGGATACTTTAAATCAACTAACGATCAGCGCGGCGCTTCTGCAACGTTGCCAAGCGTCCGCCCAGCTCATTTAAGTGTAACCACGCGCTTACGAACACATGATACGCGATATGCATGGTTTGTTTACTGTTCATTGTAATTTCGAAGTACACGTGCTCAAATAAGCAATTGTTAAAAAATTATCGTGCTCGTTTTAATACGTATCAACGACTTGTCTTCTCGAGTCTTTCGTGTTTTTAGTTAAAGTGACCTGCGATTCGTACTACAAATCAGAGAGGAGCCAGTAAATCAGCGAACTATCTATTTAAATGGTATTATAAATAAATATACTGATCCAAAGATTTTTTGTTAGATTGAAGAAACAAGATACTTACAAATTATCCTAATATAAAAGAACCATTTATTTTTAATCATTTAGAACTATCAGAATTGCATGTTAACGTCTAAATATTTTGTTAATAATATTTGCACCGATCCTTGCTTGTCTCACTGTTCGCTTTAAATTTGCATGCATTGTCATGAAAAATGTAGTTACAGAATAGTCGATAGATGTCAGAATTTTCCGCTCTTTTTATTCGTGTTTTAAACACCTTATATGGGTTTATCCTTTGCTTTTTCGATCTAATTATGAGCTAATGTTTCAATTAGAATTATTAGATAATATCATTATTCAAGAAGAATAAGGATCGATGTTACGTTAAGTTAAGTTTATTATTCCCTCCCTGGTTATAATCATTACATTGATTTCGTTGAAGAAAGGCGTTATTCAGAAGCCATCTTGCTTCGGTTTCCGCGCTAATTTCAAATTTTAATTTGTTCAATTGCACGTTTTCATTACATACTGTATTGGTCATACTTTTCTTTTTTTTTTCTGTAATCGCTTAATGTTACTAGTTGTATTAATATAATACTATAATAAAGTACAAAAATACAGACTTAACATTATATCTTACTCTACTTCATAAACGATATATATTGGCCAAATATTCATGCACTTGTCGACATCTTTTATGAATATATTATGTTATAACTACATTAGTACTGTAATAATACCCAACTATCTGGATTATATTAGTAACATTTGAAATGATTCTGAATATGTATATAGAAACTGTAAGATATTTAGTACAAGTGTATATTTTGTAGAAATCTTAAAAGTATTCAAACGGACAATCATCCGTAATATTATTCATAATATTAATAAATTTCAGTATTCAGTATTTATCTTTAACTTTTATTATGTGCTTAAAGTGATTATTCATACTCCATACTAATTTTTTTACTAAATATAAGGTTAAAATAAGTATATTGCAATTTCTAAATATATTTTCAGATTGGATCCAAATTTTGCCAATGTAATCAGGGTATAATCAATTGCAGTTGTGTCTCATTATAATGCTACTGAAATTTCAAGATATTTTATATAACATGCACAATACATATATCAAAGTTTTCTATGGTAAATGTATGAATACTTTTGCAAGCCATTTGTATACTTACTTTATCTGTCCTAACTAACTATTTTTGTTATTGTGTACTATCTTTCCTATTTCCTAACACTGTTTCCTAAGCTTGTATTTGACAAACTCTTTAAAAAATGTTTATTATTTCAAATCTTATAAAATATCAAATCTTTTTATTTTTAATTTTATTTTCTTTCTTAAGAATCAACATAAAGTATTTATTACATTGATGGCTTACTGTATAAATATTGTATGTCGACTTTTAACATTTCTGAGAAATAGTCTTAAAAATTCAGTGATGTTTTATAATTAAATAAATACTTTTTGCATTGTATTTATTTTTACCAATAATATTATAGAATTGGTTGCAAATTGTACATTGATTCTTTTTAAGAATATAAAATGACAAAGTCAAATCATAGTTGAAAATATCTATATACACATTAAATACAATAAACAAAAATGTTATTTTTATATAAAGTAGATATAAATGTGATTTTTATGTAGCGTACAGAAACAGTCAAGGAATATTGGAATATATAAAAAATATGTGTATAGTAAGTCACAGATATGGTACTTTGAAAGAGCGGTGATTTTTTGATTAACGCGCTCCTAAGAATGTTCTCTTAAATCGTTACAATTTGGCAACGCCGCGTGGTTATATTCCGCAAGCAGCAGCCATAGCCAGCGCGTGTGTTTTTGTATTTGCATCGCGGTGCACCGTGGGCCGGGCGAAAGCCAAGATGGCGGCAGCCGTGTTTGGCAAACGCGTTTCAACTGTATGATCGGTGTAGACCGCATAAATGGCACGATCTAAGCGCACAGTAAGTTCTAACACTGTGATTTCCTAGTTCGCACAATTCACCAGCCAACCGAACGTCGCTGAGTGATGTCCATTTAACGAGACACGAAACACGAAATATTCTTTACGAGGAAAAAAGTGTCTCGTGCACCCTGTCACAAGTCAGCATCTTCTATTGCACACGGCGAAGATAATTATTCACAAGGTGTTTCAGTCAAGATATCCCAGTTATCTTGACTCTTCGGTAACCGCCAAGATTATAAAAGGATTTTTTGACATGGTGAGCTTTTGTTTATGATTCGTTTCACTGGTACTGAGAAGGCGCGCTTCTTTCGTCCAATACTAATACGTATTTCTTTGTGCATCCCATCTATTGGCACGACTAACCTATTAGACGCGGTTACTGTGTATCGCGTATATACACAGTCCCTCTTATTGTAATTTTAAATGACTCACCGACACTAGCCTCCCTCTCCCTATTCCGTATCCCTCCCGCTTTTTCCTCGAATTAAACAAGTTCACGATCGTTTTCCTTGTTCTTTTCCTTTTCTTATTTTTTTCAATTAAATACGAATTGTAGTATTGTACAAGCCATTCAAAAAATACATTGATTAACTTGAAAATTAAAAGCTAGAGGAAAGCGATAATATAATGAGTATTGGTTTTTTAATTATACATACTTTGGAATTTATTGTTATTTATGTCATTCTTTTGTAATGAATGAATTTACGGATGTAGATAATGATATTGATAAAGAAATTGAAAAATTTACAAAAAGGGAAGTTGATAAGGCTCATACATGATAGCAGTTTTTATGTTTCTAGTTAGATTTAATTTATCCTTATATTTATGGATAAAAAGTTAGTTATTACATAATGTTATGAAACTATAAAATGTGAGTTGCAGACTAAAAATGCACTGAAATTTATGCTTGATCCACTGTTTTCTTATGAATTTAAAAATATCAATAATGATTGCAATAATTTAAACATTAACTTTATTATTAGATTAATGATAAATTAATATGTAATAATATATGTTGTTGAAACATTGAACAAATCTTTTGTCAGTCAACTAAAAGGGATAAGGACGCAATGAATGAAGATAGCAGCAGTGACGAGGATGAAGATCCCGATAACATGGGTGTACCTGGTAAATATTTCATTTCTAAATATAAAAAAAGTATTTAATGCATAACAATTCTCATTAGGTGGTGGAAAAGATCTTGCCACTGCTACTGGGATTGCGAATATAAAGGATGAGAAACCTGCAGATGTCCCATCTAATGCTATGGCTAAAGGACAAGGAGGTTTAAATAGTAAGAAGAGTTTTAATAAAAAAATATGATAGAAAAATATGCAATGAATTCAACAATTTTATTTATATTTTTTGAAATTATATTTCTTTAACAGTGTTAAATCAGAAATTTGGTAATAAAATTCCTGGTGGATTGGTGACTAAGACAGCAGCACCAGGTTATGAAATGGTACGTGTAGGAGGATCACAGGGTACACCACCTGGTTTTGTTAATACAAATCAGTTAGGTCAATTAGGTCAGTTAGCTGCTGCTGGTGGACCATATTTTCCTCCAGGACTAGCAACTCTTGCAGGTTTCAACCCTGCAGCTTTCTTTCCACCAAGTGAGTACAACATATTTTTTATTTATTCCTAATATTCTATAACATGATCAAAATAATTCATTCCTGTTTGTATTATAAAAATTAAATGTATGTACAAATCATTTATGCACATACATTATTGCTTTTGTATCAAGAGTATATTTGTATAATAAATTTATACCCATATTGTTGCATTTTATTGTAACATTGTAACTTAAGCGTAATTAACTATTGTATTACCTGTAATTATTTTAAACAGTGTTATAAATTATAATACTGAGTGAGTAATTGAGTAGTTTTACATATGTTATCGTTCCCTAGGCATGGATATGAGCTTAATGAGTGGTTTTATGGGTATGCCTGGAATGAACATGGGTGTTAATCCTCTTGTTCAATTGTTAAACCAAAATGGTTTACATCCAAATTGGCCAGGTGCGCTGACAGGTATTCTTCACATTTTTAATATCCTAAAATCACTTTAATAATTGCAATATTGTTGAAACACACAATTATGTCCATAACAGTACTAATTGAAATAATTTAACATAATAAGATTCTAATCTCACAATACAGTAATTTAAAACACTTTTGTAGGCAAAGCTGTGTCTCAGCTATGGATGAATGCTGGAGATGCTGCAAAAATGAATATGCAACCTACCATACCAGAAGAAGAGGAGGTGGATGATGAAGATATGGGTGTTGCAGAAACGTATGCCGACTATATGCCTACTAAACGTATGTTATTTAACTTCACTTTGAAAATACATTACATTGATATTTATTTATTAGATAACATACCTCTTAATTAATACAATCCATAGTTAAACTCGGACGAAAGCATCCAGATCCTGTTGTGGAAACTGCATCGTTATCTAGCGTCGAGCCAACGGACGTCTGGTACAAGCTTTCGATACCGGAAGAAACGATGCGAACTGGAGCTTTATCTGCGCTGCAACTTGAATCAATAACGTATGCGTCTCAGCAACATGAACATCTCTTACCAGATGGTACACGCGCTGGTTTTCTTATCGGCGATGGTGCAGGAGTTGGTAAAGGACGAACTATAGCCGGAATTATATTCGAAAATTACTTGAAAGGAAGGAAACGTGCTATTTGGGTGTCTGTCTCGAATGATCTCAAATATGATGCAGAGCGCGATTTAAATGATATTGGCGCGTCAAAAATTGAGGTACTTATTCTTTAAATTGGAGATATATCAATCATTTATTATTTTAATTTTGTTAATATAAAAGTCGAAAGAATAAAAATGGGAATATAAATTGTATTCTTAGGTTCATGCATTAAATAAATTCAAATATGCAAAGATCTCGTCAGCGGTAAACGGTAACGTAAAGAAAGGAGTAATATTCAGTACATATTCAGCTTTAATCGGAGAATCTTCGCAAAGCGGTGGAAAATACAAAAGTCGATTGAAACAGCTTTTACAGTGGTGTGGTGAAGATTTCGATGGATTGATTATATTTGATGAGTGTCATCGGGCGAAGAATTTATGTCCTACAGGAAGTTCAAAACCTACTAAAACTGGTATGTATATTAGACGCATTATTTGTATTATAAACTTATACATGTAACATGCTTGCTAACATGTTTCATCTAATGCAATTGTGTTTTGTAGTACAATAATGTCGTATATTTATTATTATTTTTCATATAATTTATTGCAATTTCCAATGTATTCCAGGTTTGACAGTCTTAGAGTTGCAAAACAAGCTTCCTAAAGCTAGAGTAGTGTATGCCAGTGCCACAGGCGCTTCCGAGCCCCGTAATATGGCCTACATGGTTCGATTAGGTATGTGGGGCGAAGGAACACCATTCCCCGAATTCAATGATTTTATCACCGCCGTGGAGAAGCGCGGAGTCGGTGCAATGGAGATCGTAGCGATGGACATGAAGTTGCGAGGCATGTACATCGCCCGACAACTCAGTTTTCACGGCGTAGCCTTTAAAATAGAGGAAGTACCATTATCCAAAGAGTTTACCGAGGTCTATGATCATTCAGTTCAACTTGTGAGTATTAAAACAGAAGATAATGCATTATTATTGCATTAATTAATTAATATGCATTAATAATAATTAATGATTAATAATTTATTAATTAATAAATTTTGTATAGTGGGTTGAAGCAATGCAGAGGTTTCAAGAAGCAGCAGAATTGTTGGACGCTGAGAATCGTATGAAGAAAACTATGTGGGGACAGTTCTGGTCGTCACATCAGCGCTTCTTCAAATATCTATGTATTGCTGCTAAAGTGAAACATGCTGTGGCAGTTGCACGTGAAGCCGTGAAGTGTGGAAAATGTGTAGTTATCGGTCTACAATCTACCGGTGAGGCACGCACGTTAGAACAATTGGAACGCGACGATGGTGAATTAAGCGATTTCGTTTCCACTGCAAAGTAAATGCACCATTTAATTTTATTAATATGTAAATACAAAAAGACTGTTTATTTTTACACGAATGTGTTTATTTTAGAGGAGTACTTCAAACGTTAGTCGAGAAACATTTCCCAGCATCAGACCGTAATCACATACACCGAGTTCTTGGTATTGAACCATCGAAAATGCAGAGATTAGACGATCTAGATGATATCGATGGAGCTAGCGGTTCTGCGGGTGGAAGTAAAAGAAAGCCAATACGACAGGCAGCTCAACGAGCCTCGAAGAGAGTTCGTACATTCCCATCTGATGACGATTTTACCGACGACGAGAGGAATGGTGGACATAGCTCCGGTTCGGAATATAAACAGAGTGGCAGCGAGAGCGAAGACGATCATAGGACTGATGAAGAAAGTAATATCACTTCTGATTCTTCTTTCAATTACAGCGAATCAGACTCTGGTAGGTTTCACATATTATTTGACCGATATCGTTAGATCATAAGCAACTGATTTAAATTAAATTTAATATTATTTAATTGCGAGATATAAATAAAGCATACATTTTAATTTTAAAAATGAATAGTATATACAATATAAATTAAAATTGAAAGCTTAATTTTACTTTATTCAAACTGTTGTGTGTTACTTATGACCTAAAGGTAATAATTAAGGGTTAAAATCGTTTAATCAAAATGTTCTGCTAATTTCTTACTTAATATTATAGATTCAGGCGATGGAAGGCGAAGGAAGAAAGGCGCTAAAAAACAGAAAAAACCAGTGAAGAAACGAACTGGTATATATTTTATATTCTCAGAAATATTGCCATAAATAAGAACAAATGTAGTGGTGATACATTGATAAATTATACAGGACCCATAGCCGCTGGAGCGACGCGCAATCGTGCGCCATCGAGAGATGCCGTGGAACGTGCGTACACCATGAAGAAGGAATTACTATCGCAGGTTGAAGACTTAGGCGAACGACTACCACCGAATACTTTGGATCAACTAATTGACGAATTTGGTGGACCGGAAAATGTGGCCGAAATGACTGGTAGGAAAGGGCGAGTTGTTCAGACAGAAGATGGTACTATTCAGTACGAATCTAGATCTGAAGTGGATGTTCCATTAGAAACACTTAATCTAACTGAAAAACAGAGGTACATAATAAATTTATCTTTAACATACACGTAAAGAAAGTCTACTTTCAACAGATTAAATTTGAATGGTTCAATGTCGTAATAGGTTTATGGATGGCGAGAAAACAGTGGCCATTATCTCAGAAGCAGCTAGCAGTGGTATATCATTACAAAGTGATAGACGAGCAAGGAATCAGATGCGACGAGTGCATATTACTCTCGAATTACCATGGAGCGCAGACAGAGCGATACAGCAATTCGGACGAACGCATCGTTCTAATCAAGTGAATGCTCCGGAATACATATTCCTTATTTCGGATTTGGCCGGTGAACGACGATTTGCATCCATCGTAGCAAAGCGTTTAGAAAGTCTTGGAGCTCTTACGCACGGTGATCGAAGAGCTACAGAAACCAGAGATCTCTCGCAATTCAATATTGATAACAAATACGGACGTGCAGCGCTTGAAGCGACAATGAGAACTATTATGAAGTTTGTATACTTCTTATAATTTAACTTTCTACTACCGAGGTGGAGTCTCAGATTGAAGTCTTTCATTTTGTTTATAACTAAGTATTTATATTTCGTCTACCTTTCGACAGTACTACGATATATACATTACGTAAATAAATTTACATAGTTTGTTTATCTTATGAAATAATAACTGATATATGTGCGATGGGGTCTGTCAAAGGGGGAAAAATTGAGAGAAATCACTAAACTGCGTAATTACCTTAAAATTCTTTCACGAATAGAATATGTACAAATATAAAGTGAAAAATTTATAAGGACTGATAATGCACCTTTGTATCGTTACAAAATTAATTAGCCAGTAAATAGGATTGCGAGATATTGTCTGTAATAATTTCTGACGATGAAATCGGCTGGCAGACCATCTCTGGTTTGGATGATGGCGGATCTATTGTGTTATGTATATTAGGAAAATGTGTACTAGAGATAAATCAATAAGAAGGACTGCCAGAAATACTCTGCATTTATATATAAATTGCATATAAAGTTCAGGAATATTATAGACTCCACTTCGAGTTTTATATATCAAATATGGTGCCTCGATAATAGAGGTTTAATAATATATCTTATATATTCCTTTACACTTTTTGCAATGTCTAATATGGTTTATTAAATTAAATTAATTCTCTTATAAATGAAATACTAGATACGAGCCTCCGCTTGTACCACCACCACAAGATTATCACGGAGATTTCTTCAAAGATGTGGCTGATGCATTAGTGGGTGTTGGTTTAATTTGCAATAGTGAGAGCACACCTGGTGTACTCACGTTGGACAAAGATTATAACAACATGTCAAAATTCTTAAATCGTATTCTCGGTATGCCGGTTGACCTGCAGAATCGGTTATTTAAATATTTCACCGACACTCTAAACGCAATTGTCACACAAGCAAAAAAGACCGGTCGTTTCGACATGGGTATTCTCGACCTTGGTACATCTGGAGAAAACGTAAAAAGGGTTAAGTTATACCGTTTCTTACGGAAACACGCTACTGGAAAGGCACCAACCGAGCTTCACGTTGTTCACGTTGAACGTGGAATGAATTGGGCAGAGGCAATGGACAAATGTTCCGAATTGACGGGATCCAAAGAGGGCTTCTATTTGAGTCACCAGATCCGTAATGGAAAGCAAACCGCCATTCTTGCTGTTATAGTAGATACCGGAAAGAAAAAATCTGAGAGTAAAAAAGATCAGCTGTATATGGTTTATAGGTAGAGTGTCTCTTTCGTAATAAATATGAGATAACGATTAATAATTTAAAATTGATCATATTATGATTCGTATTTTTGTTTAAAGACCCAATACAGGATTGCAATTAAGACAAGAAACTCTAGGTGAATTAGAGAAAAAATATAAGAAGGTATCGTCAGACGAAGCAGAACCACATTGGTCACAACAATATGAAGCGTCTGTAGATACATGTTCACATGCTTACTGGCGTGGCAATTGTAAAAACGCGACTCTTGGTATGGATTGCGAGGTAGGACTCCGAAGACGTTCCTATAACGTGTTATCAGGTTCGGTGTTGAGCGTTTGGAGTCGAGTTGAAAGCATTCTTGCAACACGTTCTGCTCATAACTCTAAGATGCAAGTAGTACGCTTACGAACTGGTAAGTTTTATGAAAAATTTAAATATAATTCTATAAAACTATTGCACATGTTGTAGGAACTGTTAAAAGTTTTATTTATTTGTTTCTTATAGACGAAGGCTTAAAAATAGTCGGTACTCTTATTCCAAAGTCTTGTATGGAAATATTGCGTCAAGAATTATCATCAGATGCTGAGAACACTGAAGAACTTACATTTTGAACAATTCGTTAATTCGCTTTTATAGGTAAGTAACTGATATAACAATCAAAAATTTATTCGTTGGGAAGGAATAGGGAGTTCGTAATTTTGATGTGTTATCAAGAACAGGACCAAAAGAAGCGATTGATGTGAATATAACGTGGACAAATCCCTCTTCCTAAGTCTTGCGATAAAATTCAGTAAAGAAGAGGGTGCACGACAAAGATGTGAATTAATTAAGTCATTTAATAAGGATATATCAGGTAGATACGTAAACCTGATTTGGTAATGACAAGTGAAACGAACACGTGGAACGAACATTTACAACCTGCGAATTGTATGAGATCCAAACTTATCTTTTCGTTAGGCTTTGACGTCGCTATGTTAAACGTTTTAATGAAGTATGTTTTGCTCGCCCGTTGTATCTCCTCGATTATACATGAAACATTACTAAGTAGCTAGAATATTTTCTTTCTTTTTTTTGTAATTTTAGTCATAAATTGCGCTCTCGTTTAATTGGGCGTTAGTGGGAATGAATATTCTTTTTTTTATTTTTCATTTACCTTCTTTTCACATCGCTGAGTAAAAAAAATATTAAATCTATAATTTTGTAACGCGATTATAGTTACATACGAAGTACATTCGCAATTTATTTTATATGTCAAAGAAAAATATAATTATTTTGTAAAAGGCATCGCTGCATATAGAACAACTTTAGTTTTGTTCTTCTTCTCTCTCTCTCTCTCTTTCGATTGCATTACGCTGTAGAAGAATTGTAATCAATACAATAGTTTTATGTTACATCTTCCACGAAGAATTATATCGAATGTGGAGAGAAGCTAGAATCTTATGTGGAAACGTAAAATTAAACCATAGCGATGCATACGACTTACGGAACCGTATTTTACACTAATCATATCTTGAAGAATAAATTTAAACATTCAGCGAGAATCGATTATGTAAAATCTTAGTGATAAGTAAAGGTTTACTTACTTGCATATATATTGTGACTGATTAATGGAACGGAAGTAAGTAAAACCCGGAAGAAAAGATATAAAATAGTATTAGAACTATATCAGAAAAGCAGTGCAACAAGCAATCGATTCTCGGTGGAATATACACAGATGTATACGCAACTGTTCCAGTTCTTTTCTTTAATCGTTAAATTGATCGGATAGTTAATTAATGACCATTGCTACTGCTATCATTAATATTATTACACTACTGCAACTATTATTAGTACTAATATCCCACTGCTACTATTACTATAGGGAATAGAGGGACGAGGTAATAAATGAAAATTTTTCTATCTTGTCAATTTTATGTTAAAACTAACGTTTATTATTTATGAAGTAAGTGCCAAGGTAGTATAATCCTTGTTCATTTTTATAAAAATTCGTCTTTCGTACTAAAAATATAGTTTTTTATTTTTTATTATATTAGACACAGTGATATAGCAATATCAGTTACAATAATAGATGCATAATTTAAAAAGTTGCGTTTGGGAAATAATGTATAACCTCGTCTCCCAATAATTCTCCATTTATAAGTAGTCAACATTAAAACAAAAGTTAGATTGAAACGATACGTATGGCGGTATATTTATATTCAAAAATCATAAAGTAGTCATGCGATTTGCATGTATATTGAGTAGATGTCTGTTGTTTATTTGTACGCCTGGACGAGTTTCGATAGCTAAGTAAGATGGATCTCACAATCTATCATCTATGACAGAAAATAGTAATAAAACAAGAAAAATGGAAGATCCAATTAAGAAAAGAATGGTAAATAGGGTATCTTGGAAAAATTGATAGAATTAATTTTAAGTAGAATCTCCATTAGAAAAATAAAAAAAGCAAAAAAAAAAAAAGAAAGAAAAAACTACAAAGATGTGCGAATTAGCGTTTACGTGTTTAGACGCTATGAAGCGAGAAATAGTCTTGTGAATATTTTCTTGTCTTCGTAACTATTCTTACTACAAAGAATCGTTCTGATGTAGTCCATGAGAAAAAAATGACACTACTACGTTTCTACGGATACACTACATATTGCATTTATAAACAAGAATAAGAAAATGGAAAGAAGAAAAGAAAGAATATAAAAAAATACACATTTATATAACGTAGATAAGAAAGTACTCTTATTACGTTGTATCATTTTCCATGATATTGGTAGAATACAGGATACCTAATAAATTATTTATTAATGTACATTAAAGAGATAATTCGTTCGTTGTGTTTATTTTTCTCAACATTTGTGTAATTATTTTTACGTGAGGAATATTCATTTCATACAAAGCTGCAACATTTATATTGATATACTATATATATTCGTTCTTTTATAAACGTGGAGATTCTTAATTAAAACTATTGGAGACGAAACTATCAGCTAACAAATAAAAAAAAAAAAAAAATTGAAAGTGATTTGTGATTATAATAAAACATTTTCAAAGTGTAAATATATATATTAAAAGATATAAAGCAGTTTTAGGTCATACATGTATCTTATATTCGATATTTTTACAATTCTTGCTTGAGTTCCTATTACAGACAAGGTGTAATTTATAAATGTGGTATCTAGTATACGTGGAAACCAGGCACTGCACTTGCCGAAAGTAACGTGATTCCTTTCGTAACGTGCTGTGTTTTGTGAACTCGAATGAGAGATTCTAATGATGCTATACATATATACATATATATATGTACGTGTGTGTGTATATATACATGTATAAATGTTTTCTGTGTAAGTAAAATTAATACTTCTTAGTAAAAAATGAAGAAGAAAAAATGTAATGTTAACGAAAATCGATCTTTCGAATGATAATGCCGAAACTACACACTTATTAATTACAATATTTGCATTAATGTTATTTTCCTCCATTGTTGTATAATTTCTTAAGTAGTAATCATTGTGCATCTTTGTCTCCATTGCTTTGAAACGTATATGTTGTACCGCGAGGAAGCATCCGAGAATACATTGATTCATAGGCGTATAAAATACAATGGATTTCCATAAGAAAGAAATATGTAAATTGTTTCCTCTTGCAAGTACAGACTCAGTACTTGCATCGAATTATACCAATAGTAAATAAAAAATCTTATATAAATATCAGTCTACTGCACTGCGAATAGTAAATCATGGTTTTGTTTTTTTTAACATATAAAGAACAGTAGCAAAATTTTGAAGGTTTGGTTTTTTATACATGCATGGTATTTTACAGTCTTTACTCAAACGTGTAAAGCAAAGATGCGTCCAAAATAACACTTGTATAGTCGTGTATATAGGAAATTGAAACAAAAAAATACAAATGATTCTGTAAATACATAAAATCTTCACCATTTGTTTTAATGTTTATTAAATTAACACATTGATCGTGGACTTAATCTTTTTACATAGTATTACCCACGACTTATGTTACGTATAAAAAAACTGTACAATTTAACATTTTCTTCTTTCTTTTCTTTTACTTTCCTAACTCGCAAGAACGAAAAAACATTCATTCGACCATTCAGAGTTCACTTACGCATGTTCACATCACGCACAATCACGCATTTTTCAATTTCAATTCTCTATCCGTTTATATATCGTAAATACATTACCAAATACCTCATCTACATATATGCATTCCCATTGATGTATCACTAACGGGTGGAAGTACTTTGGTATTGGATATTATTTAGTGAAAAGCATAGAGCAGCATGAGAAACGTGCAAAATCCGATAATAAGGCCGACTATAAGTGAATCGCGTCTTTTACGTAAATTTATCCTTTGCACTAGACTATTTACTGCTGGAAATCGATTTGAAATGTCATTTAGCCTGGTCTGTATACGTTTGAACGTTTGTCTTTGAGTCATCAGATGATCTCGCGTTTCCATTGCTATGCTTATTTGATCATTAAGCAAATGATCCGAACTGAAAAAAATTATCTGATTTTATATTGGCGAAAAAAATGTAACAAACAGGGCACTTTATACTATGTATAACTCAGCATAAATCAAAATAAAACGAACAGTATAGCAAACAATACTTACTTGTGAATGTGTTGATTTTCTTTCATATACATTTCCCGACGATTCAGTCCACTTACACTTTTGTAGTTACTGTTCCATAGAAGATTTATAAACTCTTAATCAAATATTTAAAAGGAAACAATTTAAAGTAATAAAGTAATAGGCATACGTACTCGATTTCTTTACGAACACTACCTAGTAAATCTTCTCTATCTCTTCTTGCATCAAAATTATTTCTAATTTTGTTGAATTCCAATTTATAATCTTTCAATATGTCTTTGTGACGTTGCATTGTATGCAACATTGCAGCACCGTTTGGTTGTAATTTGCTCATTCTTTCATTTATAGAAAACAACTGTAACAAACAAAAACTATGTAATTTAAATTTTTGAAATGTAATATTGATATTTTAAACGTACCTTAGCCAATAATGCTTCTATTTCAGACGCCATATTATCAAAGACATGTTCTTCATCTAAAAGAGGTTCTTCATCTGCATTAACAAGCTTGGATCCACTATTGACACCAAGCTTACTGAATGCTACCAGTTTTGCATCAATCTCATTTTCCAGGTGTCTTGCTTGCCTTCTAAGATCTAAAATTAGATATGAAGTTAATAATAATACAGATTTTAGTAAATTATACATTAATATTAATAATAATATATAAATAATTAATAGGTAAAGCATTACATTTAAATGTAAATTATATATATATATGTCGTAGTTAATTTAAAAAACAAACTTATTTGGTAAAAGTATTAGTATAAATTAATTTATATATCCTCCGTTAAAAAAGATGACTAACTAGTTTTCACGGCAAGGTTAGGAATAGTAACAACAAAATTTGTACGCGAATTATCATAGGATTCTTTATTATAAAGTAATTTTATTTCATGAACCTACCATGTAAAATCAATTGTTATCTTATAATCATACGTATAAATAATAAGATCTTTTAAATTGAACTTTTTATGTTTCAAGTGAGCTTTGATGTAACAAAAGTGAAATATTTGTAATATAATCTCTGGAAGCAAAAATGTTTTACTTCTATTAAATTTGAGTAAGATTGTATAAAATAATATCATATTTCTTTGTTAGATGCAACGAAAAAAATGAAATTAATAGCAGAATGACATATGTCAAAACAAGCCGTTATATTACTTGTTGCAAGGCTTTCCGAATACAAGAAGCCATGACAAAACCGCAAAAAAATAAAGAACGAGAGTAATATTTTCATCAGATGAACTCTACCTTCCCAATCGACAGCATCTAATGCGTTAGCCATTTGTTGTTCGCAAATTACGAACACGGTACTTCCTTTACTATGATATATGAATCTCTGCTGCTACAAACGACATAACATAATCCCACGGAACAGATGATGACACTAGATACTTATACATAGCGCTCTAAATTCCAACTATGTATATATACGTGGCGGAAAATTCGAATCACTTCTAATATGATTCAACACTTAAAACTTTTATAAGTCTTGATAAATATTCAATTTTGAGTTTTGATGAATCTTTCAGATTTTTAAATTTTCGATAAGTCTTGAAAATATTGTATCTTCAATATCATGTATATTTATTATTGTACTCAGTACCAGTATCTTCAATATTTTATGTATAAAATCTTTTATATTATATTCCAATTTATATATTTATATAATAAATTTTATATAAATTTTATATAAAATATAGCATATGCATCAAGCTTTTGAAAGATTTTAAGACTTCCAAAACTTTTCAAGCTCTTTCGAGGCCTTTCAAAACTTACCGAAACTTTAGAAACTTGGAATTTTTAAAAACTTTCAAGAATTTTAAGTATTAAATCATGTTTGAGGCAACTCAGATTTTCATAGCATCGAAAAGCTTCGAATTTAAGACTCATCTTCATATGTATTTATATATAGATATGTTTAGTCACATTTACATAAAAAATGAAATATGTTGGATGAATGATAACAAGTATATAAACCTTAATATATCTATAATAAATCACACAATTGAGATTTTCATGAAAATTATTCGTATACGATATAACATAGTTTTATATCAACATTACACTTGTGCAATTGCAGTTAGGTAAAAGTAGTAGTGAGTAAACCGGTTTTCGGCGGGATCTCGATAGTTACGATGCTACTACCTATGCCATACTATCCTGATATTATTGTCTAGGAGCAAGAGCTAGGAGTGAGATGATAATAATTCAAAATCCTTCGATATTATACAATTCGATTTGAACTCTAAAATAAATACTGATTTTATACAGGAATCTTATACAGTGAACAATCGAGATTACAAGATTTATATATAAATTATACATAAATATAAAAAATATAAAATATAAAATTTAATAGAAGAGAATGATAGAAAATTTCATTCACTATAACCCTCTTTTCTATTAGAGAAATTCCAAATGAATTTTAACGTTGACAATAAGTATGTACTATGTGCATGTATGTACATATACTATATACATTCAATCTATTCTCCCGTTAATGAACAAAATCTGTTTTACCGTGTTCATGAGATAAGGATAGGAAGTCAGTTCCTATTCTCGCCATTTGTTACGTGGCGGTGCACGCGTCCTGAAAATATAACTTTAATTCCTACAGCTTATAGACATATGCTGGTGCGGGCATAACAACCCACTACAGTTATATCAATAGATAATTGTTGTGGCATTTTTTACGATTTGTACTATTTAATTTCATATAAAAACATTCGATGAATATTATATATGATATTTTAAATTGTCATACGTCTTCTTTAAGTATAAATATCATGTTCTCATGTATTTTACACGATTCTTTCGTATAAAAATGCAACGTGCAATAGTAAAAATTTTTGAATTAATTATATATGTTAATGGATCAATTAGATTTTTTAAACACAGTATATATTTGTTTACTCATTTATTTGAGGTTAAGGATTTCATTTTTTAGTATAACTGGTATGTACATGTACGTCAAATTTATTCCCCCGTTAATGAATAAAATCTGTTTTACCATGTTCACGGGATAAATAGGTCAGTTTTTATTCTCGCCATTTGTCGCGTGGCGGTGCTCGCGTCCTGGAGATATAATTTTAATTCCTCCATGAGGACCATCGCAGCACGAATGGGATTAACATTTTCTTCAATCACGATATCCGGAAAATATTCTTTTACAAGTCGTAATATTATATTCATTTGGTGGCTAGATCTATAAATACATGTATATATAACCTTTGAGGTAAATGAAAATAGATAAGAAATTAATAATAAAAATTTTAAAATGTTAGATATATTTCTATTTGTAACAAAGCCACATTTCATGAATACGGTATATATTATATCAATACTTAATTTAATTATTACGTTAATGCTTACGATGCAGAAATACACACGAAAACTTTTCTGCGGAGATCTGTTTTTATTGAAAACTAAGCGACAAAAAGATTTTAAAATTAATTTATATGTTTATATTTAATTATGAATAACGACATGTTATCAAAGAATTGATATATTATTATTAGGAAAAATACCATTAATAATTAATTTCCAGTAAAAATTCTGAAAAAATTGATTTGTTGAAAATTAACTTTTGTCAACAATCTGAAACGAAATTTATTAAATTCAATCGATTTTTATTTTATTTATACATTTTTATTGAAATTATTTTTGTTTTTTATTGTATTTTAACCGAAGGAAGATTATATAAAAAATAAATGCGATTTTCCAAAAATGGTCATTGTTCATTTTCAATGTTTGATTTTCACAATGAAATATTTCAAGAATAATAACTTACCTCAAAATAATTTTAGTATTTTCATAATATACGTTAAAACTAATCGATATACGTAATGTGTTGAAGCTCATGAAATGTAGCTTTGTTAGGAATATTACAAAATTATTTAATCATTTATTAAATTTTATTTTAATTATTTTTGAAATATAAAATTCTGAAAAGAACATTATTTTCACCTTGCAGAAATTCTTAATGTTTCCTCTGTTTTGATGTTAGGCAATATTTCAATCAAACAGTGCATCAGGCATCCAGTTGTCTGTACAATATAAGTATTTGTATAGATTTCTTGAAAAGACTTTTCTTTCAAGAACTTTAGAAATTCTTTATTTCTTTCTGGAACTCCTTTTATTTGTGCATTTATACTTTTTTCCACCGATGTACTTCTTAATGCTAAAATCATTGGCACAATATCATTCGTTCCTATTGGGCTAACATGGTTTCCAGCGGTTAAAAATTTGACTTGGTAACTATCGTCGACAGTGTCTTCGATTGTAAGACGGATAATAGGTACTGGAATCTGATATTCTGTTTCTTCGACTTCGTAGGCGATTGTACCATATACCTCACAGAAGTGCTTTTTATCGAATTTTGGTAAATCGAGAACGACGGTAGCAATAACTTTGCTAGATGGCCGAATCTCATTGATTGGATATGCAAATGTTTCGTTTTCCAAGTTCCAAATCATCGACATACCACAAAGATCGTCGTCTTCTGCGAGAGACATGTAAACCTGGGGATTTCTTATTTCCCTGAAACGAAATTGAATATCTCAAGAAGTCAAATTAGAGAGGTAATATACAGTAAAATTCCATTTATTGGAAATTTTCATATTCTATTCATATCACTTCTTATATTAATTATTTCACACTTGTCCCCATTGAATTTAGGTAAGTGGACTTCCACTGTAATGCTCACTTCCACTAGTGGACAATGGTTAGTTACCAAGTAATGTAGATAACATTATAATACTGTTTTATCGATATTTATACGAAATTAGTATTTATTATTCCTTAACCTATATCATTCTGTAATATAAACTGTGTATATGCCTTTATAACGTAACAAATAGAATAATGAAAAAGGATTACAATTTTTCATTTCATTATTCTTAAGTCCCCATCCTTACTCTCATTTATTTTTTGCTACTATCTTCAGATTACATTACAGATACATCAAACCTATTCAAATAACACGCCTGTTTAGGCGTTGACATTATTTTATGACACTTGAAAGAACTTCATAGAAGTGTTACTTATAAATTCAATTAGGGTTCTAAGCATATTTGGTTGATAGCAGTATTCTAGCGAAAGTAACTTTAAAGTAGCTTCGATACATAGAGGTTAAACAGAAACGTTTACATAGCCATTTGCTATTTAATATTGCTCGATAATTAAAGCAATATTCGAAGAAGGATAGATAGATAATTAAAGGGAGTCTGTATAGTGTCGCAAAGGGTAACGAAGACACAGTTTCAATGTGGTGCGCATACGCAGAGGTGATCATGGAGTAAATCGACCCGCGAAAACGTCGGCCAATCAGCAAGCGAATACGGCTCGGTTAGTAGCAGACGACGCATGTATGGAAGTATACGGAACAGTGTGTGTCTCTTTAGACTTCAGTAATCTGCAGGATGCCGCCGTGATCATGTGGTGTCTATAGTTTTCGTTCAATCAGTCAGTTTTGTCACGTGTTTGGCATCAGTTTACAATTCGAAAAGTATATTAATTGTATTTCGACTCGCGGTCAGTTTCGACCAAGTGTACACAGAGGATCGAATCCAGTGGAAGAATCGAAGAGGTGAAGGTTGGATTTCTTGCAGGGGGTACGATAGATGCATCGTTGAATCTTGATATCGGGGCATATATGTCCACGCCAAGTACGTATTAGAGCAAGTAAATATAAAAATATATCGAAAGAAGACAAAATATATGATTATTTGTGTAAAGAAGTGAGTTAGGTCACGAAAAAGAAGGGATGTCCTGTGACCCATTGACCTAGGAAACGTATGCACCGACTGCATTGCTACTTAAAAAGTTCGTTGCTCGCGTCTTTCATCCATTTTGACATTTGTTACTATCTGATCACTTGTTAGACACTCTGTGAAACAGAATTTGAAAAATAATTTTAGAATTGCCATATTTACTGTTTATTTTAAAAATTAGTTTAAGTAAAAAGTGAAAAAGTTTGGATAAATGAAAAATGATTTTAGTAAAGTAGTCATACATCTATATACATAATTCTGATTTCTGGGTATTATAATTTGGAAAATATTTGCAAGTTATCATGTAATACTTTACTATAATATAGTTACCAAAGTACAAAATTTTGAATAAATAAAAAAATATACGAAGGACATGAATTTGCTTTTTTTTTGTAATTTGTAATTGCTTGTCGCCTTTTTCTCAGATGTGGTACTTGTTTAGCGATTAGATATATAACATATCTAATAACATATGAATAACATATGAATGATAATTAGCAAATAAAAAAGTCCTTAATGGCAAGATGTAACGATAATTAATGTATTGTTTTTATTGAAGATGTGTCTGACACTTATTTGAAAGATAAATTTATAAAAAAAGATATAAAAATAAATTGATAAAAAGAAACGTTGGATTATGCGCGCGTGTACATTTCGCGTTTCCATGCAAACTTTTCGATAGAGCGCCATCGATCCTTGAATCTGACGTTCCACTTTATAAGTATTGCACGTATTATTCTGCAATGGCCTTGGAACTTGGCTGAATGAGCAAACATATATATATATTTGTTTAATATGATTTATTCAGTAAGATCTTTTCTAATAATATTATATAGTAATGACCAATTTTTTAAAGTAAAGTCCGATCGATATTCTATGAAAAATAGTGTATACCAAATGCAATAGATACTCGCTTGATGATTGCATGAAAGAATCAATATTGTATATATATCGTTAATATACAAGGAATTATAGTATCGATATTACGATAATGTTATTTATGTATGATTAGAGTATTGTTATCGAGTTAAAAAGTGCAAGTAGATAACACATATGTAAATTGTTTCTTGTACTATGATTAGTATAAGTACTGTTAATTAGTTTTCAATTAATAAACAACATAAACCATATAGCATCCTGTACATGATAAAGATATTTTCATCTTAGTTCTAACTTCAAATAAAATGTAATTTTATACTATTGTTACACTTTAAGGTTTCTAACAGGTTCGTAACATGCATCCTTACGAAACAAACACGTGACTATTGATGACTGGTGATTATATGATGTATATACATATATTGTATCCCAATAAACTCTTTACGAAACATTATTTATTTGTATTTTTTCCATTATATTACGCATAATTCATGTTTGTAATGGAACAATTCAAATTTCTAATGGCTAAGTATCTATAGCATCATTAACAAATATAGGAACAATTCCATTATTTTAGGAAGTTTACTTAAGACATTTTAGAGAAAAAAGGATGCAATTAAGTTTGTTATCAATAATTCGGGGTACGTGACATAGGTTTCTGAAACATAGATATATATAAAATAAATACAAAAACAATCTTTAATTTTTATTATAATCTCTCATATATCATGAGTGATACTGAATGAATGACAAAACTACCATCTGCCATTGTTGTCTAACCTCAATATTCACTTGTAATACCTAGCCATAAGTAAGCCTAACTACAATAACGCGGCAAATACTGATAATCCTAATACACACAACATGTTAAATTTCTACAAAACATCGTATATTAGATTAATTCAATTTTTTCTAGAAAAATCTATTAACCCCATAATAGTACATTTTTATGTAAATTCATACCTTTTGAGAATATTACTGAAAGAGTAAAACTTTGATAGAAAATTGTTTTATCTACCAACCATTATAGGAAAGAAACACTATACTTTGAATATTTTCGTATTGTGTGCATTCTGTGCAATTTTGTAGTTTCAAATTTCCTATAAAAACATAAAAATCCACAGTCTAATCATTATTTATTCCCCGTCAAGGTATTGTTTATCTTTTTTATTGATCGTATCGACTAATGAGAATACAATAGAAATCTATTCGGTTTCGTTTTTCAGTTCGTTATGAGTATCGAAGAAAGATCGTACATCGTGAGAAGATGACACCACGACGATATGTGTTCGCGACGATTAGGCGAACGTTGCTGGCTGCTGGTATCTTGATGTTGCTGGTGTTTGTTTTATCGAACCAGGATGCAGGCAACAGTGTGCAGCAAGGGCTTTTGTTGGAGGTGAGTGACGATCTTTTATCTGACACTGGCCAAGGATTTCTTTTGTTCTTAGCGGAGGGCTTTCTGTGCACGCGCGCGCGCTCGTTCGGCATTTGGACCACACCGGAAAATTAGGCGGATCACTTTCTAAAGAACAATTACTTTAGAAGAGCTATAGAAGACTCGTTCTCGTTAGAAACGCGGCCGAAAACTATCCCTTTGTTCGAAACACTGAAAGATTGTTCTAGTTCCTTCCCTTTTTTTAAAGGAACAGTTCTTTCATTTGAGTTGTTTGAAATAACCTTAAAAGTTAGATGAGACAGATGGTGTTATTGAAAAATTACATTTACAATAATTTATAAGATTAGATGTGCACTATTATTTAAAAGTAATTCGTATTTGTTTATCTTTGACGAAATATCGTCTAGTACTTCGTCATTGATTAGTTAAAAAATTTGAACGTTTTCATATTGATCTTTTACTTTACTAGTAGTTATTATAATAATTCTTTGTACATTTTAATAAGACATATTTACTTCAATAAGATTAATTTTTGTTTATACACATAAAAAGGAGTATAAAATTCCTCTCTAGCGTAGGTAACACGTTGGCTTCCTCAAACAGTGAAGTCTTTATAATCTATTCAATGTGCGATTACGTCTGACTAATGACTATACACAAGCCAATGTAGTGTGTCCATTATGCTCATATCCCTTCAGTCATATACATTAGGCCGTTTTAATTTTTGCTAATGCGCACTTTTTTATCTATATTAAAAAAACAAATGACTTCGTAAGAAGACTAGGTGTATTTATCCACTTTTCTCATGTTACTAAGATATATCCTTAAGCGTTTTATAGTTATATAATCTGTTATTCTATTCGCATGATGCGGTGGGAAGAGAAAGGCCAATGCTTTGTTTACTCTCTCGCCTTACCACATCTTTTTTCGCCCTTCTAATTCATTCAATATTATATGTTCAATATCGTAATAAAAAATTTCACCAGTTGTATATAATGAAGTACATACATATATACATCTTCTTTGTCATTATAAAATCGGACAATTTCAATGTTTAAACTTCGGGCTGTTCAATTTATCTTCAATTTCTTCAATGAATTTTGATCGGAACATTACATAGGGGTCGTCATATTTTATAATTGTTAATTCACTATTTTAAAATTGTAGAAATTCTTTTAAATAATTTCATCAGTTTATTGTCATATACATAATATTTCTATTTTGTACAAGTACGTACTCTGCAGTCTTATTTTGTATAACCACAAGCCTGGGTTCAGCATGATCTGTACAAGACCAACAATCAGTAGGTATCCTGATACTTGTGAACAAAAATATTACGTATATAATTGAGAACTTTTCAAGCTTGACTTTCTAAAAAATGAAACCTCCAATGTAATTTTATCACTCTTAATTTTTCTCTTGATTTCAATCTCAAGTAAATCCTCTTTATTTGTACCACAAGGTTAGGCTCACGATGTATAAACTTTATTTGATATCTTATTTTGATTCACAGAATCGTCCTGACTTCATTTGTACCACGAATTTAGGCTCATGGGTGTATAAGTTATATTTGGTGTCTTATTTTGAGCCACAGAATCTTCCTGACTTCACCTGTACCAGGAATTTAGGTTCACGGCGTGTAAGAAAAAAAAGTATTGTCTTATCGTATCCATTGTGACGATGCCATGCATCGTGACTTCTTCTCACGGTTAGAAGGAAGAATCCTTTTCTTGCGGTACTGCGCAAATGTAGGGTGACCTAAGTGCGACATGTTCCAAGAAAAGATCGTTGCCTTTGTTTTTTACCCCACGGTGGAGAGGTTACATCGAAAAGCGGTCTCCTTACGTAAAGCAAAGCCAACGTAGTAGATTGGCAGACTTCCAGCAGCGCAATGCGGCACACAAATGCAGTTCTGCCTACAGTCGTCCGATACCACCCCTTTAAGCATGCAAATGGTGGTTACAGTTACCCCTTAATCTCGACAATTACTCTACCGACGTAAATCGATCTACCGCCGATACAAATGATTGTCGTTTTATTTGAAGTTTTTCTAACTGTTCGAGAATATCCGCCGACAGGAAATAAAAATCGATAGTTTCATTTGTCACCACTTCTTACTGGTGCTATATAGCAGTTGATTTTAGATGTTACCTTTTGTAGTCTCTACTTTGGTATAGAATTTTACAGTTTTTATAAATTGAAGATAGAGAGGTTTTAGCATTTTAATTTTAATAATTTGTATTAAAATTAATTACATATTACGTTTTATTTAATTATATCTAACCAACTTAATAATTTAATAGCTTTTTAGTGTGATATTTTTTATGATTTGAACAGAAACCTTTTACCATTTGAATTTTAATTAGAGTGATTTTAATTATTCTGCTCAATTTGATTGATCAAATATTTTTTACAATTTGAATATAAATTTTCTACCATTCTAATTTTAATGTGTATTAAAATTTTAATTTTAATAATCGAGTATTTATTCCACTGTATACTCGATCAATTTAATAATTCTTCAGTGTGATTAAATGCCTTTTACAATTTTAATCTTAAGTCATCATTAAAATTCGAATCACTGTGCTATATATCTAATACTTGATCTTGGATACTCATTGTTTTTGTTCTTTAATTTGTTCATATTGTACGTAATTACAGTTTCCTAATTTAATTTCAATTTCATAAGCTAATAATCTTCATGGATAAACCAATTTCTATCAACATAATAAAATATTAATAAGATACGAGAACACCGTAATGAAATAAAACAGAAGCTTAAAAATGTAGGAACACTAGTATATACAAATGTGATTTCCAAGTCACGTGACATCCTATACAGGGCTTAAATCTATCTCTCGAGGAGTATCTGAAAAATTTCCGGTACATCCTGTGCATCGTACGATAACAAAGGCAAACATGGCTTTTAACTTTAACGGCGAAAGGAACTGTCTTTACATGCGTTTATGAGAAACGTAGATAAAGATAGTTTTTACCGGACGACGCGACGTACAATATTTGTCCGGTTCCGTTGATCTTGTGCGCAAAAGTGCGCCGATCCGCATACAAGCACGGGAATTGAGTTCTAGTGAGAAAACGTAACCGAAGGAAGTTATACAACTGGATAGAAGAGCTACAGAAGGGTCTTACATAATGTGTGCGTTGCCCGTGCACATATGGTGGTCCACTAGAACCGGTCTACCTTAATACTTTCCGTGTTTGACCAGTGATGAACAAGAAAAATATATTAACTGAAAATAGACGAAGAAAACTGAGAAGAGGTTCCTTGGTCCAGGATTGATCTTTTAAAATCCAACATCTTACGATGATCTCAACCGCAAATTACAATAAAGTTTCTGTTTCTTGAGATTTTGTGTAAATTGTAGATACTTTTCTAAAATTTATATATTATCTTTAATGGAGATATTTAGAGGTCTAAAAATATTTAGATTTCTCTGAATCATAAGATACGTAAATTCATTTTGAATACGTGTAAGATATTAAATATCCCAAAGTATCTAGATTTCTAATTTACATATGAATACTTGGATTATTTCTATCTAAGAATTCCGTTAGTTGTTTCTAAGTGAAATCTAGACACTTTCTCTTTTTTCTTTGGTAATAATTTTTAAATCTTCTCGCTTTTATGTTTTCAGTTGAGATTGCGATGTTGTGATGAAGTTTAATATATTCTCTGTGGTATCTTAATTATAAACGTAGTTCTAGGCATTTTCAAGGCATTCTGTTTATACATAGTTTCCTTCATTGAGATTGTACGCTATAGGAAACACTGAAATCTATACTTTGATCTTTTCTTTAATCTTTCAATTACAATTATAGCTTCTTTATGTTTCTTAATAACAGTATGTACCCTATGTAATTTTCCACTAATGACGAACACCTTGATATTTTCTTTCTCTTTGATTTTTCAACTGTGAGCATAGCCGTAGAAACTGTTTAAAAATTCTTTTGTGTTCTTCGATTAAAATTGTATACTATTAAGTACTTCCATATTGTCTTTTCTTTTTTATTTTTTAATTCAGACAGAAGTTCCAGAAATTTTTTCTTTTGCAATTTTATTTGATTTCTTTGATCGGTTACACGTCATAGGTAATTCCACACTGAAGAGTTGATGTCACTATGTAGATTTCTTTTTGAAGCAGAAGTTAGAAGATGTTCACCGTGAGACACTCGTGAGCTAGCAAGTGGCGTGTTGCAATCACTCTTAATGTCATTGGAATAGCGAATTATTCTCCCAGCGCGGTGTGTCCCTCGTTACAAGTGCGGCAAACTAGATAAGCATCGTTTCAGACAATTTATTATGAAACTCACGTCGAGGGAACAAAAAATTATTTACCGCTTCCGTAAATCATCTTGCATCGATCTTTAAATTACGTTGTACACGGAAACCATTATTGAATGAAGTCACTGTGATATTTAGCTGTGATATTCCTATAATTTAGCAGAACAGGATTTTTTGAAATAAAATGTTACTTGTATAATTCAAGAAGAAGATGAAAAAGAGGATATTGTTGTAAGATCATTGATTTTTATAATTAAAAAGATATTAATTAGAATTTTTGTAAATAACAATGATTTCTACGATTAAAAAAAGATGTTGAGGAGAATTTGTTTTAATAATAATGGTTACCATAGTATAAGAAATATTGCTGATAATTGTTTTAATATTAATAGTATACACAATTTCGAAATTGTAAAAACAATATTTTCACATGATATAACATGCTGTATTACAACAGTATAATTTTCTGGTCAATGTAATAAGGTTGTACTATAGACTTGTAGCTTAAAGACTCGCTTAAATACATGTTAGGTACTTGACTTAAATATACCGCAGATACATTTAACAATGCACAGATACAACTGACTTCTAACTTAAAATGTATACTTATTCTAAGATTATTGATCTTGAGAAATTTATCAGTAATCGTGATTTTGAATCTTTAATCGTTGGATCCTTTAAAAACATACTGAATATCGTGATTCCTATTTATATTTCCTTAATTGATTTAACATATTTTTCCTAGATATTAAGCAGATTAGATCATAAAACATGTTTCAAATCTTGGTACATATTCACGGTTATACGATGAATCACGAGTTATATTCAGATTATAATTTCCTGATCTAACTTTGTTGATGCAAACCATCTCAAGCTGAGGATCCCTATATTGAATTATAAAAATAACACTATCATCAAACGAGAACATCTTAGAATGTGAATAATCATTTTCAAAGTAAAAGACTTTTTTGCTTATATTTAAATGATTAAATCTTACCTATAAAAACCTTTTCTTTGCCTATTCTTATAGACCTAATTGTCTATAAATGCAGAAGGAGTTAAAATTACAATTTCAAGAGTTAAAGATATTTTACAAATCTCTTTATATCTCCTACTTATTCCTCACTCAACTCTAAATCCTTTCAGAAACTTCACTTTTGCTGAAACTGTCTTTGAATGTTCCAGAAGTCTGCATTATTAGGCTATTGGCAACACACAGTACAATGTTCAAAATAATTAGAGGATGGTTACTATGAACGATTTTCTTATATCAGACAAGTAAACCGTGATTGATCGGTATCGTATAATTATGCATTTATGACTGGTGCAAAAGCAAAACCGATAATTAAACGATACATTTACCGAAAAACGCGCTGATTTAATTTCGACACACTTAACGTCTTTGTTTTTAATAAACTGGTGTACGGGTCCATTAGAAGTCTATCTTAAAGCAACGATGCAAACGAAGTGATGATACTTCTGCAGTCATATTCAAAATTTATATGTTTCTGCATATTACGTGTATTGCGTGCAATTTCAAATTTCCCGGAAAAGCGTAAAAATCCATAGTCTAATGATGATTTTCGAAACTTATCTGGTCCTCGGATCTACAGACACACACGGGTGCACATACACGTGGCAGATACAAAGTTGAGGAAGTACAGCGCACGCTGCACCACCCGTGTGGCCCATATTCGCCACGTCGGCATCGGCGTCGGCGTCGGCGTCGGCGTCGGCGTCAGGGGCAGCCGTTCGACTTCCACTCCGAAATCAATAAACGGAAGCCACTATTTCTATATTCGGCGTTTCCGCCTGACCACGACCATCGAGTTCCACCCCCGAGACCATCAGAAATCTATCATTTTATCGACGACATTATCGTTTGTTCAGAGAGGAAGAGAATCTTACCAGTTGTTCGAGTACAGTAGCTCGGATTGATCATAGGAAATGTTAAAAAGCTGACATGTTTGATTCATGGAGGAATTTCTTAAGATTTTAATACGTAAGAAAGATGGAAGAGTAAGATGAAAAATTGGAAAGATCTTAGCGAATCCTATGGATTTTATTTTAACAGATGAATTGTAATTGAGCTTAGATTATTAAAGGTAAGAATATTTAGTTTTTACAATTAAATAATAACTCGATTTTGATTATTTCTATTTAGTTTTTGGAAAATAGAATTTTCTTTTAGAGATCCATTTTCTAGTATTTTATTACGTTATATAATTGCATTAACTTAAGTATTGATTTAATGGAAAATTGAATAGTCTAAGGATAAAATATAATCATTTTGTACTGGATACAATTGAATTTTAAAAGTTTTAGTAGCTATATTCAGTTAAGTGTACATCGAATAAAAATCTAGCGACCCAAAAGCAAAAGATTAGAACTTTTATTGTAAAAATTAAAAAGAAAAAATTAAAATCAGTACTTTCCAGTAATTTAATTTTTTATCTACCAAATATCTTATTTGATATTGATTTTATCGATGATTGTTGTTAATAATTATTTATTGACCATAAATAAGTAAATCGAATATCGTTAATAACTTCTATTTAATATCTACTAAATGGTGATGTTTAATTTTAAAGATTCAACCCAGTCATACGCAAATGACCAACAGAGCAAATTCACGAAATTCTTTATCTAAAGGCCTGAATTATCTTTTAGTTCATCTTCTGACTCATCATAAGCGTTCTACAAGCGACTATAAGCGTTTCTAGGGTTTCTAAGACGTTCTCGCAGATTCCAAGAAATCTTAGAATTAAACTCTCGCACTACACCCGTAAACTCAATATTCTTCTTATTCCCTTTTTCCATCTAGTTTTATTTAATTATCGCAAGAACTGATTACCATCTGACTTCGCGTGAGAAAAAAGTGTTTTCTATTATAAGCTTATTTCTATGCATTCGTTGCGGCATTCTAAAGTTCACGTTGAGTGCGCCTTAAGTTACAGAAACACGATGAAGTATCGATTAATTGATGACCAATTTCAAGGTCCTCCAATTAAGTAGCGTTAGAGTAAATCACGTGAAATTGCGAACGTAATCCCTTATAAAATCTCACGGAATATCGTTTGCACAAAATTGCAAGAAGTTTCCTCGCAGTTTGTAACTTAGTCGTGTTATAAGGATCACTTTACTAAAAAAACTTCAAAAAGTGTAAGAGGTCAACCTCGATGTAAACAGCGTTTCTTTTAGCAATCTTCTTCTTAACTCTAGAACGACACTGTTAAATTTTCCGAGAATATGCGACAGTATAAGATCATGGACAAAAATAAAATTTAAGTATTCTAAATAATAATCAATATTTCTGGAAGATTTTCTTCTAAATACATACTTTTTCGGAGACATCTCTAAGTTAAGTTCTTAATAACCTATTACTTATGAACGAGGGCATGTACTACTCATAATTATTCGAAGAATGCACCTTTAATACATTAAGTGTCTTAAATTGAAATTATTCGAGCAATTGTCCAACGACTTTAGAATTCGCTGGAGTAATTATGAGCAATAGTGACTACATATGTAATTTTTAATCCTCATGAAATCTGACCTAACCTAACCTAACCTAACCTAACCTAACCTAACCTAACCTAACCTAACCTAACCTAACGAATCTAGGTTCAACGAACCGATCGAACACAGATCGTAAAAGATTAATACAGAAATTAATATTCGGGTTATTCAAATAATTATAAGCCGCAATGTAATTGTAATTTATGTAATTTTAAATCTCAAACCTATAATCTAACCTAATCTAACAAATCTATGTTAAATTCAATGGAACGATCGGACAGAGATCACAAACAAATACAGAAATTAGTCGAGAAACTAGAAAGTCAATGGATTGTGAAACGAAGCAATTATCATGCAAATTCTAGAAGGACTAAACGATTCGAATCACGAACAACGTTCGTAGGCTTTCAGTCGATTGAGCCATCGGGTTTAGAATTCAAAGCTCCCCGCTTCTCGAAGTCGTTTTCTTTTACGGACAAACGTGCACACGCCGCGTGCGCCGGCCTTCTGTGTGCAAGGTTAATCCAATTTCCTAATTTCTGCAATTAATCGGAACACTCGTCGCTGCGTTGGCGGCTCGATATGATTACGCATTGTACGCCTATTTGACGCATTGCAGTCGAACGCTGAAGCAAAATTGCTCGCATAATTGTCTTAGGATATTTACTTCCTGAAAATTCCTTGCCAAAGATTATTGGGAGATTCTACGTAGCAGAAATTTAATGGAAAGGTCAAGATGATGAAAGTTTTCGATTGAATTCTTTGGCAGAAATTACATGAAGAAATATTTAGAGAAAATTTTCTCTTTCATAATATTGATATATAACTAGATTGCGGATATATCATATTATAATATGCAAATTTGTATTTTCGCAAATATAATTTACGAAATGGAATTTAAATAGAAAAATGCTTTATCTATTAAATATCGTAGAAGGTACTGTTTTGAATGTTTTATATATTTCTGCATATTTATGTGCATTCTCTGCATTTTTATATCTTCAAGTATCTCATAAATGCATAAGAATCCATAGTCTACTGATAATAGCATTGAACTTGGGACCTCCTTGTAAACATTTAGTATGTCCGTATTAATTTTAAAAAGACACTATCAAGTTGCTAGAGGGCTTGTCTATAAAAACGCAAACAAATCTTAGAATATTGAAATTTTATTTATTTTAGTTTTTCTTACACTGGTTTATTTATTCATAATTATTCCTTCATAAGTCGTGGGATTGCTGACAATCAGTAATAAATCTGTATTGCAATCATTTAAAGTATTTAAAACAGATGGGCAATCTTTTTTAATTTATTGTATATTAAATAGTAATTTAACAATTAGTAACAATTTACATAATTCAAGTAGTAATTTGTAAAACATAAAAATATTATATCTTTCTCATAGATTCTGGATGAAACTATCATTAATTTTCATAAAACAAGTTTGAATGAAATTAATCTAGTTTTCTAGGATTAATTTTTTTACAACCATAGAGGTTCATACATTAATTTCAGTGAGAAACTATGTAAATAATCCCTCGCATGACAAACAGCGGTTTTATGTTTAGATGAATGATATACTGCTTGAAACGAGCATCGAAATAACGCAAATGTATTATATATATTATAATATATAATATATAATATTATTACTGCAGTTGTTTACGCGTAGAACGTGAAAACCGATACCGATTGATTTTATACGTGTTCGTATTAAGTGTTGGTAATTACATCGATAAAACGGATACCGATTACCCTTCTGTAGCAATCTTGGCCAGTGTTCAATGTCTAAAACTTGCACAATTTGCAGCGCGAATCATGTTCACAAAGTCTCTTAATTTCAGTTTCATAATGCGTATTCAATTTCGCTACGCTGTTAATATAAATAATTCGTATGACACAGAAATTTTATAGTTTGACCAATACTAATACAAAAAAATATTATTATAAATTAAATATCACAGATATCTGATTTCAAATTATAGATCTCTTGAAATATAGTTCAGATTTTAATCATTGAAATTTGTATATACTTAAATTTCTGAATATTAAAATCATTCGATCATTTCACCTTCCAAGTACATGATCGTAAAAATACCCGGATTCTTCAACACTAGAACACAATAGTATTCTGGTACCTGAATCTTTTTAATGTCAGTGCTTTCAGTTATCCAAATTGTTAAATATCTCAGGTTTCAGGTCCCAAGTGTTAACATTTTCCGAGTACTCGAATTCTCGATTTCTATAGGTATATGATAATAGCCATGATAATAGCAGGCATCATCAACTAAAATTCGAATTTTACGTGTCAAGACATTTGGACAAACGATAGAAATTTAAAAGGATAAGAGTTTCTCGACTTCAATCAATGTCGTATAACATATATCTTAGCCTTAATTCAACCCTTGTAGAAGTAGAGTGGTGCATACGACCCTAAATATTACTACATCCGTTTCGCCTCTTAGTATCTTAACTCATCGTAAAATCTACGAATATAATTTGTGCGTCTGATTCATTAGGAGTAAAAGCGACGTATAACGTCTACTTATTTTACCACTGCTAATGAGATGTGAGAATGTTTTTGTAGTCCTAATTAACCACGTCTTTAAAGCATCTTAAAAATGTTCTATATAATTAATTGAATACAACATGAATATTAATGTCAACAGGAGGATGCGAACCTGACACCGGAGGAAAGGCTAATGGAGGAAGCAGCGATCGCTGAAACTGAGAAGCGATTGTACACAAGAAGGAAGTTTCTGGCGGAAAAATGCGCCGAAGAGGGATTAGACAGACCTGGAAACGATTCTCTTCACAGGCCTAACGCCTGGGAATTCCTTGTAAATAGAGAATATCATTTAATATGGTGCAACGTCTTCAAAGCGGCCTCTACTTCGTGGATGTACAATTTCAATCTACTTGCGGGGTAAGAAGCATTCAATTAGCTAAATGTTCCTTCACCTTCGTGTAACAAAGACAATTTTGACACGTATCACTTTTTAAGATACATTTACATATATCATTGTTCTTTCAAAACTTTTGTAATGAATTTTAATATTGCTAGACTGCGAGTTTTTATGCAAATTTATATATATTTTTTTTTTTTTTTTAGCATAATTAGAAGAATAGAATCTAAATAGAGTTTTGTTTTATCCGTTATTGTTTATTAAATGTAATTCATTGTTAAATATTATATATTCATATTTACTATGTAATACTTATTACGAGTACAATGCTTTGAATATTTTATGTTTCTTATATATTACGTGCATTCTCTGTATTTTTGCATCTTTAAATTTTGCATAAGTGGAGTCTTAGCAGCAGTTTAAATATCTCAGAGAGATAAAGATCTGTCTTAGTCGGCTCTTTACATTATCATCCTTATAAAATAAAACATTCGATGCTCATGGCAAAACTGATCCAACATCTGCCAGGCTAAGTTTAAATAAATAGTTTGATCAACATCAAACTTTATAAATTGTTTTCAGATACAGCCCACAGTTTTTAAAGGCCTCGAAAGCTGTACCTGTTTCTCTGGCGAGGCAGAAATATCCCAGATACACGGCCGATGAGTTGAACAAGTTCCTAAACGACAGCATTAGTTTCTTGATAGTAAGACATCCGTTCGAGAGGTTGCTCAGCGCCTACAGAGATAAATTGGAGCATAGCTTACCGCATACGTTTCACAGTAATCTTGGATCCCATATTGTTTGGAATTATAGATCTAGGGTAAGGGCAAACTATCTTTAAAGTTATGTGTGTTATTTTAATTTTCTTTCTATGTTTCATCAATTTGATTGGTCTTGTCGAATTTAATGAATCATTATCGGCTATGACTAGGACCGAAAGACAAATGGACGACACGGTCCAAGGTATCCACTTTTTGAAGAATTTGTACGGTGGTTGTTATGTCAATGGAGAGCTGGGAACGAACTTGATATGCACTGGACTCCAATTGTGATCTTTTGTACGCCGTGTCAAGTACGATTCGACGTAATTGCAAAGTTTGAAACGCTGCATGTAAATATATCTTTCAAAAAATTCTATGTAAACGATACGATTAATCAATTCTATATTTTAATTGGAAAAATATATTGATTAAAGGAAGATCAAGATTATCTCATAAAACAAGCTCACGTGGGTCACATCATTAAACCTGAATGGAAGAATCCTACCAGGGGTGTCCAAACGAAGGACGTTATTAAGAATTATTTCGCTCAATTATCGAAATCGCAGATCAAAGATCTCTACGAGATGTTTAGGTGAGTATACTAAGTGGAAACAATATAGCACGATCGTAAATTAAAATTTTAATAAGGGACACCCATTAACGCTATGATAACTAGTTAATTCTAAGAGGAATTCTAACGTTAAGAATTGATAAGGTGTAATTATATATAAAATAAGGTCCAACTGTATATAGTTATAATAAAATATTAATAACAATAATAATATATTCTTGGTATTTCATTTCAGGTACGATTTTGTGCTTTTCGATTATTCTCCCGATGAGTACATAGCACTTGGGAGAGACGAGGATACAAAGTTAATCTGTAAAAAGTAATGTTAGTATTTCGTACATTACTAACAAGCGTATCATCACTGGAATTATTTTTCTCTTATTTTTATCTTTTTGTCTTTAAATATTAAACGACACCTATTAAAATGGCGTCGATTACAACGAAAATATTTGATAGCAAATATCTATTGAAGATTAAGATGAGAAAACAGAAACATACCGAGAATTGCTCCAATTAGCGATACACTTGCGAAGCACTGCTGCTGCATTTAAACTTTTGATAAACGAAGCGTTACAGTATATTCAATTGTTAGGGCCTAAGGCAACAAGACGTTTGTGAACTGTTATAAATCAACGCAAAAAAGATTTTAAATGTATTATATCTATGAGAGTACCTCGTTGCTTAAGTACTATATGCGACAATGAACTTTTTAATATACAAGGGTTTATGGTAAGAGTGATGCTCACTTTGTCGAATTTTTTCTGCTTTAACATCGAATGAGAATAGCCTATTAGTTCGAAATAGAATACTTTGCATTCCCAATAGACTACGTAGAAGTAACGTCCCTTTTTTTGTTTCAACTGAATTAATTTTTATAGAATGCAATTCGATATGAGTGCAGTGAAGTTTTATTCCAGATATAACTTAATTAAAGTAAGTCGAGATAATTGTTTCGTGTTAGCATATTTTGAAAAACATGTATACATTTTCCCTGATCCTATATGTATATATCTGTGTATATAAATATACATACACGTATATTGATATAAACGTTGTTGCAATAGTAATTATTATCATTGTACCAATGATAATAATACTGCCTTAAGGAAATGTAATATATAATTGCATTAATAAGATGTATGTTAAATTATACAACTTCCAAATACAAGAATATCTAGAGATCTATAAGTTCAAAGTTTTCCAATATTTACTTATATTTTAGAAGTGGTATTTGAGTTAATAGGGTTACATCTCTGTAATGAAATGGTCTTTTTATAAAGACCTAATTGAAAAGTACAGCACATTATATAGTACTTAAATCTAATGCAAATATAAATTTTTCATTATTGAAAAATTTACTGCAAATAAAATCGGATTATTTGTAAAATCAGATCGAGATAAAAATAATACGATAAATTTTAGTTCCTTATAATTTTATAAATTGCAAACACGAAACGACAATAATTATTTTACAAAATAAAGGAATTTAAAAAACAATTGATTACATAGAAAATTAATCTTATCTTACAATGAATGAAATTGTATTTAATTAAATTAGTTAAGGAAATAGCAATGATAAAATAAATATCTTATTTGATTGTCCAAGGTGGAAATAAAAATATCAACACTCAAATTAAAACATTACTATTATTACTTTCTTAATTCAATTAAAATCTATAGATAATCCTTGGAAAATCAAAGCTTTTTTATATTATATTTTATTTGTAGTTGTTAAAATAATGTACTTACTTATTCGAACTGTTCATTAGTTCTATTCCAATAACCCATTTGTCATTAAAAATATATTTCCAATTGCTTTCTATTACCAAAATCTCATAATGGAGCTTCTTGACTTTATATTTTTTCTTCTTCACTACTGGTTGTCCATTTATTGCATACAACTACAAATTGTATATATTGAATTTAATATACTTTAACACTTGTTGAATGTAATTATTATAAATATATCACATTTCCTTTCTCATAATTCCTTATTATAACACATAAAACTCTATTTAATTAATTTTTGTTTATAAACTCCTTTTATACTAACTAGTTGTTATTAAAAAAATTAAACTAAAATATTCTTCTCCCCTCTTATAAAGTATCTTTGAAGAAATTTTGTTTAATTCACAAAAGAAACTATTTCGTATGAATAATGTAGGTCTTTTATTTTATCTTTTATTACGTTATTATTATTATTTTTTTTCAAATAACTTACGTCACTATCGGAGTCCGAAGATATGTCTTTTCCATACAGAGCTTGATTGTACAAAGATTCTGAAATACGTTTCGTCATATCTTGAACTTCTTTAATGTCATTCGTTGTTTTTTCGATTCGAGTTTGCACATTCGACAATGTTTTTATTAAATGTTCCTCTATAGGATTGCACTTTGGAGTTGGAATCGGCAACTCCTCATCGCTAAGCTCGAACATGTCATCGTCCAAATCCATTTATATTTTCATAAATAAGGACGATATTTAATTATAATATAATAATACTTATAGTTACTTTGATAATAGATCAATTATTCCATACACATTTGCACAACCTCGTCTAAACAGGTCAAGTAAATGATAAACATCTCTCATGTGTCATTTTCAATCATTAACTATTCCAATATAAAAAATTCTTATATCAAGAAAATGAAATTGAAATTCAGTGTTTTATTTGCAACTTTTATGAAAATTCTATAACGATCATATGTTATTATAATTACAATTTCTTATAATAATTAAATTAGAACTTTATTTAACGAGTCGACTTGTAAATAAAAGCAATGGATAAAACCTAATAAAACCATGTGATCAAAATCTAGGGAAATTAGTTTTCATTATCGATTGAGGAATTTTTATTATCGAGAATAGCTATCGGTAACAAAAAAATTTTTTATTTTATTTATAATGATTATTCGTAGCCAGGACATTTAAAAATAAATATTTTCTAATTATTAATTTTTTGAAAAATTTCTTTGAAATGTAGTTATCAGTCTTTCATTTAAACAATTACATATGTATTACCGGATCATGTTACCTTTTTTGTCAATGACTTGTTTGATAAAAATTTTAGAAACAACTATTATTTTTGGTCCCTGCTTAAATGTAATGTTCGATCGTTATAACAAAATGTAATAAAATGTAAATGTATGAAATTTCAAATTGAATGATATGTACTTCTAAAGTAAAGGATTCCTATCATGAAAGAAGTGTCATTAGTCTTTAATATTTAATTTGAATTTCTAAGTTTTCTGTAACAATTACATTATAATAAATTCATGATAATTAAATTTGTAATTCATAAATCAGATTAAAATGCATAAAATTTACTTAAAAAAAAATTCCTAAACCTTGTAACACAAAACTACATGTGGATGTTAGATCTATCTGATATTTTATTTATGGTCTATCACCTCATCTGTGTTGTATATATAATATGTAATTCCTACTGTAGGTAGAGCAAGAATGAGTTAGGTACAGTTCGTTTCGTGATGTTAGGTCAATGAAGATAATTAGGAGCTGTATTCTTTTACTCTTTAGTATACTTGAAAGAAATCAGAAAGAAATATGTGGCTAGATGAATGTGATAGTTTTGCTGAAATATGTCGAGGATATTTGCCTTATTATTTACTGATAATTTTGCCGATTTTTATTATTATTTCTCCGGTTAACCCAGTTGCCGCATCTCATGAATTCCCCGTGTATCGAATGCACCAGTATGACTTGCACGGTGTGCCACATGGTAACGAAATGTTTTCGCCTTGGATATTCATCTTATTAATATTGCCATTTTACTAACTTGCTTAACATTTCATTTACATAATCTGTGATCAGGTTGCCGTAGTGCGCCGATTTCGTTGGAAGCAAGATCCCTCACAGGGTGGAGTACTTCTAGACACTGTGTAGTTACAAAAGCTTTGAATCTTACTCCAAGTTTATTTCACTCTATTAAACATAAGGCTGGAGCTTTGATAGTAGTTTTACCAGAAAAACTTAATGACTTGACATTAGAGGAAAAACAGGTTGATTCACTTTATTCTTGATAGATTTTTTCATAAACATGATAGTTATATTTTAAATTCTTATAATTTCACTATATTCTTATTGTTATTCTCTATAATTCTTATTGTTTATTGCAGCATATTATGAGTCTGGAAGAATCTATGTTGTTTAGGCCAGAAACAGCAATTCCAGTGTATTTTACTTCATGGCATCCTGATTTGCAAACTATATTAGATGATCTCTCCAATGGTTTTATTACTGACGAGAAAGCTGGATCTGCAGCTGAAGCAATGTTTAATTCTATATCCGCTAGTGGTTACCAAGTAGTTGTAGCAACTGGACAGGCACTAGCTAAGACAGATGTAAAAATAGCTACTTTACATGGGAAGCTAACTGGTAATGGAGCTGAGGAGAAGTTACCAACTATAGCCTTGGTAACGCATTACGATAGTGCTGGTGTTGCACCTGTAAGAGAACTATTGATATAAATGTTTATTCATACAGCTGCTAAGAATCTTAGAAAGAAAATATGTATATACATGTATGTTATTGCTAATAAATAGGAATTGTCTTTCGGAGCGGACAGTAATGCATCAGGAGTGGCAATATTATTGGAAATAGCACGATTATTTTCTACTTTGTATTCCACTAGTAGATCAAGACCACAATATAATCTTGTCTTTATTGTAACTGGCGCTGGGAAACTTAATTACCAGGGCAGTAAAAAGTGGCTGGAGGATCAATTAGATGGACTTGAAGGCTCAATAATACAAGTATTATATACACTAAAGAACCTCTATCATCATACATTTGTTTCAAAATTTTGAAGTAATAATATAATATATTATTTCAATTACTAGGATGCTGCATATATTATTTGTCTAGACACAGTATCTACTAGCGATAATCTTTATGTGCATGTCTCCAAACCACCTAAAGAAAATTCTACAGGTGGTCTTTTTTACAAAAAACTTAAAACTGTGTCTGAGTCATTAAATATGACTACTGTTGAAGGTGTGCACAAAAAAATCAATCTAGCTGATGAAACATTGGCTTGGGAACACGAAAGATATAGTATTCGTAGATTTCCAGCTACGACTTTGTCAACTTTGAAAAGCCATGAAGATCCAATTAGAACAACGATCTTAGATGTAATAGAGACAAGACAAATAGATAGATTATATAAACATACACAAACAGTCGCAGAAGCATTAGCTAGACATATATACAATTTGAGCTCTAGTCAAGTTTTCATGGATCCTCTGGTATAGATCTTTTATCATTTAAGTAAGAGAAATGAGAAAATGCATCTTTTTGTTTTATTAACTGAATTTAATGTTTTTAGGGAGTTTCTAAGGAATCATTATCCTTATGGTTTAGTTACTTAGCGTCGCAACCAAGGGCTGCTACATTACTGGCAGACAAAGATAATATGTTAGTTGGTACATTAAAAGAAGCAATGGCTAGATATTTGGTAGATGTTAAAGTTACCTTGCATAGTCCTGACAAGCAAGATCCAGAATTTGTATTTTATGGTATTACAAAAGCAATATTGAATGTGTACAGGTAAATTTTTAAATTTCACTTATTATTTCATTTATTATCAACATTATTTCTTGTAGATAACGTAATTTATTATATTTCAGCGTAAAACCAGCTGTATTCGATCTCTTTCTTACAATTGCCATCATTATATATTTGGGACTTATTTATGTAATTGTGCACAATTTCCCTCGCGCATATACTTTAGCAACTCGTTTTTCTGTAAAGAACAAATCATCGTGAAATTGTATTCAACTATCGTTTCTTTGTTGTATTGTAAAAATTCGCTACATGTTTTTTAATGAATTTAATATATAATGTTATAGGTGTTAAAGGTGAAGCAAAACTGTATGTACATTAATTTTTGCTGGTATTAATCTTGAATTAAAAATCGTCTACATATTGTATCTTAGATAATCTGTAAATGTTACATAGTTCAACTTCCACTCGAATTTTCGTCCACGCATCTTCTCTATCAAATAAAGATAATGCAAATAGCAGAGTTATTTAGGAGAGTTATTTATCATAGAACATTACTTCTCGTTCTATGATAAATTGTTATGTAAGAGTACGTAATAATTAAGACCAAGTAATAACAAACCAAATAGTGAGACTTCAGAATGCAATTTATGAATAAAAAGACTGGCAAATTTTAGCAAATACAGAATTTAGTAATAAAAGTAATTCCAAATCGTATATAGAACATTAGAGAATATTAGTTTTATTTAAATGCAAATTTAATATTTTGTTTGATAGTTATTATCGTGTCCGCAATACATAGTACATAATATTCCTATTATAATGTAATAATCTTGAGTATACATATATCACGTGAATTAAGATAATTCCATAGCACAGGTAGTGTTATGTAACAAAGCAAATGTTCTTAAAAATTTTCTTGTTAAAATATACAGAAAACTATTTGCCAAATATTAGTACTATAAAAACATCCATTAGAAGCAAAAAAACTTAGAGAATAAACTATTTGAATGATAAAGAATAATAGTTATTTGTTAATGATTATTTAAATGCAATTATATGGACGAAATGTAAAAAGCTTGTAAAATAAACGTGATGAAAAATAATCATTGTTTCTTATTTTTACATAAATATTACAATTTTATCAAATTTTATATTTGATATATTTTTCAATGATTATATTACTTACAAAAGATTACATACAGATCATCTCCTATAAAACAAAGTTATGCAGAGATTGAAGATTATTATACACCTAAACAGGTTTGTCCAGTTCATTATACTTTCACTTCTTCAGAATCAAGCATTACTCTAGTATTCATTGAGATATACTAGAAATTGTATAGTGCACTAAAATATGAATTCTATTCTTAATAAATGTATCTTATTCTTACTATATTTTGATTCAGCTATAATTGTGAACAAAAACATTGTGTTTTAAATGTTTATTTTCTTAACAGGTATAATATTTCAAAATAGAAGGTGGATAATATTGGGAAAATCCATGAGCTTACTGGCAGAATATATAACACCAGAATTGAAAGCTATAGAAGCAGCTGGTACATGGAAAAAGGAGAGAGTAATTGCTTCGCCTCAACGAACACGTATTGTATTAGCAAATGGAACAGAGGCTCTAAATTTTTGTGCTAACAATTATCTAGGGTTAGCAGTAAGTATTAGAATTTCTAAAATTAATATGATAAAATTGTGTTTGTCATATTAATCAATTTTTATTATTTCTTAAATTTAGGATAATAAAGAAGTCATTTCTGCTGCAAAACTTGCTCTGGATAAGTATGGAGCAGGTTTAAGTTCTGTTAGATTTATATGTGGTACACAAGACATTCACGTAGAATTAGAAAAGAAAATTGCTAACTTTCATGGCAGAGAAGATGCTATTCTTTATGCATCTTGTTTCGATGCAAATGCTGGGTTGTTTGAGACATTATTAACACCTGAAGATACTGTTATAAGTGATGAACTTAATCATGCTTCCATCATTGACGGTATCAGGTTATGTAAAGCAAGGAGACAGAGGTGAGTGAGTTAAATTTATTTTATTTTTCTTTATTATGTAAAAATATATTATATTTTGCAAAGGTACAAGCATAGGGACATGATAGATTTGGAGAATAAGCTACAGGATAGTATGTCTTCGCGTTTACGATTGATTGCAACTGACGGCGTCTTTTCTATGGATGGCACTGTTGCTCCATTACCAAAAATATTAGAGCTTTCAAAGAAATATAACGCCCTTACGTTTGTGGATGATTGTCATGCTACTGGATTTTTTGGAAAAGCTGGAAGGTAATTACATTTATTTTGATACACTTTGTATTAAATTTCTATTTAACAGCCGATACAATTTTTTATTCTATAACAATTGTTTAGTTCTTTTCACATTTTTTAACTTTCTTTTAAAATTCGGATCTAAATTTACTGTGGGTTTTATTAATTTACTCTAATTTTTTTAAATATATTGTATTATTGAAAAATAATTAGTTTAACTATAAGGTTTATTTTAATATTGAATAATTTAATTCTAGAGGCACAGAGGATTATTTTAATCAATTAGGAAATGTTGATATCATTAACTCCACGTTAGGCAAAGCTCTTGGTGGAGCAGCAGGTGGTTATACAACTAGTAAAAAAGAACTTATTAATTTGTTGAGACAACGTAGCAGACCATATTTATTTTCAAATTCATTGCCACCACCTGTAGTTGCATCAGCTAGTAAGGTATACTAAAATGTCAATTTTTTTTTTTTTTTTTTGTTAAAATAACAGAAGTAATGTGATCACTCATATTTTTATTTTTTAATATTATATATAGGTTATGGATTTAATAACAAACTCTATGGAATTTTTGGATCATTTAAAAAATAATACCAATCTGTTTAGAAGTAATATGAAAGCAGCTGGTTTTACAATTGCTGGTGACGATCATCCTATCTGTTCTGTTATGATAGGTGATGCAAGATTAGCTACTAAATTTGCTGATAAAATGATTGGTAAATATTTACAATATATCATGTAATGTATCAATTTTTAACAATACGTATAATAATCGTTTTTTATTTATAGAACAAGGAATCTATGTTATTGGTTTTAGTTACCCAGTAGTACCAAAAGATAAAGCGCGAATACGTGTTCAAATTAGTGCTGCACATTCAGAAAAGGATATAGAATATGCTGTAAACGCATTTGTACATATTGGAAAAGAACTTAATATTATTAAGTGATATCCTTTCTATTCATAAAAAATTCTAGTAATTGAAATATTTTTTAAAATTTTTTAATCAAATCGGTAATACAAAAAACAAAAATAAAAGTTACACATATATAATTGATCAAGTAATGTTTAATATGCTTGTACACCAGACTGAAATTTTTAATATATGCATTCCTATTATATTAAATATTATAAAAAAAAGTATTGCTTCTTATACAAACTTCATCGTGTATAAGTGACCTTTTTAGTTTGAAAATCTTTTGATTACATGTCAAAGTTATATATTTTTACGAAATGTCAATTGTACAGACGTTAAGGCTTATATGGCTTCACAAGATTTTCCGAAAATTCTCTGACTTGTTGGACTCCTCGAATTTCTTTTTCTAATAAAGGAACCCGGATAATATGAAAATCTTCATAAAGATCCATTATCTAGCAAAGAGTTATTGTATTAATTTTTTAAGCTTCTATATGAAATAATATGAAATCATAATATTTTGATTTACCTGCTCTAAATATTTGTCTTGTATTTTATGCCTAGCAAGACACAGTTTACAAGATGTATATTTTTCATTTAAGAATAATAACTGATTCACTATGATATTGTGAGTATCTATACCACATTTTGTTAATTCTTGTACGAGTCTTTCTGTCTCGTACAGTGACAAGAATTCTGCTATGCACACACAAACAAATGTAGTCTGATCAGGGTTTTTAAATTGTTCATTAACTTGTCGAATGACAACAAGCATCTCCTCTATTTTGTTACAGAATGTATCTACATTGAAATCTGTCATTCCCAATAATGAACTGATCTATAACAAAGTAGTTTTGAAATTGGAATACTGTTTAAGCTGATACTACATTCATTCATTAAACTAAATATTTCTGACCTGTGTAATAAAAGGACTAATCTTCATCTTCAGACGCATTAATTTCCCCAATCCTTTTTCTACTACTTGTGGGAATGATAATAATCTTAAAGTATGACCAGTGGGTGCAGTATCAAAAACAACAACAGAAAAGTTCATTCCTTTAACCAACCTGAAAATATGGATAACATATCAAACAATTAAATTATACCACATATAAATATTGTTGGTAAAACTACAGAAAAGCTATGTCACCTCCGATTTCGATGATTTTTATTTATGTCATAAAACTTGACATCTTAAACAACTTTTTCCTATATATATAACTGGCACTTTCGCTTAGAAGGATTCACAAAAATCTGCCGGTACCACAACAGTGAATTCTGCCCATAGTTGTGTGTGTCTGGCAGCATATGCGTCAGTATTGATTGCCGACTGTCGGCTGCTTTTCTTCTGTTTATAAACGAGGGTCAGGTAAGCTTAAAGGTTCCATGCACAACTGCATATACGAGACTACAAGAAACGCTTGTTATAATTTAATTAAGAAAGGATATCATCAATGTTTTGAATTTGGGTTAATCTTTTTAATAAGGCTGCCACGCAGCGGATGGGAACGCTTGTCTAAAATAACAACAATTATTTTTTTCACAAAATAATATCAATTATTCATTTGCCTATTATTTTTATAATTAATTTGTTATTATTTCATGGGACGGCTGAATAGAATAACCTAAGCCAAACCGAAACTCAATACATTGATAATATTCGCTTTTAAATAAGTTATATATTATAAATAACAGATATTTCTTGTAGCCTCGCATATGCAGCTTTGTGCTGGACCTTTGAGCTTGCCTAACCTTTGTTTATAAACAGAAGATAAGCAGATGAGAAGATGGCAACCAATATTGACACATATGTTGTCATAGATGCACAACTATAAGTGGAATAGGTAGAACATAAGTAGAATTGTAGAAGTATCAACAGGTTTCTACAAATATTTCAAAAACTAAGAGAGATACTATGCTTTTTATATGTATAGAAAAAAGTTGTTCAAGATATTAATGTCTATAGCATATTTCATAATCATCCAAATCAAAGGTAAGAAAGTTTTTCTATGGTTTCACCAATATTGTTAAATTACAAAGTATTACTAACTTCATGACTTCTGCATAACTCATTGCTTCATCTATACCAGGGAATGCTCCAACAATTTCTTGCATTATGCTTCTACTCAATCTCATGGCTTCTCCTCCTGAAACTGTTTTGTAAGCAATTTATGTGTACATTTACTCATCAAACTACCAACAACATTGCAAGCATATAAAGTGTAATGCAAAGGTATAACATTGATAAAACAAAATACCTGCTTCACTTTCGAAATACTCCTCTGGTAATTCGGTAATGCCCACATTTGGATCTATTTCCATAGCGAAAAGATTTTCAAAACCTTTTACTTTCGTCGGAACTTTACTGAACTTTTGATCAAACGCGTCGGAGATATTGTGCGCCGGGTCAGTAGATATGATGAGTACATTTTCTCTGACTTTCGATAACTGCACAGCCAACGAACAACTGGAAATTAAAACAAGCGATGATCGAACTGCGATAAACAAACGAACTTTTGAGGTTAGAATATTAACCTGCATGTCGTTTTACCGACTCCACCTTTACCACCGACAAATATCCATCGCAAAGACCGTTGTTCGATTACGTTCCTAATCGAAGGCTCGTATTCAATCATTTCTTCATCATTTATGCTCATATTCATCAAGAAAGACCGTATTCCTAACAAATTTTACCACGTCATTTACTAATGTCGCTAGTTATGGGGCAAGAGCTATTTTTTTATGTTAGATACGCAATAATTGACAGAGAGTGGCGCTACAATCGCTCAATCATAGCTCTATAAATCACATCTTACATTAAGTCGTTCCTAGCCTGCGCACCAGCGAAGATATAGATGGCGTTACCGTCATGGATTAGGTTATTGGGTCATCGTCCAAGTTGGTAAGAGTGAGATGATAGCTGAGAGGGTAAAACACATATGAGACATGACTTGATTAGATCAGCGGTTCTTAACCTGTGATCCATAGTCCCCGGGGAACACAAAATCTTCATACATGCAAGTTATTATTATATTATTCGAATAAAAATCATTTAGTTTATTTATAATGAATCTCTTCTCTCCGAGAAGGTTGTTAAACAGTTAATGTGTTTTAATTATATATATTTGACACATTACTTATTTAAATCTTGAGTTAAGTCTTAGGGATCCACGACAATAAAAAATTATTTAAAGGAGATTTGTGATAAATAAAAGATTAAGAACCGCTGAACTAACTGGCAGAAATAAAAGCTGTCTCGAGTTAAGGGGAAAGAGACAATGGAATAAGACTAAATACATATAGGGTGGGCCATGTCCATAAGTCAACTTCCCATTTAAAAGTTACATAACCTTTTCTTACTGTATATTTTTTAACTTTTGTTCCAGATTTTTATATTTTCTTTTTTGGGAATCTAAATTATTTTTTTTTTTTTTTTGATTTAAATAGAAATTTGTTTCATCCACAGAATATTATGACGAATACTCTGCTTTGGATATCTTGTATATATTTATGTATTATATTCGTTCTATAGATTTTTGCACCTTTATATTTCCCAAAAATGGATAGATATCCGTTTATTACTTAGTCTATCAATTAAATTCTCAAAAATATGAATTTGCATAAACCCCCCCCCCCAAATCGAATACATTGTTTGTTTAATCGACGAAAAACAAGTATCGAGAAAGACAAATCGACCTCTCGCCGTTACAAAAAATTTCAATACGCTATCGATCTGAATACAGAATCGACTTCGAGGGATCGTAGACATACGATTATACGATAGATGTGGTATATAGTTTTTAATACTGGGCTAATTTGGAAATGCATGAAGTGTCTGTAAACTCCGGTTTCAAACGTTAGTGCGTGGTGTTTGTGTTATAATTGTTGTTATTCTTTCTTTTATCAAGCGGCGTGACTGAGAAATTGAATGTAGCATGCCGCAGTTTCATAAAATCGAAATAAATAGGACCGAATGGGAGGTTCCGGAACGATACCAAATGCTCACGCCAGTGGGATCAGGAGCTTATGGTCAGGTCTGGTAAGAATTCAGAAAAACAATTCCAACATAAATTTATATGTTTCAATAATTGCATAATACCATCTTAATCTCATATATCTTTTAGATTGTTCCTTATTCGGGAACCTGTCTAAAATGTTTAAACGATCCCGCTCCATATCTCGTTAATAATTTAAGATTTGGTTGCGACCATGAACCAATCATAACCTTGACATTTCTACGATCGTTCATTATGCCATTTAAAATCGTATATACACATATGTCATTCTTTCTTTTTTCTTATTTTGTAATTTAGATTTTAACGAGATTATCAATACGTAAATGTTACGATTGCGGCAGCTCGTGCAAGTATCTCGTGCACCGTCGCATTCTACATCATGGGCCAAACTAAAATTAGAATTATTTGACAATGCTTTTCCGCGAAGATGAATTTAATGAGATGTATTATACCCGAATTTCCCCGGTGAAACATTTCACAGAACTTCCACTTGGATTTAATAATTGATTAGTAAATTTATATTAACTCCTACTTTATTATTTAATTCTTTAAGTACATGAAATACATTGTGTTTTCTAGAAAGATAAATCCTCTTATGATCATAAAAGAAGATTGATATATACATATTCATATATTATATAATTTTAAATAATTATGTTTAAGTTAGTTATTAAGATTTAAGTTTATTATTGTAATGTAAACTGTAATATGTATGTATTTATTGATTCCCTTCTGAATTACAAGAATTTCTACTTCCTTATTATAAATATACATTCACATAATCTTACAACTGAGTATTTATATATTATATATATTTTTATTTTATTCTATGTAAATCATAGTAGAAACTGGATTAAGGAATCATATATATATTTTTAGTTCGGCAGTTGACACAAAAACTGGACAGAAAGTAGCAATAAAAAAGTTAGCCAGACCATTCCAATCAGCTGTGCATGCAAAACGCACATACAGGGAACTTCGTATGTTGAAGCATATGAATCATGAAAATGTGAGTACACAAATGTGGATTATATATAAGTTTAATATATCTTTGAAGTTGGCATTGTAGAAATTAATGGATTTAGAAACTTTATCTTGTTACTAAATTTAGGGACAACTATGTTCTGTATAGTGAGTTCCATCATGTTATTATTGACCTGTACAAATCAAAATCAATGAGTTTTACAATGAAATAATCATATAATTCATTACAGGTAATTGGTTTACTGGATGTATTTCATCCTTCTTCTTCTTTAGAAGATTTTCAGCAGGTGTAAGTGCTTTTATGTACTTCTATAATGTTGATTATCTCTTTTCAACCCCTTGATTATGACTCCTTATCATGTTTTAGTAATCACATGTACTTTTAATAGATATTTAGTCACGCATCTGATGGGTGCAGATCTCAATAATATTGTAAGAACTCAGAAACTTTCGGATGATCATGTACAGTTTCTTGTATATCAAATCCTTCGTGGTCTCAAATATATTCATTCTGCGAGTATAATACACAGGGTAAAGTAGCATAATTGATAACAACAATTTAAATGTAATATAGAATACTTTAAATACATTCTTGTCAAATTTAGGATTTGAAACCTTCTAATATAGCTGTGAATGAAGATTGTGAGCTGAAAATTTTAGATTTTGGATTAGCCAGACCTACAGAAAATGAAATGACTGGTTATGTTGCTACAAGGTGGTATAGAGCTCCAGAAATTATGCTTAATTGGATGCATTATAATCAAACAGGTGGTTATTATTTTTCTTTTTGCAAATATCTTATAATACACAATAGTATAATATTTATGCTTTTTAGTTGATATATGGTCTGTTGGATGTATAATGGCCGAGCTATTAACGGGGAGAACGTTATTTCCGGGAACAGATCGTATCCTTTTTACAACCAATCATGCTTTTTATAATTCCTCTTAATATCAATGTCTAATATTCAAGTTTGTTGTTTGTGGTTTTCATCTAATTATGTTGTACTTGTATGCACATAAAACTTCTTTCACAATTCATCTTCAATGAATATTATAAATCTTTAACCATCTTTAACCATCTCAGAATTAAAAGATATGCTTTTCGCTAAGGCTCTACATGGCTTCTTTCCTGCTTTAAAATGTTCAGTTATTTTACTAATATGTTAATTACATAGTATTTTATTTGTCAGTTGGCAAAAAATGTTTTAATTTAGCTTCTGTTTGATAGCAAGGGAAATTAGCTTTTATTTTACAAGTAAAAATTCATTCAGATATGTATATAATTTTTAATATGCTTCAATGCACGAAATTGTTTGTCGTATTTATGTAATAATCAAAGTATCCATATAGTGAAAGTAGAAAAAGGTGTGGTGGAACCTTAGCAAGAGCAGATATACACCAACTGAACTTAATAATGGAGATACTGGGTACTCCACGTGACGAGTTTATGCAAAAAATATCGTCAGAGTCGGTAAGTAATTTTTAAATTGTTAAATAAGAATTTATCCATAGAAAAAGCCTAAATAATGCATGCTGCTCATTTATAGCGTGTTACAATTTAATTGCCTCGCATGTTACATGTTTTTTTATCAATATTTCCCTGATTAATAAATTTCACTATATATATATATATATATATATAACTAAAATGAAAGAATTATCTTCATAATATTTACAAATTTGTTTGGTGAATATATGTTATTTCCATATATATATTATAACTCGTACTTTGGAATGCTAACAAATGCTTCAAATAATTACAACCATAATTCATATTACATTACTTTAAGTTTTTCCTACTCCTGTATAATAAATTATGCTTCAAACATACCTTAACTTTAAGCAGACATTGATCATCTAACACGAGTTTTAGTACTCTGTGGTACACCCACAGAGGAAACTTTAAGCAAAATTACCAGCCAAGAGGTAATTTTTTTTTTAGATAAATATTTTTTGCAATCTTTCTTAATTATTTTTTTTATGAATTAAAATTTTTTACATTATTTATTCGCATTTTATAATTCTTTCCATAATATTAAAAATAATTTTGTCTATAATATGATTTTGCTTTGAAGTTTAAAATATAAGATAATATTAATATTAAAAGAGCTACAAAAAAAGTATAATATGAGTTATAACAAAAATATGTAACGCATTTATGAGGTATTACATACACAATTTTTGAAGAATATTTTCATGAAATATTGTATAAATTTCAAATATTGAAATAATACAAATTATATGTAAAAACTGAAAATTAATAAGTAAAAATATTGTTTTAGGCGAGAAACTATATACAAAGTTTACCTCCACTAAAAAAAAAGAACTTCAAAGAAGTATTTCGCGGGGCCAATCCTTTAGGTAATTACCGAATTTAAAAAGTCTTCTAAATTAAAATTATTTTTAGAAATTAAATTAACATATTTTTTATTACTTTTCAGCTATAGATTTACTTGAATTAATGTTAGAACTAGATGCAGAGAAACGAATTACAGCAGAACAAGCTTTAGCTCACCCATATCTTGCACAGTATGCTGATCCAACTGATGAACCAGTATCTTTACCATATGATCAAAGTTTTGAAGATATGGATTTACCTGTTGAAAAATGGAAAGGTATATGTTTCCATTGTAATATATATATGTATATTTTATAAATAGTCATTAATATATTACTAACGCGGTAATTCATTTTTATTATTTGTAGAACTTGTTTATCATGAAGTTATAAATTTTGTACCTCAACAATTACCTGCAATGGCTTCGACGATTGAGTCTTCTTCGTAAGCTTACGTCGATAGCACAAATAATATAGTAAGATAAGTAAGATAATACAGTAAGATAATCTTAACAATGAATAATTATGAAAAGATACATGTATAATTGTTATATACAAAGGATATCACATTGTATATAATATGGTGTTACATAAGTAACAGAGTTAATCATACAAACTTATTTGTATTAGAGGCAAAATGTATATTTTTGTTAATGACGCATGATACAAGGAAATGCTAATATTTTTCACACTGAGCATAAGTTGTTTTAGAATATAAAGCTATCAAACATGTGACAAATTATTTATATTCATGGTTTTATATGGACATTTTTGTTACATATTCACGTGTTTGAATACTTTGAAGCTACGAATGCATGCGCAATTTAATAACCGAAGATCTATTAAGGATTTAAAGCAACTTTTTTTTGTAAAAAGCCGAATTACTTAATATAAAAGACAACTCTTTATCAATAAAAATAAATTATTAAGAAAATGCTAGCTTCAAGGGTTAGATTTTGTTGTATACACCGCTGGTTCTAGTCTATAACATAGAACATATTACATCGAATTTATGGTTAAAAATAATTCTTATTTCACACGCAGATGTAATTTAAAATAATTTAATCTCTAAGATACTGTTATAATGATGCTTTTAACAACAAACATGGCTGAATAAATTTTTTGATCTTTGTATATCGTTTGTTATTTATATTAAGAATTATTCATCTTATTCTTTCACTATGCACATACATTTACGTAAGAAAATCAATAGCTAAACAGACTATGTACTTTATGTATTCTTTCAATTTTTTTTTTCATGTATATTTTTCTAAATTCTAGTAACTTTTTGAATCTTACGTATGTATGATGTATAATCCGAACGTAATTCATTCATTGCATTCTTTCAGCATACAAATTTTTGCTACGAATTTTAGTATAAGCTCAAGATATGTATATATAGCTTTTATGATATGTAAATAATGGCATCTATGCAAGTGGGGGATTAAATAACCTGATTATGCTACAAATGATCGAAGCAATTTATCATGCCAATTGCATGGACCGATAGTCTAACGTTGAGATTAGTAATTTTTTACAGTAAATACGAATGTCTAAGAAATCCTTTTCATCCGGATTATAAGAACAGACGTTGTCGTTACAAAGCTTACAAGGAAATTGTGGATTCTATGGATGTTTGTTGTTTAACAGTTTATGATTGTATCAAAAGGATTACCTGTGTAAAGGCCCAATACTGTTATGAGCTGTCTAAAATCAGTGCTGCAATTTCCTGTGAGAAGTTTTATAGACCAATAGCAAACTGGTTTCCAATAATCCATGAACTGTTTTTCCCATTTATACCAACTTATAATTGTACAAGTGATTGCTGCAAGGTACATATCAACTTATAACAAAACACATTGTACAAATTTTATTTATTTATTATAACAATTTTGTTATAGATATGCAGTGACAAAACAGATACACATGAAAGTTATGACTATAAAGAAACACAGGAGCAGTCGACACGTCCAGTCCCTGCGGAATCGAGAGCATTAAGCACAGACTGTGGTTGTCCATATGAAACTTGTTATTGTGACAAATCGAATATAGCTAAACCTCGTATTCGTCTTAGGTAATTTATTTCATTTGCATAGTGTTAATACATCACTGATTAATATTACTGTACATAATAAAATATATTAAAACATGGTCCACTTAGGAAAGTAGAAAAATCACCTTTTTTCCTGGCGAAAGAGAAGGGTGTAACTACTTCGCAAACCACAGCAAGAGATTGCAAATATTACTTGCACCAGCAGAAAGTATCTCAAATTGATGTGGGGAGTAACATCAGAAGTATCAGTACTGAGCATGCGACTCAATCTGAACTTTCTTATTTCAAAACCGCATGTATAGCTTGTCAAGTGTGTATGGAAAATGAAGTACCTTTTAACTTGATAAAAAAAGATCTAGTAAATAGATTCTTGTCCTTAGTTCAATCAACGAGAATAAATGTAAAGTTTTTCAAAAGTTACAAGTAACATTAAATGTACGAAATAATTTTCAGAAGGAGACAGACATTAGTTACACAGATTATGCTCCACCAGTGAAAGACATTAAAGGAAGAAAGAAAACTGACGAGTTTGACATGTTCGGCAAGAGTGTTGCGTTTCAGTTGCGAAATATAAGTTTCGGTGAATATTGATAGCGTAATATATTACAAAAATAATTATTAAGATAAAATTATTTGTCTTCAGAAATTGCTGTTAAATTGGAGAAACGAATACAAGATTTAATTGCACAAGAACGTCTGGATCATATGAAACTGAAATATTTGGATTGCTGTACAGCTTCTAGTTGCAGCGAATGTGCAGTTTTGCGCAAGGAAATGGTTTGCAGCTGCGGTCTTCCGGTAATCATGATCAAGGCAGATTCTTCCTGCGATTTCGATTGCAAGCAACGAATATAATATTTATGAATTGTCTGTATTTGTTTAGTGCTTAGAAAAAAATCTTATCAAAGATATAATATATGAATATATGAAATATGATTCTATATGTTGGTTTTGGTATTAATGTATAGTATCGTAGCAAAACAAAATTAATAAAATAACGTAGAGTGATTTAACAAATGCTTCCGTTCGATGTATCGCGCGATCAAATTCAGTCGCGTTCTCTAACTGAAACTGATTTTATCTTGTGGATAGTCGTAAAATTATAAACGTATAAGAAACCGCAAACACTATTTTCATAGAGACACTGTATTAAAATACTGTTGGTAAATTCTTCGTATTATAAAATGTCGTCCAAATGGAACGAGAGATTAGTGATCAGTTTTTTAAAAGCGTACAAGCAGTATCCGTGCCTCTGGAACCCTTATCACAGACATTACTATAACTGCTATGAGAAGAACAAGGCATTGCAAAAAATTATCAACGATCTCTGCATACCCGGCTTTACCGTAACCGATTATTTGCACCAGATCAAGAGCATAAGAGAAAAGTAATGTACGATCGGAATTTTTGGTAATAAATATTGTGAAAGAGATAAAAGAGAAAATAAAAAACATCATGAACGAATGTAATTTCTTTTTAAAATGATTATTTTGCGTTTAATAATCGGAATTCACAGTACTGAATGGAGAAGAATAAACAGCCTTCTTCATTTACTGTAGTCTTATGACCTTCATGTCATCTTAAATGCAAAAACATTGTTTAATCTAATTTTTTAAACATCGAAGCAAACATTGAAAATTAATACGAAATGTTCTCTATACAGAGCATTAAACAAATTTTTATCTTAAAAATATTTAACAAACTATGTTATTGATTGATTTTAGAGATGATTACTTTTTAACATCAATGGTTACAAAACTATTTATGAAAACAATGATTCTCATTGGCACAGATATAAATTGGAACAAACACGAACAATCCAAAGTCTACAATCTCAGAAACAATATAAATCACCATTCTCCTGGTACAATGTAGTAGCAGGCATGTTGGCGAAGGTGATTGATGACGAAGAAAGGCAGAGCGGTCAACTTCATGAACAAGAAATGACTTCTGCTGTTAGATCCTTGAGCAGTGATAGTATAAAAACTTCACAGGAAAGAAAAAGAGTAAGCCTAGAAGCAAAATTTATGGAAATTCATCCATGTAATAATGCCACCAGCGGTCGGATGATTTCAAAGAGGAGCAAATCGCAGGAAAAACCATCTTGTCTGGATGGAAAACGTAATTCAATGAGGGAAACGATAACAACAGAAAAAAGGGAGAAAAGAGTAAAGTATGTTCCTTGTCCATCCTTTAGATCAAAGAAAAATGATTTGAGGGATCATGAAATAGATGAACTTTTGTATTACAAACCCACCAGAGATGTAGAATCTCAAGAGATAGGTAAAAAATTTGTTCGAAAAATAACTTTGTAAAGAAATATGATAGAGTACGAATAGTTTAGTTTTTTCTAACTTTAAGAAGAATATTTTCCAGCTATTCCAAATACTTCCATGGATACCAGATTTAACCGTGATTTTCCTTTAACGAAAGCAAACGGTAACAGTTATGAATTACCATTTTTAAAATGTCCACTGTGTGGTTGGGAAGATGTGAAACATGAGCAAACTGAATGTAACAAAAACGAGAGAAGAAATTATATTTCTTGTTCGGAATACAATAAGAATCTTTCTGATGGATACAGCCCGTGTGCCGGATGTGACAGTGTCACGCGTGATAGTATGTAAAAAATCAATTTTTATTATAGAGAAATATCTGTTTGAAATTTGAATGAAATCCTAAAATTTGGATGTATGTGCAGATACCAACTTAAATTTATTGTCTATTTTATTCAGATTTACCTTTCCGATCCATGGGAATTACTGATCTATCAGAATATTTAAAAAAGTATGTGAACAACTCCGAGGATTTGGAATTTCTACAGACATTATCAAGACATGCATCTTTTGCATCTTTGATAATAAGACATCCATCTGTTGTAACTTTAATAACAGGACTCTCTGCAAGGGCATCAATTACTTCAGCCATGAAACCTATTCAAATTACGAAGAAATATGCTTATACAGAAGTAGAACAAAGCGAAGATCCAAAAAGGGTTTTAACAAATAATATTCCCGCATCCATATCGGTTCAAACGCAAGTTCTACAGGCGGACCCTGTAGTAACAGGTAAATTACAATTGGGTAGCATAGAAGCTTCTACCCAACTAGTTCTGCCAGATCCGGATAAACATTCAAAACTAATTGAATTCGTACCAAAAGATGTTTCTCGAGATACGAAAAAGGAACAAGGTACAGAATCAGAACCACTTGCAATTGAAACGCGATTTTCTATTGGAAGGAAAAAACGTGAAATAGGTGTCAACGCAATGGATTTTTTTGACAAAGCGGTGCAAAATACAGTTTGTATATCAATTCAAACTACAGATGAAATTGATGAAAAAGGGAAAGAGCAAGATAAATATTATAAGACTGATACGATAGAGATGAAGGAAGTAGCAATAAATGTGGTAGATCAAGCTTCGAAAGGAATACAGAGTAGTATCTGTGTATCACGAGGAAATTTAGCCTACCGTATGTCTTTTGAAAAGATGGTAGAATTTGGTACTACCATGTCCTTGCATCAAGTGCGTAGCGTCGGTTGCGTGACAGCGGAAAAGATCAAAGAATTCAAATCGAACTTCGTACAATGCGTTTCTAAAGAAAAATTTCCTTTGGCTCGATCCAAGTCTGATGATTCTGTGAAACGTTGTGCTCGTCGAGATACGGAATTGAAACATTTTGTGGAAAAAGAAAGTAAGCATTTTAAGTGGTACTGCTTTGCAGCTTAGCAAAATATAATGCAATACTATGCATATAAAACACTAATTTTGTAAAATTGTTTTAATTGATAGCACAAGAATTTGAGGATTCATGCACAACAGATACGTGTCCATTGAATATACTACATCTTAGTAGAGATCCCACCATGCTCTCAGTTTTACAACAACTTCTGCAGAAAATATTATTTATACACGAACAAAAAATGCAAGGTATAAAATTAAACAGATCCTTATAAGTTTATGTATCAATTTTCATAATTTAACGAGGTTTAATTTCAGACAAATATAAATATCACCTAAAAGAAAATTGTTTCATCGACATGGACAAAATGGTGACAGCAATCAAAGAATATATAATGATGCTAGAGCCAAGTGTTATCAGAGATGATGTGAAAGAATTTCATGAAAAGGTTGATAAGAAGTCATCTTTGACAGAAGTTCGAAGACGACCAAGTTTGAAGGAAATTGGCACGTTTACCATGTGTAATGATAAATTAACCATGACTGAAGAAGATATTTTCGAATTAATATTGCAATCCACATCCACGAAAATGGATAAAAAACAAGGAATCGTGGAAGACAGTATATTGCTATTAGAGAAAATGAAGAGGAAATATCCAATGATAGACAAAGAAGTTTGTACTCATTTGAATTGTAAAGATGTTGGTATCAGTGGGTCGTTGATGCAGCTGTGCAATCGCGACATAGAAGTTCAAGGTGATACTCGATTGTTCAAGGACTCTGTATGTGTCGCAAAGTATGAAGATATAACAGAAAGAATAAGCGTGGGTACCCAGAAACGAGATCCGATACTGGTTCGAGTGATCAAGTGCAATGAAAGTCAGGCGGTAGTAAGGTCGGATAAAGAAACGTTAACTATGAAGAAGGATGTACATTTTGAAAAGAAATGTATAAGCAAACGTGTAGAAACATGCGGTCGAACGACTTGCATTCCGTCCACTGTTTGTAAAATAACAAACGAAGCCAATTTAAAATCTACTCTTCGTAAAGAGCGCGAAAATGAAATGATCGATAGTTATGATATATGCGATATAAATTGTAAAGGAAAAATATCTTATGATTGGACTGATGTAACAAATGATATACTTTCAAATGTTACTAATTCGAAAATTCCGATATGCATGAGACCACTACAAAAATATACATACACTAGAAGCAAATAATTAAACATTAGGATTAATATAACATATAAAATACATAAATAAATCTTGTAATAAAAAGATATGGAATTTTATTTGAGAAATAAGTATGATCTTAAAATGACTTTGATCTCATATTAACTTTTCCTTTTGGATATTGTTATATTTTTTAAATCTATTATTGTATCATTTTTTTATTCTTTAAAATTGTATCTTTAAAAATATCTTGTTTATATCAGCATATAGAAACAGTTGTTATCACAATTGAAGATCGTTTTAAACGCATTGGTATATCAGGCTACCATATCTTCAGAAATGAGCAATAACTTTGATGCAGATCAAAGATTAAGAGAAATACCTTAAATTCTAGAGAACTCTTTATATACATTTACATATATAGACAGAGAAAGGTGTGATTTTTAGAGGAACTCCGTAATTTTTCGATGAAATTAGCTGCAATTAAAGAAGCTAACTGTTAAGAGAATCCCGTATAGTTGTTAGATTGGATCACGTGAATCGGTTCGTTCAGTAGAACGAGAATCCTTGGTTCAATTTCGAAGTCAATATCTTGTTATATTCAGGACAGGCAATTTCGTGGTTTTTCACCTGACAGTCCGAGAACTTATGGCAGGCCTCATGTTTCATGTAGCGTTGATATGAACGTATAAGGACGGATCGGAACGCTTTTACGTATTTACGTAGTGTCTACGCTAACGCGACAACACAGAAATATCTTGTTAAAAACAGATTGAGTAACGCTATAGATTAATCGCTTTAACTGCATATGCATAATCCATCATGTACGTCAATTGGGAAAAATGCCTAAACTGCGCACAGTGCGATATACAAAAATCGAAATAGCTATTATTTGATTTTGATCTTATTATTCGATGACATAATCAGTCTGTAAGTATATAAATGTTAAGTAATAATTCCCCCCAAAATCGATAGAGAATTATTAAAAATTGTTTGTACATTAAAATCTAATCATTTGAAAATTAGCTCACTTATTCATTATATATTCTTCTTTATTAATTCTTCTTAAATAATGTTTGTTACACTTTAAATATGGAGAATTTGAGCAAAGATATGTATAATTTTAATTTTCAAATTAAAAATTTTTTTTCTTTCTTTAAAGAGTAATGTAAAAAAATGGTTTAAATTATTCTGTAATTTTGATTGTTTTTTGTTTAAAAAATATTGCACTACATTGCTATATATAATCTTTTTCTATTACAAACTACTATATTGAACGTTCTTTATTTCTTAAGTGAAATCCATTCATAATAGTGACTTGGTTGAAAAATGGATTTCTGACCACATTTATTTCAAGAAAATTTTTAATGTTACTCAAAATCTCTATCCTTTATTAAATGCTGGCACAATATCTGACGAAATGGAAGGGAAAATAAATGATTTCTGGACAAAAAAATGGAAAGATTATTCCCGGCATCTGCACTATTTATTTAAACGTCATCGTGTGTGTTTAGACAAAGAAATAAATATTCAAGATATTTTAACTAAGGGAGGGAGTAAGGAAAATACTAACAAAGATTTGATAAATAGACTTTTACTTACCTCGGACCATCTAATAAAGGATTAAATTTTAGGAACACTGTACATTATATGTATTTTGTGATCTTTGTACTAAATGCTTATTCGAATACTGTACTATAGAATGTGAAAACGTGGCTAACAAATGTGCGAATGTGGACTGTGAACGTGGATTGCGAACGTGGGCTGCGAACGTAGTCTGCGAACGCGCGTACCTGATCTGTGAACGTGGCGAATATGGTTTGCAAACGTAGCCAGCGAATTTTGATTTGTGTTCCAATTTCTCGTTCAATGTCGCACTGTATTGTATCTCGGGAAACCTTTATTAAACAATTACCATTTGTTAATCGTATTGGGGTATCGACTAGAATTTGTCAACCCTTATTTGTTATAAATTATGACAAGCAATGGTATATTTTTCATGTTTTTCTACAATAGGAGATACATAATAAGGGCTCAGAAGGCTTAGGTTGGGAAGCAATCTTGTTGCCTCTAAACCTTTGCGTATTAAAAAGGTTGGAAAGATGATAAGTTGACAGAAAGGTATAGAAGAACAAACTTCATTTTATTACATGAAAATGTATAACGTTCTGTCAATTGGAATATTATATGAAAATTATGTTATTTAATTTCCATAGCAAATTCTATTCACATCGTTGAGTCCAAGGCAAACGCTTGATACATGTGTGTATGGTAGATAAGTATCAATTGTCAGTATCTAATTATAATAAAATGGTATAAAAGAGTTATAATTTTCCTCGTTGATATATTTAAGTCATGTATAGATGATTTCATTTGTTATCCGTTTTATTATCAGAAGTCTTATTGTTCCAATATGCATTAAAATTACCTTAACGCTTAAATTCAATAACCTGAGTATATTTCTTCGTGATAAATATCGTACGACAGATAATTATTCATTCACACAAAATACATATACCAAAATTAGGATATTTTGAATTGAACATTACTAACAATATGTCTCAATATGCACTTAAAAATTGCACTTCACCCTATAAAATGACACACCAACAATTTTTTTCTAATTCAATCGTTAAAACATTGTGTGAAATCGTGTATATATAGATTATTAAAAAATCAACAAGAAATACGTTTTTAGCCTTCACGTAAAAATTTTATCGATTTTAAGTATAATTCTCTTATATTTTATAAAACATAACGAATTTACTTGTTACGTAATGTTATTCATATAAAATTGTCTAATTAATTATGGAGAGGCAATTATGTTGGCAAGTTGTTGTCAACAGAGATAATACTGTTGGTATTCATAACGGTGGAAGCCATACTCTCCAATATATCACTTGTCATTATTAAAATATGTATACTAATAAATTATTGTACTTCCAATATTTAATGATTTGTCCATGATCATGCATCGCATCGTTAACATGCGAGTATGGCCTGACTAGTTTAAATTGATTCCATGCATTGATTTTCAGCATATCAATGCTAATATATTAACGTTCGTATTGGGAGAATTTTATGCGCACCTATCACAAAAGAAAAAAGAAGAAATGAATATTATACATCGCAAACTCGAAAATTGAATTACATAGCAGTAAAATTACATGTACGTAGTATTATCTAATATTATGTAAATGAAGTTTACAAACATTTAGTCCTTTCTCTTGGCATCCGCTTTCTCATCTTTAGCTTGGCCTCGTCCCAACAATTTGGCTAACCAATCGCAAATTCCTCCGAGGAACAACGCAGAGAATAGATTTTCAAAAGGTACGAACGGATCATGAATTCCAAGCAAAATGGACGATAGCTGAAATTAATAACAATTAGCACTTAGTAACAAACAAGATTAGCAACGATTAGCTTTCATTTAAGAAAGAGTACAAAATTCCTGTTACCTTGAAATACACGAAGAAAATAACGATACCAAAGTAAACTAACGCGTGAGGAGCGGAGATGAGATCAGTCTTTTTATCAAGGACGAAGATAATGGATGCAACCATTGATGCTTTCGTAGGGCTAAAAAGTAAAATACTATGTATTACTCATTTCTGTTTTAATCTATAAAAAAATAGAAAGAAGATGTAAATGTACAAGCTAGGTTGCATAAATTCCATAGCAGTTGGAGTCCATACTCCTCGTATAAGGCGTTCAAAAAGTTTTGTAAAACCTGCACCATTTCCTAAAATAAATTAAATAAATTAATTTTGTATTTCAATACACTTTTACTTTTATTTTTCAGATATTAAAAGTTACCTTTGAGTGTTCCAATTAACACCATGATAAGATATGCATTTGGGTAAAGTTTTCCTGCATGAGATACTCCATCATATACCTTTTTACACCTGTAAGTTATGGCAAAATAATATAAACATAACAGAATAAGATAAAAAAAACAAATATCTGCTTATTATTATGTACTCACCTATATATTTCCTTCATAGTAGCACATACTATCTTTACTGGTAAAAACTTGGCAATTTTATATCCAATATCAAATGGTGTATAAAATATCATATACCTGTGCAATAATTAAATAATAATATACCTTATTAAATGTTATGGGAGATGTCATATTATTGGTTGTGTAAACAATTGTGTTTTTCTTGTACTTGTACTTTGGTAAAAAGTGCAAGTGCAACAAAGACACAATTGAGATCTGAAGCTTGGAATATAGCTTGAAGTTATGGAAAGATATTCATTAAATTATTAATAGAGATTTATAGTTTTTAATTTAATGATACTGACCAAACAACAGTTGCTACTACCACTTGTGGTGTATTTTTCAAAGGTGCAATAATCGGCTCTCCTAAAAGACCATTGCATAGCATACCACTTGCAAACACTACCAACATTGTTGAAAGCCAACATGAAAGAGGGTGTTTCCGAGAAAATGCTTGAGCACCTATTCAATAGAATTGTGATAGTATGAAGTTATGAAAAATAATGAAAGTTACAGTTAAAACAGTCTGATGAATTAGTGGTACAACATTTTTCAAAGATTTTTAAATATTTATTAATTAGTAACATGTAAAGAAACATTTAATTTAATTCAGAAAAACACATACAAGATATGATAAATTTTCTGTTTTCTAATATACCATGAAATATCAAAGGGGCAGGTTCTTTCAAGTAGGTCACTTGGAATCCTTACAAGTATACTATATTGCATGTATTCGTGCAGATATAATGTAAGTCTACTATAAACATGAAAATAATGTTTTTTGGTATATTTTTAACACTCTGATGAGTATAAAATTAAATTACATAAAAGTTTATTTTAAAAAAATACAAAAATAGTTAAGAAATACATTTCACAATAAAATTTATTTTTCATATGATTTTAGATATAACTACTACCAAGGAATATAAAAGGTACAAAAATTCTTTGAGTCATTGTTCAAAGATTGCTGCTTCATGGTTCATTGCATAAGAAAGTCATTGATACAAAAAGTTTTACAGCTATATCTGGGAACATTCTTACACAATAAACATTTTAGGAAATATTTAGGAAATATTTACAATACAATTATTTATTTTCCATATTTATTTATAATAAGTTATTTGCATAACTTTAAGAAACACAAAAAATTATAAGAAATCAAAATTGAGGCCAAAGGTTTGAAAAAACTTGGCGTGCCCACAAGGGTATATACTGAAATAGATTAGCTAGATAAATTCAGTGAATGTCATAAAATAGGATTATTCTAATTATGCCACATACCATGTGAGAATAATTTTTTCTCTCTTTGAACATTTTTCATACATTTGTTTTGGACAATATTATTAAAAGTGGAAGTTGTATTAATGTTCTTATTTTTATAATATTAATAATATCAAATATGTTTAGTAACAAAATTGTATTTTTATGTCAAAGAAATTAATAATTCTATAGCATTAAACTTACAGAAAGATAATAACACTTTACTTTAATACTTAGAATAAAATAATCCAATTGTTATGAATAAAAAAAGAATCTCTTAGCTTAAGTATTATTAAATGAGATTAAGGGAGAGCTAATTTATTAATAATAAAATAAGTAAAAAATAAGATAATAAATAAAGCGGGAAGTGAGTTAAACAAGAATAATGAAGAAAAATTGTTGGGAGCGAAACACAATCTTAGAAAAGGTATAAGCTGGTTCTGAGCAGATTAAATTTAGAATTGGTCGGGTAGGCTTGAGCTTACCGGATCCCAAATCTTCTCTGACGTGTAAAGCACAGAGTACGCTGTGTGCGATATCAAAGTACGGGAACATTTTCAATTTAATGACCTGATTGGCCATGTCCAGGAATGCTTCGGGATCCATTTTCAATCGATTTTGCAGCCGTTTCAGGGATAAACTTTTCGTTCACGTAAAACTGTGTCTATCGGCGTTCAACAATCCTTGAGTTTGAAACGAAGTCACAAGCGCCCGCGAACGACGCTAGCTATGCGCCGTCTGCTAGACTTGGTCGTCTGCTAGACTTGATCGTCTGCTAGTTATGGAATCGGTCCCTACCATTAGAACCTTACCGTCGAACGAACAAATTTCATGGCCTCTCTAAAACTCCTTCCTACAGATGGCAGTAAACGATTGCGTTTGTATCTATTTTTTTTTATCACGTTTGGCTTTTGCATGAATTTTAATCCTTCATAATGGTTGGGTTAAATACGTGACACGTTAAATACAACTTCAGATTTAGACTCTCACCCGTTTAAGTGAAACATTTTGAAAAATTTAATTAAAATATTTTCAGATATTCAATTGAATCTCTTGTTAACTTTTTTACTATTCTTCATGTTTATATTCTTAAAGATATCTACTTATCAAATATTATACTTTAGTTATGAATGTGGACTATACAAGAGTAACAATCTAGATATAATAAAATATACATATATTGAATAATAAAGTCAAATATATAAACACATATTTTTTAATAATATCTACTGAAATATAATTTTTATTTCTAACATATAGACTCGAAGGATACAACAAAATTAAAACTACAAAATTAGATGTTATAAAAGATTATAGAAATTTCCTATTTTTTGACTATTTAAAAGTTACAAAATGCAGTAACAAAAATCAGTACTTAACGAGAGCTACTAAATTTTTAAACGAATTTTATGTATAGCGACAATTTTCAGTTTAAATGTATAACAGCTCCAACAATTTTTATAAATTATCAAATTTAAATAAATTATCGCAATCTTATGTTATGTTTTTATCTTCCTTGTATAGACAAAATTCGTACCTTTCGCTTTTTTCTGATTTAGCTATATGAATATTCAGTGAAAAACAATGAATGCTTTTAAAATCTGGTTATGTTAACCAATTTCATTAATTCCTCCTTCTTTTTTTGTCATCTACTTTCTATTTTTAAACTTTAAAATATCCAAGTAAATTGTAAATAAATTATTTGCAACTTCGTAATCGGTGATGAGATGATTGACATCTGTTAACATACAAGACTTCTCAGAACTGATGACTGACATTGTCCATATATCTGTCCGAGTATTTATGTTTTACGAAGCATCTTAAAGGTATACGCTACGTGAAAGTACTCCATATATGTATGTACAAAGGCGTAAAATAATAAACGAAGCATGACAGCAGTTCATAGAAGAGTCTGCATCATCTACGAATCGAAGAGACTCTTGTAAATATACAATGTTATAGTAGCAGTAGAGTCAATTCTTTCCAAAACAGCAAACGTACTGTATTAATTTGCAATTGGAGATTAGTCGAGCATATTAGCCTTAGTAAGACGATTTTTGCATTTATCACACACACACGCACACACACACACATATATACATACGTTCTTTCTTTCGAAAGTAATTGTATAATTATGTAACATTGCAATTTTCTTTTTACATAACTGAGTAGTATCGAGAGTAAAAGTTGTGCACGCGATGGAGATACAGCACCTTTCATTCATAAAAATGTAATACTCTGCTACTTTATTTGAGTGTTTTATTGCTCTTTGGGACGTCCTTTCTAGATTTAGAATTTTATCATGATAGATAGATACTCTGTTTTCGCTAACTTTTCCGCAATGCTATATTCAGATATATATAGGCCCGATACTCGTGTTAGCAAGTATCGAGTAACCTACCTAACGAGCACTTACACAAATCTTTATACAAAAAATATGATATGGCTATCTAATCGTAGTGGCACATGAATACGTGTGGCTGTAACGTATATAAAAAATATGTTTTAACGGGGATTAAATTGGCTGATAATAATGATCCACGATAGACCAACGTGGAATTATGAAAAAACGGACCTGAAGTAACTGACGAGTTGCGACGTTTTAATCAGAAATACAGGCACAACGATAGGTAGGGATGATTCTTATTCCAGTACTGCATTTATTATAATAATTTTGCATGTAAAATCATAGCAGTAATATTGTTATTTAAAATTGTTACGGAGAATACGATTATCACGTTTGATTGAAGTAATAAAAAGAAATATTAATAAAATTCTGCATGTTTTCTGTTTGTTTCATACGAAATATTAAAAGACATCAGAAATTTTATTTGTACTAGACGCACTTCGTTATTTGGTCAATGCGTCGAACGGAGTTGAACGGAGTCATCGAACACCGTAGCCTTTTGTCTCTGATCAAATTTTAATTCAAAGTTTTAATTATTTTTCAAAGTGCCTTAAACACAGACAATGGTAAGATTATCTTTGTTGCTTTTAATCAGTATGTTTTTCATTTTTTTCTTTGCACTGATAATACTACCTTTCAGAAAGACGGAGTGAGATTGCGTCAACATGTCTCTAAAAGAACTACTAGTGATGTGGTATACCAGGATAAGATTTCTTCAAAAAAGAAAGAAGTACTGCCAAATGAAACTCAACATTTACTCTTTCTGTTTACCTTCTATCTTTTCGTATCCATCATTATTATCACATTTGAGAAGAAATTACCTGAGCCATTAATGACAGATAAAGAAGGTCTATATCCAGGAAGATTTATAGCAGAAAGAGCACATAATCATCTTCTAAATATCACATATATTGGGCCACGAATTGTCGGAAGTTACGAGAACGAAGTGTTAGCAATTAAATATTTAACAAACATTATCAATAATATAGTCAAAGATGCCAATGAGAACCATAAGATTCTAGTCAATGTAACCAAGCATAGTGGAGCTTTTCCTTTAAAATTTTTGGATGGAATGACTAATGTATACAGAAATGTACAAAATGTCATTGTTAAGATTGGTCCTCATAGACCTACCAAGAGCAGTTTATTAATAAATTGTCATTTTGATACCTTCCCAGAAAGTCCTGGTAATAATTAATGGAAACACCCATGCGCACTTAACTTAATGATTATTCATGATTAAATGTTAATATAGCTTTCTATTTTAGGTGGTTCTGACGATGGAGCTGGTTGTGCTGTGATGTTAGAAATTTTACGTGTGATTTCTCATAGTCCAAAGTTGTTTAAGCATAATGTTATATTTTTGTTTAATGGTGCTGAAGAGAACTTATTACAGGTACATTAATTGTGTCTAATATTGATAACACATTAAATTTATTTTATTTTTTGAAAAGTACTAATTGCTTAAATTATACAGGCTTCTCATGGCTTTATAACGCAACACCCTTGGGCTAAGGAGGTCAGAGCTTTTATAAATTTAGAAGCTTGTGGTGCAGGCGGTCGTGAATTATTATTTCAGGCTGGACCTGATAGCTCCTGGATGCTTCAGGTACTGTTGAATGATGAGTTAACCGATTTTTATTATTATAGATATTATAATGTATGTTTATTTCTTTTGTAGATATATGCTAAATCTGTTCCTTATCCCTATGCATCATCCTTAGCTCAAGAAATATTTGAAAGTGGTATTGTACCTGGAGATACTGATTTTCGAATATTCAGAGATTTTGGGAACGTTTCTGGTATTTATTCTACACTATCTATTTTAATATTATACATTTGCTTTTAGAAAAAATACTATTTTTAAAAATTCCTAGGTCTTGATTTTGCTTGGGCAACCAATGGTTATGTGTACCATACTAAGTTTGATAATATTCATCAAATACCATTGGGGTCTTTACAAAGGACTGGAGATAATATACTTGCTTTATTACAAGGGATAGTATTAGATAATTATTTATCTGAGGTACCACCTCAAGATCACACAGGAAATCCTGTGTTCTTCGACTTTTTAGGTACATTTGTAGTCAGATGGCCACAGTATGCGTCAAGTACAATTAATATTATCAGTATAGTTGCCGGTATATATTCAATATATCTAAACATGCAAAATGCTCGGCGAGGTATCTATATCATATTAAATTGAATTTATTACTATAGAATAAAAAATATAATTAAATGTTTTTATTTTTATTTAGATGTAAAAAAATCAGTATATTTAAAGCATTTACTATTATGTACCGGAGCAATAATCGTTTCATGGTTAGTATCTATACTTTCATGTACATTAATCGCCCTCATTCTTACTAAACTTGGGAAAGTTATGAGTTGGTATGCAAGGCCAGCATGGTTGTTTTTCTTATATGTGGTCCCAACTATCTTTGTGTCAATGATGTTTTTCTTATTTATTGGGTCACGTCAAAAGAAGGCAAGTTTATAGTAACGTACACGCAACAATGCTTTACTGTATAAATCGTTAACTGATATTTTGACTTGATATTTTATAGGAAGTTAAATCTGCGTGGATCTTATATCAAATATACTGTGATTCGTATTCTATAATATGGATGTCTGTTCTCTTCTATTGTGTTATATTGGAGATACGATCTGGTTTTATACCATTACATTGGGTTGTATTCCCTACTCTTGGAAATATACTTCGATGTAATTTCTTTAACAAGTGGAGAGGTATAATCTTAATATTGTGGAGCAATAATATGATGAAATTAAATATATTAATTTAATTGGTTTTACATGTAGGTTGGAAATGGCTGTTTTATTATTTAATGACAATGTGTCTACCTTATATACAATCGTTCTACTTAGTAATTGGAGCTCTTTATCTTTTTATACCCATAATGGGACGATCTGGTAGCAGTATAAATTCAGAAGTTGTTATGGCTAATATGTTATGCATTCTCTTTTCCTTATTACTCAGTTTCACGGTAAATTATTGAAATTATTATTAAAACAAAAGCTTTAGGAAAAGTCTGTAAACATAATTTAATAACTAATATTTTGTGTTTAGTTGCCATTTGTACTTTTAATAAAAAATGCAGAGAGAATCCTGAGTGTGTTAGTGGGAATATTTTTAATAACTATAGGTGTATTAATTTTGACTCCACTTGGTTTTCCTTATAGTGGTGATTTGTCATCATTGGCACCAGAACGATTTATGATTGCGGTATTGAATGAAATTTTTACAATTCTGTTACTTGGAAAGTAATTGTATAATATTAAATAAATATTCAATTTATAGCACACACAAAGACAATATTACGACGTAAATGGTAATTTGCGGTACACGGGAACAGGATATTGGATAGCTGATTTAGACATGAATAGTCCACATAGTGTGGAAACTATGGTACCTGAAATAGGTGCCGTAACATCAACAATAAAAGATTGTGAAAAAGAATTATATTGTGGCCTACCGTATTTTATGCCTGTTACGACATTTTTATGGTATTTTTTTTAATATTAAATTTTTAAGGTTTTTAATACATTGAAAAGTTTAATTAAATATATATTTAATATACAAATTTTTTACAGGAAAACAAGCTGGATTCCAGGTCCTGCACCATTGATTAATGTACCAACAAAACTTGAACTCATTTCAAAGTCGATAAAACAGAATATTGTCAGTTTTACCTTCAATGTCACAGGTAACTTCTTTGTAATTATATAAATTATTAAATAATAATTAAACATTCAATTCGAAATCTACTTTCAGGTCCTGATCATATAAGTATAATTTTATCTCCATATAAAGGTGTTCATTTAGGAAAATGGTCTATTTTGGAAGGGAAGCCGTTAGAAGGACCTAAATGGAATGATAGAGAAACATACTTTATCTATTATTCTTGTGCGTCCGATTGTGTTCCTTTCACATTTTCTCTTGAATTGAATGTATGTAGAACATAAAATGTAGAGAACGTAGTATGTAGAACATACTCATGATATCTACTTTACTAACGACGTTTACAATATACATGTATTTTTTATGTAGGTAAATAGTATGCCCAAAACTCCATGTTTATCAATAGCATTAGGTGGTCACTTTTTACATGGTGAACACCAAACATCTTTAAGATTTAAACGATTCTTGGCACAATTTCCACCTTGGACGGTCGTCACTCCATGGACAGCTACGTATACTTCTTGGCAATTTTAATATCACGTAGAACTGATTGTTGTACTGCACATCTTTATCGAATGCAATTTTGTGAAAACAACTAACAACAGCCTAGCGGAAACGGCACTGTACTACGTTGTATAGTTTTAGATACGTTTAAAAGATATATAATACCTAACAATGCAAATTATAAGCTTAAGGAATAGAGTAATCCTACATTATACATGCTAATTTCTTGCAGTTGCAATATAAGAAAATACATCGATCAATATTTAGGGAGAAAAAGCAAACGAAAAAAAATGTTGAAGAATGGAACTTTTTTCATTCTATTTATATAAATTTTTTACTAGTACATTATCAGATCGTCAAAAGGAATTTTCGAAGTAGATCTAAGATAAGGTAGAATGATACAAGGATTTGAAACGTTTCGATTTCCTTAATTGTAGTATTCGTAGGATATTATAATAGCATATCAACCGTATGCCTTAGAATCACAGCTATATTTAATTTTTAAATGCTAGAAAAATAACAACCTTAATCTGTAAAAACAGATAGTGGACCGAAAGAGATAGAAATATCGCAAAGTTATCGCCATATGATGGTTATCATTTTATTGCGATCTTCAGGTTAAGAATATTGTTGATTAAAACCACATGACCATATGTATTTTACGATCCTGTGTGAACAGTTTAGATGCACAAATGCAATAATCTGCTTTATTATGTATACACCGTACTAAGACATCTTTAGATTTAATTTAATGTACATTTAATCTATAACATTTTGACTTTCCCACCATCGAATTTTATAATTATTACATGTGTCTTTATATATTCATTTTTTTGACGTCTTGTTGAGACATTTGTGTTATTATAAATGTTTGTAATGAGAACCATATCGAACTTACTCGATTGGAAGATTAGGTATATTTGTTAGGATTTAACTATGTGATTCATTAATGGGTTGTATTTAAGTTACAATTTTTATCATTTCGTTCGTGTTCCTTTACATTTGTTGTTGAAAAGAGGTTGAATTTATTTTAATTGTTATTATGTTTTATTATTAATGTATAATAATTTGTTTTTGTATCATTAACAAATGTATGCAACAGTTGCTACAAGACATATAAATTAATTCAATTCACGTAGGATATCAAGCAGTAGACAGTTCAAAAGATTAAACCGTATATTTAATTAAGAACTATTTATTGAATTACACATGTTCAAGTTTAATTCTAAGAAAATTATGCCAATATTAGTAGCCAACCGCGCATAGACGGAAGTAAGGTCAAAGTATTAATAGAAGTTAATACGAGAAACTTCAATATAATGATAGTACTTTTACACCAATTTAATAGAGAAACATTAAAGTGCATGTACGTTTAGCTTGTTATAAAAACATTGGAAGGTTTAATTTTTTACAAACTAACGTTTGACAATCTTGAATTCGATTTTAATACATATACATTGATTAAAAATTTTCTCAGACAATTGGAATGTTCCAAATTTTATTCCCATATTTCTTTTTATATTCTTTGTGATATTTCTTATGATTGACTGCATATTTAAAAAAGGTATATATAGCGTGTAATTTTCGTTACTTTAAGTAATCTTATATAATTATGTAACTTTTATTGCACAAATTATTGTCAATGATTCTACTTAACAGTATCGCACAATATTAAGCACATATGTATATATAATTTTGTTACGAGAATTTATTCAGTTTACTGAGATTTTTATTATTCGAAGTATTTGCAATATTTAGGTAACTGATTGTATTTGGTTGTCGTTGAAATAATGCAACTGGTTTGTTGTCTATTATTTCTCACTAGTCTTTGTTGTTCCCAACTTTTTTGTTTACACCTTTTCACGAATTTATGCGTTTAAATATCCACGTATTCCTACTTCTTTTTAATGTTCACCTTATAATCTTATATACGCGTTACTATTGTTATTTAGCGTTTCTCGATAAACGACTAAAGTTTAACACAAGAAAACAATAAAAGTGTTGACAATTAGATTATCATGTTCATTACTTTCTCCCCGTTGCAACTAGATGTTACTGATATATTTATTAAATTATAATAATATTGAAATAAACTTGTGATATTTATTTAATTTATCAGATAATACACGAATTGTCTAATTGTATAATTGGTAAGGAAATTTACAACGATAACGGGAAATTTCTCGTAACTGTTAGGTCATAATATTATGGAGTTAAGTACGTATCGTTACCACTGTCCATTGATCGATCGTATCAATTTCCTGTTTCCGTGATCAACGATTACGTATGCCACCCAGGTGAATTCCATTATCTGAATGGAATCACGCATTTGACACACATTTAATTTCAAAGTTCCTCAATGTTTCAAATTCCACTCAAAATTGTTGAACTTTGAAATTTTCAAATATCCGTATGTTTAGATGGATCAATTTTTAGATTTATAAATATAAAAAATTCCTAATTCTGAACTTTCCAAATATTACACAAATTTTGGAAATCTTCAAATTTTGTTGAATCTTAAAGTTCTTAAATATTTATATTTTTGGGTTGTTACGCTTTTAAATTTCCAAATATAAAAGATTTTTTACATTTCAATTTTTAGAATTTTTGAATCTTCAAACTTGCGATTGAATTTCCTTCTTTATTCTAAGAAATTTAGCGCGCTTCTCCACCAAGGAAATCCGCACCTACTTGCAAATTCTAATCTGTACCAAAAAATATTTATTCTTGACGGATAAATCATCTTTTACGTTCAATTAAAAAGCTATTTCAACAATTCTCTTCTACTCCCATCTACGATAAAATTCAAACCAACATCCCAATTTTTCCTTTTACAAACTCCTAACTTCCCAAAAAATCAAACGTAAAAGACTAACTAATCCAACGCTAAGCAATTTTAACACCCTATATACCGTATCATCTTACCCTACATTAAATCACGATCAACGACATAAACGACCCTGAACTCTACCAAAGACCCAGCGACCTTGAAATCCTGCCACCTCCCAAAAACTTCTCCAAATTCTCAATTCTTCCCTTCTCTCGTTTTATCTTCGCTCTTTCCTCTTTCTCTGGTGGTTTCGTAAGAAACGTGTCAATATTGACGCACCGGCATCCTGTAAGACGAGACCGATTTCCTGGTCGAGGCGACACTGATCTGCAAACGGGTCGTGGTGTTCGACTCGCGAGCCACGAACCGTGAAAACGGCTCGATAATCGCGACGAGGTTCGTTGATTCGTCGCAACGTGTTACGAGCTACCTGTTACACTCGGCGATAAAATGCGGTTCGAAAGAAAGAAAAAAAGAAAAAAGCTAAAGGAAAAGAACGAAGGAAAAAGAGAAGAGTTATCAGTCACGGTTTCGCGATAAGCAAAAGAGCGCGATATATTGTTCAGATAAAAAGTCTCGTCGGTGCTCGTAGCTAGTCGAAACAATGCTTTTTTCCTTCCTTCGTTGCGTCGCGCTCGTGAATCGTGGTTATTTTAATGGTAATTGCCGGTTCCGCTCGTTTTCCCATCGATTCCATGGAATGTGCAAACCGATCTCGCGAGTATCGCCAATTACGAACGAGATCTATCCAAAGTGTGAGACGTTTAACGGATCTTCCAATTGATCAAGGAGCAAGGTGAAATCGGTATTTTAAAGGGACTTTTTTACGCGAAGAGCACGGCTGGGAGCAACCTTTATTGGAAGAATGGAACTTTTGGAATTATTTGTAGAAATGGAGGTAAGGTCCGAGTTGCTTACATCCTTTTCATCGATTTTAGTTGCTCGATTAGTAAATCGTGGCTTTTGGTTTATTTATTTTGAAAGTGTAAAGAAAGTAGAACTCTTGGAATTATTCATAAAAGGGTAGGTAAAGTTTGAGATTAGTTCTTTACTTTTTTATCGTACCTCTCTGGACATTAGACTGCGGATTTCTGTTCGTTTATGTGAAATTGAATGTGCAAAAATGTTGCATAAGGATGCTCGTTATAATATGCATAGCGTAAAACACATTTCTATTTAGGTACCACTTCCTCAGTAATCTTCATAAGAATGTAAGGTCTTTAGTCCATTAGTCACATTTTGCGCATTTAGAGACGAAAATGTTGCGGTTGAATGCTCAAATTATGTAACAGATGTAGACATTCAACGACTGGAATAGTATTTATATGGTAGATTGTAGTTTGGTTATTTTGAGCGCAATATTAGTAATCGTGTGATAGTAAGACAGTTTTGATGAACTTGAGGATGCCGGTGATAATTGTATCGAGAGCTTGCAAATTAAAGTATCGTTGATTATGAGTCGCTTGTAAAACGGTTAGGTAGAGAAGCTGCCAGGTGAAACTCGTTATCATCTTCCTCTTAACTGGGGTTAATTGTTATTAATGATCGGTATGCGTGATATAAATTATACTAAATATCCTACGTGCATTCGTTACACATTTATACGCATATTTGTAAAATTTTTGAAGAGGAAGCATTCGATTATGTGTAACAAATAAATACAAGTTGGATCGGAATACTCACCTGTTCCTTTAGCGAAAAGAAAAGGAAGATTAAGGAAGTTCAAACTTCGAACCATAATTCTTTGATGTTTCCGTGATTTATAAAGTTAAAAATGTAGAAATTTCGTACCATAATGGAGTAGTCAAAATAAATTTCGTCATGATTTTTCTTGCAGAATCTTTGATTGAACTGTGCCTGTTTGTTCTTCAATTAGCAAGCGACTGTTGGATTTTTTAGTTTCAGAGCAGGTCGACAGACTTCCTCGTTTGCACGGCCTACTTCCTTCGAGATTCCTTCTTCGTTATGCCTTTCGCTTCTTTCTTTATCTAGTCGCGAGGGTGTTTCTCGAGATTTTGCCGATCACATGGTCGGTTAGTAGCATATCTTTCGAAATTTGTCATATTTTCTACCATCAATCTCCAGCGTCTCAAATCACCAATATTCATAAACAAGCGTTGTCGTTCACTTATTCTATAACAATTATAAAATGTTTAACTGTACATAACTATACATACATAAAATGTAAAAAATTAAACAACCCAAACCAATGCGTTTCTTTTTTGTATTTTTTACATTGAGATAAAGTAGCACAGAAGATGGTACAAAATTTAAAATATGGGATAATGGAACATAATCATAAATCGTTTCCTTGTTCGTTCACGGTAGTTTATGTATCTGCCAGTCGACTTTTCTAAGAGGACAAAATTAGGCATCCGAATTATCCAGAACCGGATGGAAGGTATATACGCAGGCTTGTGCATACGTGCGTTCCTTTTGCTCCTTCGTGTAGGTACACGACATTCTATGGTCTTATATATGCATCCCCGCGTACGTGATTCGCTTACTGATTAATTATTCTTCTCTTGGTTTTTTCTCCCTTCTCTACTGCCACCTTCGTCACGTAAATACCGTGACGAAGGAAGAACAGAAGAGAAACCTCGATGGGCCACGAATCACCGAACCCTACGATGACTTTCTTCGTAAACTTTCCTCCTCTTGTCTACTCATCTTTCGCATTCTTCCTTCCTTCTTTTGTTCTCGTAATTTTTGACTTTCCATTTTCCTCTGTTGGAATTTCTATTTTAGAATTCATGAATGTCGTTAGTGAAAGCTTTTAGCAATTCATTAATGTCAGGTGTTATTGGTTTCTTTATAGTAAGAGCTTGCTTATGTTTTCGTAATTTTGGTTTAATGTTTCCCCCAATTGAAAATCGAAGTGTTTAAAATTTTTATTTTACAATCGAGATATATATTATTGATAGAATTTTCTTGTTAAATCTCGTTTCTTACCTAACTTTTGTTGTCATTGTCTATTTAGTAGGATTTCAGGTTTGATGTATAGATGGAGAAGAGATGGTTTCATTTGATCCATAATTGTAACGTAACTAATTTGTAACGTAATAATACATAGTATGAAGAAATAAAAAAACAGCATAAAAACCTCGAATACTGATTATTAATACTCTTTTGAAGTTGCACTCGACGTTATATCATATCTACATTAAATTAAAATTGACACTTTTTGTTAACTATTAATTCCATGATTATCAAAATTAGTCAATTCTAATTATGATTTTTCAGTCATCGTCTAGTTAACAAGTTAAACGATTAAAGTCAAGCAATGGCAAAGAAAAGACTGAGATTCGCGATTGAAAACGACGACGTCGTTCCATCCAATTGTATACTCTAGCACGCGTTCACCTGTGCACGTTGGCACAAGTATACAACGCGGAGTATGATGTCACCGATACGAGCTTGGTATTTGGTACAGGAGAACGCGTGATTCGCATGAAAAGCTCGATACGCGAAGCGGCGGCTCTCCGTCGAACGATTTGGTCAGTCGGTTCTTCGCCATATCCGGTCACCGCGCTGGCACACGCGCGTCGTCGCCCGCTACCAAGAACCGGAAGTCACGAAGAGACCCGAGGGATACTCCGCTCGTGATCGAGCCTGCTAACCCGTGGAACGCTTTTTATAGTTCTTCTGAGGACATTTTCATCCTTCTTAAGGGCACCTTACGCTCGTTTTTCGGGCACACTTCCGGTTGGTCACGCGGAACTTCAATTTCAGTGGTCATTCTTCCGTTCGAACGAATCTTTGTAATTTCGTAAGTTGTGTTATTTTTTGTCGGATGTTTGTTTAAAGATAATATATTATTGTTTGGAATGTTCGATGCGGTTTTTCAAAGACGAAATGAAGCAAAGAGTATAGAATTTTTATTTTAATTCGATGTGGAGGAGTTTAGATTTTGATGATTGAAAAATCGTGATGGTTGGATTGCTTATTAAAAACTGAGTGCGAATTTTGATATATTTATATTAGAAAGAAGGAGGAGAAATCGAAAGGTGTAGAAATGTGCAGAATGTATATGAAATATGCAAAATATCAAGAGTATAACACTCGTTATGATATTTACGAAAGAAGAAATTCTCTGCATAAATTCCAGTTTAATTATATTCATAAAAGTATAAATATGCATAAATATCCGCAATCCATTAATAAAAATCTTATTAATATTGAATATACATTGCGTCTCGTCATCATAAAACCATTCACTAAAATTTGTAGTAATTCTAATTTGTAGAAATTGTAATTTCTTACTTTCTTTGAGTGCATTAATAGTTTATCTATCACAAATGAATCTTAAATCTCATCGTAGGTCTCCATCATGAATCTTCCTCTCCAAATCAGAGCAACTGATGACGACTCTACCGGTGCAACAATTCGCAGCTTGGCTCCTAGAAAAGATTTTCATTAACGCCTTGTCGACCGGAAGGTGGTAACTCGTCAATACCAGTGATAGGGACGATCGGTAAGAACAGAAGACGGAGAGGAGGAAGACACGAATCGCACAATCGGTTCCTGACCAATGGAACAAGAAGAACGGGGAAGCTTCACCCCCTCTCGACTTTGGTCGTTCGACGTCGTCTTCGAAGTCGCGACGCCCACGCTATCAGTTATTTGGCGAGTCTCCAGCCTCGTGCAGGTGTCTCTTTCGAATAACGCGTCGACTGTACTTTCTACTGCTCATCCTCTTCATGGACTATCCAGGAGGGATAAAATCAAGATCACACCTGAAGAAAAAAACACAATTACGGAGAATATTGTATTTTCCTTGTTTGGGAATTGATCTCCTTGGTTATTTTGTTAAGGTAAGACTATTTTTGGTAAGTTTTGATGATTTTTAGTTTGATTTTGTTTGGATTCAATTCTATGCTATAAGGAAGAGTGTGAGTTTGTGGACACTGTTTTAGGAGATTGAAGAAGATTTACTTTTTGCTTGAGATTGTTTCTGGTTAAATTAATTAATTAAATAGTATCTTAGATTTTTTAGGGCAAAATTGGAGTTTGCTGGATATTATTGTAGAAGATGGAAGAAGATATACTTTATGTTTGTGATTATTAATTTTGTAGATTGTTCTTAGTTATATTAATTAAGAGTTTATAGTTAATAAAATAATAAGTAAATAATTAGTAATTGGACAAAATGTACTTTACATTTAAGATCATTTTTAGTAAATATTTAGTAGATCGTTAATTTATAGCTGAAACATAATATGTAGAGACAAACAAAATATCAAAGTACAACATTCGTAATAATCAGTAGGTTTTCTTTCTTAAATCTTGTTTATAAAAGCATGCAGCGTTTAGTAATCTACACACACACACATATATACACAGGATTAAGATTTTCATATTTTCTAATCTTTTATTATATATTTGATAATATATAATTTAATCTTTATTAATTGTTTATTAGAATATTGAAATTATAATGTAATTATGGGAATAAGAAAGAGGTCACTCACAATCAAATTCCTTAAATATTATAGTGTTCTGTGATTGAGTGTTCTGTTTAAATCTTTGTGTTCAACGAGAAGAATTAATCCACAATATTAACTGGGCGCCTCGAAGGCAAGATGTCGGCATAGCTGATGCTTTTCAAAATTCGGCTGTGTCACATCCAGCCAGCCGAACGTCCAGACACCAACGCAAATTTCAACCATCAGGAGGATTAAGAAATCATCGTGTCTTCACTCCTAATTTTAACAACAACCATTTAATAAATCTCAAACGACAACTAAACATCAAAATACATGGGAAAAATCTTTAAAAATATTTAGAAAATATCTAATACTATTGAAGATTTGAAAAAAATAGTTGAAAGTATTTAAAAGATATCTGACATCATTGAGAATTTTATAAAATTCATCTTTAAACGTTGTACTATATTTTTATCTAATTAATTATTCTTAATTTTAAATATGCTCTAAAAAGTATATGTTAGTTAAGCTTTAAATTATACTTTAATCGTTTTTATACCAATTAAATAAAAATAGCATGCGTTCTATTGGCCTGGTAATAAAGTATATTTCTGGTAGTAAGTATAGAAAGAGTTGAGATTCACTTATCGAGGTCAATGGATGTCGAGAGTGAATCAAATTAATATAAATTTTGATAAATTTGCAGCGAAGTCATATGCGATTCACGTAGATTGTTTTTGACCGAACTTCTACCGGATGCGATGCCGTCTCCAATGGAAAGCGTTGTAACGTGCTGTGCACGCTAATTAATGCGTTAGAAGGACTATTCTTTCGACGTGTCGAACCTGAAGTGTTCAGTAAAACCCTAAACGAAAGGATACTTAAAAAAAATTAAGAGAAAGGAAATACCTCTCAAGGTTTGTTTTTCCATCGTCACGAGGCTATAAATTGTTTCACGTTCTCTTGTTTTTAACTTAAACAAAGATAATTATTTTATCGTTATTTCAATATTTTTGATTATTTTTTATAGTTATTATTTATAGTAATACTAACGACAAATTTGTAGATTATTAGGGCTTATCACCAAACGAAGATTTGAGGCTAATTAAACAGCAATTGAAATCATTACTTCCCCAGCTGAAAAAAAAAAATTATAATTGTAATAAAAATTTCTGACAATTTTATCAGTTTCATGTAAATTGTATAAAATATATAAAAAATAAATTAAATAAGGATATAATTCTTTGTAATTATAGCAAGAATATAAGAAATGCAATATTCTCTAATTAAATAGCAAATTATTTGAAAATGAACCTTGTTAATTTTATAAATTATAATCTATTAAAATTGCTTAAATTTGGCATTATTTTAAAATCACAGTTAATAAACATAGTTAATATGCATTTTACAAATTGATAATATTGCGTAGTTCAAACTATAAAGTAAATAAAAAAATATTTGCGAATTGCGTAAATAATAAATGTATGCAAAATAGGGCTGATCTGACACAATAAATTTAATTGCAATAAATTGTGCATCAAATGCACTTTTTCTGTATCTACTCCTTTATCCGCCAGATGTCAGAATGATACAAAAAGAAAACGTGCTTGCGTAGTACAATGCGCCAGTTATGTAGTATGTATCTAGGTTATGTCGTGAAAGATACATGAGGATGGATCGTTTGATCATAACCGTACCAAAGCAATAATATGTGAGACTCAGAAATAACTCTAAAGTCATGTTGCGTAATATATAGTCGAAGTAATCAGAGTGAATATTAGATAGCTGCTAGTTAAAGTAGGTTTCTTGATGACTAACATCTCGATTAGAGAGGTTATGTTATTGAACTGGCCGTCAATACGATTTCACGTCCGTTTGTTAACTTCATGACCCGTGCTATGATTCTCCGATCACAATGAAGAATTCGAACAACAAAGAAACCATAAATCTCCTTGATCTGTTATCGGAAAGTGATTCCGATATATCGGACTTGGATTTTACACCTAGAAAGAAGAAAGTTAAACGGTAAGAAAAAACGCGCGTTTTTCAAACCTGTATGTAAGCTTTCAATTAAATTTGAAGTTCTAAGTATGTAAATTATGTGTAAAATATAATACCACGTTACAGGAAACATCGATTAAGTGCCAGAGCAAAAATGAAGCAGACTGATTCTTGTGGATGTAGCAAGTCTGATATGAGGATCATATCATTGTGGTTTGCAGCAGTCCTAATTACATTCTGGTTGATAGCACTGTCCTGGCTGGCTGTTATTTTATATGGAGAAATTAAAAGGATGGATATTTCTATAAAATCAGGTAAACACATAATTCTTCATTTGTGGATGTTATCAAGTTCATATTGATACTGATGACTGAATGTGACTGATAATTACTAAAATTGCTTTATGCCGCTTTTATTCTGGAACTGATACTGGGAAAAATACAAAGAATCATACTGTTATTGTAAAGTAATATTAGTAAACTTGACTTAATTTATAATTTATGAACTTCATTATATTCATTTCTACTGCTTGATTCAAAGTAACAAAAACTTGCAAACTAATGCATATATTTATAAAATCTTCATACTTATCTCATGTGAATGTAATTCATACTATGACATTTTCGAGTAAAAATTTCTCTGCTGAAATATAGGTGGAATATTTTTGAATTTTCAATATACAAATGTCTATTTTTGCTATTTCCAACAGCGTCGTAAATTTAGATCAGAGCTCATTATAAAGCAATGTATTCGACAGTAAAGATCCGACAAGAAAGTTTAATATATAAATAGTCATAAATAGGAACACTTTTGTTTCGATTCATTCACTTTCGCTAAAATTATTCTTCAATCGAAATATCGATCGTTTAATGTAAAATTTAAACGTTGTCATGTTTAATGTTTTCAAGTTCAGTTTAATTTATATTTTCCATTTTTTCCATTTAAAAATGCCATATTTCTCTTTTTCTCTTTTACGATTTTGCCACAAAATCCAGATAATATTCGATATGCGATTTCATTTTTTCAATATACATTTACAGTGGCGACACATCAATATCTATCGAATCTTATCGGTCGCGTTATCGCTGACAACGGCTCTATTTTTCTATTTTTACGAATCCCGCGCGTTGCTGTTTTTCCTTCTCTTTCGTTCCTATTTTACTCCGTTTCTTCCACTTCGTATTAATTCAAAATTCCCTATTACCGCGAATTGTTATCATAGGGACTCCTAGCAGAATAGACCGAGCACGGTCGCGTACCAACCCTCAGTCAGTCGATATCTTGCGCACAGCGCGAGTGGTACGCGGTGAGATAGCAGAGGCGTTGTCTACGTTCTTCGTCTCGTATTCTATCGTTCGTAGCCTTTAATAATTCCATTCAACAAATAATGCTGGTTGATTCATTTAACAGTCCGCAATTTATTAAAGCGGTATATTAAGTTATAAATCGTGTGTTAGTACGATTTGTCGTTCCTGTATTGTGGAGTTTGTGACTCGTGAATCGATCAGAGAATCGTATGTATAATTTATACCGGACGTAGGTCAAGTTCCGCATGCACCAAGTGCTCGTGGTTTTTGGTGTTTGAAGCGTTCGATGGTCGACAGGTGTACACGGTTCTATTCCTCTTTTATTGATTCCCAATCGTCCAGCGAACACATAGAAGTGTCTTTAATAGAGTGACGTACGAAAACTCTTGTGTCTATCTCATAGGGGTGGATATACGAGGGGGTCGATTTGCTTAAGTAACCCCCGCGACTATGACAGATACGTAATACTTGCGATCACGTACACTATCGCTTAAGAATATCCGCTTCTTCCTAATTTTTCACAAGATGTAACTTAGTCCTTAAAGCATATTCTTAAAGGAAATCGCGGAAATTGGTATCATTGAGTAGTGTATACACAATAAATACATGCAATAATTAACGGTATTTCATATGTTAGAACTGTTTAATATACTTTGATCGTTTATTCTATTGCACGTTGGTCATTTTGTCTGTCATTCTTTTTGTTTACTCACACAGAAATCATAATTGAAGTTATTTAAGTCTATACCCATCATAAGAGATATGAAAATGGTATTTATAATAATTATATTATTTTCCTCATTGGCTGTATCAAAAACATAATCGTTTAATTTGCTTGGACAGCGTGTCAAAATAATTATGTTATTCCACAGTTTGATTCAATTGCTTTCGTGTATATCGAAAATTGGAAATGGTATATAAATTGAATACTTCTTGTTATTATTTGAAAATATTATACAAAAATATTTCTAAATAATTGAACAATAAAGAAATAGATCACTATAATTTCAAAAATTAAAAATGACTAAAATGTTACAAAAAATTTTGATTTAGTTTCAAAGGTTAGGTTATGGTTATAAGACGAATCTTCGTAAAACTGTTTATAAACGAGAGAAAATGACTTTGAGCCAACGGATTTCCTGATTTCCTCTGTCTTGGAATCTCATACTTCGTGAATTATTACATCATATGAAATAATTAAGGTATCACCTACCCTTTGTATTAATTGGTCGTGAGATGTAGGAGATGCAAATAGACTATTGAATTATATTGACAGACAGTTAATCGCCTGTCAACGTAATTATCATTGAATTAATAATACAACTACAACCATCTAGAATTACTTAGAGTAATACATAACATAGTAGATGAAGTTTCTGTTTTAAAAAAGTACTTTCTAAATTTTTATGAGAATTCCCTCGAACGAGGTTGTATATATTATTCGATACAGCCCTGGAATTGATAAGATATGGGCGTTAAAAACAGCAGAAATTCATAAGTTGTGACTCCAAGTCTTGAACAAAATATAACGAACAAGTATTTAAAGCAACAAAGGAAATTAAAATAATAATTGATAATTTTATTACATTTTCAATTACAAATTAATTTTTTTATATATATGACTCAAGAAATTCGTTTCATTAACTATATATTATAACATATCAAACTTTGAATATTTTATTTATTTTAGTGTATCATATGCTTTTTATGAATTTTTGCAATTTCAAATTTCCTATAAATGTATGAACATTCGCAGTTTAGTTACTATTTTTACGAATTATTTTTGAGTGGCTATTTCTAAAAACTTTCAAATAAATTCGTTAAAAAATTTCCATTACAGCAAAATAAAGTAATAGAACTAAAAGTTAAGAAAAACTATTAATTAATGAAACAATTACTGTACTACTAATTTAAAAAGACTTCGATATAAGTGCATAATTATCCAAAAAATCGAGTTTATCGTCCCAGATCAATTATCCTAATCGATTTTTAATTGATAATATATTCTTAGCCTATGAATAATATATCATAAGGTTTATTTGAAATTGAGCTATATCATAAAGAAAATTCCTCTTCGATCGATGGAGGGAGAAAAAATAAAGAGTAAAGAACAAAAAAGTTGGATAGAAATCAATTCAATCAAATCGTTCGATTTTTCATTTGAATGTTTTGCACTGTTGTGCAAATGTAATCTGAGATGGAAGCAGCGCAACGCGATTAAGTCGCGTCGTCAATCGCTGCTAATCGCGAGTACCGCGTTGATATTCGTGTCGTTCGTTGCGTGTTACCGTGAAGTCATGCGTGCTCGGCTTTCGCGATATTGGTGACTTTTAAGGAGGTGTATGAAATCAGAAGTGCATGTGTCATTTTGGATATTAGTAGAGATATCCATTTCTTGATTCAGCATTGCTGCTTTTAAAACTTCTATAATTTTTTGTTGGAGAAAGGACTAATCTTACAAAGTCTTTTACAATTGTACTGTGATTAGTAAGATACTTCAAATATAAGAGTTTTATTATTACAATCTACTCTTAAAGACTATAATTTCTTTTTCTGAAAATTTTTATTTATGTAGTCCTTTTCAATGTTACCGTTACTGAGACGCTCTAAATATAAGTATTCTATTATTTTGTTTTATTTTTGATCCAATATTTTTTCTATAATTTCTGTTTGACGAAATTTCTATTTTTATAGTATCCCCTTCTTTTTCTCTCTTTTTTTAAAGAGAATTCTATTTCCGAATGGAATAAGTTGTTCTTGAGAAAAATATGATGTTTGAATAGTCAAAGACATTCACTCGTGAAGATTCTATTTTTTAGGCGATATCATTGAACATTCTATACCACATTAATTATCGTTCTATTTTATATTTTATATTCTTATAGATATTCTATATTTTCAGATCTTTGTTTTACTATATGTTTCTCTTTTTTCATCCCGTTTATTGTTTTTCTATCTTCCATTTTTTTTGCAATCCTCTGTATCCGGAAGTCTCCTTGCTTACTGCAAGAAAAAAGATACTGTTGATTATATCATTTATTTGCGCAAAGAAAATACATGGCAATTTACAAGTGCTACATAAATTGCCCGCTTGAAATTCAATGATATAATGATAAAAACGTAGAAAATAGTAGAATATAGATGCAAAAGTATGAAACTTTAAATCACATAGAATTATAGAGATCCGAACATATTTTTATCGAATACTTAATTTTCCCTTATCTTCATCTCAGAAGCGCCAGTTTCTGGTCAGAAACATTCCAAACATGTACCGAATCATTTGTCTTTCGTTCCCTTGTTTTATTGTCCACTTTGTAGATAAGGTGCACAGTGGAGAAACCTAATGACGCCATAAAACGTTTATTAAACCGACATTCTGATATGTGAGAAGTACTTACAGTTAATTAGAGTCGGATACCAATCGCTATTATCTAAACTTCCAACAGATATAAAATAAAAATATTTTTTCAACTTCATGTCTTCATGGAAAATTCATTTTCTATTTTTCCATCCAGGTCTACCAGTTAATAGGTTGTGTAGGTGATTAAGTTTAATTTATTACCAGTTTTTTATGTAAATAGAATCGTTAGGATATTTTTTCCACCAAGTCTAACCTATTTTGTATGAAATATTTATGAAGTAGATTACTGGGAGTATAACGTGATACGTATTATTATTTTTATTTATTTCCTTGAAGTTTTTTTTATTTACAAACACGTATTCATATAATTGTATTTTATAAAGCTTATTTCTCGCTTGCTTATTATTGTAGTGTTGTATTTTAGTAACTTTCCATTATCTTTGGATTATTGATGACACTAATAGCTTTTTAATTCGACATATTTTCTCTTACATGTATTTTTATTTTATATTATATATTTTATGCAACGAAAGTATACAATTAATGAAATAAAAGCTACAATATGTATGAAATTAAATATTCTACAATTTGGTAACTTGTAATAACTTTTATTAATAATCTAATAACTTACGCTTTTCTAAGCGAAATTGTGATCGATTGAAGGTTAATACATTTATAACTCTCTGCATATGTATAACAACTGTAACATCTGTAACGATTTCCATATTATAGCAAGGTCTTGACTTGACCCTCTGTAATGTCATATAATTTAAAAGTTTTCTAAGAGCAAGTCATTCATTTGCGGAAATAACGGCTAAAATAAAGATAAAAATGTTTTCAATACAAGTTTTCAATTATTGTTTCTAAAAAAAAAGTATAGATTAAAAACTAAATATACTTCAACTTCCTAACATTCTTCAAACATACCTTAAAAAAACAAACAAGCGATCGACTGGATTGTCATTTAAAGCAATAATTCCACTTTCAGAACATTAATTACAACGCAGTCGATATCAACCAACACATCCAATTACAAGCATTATTAAAAAGTTTCCTTGCTATAACAATAAAATAACCATCATAACTCGACGACAACCACCACATCTGGTCCATTGTTCTCCATTCTTTCTCGCTAGATACACGATCACGCGCGTTCAATTTGCTTTTGTATGAATGTATATACCTGCACAAATATGTACTCGGATTTATATGTACTCATTCGTGTGGTAGTGTATTCGTACGGATGTTACCTGTATACGTTGTCAGGTACGACGGGCAGACGATGATAAGAGAACCCGCAGTATGAAACGTTTCGTGGTGATGTTCGGTTCGTGACGCGATTCCTCTTGTTCCATCACGCCTTTCTTCGTGTTTTTCTCCTTGTCCATGACAGTGATCAATTGCGAATCCTGAGTTTCGTAATACGACGACGACGATATATCTACAAGTAAACAGATAGTGACGATTCATAGTGTAAGATTTACTATGTCTTTTTCGATTGACAGAGGTTTTTTAGTATTCTATTGAGTTTCGTTTCGAATTTGTTATGTCCCAATCTTATTTTAGTTTCAACCTAGAGAAAGACTCATGTTTTAAGAAAGTCTTTGGCACACAATTGATGCAAGAAATCGCGTGTATCGTAATAATGATACTTTCATATTTCTTACAAATTAAACAATTTTTTTAACAATAGAAAGATACGATTCGGTAGAATATGACGCAGGAATTCTTCGAGTTTTATCATAAGTTTCCTTCCATCTAGTTTAGTTCCACTGGCGGCTTCCGGTCGATGCTCGTGGGTTGAGGAGTTGGAGTGCTTGGTGTTATGGCGTTGTTGTAGCCATAGTTTAACTTCAATTATCTCCAGAGTTATTGAATTCGTTTAAACGAAGATTTTTTATCTTTGCAACCGGGAAAAAAAGTGCCCGTAAGATAAAATGACATATTCATAAAATTGTGAATTTATACTTTGCTTTAGGCAATGTTACGTCTAAATAGTGCTGCAGATATCAGTTGCATTATACTTAAGAAATCATTAGTAATCTACGTAGTACTCATAATCTATATAAATCTAAACATCAATTTATAATGTACATATATTAATTCTGCATCACGTCTTATATGATTAAAATTCATATTTTACTTTAATTGCAGTTTCAATTTCCTTTAATAAATCAGTATTAAGGCACGTTTGTAATCAGCCACTAATAATTACAAACATTTTAACAATAACAAAAAATTGCAAACTACTTAAACTATACATAATTTACATAAAAATTTAGATTATTTTATCTCGCATTGAATTTTAAAACTCATATTGGAGGATGTATAAAATTCAACTTGCTAAAGTTCGATAGTCCTTCACTTGATAGCGTTGCGTTGCTAACAACGCATATGTATAATGTACATACGTTCGAGTGCTTTATTCGAGTTTCCTTATCTAATGAGTCGACTACCTTGAACAATTTCGACTGATACATTTAAATTGTTTACAATCATCGTGGGCACGTTATCGTACCTTGTGCCCATTTTTTATGTTCTTTCCTTTTTTTTTCGTTTTTCCTTTCTTCTTTCTTGCTGTTCCTCGTTTTTTCTTAGCTAGTCGAGGTTCTGTTTGCCGTTGCCTTTCTGGTGCTTTTGTTCTTCCTGACCTCTTTTCCTACCACTCGAGGACCGGTCCCTTGCTGTTGCAGCATCCCGATCGATCGATCGATATTGCGATACGGGGGTATGCTGAAGAAATCGTTGACAGATTTTTAGAAGCTTGACTATGATCGATTGTTCTCCCGATGAAAGAATTTTTGAACAATAGAGAAGCTGAAAAAAAGATGGGAATATAGAATCTTTCCAAGAGTGTTTGGATATCAAGAAGTTGAGAAAGATCTAGGAATATAAATTTTGAAAAGACAGAGGTGGCCTGTGCGGTAAACGAATTTCTCAATAGTTGAAAAATTGAGAATATTTGCAAATACACCGTATAATTTTCTTAATTTTAACAAACATACATTTAGATAATTGTAAATTATTAAATAATTAATGAATTCACAGTCATAGGACATATAATGAGGATGCTAAATACTCAAAGAGTTAGAAGAAGCTATTACACTATTGTCCAGTTTTTCCAAATTTTTTAAATTCACTCTAGTCGTTTTTCATAAAACTGTTACATTTTAAAAATACTCTACAATATTTCAAACAAAAAAATTGGAACAGGTCGAAACATACATCTTGATGTGCAAACTCAACTGTTTTTAGAGGAAATGATCACGCGATGCGATACCAATGAATATTCTATTCGCGGAAACGATAGGATCGGAAAAATGTGATCACAGAGCTGTGAATTATAGATCGTCGCGTTCTCGTAGTTTGAAACGGTGAAAACGCGACCGAATTTTAAGCACGGAAATGAACCTGCTGCGAACGATTATCAACGTGTGTGTATCGTGCAAAGATTGATAAAGAAGTATAGAGAAAGAAAGAAAGAAAGAAAAGAAATAAGGAGCTCCTCGTGCGCGACAAGCTCGCGTGAAACGAAACGAAGATAGGCGGTTCGGTGTTGCCTGAGATGGACTCAGTGGCAGTGACAGTGCCCCTTCGTCAGCCGACGAAGAAGATGAAGAAACGGAAGGAGCTCGATGCCTTGGCGCCTCCGCATATTGTTTCCCGCCGGAGTTCCGGAAAACGTAGCTCCCAAGTACGTATCGATTGACCGTGACCAAAAATGTTCTCTGAAACGAGACGGAATCCTTTGTAAAATTTTTCGAATTTATAAAAATTTAGATTTTCAGAGGAAATGTATTTTGAAATCGAAGATTTGTATATGCGTTTAGGTAATAAGATGATTTTTAATAAGAATGAAATATTCTTTATAAAGTGATTACCGTTTGTAAACCTTCTTGTAAACATTGAAGCCTTTTTAGGAAAATGTTTTTTTATATTGAGAATTATATTTGTGTCTAAATGCTAGAGGCGTTTTCTGATAAGATTCCAAATTTTTTTTTTTTAAATTTCTTAAATCTATAACACTTGAATTATAGGATTGAATTATTCATCAGAAAATAGCTAATTAGACCGATGAAAGTTTTAGAACAAATATGAAATTTCGAAAGTTGAAATGGAAATATGTATTGCTTATATAATTTCTTATTTTAAGTAGTTTATAACAAGTTAATAAAAACAAATATAAATATTTATATAATATTTTATGTTTTGGATAAACTGCGAATAAGATGGCGATTTAAGGTATAGCAAGAGATACTTAGTGAAAATTTCTGGATAAATCTGAAATTTTACCAAACTGGAAATTACAATTTTGTAATTTTTACAAATTTGTAAAATGTGAAATGTATGGAACAATTATGAAATGTATGTGTAATATGATAATATGTATGATAATGTACATCAATAATAATATATAATATAACATATTATATCAATAATATTTACATTGGGTATAATACTATATGGACCATATAATAGGTGGCATTAATAATGTATGAAATGTTGTTTCGTGGATAAGTTTGTACTAACAGTAAACAGAGAGTGGATAAGAGACTTATATGTAAGAGGATTAGAGAGAATGTAGAGTTTATGGACAAGTAGTACAGAATTTTGTCTAATTGGCACATTTCCTGACTGTTTCACCTTTATTCTGTTTGCTCCTAATTGGCTTTTCTTTGCTACTTTATGTATAATACTAAATATCAAATGTTTGATCTTGTTAAAATTATGCAAATAATTGTTCTAAGTACTCGATACTCTAAGTATTCATCTTGATTCATTCATCCTTTTTGTTGCTTCTTTCTTTTTCTGTATAAAATTAAATAATCGTAAATTTTGTTTTTTAATTTTCTTTTCAACAATCAATCTAAAACGACTATAAATTGCATCTTGTACAACTGTATGCAATGCGTATATGTTATAGCTATATATTTTCTTATCCATATTATCTTATTCAACTCAATTGACCTTTTGATTGACTACGTCTATCATTCTTTCAGAAGGTTATTTTCTTATTTGGACAGTTGGAATAACAAATGGTAGCTAAAATAAGTATTTAATTATTATATTTACTTTAAATCCTGAATAGAAGAGAAACGACATTATCTTGAAAGCTATCATAAAAAAGAACAAAATTTAACAATATCTGGTTTAAGAACCTAACATTTTATTTTAGTATCTAATTTAAGCCTTACTTCAACATCTTGCTTTGATCATGAAAAAATTGGAAGAAATATTTCCATCTCAAAAAACAGATATGTATTGCAACTTCCCAACATTTTAAATAAACAGGTTTAAAAGAAAAACAAAATTAAATTGAAAACAGATTATAAAATAAATGAATAAATCATTAAAAAAATTATAGACATTTTGAAATAGTATAAATATGAGGAGATTTTGTAAGAAATAAACGTCAAGGAAAAAGGTTTGGAAACGGCAGACTGGGACTGATCATCCTAACAATTTCTAGGAGTTACTATCAGATAGCAGCGACGAACGGTCGGAATACTGGAATATATCGACTAGAAATGGCCGCAAATGCAGAGGCAGACGAAGTCGAGCTTGTCCTGGATTTTTTAAAGCTTGTAGTGCCTTTCTGGCTTGTGCCTCTGTATTAGCAACCGCTAGTTTAATTTGGCTGTTCATCGACGTTCGTCAGCAACTTACTGCTCTACGGACCGAACTGGACCAAGGTATATTGCATCTTTGAAGAACGCTCACCAGAGAGACTTCTAAAAAAAGAAATACTTTATTTTAGATCCAAGTTAGAATTGAATTGAGGATTTACGTATATATAGGGTATTTCGTTTTAATTTAGATTCTATATTTTGCATAATAAACACGACTCATGGTCCTTATTACATAAAACACAGAATACAAATTAAAAATTAAATACCTGAAAAAAGATATTTTATTTTAATTAGAATCTAAAATTAAGTTAAGGGCTTACATAAAGTTGGAGTAGGTACTTAATAGTAGGTATATCTATACGTGTTGTATCTATTTTATGTAATAAATGCGAAAGAAAAGTTCTTTCATAGGTTCATCATTCAAATTAATTTCATACGTTTATCAATTAGGTCGGTTAGAGTAATGTAATTGTAATTTATATTTTGTATTTTACATCATGAAAATTGTTAATGAAATCCATCAAGTAAGATATAGAATTTAAATTAAAGTTAAATGTTGTAAAATTAATTCAAATTAATTACCCTGATATAAATCTAATTTAAACTACTATAATCATCCATAATTCAATGACACAAACTAAGGGGTTAAAATAGATTATTCTTAAATTATATAACTCTACTCAAACTGTTATACGAGTCACTTACGATCCAATAATACAGATTGAGTAATACAGTAATTGATTCAATAATAATAGAAATTCGAGAAATTAAGAAAAACTTTAATTGAAAAAGGGAAAGAATTCAAGGTGAAGAGTTTAATTAAATTCTCTTCACTTGAAAGTCAAGAACACTTCTTTTATCTTTCGTTTTATTTTTATTTGTTTTCATAAATCCAATCACGTTGTTACGTGAATCGATCCCCATATAATCGAGTTCCAGAATAGAAATGCGTCTTGTAACTTCTTTTTTCTTCTTTCATTTTTATACTTCTTTTATTTTAGTTTCTTTTTTAGCTGATTACGTTAATTTGTGGCTCAAAGGTATTTATAAAATAAGGCTGTTAGTCTGACGTTAAGTACATAATTTGCTTACAATGCGATGATCATGGTCGCATAGTAATATGCTTAACCGAGCGAGATCGTCAGTCCGATATGTTGACAAATATTGGATTATGTACTTGGTGTCAATTGGTAGAAATTATTCGAACTATTCTCAGTCAGGTCTTTGAGGATAATTGCGATGCACATCAAGAAAAGTAATTCTTAAGTTAACATAAAGTCGATATTTCAATACTGAGATATTTTAAAGCTGATATTAGAGTTGTTTGAGTAGCAAGAAATTTTAAGTTGGTATCAATACTTATCTACTTTAAACAAATACATATTAAATTATTTCGATATCACCTACGTCCAACTAAGAATTCTCGGAAGTTTCTTATTATTCAAGTATTCTTATTACAATTCGACTTTAAACACTGTTTAAAGTATTTATTTTATTTTATTTTATTTATTTTAATCCTCACAGGCCGGATTATGTCTTTAAAACTGATTCCAATAGGAAATAAATAGATTACAATTCGAATATGTTTACTCGTCGTACCTGTTTGTTTCTGGTTAAAACATTTGATAAGATTTTATCGATACTGGAATTTTTGTATCATGTATAAACACTCGTATCGAAACGAGGAAAAAGAGAAAACAAGATATCGTTTACATTGCAGTTATAGCCGGTAGCGAAGGTGTTCCCGATGCCCTGCAAAAATGTCACTCTCTATCGAGAGATCTTCAGAACAACCAGAGCATTATCTTCACTCATTTATCAGATCTCAAGCTTCAAATCAATAATTTTACAACGCAGGTAATTTCATGATGCTCGAATTTCTTAAGTGTAATTTCTTAACATAAACATTTTTTTTCTTGGAAATAAAAAAAATGATATTCAATAATGATTACTAATTTTTCATTAATAAATATATTAAATATTCTTAATTTACGTAGAAAAATTATTAATATGCTATATGGTATAATAAGTGATTTATTTTTACACGAAAATTTATTTACAGCTAGCACTTATTCAACGTAGTTTGCATCGTGCAAAAGATTGGTTCAACGAGGACCCAGCATTATTTAAAGTGCAAGGAGATTTGAAGGACCTTTCCAATAATGTGGGGTCATTTGGAAGCCAAATACAAGATCTGAGTAACACAGTAAAAAAATTGGAAGACTCAAATATTAGGATACAAGATGTCCAAAAAACAATACAACAGAATGTTACAAGTATCAAGGTTCATAATCAAACTTTTCTCATTAAAATTTTCCATAAATGCATAAAAATCTGAAGTCTACTTACAATCTACTTCTATATCAAGAATAGAATTTAAAAAATTATTTTTCTTTTCTTTTTATTATAGAACACAGTAACAGAATTGTCAAACATTACGCAAAAGCCTCAGATATTGATTACAAATGAGACAAAGATAAAGACTGAACAATTGAATGCGACAATCGTACATTTATCTGATAAATTGATGGACATCAATGAAACATTGTCGAGAGCTGTGCAATGGGTGGCGGAAGATCAGAAGAAAGATCATGTAAATGTTTGAGAATTTATAAAAGGTGAAAGTTGTGATGTGCTCACTGATTGAAAAATGTGATATGTTTCGCAGGACAAGCTGGTGTTGCTTCAGGAAACCACTCAAAATGTTAGCATGAAGGTGATATCCTTAGAAAGAGAATGTGTGAAGACTACCATACTACAATCTGTTAAGGAATTGGATACTCAAGTACGTATATGTTCCATATGATCTAAAAAAATAATTATCTAATATAACTTGTCAGATAACTTTTGCAAAGAGACTCTTTATTAAAGATTATTTTTTTGGAGAAAATATTTGTATCTTTTTATAAATTTATAAATTTCGTAGGTGAAAGAAATTCACATAGTTAACGACGAAATTAGCAAGAAAATGAAGCAATTAGAACAATCGTATGATAGTTTAAAAAATTCAACGAGCTTGATATTGGCGGCGATACCGGATATGCAGACCCAAAGGCTGATCAAGACGAAGATTTTGGAGGAGACGATCGGTGACGTTGCGACCACGGAACAAGATCGCAGTGTGTTAGGTAAGCTCTTTCGTTCAACCGTCTTGGACCTTGACTTGAAAAGCAAACGTCTGCTCGTGCAGACGAAACAGCAAATATTTGATTTCCCTGTTAGACGTGTATATGTATCCGTGTTCCTATGTATCCTATTTATGGGAAATTCACATGTAATAAACACATTTCTTTCATTTTAATTTTAGTTTTACTTATTGTAGAATGTTACATTTTCGCAATATTGTAAAAAATTTGCAAAATTTTGTAGGATATTGACATAAACGATTATTGAAATGAAAGTATAATGGCAAAATTTTCGAATCCTCGAAAAATAATGAATAAATTTTCGAATTCCTAGGTAATAATAGAATTGGTAGTCTTCATACACATGGATCTTAGTGGAATATAATAATAAACTAACAAGCATTAAATAAATTCTTTTTATTTTTCAGTATCAAATGAGGCGCCGTCGAAACGCTTGAGATCAGATCCGTAAAATGTTTCTAGAGAAATTTATAATATGGTGATGTTCGAGCGAGCTTTCATCTTGTACGATAGCAAAAGAGAATCAGCTGTTTCTTAGGAAGAACATAAGGAGATATTGCGCGTGTGTATGTTGTAAATATGAAATAAATTAAGTACGTTGAGAAATTCCATGTATATAGAGAGGTAAATACTTATGACCTGAATCATGTGATCTCTCTTAGTCTCTGTCCCTAAGTGTGCACAGAATGATCTACGAGGATATTTAAGTGGATCATCCTGTTGTATAAAAGAAGGAGAAGAAAAAAAAAAGATGATATCTGAAAACTGAGAGCTATTTATAAACGAGCAATAAGATATACGTTGAATCGTCTAGTATGTACTGTCCAGGTCGAATACCGTGTGACAGATGCCAATTTTTAAAGCACGCCACGGCCTGTAATGCGGCTACCTAAATTTATTCAGATACACCATCGAAAAAGTACAAAGAGCGTTTACACTTGTTCTTGCGTTACAAACCATAGACGAGGAAACAAAAAGGAGGAATAAAATGAAAATAAGCCAAAAAAAGAAGAAATAAAAAATTTAGAAGGCGTATATCTATACTACGATGTCCACTAATTCGCAATAAAGTTTTCTACTCTTCTACTATTTATAGCGCAGCATAGTCTATCGATTTGCCAAATGTTAGAGAGATTTAACAATCTGCGAACATTCTACACGTTAACGATTGATTTCGTTTTCGTTTATTCATAGATTATTCATCTTTTTAGTAATGACATATTGTACAGAGTGTTCAAAACTAAAAGTATGGTGGAGGTGTACTGTCCATCCCTCACCAGAAAGTTTGTTTAGCCAGTATATAGTGAACAAAACGCATTGTGTAGGATTTTTATTCAACCTAAACAAAAAAGTATAACAAAATGGTAATGTACTTTCATGTTTGTTTATTTTCCTGTGCAGGGTGATCATTTTTATCATTTTTAATTTTATTTATAAGAAAAGGAACTTATACATTTAGATTTTTTAAACAATATCTTGAAAGAGTCTTGACATTTTTATATTTTAATCTACATACAGTGGCTCACGAAGATATTTGAATATTCATCACAAAATATTTTTATGTACATATTATGTGTGTTATAAAACATTTTGATATCTCATTATCACTGCAATGAGATTCAACTATCATGATTATATTCCAAATGTTTAGTATAATACACATAACATAAATACATCATAATACATAAAATATTTCTATAAATGTACAAATACCTCTTGTGAGCCACTATATCTAATGTTTTACCGTCCATCTTAATTTCTTTCGAATGTATTTTGTAAGGTACATTCAATTACGTGTAATTTAATGGATCACCTTGTATGAGACAATGTAAATGTACTGTAATCCGTAAACAGTTTATAATTAGCATTATATTTTAAACACGCTCTAAACCCATTTGTGTTATGTAAGAGGCGATACACGCTAAATTTCGACTTTTCTCTGCGTTTGAATGTTGTATAATGATTTTACGCGCGTAGCCAGTTTTGGTGGACTGTAGCAATTGTGAATATAGCGTATCTAAACGAGTGTTCGTCCAGTTTAGCGAAGAACGAAACAACCTATTCACAGGTGGAAATGAAAGGTAAAAAAGGAATAATAATGACGAATCGCGTGAGAAAGTTGTATGAAATTGGTATGAATGTATAAAGAGAAAAACAACGCGTATAAATGACAATACGTCGATGTGTGAATAAAGAATTGATTATTCAGATTCAATTATGCTGTTCTTTTCTCTATTTCCTGTTACTAGTTTATATCGGATTGTTCGAGAAGTCTATAGCATTTTTATTATGAAATTCTATCAAATAATGAAATGTTTGAATAAATACTGCTCTTCATTAGATATTAAAAAAAAATTAAGGAGATGCATCCAAAATTCGTTAATAAAACAAGCTTCTTTCCCTTGAGTGAATCTTAGCTGGAATATTTACCTCTACCTAACTCGTTCATTAAATCTACTAGTATATTCATTATTGTTTATAATGGTTTTTATAAAACTTAATACTTTTTTATCTTTTATTTATCTTATTTTATGAATAGTATTTACCTCGTCGTGTGTAATTTAAAATTAAATAATGAAATTCAAGACTTACAAAAAGATGGGTGGCTACTCTTCTGGATCTTTGGATTTCATTTATGTAATTTTTTGACTAAAAAAAAAAAAATAAACTTTTCATTATTATGTACCTTATTGATAATCCTATGTAGATGAATACTACGTATATTATACTACGTATACTACGAATATTACGTATACGATATGCGTATTTGACTGTTCAAATTGAATTTGTATTACGTAGTTGATCTATGCTTTTAAATTATGAAGCTATGACATTTTAATAAAGATTTTTAATCATTTAAAACTGCTGAAAGAAAATTAACTGAAGACTGACTCGAGACCCTTTCGATACGAGCGATTTTCTAATTTTCAAATATTCGAAACGTCAACTAAATTCACATCCGAAGGATATGTAGTAATCCTAAAATCGAATTGGATTCTTATTTTATGGTAAAAAGGTCAGACGTTAAGTTTTGAAAAATCATATTCGACAACAGTCGAAACAATGACAAATGGTAACAAAGTGTCAAAGAAACAATCTATCAATACCGTTCTTCTTAGCGGGTTCCCTTCTATTAGCAACAAGGCTATTATTTTCTATCTTGCTAAAAATAATTCGTAGAATAATCGAATGTCACGAAAATTTTCACATGCGTTGGCTTTTAACCTTGAATAATACATCGACCGATTTCATTACGTTTCGTATAAGTATCGAATCGGTGTTGTCTCTATCTAGGAGATTATTACGTGGTCTGCGTTTGACATCTGCGCATTTCTCACGCTCATTCGGAGGAAAAATCAAAACAATCAATATGGCGGATCCGAACAACGAGGCTGCATCGTCGAGTAGCGTTTCGGAGCAGGCCCCGTCGGCCACCCCGATTCGCGACGATCTCGAAAAAATCGAGGACTTCCTTGAGCCTGATAAAAAGCGTCGCAAACTGTCACGGAACGATGGGAAAACCGAACAAAAGTTGGAACACCGCTTGGGCGGCATCCTCTGCTGCGCAGTTTGTCTCGATTTACCCAAGGCAGCCGTTTATCAGGTAAGTTTTCGAATTATTATTGCTTCTTAATATTTTCTGCTATTCTTTCGATACGTGCCACGCTTTGGCGCTATCTACGATATTTTTTACGAATGATACGTTCTATTGATCCGGTATATACTGTGGATTTAACGTGACATGACGTCGTTCCTCTAACAACGTCGTTTCTTTCTATCCGACATTTTCACCCGAGGACGATGGGTGCACTTCTCTTCGTCGATATGTATGTCATACATAATACGTACGTATAGATGTTACCGAGCAAGAATTATTCTTATTAATTCACGTTCACTATGCGCACTATGCACCGTGACAATTTGTTGACATTTCTCTACACGAAATCGTCTTTTGTTGTTTTCGGTTTTATGGCTCTAACTTGGCAGTAATAACTTTTCATTGAACTGCAAATATATGTTGATCGCGGTGGAATACAGTAAAAACTTAATAAAAGATCATTCAAAGTAAAATTAAAATAAAAGGAATACGAAAATGAAAATATATTTTTAATAGTTAAATGTGTGTTTGAAAAAAGCAGAAATATTTCTGGAGTTATTATCGCTTCTTATTCAAGACTTGTGTTTTGTAATATACCTATATATATATTTTATTACTGATTACAGTTGAGTTATATTTTTAATCGATTAATGACAGCCTTTAATACTACTTTGTTTCTGTGTTAAATTCTTTCTCTCTCACTCTGCCCATTTTTCTTACCCTCCTTTTCTCTTGACAATTATAACATATGTATTGTTCAATAGTTTGCCTTTATAGTAAGATTTTATTTTTCTAATATTGCAGGAATTGTTATAATCATGCAGATGATAATTTCATTTTTAAGTTTTGATCTTATAAGTATTTAAGCTATTTTTATTATTATTAGAAATAAAAATATGTTTATCAATTGTCTTCTTTAAGATAGTAATAATATAATTACAGGTAGGTAACTATATGCTCTTTCTTAATAAGAGTGGTATTGAACATTTGAAAAAAACAGATGTATGAAGAACAGCCTTTAATTTGCTAAATACAAATATGATTTCCAATTATACTATTTTTCATTGTTATACATATTTATAAAGTTCAACAAAATCTGACTGATGATAAAAAAACATCCTCATATACAATATACTCTTACAAAATAATTTTTTGCAATGGAATTTCTAAATATTTAACATTTATAGTAAATATACTGCCTAAGTGTTTTTTCTTGTATAATTTGTATTGTAAAACAATGACATCAAATCTATGATAAACATATCTATGCATGCATGTAAAGTAATTCTCACTATGATGTACATTAATGGCGAATTTTCAACTCATGCGAGCAATATGCAGATATATCAAGGAGAATTATTGTATGTATGCATGCCCAAGCAATGATCCCTTTTTTAGTAACATTTATTTACAGAAACTCCTCTGTTAATTAAATTTGTAGCATTTCATTCTACCTGTACTCTATTTATATTTTATCCTTAGTTCTTTTTTCAATTTTATTCATGGAAATATATATATATGTAACATATTCTATATTCACTATCTTCATTAACTGTAAAACAGTGGGAAGAATGTTGCGTTTATCCCATCATAATAGAGATGCATACATGTAAGTTACTTAGTGCGCTGCACAGCGCATAATGTACTTTTTATTTTTACTAAGGTATGCAAGTTTGAACGTTGTATTCATGCATTTGTGAACTCGTAGATATTACACAGAATATTTGATTTTAAGCAGTTTAAACATTAACTTCATTCTTGTTGATATTCTAATAAAATCAATTAGGAAAATGAAGGAGAGAAAAAGAGAAACAGAAATTATTTAAGTCACCAGATCTTTATAGTCTAGCATATAATATAGCAATACATTTTTTCAATTACAAAGTATTATGTTTATTGTAAGAAGTAATCAAGATGAAGGAACCACCCAGATATTAGTTACTAGGAAAAATTTTATTGTAGATTCATGCGGAACTGATGTTCATCAATTATGATTAATAGTGAGAGAGTGAGAGTGAGAGAGAGAAAGCGCATTTCCAGAAAATCTGTATAACATGTATAGTTGAAAAGCATTGAACAAAATAAACATTCTTAAAGGTTATTAGTTAGTTATTTCGCATATAACACCCTTTTTCACTTATCCTACACATCATTATCCTTTTCTCTTCCTTTCTATTATCAATATTGGCAACATTAATGACAATTGCTTTCGGTGATGTTCACATTGTTTTAAACCTACTGGTTTCACAATATGATTACTTAAATTATTAATAGTGTTATTACAATTTTGTGTTTCAGGTTTAAAAACATCAAATTATGGTAATATACATGATATTAGTTTTGTTATTCTAGTTTGGTTAATGTGTTATAAGGGTTGTACATATATATATTTAAAAAAAAAAGAAAAGTATAAGATGTGACAGCTTGTGCAAAATGAAAAGTTAAATTATTTATTTCAAATAAAAGTATCTCTTCTTTTCTTTTAATCAATATTAAAACAGATATGTTTATTAGAGCTGGCAAATTAAATTTTGCACATAGCTGTACATATATAAGATACAACAGGCTAATTAAAGTTATCAACAAAGTTAGGATTATCTTTTACAATATGAAACTAAGAATGCTAGTAATACATGCTGCAACAATGTTCACAGTGTACAAATGGACACTTGATGTGTGCCGGTTGCTTCACTCATGTCCTCGCAGATGCCAGGCTAAGAGATGAAATGGCAACATGTCCCAACTGCAGAATCGAGATCAGCAGAACATCTCCATCTCGAAATTTGGCAGTTGAGAAAGCAGTATCTGAGTTACCAGCAGAATGTCAATATTGTGCAAAGGAGTTCCCAAGGAATTCCTTGGAACGTCATGAAGAGACTATGTGCGAAGAAAGGTAATCAATGTCAATAAATAGAACTGGATAAAATAATATTAATGTATGTTGTGTGTATGTAGAATATCCAGTTGCAAATACAGTAGAATTGGCTGCCCATGGCGTGGACCAAATCACGAACGTCCAGAACACGAGGCACATTGTGTACATCCACATCGTTCAGGGCTGGATGTAATGGATGCCCTGCGCGATATCGATGCCCGTACCCTTGAAGAACGTAGGCTGTATGACAATGTCTTTGATCTTTTGTCGTACGAGAAAATCACATTCAACGGTCCGTATCTGTTTCTCGTGTATTAAGGCTATCAATCTCTTACATAGTCTTGTTTAGATGAAAACATTATAAAAGATATTTCACTTTGTTCTGTGCTTTGTTTAGCAGCAGCAGGAACAATCTCTGTCATCAAATTTATCTAAATTAAAATATTTATTTAGACTTTTAGATATCTCATTGGAGACATTTGAAATATTGAATAAAATCATTTTGTTCTTGCATTTCCTGCTATATTAATAGACGCGTAGAGAACGTAGGATAGGAGTTATCTGTAGAATTTCGTCCTTTGTAGATTTACAAATGAAGCCATATCGTACAGATGAATTTGTCCATAAACTGTTTTACGAAACTTCTCGTTTTACGGCGTTTAACAATCAATGGGTTGTTAAAGCGAGGATCAATAACAGTCAACGTGATCCTACTCAGAGTTCGGAAAGAGACATGACTTATCAAGTATGTAGAAATTCAAAAATATTTTGCAAAAAACCAACGATTGTCTTTTTAATGAATTTTTTAAATATGCTTTTTAATGTATTATAGTTGATTTTAAAATCAAAGACAACGTATCCACTACCACTTCATTATTTGATATTAAAAGGACCTTTTGGGGACATGAAAGTACAACCAAGAATACACAAATTTGAGTTCACTGACCAGGAAATCGAAAGTCCTTATTTACCTTTACCCTTACCTGATACGGCAGAGTGCAATAGACTTCTCGCTGCAAGAGCTATTAGTTTCAGGTAAGAAACTAACACATACAGCTACATAATAATCTTTTATTAAGAAATTCAAGAGAAGAAAGGTCATTTGCTTACATTTTTTTTGTTTCAGACTAATAATGTTCCTGGCATCTAAGTAGCTCGACACAATTACTGTCAAGATTTTATGGAAAATGAATTATAATTGACACAACTTTTTAGATTTAACAGTGATAAGAACATAGATGACACAGAGGTTTATAACCAATTACTAGTAGTGTTTAACCGTAATGATAATAAAGATAAAGATGCTAATTCTGCTGTAGTCTATACACATATTACATTCAGAGAAAAGTTTCACTATGTTGAAACCACGAATAGATTGACACAGAGGAAATAGAAAAAGTAATTTGCAGATACTTAAAAAAGGGCAATGTCTAATTTTGTTTTTTCTAATCTCTTTCAGAAAATTTTTATTTTTTTTTTATTAACTCTTCCAATTTACTGAAGCTTTATGTAGATCATTGTTGTTAGACAAGTGTATTAAATTGCGCCGATACTGGTAAGTAGAACTGTTTGACAAACAGAATAGAAAAGATAGTATGATTTTTCGCGTAGTGATGTCGATCGAAGCGAACAATTTAATGCACATGCCTGTCGACAAAAGCCTATTATAGATTCTTCTATTTACATATAAATTAAATGTTATTGATGTAAACATCCCAAATTGACATACTGTAATAGAAAAGAATTAAATAAATTTATTATAATTACAAGTTCTAGTTTTAATTTTAAATCCTAACAACATCTACTATCGAATAATGACTCTATTTACATTTTACTTTTAAATTTACGAAGATTAATCCAATTTGTTGTAACTCGGATAAATTAATGAAAATATAAAAAGAATACTTTTAGTGAATAGAGAAAAAGAAGTGATTCAAAATTTTTTAAAAACTTGGAATTAAAATTAAAATTTAATGCTATTATCATTATGTAGAAATATTAATATTATGAATCTTTCTGGAATTGATTTAAAAAGGATGTAGTCCCGAACACTCCATCCTTGATGCAGTATTTACTGTATCATCAAAAAGACTATTATTAAAACTAACACCTGTACAATCTGGTCTATTGTGTACATCAATTCTAACACTAAGTTGTGCATTCTGTTTGTGCATTATTATCGCTAGAGCTATTGAGGTAATATCTCTCATGTGTTCATTACCATTTCTTTCTAGTAAGTCATACACTACCATGTATGCATCTCCTATTGTTTGCATCTTAGTTTAATCATATTAAATGTTAGTAACAATGAAAACGTTTCATTCAAAATTGTAATAGCTAAGTTACGGATATTTATGAAAATAAATTGAATAAATAAACAAATTAAATGTGGATTAAATAGAATTAAATTAATACTTTTATTATTATTTTCATACTGCCCCATACGTATAATACGTTTAATATAATACGAGGAAAAGGTCTGATAACTCCTTGGACGAGATATGTTGGCGGGAGTAAGAGAAAGAGGATTGATTATCTAAATATTTTCGAATTTGCAAAGGTGATGGTCGATTTAGTGTGATTAGTAATTCTTCTTCTGCAAGTGACCATCCTCATGCTATTGGCAATCGGGGGTACGATACGAATTGTGGGATTTCGCGGGTCTCACTCAGCGATCATAACAAGCAATAAACTCTTATGAAACGCTCTGACTCGACCAATACATACTGGAATAGAAAGCTAAAAAGGGAAAAAATCCTAAATCCATGATCATTACCAGCAACTAATAATTTCTTAAGCGATAGAATGAGTGTTCAATGGTTTGATATAGTTACCGTTGTTAGGAAAGACAAAATTTTTTGGGCTTATAAACATAAACGTATAAAAGTATAAAAATATATATATATTTTTTATACTTCTATATATTATTATACTACTATATATTTATATATTTATATATTATACTACTATATATATTTTTTTATACTTTTATATATAATTTTATAATTTTATATATACTTTTGTATATAAAAACATAAATATATAAAGATATAAGACGTAAAGATATAAACGGGTAAAGAGATAAAAATATGAATCTAGAATGTAAGATGAACGTAAGAAAAAATTCAGAGTCGGTGCATAAAATTTCGTATACAATAAGCCGCGAAGGATATTAGCGTAGGACATTAATAAAAATATTCTCTTCTTCTCCAAAAAAAGTATAGTAAACAATTAATTTCTCTTTCTTAGATATCTTACAATTAGTTTCAATATTACGTGATTTTGTCATTCTAATAATTATCTACCTCAGATAGAAAAGTAGAACTTTTATGAATAATATGAACTTTTTCGTAGAACCGTACAATTAAATAAGTCTTGTAGCGTGGAACTTAATGGGTTCTTGTCTATGATAGTGTGCAATCAAACAGAGTAGATCTCTAACTTTAAGAAATACATAGGTTCTTGTATATGCTAAATTGCAATCTAACAAGGCAGATCCCTAATTTTATAGGTTTTTGTATATGCTAAATTGCAATCTAACAGGACAGATCCCTAATTTTATAGGTTCTTGTAAATGCTAAATTGTAATCTAACAGAGCAGATTCCTAATTTTATAGGTTCTTGTATATGCTAACTTTAGTTAACTTCAGTACTTGACCGCATGGTGCAGCACCTGTACTGTGAAATAACTAGAATTACGGGCGTGAGCATTCTTATTTCCTCTTTGTTTATATGGCTGTGATCTCCAACCTGAAATAGTGAGATTTTAAAGTTGAGAGTCTATATGCAAAACTAATACAAAAATAATTAAATGTCAGGACTTCAAATACGCTAAATGAAAAAATATATAGAGTACGTATAATGCAAAAGCTCTGCTCCATGAAGGCACTTGCAAGAAATAGTGGGGATAACCACGACCAGTTAGTAAGGTAGAATTTCGACCAGTTAGTAAGATAGTGTTGTAATTTTAATAAAAATTCATAGGTTTCACAAGTTATATTAAATTTATTAAAAGAAGAGAAATGATTCAACTTTTATCAAATATACAAATCTACTCAGTAATCATAACAAATATGAATCTATATTAGTTTTTAATTGAGAGAAACATACATAGGTGTAGGAAATAGCTTTGAACAGACAGCCATGATTTCTGACGTGCTTAATGTATTGCGAGTAGAAATACTAAGAAAATGGCCGGTAACGAACGTTGATCATCGTTTATACTGAAGTCGATATAAAATTTGATCAAGTTTTTCATTGTAATGATGTTAACTTCTGACTAAAATGATAGTTGTTTCTATTATAGTAAAACGAATGTTATAATGGTATGTACAGATATGACTCTCTTTATATATAATAGTCAGTTTATAATAGCATAGAGTCTTTAAGCTTGATTACAGAAGAAGATGAATTACCAGATTTTTCTATAAAAAACAGTTTGAATATTTGTATTAATTATAATATTAGTATGAGAATATATATATTATTAATGTTCTACAAAGCTAGTGTAAATATATATTATTAATAATATTGTCTATCTTTTCATATATTTTAGGTGGTGAACTTTACATATTTAAAAGTTTAAGGACATCAGTATGGCAAGTCCTTCACCACAATCATCTCCTATGCCTCCACCACAAACGCCAAGTCCTATGGGTCCTCCTCAGCAGGCACCATCACCTTCTAACCCACAAGGTAGTCCTATGGGTCCACCACAGCATCATCCTCATAGTCCAACACAAGCGTATCAAACTGGTCCGCCAATGCCACCTGGAGGTCCACCTATGTCTCAACCAAATCAACAACCTCCATCGCAACAGCAAAATTATCCATCACACCCACAACAAATGCAATCTGCTATGGGTCCACAGGTAAAAACAAAATTTAAGAAATATTATTATTTACTTTTTATAGATGACTACAGCATGTTTTATTATTGGTAGACAAAATTATAAAGGATTGTTTTATAATAGGATAAGCAATAAGAGGACATATTTTTTAAAAACAATGGGAAAAATTTCATATATTTGTGAAACAAATTGTTTTTTAAATTTTACTAGAAATAATATAGATTAAGGATCAAATTCAAAGATTTCTGGCATTGCAAATATTCATAGGAAAATGAATGCATACTATCAACATTTAACAAAAAAATCATATGTACTATAAATATTTTCTCTCTCTCTTTTTTTTAAAGTAAAAGTATCATAGTACAAATTATATTACAAATCATGTCTAATTTATCATATGATCTGCTTAAAAAACACATTTCAGATTGCCTACTGCTAAAGTAATATTTACTTTAAGAAATAGTGTCCTTTGCAACTCTATAAAATTTACTAGCTTACAATTATTAATCACAATTAAATTTACTGTCTAGATTTTTTATTTTTTATTGATTTTATTTTTTTATTGATAGTTATATATTTACAAAGCTTTTTGTGAATATATATTTTATGTAAGCTCATGAAAATTAGTCATACGAACAGGTTTTTACATTAAAAAAGCCATTAATTTTGTTCATTTAATCAAAATATATTTTTTTCCTGCTTTAAGTCTGCAGGTTTAATATTTAATTTATTTTCTTGTGGCTTAGAAAAGTTGATCTCAAATTTTTATCAACAGTTTACAAGCCAGTACTTTTAAAGAGATTAATTATTTGACCAGCAATTTTTAGAAAAACATGGGAGAAATACTATATTCGCTAAAACAATTATGTATTACAAATTTATGTACATTATTTATTTCACATATGGAAGTATTACTATAACAATGTTTGAAGCATCCCTTGTTAGAATTTATAATTATTTATTCCATCTCCTTGAGAATAAAGTTACAGAAATAAGCTATTTATTCTTTGAGAAATTTATAAAAAGTGAAGTTAATTAATTTGATTTCGTATATTTCATTATCATGTTTCACATTTTTTCTGCATGAGAAATCATATTTCTTAACAATAATATTAATTGCATGATAAACAAAACAAGTGTACCACTTCTGATGTTACAGAATCAGAGTGGACCTGGCATGCCAGTTAGTCAAAATTCTAATTCTCAGCAGGCTCCCAGTGGACCTATGGTACCAGGCCAAATGGGACCAAGTGGATCTCAAGGAACATCTCACATTATGCAATCTGGTCCAAATCAGATGAATGCAAATGGACCAGGACAAATGAGTGCTGGTGGCCCTGGTCAGATGGGACCAGGAGGCCCTGGTCCAATGGGCCCAGGAGGCCCTGGTCAAATGGGACCAGGAGGCCCTGGTCAAATGGGACCAGGAGGCCCTGGTCAGATGGGGCCAGGAGGCCCTGGTCAAATGGGACCAGGAGGCCCTGGTCAGATGGGGCCAGGAGGCCCTGGTCAAATGGGACCAGGAGGCCCTGGTCAAATGGGGCCAGGAGGTTCAGGACCGATTGGAGCAAGCCATATGGGCCAAGCTGCTGGAGGGCCACCAGGAGGTCCACATATGAGTCAGGCTCCTCCTCAAATGGGTCCAGGAAATGGACCTGTGCCACAAATGGGTTCTGGAGGACCTACGAATTCGCAAATGGTACCTGGAGGACCAGGACACATGAGTGGCCCACCAGGACCAAGCCATATGAATGCAGCTGGACCACCAGGACCAGGACATATGAATGCAAGTGGACCACCAGGACCAGGCCATATGAATGCAACTGGACCCCCTGGAACAGGCCATATGAATGCAACTGGGCCACCAGGACCAGGTCATATGAGTTCAGGTGGTCCGCCTGGACCAGGACATATGAGCACTAATGGGCCTCCTGGACCAGGTCATATTAATACAAACGGTCCACCAGGTTCAGCTCATATGAATGCTAGTGGTCCGCCTGGAAGTCATTTAAATAGCGGACCATCCATACCAAGTCATATAAATGCAAGTGGTCCACCAGGATCTGGACATATGAGTGCTAGCGGACCAGGAAATCATTTAGGCCCTGGAGGGCCAGGTCAAATGCCTCCAGGTGGTTCTACTGCACATAACTTGGGGCCAGGAGGACCAAATCAAATGGGTCCTGGAGGTCCAAATCAAATGGTACCTAGTAGTCAAAACCCTATGGGACCTAGTTCCATGGGGCCTGTTGGACAAGGTGGACAAATTGGGCCAAATGCACCTGGCCAAATGGGACATAATGGACCCTCACCAATGGGTCCAAATGCTCCAGGACAGATGGGTATTGGATCTGCCTCGTCGCAACTGGGAATGGGAGGGCCTGGAAGTCAGTTGGGTCCAGGAGGACCAGGTAGTCAAATGGGTCCGGGTAGTGGACCTGGCGGACAATTAGGAAGTAGTCTTGGACAAATGGGGCCAGGAAGTGGACCTGGAGGACAGATGCCACCAAGCAATGGACCTGGAGGTTCCATGGGCCCTGGAAGTGGTCCTGGTGGACAAATGGTATCAAGTAGTGGACCTGGAGGACAAATAGGGCCAGGAAGCAGTCCTGGAGGGCAAATAGGTCCAGGAAGTGGTAGTGGAAATCAAATAGGACCTGGAAATGCTCCTGGAAATCCAATGACGCCAGGAAGCGGACCTAGCGGACAAATGGGTCCAGGAAGTGGACCCAATAGTCAAATGGGACCAGGAAATTTGCCTGGAGGACAAATGGGCCCAGGAAATAACTCGAATAGTCAAATGGGTCCTGGAAATGGTCCAAGTGGACAGATAGGTCCAGGTGGTCAAATGGGACCCAATGGTCCTGGAGGGCAAATGGTTCCAGGTGGTGCAGGAGTACAAATACCACCAGGTGGTCCTGCAAATCAAATGGGACCTGGTGGTCCTGGTAATCAAATAGGACCAAGTGGGCCAAACAATCAGCTAAGCCACAGTGGTGCTAGCAATCAAATGGGACCAAGTGGACAGTCATCTTCTGGCCAAATTGGCCCTGGTTCACAGGGCCAACAAATTGTTCCTGGAGGTTCAGCGCCAATCGGGCCTGGTGCACCTGTGAATCAAATGAGTCAAACTGGACCTGGTGGTCCACCTGGTGCTGGACAAGAAAATTTGAATGCTTTACAGAAAGCTATTGATTCAATGGAAGAAAAGGGACTTCAAGAGGATCCACGTTATTCTCAGCTTCTAGCTTTAAGGGCTCGTCAAGGCAACATTGGAGAGAAACAAGCTTTTAGTTCACAACAATTACAACAATTGCGGTATGCTATATACAATATATTTGTTAATTTTATATGTAATTAATTGCATCAATTATCTGAAGATATTAATGTTTTATACATAATTGTTTGCAGTGTACAGATAATGGCATATCGATTATTAGCAAGAAATCAACCATTATCGCAACAACTTGCACTTGCAGTTCAAGGTAAATTAAATATAGATGTTATTAGTTTTGTGTTTTAGGTGACTACTCTATCTTTTGTATTGTTTTGCAAATATACACTGTGTTATATATAGAGAGCATACTAAGAAACAACTAACAAATTTTTACATGTATAGTATTTAGTTTAGTGTTTAGTATTTAGTAAACTATTTTTTGTCAGAAATGTCACATATTGAGTAGATATCAAGTACTATCCGTTTAGTAATTGCAAACAGAGAAAAATTGTATTATTTTTATATGTGAGATATTTTAAAATAAGCACATAAGTAAAATACATGTCAGTATCACTTTTTATAAATGAAACTGATTTTAATTAGTAGAATTTCATAGCATAGTTTTCCACAGCTGCAAAACTGTTTATTTATTGAAATTATTAAACTCAAATAATATGAGCTATTTGCTCAAATTCCTCAAGCAAAGTTAAAGGTCTCATAAATAGTTCTTCAAATAAATTATATCTAAAAGAATTTTCCTACAATCATGGAATTTAAAATATCATGTATCTTACTTTTATTATATATTTTTTACAAATAGAAATAGATAAAGATGATACATGATATTTTGGTTCAGAATGATTTATCAAAATTCTACAAGAATTTGTAAGCTTATTTTCAGGATGTTCTGTATATGCGAATTTTTATTTGTTATAGCTTCCACCTTAATTAAAAACGTATTACTTCTATTTAAATTATTATTTATAGAGAGAAAGAATGTATTTAACATTGTTCTTTCTACTCACTTAGTAAAACATTTAATCCTTTCTATTTTACGTATTAAAAATTATATCTAGCAATATATTTTTTTCATGAATTCAATAATAAATTTCTATTTATAGTTGAATAATAATCATTATTTAACAATTTGATTTATTAATGACTGATATATATAATTTTTGCTTATAATTAGATGTATTTCTAATTTTACTAATATTATAAAAATACAAAAGTAGAGTAGGATGATCCAAGCAGGGGGTTTGACTTAAGATTGATGTAAATAGGTGGAGCACCTCCTCCTCCAGGTATGGGACAACGTACACCTATAGATCCATCTCAAGGACCTCCTACTACTACAGGTCCACAAATCTCTGGACCAAATGTAATTGGTCCTGCGGTTCCTCCAAGACCAGGTTGTCAAACACCACAACAACAACAACCTCCTCAACCAGGTGCTAAAACTAACAGAGTGACAAGTGTGGCAAAACCAGCTGGTTTAGATCCGCTACTGATTTTGCAGGAACGTGAAAACAGGTAGTTACTGAATTAATTAAAATATTTATCTAAAATATACTAATACTGGCATGGTAGGGTCCAATGTGAAAACAAACTTCACTCTCATACATCGAGGAAAGCGACACATGCATTTCTTCAATTAAAACGTTTTATGGATATGTATGTTAAATAATATTTAAAAAAGACATATTGTATGGATTTGCTGAAACTTTAGTGACTTCAGTTCATGATTTCTTTAATAATAGAGTTGCAGCACGCATAGCGTTACGAATGGAACAATTGAGCAATTTACCAACTAACATGCCAGAAGATCTCCGTGTCCAGGCACAGATTGAGTTACGGATGCTTAGGGTACTGAATTTCCAAAGACAACTACGATCAGAGGTAATTGCAACAAATATTAATAACATCACTCTGTTAAAAGAGTAATTAATAAATAACATAATATAACAAAACAGAATATTAGAATGTAAAGTAGTGATAAAATGTACAGAGTCAAGTAATTATTAACCCTTTGCGGACGGGGCCGCTCGACGAGCGAGCGTCACCATGGACTAGAGGTATTGGCACGCGCAGCTGAGAAAATAGACACGTTGAACGTTTGTGTTATTCATTGTTGAGGCTTGTATTATTTTCTTCAATATTTAGTTCATCAATACTGTCACTATCACTAGAAATATTGAAACGTCTGAGCCGATTGCTTATTGAACAGAGTTCGTTTCCACTGTCTGAAGCACTGTCGTCGTCTTCTATCTTGTCAGATTCAAAATAATATTTGTCATCATTACTATCACTATTAAACATGCCCTTTCTGGATCTTTTAGGCATCGTGTATAAGGTATTATGAAAAATATATAAAAAGCTTACTGATTCGTCTGGTAATGACATTGAAAGACTGAAATTCGTTCTGACTCGACCATCATCCTACATTACGAGTTTACGTTAAACGGAAGATAAGATTTTTAAAGATCTATAATTTTCTTTCATCAAAATCATAGTATTGTTTAGTTTTACTATACCCATGCGTAAGTACGTATAAGATCATCGCTCAAAAAAATAGACGTATGTCACACACCTCAAAATAAGTGTCGGGAACTGTGAACAGATTCGGACGGCTATTTGCCGACACTCGTCCGCAAAGGGCTAAGATAAGAGTTTAGAATGTAAGTATAAATATGATGTACGTTAGAAGCCATCCTATACCGAAATGTAAGAATTATAACAAATAGTGAAAAATATAAATAAATAAATAAATAGTATCATTCCGTTACTATAGCTTCTTTTTAGTTGCAGTTATTGTCGTTTACAGATTTTAGCATGTACTCGAAAAGATACTACCTTAGAAACTGCAGTGAATGTAAAGGCCTACAAGCGTACGAAAAGACAAGGACTTAGAGAAGCCAGAGCTACAGAGAAACTCGAAAAGCAACAGAAATTGGAAGCTGAACGTAAACGAAGGCAAAAACATCAAGTAATTAGATTTGTAACTTTTTGCTAAAATTATTGTTAAATGGAGAAATAGTATGTAATTTTCATTTCTATTTTAAAAGGAGTTTCTTAGTTCCGTACTTCAACATGGTAAAGATTTCAAAGAATTTCATCGAAATAATGTGGCCAAATTGGCAAGACTCAACAAAGCTGTTCTAAATTATCATGCAAATGCCGAAAGAGAACAGAAGAAAGAACAGGAGCGTATTGAGAAAGAACGTATGAGACGTCTTATGGCGGAAGACGAAGAAGGTTACAGAAAACTGATTGACCAAAAGAAAGATAAACGGTTAGCGTTTCTTTTGTCACAGACAGATGAATATATCAGTAATCTTACTGAAATGGTAAAACAACACAAGATAGAACAAAAAAGGAAGCAAGTGGAAGAACAAAAGCGTAAAAAGGTATAAATATATCACTTTCTACACCCATGAGTACTTAATTTAATGTATTTTGTACTATTACTGAAATAGAAAAAGAAGAAGTTGCAAGATGGCGAAGGAGGTGAAGATGGAAATGCTAATGAAGATACTCGTGTTGGAGTGATTGAGACAGCTACTGGTCGCACATTAACTGGTGAAGAAGCACCGTTAATGAGTCAACTTTCACAATTCTTAGAATCTCATCCGGGATGGGAACCAATTGAATCCGAAAGTGAAGATGACGAAGATGAAGAGGAAGAAGAAAATGAAGGTGAAGAGAAAGGGGAAAATAAAGAAAAATCTACTGGCGATTCAGAAGAAGAAAAGGTTAAGAAGACTATACATAAAGCCAAAGTAGAGGATGATGAATATAAAACGGAAGAACAAACGTATTACAGTATTGCACACACTGTGCACGAGGTAGTAACAGAACAGGCATCTATCATGGTCAATGGAAAATTGAAAGAATATCAAATCAAGGTTTGACATTAACATGTCTTGCATTAAAAACTGTTCTTACAATATGCATTGTAAAACTTCTGTTAATTTTAGGGTTTGGAATGGCTGGTGTCATTATTTAACAATAATCTCAATGGTATACTTGCGGATGAAATGGGTCTTGGCAAAACTATTCAAACAATAGCTTTGGTGACTTATCTTATGGAGAAAAAAAAAGTAAACGGGCCATTTCTTATAATTGTCCCTTTATCGTACGTATACTTCTATGAAATTTTCTAAAATAATAAAAATGTAAAAACTTAAAATTACATCTGTAATATTTAAATGTAACTTTTAATACTTTTTTTTAGAACTTTGTCAAATTGGGTATTGGAATTTGAGAAATGGGCTCCTAGTGTTGTAGTTGTGTCGTATAAGGGTTCACCAGCTGGCAGAAGAGCAATTCAATCACAAATGAGAGCCACTAAATTTAATGTTTTGCTTACTACTTACGAGTATGTTATTAAAGATAAGGGCGTTTTAGCAAAATTGCAGTGGAAATATATGATTATCGACGAAGGACATAGAATGAAAAATCATCACTGTAAACTAACTCAAGTATTAAATACACATTATCTGGCTCCTCATCGACTTCTACTGACAGGAACACCATTGCAAAATAAATTGCCTGAATTGTGGGCGTTATTAAATTTTTTACTTCCTTCAATCTTTAAATCTTGTAGTACTTTTGAACAATGGTTCAATGCTCCATTCGCAACCACTGGTGAAAAGGTAGAGTTAAATGAAGAAGAAACTATTCTTATTATTCGCCGATTACATAAAGTATTACGTCCTTTCTTACTAAGGCGTTTAAAGAAAGAAGTTGAATCACAGTTACCTGATAAAGTGGAATATATAATCAAATGCGATATGTCTGGACTGCAAAAGGTTCTGTATAAACATATGCAGAGTAAAGGTGTATTGCTAACTGATGGTTCGGAAAAGGGAAAACAGGGCAAAGGAGGCGCCAAAGCTCTAATGAACACCATTGTGCAATTGAGAAAATTATGCAATCATCCATTCATGTTTCAAGCTATTGAAGAAAAATACTGCGAGCATGTAGGTACGCAAGGATCTGGTGTGATTACTGGTCCCGACTTGTACCGCGCCTCTGGAAAATTTGAATTGCTGGATCGTATTCTTCCGAAATTGAAAGCGACAAATCACAGAGTACTATTATTCTGTCAAATGACACAATTAATGACAATTATGGAAGATTACTTAAGTTGGAGAGGATTTATGTATTTGCGATTAGATGGCACTACGAAAGCTGAAGACAGAGGAGACTTACTCAAGAAATTCAACGATCCTGGTTCAGAGTATTTCTTATTTTTGTTATCGACACGCGCTGGTGGCCTTGGATTAAATTTGCAAGCAGCGGATACCGTTATTATTTTTGATTCTGATTGGAATCCGCATCAGGACTTGCAAGCACAAGATAGAGCACATAGAATTGGACAAAAGAACGAAGTACGCGTACTCAGATTAATGACGGTTAATTCGGTCGAAGAAAGAATATTAGCTGCAGCTAGGTACAAATTGAACATGGATGAAAAAGTTATACAAGCAGGGATGTTTGATCAAAAGTCGACTGGTTCTGAACGGCAACAATTCTTACAAAGCATTTTACATCAAGATGATGCTGAAGATGAAGAAGAAAATGAAGTACCGGACGATGAAACGGTTAATCAAATGATTGCACGGACGGAGGGTGAATTTGAAATATTTCAAAAGTTAGATTTAGAACGAAGGAGGGAAGAAGCGAAGCTGGGTCCAAACAGGAAGTCTCGACTATTGGAGGAAGCTGAGTTGCCCGATTGGTTAGTAAAAGATGACGATGAGGTTGAAAGGTGGACGTACGAAGAAGATGAGGATAGATTCCTTGGACGAGGTTCAAGACAACGGAAGGAAGTTGATTATACTGACAGTTTGACTGAAAAAGAATGGCTGAAAGCAATCGATGACGATGGAGCTGAGTACGAAGAGGAAGAGGAAGACGATAAGAAGAAGAAGAAAACGCGAAAACGGAAAAAGAAAGGCGAGGAAGACGACGAGCCTATGCCAAAGAAGCGAAGAGGAACAGGATCTTCAATTGACCCGAAAATGAAACGAGCTATGAAAAAGTTGCTTATGGTAGTTGTTAATTACACTGATAGTACAGATGGCAGGCTCCTTAGCGAACCATTTATGAAATTACCATCCAGAAGAGAATTACCGGATTATTACGAAATTATTAAAAAACCATTAACTATCAATAAATTACTTCAAAAGATTGAAGAAGGAAAGGTAAATATAAAATATTTTTGTTGTATATAGTAAAGACTCTATAAGAGCTCGAGAGTGGGAACCGCTGGGGAGTAGTTAACGAAACGTGGACACAACTCTTCAAATTCTTTATACATATGTTGCCGACAGTGATGCACGTAGAGAAGGACAGCAAAAGGAGAAGAAAGACCAGTAAGCCAAATTGTCATAACCAAATTTTATAGTAATATTATCGTGTTTTATCTCATTTTAATCAAAAAAAAAAAAAAAATCTTTGTAACGCGTTAATGAAATGTGTACTAACGAAAAATTGAAAATAAAGAAATTTCGTTGTTGCATTAGTGTCGTTTCACCAATATGAAGACGATACTACTACTACTACTATGAATAGTTAAAATTAAAGTTACGATCTTTGCGAGCAATTATAGAGCTTTTACTTCTTCCTTTATTTTACGATAATTGTAGTTATTTATTTTTTAATTGGCAAATTAATTTTTTTTTATACTTATTGTTACAGTATGCCGATTTTGACGATCTCGAGAAAGACTTTATGCAGCTATGTAAAAATGCACAAATTTATAATGAAGAAGCTTCTCTCATACACGAAGATTCCATTGTTTTACAATCTGTATTTACGAATGCGCGTCAACGTATCGAAGAGGAAGGCAATAATTCTGACATGGATGACAAAGGTGCTTCCCTTATTATTATAATTTAATAAAACATGTTAAAAATCATACTATTCTAACAAAACGATTTTATATGCATGAAATTTTATAAGGTGAAGGCGAAGAAGGATCCGATGCAGATTCCACTGTTAGAATGAGAATCAAGTTGAAAGGAAGGAAGGGCGAAGGTAGAGGTGGCCGGAGGAAAAGGGTCACTAAAAAGTATATATCGGATGACGACGACGATGGTGATGATAACTGAAGATTATACGAAGACTGTATGAATTATTAGATTATCTTAGATAATAAATAAGGTACAGTTTCATTTAAATTTCAAATTACTACCCTATGCAACTGTTATTAGTAGTTCAACCATATGACATTTTATACAAATGTAACCAAGTATTATAATTTCATAATGAGCTAAAAATATCATTATTAATTAAGTTATACATTTTTCAGAAATTCTCTATTGAAAATTGCATGTTGTTCGTATTAAACTAAACTCTGATACGAAGTGGATGAATTAGGATATATATAAAAGGTGCGAGCGATATAGTGAGATCATAAAATCAGTCAGTGGTTAATGCTTACAACTTTCAGGAACTTGGTTCAGTGACACGTTCCCGGATTCCCGGACCATCTTTCTTGTTATTTCCGAATGGCATTCGCTTTACATCTTTTCTTGATCTTTGCCTCTCTCCTTGCGGGAAGGTGAGTGTTTGCTTGTAGTCCTTTGCTGCAACTCTCTCCTCTTGTCTCTGGGTAATTAGTAAGTCAAAGGGGAAAGATCGGCTGTTACACTTTATTCGGGACAATGATATATGCTCCGGAGATTTGGAACGCGTGGATTTTGTACACGTGTTTGCCTCTTGACCGTTCAGGCCCACACTGACACGTCATATGCGTAGAATTGAATCGTATTATGGCGGTCAGGAATCGGCTGCACGGCTGTCTTAGTCTGTCTAAATTCGGTATGAGTCGGCTTAATTTGTTCATAAGCTCCATTGCTCTTGTCAATTTTCTCCTCCACGAGGAAGGCCTTGACGGTGACAAACGGGTCTGTAATCTTTCTTATTTTGTGGGAAAGACTGGTTTTGTTTTGCCTTAGGCGACGATAAAGCCCAGTGCTTTAGCTTTACGTACGACTCCTGCAATCGCATTGTTGGCGTTTTGGATTGTGGGACCGATGCTTCCATCCGAGCAGCGTGCCCTGCCATGGCCCATCCTATCTGGATCAATCGATGACTACCTAACGCTTTTATCGAAAGCTGTCTACTTTAACCTTTGACTGATCGATTTAAAAATTTCACTATATCGTTTTCATTTACTCTAATTATTAAGTTATATTTTATTTGAAATAAATATGTAATCCGTATAATGTACAGTAAGTAATTTAACATTAAGTATTGGTACATAATTTTATTTGATTTTTAAAACAAACTATATATTAGATTCAAACACATTTCCTCCCTCAATAAATTTTATATTCATAGATAAACCAATGTAAATGTTATATAATATTTGGAAATACATCGAAAAAACGATAATAATTAAAACACGATGTTGACTTAGGAAAGAATCGTTTAGTATTATTTGGTACTCGTTAATCTTATTATTGATTAATATTTTGATTAATATATGTAGACACATTAATCTTTCAATACACGTCGAAGTAGGGTAGGAACACTTGTTAGTTATTTTATTTCTCCGTATTTAAACCACTATAGATAGTATAAAACTATCTCTAATATATACATATACAAAAATCAAGTTTGCTTATTAGACTGCAATATTTCGTTGGTAATTGTCCCATGAATAACCGAATGCTGTGGTATTACGTTTTATGACAAAGCAATTTATTTCATTTTTCATTATGCTACGACTTCATCTTATATCATATGTATGAATGTGATTAAATAAATATTGGAAAACTCAAAAAAATGGTTCATACTGATTCGCACTCACAAAGGATATAACCTAGAAAACACGACGATGGTACCCCGCTGGGGGTAGCCCACCCACATGCTATATTTTATTTTTGTTTCTTTTATTCACTTCCACCTAGATATAATACTTTACCAAATGTCCTTCTGGACAAATTGTAAAAAAAATCCAAATAAATTAATAAAAAATACTGATTCGCACGATCTAAAAATCTAGGTTTTAATTAAAATCTTAATTCAGGTAATCCATATAGCTATAACACGAAAGTCCATACTGTGCCATATCGAAAGCGTGTTATACGACAGTAAATTATCTGATGAATATCAAAAAGTAATACGTACGTATGTACTTTAGTTAGATTTTACGGTTTAATAAATTCTTATTCAAAAATTAGAATTTCCAAGAAACTTCCAATATACAAGTAGTTCAAAGCGTACACGTATTTTCCCAACCTTAACGATACTAATATAATAAAATAACATGATAATATTAATAATCGTCGATTAAAACCGAAAAATCAGACAAAGTGTTGATGAGACAGAGACATTGGAGGAAAAACCGGACTGCAGTAAAACTCGACAACGAATGGAGCCAAGAAATCCAGTTACGAAAGACTTCGTTGTTCGAGAAGCGTGCAATTACCGCGGCGACGTCGCCAAGCCGATAGTTTCTGCTTCCGTGTCAGTAGAACTCTCTTAGCAGTTAAGAAAGAGCGCCCTCGCTTGCAGAAGATTGATTCTGGGACAACTACCTCCGGGCGTCTCGTCTTCGCTCGTTTCCTATCATTCGTCTTTCATCTGGGTTCTTCTACTTCATACCATAGACGAACCAGTCGAGTTGTTCTTTGGATATATTCGATCGAACGAATACGAACCGATAAGAAAGTAGGGTCAGAAACTACTTAGAAGATAAAATTTGTGGAAAGCAGCGACGAAACGCTTGACGCCATAGAAAGATATTAAACTTGGAAAATCATAAATACGGGATTATCGTTTAGCGAAACGTTGCTCTAATTGAAGGCAGATATACAATTTTTTGCGATAGCCGGAAATACGAGTTGCACGATACGGTGGTTAAAAAAACAGCCTGCTCGTTTGGTAACAGTAGTTTTCCTAGATTTAACATACGTATAGCGGACGTTGTATCAGACCCCAAAATACTGCTGATCCAATAGAATGAAAATACACTGTCTCCCGGGAAACTACCTTTACGGGATATTGATCTCACGGCAGTAGTACTAGCTAGATACTGTGGCATTAAACTCCGTTACGAAGGATGACAAACTGTACGCAACACGGAATATTACGGGGATTTGTTCGAAACTACTCGTACGCGTAAACCTTCCGTCTGAAGAGGTCGTTTAGTAGGAAAGGAAGAAAAAAAAAGAAAGATGAATGAAATAAGAAACGAGAGACGATCAATTACTCGGACTTGGCACCTCTGTAGTCACACACAATTCCACCAAGACGAATCCTCTCATCGAAAACTAAACGTGTATCGTGCGAGTAAACACGCTGCTAATTTCTTTAATCACTTTCTGACTGAAAAATTACACAAGGACTGTATAACTTTACAGCTAACGGAGACGCGTAATTGTTTCGTTGGCTGGAGCGTTTTAACGGTTATATTGCGCCAGAACAAAAGACGATACAACCAACCTTCGTATTCCATTCGTTTCCTCGTATCCCAGACGCTGGTTGATTTTCTAAGAGCGCTTCCCGTCGCGTCGTATCGCGTAGCGTAGTCGCGATCCTTTTGCCACCTTCAGGAAACAAGAATTTCTACTTTTCAAGCTTTATCAGTCTGCGACACTTTTTTCCTTTCTTCCAAAGTCTTTTCGGTCGCTGCTTTTTCGTCGATCATTCCGACTCGCTCGGTCGTTCAATTTGTCACGACCTTTCAGACTTTATTCGGATTCTAATTAAAAGTTCATCGGCTAACTTTGATAATTGTAATTCCGATAAGGCAGGAGTTTCAAGGAGGGGGAAACCTAAACCGAGCAAGATATCCTCCGTTGAGTTGAGAATCCTTTCTGATGATAAATTACTTCTAGGAAAAATCTGTAGGAAAGCTATAGGTTATTAACCGTTAGTTAGACGAAAGGATTATTCGACGCTTGTCGTCCACGAAGATAGGGGAATATTCACGCTGACTGTTCATTTATTTTACACGACGACTTTGTATTAAGCGTTAAAATATTATATCCACTTAGCCGGTGTTTTGCTTGATATATGAACGCAAGTTATGTACGTTTCCGATAGGTAACGATGTTTGTAATTGTTGCTTGTCGGTTGCTTAGAATTAGATCTGCTACTGTTGCATTACGAATTGTTTAATATATCATTTGTTATATCAGCGATAGTGTTTAAATTGAAAGAAAATTATACAAGAGTTAACAGAGATAACCCTCGTAGACTGAGAAATTTCGAACATGATTTACTAACACGCGGAATTACGTTAACGCGACAATGAAATTTTGCGTGCAATGTGTCGATACTTTCGTACTTGGCGTTAGCGAGCAAACACGGTTAGGAATCAATACGAACGTGCACAAAGTAGGGAATGTGTATGAGAGATTTTAAAGAGAAAAAAGAAACAAGATAAAAGTAAGGTTAGATTTTTGTCACCAGTGACAGGAAGGTGAGAGACGTAAAACGCGGTAGAAAGTAGCTATCGAATGGAATCGGAAAGACACTCGAATATCGCGCGTGAAGCAAGTGTTTTCTTCGATTTATCGTTGCGTAAATAATGTGGCCGATCGCACGAGTAATATTCAGCGAACCAATATTATAACACTGTAAAGCTAGTTACTAACACACTTGTACGTTTCTGATACCTCTACTGCTGATTTCTCCTCGGCTTACTACATTTTCGCGTTTTATTTGCTCAACAAGTTCGAGCCAGGCTCGTTTCCCTGCATCCTTTGCCGTGCTATCGGTATGATATACGACCTGGCTATCGGCCTTCGAGTTTTTCAAGTGCTACCGGCCGCTTCAAAATTTCGCTACCCGTTTAGTTTCCTCTTTCACCGAGCGTCTTTAACGTGGCCTATCTTTAACGTGCATTTGCATTTTTACGTTGAATGTCGTGTACCGTTCAAATGAAAACCATTTCTTACTGCTTGCGTGATACGCGAAATCGATTCGCCTCAATCGATTAATCACATATTAAATATAACTTTATGTATCTTTAATTTCTATTTTATTCCTTGTAAGTTTGATTTCTTGTTGGCTTATGCGAAAGCTTAAATTTCAATTGGAGTAAAACTATTGCATATGCTTTAAGAATTGATAAGCTGCTTGTGTCAAGAATTTATTAATTGCTATGCTAGTATCTCCGTGCATACCGTATACATATATATGATATACGCCCTACTGCTTAGGTTGACCTCTTTTCGTTCGTGTAAGAAGGGTTTGCTCGCGTGCAGGGGTATTTTTAATTGTCAGTAACTAAACAACAAAGCCGAAAACGCAATTGTTTTATTCTTGATTTTCGCCTTATTTGGGTGTCAAGAATCATCCCTTAAATTTCCTGACACTTGTATCCGAACACCCTGTGTGTAGATATGATGCGGAATATAAAGTTTCATACACATAACTCGATTTCTTAACGTAGTAGTAATATCAGTAAGAAAAGATAATAACGAGCGAAAGCGAATCAAATAGATATAGAAATATCACCTATAAAGATATTACTACATCGTGATTTAATATTGTCTGGTAGAGTATCGTTCTTTTTGTTTCACGTAAGGCCATTAACAGACAGACATAAGAACGTTAACGACTAGCTACGTTGTAGTGTATTTCTTGTTATATTCGAATTTTTCACGAGAGTCAAACAGTATTTATAATTATGTTCGACGAATACATTCTATGCTTCGCTATCGACATCAGGGTTTTACCATGCAAAGTTTCACTTAGCAAATTTGGCTTCATTTCCTAAAATCCTCGATTCTACGGTAGATGTTTGGGTTTAAAATAACAGAAGAAAACACGGACATTTTCAAACGACTGTGTAGTTCCGTAACTCTTAAAGCGCATGCTTTAGGAAGATGCTCTTGTTTTCATTTCAGTTACACTTCTGTACAAGATAGCAGTTGCTTAGTCGAGTTTATTTGCCCGCCTTTACTGTTTACCGTACTCGAGGTAGTTGCTCATTTAGAAGTTAAAATACAAAAGTTTTACGTAACCTTCCGTGTATTATCTTAAGCCTGGCGTATTAAAGAATATACATGATTTAGGAAAATTTAATTTTTGTCATTTACCCGTTATCCGCTGTCTTCTCTTACTTAGATACTTGCCATATATTTATTTCTTTTTCAAAACCGTTGCCACGAATATGATAGATTGTCTACGAAAAGCTATATCGATAATGATAGAATATCTCGTTGTTCTCGCGTAATTGTAGAATTTCATACATTCGGAGTCGCCTGCACACGAGAAAACCATCGACTATCGGGTTTATTCTATGCCACGTATGCGGCTTGGTGACAATAAAAACTGAAACAAACGTTAAGAGAAACAACGATCTCGCGTGAAAGGATGTCATGCCTGAATCTAATAATTTGTATCGTCATAAATCACGCCAACGCGTTGTAATAACGTACGATGAAATGCGAACACGCATATGTACATACGTCTTTGTTCATCCCTGTCAGCTTCTGACGATCGTTATTTGCCTTCTATTTTATTGTATCACCTTATGTCATAATACATATGTTCTTAGCTACGTTGAGTCGTAGTCCACGATTCGCGAGATCCTCGCCGTCATTTTCGTCGCAGTAGCGAGAACAGTAATCGCGGATCAGATTATTTTAAATCGTTTGAGAAATCTATAAATTTGTTTTTTATATTTGCGTTTAATTTACAATCAATTCTCGTTAGAGGATTTTAAGTAAATTTATCTGGCGTGGTACTATGACACGATTAATAAGTGTTTGTAGTATGTTTGATTCTATTTGAATCTAGTGCTTAGGTCTAAGGTGTAATATCTTTTTAGGTAGTTGAGTAATTAGAGGGTTTTCGTGGTTGTTAACTCTTGAGCTATGTCTATTGCTGAATTTGGATAATTCTTCTTTAACCGTGGGTATCTCGAGGTCGTGATGTATCGTTTCGTTGGTGACGTACCAAGCTGCATCTATCAGGGATCTTAAGGTTTTCGATTGGAATCGTTGAAGAATTTCTATGTTGGAATTACTCGCTGTTCCCCATAGTTGGATTCCATAGATCCAAACAGCTTTTTAACGTGGCTTTGTATAGTGTAATTTTACTTTGCGCGTTTAAGTTGGAACGTCGGCCGATGAGCCAGTAGAATTTTTTAAATTTTGCTTTGAGTCTTATCTAAGATATGTTGTTTCCATGCCAATCTTCTGTCCAGAATCATGCTCAGGTATCTGACCGACTCTTTATCTGCAATAGGTATATTGTTTATCGTCACCTGTGGGCAAGTTTGTTTTCGTAGCGTGAATCTATAAATTTGTATAGTCTTTCGTATGCAACCGGAACTTTGGCCCTTGTTACGGACTATAAATTATTAAGGCGCTTGTTTGTTATTCTAAACTGTCGAAGTGGTCACCACTTCTAAGAAAACTCTACACCTGGTGTTTTTAGTTTTCTCAAGCACCGAAGCCATCGACAGCGTACTATAGACGATAGACCGGGACGAAGGCAGATCACAGACAGTAGACAGGCGACGATGGCTTCGGGGCTAGCGCGCTGATCGGGACCAGTTCAAATTATATTCCTACTTGTACTTATACTTCTGTATTAAAACATATTTTCTACTTTACAATTTATCCACGCGTTCCTCTGTTCATACATCTAATAGCCTCAACATAAACTAACAACTGTTGACAGTTTTTCATCGTTGGGTTAAAACTTGTAAAGAAAAAAAAAAGTATAAAAAACGATACAAATTGATTGCATATACAAGATCTGGGGAAATGAACAACATTGTAGACACGAAATATTTCATGAACTGGGTAAAGTATAATAGATACATACACAGGTGTGCCCGAAGAGTTGCCTCAAAGTTGTCACAGAGCGGCGAGAACTCGGTCGATTCTCTACGGTGTAACCATAGTGTTGTATATGGAGCGTACATTTCCAGCGTTCTGTTGGAAAACCACGATAAATATACATATAGCGAGTAAATTTTAAAGTAAGATTTTCTTTTCCTAAGAAATGTGTAGTAATAGATTTAAATGTCCAGCGTGGTGCATGTATATGATACAGACTTGGAAATGAATTGAAATTGGTTGGACGATAAGAATTTGAAGCAGCCCGTTCCATTATAGAAAATAGCGTTATTTGCTTGGAAACCGTGCCGGTAGATAGTAATAACGATTGATTTATACTAACAAAACGGGATAACGCAATGTCCTAACTGGATTTATCGAATCAAATTTCATATAATTTCATATATTAAAAATTTCATATATTATTTGCATTCAAGTTGAATAAATTGCAAGTAAAGATATTTATCTAAATTTGAAGAGCTGCTCTATCGCAAAATTCTACCACTAGAAAAAAAAAAAAAATATATAATACTTCCTAAAGAAATGCCATGTTTGCAAACGTGTTATGTAACGGCGGTTTTCATTTGGCGCTCTCGAACACGTTACATTACAACAATGTGCATAAAAAAAAAAAAAAAAAAAAAAGGAAATAATAAAACATAGGCGTAGAGTACACAAAACTATTGTCCGAATAGTGAGAAATTTTGTCAACTGTTATATCACGCATATGGAAAATGAACTACGAAAGAGAATTGAATTCCAAAAGATTAATTATTACCGTTTAAGGATAACGTAGTCTAGTAGAATTACTATAACGACGAAGCGGTTAAGAAATAGACGAGAAATGCAAGAAGCAGTTTCTTGATGTATGATAAACGGAAACGGTTATCCCCAAAAGTCAAGACGTCTGACTTGAATGTAAGCAAGAGCGCTGCAGGGCAATAGATGTGAACTGATGTGCATAATTGCTACAGCATAATATACATCCAGCATACAGTATAGTAGTCAAGGATAACAATGATACTATTCATTTGTAAAGTAGCTATGTTTGCTTGAAAATATATGTAAATATAGATACATATATTTCTTGCTACGTACGAAATAGTATTTTTATCTAATTGCCTTTTAATCGAATTCTACGCACGTAATGTTCGATCGCAATCGACGAGGAATTTCGTAATGTCAAACGATTATTCGAGCGACAATTTGCTACGGTTTCATCGTGTAATAGTAAAAGTTAAATCAGATTGGCCAGCGAACGGAATACATTGCCCTTAGACGAACACTTAGAAACGAACGTTCTAAAACTGGGATACCAGTATCCGCGAACGTACATATTTCATTTCTGACGATACGTGAAAAAGTTTCCAACTCTGGCCGAGTGAAACATAGTAATCCCGGAAATGTAGGGAATGTAAATTAAAAAATTTCAACGACGCGGAGCTCCGACTTAAGTAGCTTAGCAAGTATTATCCGTGAAAATTTCTAGGTAAAAATTACCTCGGTGTAATTTTGTTTGTTGTCCGTTATTTCAACTAACAAGATAGAGGAATGACGAGGAGTAACAACACCGTTGTGTTACACCAACTTTCCTTAGTTAAATGTTTTAAATGACTGTTTTTATCGCTTATAGCGTTGCAAACAGGTTCTCCCATTTAAGTTGACGGATCTTATCAACTTTCGTAACTTTCGTTGACTTTACTTTGATCAGTTCGTTTAAGAATTTCCACGTAATCCTACAGTATAAAAGTGCCTTAATAAGCAAAAGCTCTTCTATCCTTAAGTACATTCATCGCAAGTACAGTGTATCGCTATTTCGATTCTTTGCTTTAATTATTCTTGGTCTAATGCGAACGAACGATTCATTTTACGCAGTTACCTGTATGATGACTCGTTGTTTGTCTCTTGTTACTGTTCGAAGATAGACTTGGTATTCGTGCTGTGTCGTAAAGGAACCATAACGCGTGCAATAAAATTTGGATACAGGCAAGATAGAACCGAGAAAATGTCAGCTTTCGATTTTCGCTTTGTGAAATTTAAAATCTACAAGATTCCGAAAGCTCTGAAAGATTACGCTTAGCGGTTACGCGATCGTTCCTGACACTTTACAATCGTTTTAAAATGTTACAGTCGTGTTAAGTACGACGACATTATTGAAGATAAACAGTTCGATTCGTCCGTAAGAGGAAAACGTTTGTTCGTCTTCACGCACACAGAAAGTCCATCAAAGGTTGCTCGTAAAAGCGGACAGAGAAACGCGGGCACGCGCGAGTGCAAGCTGAACCGAGGGGCGGGGGTCGTTTCACAGGCGAGTAAGTGTTTTCTTCAATCGTATAATTCCACGGAAACAGCGCGCACCGGTGGCTCGTTTCGCGTTGGAGCATCTTCCTGACACGAATGCTAACAGCGCGTAAAACCTGTGAACGTATTTCACACGAAGATATACTCGCGCGTTTCTACGCTTTCTTATTGGCGATCGAGCGCATCGGGTCTCTCCTTCCTCTTTGAACTCTACGACCGAGTTAACGGTAATAGCTATGATCCTCGATAACTCGATACCTCAAAACGAAGTCGCTTCTCAAACATTGCGAGTAAATGCCATTCACGGCTGATCGTTGCTTAATGTTCGTTCGTATTCGCTTAATCGTTTCTTAATCGCTATACAACGACTAATCGACGTGTTAGATATTTTACAAAAAATACGAAAAACGAATTTAAACGCAGAGTCCTTATTATCAGAGTTAATGACCGAGTTTCTGACACTCAGCTACAAGAGTACGTGTGCGTTCAACGATTAAAGCAACGTTAGTCATTTACTTTTGCGTTTCTATATTACTTGGATGATATACGTGTTTGATATATTTCATCTTCGGTCCATTAATATTCCCCTCTTTAAGAAACCGTGGCGGTAAGCAGGAAGAAGGAAGGAAATAGAAGGACGGGAGGGTAAAGAACAGCTAGACGATTTCATGGGAAGACAAGTGGGGTCCGCTTGATGCACGTTCCAAGTTCCTCTGGACAAGCGGACTCTCGTTATAGGAACCGGTAACACATTGGACCTTCGTCTTCGGGGGCTAAGTGAAATTCTTGAGAAGTTTAATTTAATTATACCGGGGGCAACCGAAGCGATTAATCGTGACGTACCGAATAACCGAGCTCTTCGTCTTGTACCCGGCGCTATTGGCTTCGCCTTGTCCGTCTTATATCGATTCTTCGGGCGCGAAAACTTTGGTCATACACTAAAGAGGACACTTTGGAACGCCGGGACCACGGCACGTCGTACCACGCCACGCTGTACTGTACCACATCGTGCCGTACCGCACAGAGCGCCGGCGCGGCGTCGAAATTATAATGAGATTAAACCAGAAATGTTGCCTGCCAACACCTTCAACCTGTACCTTTGCGATTAAATCAAGTCGCCTAGTTTCGCAATTGCATCACAATTAGGTTCTATATTTGTTGCGTTGCTTCCGATTTCTCTCACAATACTCTCAATCAGTATTTTATGCTGTTTTTACATTGATTTTCCAAGCGGTACCTTCATGCAGGCTGCCGCATATATATGTAAGTATTTGTAAATGAGCGTAAATTTATTTAGTTTCCAGTTTTACATTCAGAAGTTTATCTTACGTAAGAAATATGTTTATAAGTTCTCTGAGTAGAGCCGAATAAATCAAGTAAAAGTGCGGTAAAACCGAATGGATTTTGTGAAAACAATATTCTTCTATCTTCCCGATTAGCAACAAGGTGGTAATAGCGATGTGTGAAAGATTACGAAAAGTTTATTCGGCAATTATTTACATACTCGTGTGCCATTTAACAAATTTAAACGACCGAATTCTTGCTACAATGTTACGTATTAAACAAATTCGAGACCCATGGAGTAGCATACGTCGTGTCATCGGTATTTTTAGTCAATTTTGTCTGCGTCTGTTCTCACAAGTAGATAACGTTTATACCTGTTACATATGTTGTAATAAATTTCACATGTCGTAGTAATATCGTATATATGTTACTATATATGTATGTACATGTTATCGTTAATTTTCTCATTCTTCAACTAGATATCATTACCATTCGCGTGTCTATCTTTTGAAATTTTTTACTTTTGCGATGTAATAATTTACATTTAATTATTTCTCGTCACGTCGTGTTCGACGAGAAACTTTCGTAGAGGGAATTGTTACTCCGTGATACATGTAACCAGATGTTTGCCGTGGAATGTTATTAGCGAAATTACAGGAATTAAACCGGCAAACAGTCGCATTTAATGACCCAAGGCATACATACGTATATCGACTGGCGACAGATTTCTCGATTTAACTCCATTATCTTGCCGCCGTGCCGGCAAGGCGATCTTGTTCGTCGCGAGTTAATTAACGAACTGTCAGCCGCGCATTGCGACATTTAATCTTGCGGCACGTCTTTCTCAAATAGACGCACGTGTATCGCGTTTAATCGCACACATCTGCGATCGAACGACGGAAATGATCATCGGAACGATCGTTCATTTTGATCTGTAAACGTGCAATTCCATTAATCGGAACAACACGATATTTATTCGGAATATGTAAGACCAAAAAGCTCTAACGCGTAAAAGCGTAACGAAACAAAGCCCGGCAACGATAAACTAACATTTTTCTCGCGTTGATTAAAAATCTTCATACCGATCGATCGTATCTCGTAGGTCTATCGCGTTTCGATAGGAAAAACGAGCGTTTGAGCACTTTTCGATTTCGCAAAATTCTACGTGTCATTTTAATCGCTCCTACTCTCACGCGTTGATTGCGCGGAAGCGCAACAAGCGAAGAACGGCGGATCGTGGTTCGTAAAAATTTGATATAGCAAAAAGACGCGCGTCTTTGTCCTATCGTACAATACGAATCATCATCTTTGAAATAAAAAGCGAGCAACGTTTGATCATTCGTGTAGAATCGTATTACCTTCGGTTAAGTTCCGATTGTAGACGGCTATAAATAAAAAAATGTACGTTTCACTCTCCTTTCCCTATTCATTCGCAACTGGCGGATCCTCCGGGCCTTCTGGGTACAAAACAAAGTCTATGCTCGTAAAATATTATGTAGGATAAGGAGGTCTTGGCTCTGGGCCACAATCGATGGCGATGCAGGAGTCTGGAAAGTTTATCCGGCCAAAGAGCTTAACGTGGCCACTATCGTCCAAAGCTTCCGCTTTATAAATAAACTTCATCATGACCACTACTTCGTATGTATAGCTTAAGATTTAAATATCGATGCGTACTGTCCGTTTCTTATGCAAGTCCACTGTCTCTTGTTCGCGCTGTATCACGTACATTCGCTTATCCGATGAAACGAACTTTTATTTTTCTATATTTATTTCGAGGCCGATTCTTTCTTTAATTTACCGTTTGTTCGTCTATCGAATGAAACCTGGTTTCGGAAAGCTTATCGTCTGTCTGCCTTGCACCGACTATTTCCAAATCATCGAGCGACTCAACAAAACGAGATAAAGTAGGCGTCGGATCCCGCGTCATTTTTAAACGACGAAATCTTATCGTGCAATTTTTCTGAATACACCTACATGTCTACATTGTTGAAAGATATCATAATATTTCAGCGACATCAATGTCAACAGAGGGATCAACAAACCGTGGAATCAAATCTGACGAAACACGGAAGACCGAAATGAAAGCCACGCAGAAAGCGCACATCAAAGGATCCGTATAATTATTTTGCATTCCCTCGCGAACAGCTCGTGAACAATAATAAAACTGAGCGGAAACGTGCAACGAAATCGTTCTCCACTCTGATGACGAACGAACCATGTCCAAGCTTGTATTGTCTCTAGCTCTGCGTCGATGCCAGATTATAGCTGGTGCAGAAGAACTCTGTCATGTTCAGCGAGGAGAAGCGCACACGCTGTCGTATGTCACCGTGACTCGAGCCAGTGTAAATTCAATTTTGGTCAGCCCGGAAAGCACAAAAGCCACGTTGTTTTTGCGAACACGTCAGCTCGCCGCGTCAACATAGTGGCTACGTGCGTTTTATTACGCGGCTGAATTGCGAGTGTCCTAGATGTTTATTATTTTAATGTTTTATGCAGAAAAAGAGAAAATGTGACGAAGAACGACGGCGGCTATTTTACAGACGCTTTCTCGGCTTTCGATAATTCAATCGAATTGTATATTTCAAGAAAACGTTGAAATGGCAGATCGTACCGATGTTCCGTGGTTTAACCGACTACGCGAGCCTAAGTTCTTACTCAATTTTACGCTTCGTTCGCAACTCAGAAGACTAAACCTCGGACGAGAATTAACATCCACTTTATAAATAAACTTCGTCATAACCACTGCTTCGTATGTGTAGCTCAAGATTTAAATATCGGTGCGTACTGTCCGTTTCTTATGCAAGTCCACTGTCTCTTGTTCGCACTGTATCACGTACATTCGCTTATCCGATGCAACGAACTTTTATTTTTCTATATTTATTTCGAGGCCGATTCTTTCTTTAATTTGCCGTTTGTTGGTCTGTCAAATGTGTTAAGGTTAATGTGTTAAAGTTTGGAATACAATATGAGCTGGTCCAAATCCGCACGCTAGCAGCGTTACCCTGTGACTGAAAAACCCTGAAGCCAACGTTGCACGTGTACCGTTTATGGTTTGCCTTCGACGCAGTCTTTTGTCTATGCGCTGTCGATGGCTTCGGTGTTCGAGAGAATTAAAGACCAGATGTAGAGTTTTCTTAGAAGTGGCGACCACTGCCTTTACCACAATATCTTCTCGCATGATTACAGTCTTTATTAAAATTCCTTTAAATATAATAAAATTTGGAAATCTAACAAATTCAATCGAATCTTATAAATTCAACATTTCCATATGACACCGATTTTGCTAAAACAAAAGCAGCATCGTTTAAAGTTAGCAGCATGTAATTTTAGCAAAGTTTCAGTGACAAGAATCTGATTCTACATTGGATTATTTAATAGTGTGCTAGTTCTCCGCGGAATTACAAAGTTAAGTTTTGATATCGTTATAGCTCATCGGATTTTCCATTTTCCAGAACCTACGTCAATACTCGTTACCGTCAACGCTATGTATTTCGCGACATTCATGATATTTTCATTTCGGAACAAGATCGAATTATTAAATTTAGCGGGGTTAATTATATTTGATTGAAAGTCACTGATTAGAAAGTAGAAACAGGCGGACGATGTGAATTAGCTTTGGCACCGATCGTGTACTTGCAGTTTAATCGAGTCGACTGGCAAGTTTCTCGGTTGGGAACTTGGCCACGCTCATGAGAATTCGAACGTGGCACGACTGCACGAGTCGTCCATGAATCGCGATCCACGGCATTTCACAATTTACCTAATGGCACGTCCTCGGAATTCTGATAGCCATTATCATCCCGCGAGGTGGCCCTGCTATTCACCTCATGCGCGTGTCGAATGTTCGATATATCTGCGCGATAATTATCAACTACGTTTAACGTCTTATACTATACTTTATTTCGTCCGTCTATTGTCTCGAAAGAATTCAAAAGTTTGATTGGACCGTTGTTACGGACTCGCAGTTACAAGTTTTCTACATGGAAAAGAAACTACTATAACCGATGGGAATACAAAGCGATACGAATATTTCAGAGAGACAGTGGGACCGGAACCGAAACCGAAATCGATATTTTCGCTCACTCCGATTCTTCATAGTTGTTAGAGAAAATAACCGCTGTTCTTTGTGATTGTTTCAGAAAATTGATATTAGAACAATACGATCCGATATTGATATTACAACAGTTTGCAATTCCTGCGATCCAAAATGCACGTGTTGCGATCTAATTGAAGTTTAACCAGTCGGCTGTTGCGACCTCTTTGAGAAACGCGTACCTAAAATGTGTTACAAAGGAGAGAACAACTACTTTGTTCAGACTATATACAGTTTCTTTAAAAATAACTATCATTTATATTTTTCTATTCCTTCGTTTTATTTCATCTTGGCCTTCAAACATTCGAAACGTCTTAAAATTTACGACCATATTTTAGTCTTCGCCAAAATTGCAATTTAAACAGCAAATTCTAACTACTTTCTACGCACGACGAGTATGCTCGTCAAAAACAGCTAACTGGTTAGAAGAATATCGTTGAAGCATCGTAAAAGGTACAAAAGCGCACGCAGATCGCTCCATTCCAAACCGATCGCTTCTCTTCTCGACATTTGAAATTTCATTGTCATTTCGCGTTATCATACTCTCGTTAATCTTAACGATCGAAATTCGTTCTCGTTATGTAAAATAACGAAGAAATCGCGCGAGAGTTAACGATATAAAATTTGCTACCTTCGACAGAATGGGATCGCGTTCTAATCGCTATTCCCTTTTATGTTTGACTATTGACTAAGAATCTGGAGTATCCTGACGGCGTGGCGCGGCGGCGCGAAGGGAAAGCGTATAGGGGCGCGGTAATAAATCGGCGGTTCCCAAGTACCCCGGGGGAATGAGCTGACGAAAATATAGCGGCGGCCCGCAAACTAGGAATTGTTAGTTACTGCGGCTCGCCGTAAAATATATGAGTCGGACGTCCATGAAGCGGATACCCGCAAGCCCTATCCTAGAATGGTGTAGCGGTAGGCTGGATCGAAAATTCACCATTCTAAATTTGCTTCCGTCTAAAGCAGGTTTGTTTCATTCGGTATATGCCGCTTGATCGACACGTTCGAAACGATCGGATAAATTCGAATGCCGTTTGTTTAGGTATATAGCGTTCTCGTTCTAGCGTTGAATTTCTATGCAATCGCGTTCTAAATTCTATCCTGCAACGTGAATTTATCTATTCAACTAGGATTGCTTTGGAGGAACCGAGGGACGAATAATTAATTACCCGTCTGACTTGTTACGACGCGATGTCATTCTCGTTATCGAAGCAGGTCGATTAATTCGCATTTCCGTTCTTGTAAATTTTAACGACAGGAACGAACAGAACGATATATGTATATTTTGAGGGTGGCCGAGTGACATGTAGAAGCGGGCACAAGGTGATTCCTCGTGGAAGGATAAGAACAAAATATGGAGTACAATTGTTTCATTTGAGGCTTAGTTTATGAGAAAATCGAGTTTGCAAATTTGTCAAGTATACTTGAACGTGAGCAATTTCGGAGTGGGCAGTAGCAAATAATCGATAGGAGGTTGTTTTACGTGGAAAGATAAGTGGAAAATGTAGAGTACAATTTTTTCGCTCGGCGCTTCATTTTCATGAAAATAAAGTTCGGAAACGTTCGTTTTAACGGGCCGTTACGCGAAATTATTCTTTTTTCAAACATATCTCTCGAACCCGACGATATCGAAAATAAAATTGCACGATTTGCACTGAATTTCCCCGTAATAAATTTCCAGACGTTTGATAATAATTCCAAAAAAGAAGAAAAATTAAAATAAATTCGTTGGCGATTTATGGGCCATCCTGTATCTTCGAACGATATTATCGAAATAAGATATACTCGTTTCTGTTGGATTCGTTAAATTTTTGTTCTCGAAACTCGACTTAATCCCGTCGGTTATGACCAGATATTCATTCCCGTGCAAGTAGCATGCATCCCATTGTATCCGTTAAACTCGCTCCATCGTTAACCCTATACAATATTCATGCAGAAGATCTCGCCTAAAGTTATTTCGCCGCCTATTCCGCTGTCGAGCTGTCTCGTTCGCGATAATCTACTAAATATCCCTGTCAGCAGTGCATATTATTATCGGCAAAACACAACGAACAGGCCGTCAACGAGGCTAGGACGTTGTTGTTCGAAGCCACAACCTACACACGCACACACGGCCAACAGCGTAGCATCGTTTAATAATTAACAATGCTCGGAATATGTAATGGCCGGTTTTCGGCATCGCCTGAAACGCAATCAAAAAGTTTTCGCCGCGGTGCACGGTCCTACTTCCGGCTAATATCCGTACAACCAATGAAGCAGAGATGGTTCCGCGGCCTGACAATTTCCAATCAGCGCACGGAAATGACACGCTCCTATAATATTTCGCGGCAAAGCGACGCGACGTCGCGCGTCTTCTACACCGCGCCGACTCGACACGACGCTCGGCGTTCGTTCGACGTTTTTGGCCATCTCAGACGGATATGAGATACCTGGAAAATGTCAGCCACACGGTGAATTATTCCGTTACTTCGTATGCCGGGTCGATCGACCACTTCGGCACCTTATGCGCATACTTTTTATTCTCGCGTTAACTGTTAATCTCGTGAACGTGCTTCGTTCTAGGATTACAAGATACTACGTTACCTGGAAGCAAAGGATTTCCAAAGAATCTGCAAATATATCGTTAGACTGCGTAACAAAAATTTCAATCATATTGCTTAGAGATTTAAGTTTTATGTCCTTAGGTAACTGCACAGAACAGGAATATATTGGGTTGGCAAGTAACAGCAACCACTTAGTTGCCAACCCAGAATACATAGAAAGTCATAGTTCTAAACATCCGATGAAATGAAGTTCTGCAACATTGAAGTAAATATCGCAGTTAGTATACGTGCACTGTACGATCTTGCGGCGTCGATGGGTATTAATGAACAATGGTAACGAAGACGTAATACAACTGTAGACGTACAAATGTAGATGTATGGTTGGCCGAGAACGTCTGCTATTCCAGCCATTATTCAATCGCGGGAACCAGATAGCACTGTGATCGAACACGTACAACGTTTTTCCCTGTCCCAAAGCCTATCTAAACTCGCTAGAACGTATTCAAGATCCGTCCAAGGTGTTCTGGAATCAATATCCTGAATATTGGCGTTGATGGATTTATAGTTTCGAATGACATGGATTTTACAAGGAGAATTATAGAACAGAATTGCGAACTGACATGAGAAATGTTTTAGGGGCTTAGGGGATGAAGAAAGCTCGAAGATTTCATCCGACCGAGCGTTCTTTCATTTCCGACGCAAGGAATATTTTTCTTGAATTTAAGTTGTTTCTCTTTTCTATTTCTACCATCGTCCAATTTTCCTCGTTAAAAACACTGCAATTACTCGATCGAATCTACTTTGCAACTAGTCGACACATTTTACATTTTACGGTACATTTTACCAACTCCGCTTGTCTGCTGCCTCTTTCGAGTCTCCGATGCAAAAGAATACGAAGGATGTCAAAGGAGCCTTTGCTGTATCTACCATAGTTTTTCAAGCAAAAATTTCTAATCTCACCTCGTATGGCGTAGAAACAACGACAATAGAATATTTATTGCAAGTTTGCAACATAATCCCTTTGACTGTGCTCGTAGCTAGGAGGTACACGCTTTCTTCCGAATTAATATCCAAGGCAAAGTTGAAATAATATTAACCGGTTTGGAGTTGCGATTTTCGAGACATTTTCTAAATCGATTTAAATAATGCGACGTTTCGAACTTTAGCTTGTTAGAAATACATAGTCGTGCAGTATCGACCGTTTTGAATCGTTTTGTTAAATCTTGAGCTAGAGTCGGTAAAGACCGCAATTTGAGGAACGAGTTTGTAGTACAAATGGAACTTAATAAAAGGAGAGAAATTAATTTTGTGAAATTCAGCGATAAAAATTGATAATTCGCAGGAGTAAAAATGTCGTAATTTGTAGGAAACAAAAGATCGTCGTCCAGTACCGAGCAATTATTTAATTAATAGATTTATAACGTTAAAGAAAAGACATTTAGGTATTAGAATACATAGTTTTGTTCGAATTTGATTTTTACGTGTACCACAAGTAAAGTAATTAATATTTTCTTGGTAGGTGCATTCGACGTGTGCCCAACCTTCACATTCGTCGTGTTTAGAGCATTGAAAGCCTTAGCGGCCCTGTTTCTGGGTCATTTTATTTTCGAGCAGTAGCTTCAAAGCCGCATTCACGTTCTTCTCTGCCCATTTTCCTTCCGCTTTGGAATTTCAGACATTTTTCCGCGGCAAAACGTGGAAGGAAGATTAAACGAACGTCTTCTAATTTAATTTCAGTTTCCAACAGATCGAACTTATAGATAAAAAAAATTTCATCTGTGTCGATCCTCGCTGAAACGTCTGTACGTCTGAAACGTTTCAGATCATAATGTACGTAACGCATAAAGAATACTGAAAAATGTTAATTACGCTTAGCAGACTAGATACAGTATACGTAATAGAGAAAGATCATTTGCTTATCCGAGGAACAGAGAATCGGCTATCAAAAAAAAAAAAAAAATAAGTTTTAATACTCGGAATATCAACGTATACGTGTAACGTGTTAGAACAGCGAGAAGAATGGAACATTATCTGCCCCATGTATTTCCCGAATTATTTTATGACTTCGATCCTACAAATATCGTAAAATACGCACAAGTTGATAGTTTAGAAATAAAACATAAAAGAAATATAGGATTGTATCTCGTACAATGGACAGCGTGTTCGAGTAGACGAAAGTACAACTGCAATGCAAACGATGCGAAGCGTGAATTTCCATTAATACAGCGTCATATCCGTCACGTAGGCGCGAGAAAATTGTATTTAACGGTACCTAACGCGATGTATATTACAAAAGTCGTTCATTTCGACGGAATTATACGTTAACGAAGTAAATTATACGAACAATACGATCGATTCCGCAATTTATTACACCGGCTGTCGCTCCGCCGATAATTAAGGTAATTTCATCTAGTTAACGTTAATTATAAGGGATTCATATTTAATATTTTCTCATCACCTGGAACAAGTGAAACGTTCCGTTGAACGTTCCGTGATAATCGTTATTGCCTTAATTGGATGCATTCCATCATTCAACATTTTCCAGATGCCTCCCTGTAATTTCGCAATTGGATAATGAATCGAGTCTCCGTTCCATTTATGTGGCTGTAGAATGCCAAAAACGTTTTTAGTCTTGCCGTGAAAATGCCGTAATAGACGTTTGCCATCGCGTGTTACGCGAAACTGTTTTTACGCGGGTCATTCGGTTGCGAATGTTTAGCTCCGCTCTTCAAACTTTCGCATACTTGGCCGATACGTCTTCGTTTTTATGAAACAGCTTCCTCGGTTCCCAATGATACGAGCAGAGTTTCCTTTTCGAACGTCCATCAAGGGCAGAGACGACGAAACGGAACCGCAAATCGATTCGTAGCCTCGCGATCGCTCGATCGCTCGTTCGGATCTCGCGTCTTATTGCATTCTCGCCTCGATTAACTTTACGCGTTGGCAAATTTATTTTACAATCGTGTGAGATCCTTTCGTTCTATACCATTGCCATTTGCTACTGTTCATTTGGTGCGAGGAAAGAGGTCGGTTCGCTTGCTCGCCGAAAGGAGAAACGTTAAGGCACGAGCGATTACTGTCGGCAGAACCGTACGGCGAAAAGCCAAGGAGGCGGAGGTAGCGAATAATTAAACACGGTAATGTCTGAACATTAGAGCAGATGATGACGTCATCAAACCCGGAGCCACCCTCGAGAACAGCCTCTATCGAGAAAGCCTCGTGAAATTTGCCGTCCGTGCAACCCTCGACCAGGTTAAGGAACGGGTTTCAGCGGTATTACCGTCATTACTCTTACCCTTGCTGCCACCTTTTCACCATGACTTAATATTTTTCCAGTTGAAAACATATGAAAATAAAGGTAAAGTCGCTGGGATACTACTTTGTTCGCCGAGTAGAAATTTTCAACCGTGGCAACGGTACAACGAATAACTCGACGATATTACGCGATAAATGGTATAAAAGGTAATTAAACCGGATAGTCAAACTTCGATATCGTATTTCAGCTTCTCTTAAAGATGTAGGTTTCTTAGATTTCTTAAACCTAAAAGCAAGTCGTTTTCGAGATTTTAAACACTTTTACATTCGCTTTGACATTTCCAAAGAACGATCGTTACTCGTATTTTGTTGATAGGAGTTTCAAGAACAGTTTGCTTGGGATATATCGAAGTAATTACTTGAAGAAAAGCTCTACATCTTTATTTATGTACATCCGTGACCCGGAGACCGCTATTACGTAGAATAGAATTTAGCGAAACAAAAATATTCTAAATAAGGGGAGGTCCATATTATTGTGCCCTTGAATATAAATTATGTTTTGGGTTGCAAGGTCGAGGAAAAAAGGAACTGATAAATAGATTTCTATTTATGTTCCTTGTAGCCTTTAGTCAGAGCTATAAAGCTAACTTTCTTGGTAATGTCCTTTTGCTAGAAATATATGAACGTGTTCCCTATCGGTTTTATCGTATTGTAACGCTATGAGAGTAAGGATCTGGATCAGCATAAACTTATACATTTATTTATTTAAATATATTTTTCTATTACAAATCCATCCACTCGTCCTTCTATCGGTCAACCTCAACAGGATATACGTACATCACGGTAAATCGTACACGTAATAAGATAGCGTCAGCATGACTTATTTCAATATCGAGTAGGCAAACATCCTTTATTTATTATCTGTGGGTGAAAGCTGCAAATAAGCTCGGCGTCTTTATCGGCGAGCTCTCCTCCAAGATGATGTCCTGCGGGTTCCGACAGTCCATCGTCACAGTATATACACTGTACGTACATAGATATATCGACGCAACAGGAGAGTATCCTTGAGTAAGTTTCCAGCATTTTTCTGATACTTGGTTAGTGTGTCAGACAAAAATCCAGGGTTGATATACGATACTCTTGTGCGTCCGACCTTGCGGGTACTTTGAAACCTCCTGTCAACCACATGTTAAAATTCTTTAACGGACACCTCAACTTTTTATTACATGTTCTTGCAGCTGATATTTATATACCTTATTACATATCTTTGAATTTCAAAATTCGACGTACTGCGACATCAGCGTTATTCAATGTACACCACAGGGACGCGTAAAGGTGTTTCTCACAATGCTATTAGCCGCGTTACATCGTCGAATCACAAGGTCGCAGTTTTCTAATATCCCAGAACAAGGAATAAAGTAATAAACGAAGGTATCCGTTAACAAATTTTAACGTGTTCTGCACAGGAGCTTGCAAGGCCAGTTACACAACGCCACCTTATATCCCCTTCGATATCGTGCAATGTTTGTACAAAAGATATTCTTGTATCGTTCGTGTCTGTCCAGACATTTGTGCAGTTCGAGATAAACCGGACACACTGTACACGTAGAAACAACAAACACTCGTACATCTCGATATTCCGTCGGAAAATTTACGATTTACTTTGGAAACAGACACCTTCGACGTGCCCGGAAGTCTATAGGTATACCACTCTGCTCTAATTATCGTCCAGTGCGAATGTTTAGCATCTTTTGTTCGAAGCAGGCAAAAGAAGCAAAGTACTTTTCATTTTCGGAAGAGGTCTTAAATCACGACCGCGCCAGAACGTAACGTAGGGCGGAAATTCGTGCTCGACCGTAATTTGCACGGATCGCGGACCAAGCTGCTGGGACACGAAAACGCTCGGCTGCGCCGCCACCCCTGTGAAAAGAGCATGGAGAGGGATAAAATGTCACGCGGGGTGAAGCGCATTACCATACGCTACGAACCTGGAACGTATATAAGACTGGCTGTTCGGACGGAGAGCCCAAATTAATTATTCTCTAACAGCTTCGAATGAGACTCGCTCGTCCTCTCTCTCCGTCTCTCTCGTTGCTTTCCTTCTGTCGTCTTTCGTTGCAAGCTCATTGTGTTTTCTACGATCGCGGGACTCCCGGTGCAGTGACTCGCTTTTCAGCACCAGAACGAGAGCGAGAGAGAGAGAAAGAGGAAGAGGGAGGAGGGAGAGTGTGTGTAACAACGGCATTCACCGCTGGAAATGAAATTTTTCTAATCACGTTCAACTTCAAAATCAAGATAGGTTTCCTTTACTTTCGTATCATCGTTCAACCAACTAAGGTAACGATCGAACACGTACTGGAAAAATTGTAATGTTATAACTTGAGGATTACGTATCGGACGAATAACGAAACTAGTAATCGTCTGGGTTCGATCCTGTGGTTCTGTTTTATGTATCTTCTCTGAAGAAATATGATGCTGTGATACACGATGATTCGACGAAATTAGTTTACAATTTGTCGTTTGTTTAGAGACTCGTATCGGGTAAAAATCATCGATGCGAAATAATAAATTCTATATTATGGAATATTCGTTTTACTTTATAGTTTGTTCGTTTTTACATGGTTTTCCTCTCTCGGCTCGTTCCTCTTTTATTACACGGCAGAGCGTAATTTCAAACGAGAGTCTACGTATTTTCACGAATCCTCATACCGCTAGGCGCGTTCGTTGATTCTCTCTTGTCGGTCTAACGATACTTTTATTCGATTTATACCCGAACACCGAAACGTCATTCGACCGCTCTCCATCATTTAAGCACTCTTGAACGAATCATTTTTGATCACGTCGAAACAATTTTAATATATCTTTCCGCCTTTCCTCGGATCGATTTTTCGCTGCGGAAAAAAGCACACTTTCCTAAAACGTAATTTTCTGGAATGTTTCGGCGCGGCGAATGAAAACCATGAGAATTTCAGGAAACAACGAGGAAAGCCGGAGTTGCATACAACTCGGCAACATTTCCGATTTCAACACAGACAAGACACATTTTCCACGGGATGCAAAAGCGACCAGCAGCATTGGCTTGCAGACAGAGTACGAAGGGTGGCGGGCTGCGGGTTTACAGGGGCGAGAAACGAGGATTGCAAGGGGTTCTGACCCAACAGTCGCGATAGTCGTAGTCGGTCGCTTTGCTAGCGATCGGCAGTAACAAACGGGTCAGTGGAGCGGCAAACGTTTATCCCCGCTATTCTGAATCGTGATCCTTTTTGCGCGGCTAACTTTGAAATATGAATGAAAGGAAGTAACGGTTTTCCGCGCGGCCTTGACGACTAAGAAAAATATTTCCTATGCCCTGGATCGACGATTGCCAAAGAAACAAATCACAGCGGCATTGCTTTATCGAGTTGTGTAAGTGAATTTTGCTCGTCGAATCGATCGGTTAATTATATTAAAAACCGTCTTTGACCATAAATATTTGCAGGTTCTTTGCGAATTTGTAACTTTATAACTAACTTACCGCTTGTATGGCGTTGAATCGCTGGAAAGTTTCGGTCAAAGAGCCACGCACGAAGGAGCGAATCGAATTTATGTTCAACCGTTAAGTCACTCATGACGTCATGTGCGTCAAATGACGTTTCTACGTTTTAGTAAATTTTACACCCCAACGTTCGTTCAACATCTCCGTATGAAATGAAAATGCATGTGGTTTATGTTGGCAACTAATCCCATAGAGGAACTTGTAAATGTTCGTCAGCGTTGTACCGCGATTTTATGGAAATCAATATACAGGACACACAGGATATACAAGGCAAATTGCGCGCAGTTTTATATTATACTGGTATCGCGAAAACTCTTCGTTTCCTTGTGTATATCGAAGGGACGAAAATAAATTACGTTCTGGTCAATATCTTCTTTTACCTTACAATGCCATTTCCAAGTTGGACGAGTGGTTGAGCGCATAGTTACCATTTACCGCGGCAAGTAAGATAGAGAAATTAGTGGAACGTGAATTTTGGGCACACGGTAAATTCTATAATCAGAGAAACTACGAGCAAAAGCTTCTCCAGGAAACCACGATAATTGATCCGAATTACAATTAGTATATTGTCTGAATGTTGTTTTGTAGTATACCGGCAAATTCAATTGGGAAATTTGCTAGTGTTGCGGGAACTCGGTGTTCGATAACATTCATCGAAACCAAAGGACGTAGAAACATATCGATAATTAATTTATGAGTTTCGCTTTGCAAATTGTGATGCCATGACGTATGTTGCTATGCGGTCTATTCGAAGAAGTCGAACAATCGTGAAACGCTAAACAAGGACCAACGTAATTCCGAGATTTTCTTTCGCTAATCGTTTGAATTTGATCGAATCGATATCGTCTATCCATTCGAATACAATTCGATAATTATTCGAATTTTGATAATTGAAATTTGCCGAAAGTATTAGCATAATCAGGATACAACGAAACCGGTCGTGTCGCTATTCAACAAGCAAAAATATGTTTCCCAGGAATTTAATATTTCAGGAGAAATTATACTTTCAGATGAGAATAGAGGATCGACGGTCGCTCGAATCAGAAATGCAAATTCATTTTCAACGATACTCCCTCAGAAAAATGTAAATTGATTTCCTGCCACTACAGGATTGGATAGTTCCAAGTATATCGATTCTCTTCTCCATCTTTATTACTTTCCACCGCTATAATACGATTAACGCTATTAGCTAGCTACTCATACTAGATTAATAAACGCGTTTCATTACGTATTCATATTTCCATTCGTTATTTCATTTCGTTATTCCTTCGTTATTTATCGTTAACACTTTGACTGCCACGTTGGTCATATGTGACAGATTACAGATTTTCCCTGTGACGTTACGGTGGTCATCGATGACCACCAATAAGGTAAAGGTTCCATTAGGGAAGAATGTTGTCTTACATCGTCAATTTATTATTATCTTGTCATTATATGCTTCGAATAATAAAAATACTCCCGTGGCGTTCTGAGCGAAACATGTGATTTTGGCGTGGCAGTCAAAGTGTTAACGTAATTCCGTGATTTTTCGAATCGTACGCCAATCGATCAGACACGGAGGATAACGAAGGGAATGTGTTCTATCTACCTGATAAACATCCTACTTTCTTCGGTCGTGTCGTGAGCAGAATTTTTCTTCGAAACTCGCGGGACATTTCTCTTTGAAGCTTCTGGGAATATCCAGTTTCTACCAAACACACATATTTGTGATAACATTTCAATAACTGAATGCAAATTATACTTTATATAACATTGCTTGTGCGTAAATATCGTGAACAGCAAATAATTAAATACGCCGGAAACCATGAACAACGATATGAAGAATATGGGTTTACATAATTACCTGTATTCGAGCGATAAAGCAAGAGACGAAGAAAGGAGAAGGATGGGAAATGCGATTGTAGCGTAAAGACTTGCTATGAAACGTGGCCAAAGTTAATCCGTGCATTTTCGAAACACCAGTCATATTCCGGATGTCGCTTTCAACTTGCGCTTCCTGTTATTAGAGAAACAAATGAATTCTGCTGATGTTCGTTTATCAAGGACAGATGCGGAACGCCCAGGAAACATTCCTCCACGATTTTGTACGATGAATATTCATTCCCCCTAAGCACACCTGTATCTGCCCGTTCTGTCTAACTCTATACTTAGAATCAATTAGAATGATACATGATTCGCGTGCGATGCTCTCATTATGAATGGCTGTTCCAGGCTTGTCGGAAGGCAACCGCAGATTATAAATTTATCGAGTTATCGCTGGCGAAGAAAAATTGCGTCTACGTGCGCACCCATCCTCGGTTTACTCTCTCGTTGCTATGCTTGTCGTGTGGGATCATTCGCTTTCGTGTTTCAACATCGTTCGAATATCCTATTATTGCCTTTTCACGTTTCAACAAATTACAATCAAAGTTCGACAAAAGTCTTACCGAGACTATCCTGTAAGTTCGCTAAACTTTTGCTACCTCTACAACTTCCTCGCCGTGCGTTATGTTTTCCATCTCCTTGTTACGTATGTATTATACTCTTATACATATACGCACACGAACAACGTATTCTATTGGGTTGGCAACTAAGTGGTTGCGGATTTTGTCATTAAGCGGTATTGACAAAAACCCAATATTACATCTCGACGTATTGCAAAGAATTGGCCATCGCTTGGAATTTTCCGATGCTTGGTTAAAAAAGATTGTATGTTTATCCACGGTGTCCTAAATTCTTGTAAAGCTAGTAATATTTTTTTGGTAAAAATCTTATAATTATTCTATATGTTATAATATACGATGCCATTCATCGATGATGTCATTTTTGGCAAAAGCCAGAAAAGAAACGTAAAGATATAATTTAACGAGAAACAGAAATTGCTATGAAGACACACGCTTTTTAAATAAATAAAATTAAAATTGACGAAACTTCTCCGCAAGTTCCACGTTAATAGTTTGTATAATTGCCATTTTTTCGAATTACAAAAATGCGATTTGACATTGTCAAAATTAAACGTTTTCTAACGTTTTCCTATCGATAGACGCCCGCGTTTTCTTCACAGAGTTTGATAATTCACCGATGGAATTATATCGCCTGCGGTTGGCACGAACTTTCCTTGCAATTGTTCCCCAAACATTTTCCATGGGATTCAAATCTGAAGAAGAAGCTGATCGCGTTAAAACCTTGATATTCCTCTATACAGCAGCCACTGTTCCCTGTATTTTCACGTGTCAACCGGAGCGTCGTCACGTGGTTAAATAAAATTATCATCTTGAATTTTTTTTTGCAAATGATATTAAAACCATTTTCACATATTCCACGTTTCGTTTCTAATTTTCCTAAAATGCTATCGTACGCAAACTTATCATCAGAATGGGACAATTATGAAATTTTACAAAAATGTATATACAGTGGCTTTATGGAAATTTCGGCCAGTGTGTAACATATTTGATCGTTGGATCGATGCAAACTAACGTTGCCGCGTTTTCGCGAAGAAGGCGAAACATTTCCAAGCTGGCAATCGCAGATCGGTCGATTCTTGACCAACAGAATGAATCACGATCACCCAGACATTGTGAAAATCGTGCAAGTGCACGCGCGTCGTACGTCATTGATGCACGTCCGATAATAAAGTCCTTTACATGTTTGTGCACAGTTACATTGCGGAACAACGTCGATGACGTTGGGATATTGCACGCTTTTTGTTAGTCCGTTGCTTGCTCACCCCGGTAATCAGTTTAATTGTAATTGGAAATCTGCCAAATGAACTGTAATCCGAGATCGAATGCGCTCGCCATAATTTAACCGAGACCACTTTGGTCGGATGATATAACGTAGATCAAGAATGACGCCGCTGACAACGCAAAACTACTCCGCAGAGAATTAACGCCGCAATTCGAGCGTGATCAGTAACTCACATGTTTCCGTATTATTCGGCTATTTTAACGCGTTCGTCAACCATTTATCTGCTTAAAGTATTTTTTAAGTGGCTCTTAGGTATCGTTAAAATGATATAATCACGCGATTTCTACGCGCGTCGTAGTACCTGTACGTTTCCTAATTTTCAACGACTTTCAACGCGCGTATCTAGTTATTGTTAACTAACGTGTTCGATCTGGTTGGCGTCCAGTTTTCTTCGTCTCAAGTCCGATTTTTTTGAAAATAAGGTGGCTCGATCGAAAAAGATTCAAAGACGCTACTCTACGTTTCCTTGGAACAATTTCTATTGCTTCCAAAATTATATACAGTTTCGCACCTACGTCGTTGCTTTTATCCATCGACGTATTAGACGATGATGAACAAAATGGAGATAACAGATAACAGTTTCTGTATTTGTTGCGACAACGCGGCAGTAGAGACGGGAGTTGATGCGCTGCGCTGTGGTGTAGGCTACGTGGTACGTGCAGTCGTCCTAGCTGCTGCGATAGTTTAACAGATTCATGGCCGCATTTGCAATGCATCGAAAAACGATGGCATTCAATTCGAGCGGCATGTTTGGTTCGGCCAGATATTGAATTCTACGCGTTCGACTGGCCGGACTACGACGGCACGATTTAACTTTTAAAACGTTTAAGCGTCGCGCTGTTTGCCCGTCGCTTCTTTCGTCACGCGACGCCAAGCGACGCCAAGCATCGCGTCGTCGCGTAACGAACGGCTTTTATTTGCCCATTGCGTTCATCCCCGTTGTTACAACTTCGCTTCTATACTTCGTACTTGTTTTCTCGGACGTAAAAATGCCAAGTCGTCCAGTGTAGTTTTCCTCTCTTCGACTTTTATTTCTATCGATTTTTCCTCGACTATTAGGTTGTCCGAAAAGTGTCTTTCTTTTACAAACATGTCTTTTACAACGAGGCATCTTTATATGAAACATGAAACCTAATCTGTCGATAATCTTGTGATCTTTATTTTGATAGAACGAACGTAATTCGATAAAATAATATAAAACGAAAAATGTGCATCCATTATTTCCTTATAAAACGAAAATATCTTTTCGGACGGCCTAATATTTCCCGTTACATTGGAAATTATATAATTACACGCTTTTAAATCGTGTTTCTCCGCGATAAATAAAATTTAATATCCCATTTGATTTTTGTTTCGATAACGACTTATCACTCGTTAATTGTCAACTGTAAATCACTCTGCAAAGCAATTAAGTGTAACGAATATCGAATAATCGGGTTTAACGATTAACCGTACGTGTTGTACGATAATTAATCGCGTTACATTTCGCTAAATCTTTCGCCGATTAAGCGTTTTTGTTTTTTAATCCAAAGGTCTTGTATTCCATCTGATATCACACTCTCGACCGAACAGGCAAGCGGAGCAACGCTATGCACGCAAACCAATAACATTCATCCTACTACGACTTTCTACATACATGCTACGCCTATATATACAGTATGCAGGCCCAAGTGTAATGAAAATACAATGGACAAGCGGTGATTCCTTATGCAAAGACGCATATAAACTGCAGCATACATTTTTTTTTAGTCTGACTCAGTACTCGATGAAATTTGGCAAGCCAATTTTGACACTGCCTTTCTTTCGAGGGCTTCATTTCCATATACGGCACGTAACTTCTTGTGTGCTTGCGACGCGTTCTTGCCTCTTTGGAAATAATACAATAAAATATGTCTGAAACGCGCGTCTTGTTCTTTCGTTTTTAAATTGGCATAAAAACGAAACTACATAACTGATCGATACAATTTTTTTACCAAATTAAAGGTGGAAGTCCAAACAGCGAGAAAACGATATAGACGAGGTGCTTTGAACACGTTGACAAAAGAAAAGAACGTACAAAGACCACCTATCGACAAAATCCGCAATAACTTAATTGTCAAGCCAATAATCGATTTTCCACCTGTATAATTAACAATAAGATACTATAATATTGCCTTTATTGATAATATCTACGGTTACCTTTTACAGGATACTGGAGTTGTTTGAGTTGCAACATTAGTTTCACTTGATAAGATGTTACAGGCAATTTTATTAATAATTCATTTCGCAGTATTTTCGTTGACTGTGGCCACGAACTAAGATAGTAGAGAGTAAAGATGTTTATTAGTAATGGATTTAGAGGCAGAAAGGTGAGAAGAGAATGTTAGGAAAAGGCAAAGCGTTCGTATAATAGATGGCGATTTGCGGTTATTGTTCGCAAGGGTTGATAGTGTTTCACAATCCTCTTAGCGGCTCACAACCGCTTTTCCCACGAAATGTCACTATTCGATACCGCCACACCACCTTACCATCGGAAATTACGAAAGCTTTAACGGAGATGAGTGCGCTTACGTTAGTACCGAGTGCTACGCACACCACAACGATCTACAGAGTGTTTCACAGGATGTAATTAAAGGTTTAACCAGAAACGATTCCGTGGAAGGATGTTACGCATACTGTACCTACGTGCAAAGTAGTTAACTTTCAGAGCAGAACATAACGTGTGGTAAATACGTACGCGTGCAAAAGCTTTTAATACAATTTCTGCGAAGGGACAAAAAAAAAAAAAAAAGAAAAAAATAACAAAGAACAGAAATAATGGTCATTAACACGTGGATAATGTAGGTACAATAGATAATAATAAACACGTGCTCCGTGTTCGACGAGTATGCTCGTTTACTTTTTGCCACAGATTTTAGGCACACGCTGTTCAAAGAGCAAATTGACAAGTCGAAAATTGACCTACGCGATTCGCTACGTAACAGTTTTCTAAATAACGTCACGATAGATAAACGTAATCTTGTAACGTTTCGTTTGAAGGTTCGTGCGAGCAGCGAGGAAACCGCAGAAAGAAGAGGAAGAGAGGAGAAAGATGAGTAGCAACGTAATGGAGACATCGGCTGAGGTGTGAAACGTCGGGTACGAAGGGTGGATGTGGCAATGAGGGGATGGTAGGGATGACTATAAACCACGGAAGACAATAGCTGCTTCGGTAATAGAATAACGCGAGACCACGGCATGTCCGATACCGATTCAATTAATGCCGTTATCCAGAGAGATCCTGCATGCGCGGCTTTTGATCGCGGGCCATCCCCCTCCCTCTATTCGTCGCTCGCCAACCTTTGCCCCCGACTCTTGGTCGCGTCGCGTCGCGTCGTTCATTGAAGCAGGCTTGGATATTCGATCGGATAGATTGCCGTTGTTGTTCAATATCCTAGGCAGCCGGCGACGATAAAGCCTGCATTCGCCGATGGATGCTCAGTGCCGTGCTGCTTCCGAGATTTAATTATTACCATGTTGTTCAGGCACGATCAGAAATTTCTCTTGCGAAATTACGAGTTTCGAATTCGTACGACGATATTACTCTCGTAGTACGATGTTTGTAACGAAAGAAACCGACACTGACGCGAGTACGTCGTTTATAGCGTAGCAGAACCAAGACAAATATTTTGCCGCGGTACTAGCTTCAATCTCAGTGACGATAACCAACGATCGATCGATCGTGTCGATAAATCGTTCTTGTTATTTCAATATTTAACTGTAACATTTTATAGCCTGTGTCTCGTTGCTCTTACGCTGTTTAAATTTATCGCAACTACTCCGATATAAATAATAATTATTTTACGTAACGCGTGTAAAGAAGATGAATTGCTGAAGATGAATTAGTAATTCGAGCAGCGAACAGTCGGTCACTGAGACTATTATAAATGTACGAGCGATATAGTCGACCGATATGAAGCACGACGCTGATGGGGATTCAAACTATTCTCCACTTATCTCTCTCCGTTCATTTCGTTGTTGATGTCAGTGACTTTATTGTCCTGACACCTGTGTCATTTCTATATACATAGATTATGCGCGGATGAACCTGTCAGGTAATGGTTTTACATAGTAGAAATTCGTAACAGTAAGCCACTGTTAAAATACACTGAGAAGTACTAGTAAGTACTCTTGTAAGACACTAGCAACGTCTTACAAGAAAGATACTGCGTCAAATGACTCGTAACTCTCTTCTACGTGAGTACATATTTATAAGATGTACCGAAACGTATGCATATCGTATGATTACACGATATTAATATTCATATAGACACGTATTACGTATTTTTATTGGAACGTTCCCAAGTATTTAGATAAATAGACATACGTGTACAAGTAGCTTGGACATTGAATTAATTTGCAGTTGGTAAACAAAGAATAGTGTTCTTAAACGTTAACGAACTTAATCAACGGAATATAGACAAAATATCACTTGAATCTTGGCAAATATCACTTTGTACCTTGTCCATAATTTTAATTCAATTAATACACAGGCTCGTGTATATGGATATACACACGTTACAGAGCTAAAAGTAAGAAGTTAACGTAATTGCTCGGTTATGATTACTAATATTTAACGAGCAATCGCATGGATTTCATTCATCTAGGTTTGCAGCGCTCGAAAGCAAAGTTTGTCACCCTCCTGTTTCTCATGTTGGAACAACTTGCTAGTGTAAACGAAATGAAAACTTCGGCTCTGCTAGCTGCGCAAACATTTAAATTCAGTCTTGTTTGCCTTAAGTATTATTACGATACTTCTGCATTCGTTAACGGCTGAAAACACAGACGAATATAAGACGGACTTTCGAAGAGCTTGAGAAAACTGCTGACGGATGATTACCGCGCTAACAGTTGCTGAATACCTGCAAACGTTTTCACGCGTAAAAGCATAGTGAACTATGTTTGGCGTTTATTGTTAAACATTTTTCTGAAGCGGATCGGTTCTTATTACCAAGAATCTCAGCGTTTTACAAAAGCTTGATACAAGATGATCAAAACGAAAGATTCTTACGAGGATATTAAAAGCGTCCAATATTTTTAGTAATGTTATCCGTCGTGATATCAAAGCCTAACATTGAATGGATTCAAAATTAAATTTAGGGTACGTAAAAAATGAAAAACGTGTAAAGACGCGAACCTGTATCTCTTTATTACGGATAACACGTATTACTAAAAATATTAGACGCCTTTAACATCCTCGTAAGAGTCTTCGATCTGTTGCGTCAAGATTTTCTCAATGAAATTACGCGTTCTTTTCCGCAGAAGCATAAATTCAGTTCCGAAAGCAATAAGAGATACGGCTACAAACGCGAGAAAGAGAATTTAAGGCACGCGTGAAACGAAAGTCTTGGCTCGCCGTTTCGCTTTTTCTAGATTCTGTTTTTCTTTAATTTTCCCTGTTGATTCTGAACTACTAAATAAATCCGGTTTAAATGGCATTTTAAATTTTATTCCACTTCCAAATTTATTCCACTCTCTCTTTCTCTCTTTCGGAATTACATATGTACGACGTCGTTTCTTCGTCTGTTTTCCAAATTGTGAAACAGAAAAAGACTGAGAAAGTAACTTTAGGAAGAAACGGTAAAAGAAGCTGTGTATAACAACGTACATACATATATGTATGTATATCGACGAGCCTGGCTGTTTGCGAAGGCGTCTAGTAAAATATACACCGTAGAATGGTTCAATTTCCTCGGAAGTTGGATGATCTCGAAAAATATGGCCTCTCCTTGAGTTATACGGAACTGTGCATGCAGGTCAGCATGATGTGGCCACCTTCGCTTGTACACACGTACCCGTTACAGACACGTGCATGCACGAACCTGCTCTGTGCATTATACATGGTATAATACCTTGTTCCATATTTTAGAATTTTTATACGTATATATAGCTGCCATAGTCTTTATGTCATTTATGCTTAAACAATTCATAATATGTATATCACCGAGACACGCGTTTATAAATATATATATGTCGGAGATGGAGGGACGCCGGAGCCTTTCTTTCGGAATGTTTGGGAAGGTCCCCAATACTCTAGTCCAGACTTTTTATTACAGTCATAGTTAAACAATAAAACTGAGAAATAGCTGTTTATGAGTCGAGTCAATTATGATTATCCGAGATTCATGACAGTGGGCTTGGGCTCGAGGTGACATAATGGGTCGCTGAACGTAGCTGCGGTCACGGAAAGGACGTGTACCTAAAGAAGGTGTAATGTAGTTGAATAACTCTCCTTAAAAACAGGGATTGACCCGAGGAATACGGAGAGGAGTATATAAGGGCAGTTTCACTTGGACCGAGGGGCAATCCGATAAGTTCGACTAGCCCAGTGAACACGTACATCGAGTTCCTAATCGCACTCGTCATCCCGTTGACCGTGTATTCGTTATCGAACCTAAATTCATCGTCATAGGCATCTCGAGTACTCGATCATCGATATCACTTGTTAACTTTTGAAATACATTCCCATAAACAAACATCATCTGGTATGAGACAACTATGGACAACTCGCAGCAAAGCTCATCGCATGCCCCGTTTTTCGATATACGTATATACCTGTTATAATTCTATTTTATAGAATACCTCGATGTAATAGAGTAGCCCTGAATAATTCTTCAACGATTTTACTGTAATGTTGCTAATTAATTAGTAAGCTAATACACGTATGCAAAATATATAAATATTAAATATTAAATTATATAAATATATAAATAATAATTTAAATTATATAAGTATATAAATATTAAATAATCGCAGCATAAACTTATTTACGAGATAGTCGACTTGCACCGTTTGAAACCTCCTCTTCTAAAGAAATACATATTCAAAACGAAGATCATTTCTTTCGCGTGTGAAACACCACGAGTATCGTAGTGACACACATGCATATTTATTTCTTTCCACAGAGCGTTCCTCGAGATTTTTTTTTATCCATCTACGTCGTTTTGCGGAATAATAATGTACATATATATCGTTACTTCGTCCAATCGGACAATAGAAGCCAAGTGTTTTAACGAAATTAAATATTCATTCAATGAATTACATTGCTTACTGTGTCATTATGCAAACACATCCAAACGGATGAGAATTATTCGAAGACCTTCGTAAGATAATAAATTTCACGGAAATGACGTGCTAATACGTAGCGGTTTCGACTAAAATTTGCCAAGAAGGAGGAAAAAAGGAGAGAAAGAAAGAAAGAAGGCGACGTTTTCGAGACTGTAACTCGCGGCTGAACGATGGACAATCACTCACGAAGCGGTGCGGTAATTCCAAAATACCGCCACAAGCGTTCCACAATAGTATGGTAATGCGAACGTCAGCCGTCAACTACTTGATTGCGCATTGTTGTTTGTATTGTACGTTCCGGTCTGGCGTCGCGTACAATCGCCCACTTTCGTGGAACATTCGCACGAAAGCGAACAAATCCAGCAACGAATCGCATCTACTGTTTGTAACTGCGGCCTGCCTTCTCTCCTGCCTGCTTCTTTATCGCTACTTATTTCGCTATAACGAGAAACGATAAAATAACAAATAGTCTTCCTTGCCAATAACGAGAAATGATAAAATAATAAATAATCTTATCCAGCTATAAGGAGAAGAGCAATTTTTTCCTTACACAATATACGGTATAGTGGCATTGTTGTACGTGTGTATAGAAATTGCTCGAAAAATCGCGTTGCTTTTGCTTGCTTTCTAATAGAAGATCGATAGAAACTTTCTATCAACGAACGTTCTAAAGGAAACTCGCCGTTGACGCTCTGCTGAAAATGGCTATGCCCTTTGAAGATTCCAGCAAGACGCGTTACTGGATAGTTATTAAACGAAAAAGCTTCAACTTTCCCTGCTTAAGGATGTCTTAAGAGTGCCACGGTAAATGTGCAGGAAATCCAGCAACTTGCTTGCTAAGGGTACGATGGCCATGGTTGGAAACTTTCTGATTTAAAGCCGTTCGAAAAGTGGCCGGCGCGGCGCGATTCGGTGTCGTTCCAGATATTTAAGGTTCGGGTCGTCAGTGGTTGTCTATGAAGACACCTTTCTCTTATAGAACGAAGAGGTTGGGTACGAAGGAAAGAGAAGTACTCGCGCAGTTCAACCGAACAAAGGAAACTTGCGTCGTACGTTAAGCAGCAGACGTGCCATGACACGTACATGGACATAGTGGCGGACACACTCGCGAGCTCTCCGCAGGTGTAAGGACCAAGCACACAGAGATCGGTTTGCACATGTGTGTTCGCATACCAAAACGTTCTCAGATCGTAGGAAGGAGGAACGAGAAGGTAAGAGACGACGAAGGGGCGCCGTGGAAATATATGCTGCCCATTGTCTGCAAATATTAATCGCCGGCTGAACTTCGAACCTCGAATCCAAACCTATTCTACCTTTGCGTAACCTCTGTGAAACTTGGCTGTGTTCCTTGTCCAGAACTTCCCTCTACTTTCTGCTCATCGTCTCACTCTTTCCGATTTTACGAACGTTAAAACCATTCGCGCTAAGAGAAACGCAAACGAATCATTTGACAAACGCGAACAATACTTTCTTTGTTCAATTTTCGTGTTGTGATCGAGAATTAATCAGGATACTTTCGGCGTATGTATAGGCATGCACAGGTACGTGTGTCGGATGTATGCGTATTTATAATATGAATCTTGAATCTTTAATTTTAGTATCGTTATATCAAAACGTTGTTGTTATAGAAAAGTTCTTATATTTATATTTAAAGCTTCCGACTAAATAGCTTCTCGCATCATTCCTCTACGTTTGATGTAAAGGTTTTTATGGAAGCAAAAAGTTAGGATGATACGAATACGAAAAGTATTTGTACGAGCATCTCTGTCCATGTGTACAAAATATGACGGATTATTAGAGTCTGTAAAGTTATTTTTAATTTTATATTAAATATCAGTCTTCGATACGAGCTTGTGACCTCAGGCTGTCGATCAGTAAATATTAAAAATTCAAGAATGTGTTCTTGTCTGAAAACCATAGGCAGAATCAATGTTCCATGATGCAGAAGAGGCACTTTAAAGGACGTGGAAGGTATGTTTAAGGAATTTAATAAAGCACTATTGCCATCTCTTTGTAAGGAAGAATCGCGTAATGTGTCTTTCCGAAAGAAAAGCGCATTGATTGCTTCGACCACAAGAGCCTCCACAGGTGCTACCAGATTATCTACAGTCCTGAAGAATTTATTCGTTCCTTTGGTCGAATAAGATACGAGGATCAATATCGAGAGCTGTAATACTACGTTACTCTTCTGAAATGAGAATTCCTACGAAAAACCCTATCGGAAAGTTTTATGTTCGTCGCACATAATCGTGTAAAGGTCGCATCGTCTTCTTTCTTCCAGCGTCACAATCTCTCATTGAATAGAGATTGCATGGAGATGATATCGATTCTTTCGTAACAGTTGCAGATGTTTCCTTTTAATCCTTCTCATTTTTACCAAGTTACTCGTTAATTTATCATAAACCTTCTTCTTTTTTTTGCTGAAAATCTATTAATAAAAATAAGATTTGTTCGAAACTTGTAAATATGATCACGTTACCTAAACCGTACATCGTACGTACAGATCAATAAGTTCACGTCGTATCATTAACAACATCTTCAAGCAAACAACTTACTTCCGACGAGAAACAGTTTCATAAGTATGAAACTAACAAACATCGTTTAATATCAAATTATTATTAACTCGATAATTGAATCGCGCAATAAGAAAAAAAAAAAACAATTACGATGTAAATAGCATCAATTTTTAACTTTCTTCCGATCCGCTTTTCCCTCTTATTCCATCTTTTTCTACACCCCCGTCTCTTCGGTCCTATCATTATATCAATCATATACATTAGAAGACCGATACCGATCCGTTACAACTTCATTCGTTCCTTTCCTTTCCTTCCCATCGCTGATAATAATAAGTCATTAGGCGCACGTTCCGTGTATTACGTTGAAACCGATGAATGCTAACACGACACGCACCGGCCAACAGAACGAGGAACGAAAATACAAGCGTATGGTGGATATCAATGATGATAACCATGAAACGTTTCGTGTAGCGGCGTGATTTCAGCCGAGGCGTTACCAATCTAATGATTACTAACCATGCTAACTGAAACTGCACCGATGTCGATGGTAGTAACGGACAATGCTAGTGGCACATCCGGCGTAGACGGTGGGTTGGCTAACACAAAGCCATTGGCTGTACTTACGTAAAATAGATTGCTAAATTTCGTGTTGCTCGTGTAAATAAGACGAAAAATATACGATGTAAATTACAAAGTACGAAATAATTATCGCAGATGGTAAGTATGAAGTCGTTAACTGGAAGAAAACGAGCGCGTATCCTTATTCCGAGGTAGATTCGAGAGAGTTACGATTCAATCGGGCCGCGTTACTCGTCAGTCTCGAATGCGAATACGATTCACCGGAGCGTGTCTCTTTTCAAGAAATTTCTCGCGGAATCCCACAGATTGTTGATCTGCGCAATCCCATCGCGTTATTACCGGATCTCCGTTACCCAGCTCTTCGAGATTCCCATCGAGATACACTTGCGGAATCGCCTTCGTTCTACAGCACCGTCCGAGATTTTGTTCCTGCCCCACGGGATGGTTGGCGTCGCGTCGCGCCGCGTCTGTGCGAAAAAAAATCTCGACTCGAGAGAAGGAAAAAGGGAGAAGAAGCGCGGAATCTTTCTTTCTTCTTCCATGTCGTATTCTTATGTCACGCTATCCTTCTCTTTCCTTCTCGTTTCTTCGCTACTTTTCATTCCTTTTTCCTCGATCTGTGTCATCCTGTCTCCTCCACCGTCTATACGTTTATACGTCCAACTCTCTTTTCATCTTACCAGCTGCTGCTGCTGCTGCTGCTACTGCTGCTGCTGTCCCCTAGTCTATTTTCCTTTTCCGATTGTAGAGACGACGGCGCAAGACGCGATAAAGGAGTCGGGACTTGCACGAAAGAAAATGACGCCGGTCGGTATAATGGAGAGTTCCCAACACCCTCGAGGGTGTGTACGCGGCTTACACAGAGGGTTTTACTAAGGTGGATCATCTTCAGCTGGATGAATGATAGACATGGACAAAGCTTCTTGTATTTCCCTGATAAAAGGAAAATGTCAACTATTCCTTTTTCGATTATTAATACACTGCAAGCTGCTTCAAGATTATCGAACATCTAACAAAAATACAACTTTTTATACTGGGTTGGCAACGATGTCAAATCTCGGATATAGTTGTTTTAATAAGATGTCTTTAAACGCGAGGAAACTATGTGGTTGCGTGTCTGTGACTTGGCGTAATAGGCATGTTGAAACCATGATGAAGCAAGTGGGGGTGCCGGTAATCTCCTTTCTTGGCCACGTTCCTTCCTCTTCGCTTTCCTCGAGTCTCTTTCTGGAGAAAATAATCTTAGCCTCGAAATGTCCAAGAACATCTGCCGCTTTTGTAAATCGGGTCGCAGGATATCCAATCAACCAGCGGAAATAACGTCTAGATCAGAGATGAGATTTTCCATAAATCCAACTGGATCATTTCTCTCTCGAACTAGGTACACTCGCATAATCTGAATCTCTACTAGCGCTTTTAGATTTACATCCATCGCATTTTTTGTTCTTTAAGTCAACGAGAACTACCGCCTTCCACAATGTTCGTTCGGTGTTATTAATAACGAACGCTCGTGATTTCCATTCCGATTCTCTTCCCCCAAGGTTCTTAATAGCCTCGAACCTTAAATCCTTGAAATCGTCTCCCAAAATCTTTCAGCGTCAACATCGACTGTCAAGTTCTTTCGGTACAGTTCTTTATAGCTTTGATTAACTTCACGCTCGACTAGATTCGACTCGCCATTACAGAAACAGACTAACTACATCCTATGTATCGTTCAATATTCATTCGTTATATCTAAATGTGTATCTTTAAGAGTTCATCGTGAAAAACTAAACGCTACTTTTGTGAACGAACCTTAACAATTATTAAGAATAAGTCTTTCACAAAACGAAAGACACGATAATTCGTTCGTTCTTTTCCTATCGTTAGGTTGTTTAGGCTGGAAATTAATAGCGATTTTCAGAGATCCAACTTCGTACAGCATTTATTAACTATGCTGTTTGTTTGTTATTCGTTTTTTACCGATATCGTGCAACCACGTAGAGGAGGCAAATTCCTCTTCCAGAAAAAGATTTGTTTATAGGAATTTAAAACATAGCTCGAAGTGCAGCTAAAACTGCACGAGACGTCGATCTTGCATTTTAGTTCCAAAGATTTCGAAATGGCGATAAAAGTGCCGAAGAGGAAGAGTGTCGTGTGAATTGAAAAGCTTCAGATTTCTATAATCATGGAATAAAACAACTTCTAGGAAAAATATATTATATCCGATGGATCCTATTTCGATGAAATAAATTTATTTCTGCATTGCCTCATAAGTATGATTCGTTCGAATCGTTGAAATACGAAACAATCTTCTCCGTAATGTTGTTCGATATGTTTATTGATAATAATTGCTAACGCTAATTATACATATTAACACGAGCTAATATAATTTGGCCGAGTAATATTTATGAATTTGAAACGTGGGCACACCCGCTCTTATAGAAATTTAATATACATATCATTAATTTAATTTCATGAAACAAAATTCATTAATTCTTCACTTCGTACTAGCTTTTCAGTTCGAACTGAAATAATATTTTTGACCAGAAAATTATAGTTACGTGTATTATGATAACAGAGCGGAAGGAGAAAGGAGAAATGTCGAGAGGAGTAAAGAGAAAAGGAAAGGGGAAAGAAGACGAAAAGAGACGAGAGAAAAGTGAAAAAAAAAAAAAAGAAAAAGAAAAGACGAAAGAAAAAAGAGAAAAGGTTACGAGAGAAAAGCAGAGTAAATTATACGTACCTCGTCTGTAATTATAATTAACATAACTATTCAAACCTCTATTACGAAAGTGTCCGCTTTAGCGTCCGGATTTTTACCCACTTTAGCTTCCGCCGCTGTTCCCACCAATTTTTGTAAATGGAATCTCAGCCTGAGCTTCGAATCGCGCGTGTTATAATTACATTGTCTCACTGTAGTCCGCGTGTTCTCGTGTCGGATATCGGTATCTCACTTACGCTAGTTTTTCCCTCTTCTCTTGGTCGAATTTTCATACCAACCCAGAGATAAGCGTTCAGACTTGTCCCGTTGTCCGTGGTCTCTACAGCTAGCGCTAAATACGTACATGCATATGTAAGTCGTAATTAAATAACTTAAATACATATACTTTATATTGGCATCGATAAAGCTGGATGTGACGTGAAAATGGTAATGAGATCGAGCGACGCCTAAAACGTGGCACACGAAAAAGCATCGAATGCCGGGTCTATCCTATGCTTAGTTGACGTTCAAACGGACGTATCTTCTGCTTTTCATGTTCACTGTTCGAGACGTTGTTTCTCGCGGCTTTTGTCAAATTCACTGGTTCGTATTATACCGCGTGCACATCGGAGCACAGTGGTGAACAGATTCGCGAACGCTATAGACAACAAATCCTCTGTTCGTGAAACTAATCGCGAGCAGTATGCAAATTAGATTCAAGCGTTTAATTATTTCCATATGTTCCAATATGTCACGCAAGGGGAAAAGTACGTTCGGCTACCATGGTCCTATGTTTATAACAGCGTAAAACAATTGATCGTGTTTTTATCAATACATCAAGATGAACTAGTGACACGAGTTAGTTATATCATTACGAAGTACAGTATAGTTGGATTATTGAGATTCTTGCGATCAAAATGATACCAAAAGTGACCATAATTCGTATCAACTTTCGCATTAACCGTAGCAGTGAGAAATCACCTGACCCTGTACCGTTTTATTTCGTTTTTCCTATTCCGTTTCGCTCTGCCTGTTTCTCACAGACGCGTGAAACCCAAGTACGTACGTACGGTGCACAGATGGAAAGAAGTCCTCTGGAAGGAATTTGGGTCCGTTCGGTTGTTTTTAACAGGCTCGACACAATCGTAACGTTAGTCACGAGTACTGGCCGAAGGAGTCACATGTTCAAATAAAACAATGTAAATCTCGTGACGGTGAGCGATAGACAGCAGTACCTTCCTGGCCTCTGTGCCGTCTCCAGAGACTTCTTTCCATTTTCGTGTTAGACATACCTGGAGAGGTCCGGAGAGACATCGCTCTGTCTCTTGATGTTCGAGAACTGTTCCTCAACTTGTCACAAGCATGTTCACGAAACATCGACCAACACCTGTATCATGTTCGTGAACCGTGTACGTCAACATATTCACTGGTGAGAACGGATCTTCGAATACGCTTGACTTGACACCGGATAGAACATTCCCACCAATACTTTGCATAGTGAGACTGTGGCGCGGAGTGTCACTTGAGCGTCGAAAGTGAAAATACCAATAGTTGTACGATTGAAACGTATTTAATTCGCTTCGTATAACGACGTGTAACTTATCAACCGCGTGATATATTCTGTTACTCCGTTGCTTTCGTATCTTTGCGTCAGTTTTGTTTTATTAACGACGCGTCCGTTCAATATTTTCTTCTAATATTATTATTACATAACGAAACGAAATAATTTATCAAGATTCCTTCATCTTTTCTATTCATCTTACCTGTCGCGTTATAAATAATATTATAATTTATTAAGAATAATATCGAGAAATTAGAAAATCTCCTACAGATCACTCTTCTGATTCGATTGTATTAACTAAATTATTCCATCATTTGAAATAAATTAAATGAATTATTTCATATTTCAACCTATATATTGAAATAGAAATCTAGATAACTAAACGAAGTAGGTTTTCTTAGTACAGTTCTCCTTTCTTGTGTTAAATGTAAGACTATAGATTGACTAGATTATTAATTAGTTATGTTGGAACAAAAGGTTGAAATACGTAATTCACATTCTGTTCCATTTGCCGCATGAATTTTCTATTGTAACGTCATTTCTGGACTTTTACCAATAACCTTCATTATTTCTACGATGAAGTTGCCATTACAAACGTGTTCCGTTTTTAACTCGTAATGTCATTAATTATCGGTAATATCATCGCATATTTCTCGTTTTATCGAGAAATTTGTGTCTGTTAGAAATATTTCGGTTTATTTGTAAAATGGGACGGAGTTTATCACTGAAATGTGTGTCAAATATTAAACTCTGACAATAGCAAACAGTCACAGTACAATTTTTAAATCAGTCACATTACGTTTACAAAGTATTTTTAAAACTTATATCGATATTCATTAAAAAATATTATATCAATATCAATATTTATATCTATTTTAAATATATATTCCATACCGCAATGCTGATTACGATCGTTTTATAAATCGGGATACAAAGTAGCTTTATTTTCGATAGATGTTTGCGACCGCGTGCAATGCGCTCGGTAGAACCAATGTTTGTCGCGAGCGTTATGATATTTTAATTTTAATCGTAATAATTACACATGAAATTCAAGTCAGAATATATTCGTCGATTATTGCCAACTACCTAGCCTTTTATTATTATTATTATTATAAATACCTTTAACATATATCAGATTGAAACTTGCAAGGACAACAAAAGACAAATAAAACGAATAAAATTTTGTAAAGGACTAACTTTGTTTGAAACAGTCAAGTGGAGTTAACAACAATTGTCTGCTTGTTATTACGTTAGCAGAATTGTACTGTTCTTTCCTCTTTTAATTTTCTCGCCTATAGTGTTTTGCTTGTCGGGATTCGACTAGGATTTGAGGACGTAAGTATGTCCAGAAGCGTTCAAGTGTATCGAATGGAGGGACAGATGGAGATATTTTATTTGAATCGTGCTTGCACATACTGTCTCCGATAATTTCGTATCGTAAATCCTTTTTGAGGGTGAATTACATACTTTTTATCGAATTACATTGATATGATCGGGATGACACACTTCGCGATGACCTGTGCTCGACACGTGTCGCTCGCTCGAACATTCCTAAATCGCGTGTCCAAAAACAACGATAGTACTCAACTTTGTAATTGTAAAGTAATAGCGCATGCACATGTTGCAGCTCGTTATGCATAAATCAAAGTTGATGCGCGATCATCATTCGTTCACGATGAAAGTCTGACGCGCGTCATTTGCGTTCCACTAGCATCGTCAACCTTTTGCACGAATAATCCTCCTGTTTAGGGATTCCTTGTTTCTTTCCTGTTCCCGTGAAAAATAAGTAGAAAGTGTATTTTATTGCAAAAAGATTAAACTACGATAGAAATTGATCTCGCGTTCAAAATCGTCCATTTGAATTTGCTGCGTTTGTCGAAACGTGTCATTTGTTTCTACGATTCAGTGTACACGTTGAGCAGTCGTATACTCGTGAGATGATTTTTATAGAAATGATATCGCAAGTCAACGCTTATAAAAATGGAATGTCTTATTATTGCAAAAATAGTGAAGCGTTTCGATAGTTCGATATGTAATAAAGCGTTAACAAAGTGTTTTATAGTGGAAAACCGCGTTCGCTGCGGCGGCTTTTTTTAAAGGATTTTCCTATTTGGCGGTACGGGACAAATAGGCCCCGTGATGAACTTTGCTATTTCGCGGTACGGGGCAACAGTGTCCCGTAGCAATTTTGATTGAACGGTCGTATCGTCCTTTCCAATTTGGCGCTACGGGATTACCGTAACCCTGTACTCATTTCGACATACAATATCTTTCCTATTGCACTTTCACATTTCAAAGATTTATGAGATATATTATAATATGTTTAATACAATCGTCTGTTGAGAAAGGGTTTGTTCGAAATTTTTCAAAGAGATTGCAACGGCTAAACTGGTTAAATAGAATTCATTAAATCGCCATCTATAATCTATCGATCGATACTGATTACGATTGACCTCTGTCTCTGCCCCATTTTCTACTTCCCTTATCCCTGCGAGGTTTCTTCGTATATCGTCTAGTCCTTATCTTACAGCTTCACCTCTTTTCATGTACACACGACTCTAGCCAAGTGTCGGTAGACAACCACAAGCGTTCATTTATAGTTCCCTTCTACCTTTCTGTTACGGTACTAATGTAAGGGTAGTGGCCGTCTCTACCAGCGTATAGATAAATGAGATCCCGGCCAGTGGTTTCTCTGTGGATGGACGGTCAACCATCTCGTGCTATTTACACAACCGCGAGAGCTGAGATTCGGTTTCTTTCTCAGGGCTGTTTGTACAGTGTGTCGAGAATGAGAGATGACGAACGGTAAGGGTGCAAAGGTGTGTACGGCCGAAGGATACCTGAAAATAGAGAACGGGCAAAACGCGAGTGGCGAACACCGGTACACCACCATCGAAGCCGAAGCTTTTGGTATAATAAGAAAAAAAGAAAAAAAAAAAAAAGAAAGAATAGAAAAATACAATATAATATAAAAGACAACGATCTGTTGTCTGGAATTCGTAATTTTATTAGATCGTTAAGGGAATAAATACAACCGACTTCTGAGAAACTCAAATCGGAAATAAAAAAACGCCCGATACTCTGCTTCGTTTTCTGTGCACATAAATGGATTATTGATCGCGATGGAACTCTACGTATCGCTGACAGGTTCATAAGAAACGTGAATGGAAATGGAAGGTGAAACGTGGTGAAGCGCGATGTTCGTGCGTAGGTTCGCGTACGTGGGACAATCAACGGGAAACAATTGCGAATTGCGAAAAGTTCGCATGAACATGAGGAGCGTTCTAACGCCGAATGATTTTTGGCCCGACGAACGTCACCGATAAATCGTTCTGGATTGTTACCAACGTATACTCCTAACCCCACGCCGGTTTCCGAAAGTGGAACTACAGGCCGTGTTGGTCAGCGGAAGCAAAATCAGCAGGTCGTGTCGAAAGTTTTGCAAACCTGCGCTCTGGAGGCACAGTCGAATATCTGATACCGCAGCCACAATTTCTCGACACCGTGACGTGCGTGTGCATGCGTCACGTGCATGCACACGTAAATACCCACACCGTTACCGGTAAAAAAAAGAAAGAGAGAGAAAACATCAAGCCCTTGATCAATCGAGTTTCGCTATTCGTTTCTATTCGAAGAGATCCGCTTTCACGTAAAAATCAGTCGTGTACAGAATATCCGACTGATAAATGTTGAGGTTATTAGATGTATGTGAATACAAAGGAACGCGTGGATAAATTGTAAGATAGAAGATATATATTTTAAAATACTGAAAGTGTAAATACAAATCGGAATATAATATGAGCTGATCCAGTGTTATCCTATAACAGAAAACCCTCAAGCCAACGTCGCCTATCTACTGTTTATGGTTTGCCTTCGACGCAGTCTTTTATCTATACGCTGTCGATGGCTTCGGCGCTTGAGAAAACTAAAGACCAGATGTAGAGAAGCGATGACCATTTCAGCAATAAGAAACAAAACACAAGTTGCATATGCGTCCTTTGCAATTACCAACTTACTCCGTTTACTTCGCAGACTCGATTTCGTCAGAGATCCATTTCGTCTAGAAGCACAGACACGCTTTTTCGCAGATTCTAAGAAGCTTTCACACCTTCTTCTTCGTCGCATTTATCTAAACTCATAAACGAAAGAAATCCTACATTCTATCATATAGTTTTATAGTTTGCCTTTTCGTTTATCGACGAGACTCTCGAGATCAGAATTGGTTTGTTCTTTCAATTGTCCTTTGTATCGCGATTTATTCTAGAGCGTAGACGATATAGGCGACTGTAGGGTACTTTGATGCTGCCACTGCACTCGTTCTTTTATATAATGTTCATTTAGCGAAGTCTACTCTGCAATTTACGTTCCGCGACAATAAAGCGCGAGCCGCGCGCTTATGATTGTTACCGAAAAGGCGAAACATCGGTACGTGTGTGTGAGTGCGAATGTGTGTCTGTTTGAAGTCGATCAAAAAGCGCGCGAAACAATTAGTTAGCTGGTATATTCGGCCTGTTAGCATTTAGCATGCATCGTCGAAGCCATTCAAGAAATACGTATCTCTACGTACATATACTTCATCATATGCAAAGTCTAAGTTTCGTTCACTCACCGTACCCATATTCGTTAATCAATTGTTTCATTCTAACGTGTCAGTTATACGATTCTTTTTTAATTCATTCAACGATATTTGTAGAATTAATTTCTCAAAGGAAAAGCTATTACACAAATTAGATTATTAGTCCATTTCGCAATGTCTAGGGCAAAGATCATCTAAAACGACAACCGAATCGACATTAGTTTCCTCTCTCGTTCGTTCCGCTGAATTAAATAAATTAAAGAATCCTAAATAATATCATCCGTGTCCAGTGCATTGATTGAAGGCTAAATTATAAAAATAAAATTATTATAGATTATAAGATGTAATAATTCTTGTCTTTAATCTAATAATTATTTCATTCGATTAATTTCTATCCGAGAAAGGCACGTCTATACTTCCAATTTTATTCTTCAAAAACTGACCGTTAGCAGCGTAACGAACCAACAGAAAATCGCCGCTCGCTCGTACCAAAGAAACGATTGCCCTCTGCCATTCGTATTACGAGCCATTTTACAAAGCATCGTTTACGATACGTTGATTAAATTTTTTCAGTCACACACGCACTTACTTGTCGCTGAATCTCTCAAATTCAACATGAACGTGTAAACGACGAATCGCGTAACTTCTTTCGTTGGATAGTAATATTCAACGCGCGTAAGAATCAAGTAGAGAAAATCTTTTACCTCGGAGATACAACGCGATGAACGTGGAACCGGAGTTGGACGGGACTTTCATAATAAGGTACGGAAAATGGTGCAGCATCGTCGAAGCGTAAGATCGGTCCATATTTCCGGTAATTTGTAGGCAATTTCCGAGCTTCGAATGCTCGGTTGCCCAATTACAGCGTGAGACGGTATTATTGAGATTTTCATATGGACCATAGCTTACAGCGTAGCTTTTAAGACGAACGAACTCCTCTCACTCGTATTTCATGGTCTAACGGATACTCCCATTCCCTCTTTTGTCAGTCTCCATTCTTCCTGTTGAACTGGAAAAAGGTAAAACGAAAGCCTTCGGAGGATTTTATTCCTCCCGGTGTCGCGATCCTTCGCCCTCCAAGTAGGCCGCTTCTTGAGCTTTTATTCTATTAGACGGAAGATACTTACTAAATTACGTTAACTCTCTGACGTTTCTCTCTCTCTTTCTCTTTCTTTCTCTCTCTCTTTCTCTCTACCGTGCGCACTCGTCCTATATTTCGAAAACAAAAGAGAAGGATATGCCAAGCTGCGAGTTCCAAGTTTCGAGTTATACACAGGAGACGTTAACGGGTCTAAGAAGAACGCTAAATTTCAATGGGACTCTGCCTTTTGAACGAGTTTCGCGTACAAGGAATAATCTTTTAACGTTCCTTTCTCGATCATCCTTTATCTCCGTACTTCGTTAGTACTTGTGGTTTCTGTTGGTTTTTTACCTAAGAAATTACCTTGCTATGATTTGTATAGCCTAATGTTTAGCGTAATATTTGTATAGCGAAGACAACGAGGCATACTTTCGTCAGAAAATTCGTACAGATTAAGCTTACTATTTTAAGCAATTATGAATAACCTGATTAAAATTGAAAAAAAGCGTCGGATCAAATATTGTCAATAGTGCTCAGCTGCATCCTTACAGAGCGATGTAGCTGAGATGAATAGGTGTTATCGCGGATCGAACGACGTATTTTATTGATATGCCGTGCACGCAGGTCGGCCGGTACGAGACGCGGCGAATCAATTTACGAAGACAAATTGACCGAACGAGACTCAAACTCATGAGGAATCGCCGCTCGTAAATCGAAATGATACCGCGATTTCATCGTTTACCGAGACGTCGGATTCTTCCGATTCCGACAGAGACTCGTTTTAACTCTCACTCAGAATCGCTTCATACGCTAGACATTTACATCGCGTTTTCATCCTCTGTACTCGACGTGGCAAAAACACCGAACATCTCCTGATCATTTTTTAACTAGAGTTTTATCACCGGCGTAAGTATTTGCAGTTGCAGCGATATGGAAAAGTGTCGGAAACGTAAACCAGTCTCACGATACTTTGACACGTGCGTAGTGTACACGCGAATGAGTACGTTTCAGTCTGAAGTCTGAAGCACGTACTTTGCGAACGAAATCGACGAAAGAGTAAGTCGCGCGACTCAAGGATGTGGAAACAGCGACTACGTACTCGCTTGTCGAACCGTGACGTCGCGAGTCCTACTGTTCCCACAGGAGTACCCGGAAACCTCTCTTTGCCACGGCTCCTTACTCGCCGTCGCGTCTGTCGCGTCGTCGTCTCGTAACCCGTAAAGCAGAAGGAGGACTGGCGCGGTGGAGGATGCTCCGAGAACTGCGTACGGGTTCGATATTCTCTAGCTTTGCATTTTCTTTTTTCTTTCTTTTTCTTTTCGTAAACGTTTCGCCGACAACTTAAGTACGTAGCACTGTAGAACTGTCTGCCACGATCGCGACGTATATAAACATGGCTACGCTTCACAGTCGGTGAGTTTCTCGCGTGGATTTCTGTCGAAAGACTCTTTTTCGTTGAATCTTGCGATCACGTGAAACCAGAGATAAGCGATAAACAAGAGAAAGAAGGAAAGCAAAGAAATATTTTCAAACATTTTCGGTAGCTTCGACGAATTAAAAATTTAACTCGAATCGAATTTAGAAACTAGGTGAGAATTTAATGGAAAATATTTTATCAGGAATCTATGATAATCGGGAATCTTTGATGCATCACGCGACGATAATGTTTTCTGCAAACTAATACAAAATTTAAGGAGACATTTGACAGTTACACTTACCTCTTTCGCTAATGAGTCGATAAATATCTTTACTTTGGACGATTCACGAATGCGTAATTAAAGATGGCGAAAGCTGTACACGCCTTTGTGTCAAACTTCTATCGAGAGAAATGTCGGATTCGGTGTACCTTATTAGATTATAACCGGGTCACACAAATAATCTTTATCACGCGAAGAATTAACACGCAAGCTTCATCTATAAATATACAGAATGTGAGGAGGTTTGCTCGCGTGCAGAGGTATCTTGAGCGATCTTTAATTATCAATAACTAAAAAAACAAAGCCGAGAATGCAATTTTTTAATTCTTCAGTTTCGTCTTATTTTGGCTCTGAGAACCATCCCTTAAATTTCCTGATACCTGTAGCCGAACACCCTGTATATTTATATAACACGTTTGAAAATACGCACGCGAGCGTAAATCTGTCGAAACGAAAATCCGTTACCATGTTCCGGTTGGAAAAATGGAAAAATGGAAAAAAACGGTACGCAGCTTATAAGAAGAATCAGCCACCACGAAGCGAACAGTAATCCCGAATCCCGAACGATAGTTGTGACCAAAGATCGAATCGATTTCGAAACTTGTTTAAAATGTCGATCGATGTATCGCTTCGTACAGTCGATCGTTTCGGAGCGTGAACGAATCGACGAAGAAAACAACGAACGTTGTATATCGTGTTTCGGACTTGTAAGCGTTCTATCTGTGCAGAGTGGCAAGGCAAAAGGCGAAGCAAAGTCAAATCGAAAGGAAAACAGAAAAGTATGAAATTAGAAAACTACAGAAACGTTTTCCAGCTAATGTGACAGAGTGTACTTATTCGATAGAGTTGAGATTGAAACCAGAGCCAGAGGTCGTGGTGAGTCGCGCGACGTTAGAGAGGGCGTGCGCGTTCTACCAGCCTGCGGGATCAGTCGACATCCGAAGCGGCACTCACGTTCCGCGACTATACCGCGCGCGCGCCTTTATCTTGCCTCACTAAATTGTCCTTTTGAGTTTGCCCGATCGAACCTCCTGTTATTCATTGTCGCGATAAACGTCGCGAATATCGAGCAACGCTCGCGTTTCACCGGTGAACGAGCAACCGAATTTTAGTGTTCGCGCGCGAATGCTCGCTCGACGATCAGGGGCTCGTGTGCCCGATTCCTGAATTAATCCCATCGACCTCTAATCGATCGAGGATCGTCTGAACCGCGTCATTCGGTAAACGGATCACGACCGCCATGTTCTTTATCCGTGTACGTTTCATCGATCAGTGAAAAAAGTTTCTTTTTCGTGCGCGTTCTGATTCTCGATAATAACTTCACTTGGCACCAAGTTTATCGATTTTTCATCGATCGGAAGTCAGCTACGGAATCGAATTCCGACGTTCTTTCTCGAATGTTTTGTTTTTTTTTTGCATTCGTGTGTTTTCTCCCGAACGAGTTTGAAATTTTTTTCCGGTAGAACAAGAACAGGTTGAAAAGTACTACGCAGATGTGTGTTGTGAGATTCCGGCGAGATAGACATGCATTCAACGAGTGATGATCAGTGGTGCTGGTGGCGTCTTGTCATTGTTTGTGTTTCATTTCCAAAGTTGTACCTGTCTCGTGCCTCTTCAACAACGGTGAGTAATGAATCGTCTTGTTTTTTTTTCTATGATTTTAGATTATTAGCGTTCTATCCTTTGTTCTTCCTCCTCGGTAAGAGATTCACAAGTCACGAGAGGCAAAACGTTACGGTCGTTTCCTGTAATTTCTAAACAGGCGATTTTCTCGAAACGACTCTCACGAAAATTTGCCTACGACTTCCTTTAGTGAATTTTTCGAGAAGTTTCATTTGTAAGGAAATCAATAACGGTTAAAGCTGATCATATAGCCATTATATACTTCGTGTATGTTCGATGCGTTTGCGAACGATTGTATTTCCGCTGACCAATATGTCTATTAAACGAAACACCGACAATCTATACAGCGAATTAATTATGTTATGTATGAGGTTATGATAGTAAAAAATCTTTGCTTTTTCATTCTTTTCTTTTAGTATTTTGTTATTATTTTTCCATAGACATTTTTCTCGAATTATACGTCGTTTCTACTGTTTTTCGATTTGCGATTAATACCCCAAAGAGAGGTCGCCATTTTCATCTTGCTTGTCGGTTCATTTGATAATTAAATTTGTAACATGATTCGAAGGGAGTCCAGAATAACGTGTCGACAATGGAAAATTAATTTTTCTTCTACGTACATGATACGCGTACCGCATACGTATGTACGTATAGCGTGGATAGTAAATAGAAATATGACTGAACGACGACTTTGACGGTTCCTGGAAATTGATCGACGCCATTGAATGGCAGACATTGGACGATGAATAGACATGTTACGTCTAATGCGTTATGAAATCATCTTTACCGATAGGTGACTCAGAATCGAGTTGCAATGAGGTCGTTACAGCTACGATAATGTATAAAGATTCACTCGTTTATGAAACTCGAACGAGTTCCCTTTCATCTATCGAATCCATCGCGACTATTTGATTTTAACTGAAATGATCGGATCGAAAAGTATTTGCATGATTAAAAGACTCGTTACACAGCATTATTCTCGTGACAGAGAGGGCGTTACGATCGAGCCTGAATTAACACTGTAGAATATAGAAGATTGCTAGAACCCTGCTAAAGTAGAGAGGGTGATCAATGACGCATGCAATGACAGGCATACTCTGACAATGAGTCTTAAGGGATTTAGCTTATGCCGTACAATCAATCCAACCAATGGATCGTGCCTTAGAGAAACCGTGTTCGATTATCGGTTGCCTGAATTATGGTAGAGATTTCATTTAACGAATACGTACGATAATCCAAGATGGCTACGTGGTTAATAAAAAATTAATAAACGACGTAATATCGAAAGCTTCAAAGTCATTAACTGTAATGTACGAGTTCGTATAATGTAAAAAAAAAAAAAAAAAAATCACTTTGACATTTTTCTGGAAGAAAGTCAATATGCCTTTCATCTCCTCCGGCGAATGAAAACAATATATCACCATCGATCATACCTTGTCAGTTCGTGCAAACGGAAAATTCGTAAAAATCCTCTGTCCTCTCCGCGATGAACCAATATTTACGAACAAACTTCAACTATTGTGATTAGTAAGAAATACCGATTTATTGCTCGGAAGATAACATATACATACTATGATTACTAAAAATACGTTATCAAGTCGGATCATCCGTCGATAAATTTCATTTCTAACATTGCGAACTGAATCGTCGTGGATAAGGTACGTATAGAGACCATATTAATGTCTAACGACAAGTGTACAAGGTAACCGCACTACAAGCTTGTCTAAAAGTAAGATCTTCAACGAGAGTCGCACTAATTTTAATAAGCAGCGCGTACTCGAGAAACAATTAATTCGAAGGTCGTGTTTGCCGCAAAAAGTTCGGGAGAACTATCGATCAATTTTTTGACCATTCGGAAAACCAATTGAGATTTAACGAGGTGGGAAAACACGCGTACAGTGCATTGTTCCCGATCTGCGTTTGTTCAAGTTGGAAAAAAGAGAATGGTTTTAAACGTTCTGTTCGCGGCTCTGCTATATACGCATGCATGTACCATACATATTATGCAGCTACCCAGCTACAGAACGGTAGACTATGCGTTAATAAGGGGAAAAATCCCTTCGTTCACCTTTGTTCGTCAACACCTGCCGCATCACAGACCGTAGAAATGCTATTTCAGCTTACCACCGCTTCTCTAACGAGCGATCAATTCCGCATCCCTAGGAACCTTTGATAATGCGTGGCCTTTGTTAAACGATAGCAAGACGAGTCGGCTTTCCCCTCTTTATTCCTTTCTCTGTTTCAGAAAAATGTATGTCGCAATTTAAAACGGAACAGAGATAAAACTCCGTAGCGGCGAGAACGTCTCACGGTCTTGTTTTAAAAGAAAATTCAATGTTAAATTATGCGTTATATCGTACAGAATACTTCAAATATGTAATACGATCTACGCTCGGATTTAATATAAATGAAACGAGACTTTCTGTTATTGAAATAATAAATTCGATATACGTGTGTAGTTTTTTATATATATATATATGTTAGTGTCGATGAACTTGCTTCCATTTTAATGAATTCTTATCTAATTATAACATAGCTACGATAGCATTTCACGTATATATACTTCAAAAGATACCGACCTTTGACAGGAAAGCTAATTGCTCGTCTGTTAGAGTAGCAATATTTCTTCTACGTGGAGCAGAATTTAACTGTTATATAAATCATAAATATCTTGTCAAAAATGAGGTAAAATACATGTTCGTAGAGAAACGTTCTTCTTATCTTTAATGATACGATTCGCATTTTAGTATTAGCGTAGTCGCGTTAAGGTAGAGATTAACGTAGAATAGAGAAATTGTAGTTGGAAGGAGACGATTGAAAGATGATCTTTGAACTTTTGGCCTTAATACGAACGAGGTCGTTGAGGAGCGAGCTTCCGATTCTTTGGAGAAACGCTTAAAATTCAAATGTGAGTTCGGTGTCTTCTTAGATTGACTGGAAGACTAATACCGAAGAAGGAAGAAGTCTCTGGAACGAGAGTATAATTTTTCTATAAATCACGCTAGTATAATCCTCAAAATTTGTCAGCACTTTCGATCGCAGAAACGATAGGTTACGATCTTTTTATTAACGCTTTTGAATATTTCGCTTTAAAACGATCTGATCGACGTGGATTCATCGCGTAACAATGGAGCGCGTTTTACTTGCAACTGTAGCATAGAGATTTCAACAAGAGAGCTTTTCAAGCATTCAAACGCAAACGGTGATCTCCTTCCCCATGAAATATGTGACTGTCAAGCACGATATATTGTTTAAAGTTCGGAGGATGCCAATGTCTTACGTTAACCACGTAACATTAGGAAACTTCCTTCAAACGTTTGATATTAACAGAGAAAGATACCATTTTTACTATACAAATCGAATAATTAATACACGAACGTGAACCAACGTTTACAAAGGTTGTTATCATAAAGAAATACTCGTGGAGAATTTTCAAACGCGTGTATTTCTAAGATAGTGCATTAAAAGAGTGTGCGCGCGTGTGTGTGTACGTTCCATGAATTCTATTAGCGACACGACGAATAAAACGGTATCGGTTGAAAAATCGATCGAAATGGAAAGAGATAATACGTAAACATTGGACAGTTTTCTTTAATGTCAGCGTATAGGGCACGAAAAGAAGCAGACGCGTATTACGCTTGAAATTGGCGCAGTGGAGGTGTAGCCTGGCGAAGAGGAAAAATTTGCCACTGGAAAAATTTCCAAGCCGTCGTTTGTGTATGCATGCATTTATCCGTGACATGGTTAACATTCCGCTACGGCGAGAAAAAAGGTATTTATAGAGCGATATCGCGGCGAGAAGGAAGATCGGATAAGATCGAACCGCGGGTAGCAGGTGCATTTCTCGGAATCTGACGCGGTTGGAAGGAAGAAAAAAAATTTGGTGGTCTCGTTTCACTTTTTAGGGGTTTCGCGGCGCCGAAGATTTCATCATAGCGAATGTAGAGGTAAAGGGATGGGAAGAAGGCAGGGGAGTATGTAGGGATCAGTTGAGCGGAAAGCTCTTTCGCTGCAAAATACTTGCAGCTATGCATGCATGAATACCGGTATTTGGAGGCCATACAGTCGGTGAATACCAGTACCCGCGAGAGATGGGTGAGTCGTACAACCGATCGAACGTGTATTCATCCGTGTGCCGGTAATTCGTGCCCGACACGTTACAAACGAAAAGGACGATAAACATTTGAGCAAGGTTTTCCAACATTTGTATAAGCAATCGAAGATAAACGAGTAATCTTCTTTTCATCGCAATTCTGATTTTCCAATGTATGCATCGACTATTTGCCGTTATTATAAAATCATCTTTCAGTTTCGTAACGGCTATACCGAATTCCTTTCTAAATATTCAACTCGATAGTTCAGATATTCTACGAAATACACCTACCTACACGTACGATAACCGACGCAACGAACGAAAATCTTGGAAAAGGCGAACATGCGATACGAGTTATACGGATAGATACGTACGTGTACTTTACATGTATTTGCCGTTTAGTGTTAGTTACCGTGGGACGAATTACGTGGCTGTTGCGTATTCGATAAACATAAATCGTTGCCTCTTAAGATAACTGGAAGATTTTCGGCACGCGATAAAACTGTTTCCTACGTGATTTACCTACGACGCTTCTTTCATCCGACAGATTTACTTTCTTTTTATAGTCGCTTTCAAGCAAGAGATCGCCGAAGGTTTTTTCACTCGATCGTTGGATCGCGCTCCTGGGAATTGACTTAACGCTGAGTTTCTATGTAAATTGTGGTTCGCGGCGAGATCTGACGGTGATTCGAACGATGCGTTTAAACGTGTCTTTCTTCTACGTTCCTTTCCGATCGACCGTTCCCCAACTTTCAAGTATCTACAGAAAATTCCATTTCTGGATAGAATAAATTCTTTGCTGCATTTTTCCTACCTTAAAAAGAGAAAGAAAGAGAGACAGGGAAACAGAGAAACGTATTTCGTGTACTTCTGTTAATAATATCGGAGAAATGCTGCAACTTGTTTAGTATAAAAATGGTACAATTTTTTTGTAACGTAAATGGCAGTTGGAAACCGATATACGATACGTGCTGTTTTACTCGGAACGATCAAATATCTGGCAAAACACGGACGATACGAAAAAATGTTTCGTACGAAAGTTGCACGGTATCGAGGGGGGCGTATTTTTTTCCTCCTATCTGTTTGGTCTTGCGATGACCTTGCAACCTGCTGTAGAGATAACGTTACAATTTTTCAATTGTTATTTCCATCTTTTATTATATGTCCTTGTAGCTAACATTCAGATGTTTTCAAAACGCTACAAAGTTACGTCCTACACATAATCCAGCACTAACGTTGTTCGATGTTCCATCGTACAGAAAGATGTTTTCGATAGTGCTGTTACTGGTATGACATTGTCGGAACGCAAGCTCACAGTTTTCCAATGTTTCCAAAACAGCTCGTCAATTCCCGAGCGGTAAATTTCGGTACGAACATAGTTGCTTGTATAGATCTGATTTGAAAGTTCGTATGCTGATGCCAGATGCTCCAAAAGACGCGATTTCATAGTATTTTGAAAACATCTGATTATCAACTAATAGAACATGCGATAAACAACGGACATATCCATTTCAAAATCTTAGTGTCGCCTCCAAAGAACGTTTGAAGGATATCGCAAGATCAAAGAGATAAATAACGCAGTGCGTGGTTCCTCTCGATATCGTACGACTTTCCCCTTAAACATATTTTCGTGCCATTCGTATTTTTCCAGATATTTGATCGTTTCCAGTTAAACCGGGCATGTTGTACGTAGTTGCATGTAGAGTAACGCGTAATGACCTGTAGAACTAGAGACCACTTTTACCTGGCTCGCGCTACCGTTTCATTATTCAAGGTAGGAACATTGAGGGAAATTGCGCGCAATTGGCCAAGCGCACGGGCAATTCGTCTTTGCGAAAGTTTTATCGGCTAATGAGTATATAGGTAACACGGTGGCTCGTGCGTTCGTCATTAGTCATTAGCCAGTTTCGTCGAGCGAGAATTCGTTTTAATGAATTTTACGAAACTCGTCGATCACTCGCGTAGCGGAAAAAAGCTATCGCCGTTGGCCGGCCGCTCTTAAATATTCCATTCCAAGATATATCTGTCCAGGGATTAAACTCGATTTTTAATACGCGGGATTATAAGCGAAATTTCATTTTTATATTTACGTTTTAAAGTTAGAAGCGCCAACAGTCTCAAAGCAATCGCGTCGCTTCGCATCTGGCAAAGGACTTCCCATAGAAATGTCGTATCGTATTTTACGTTTATTCGTTGTTTGTTTTCGAAGAGATCGATTAAAAATATTGCTGGCAAAAAAAAAAGCATCTCGTTGTATCGAGAAATTCGGTACGCTATTACGTGCATATGGCAGAAGCATGTAACGTTTCGGTAGTACTTAAGATTTATTTGACATTTTTTATAAACAAACACGTAATATGGTAACGTTCACCACGGTCAGAACCGAGATTTATGTGACGATCTGTGCGCGATCGATCGGGTTAACAATCGCATGTTAAACATATTTCAGATGAAAAAATACGACGTAAAATAAGATAACAATTGATGTTGTCTGTGATTAATTTTTAATTAACTTTCACGATTGGTTCGTAACGAGGAACGGAATGAAGTCAAAAAAATGTAAACAAGTATTTTCCATTGCTGGTCTTTGTGACACGCTAATGAGTAGAAAATTTAAATAGCAGCGAACAAAGTTGCTTAATTGCTCCTGGTTGAATAATTCCTGAAAAAAGATCGGCCAAAGAAAACCGAGTGGCCGTAAATTATTAACGACTACTTAGCGAAAAATTATAAATAACAGATTCAGACGAGTTTCGAGTCGGTGCTTAAGAGGAGCTGGTAAAATATACGGGATTTTCACGCTATCAATTCTCAGCGTTTTTCTCGTTACCGACAAGTACGAGGAAAGATGAAAGAGAAAAAGAACGACTAGTTGAAAACCGACTGTGCGCGTATTCGCTATAATATCTTGTTCGCAAGTACGAAGATACGTTTGCATTTTGTTGTTGCATATATAACGTAAAGTCTATATGTGTAAGTATTTCGTTGCAATTAACGAGAACACGAATTCAGTAGTAAACGTAGCAGCCAAATGGAAAGGAATAAAATACACAGTTTACGAAAGTCACAGAGCTTGCAGAAATCGCCAAGATTTAGTTAAAGAGGTGAAATGCCATTTGACCCGCGTCCACGTTGACGATCGCGCAAAGAATAACCGAGAATATCCTTGACGTCGCGTCGCTTCGCCGTCGCAGTCACAAAACCGTTGGGACACGCTAACCCACCGTACGACGCGGCACGGAAGAGAGCTTAATTTATGCCACTGTCAAGCTCAAGTATCTTCGCTTTCTCTTATATCTTCGCTTATATCAGGGCGACGAGAACCAAGCGACCGGTCGCGTTCCAACCGTTCGAAGTATCGCGTTTCCTGCTACGGCCAACGAAAATGAAATCCAAACCTAACGTTGTTCTGTTTGCTATTTTTATGTACGCGTGTGCGTATTGTACGTGTCTATGTGTTTCGCATCGCTATATGTATATATGTAAATCGATTAGTGCGAAGACATTTACCTTTTAATTCGACGAGTTCCGTAACTTTCTCGCTTACTTATTTGTATAATTCTCTTCCTTCTCTGTACCCTTTCTTTGGCCGTTTTACTTTTTGCGTTGCTGTTTCTGCTTCCAATCGGAACGCTTCTCCTCTTTTTCCATTTTCCTATTTTATAACGCCGGTAGCAAATTACGTAGCAGTAGTTTCTGCTTAATTATTTCCCTTCCTTTTCAAGAGATTAGACGTTCCGGTGATAGTAATTGATGGGATTAGGCGAGTTCTCACGCGCCCTTGATGGCTCAATATCGTTTCTTTTTTCTCCGTTAAGAAAAGATACTTCTCGGTTCGACCCGAATCACGTCGTATCGTCCCTCGCAGGCCTACCAGGATAACGGCGAGAAACGATGAAATAACCTGACAGAGTCATTCGTGACAGGCCATTCGACGAAATCTTCGCAAGGCTTCTTCCCCATTCCTCTATCGCTTTCGAGTTTGGTTATCTTCTCGTCGGAAATGAATACACACACTGCCACGATTCCATGTCGTCGTCTTTTTAGCTATCGTCAACTTAGCTACTTTCTTTCAACGGTTAACGTCAAACAAAAACTTTACTTCGGTGCGTTTCACGCGTATACTCGTCGTTGCTTGCATTTACTTACGCGCTCCACGATCTAACCCCATGAGAGATTTCTAAAACTAAATTTCGCAGTTAACTGGTTAATTTTCGTGGCACTCTGTGCGTAGCTGCGTTAATATTGTGTTTCCTGCATATGTTTCGTAATATTATTTAAATAGACTGATCCATTATGCAGTGGACAGTGAAAACAATATATATATACACACTTTACGTGGCTAACAACAATTTATGGTTATCATTGTTCCTCGCGAACTGATTTTCCACCGAAATATTTCCTAGCAATGACGTTTAATAGCGTCTTATTTTAACGGCTAAATTATCCTACAACGATGAAATGTTCGTGTTCCTAAAGACGATGAAAATCCTCTTAACTATGATCGCGAACGTACCATGATAAAATATAATTAAAAGCACCGTCCAATTATTTACGTTACGAAATGGTTACTATTATTATGAAATTCGTGTATGACGGACGTTTTGGAAGCGGCGTTGTTTCAAACGAGGATACGCGAGAAAGTTTGGCGCGCGATCGTGTTGGAGATTTGCACAGAGGCCCTTTTAAAGCCTGCCAACGATTCCTTCTTTTCTCAAATCTCTACAAATACCCACGCATTCGAGCAGAGCGTCGCAGCTTTGCTTACTTGCTTAAAAACGTATACAAATGAACGCTAATGACATAAACGTAACGATCATTGTAAAGCAGAGAAGAAAAGCAGTTTCTACCGACGCGGTAGTGGTTTGCGTTAGCGAGCAAGCTAAACTTATTTTTAGTTGCTCTGTTGCTTGGAAGTCGGTAGGTAAACATCTGGACCGCCCAGCATCTTGGCGAAAGTATCACTGTTAATGGCGACTACATTTTCCAGCGTAGCTTGAATGCACCTTGATACGCCCTATGCCACTAACAGAGCTTAGTTCTAATGGTCTGTGCCTCGTGTTACCCAGCTTTCCTATTCTTCCTCCCAAACAAATATCTCAGCTATGATAGTTAACCCGTATCCAGCTACGTCGGCTGAGAGAACGACGAAGAGTGAGGTCTGCGAACGAACGAGGAAGGAAATACTATCCAAGAAGAGAAGAGAGGCTTCTCGTTGGCTCGTAAGGTGGAGTCAGGTTGTTTAAGAAATCTCTTGACGAGGAGAAAGAGAGAGAATGAGCGATTAGCTCGTTTCCTTCCTTGCAATCAGAGAAATAAGAAATAAGAATGATACAGCGACTAATTGTAAGAAAGAGGAAAAGCTAGTAACAGAAAGAGAGAGAAAGAGAGGCGGTAACTAAAAAAAAAAAAAAAAAAAAAAAAAACAAAACAAAAAAAAGAAAAAGAAATATAATGGAGGAAAAGGAGATGGAAGTTTCTTCGAGAAAAGCTGAAACTGTTTACCAACAGACGTAGACATTTCGAAAGATCACTCTACTCGACGCGAGAGATTGGATGGTTGGATGAGGAGAAAAATAATTTCTAGGTAAATAGAATTTTTCGTGTTATCGGTATTTGTGAGCGTACGATTAGCATATTTCAACGCTGTTCTTCCATCGTGCTATTGCGAGTGCTGCAAGAAAGAAATTACGAATTTGTTTTATAACGTTGTTCGTATTTCTTATTCTTTTCATTCTTCAAACGACTTTAGAGCTTCGTGCTGGTGTTTTTTAAAGTTTAAATTCTTTGCCGGTATCGTGAAGTTCGTGAACCAGTAACATTTTCAATTGTGTCGCCCTACGAAAGTGCTGGTAATTACAAAAGTTTCACGATTTCAGGTATTTTCAGTAGAAATTGCACCCGTAATAGCGCTGATATACCTAGTGCGATGTACAAGTCTCTGCAACTTTTTTTCACCATAAATTCCGAATGTTCTTAAGAGGCAACGAGCTCCGTTAAAATTCCGGTTTACGTATAAAACCCGTAGAGATGTAAGCGAAACCACGAACGAACTGTCCAAGTAATGGAAAAGTTACAACGAACGCGATGTGCTTTATTACCTATCTATCGATAGTATCGTATGGCTACGACAGATACAAACGATTCGTATGAGAAGAGTAGACTCAACGTTGAAGTCGTTGTTCTGACATTAACCCAAAGATAAATCTTTCTCCTCAACCTATCTTTGACGTTTCGCAAAATACTAGTACTTTCTGATATTTCCACGAATTTCTGGTCGGAGACGGGACGATGATAAAAAAAAAAAAAAAAAGAAATGACATTTTCCGTTGAATGAAGTCGACTCGAAATAAAAGTGTTCGGACGCGGTATAAATTTCGCTTGTACACGAGAATATAACTATGGTAAATTTGCTTGTCTACGACTACGATACGATCTACCATAAACAGAGCAGTGGAAAGGAAACGCGTCGTGTCGCGTCGAGTTGCACCGCGTCGTGCGCGTAATGTATAACGAAAAACCGCAGAAGCTCGACCACGAGACTCTTTCAATTCTCTTCGAAACGACGACTAATTTTTTCACGGCTCGACGACGAGTTGCATTTTGGATACGAGATTTTCTACGAATCCGACGGTAAGCCGAGAATTTATAATAGAACGTGATATTGTTCCTGAGATTTATCGACCTATATACGTACATGTATTTTTTAGTTAATTTTAAACGAACGTTTTTCTCGTTGCATTTAACGTAGAGTTATATTCTTCAAACGGAATATACTACGAGCATAGCATGGAGTATTCTAACGTGAAATATAACACAATTTTTAAAATACATTCTCGTTAGGGTATATTCGTATCTTTGCCAATGAAAGCAATTTGAACCGGTGGTAATTAATTTTGTTTTTACCGTGCAGCTTGATTTCTATGGGACTTGTACTACGAGTGCCAGTCGTTCTTTCTCAATTGTAACATTTCTGCTGCATTTAGCGGAGCGCGGCTCGTCAGCGTCTTTCGTTGTACCATAGATCCCCACCGAGCAAGTAATTGTCTCCTGTAATCCTACTTTTTCTTGCCAGTCTGTTCCACAGAAATTTCAAGGACGAATTCTACGTTATCACCGTTCACGCTTTAAAGGATTTAATCACGGTTTGATGGCGATAGAGACCGAGAGAACAGGCAATTGCTTGAATTATTTAAACGAGGTTCGTTTCGGGCCAGCTTCGCTGAGACGGCTTCAAATCGAATATAAAGGTAGAATTCTACGAGAAACCGAGATCGTTCGTTCAGCCAATGCTGAATTGCGTGAATCTAACGAGCAACGGTCAGCGATCTATAATTTCCTCGCATAACCCATCCGTGTCAATGATCACTTGAATTTAACTTCTTGCCGGTTCACCTGATATTCTCACCCCCTCGCCCTCCCCCATCATTTTTCTTCAAAATCTTTCCTCTTAATACCTCGGCTTATCAGCTGCCTCGAGATTTCTACGGTGAAACCTAATTTATCAGCGCCGAACCGCACAAACCGTTTCTTCGGTCTCCTTGCATTTACGTAATTGAATTTCAACTCCTGCTTTTTTCCTTATCCGATGGCTGGTTTCTGTCGTCAACTTCACAGCCTCCCTTGGTACGCTTATATCAAGATTTCTTTTATTTTCTTTTTGTTTTTTCTTCTTCATGTTGTTTAAAATGAAAGAGTACATCGTCGTTCGATCGTTCGCGAAAGATCGCTTATCGGCATTTTATATATTTACGAGTGAAATTGTTTAGGCGAAGCGGGACATCGTATCTATAAAATAAAGTTTGTAGCCGCGTATTAAAATCCTATCTCTTGTTTCCTTTCATTCTGCGATCCTTAAGAGGAATCGAGCCGTAGATAATGCGAAATGTTTTAGAGCTTTAAACTATCTATCCATTTTCAACGAACTGAATTGTAAACGTTTTAGACTGCAATTTCGAAGAGTTTAAATGTTTCTCCGGATCGCCGGTCTAATGTTAGAAACTAAATTACTTCATCGCCGCTACGAAGCTTTCAATTACAGTTCTTACCAGTACAAGGCGATTACGATAAATTTCTACCATATATAAAGTTTCTACTTTAAGCTACTTTTCCTTGATAATTTAGACATTGCTTGGTACCGAAAGTTATATGATTTCGAATTTGTGACACGCAAATCCAACTTCCATTTGTTACTTGCTTCCAGATCGAATATATCGAGAGAATGGTAATAGACGTTAATTTACTGCTACGATAACATCTCGTTATTAACTCTACCACTTTCAACGAGATCGCACGATTTAGCCTATGCGATATCTGAAACGGTTCTACGGAAGAACATTTGACTTGGAACGACTCGAATCTCTGGCAAGCTACCTATCTATGCACGTACGTATCGTGCGTGCATAGCGATTTCCCTGATCCTTTAGGATGAATTATTAATTGCCAATAACATCGAAACGAACGAAGCGCGAACATTTTGTCTGGAATAAATTAAATCGCGTGGGAAGATAAAGAAATAAGGATAGAAGACGAGAGAATTTATATCTTGACGCGAAATGAAATATTTCAAAGGTGTCTTTTATTTCGACGATAATCCATTCGTACAGGCTAAGAGGTTGCCTTATCAAAAACGCTGGATCGATGAAAAATTTTATTTAATTTTACGTCATTAACTTGAAATCCAGTAATGTCAGATTAATATAATAGTTGGAATAGTTTTTATTTATTCTGGACGTGAGATTTTGACCAGCGCGTTAATACGCTCGACTATACGCTGGAAGTAAAATCTGATGTCAACTTGAAAGTTAAAGAAAAAGGGAATTGCCTATAAATGACAATGATTGATCGACGTCTATTTAAAAACTCGTTTAAACGCTGTCCATCATCCCTCGAGGTTCTTGAATTTTTTAATCCTACGTAACTCTTGTTAATACCGAAAACTAATGGATTTTACTAATGGTTGTTTTGTCTCGTAGATAAATAAATTAATAAATTAATAAATAACACGAGCGTACGTTTATATTTTCGTACATGCACGGAGGTGCAACGAGCAGAGGTTTACGGATTTGTGATTCTCATCAATTTATTACTTATATTTTGCGTAGCAATATCGGTAAGATTATAAGCGAAACTTTATAATGCAAGAATTCATGAAACTTTCAGTCGCTTTACAAAGTCGTTTTATACAGAAGTTGCATAATACGCGTTAATTGTATATAGAGGCAGCAGCTGAAGCTTCCTATGAAAGTCGGTATTATACACGAGCACGCGTATAATACATGATGCACTGGTATCTACACGTAATTTAAAGTATCAGGATTTATGGATAGCACGAGAATAGCCATTATTATTTATCGACGTTCGTTCAGTGTCTGACCGTGGATCGATGCATAAAATATTGGTTATCGGACCTCCGTCACGCTATCGTTCTCATTGTCAGCATCGCTTATGAGTTTCCATTGTTTGAGCTTGTACCGTAATATCTTTTTAGATGCGAGGAAGATTTTGCAATAATTGACAATGAGAGCCAGCTTCGGGGACGATGTTTCTCATCAAATAAAACCGATACGTTTCATTAATATTAGATACAATTGATCGTACCAATGGCTATTTCGTCGAATTATTCAATTTATCATAGAATTCATTATTTTAATCCGTCTTTGTAAATACGCGTTATATCGTCTACAAGGAGAATATACCTTCTTTCCGTAACAAAAGAAGCGTCAGAATTATAGATGCGTAGTTAATAATTAGAATTAATAATCGGAAGATTCTCTCGCTTCTCAATTTTAAAGTCTCTTAAAGTTTTAACATACACACGCAACGCACATTGTGACTGTACACACAGTGAAACTTGCAAAGTGAAATTAAAAAAAGAACGCGTAGCGTGTACGTGTAAATTTTTGGGAAGAATGCGGCGGAAACAAACCAGGTTGTCGAGCAAAGACAAGAGTTTCGATCGAGCGTTTTTGCATAAACTAAATTGTTACTTCGATCGATAGTTTTTGCGTTAGCTGGAAACGCACGACCGTCATACCAGCCGCCCATATGGCATGCGATTGAATTATGGACAGATCATGTTTCACCATAATTACTTAGCTGCTTTAGTCGAAACACGTGGACAATGTACCGGGACAGCATCGACCATTGAGCCCCCTGACGCAGATCGGACCAATCCAATCGGATAGCAGCTAGTTCTGCTGACGATCCTCCAACTAACCGAAGGATGTCTTATCTATCAGCGTATTAATTCCGTGGTACGCTACGATAATATTCGATTACAAGAATAGACAAGAATAGCGGAAGCAGGTCGTTCGAAATATCTGTATTCTCTTTGTTTCGACGCGTACGCGTTTCAACATAATATTATACGTGGCAACGGAATCGTGTAACGTACGATCTATGTCAAGTGTGACACTCGGCGTGTAATGTCAAGCTGATGCATAGCTCGGAGTATTGACTCGTCTATCTATCCATCTATTCATCTATGCTTCTGTTCCTTGAATCGCGCACTGTTACAGTTTGTAGGAAATAAGGGATTGGTAATGCGAGCAGACAGACACGGTGAACACGGGATGATTACACGAGCTATCTTCGTTGTGTGCCGCGCCCCGCTTACGAACCGATACTATTTGTCTCTCGTACACATCGGTCAATTAAGGCCTATGTGCTTTTGTGTCCTTCCAGCGAGCAAACTTACCCGCGCGCGCTCTTCGTCCCACACCGTCAGCCGTCGCTGACAGTGCTGAGCATTGCGAAACGTCGCGTCCTGCATTCCAGATTCGTTTCGACTAGTCTTGGGACAGACAGAGAGAGCAGCGCATAATTGGAAAGCAAAGCGAACGTAATCGTCGTATTTCAGGATTCCGAGGCTAAAGGTTTATTTCCCTTCGGTGAAATTGGCCTGCGTTCGATCTAATTGCGCTTTATCTTTTCATTGCCGTAATCGTAGAAAATAGTAGGTAGTAATCGTGTTCTCTCGAATTTCACGCGTTACATATTTCGCTATTTGTTTCGTCTGTCGTGCAATAACGTTGCAACGTCTTTTTCTTCGGAGAAACGCGACAGTAACGCGACTGGTTTACTAACTCGTAACTCGTAAGGATTATTGCGGTTTACTAACCAACAGCAACGATACTATCAGGTTCTTTCAGAAAAAAAAAGAAAAGAAGGCGAACTAACATTATCGTACGACGGTAAGAAATAGCGAAATATGTAACGCGGAAAGTTGAGAAAAATACGATTACATCCTACTATTTTCTACGATTACGGCAACGAAAGGATAACGCGTAATTAAGCCACGCGCGAATCAATTTCACCGAACGAAAATCAATTTATGGTCTGTGAATGCGACGTTTACATTCGCCTCGTTTTCCAATTATGCGCAGCTCTTTGTCGCTCGTTTTTTTATTCGTTCTTAATGAAGCATCCGTTTCGGGATCGTTGCGTCGTGACATCGGAATTTTTGGGATCGCATCATCGGCAGTAAGTTGCCCGAAGTACAGCTCGACCGTGTTACGAAAGGATAGGCCATATATAAGCAGCTGTTATTGGCAGGCTCGATATACGCGCGATAATACGACATATAGAACGCGTATACCGCCCACGTTCATTGCCTAATGGCTCATATGGTGAACATACAGCAGGTGCACTGTGTGTATACCGTATGCTTGCTCCTTGCAGCATACTATGGCACGTGTAAATTGCCGCCTAGAAATATCAAACCTACCTTGTTCACGAGTTACTTACTCTCTCGGCCACAAAACTATCTTACACGATATTATTATATCGTCGAACGAGTATTACGTGATTATTCCTTTGTCGTTATTTCGAAAAACATCGATCTCCGTACATACAACTTTCATACAACGATATTGGACTCGACGAACACATAGTTTTACGAAATCGCGATATTTGGAAAACGCGACAAGCAGATTCTTTCGATTTCTTTTTCTCTTATCTTTTCTAACGTTGCATACTGCATATGTATAAGAGAATTTGCCACGCAATGACTATTATGATTAGCCATTATATGAACGTAAACGTATTTAAACACGCATTGGGTTGGCCACAAAGTGATTGCGGATTCTGTCATTAGGTGGTATTGACAAAATCCGCAATTTCTGAGACTGAAACACGAGCGTGTATTTCACTTTTTAAATAAAGACGGACGATTTATGTTTCAATTGTAAAAAATTTGTTCAGAGAATATAGACAACGAGATAGTCAAAGTTGTAGCAAACAGCTATTATTACCGTGATCTCGGTTGTAAATTTGTCAGCCAATAATAACGTAGTTCTGTTGGTCGCGTGATCGGTCCATTTGCTTCGAGATAACCCGAATAATTGAATCGATTGCGTTCGTTGTATGCAGCAGGTCGACGAAGGTGTAACGATATCATGGTGTTTCGCAGACGTGTTTTACCACACGATAGTTTTACGGAGATATTATAGGTGCAAATGAATGCGCCAGATTAAACGCTACAAGGTGGTGATAAACGCAACCGTATTGTCAGATATCTCGGAAAAGAATCAACCTCTCTAGTTAAGTGGGTCGCGAGCCGACAGAACCAAAGATCCTTCGCTTTCCGGGCAAACTCGCTTGTTATCAGTTAACCAACCGAGGCCCTCGATGTCTATCTTTGTCGCGATCTACGCATACTAAATCCGTTTTCCTTCGCCGCTATAAATCTTGCAGCGTGTAATTAAGATAAGAACAGTACGAATATGTCCGGGAAGAACTTTTGTGGTTGAATAATTAATGAAAACGTGTGATAAATTCTGCGACGACGTATGATGAATGTGTACAGTGTGTTATTTATCTAGGAACAGTAGATATGGAAACGAGCATGCGAATGTGTAATTAACGTGAACAGACGTTAAAATCGTAAATATACTCCTTTGATAATGTTCTCTTTCTTCCCGCTCGTACTTGCATAACACGGTAAGAAGAACTCGAACAATCGTCAAATAAACGCAGAGTGAGCGTCTAAAAATAAAAGTAGCTTGCTTGATATTGACTTTGACGTGTCTATCCGTGGTACGTTAAGCGATCTAAATTTAAACCCTTTCTATTCTTCATAATAGAATTAAAATACGTATGGAGATCTATTTTCTTTTTATCTTTACGCGGTGATAAATACGACAAGTCGTAACGTAAATATTCCGCCTTTCCTTAATACGAAAACATACTAAATTAACGATTAATCTTAAAAAATATGATTAATAAATAAATATATTAAAATAGTGGGTGTCGTCTCTTGACAAGTAGACAATGGATCGTTTTAATGTCTCGAGGCTCGCGAGAGAAGCTGATAGAATTGTCGGCATTGTGTTATTCTCCACAGTCTACAGTTTATAGTCTACAGTCTACAACCAACAGTGAACGGTGTTACAACTTGTAAAATTAATATTCCTGGCGCGTAATCTCTCCTGTTTAGGGGTAGGTACGCATCAACAAGTTCACCGCTATAGCGGTGCGCCACAAAGACAATGAATCCGGCATATTTGTTTTTCTACGCGTAGACACTTACTTTTAACGTGGAAAATAATCGAATCGGAAAATCCGACCTTTCTGTGAAACTAATATAGTACGAGTCCTATAACGATATATCGACATAATATTCCACTTATTCTATGTGTATAATAAAATTACATAGCGCGTAGAAATTTGTTCGTTTAAGAAAAAAAAAAGCTCGAGAGCAATGGACGATGTAACGCGATTGTTCGCTACCGATATAATATACGTGTACCACGTCAAAGATAATTCTCCCAAGAATTTGCTAGAAGCTAAAGGATATTACCTGAAATTGCAGAGGAGAAGAACTTATCATGGTCTAATCGGAAGGCGAGAATCCCAAACAGGGCAAGTAGTACGTAGCTACGCCATGCATGTAGTCGTAGATGCCAGGTCGTATTTGAAGCAGGTAGTAGCTAGCAGCTAACTTGGACTTGCAAGCCAACTCCATGCTCCGCAATTCTAGTCGGTTATTCGTACCATTCGTACGCTTGAAACATCATCGATAGAGTGGTAGACCTTTCGTTTATCGTCTAATTGAAATTCTACTTTCGTACAAGGACAGTGGCGAGGCAGAGCTGCGTGATGGCATAATTAGTAAGAAAAAAAAAAAAAAAAAAAAAGAGAGAGAGAAAAAAGAAATGGCAGAAATGGCGCGGGCTTACGTTTCGAGCCTCCAGGCGTTTAACCACGGTTGCCGGAAACCCAGTGGACGTCGATGGTAGCAGGGGAAACCAATAAAACACACGTGGCGATAAATCGCGCGTGGTCGCGCGGGCGTCGTCGAGCGGGCAATAATGGGTACCTCGTGGCTGGGCAAGCTGTCCTACCAAGCCGGAAAACGGGAAGGGTTACTTTCAGATCCCACGTATAGCGAAACTCTAGTGCGGTTGCTCGTTCGTCCGGAAGCAGCCGTGTACTGTGTACTAGGTCACCGCTTGATCTATCGCATGTCGTTCTAGTCTGCGCCACTCGTGCTCCTCTTACGAAACTCCTCGCTATGAATTCGCATTCGTTCGACCATCTTGCCATCGTTATTAGTTTATGCGATCTTAACTATACGTTCGTCCTATCGATATACGACGATACGGACAACAGAGAAATAAGGTAGATAATTATACCCGATATGACATATATTAAAATATGAACTTAGATTTCAACACTAGAACTACCACACCAGTGAAATTCACTGGTTTTATTTTAAAATTCCTATTTCATGTTGTATTTCTTTCCGCAATGATGCAATGACTTTCGCAACGATAACTAAAAGAATAATATTATTTTGCTTTTTATGTATTCAAACTGAAAATAATTTTGTATCAAGGCTACTTATGCCAATACCAGCCAAAATGATTGGTACTTGCCGAAGCGTAAAAGGATCCTGCAATCTGTTTATCGAACCCCAATTAACCAGTTTCCTCGTTTTGTACAATTTTCCACACGTTTTTTAAATTTGTACCGCGTATCATTCGGTATGATGATATCAGTTATCAAGAAAATTCCGGATCGATCGCTAGATCGCTAGATGCTAACACTAGAAATACCACACCAGTCAGAATGAGTGGTTCTACAATTTTCTAAATGTGTCAACCCTCGTTTAGGGGTCCCAGCTGGATTAATAATACCAAAAAATGTACTACATAACGTGGAATTGCATCTGTAAGAAAGTAATAAATCAATAAGTATAAAAATATTCTATTATTACGTATTTTTTAAAGGTCAGTCATTTTCGCTGGTTTTGGTATAAATAGCTTCGTGTTAACTATCGGTAGTTCTAGTGTTAAACGCGATATTGTATCGTACGTTAGACGTCTGTAATAGACGACATGATAACCAGGTCGTGGAATTATTTCGCATTCGATAATCCGCTAGATTGCTCGGAAAGTTTCTTTCGTTTTATAAGGAAATAATAATACATGCGAAACATTTCTTGTTCTATATTATTTTATTGAATTATGTATTCATTTTATTCTATTGCCACAGAATGGATCATACGTAATTCAATAAAATGATATAGAACTAAAAATGTTGCGCATATATTATTATTTTCTTTTAAAACGAAAGAAACTTTACGGACAACCTAATATAGAAAATAAGGTGTCGTGGAACTCTTAAAACCCGTTTGTCACGGCGTAAGAAATGGGAAAAAAGAAATTCTGGCACGTTGACCGCGAGATGTTCTCAGATCAATTGTGTAGGCGTCGTAAAGACGATATCCCCGAACGACTTTGAAAAGAGGGACACGCCGTAAACTTTGTATAATACATATTGAATTTGTTATTTAAATACGATATACGATATGCTCGTTCAAGGATACGTGAACATTCGGAACTGGATGGACGCGATGATAGGAATTTCAAATACTCTTTTTATCAGCGATTCTGTTTAAATTTAAGGTACGCGATGACTGCCATCCGTGGCAAATATCGCGTATGATGATATTCGGCAATGACGGAAGCGTATTATTATTATAAATTTAGTTCGACTTCCTATGTGGATTTAATATACAGTAACAACGAGTTTATATAATATCGCCTGCTTTTTGCGTGTACGATTATTCGATATTCTAGCTGATAAAATACATAATGTAAATAAGCTGCTGCCTTCTCTAGAGAATACAAAGGAGTGCACAGTTCACACTACAGTCACCTCGGAATAAAGTTGAAAACTTTATGGATAAGATTATCCTTTCCTAGATTTCTCACAGGATCTTGAGAAATAGCAATGAGAGCCCGAAAGAAACGGCTATTTCGCGAGACAATATCAGCTTGTACCGCAAAAGGAAACGTGTACGAACGTAGAGTTTCGATCACCTCGTAAAGGTGCTCGAACAGCATTTTCATCTTCTCTATATAAAATATAGCTTCGGTTACGAAATCAACACAGCTCTTTCTATCTTTCTAAGGTCCTGCTCGTTTCAAGCTCCTGTTAAGTTACAGTCTTTTTCGAAACATTTCTCAGACGAACACGCGTATACTGAGATACAGAAAGCAGTGTACGGTGCTGTTGCGTATACGATGTTGCTCTATGCTAAGCTACGCGTGCAGCACTAGCAACAGCAACAATTTCTCGCTTACGAAAAGGGCGTTGAAACTACTAATTCTGTTTGTAGTGGTAGAAGGAGACGTATATTTAGTATTTATAGTTTATAGCACCTCTGATAGAGGTAAACGTACATTTGAACTAACGTACGTACGAAATAACTAGTTCACCTGGCATTCCTATATACTACGTTTACATACGCTGTATACCAAGTTTACGTATCCTTCTGGAGCTACAGGTTCCTACAAAGGTGATTGCCACCGTTTGCCAGTTCAAAAGTACACGCTTGTCGATTACTACGATTATCACGATTTAATGAACTTCGTGGCCGCGATATATTCGTTGGTTACATTATTCGTCTCAAATAATCGTATTACGTATCGTCGTTATTGGAAAGGTGTACGTCTCGAAGTTTCTTATTTAAATGGAACGGCGGCTCGGAATGGCTCTGTATTCAGCGCGCTGCCGGCTGAGAACATCTCTAAAAACATTATTTTATAAGGCAGAAAAATTGAAACAGGTAGGGTACCTAATTTTTGCGGTTAACCTTTCAATTAGCCCGCTTTCTAAAGAGGAACATTGTTTTTTGCGTTTCCGTGAAATGAAATTGCAAGCCGCCCTCCTGCTGCTTCAAGCTTTCGACCTATTTCAGGCTCGAGCATTGTGGCGCGTAGGAGAAATGCATAAATGAAATTTTGTTTAAAGGAGATGCACCTCAACGATGCATCAACCGGTTCTTCGTTAATATTCCTGCGCGATACGTTGCGTTTACTCCTAACGTATGCTTGTTCCGGAGAAGCTTTCGATTATGTGGAAAGAAAAGAACTCGGATGATATTTTCACGATAACGCGTGATTCGAATTCCGGTCCACAATATACTCCAGTTTGGCGAAAGTTTGTTTTCGAGAAAAGCACAATAGTCTCGTATGATGTGCGGCGGTGCGTACGTCGTATAGAATATAAAAAAGCGTTCGGCCGAAAACTTTTCTTTTCTCGTGCTTTCGTTTTTATGTCTGCCATTGTATTCTCTTCGCTATTCCTCCATGTATCAAAATTTCGAGGAAAAACAGCGAAAGGTGGAATAAATTGCTTTTGTAGGACAGTTGCCAGCGGAATGATCGAATATTTATATAAAGTGGAAAATTCCAACGTTTGCTTCCTACGATAACGTATACTGTTACATACACATGTCAATGGTAAAGTGGTAGCCGGTTCGTTAATTCCACTTTTATTTGTCGCATTGAAAATTATTCACCGCGTTGTGAACGCAAGTTAAAGGCAAAAAGTCGAAAGTCGAGTCAAATTGGACGATCGCGTTGCTTCGACGCGACTACATATCGACCGATATTTCGTCGCATTACAGTCAAAAGTGGAGCAGAACGAACGAATTCCTTTGTCCATTAAAAAGAATAAAAATTGAAGTATCGTTACATTACGTATAGTTAATGAATTCAAAGCCTATCTTTTATCGTTTAGCGAAATTATCTCTTTTTTTTCCTTAACATCTGCGTTTCGTTCTGCCGCAACGAAGTGGGTCGTCGTCAGGTTAATGACTCATTAACGTAGCTGGACGTGACAGATCTGCAATACTGCGGGCAGCATATTATACCCGTAACCCAGAAGTGGTGCCTAATTAACGCGTGGTATATCTTGCTTCGTTTCCATGTATCGAAATCGGATTCAAGCTCTCGCGTGTCTCGAATCGTAGAACGCGCGTGTGTTTCGCGAATGATCGCTCGAGTTGATAAAACGTGATGATGAAATTGATGGGCTCGATTCCCTGTATATTATATTAATTACATTATCGATACGAACTATATAATTAGACAAATCCTGATTATCTTTTTTAGAAGAATTTCGATGATCTCGAAACATGTTGCCGAGGACACCATCCGCAACGTAACATAATCAAGTTCGATCAAACTCGATATTTTTCTTTACGTTACAACCAAACGTTATAACTGTCTCAAGATAGATGTTTAAGTTATGGTGTGAGAGTTAATACGTTTTATTAAAAAATTTTCGTTACGAATAACCATTCTGCCTGATTAAAATTTTCCTGATTATCGGTATTCATTATCGATAACGGGAACTTTATTTTGGTTACGAACAACCATTATCGATGATGGAAATTTCATTTTGGTTACTGTTAACCGATATAAACGACCAAAATTTGTATTTCTTACCGGTAACCGTTATCTATGAGCTCAATTTTATTCTGATTACCGCTAATCATTATCGACGACAAAAGATTATCCCGATTACATTTGTTATTGTGAACTGGCTTTCTTTCGAATGAAAATTATTTTTTATTCAATCGCCTGCACCGCTTAAATAGCCTAACTCTAGCTACTCCTTTCTATTTACAATATTCAGTGATCGGAATTTTTATTACTATTTTCGTTGTATATTTTGTAATACCTCGTTTAGATTCACATCGAGCAAGTAACACACCGACTGCTTCACGCGGCGTACGTGATACCAAACATATTTTCGCGCATGTTGAAAACCAGAATCAACTACCTGTTTACGTATAGAAAAAAAATTGTTCAAAATAATCCCGACGACGCGCTTCAAATCGTTGACTATTCGACAACCCGATCTTCTGTTTTCTTGAAAAAATCTGTGTATACAAGTTGCTCGGAATTCTCGTCGATACTGGTTCGGTTGATAATTAAAAATCGAAAAAAGGAGATAGAATTGTTCGAATGTTACGAAAATTGGATTACGTTGGAGAGCGGCAGGCTACACGAGCCAGACGGCGAAGAAGCGACAAGCGACGCGGGAAGTTGCGTTCAACGGTGTAGCCGCAATGGATCGCAACCGGGTCATTATTCATCCGCGCTTTATACATTATTTCACGCTTGGATAACCAGATACTCGGCCTGCAGGCTCGTACAGCTCCTTCCTCTGTTTACGAGCCTTTCAGCGGAAATGGAAAATGTCGGGAATTCGCTCAAGTGCCTTGACACAAAACTCGCCACCGCGCCACGCCACGTTCCGCTCACGGCGAATGCAATCTGCGACGCTCGCGTTGCATCGAGAATAGCTTGCGCCTTCGGCGCTTGCTACAGGCAGCTTAAACTTAAACCTTGCTTCCTTCTTTCTGTTAACAACCATGGACTACGGAATGTGGAAGGAGTTGCCGAGTTTCGAAGCTCGAACGAGAGCGCGGAACTTGCCTCGACAAGCTTTTGAGGCTGACACTTGGTCACCGGCGATTCCTATACTCTTTCTTTCCACTTTCTTCTTTCTTCTTTTTGCTCGGTGGGAAACGTGCCACGAATGCTAGTTTACGGAAAAATCCATGGGCCACGTTGTTTCGGGTTTGCCCCTATCGTCAGTGACACCTGTGACGCTCGTAACTGAACCTTCGATATGGATTGGCGTGACGCGTGCGGCTCATTCCACCGAACGTATATTTCACTTTCCTTCGAAACTGAGCTTTCGTACAACGTTTACAAATATTCGTCGATCGTGAAGCATAGGCACCCTGTCGCTCTCACTATAACCATATTACCATCTTAAAAAGTGTAGCTATTAGGTCGTGCAAAAAGTGTCCTTCGCTACGCAGCTGCTTTATTTGGCAATGTTTACGCAAACGTGAAACCTGATCTGTCGAATGTAAATAGAACGACGTAATAGAACAAAATGCGTCGTACGTAATTCGATAAAATTATATACAACAGGAAATGTCGTGCATCTATTATTTCCTTATAAAGCAAAAGAAACTTTCGAGACAACCTAATATTTTTAGACTCAACTAGCTCGTAAACTCATCTAGCTTCACTCGCTACATGAGTTATAACGTTTCTCCGTATCGTTACCTTGTTTTTCGATCGAAAGACACAGTCACGTTGATACTGACGTTATGATCGGGGCAACGAACGACTAGCGAACACGCGCCGTTCGAACGACACTGGTTAGCGCGATGTAAAATAAATAGAATCGTTTTATTAGATTATTTATTATTTTATATTAGACACGGTAGGCGTGTCGCAAATTCACAATAACATCGTAACGAATGGTACGGTTGCGTTGTGCCGGGCGTCGCTTGAGCTCGACCCGGTGTTACTTTAATGGCTTGATATTCGCGCTGCATGTAAATGCAAGCGGCAATAAATTTTAATTGATTTGTATATTTAAAGGGTCGTCGTTGTGAATAATTGGAATTCTACCGACAGGAAGAATGAGCGGGTAGGGTAGTTGCGTGGCAAATCATAAATCACGATCGATAGGACTTGTACGGTGAAGTATGTTCGAGCGCGTTAATACACGAACGTTTTCGATTTGCTGTTGAATTTGAAATCTATTAGTCTTTCTTTGTACACCGTGTTACGACGGATGAAATAACAGGTGTACACTGTACACGGTCAAGTTAACGCGCTGGAAAATTTAACGAACGGAAAATACAACGCTGCCAACTTTGTTATGCAATTATGATATTTGCAAAGAATCGGAGGTTGAAGCTTTTGTTTTTTTAAATATACGACAGAGCCGAGTACTCTTTGAGCGATTAAGACACACATGGAATTTCGTACGCGTTAACTCTTTGCGGACGAGCGCACTCTCCACTGTGATTCGCAGGTCGACGATGTTTTATACGAAACGAGATTATAAATTATAGACTTTCCGAAACAATGTTTAACGCGTAAGCTTGGATTAAGAGTACAGGTAACACGATAAAAGCTTGTTTCTCGTTTTCCTCCGGCAGATTATCTGTCTGAGCACGCTATACAATCTTTTCTTTTTGTACCTTTTCGTATAACGTGCAACGTTTCATCAACGTAGCCTTTGTCACAGGTGAAATTCGACTAACTACGCGATAAGCTAAAATTCCAAGCGTCTTATCACGTGTGGCCGTCCGGGTAGCATTCGTTCAATGTCACTCCAGCCGTTCTCAGAAATATATGACAAGTACGTCCAAAGCCTTCTTGCACTCCAACGAATATAGAACATAAATATTCCCTTCAAAATCATCCAAGACAGTCTTAATAAATCCGTACTAGCCTGAATATTAAACAGTCTATTTTCACAAACCGCAAATACTATTAAAAGATAAAGAACTCGGTTTCCTGTTCGGAACTCGACAAGTTTTTTTTATTTATTGTCAGTTGTTAAATTTTTTACGCGACACCTTTGTGGTTCACAGAAACAGAAGACAGTCGAACAAATTTCGCACTGGCGTTTCTCGTTTGCTTGCCACCACGGTGGCTTGAAACGTTCGTCAACTAATAACCTGTGACGAAATTGGAAGAAAAACAATTTAATTTAGTTTCACGCGTTCCATGAAAATAAATCATTTTTCGAACTCGTAACGAGAAACGAGAGTAATACGAACTCTTAGCAGAAATTATTTTTAACCTTTTGAGATCAAAAGTAAAAAGAAATAAAGTTAATTCCTTTGTGTAAGAATGAAACAATCGTGGCAAATGAACGATCCCTGCAACTGTACGTACAACATGTAAAAGGCAAATAAAATGTATTTTATTACGCTAAAAATAAGAAATAAATAAGCAGTTCTAGAATATGCAGACGTGCTGAGAAAAAGATGGACAAAAGTAATTTTGCTCCGGCTAAAATCGCGTTTTAGGGTTCTTTATCATTCGCGACTGGTAACGCCGAAGTTTCTCACAAATTCTTTCATTATGGAAACATTTTTGTAAATGGATTTTTACCGCGCGTGGGACGCAACGGCTTCACCGCGCGACTGTGAGATTTATGGCACGGCATTTGCTATCGAGGCGAGGAAAGGCGAAGGCAGAAAATCCGAAGATACACGTTGTTCGTCGAAATTACTGGAAAGTCGTGCACCATCTGACTGTTGCTAACCAGCCGGTAGAAAATTAAATCTTTGTCTCAAAAATAGTCGATCGTCTCCGTACGTGTTCTAAATCTCGTGAATGTGTTACGAGTATTGTTCGGGAATCGGGCAAAGGTCGACTTTATTCTTTTTAATAGAACCACACAGTTTTTAACACACTAATTGAGCTGTCATGGCCATACCTCGTAACAAGTTATTAACCTACTTATGTCTAGAAAGTATCAATACTTAAGGAACAATTTTTTGGAAAAGCTGAAGAATTTAAATAAAATCATCGAATATTGGATTTTTCTCGAATATTAACAATCAAAAGCAGGTGCAATTTTAAGAACGCAAACACTCGTAATTATTTACACGCAATGAAGATTGCTGTTCGCTTCTCAAAGTACACAGTGGCTTCTATTAGATAGCTAATCCAATTAACAATTTTACTTTTATATTCTGCTATATTTTATATTGTTATTTCTATCCTTTTGTATTCCACTTTAACAATTCCTTGATATTTCACTACGTTTATTTTGCACTACTTTTATTCATTTTACTTTCTACCTCGCAAACATACATTAGGTAGAAGCTAGCGTGGTTTTCAAAGGTGACTCTTTGAAACAGAAAATCTGGGAAAAAAAGAAGAAAAAGGATTTTGTTTTCTCCGACTCGTTTCTGCATGAACAATCATCCCCAATCGTGTGAAGTGTGCGAAGAAATACGCGCCACCTTACGAGGCAGAGAAATCACATACCCTCCGACTGTAATCTCTTCTTTTTGAGAAAAAGCAAAGCTACGAAGTTTCACCTGCCGGCAACGCGCTGTAATTCCTCGTTGTCTCTTTGACCTTTCAAAGAATAATCTACGCGTAAGAGACTAATCCGAGTGGCTAACTATGTGCAAAGGGAATCTTCTCGCGCGTATCTTTCGTTGTCACGTGTAATATTATCGTGGAATTAATATCGTGTAACTCGACCAGATGGACATTAGCAACATCGTACTACTCGGTTTCAGCAATTCGAATCGCAAGCGAAAGCAACGTTATTCTAAATTTCGTGTCGCGTAGGACGATTCGAAAAAGAGGATCGGTGGAAAGTCTTTGGCCGAAGGGTAAAGCGACGATGCGTCGTTTGAAGAGCGTAGCCATTTGCTCGCGATAAACCCGTAAACGCTGGCTAACAGTGCATTAAAAGCGGATGGCCATTAAAAATTAGCCAGGCAGGTAAGCGAAATAAAATAATTGGCGCGGGTCGCGCAAAACGCGGTAACCGCTGCTTAAGCAAATTCATTCAAATTGCGGAAATATGAGAGTTTTAAGATTGCAAATTGCATTAAGCGGTGATTACGAGCTTGCCACGGTGGAATGACGCTAAACGGCTGTTTGTAGTTGCCCCACCTCTTTTCAGGGCACACGCTATTGCCGATGCAAATAAGGAGATACGCGGTACAAATTGTTCAAACAACTTCAGTGGCCATTAGCACCGCGATTGGCTGCCTCTCCGCGTTGAAATTTCGCAGCTGCTTTGCGATTTTATCGGCGCTATTCTGGAAGTTGCCGCGGCCAAGAGGGAATCGAAAGGCAATCGTGCGTTTTCAGCGTGCACTTTCCAACTGCTTTCATCGCGTTTGTTCGATTGTTCGCTCGAAAAATGCACGCCGCGAGTGCAGACAAATGTTTGGAATAGCTGCATCCTATGCGAAAGTTTGCGGTTCGCTATCTGTTTAATTCGCCACTTAAACGAAAATAAGGCGAATTTTCGCTCGTGTGCCATCCACGTATATCGCAGAAAACTGTCGATTTTTGGGTCGCGTAATTCGTTCGCTAATCGTCGCGAGGATAATCGAAAGAAAGAACGGCCGAATGCGAGGGAATATTTGATGATAAATTGAAAGCACTTGCGGCACGCGTGTTTTCGCTCGGCGCCGGTGATACTCGAGGACGATGGGAGCAAAGAAACTCGCGCGTGCGCCAAGCTATGCCCGAGGAGGACGGAAATTATGCCGTGGTTTACATCCTCGTGAACGTTTTTAATCTCGTGTCAGCGGCAGTTCCCGCAACGCGAAATTAAGTGCACTCGTTAGCAAGCCGATGTTTGCTAATGTGAGAAAGATTCGAGCTTCCTCGGGTTCTTATCTTTTTCTACTCGAGCGCTACGGTGTTTCCCATTAATTCGCAATTCAGTCAGCCCGTCACAGGCGTACCACGGAGTACGATATTCCCGCGATATTTCGTATCGTATTGCGTGTTTTTTTGCGCAATTGAAAACGTAAACCTACGAAGTATTCAGTCGCTATATACCTCTTTGTCTTGTCGTCGAAATACGATATTGCTAGCTTTTCTGGCATTCGAACTCGTCGATCTATGCTCGTATCGTGCGAAATGATCGCAGCTTGATGACGTAACGCGAGTAATGGGACAGCGTGTGACCACGTATGACCGTAAATATAAAACAAAAAGAAAGCGAAAGAGTCTGCATTCGGTTGATCGACCACATACCAACGACCACTGTCGTCTACGAACTTTTTCGATATTAGGACGCTAAATATGATAATAGCTGTGTACATGCACCTACGTGTTAATACACATATTAACGTGTATGTTGTAAGAATTAAAATCGACACTGTAGGAAAATTGATTTCTCCGGTCCATAAAATCTCGGTGACTCGGTTGATCAGAGGCCACAAATTAAAGGACATAGTAATTCCTGTTTTAAAATAATTATTTAATTTAATATAGTTTGCGTCGAGGGTTGCGCGTCTGTACGTCTGATCTTCATTAACCAACTGGTTCTCGCTGTTTGAACCCATCTAGGGCCATTTGGCTGTGCGCACCACGCACAAAGGAACACCAAAGGAATCGTCCTTGGCCAATCGTAGCGACACCTTGTCTCGTTCCTCTCCCATTCGCACCACAAACCAAACACGAAGGAACAAAGAAATATATATATATATGTGTCGGAGATGAAGGGACGCGGGAGCCATTTTTTCGGAATATTTGGGAAGGTCCCCGATACTTTAGTCCAGAGTTTTTATTATAGTCGTATTTAAACGATAAAACTGAGAAATAACTGTTTATGAGTCGAGTCAATTATGTTTATCCGAGATTCATGACAGTGGGCTTGGGCTCCAAGTGACATAACGGGCCGTTGAACGTAGCCACGGTCACGGGAGGGACGTGTACCTAACGGAGGTGTAAAGTAATTAAATAACTCTCCTTAAAAACAGGGATTGACCCGAGGAATACGGAGAGGAGTATATAAGGGCAGTTCCACTTGGACCGAGGGGCAATCCGATAAGTTCGACTAGCCCAGTGATCACGTACGAGTTCCTAATCGCACTCGTCATCCCGTTGACCGTGTATTCGTTATCGAACCTAAATTCATCGTCATAGGCATCTCGACCACTCGATCATCGATATCACTTGTTAACTTTTGTAATAAATTCCCATAAACAAACATCATCTGGTATAAGACAACTATGGACAACTCGCAGCAAGACTCATTACACGCCCCGTTTACCAAAGACGATCGGACATATATATATATACAAATATATACATTTAAACCTATATACACACATATATACAATTAGACTGAATATAGGGAAATATAATAGATAAATTAGGTAATATAACCTCGTTCTCTCAACAATCCAACAGCGACAAATCTAATTTTTAGCGTACGTAGAAACGACGAAAAATGGTGGAATTTCTTATTGTAAATCGGAGAAGCGGCGTGTTCGTGACGCGCGGCGAGGTCAGGGTTCGACCGGTGATGTCCGAAACGAACGCGTTATCTCGAAAACGCAGTATAACTGACGCGGTCGTACGGCGTTGATTATGATCGTAAATAACAATCGGCCGCGGTATCGACGTTCACCCGATGTCGCTGATGATGTATGTGTGTAAGCACGCGTTGCGCTCGATTCACTAGCCGGCCGCTTAGAAAAGCAAGAGGGATTATCTATCAATCATAACCATCTACCGACACGATTTGCCGTTAACGAACGCGTACCTGTAACCGTTTCGCGACCAGCTACAGTTTGTTTCCGCGTCAGAATCCGCGGCAGCTAGTCGGTGGCTTTGACAGGCTGAATTTCATTAACACGTGGATACCGTGACGTTGTAACAAGCCTCGACTCAGCTTCGCTCTGATCTAACATGTTCGACACTCGTTTCGATGCTGCACATCGTCGCTGTTCGTTGTTATCCGTACGCAACTTACGCAACAAAGCCAGAGATACGTATTAGGTCGTCCGAAAAGTTTCTTTCGTTTTAGAAGGAAATAATGGACGTACAATATCTTCCGTTTTATATTATTTTATCGAATTACGTATGATCCATGTTGTTCTATCAAGATAAAGATCACAACGTTCGACAGATTAGGTTCCATGTTTGTATAAAGATGCGTCGTTGTAAAAGGCGTGTCTGTAAAAGAAAGACACTTTTCGGACAACCTAATATATAACGACGACCAGACTAGCGGCTAGGCGGATCAAATGTACGCTTCGCAGGATGAAACTACTCGATCGCGAAATCTCGGGTATTTGCTAGATTACTGGCTTGGCCACGCGTCGCTGACTGCACGCGAACTTTTACTATTTGCAAAACGAAACTCGTTGGATGCGAAAACTGTTTGATACATCGTGCAACAAGGTTTTAGCCCTGGATGAACGCAGAATAGAGAGAAAGGAATTGCTTACACGCTTCGTGTCGTTGCATTGAAATCGGAATTTAAATTCTGTTTTCCTTGCGATACATCTGGCAAAACCATTAAGTCACCGATATCCTTCTTTTCTTCTATCCTTACGATTCCCAATTTTTTACTTTTCTCCCTTCCCCTTCCCTACATCTACGCAAACGTTTTTTCGTTACGTTAATTATTTAATCTATCGTCGTTAATCCTTTCGCTTCGAGTGCCGCTTGTAGGCGGCATCCACGAGATGACCTGTGTCGTGACATGCTACTGTCACGTAAAATTAATGATAAAAAAAGAGTAGCTGAGCAATAACAATAAAGTATAATGTTACAATGAAGTAGCGAAGTTAAAATAGTTCAAATCACGGCCAAAACTGTACACAGGACTAGTCTCGTGGTCCAATGCTTGCATTTTTTATATGTTGCGTTTGTAGGTGTTGAGGGGCCAGGAGAGGATCATGATTGCCCTACGTAATGAGGAAAATGTGATGTTGGGCCATGTGCAAAGGTCAGGTCAAAGTAATGGACCTAAAAGAACCTAATGGTTCATTCTCAGGTAGTATGAATGGATTTGAGTATGGTCGTTATCACACGACTCCCGAGTTCGGCATCCCATATGATCGCCATCCAAAATGATGCATATTCAAGTGCTATCTGTAGTCAATAATATATTTTTTCCTTATCGGCAGAACATTTTCCGTTGATTTTATATTGGATTAATCACTTCTTAAAGTTACTCATTGTTGAAACAACATCAAAACGTTTCACGCAATATATTTCAAACATCCAAACGATCGTATACTGTTTCATGCCAAAAATTCTATCAAATCCATTGACAGTGAAACGATATTTCGTATACGGTTCTTATAAGAATTATTGTTATTTAAGACTTGGAGAAACGTATATACAGCAACCACGCACACTGCGCGTATTTCTGGCGCGCGTTTCCGTGCAGTGACTTGCCGAAGCGAAAGGGTTAAAGCGATACAGCTTATCTTACGAAAAGATAAGATGCGCGCAACGTTTCACCTTCGAATCGCAGACTGTGGAAAATTCTACCTCCACGATCTTTCGCGTTCGCCTACGTGGATATTTATTAGACGCGTATGTTCGAGTTTTGTATGTCGTTAGGACATTTGGTAACTCATATTTACGATACGAAGAGATCGAATAATTCGTGCATCGAAAAGCTTCGAAAATTGGGCCTTGGAAGTCACGAGTTATATGTGGCAAGTGCGCGCACAGTGTACACCCAACGCCCTGGCTCCCTTAGTTATCGTCGCACCATGAACCCGAGGTCGTGTCAGAGCAATTAACGGGCCTGTTAACCTCGTAGGCACGCCCTGGGGCCCCATTGACCCCTAGCGTTCCTTCGTGCCGCGGACGTCACGTACTTGACAGGCTGAAAACCCGAAAAGTTACCGCCACGTGGCCGATTTAAGTCTTTGATTTAAGCGAAAAAGCGAGTGCTCGTGCCCATAAGGTTATGGAAAAATATTGGTTGCTCGTACGCCTTGCCGCTCACTGGCGCCTAAGAAACATACGTCGTTGCTTGACTGCAACTTCCGAAAGTTGGTCGCGATGTCTCGTAAATTCCTCCGTCAAAATGCAGCCACCTGCTAAAATGGCTTGAGAAAGCTATTGTTAGAAAAGCTGCTAGAAAAGCCGAAGGTTCTCGTGATCTACCAAAGATTGGAAAATGTTGAATCCCGAAACTTCAGGCAAGAGATAGCTTTGTTTCGTTCGTTTGTACGAGAACGAGCGCGTTCGTGGTTTTCCTAGAAACAGGAGAATCGGCGTTTAGCAAATTTAGATATCCGCTAGACGTGCGCGAAAATAATTGTTCTATATACGGTAGGTTGGCTCGCACGGCGGAACACGCGACATTTTATCTGTTACGGAATTGCGCGTTGAGTTTCGGCTTTCGTTCTAGAAACTGCAATTTTTCAACGTTCTCGGAAATCGGCGTGCGCGCGACTGACTCGAGAACGTTAATTAAAATCGGACGACGAGCGTGGTTGCTAACGAAGCAAAAAGAAGTTCTTGGGCGAAACTAATCGCGTTTCCTATTGCCGCGTAAAACGCTGGCCGCCGCTCGGCCGGACGTATTTTAACAACGAGCTCCGGTCAACCGTCGAAAATTTCCAAAACGAATGCCGGCAACGAGAACCACAAGTTAATGATCCCGAGAACGGTGTTTCCGATTTATCGACGCTGCTGCTTCGCAAATCGCCTCTTGAAAGTAACGATGCGTGCAAAAATTGAAAAACATACTCGAAAATTTCAGGCGCGCTCGTTATTCTCACGAACGGCGATTAAGCAAAATCGAGTTGGCGTTATATCAGATGCAAGTACCTGCTAGTTTCGTTTGTGGTTCTCGTTCTACGATCCGGTGGCCGTACTAACGATAGTACGAAAAAATATGTTTCTTTCTGGGTATTATACACATACGTCGTACGTATCTAAAACATCAGGACGTTAGATTCGTATCGTTCGGTGGTTACGCGAACGTGACGTAGTTTTGGTCGTGTTCGAGCAATTTGAAAGGGCGCGACGCAGCAACTCGTTACAATTACAGAGGCGTAAATTCACTGTAGGCAATTTCCATTGGCAAACAATGAGCGATATAATAGCCAGCGAACGCGTTCGCCCGACCAACGAAATGCAACTTAAACGCGACGACAATGACGCTGCTTTAATTTCGTCGTCGACGGGTTTCAAATGCGATCGACGTATCAGAGAGGATGTGAACATTTCATTTTACGCTGATATGCTAACTATTCAATTGGGTCGAGTTCTATCGGTCAGTTCTCCTAATTTGTTCGAATGGCGAAGCAAACGTTTCGCTGAAAGAGGCAGAGTTTAAAGCGCCGCAAATCTACTACGAGTCAATTAATTCACCAGCTTTGGAAACTCTTCGCCATTGAAACGTATCGAGTCATTTTCCGAGTATCGCGATCTGTTAAGCGACATGTCGTTGTCAGAATGGAACCTGCAAACTTGACGGAAGGTCGAAGCAAATTGGTAACGCCGCTAACGCGCACATTCTCCGACCGAGGTTAATTTTATTGGAATTTCTGTTCCATACACGAACGACGAAAAAGTCCGAACGAAAAATTTGTGTCGCGGCTTGCGGTTAGTTTCGCGAAGTCAAAGTACAGCGTTTTCAAAAGCGGGAATTTCGTTCGTAAAATGTACGCGGTATCGCGTACGGCGTTCGGAGTATCCATTCTCGGTGATAATACGAGTACAAGTATCTCGTTAGGAATTTTCTTCGAGTTTTGAGAATATTTTACTTGGAAGAAAAATTTCCCAAGTACATACCTGTTATCTATATAGCTTCTTCCATCATAATTACCTTTGCATCGAGTTTCATGCTTCCGCATATATATAGATACATATACATAGTCACACTTTACTTTCCGTTTCAATGTTTCCTACCACTGGAGTTGACGCCGAACGAAACAACACTGGAAAATGAAACGCGAGGATAGATCGAGAAGAATACTCCTGGTATGATGAAACGCATACTTGCGTGTCGCATATTGACCGTCGTCGTCGTCGTCGTCGTTGTCATACGCTCAAAAAGGCCGCACGTTCAGAAACGGTAATAGGATTGGCTAAACATTCTGCATGCCGCAGCCATCGAAACAATAACCAAATAGTAACGGAATAGGCGCCCCTGAGATACACCAGACGACAACCCCTTCAGAGGGACTAACCTTAGTATAAAAACCCTCCAAAATAAGTGCTCGCCCCAGTCTGTTAAAACACTTTGAACCGTCACTCTGTTGGATTCGCATAATAAATTCTATTATCACATATAAAGTTCAATTTCTTCGCTTTATTCGTGAAACGTTCGAACTGCGACGCGAGATCACCGACTGAGCTGTAAGAACTTCGGTCCTGGAAAATCACGGCTAGAGTTCGGAACTAAACTGTCATTAGTGTAGCCAAGGTGTTAGCAAATAAATTCTCCCGTTTTTTATTTTCATCTTCGATTTCTGTTTTTTTATTTTACGTGACAGTGTCATCGTTGTCGTCGTCGTCTTCTATTAAAGCCTGACGTCCAACGTCTTGTTTGAAGGATAGCGACTAGGCAATGGCAGTGCTACGACCCAGGAAGTTTTTCATAGCCGCCAGCTACAGATTTATACCGCTGAAATCGGCTACGCATCAGACCGTATGGATTGTCTCGCGTGTTTCGAATCCATATTTCAGAAGGGCCAATTTTACTCATCCACTATCACGACTGGCCAAGTACGTTTGTATTCTCAATTACTCGCGCCAACGCTTGGTTAATATCCACCGTATCCGCCTTCCGAGGAATGCCATTTTTCAACCGGCTTCCAAAAATTAGCCGTCGCGATAGTACGAGTAGATTGCACGGTCTACTCGTAAATCACGCGACGTTAGATACACTACGAGCAAAACTACTCGTAACGGGCCACTAATAACGTCATTTCGGCCAATCGCACTTGCTACAAGAAACTTGAGAACACGCGCGGAATAACGTTCGACGCGATTCATTTCGTCTCGAACGTTCGCTACGATATACCTATATACGTTCACAGGTACGTACAACAGGTACGAGCCGCCAACAACGAAACAAAATACCTGCTCCATCTTTCGTCACGTTTTCGTTCTCGTCGTACCTTGCTCCTCTTATTCGATCATTATCGTATTTCCATTTCTGTAATTTCTAGGAGAAGCTATCGATCGAGCCTCGTCTTGACGAAAGCTTTTGATTAATTTCTGTCGACCAAATTCATGGAAATCGATCGAGTACCGATAGAATTTCAGCTACACGCGGACGAAAGAGGCGTCTCGACGCGACAAGGAAAATCAGTCGCGGATACAAATTAGAAAACACGAGAGACTCGATTCAGCGGAGACGATCGCTTGCTTCTTCGTCGCTCGCGATAACGAACCGCTGCGTACTCGGTAGAAAATGCAAACGCCACGCTGCGCCCACTCGCGCCGTCTTAATTACAGCCTCATTGGAAGTTTTGTTCTTATAATTAAGAGAATACCTGTCATCGAAAAGTAACACGACCGGATCCGGTATACACCGTTGCACGATGAGAATTTCTCTAATGCACTGGTTCTACATTCTTGCGAAGCACAAGTGCACGAATACAGACGCGAACAACGATACTGCAGCCATGTAGAACACTTGTGTATCCAATAACAATCCAAACCCGATTTTACTCAGTTGCGCAGCCTGCGTCCCCGTTTTGCCGAGCTGGAAACTACCTATTATACGCCTGTATTACCAGCTCTCCATTACTCTCTCTCTCTCTCTCTCTCTCTCTCTCTCTCTCTCTCTCTAATATATAAATATACAAATTAAATTTCAATTAACCAAGGTACATAAATATGTTCGTTATATTCGAAGCGGATCTTTTATCCTATATTTTTTCTCCGAAATTTGAGACGAGGACTTTCTCGAAAGCGTCGTCGATCCGATGATTTAATCGACGTCAGCAAATTGAGAAAATCGAGCTGAATTTACGAGACTGTTGGTCGATTCGAATTATACAGATGAATTTATTCGACAAGCAGACCGACGGTAAGATAATTCCACGTATATCGACGAGTATTTGGGAAAAATTCCATTTCGGAGATGGTAAGAAACGAAGAACGAATTCGACCGGATGCAACTTGGAAGAATTACATTTTGCCAGAACTCGAATGAAAAGTGTAACCCGCGTCTGTCGTAGGAACGCTCGGTTGAAAAAGCCACGTCTACGATCATAAATAGCTTAGCGTTGAATGAACAGAAATTACCCACGTACGTTTCGCATAGAGTCAGCGAAAAGTTACATCGTGCGGTATATATATAAAAACACAATCACGATGCTTATGTTAATTGGAAAGTTCCAGCCAAGAAAATCCCAGTTATGGTCTCTCGTCTCCTTCGCTCGGCGAAATTTCAATTATCTTCTTGTCAATCTAACGTTCGCCTGGCAGTTGTGCAGGTAGCATATAAATGGATGCTGATTCTTCCGCACGAAACTCGATAAAACTATACGACCGCTTGTAAGAGGTATCCTCTGCTGCAAACGTATTCTACGTCGATGTTCTTCGCCGGGTTTAAACGGTTCCAGCAAATTATAACCGTCGTAATTTTGCAATATCGTCGTCGATTACGCTATCCGAATTACCGTTCGTCCCCGGTCTACACAGCGTACGTGACTGCACTTCTCCTAGACGTACGAAATCGAGGCTAGTCGGACCTCGAGTCGAGTGAAACGAACGCCAGATAATATGACGAGGCTATGGCGAAGGAAACGCGGCGCGCAACGGTTCCTCGGATCTAGTTCGTGCTTGCAGATGCGACACGCGAGATTTCTCGAGGGCGCGAGAGGCTTCTCTTTCGCTTCTCTTCCTCGTCCGACTCCGGCAACTCGAGAACCGTAGGTAAGAACGAGGGTGCCACCCTCTCGGTCCTGTACCCGCAGCGTAAAGCATTTTCACGCACGATTCACGCTTGGTCGTGGCAGAGAAAGGAAAAAGAAGAGAAAAGAAAAAAGGGAGGGGCCGCGGTAGGACGAAGAACGGCGGAGAGGGCTTGCCGCTTGTACACTGTACATCCAGTTCGCCATAGATTGCTCGCGAGACTGCGGTTTTTCGTTTGAATTCACGGTACTCTACTCTCTGCGGAATGACAGGCTGAAATTGATGTAAGAGATCGCGGTCGACAGCTACAAGCTGGGAAAGTTGAATGCGTTCCACGCGAATAAATAAATAAATAGCGCGGAAGACGCTGAAAGCCGACGTCAGCTGCGATTCTTTTTAAAAATCGATTACGTTACCTTGGACGGGCGTTTAGGTAACTCGCTTATGGTTAAAATCGCCGGTAATTCGCGGGAACGTTGGTGCGAAGCTACGAGCTCGCATAAAAATGCATTTGAAAAAGTCGTATGAAAAAATATATATATATGTAAAAATGGTAATACGTGTCGTATTACGCGGTAAAGTGTGGTTGCTTTCGTTAGATGAAATCCATTAAACGCGATAAATAACTTTTACCGTGGTATTACGCTGATCCCAGACTTATTTTAATCGGCCATTCGTTCCATTTCCGATATAACAGTAGCAACGGAAAGGCAAAGGGAAACGAAGCTGTATCCTATATTACGTGGATAAGTAACACGTTGTACTTATTAAAACGCGATTAATGCTTGATTTCAAGTGAAAAGTATATTCGTACGTTGAGACGAAGAAACGAAACGAACTCGGTAAACGTAGAAAATGTAAATCTAAAAATGTCGATGTTTACGGAAATCCAGCGCATTTTTTCCATAAGACGACGTTTACAGTTGGACCGTGGATGATCCAGTAATTCCATTCCCGATACTATTTCATATATCATCGATATCTTCGAATTATGCCAACTTATTCGTATAATGTACTTGGTCTTATATGCACCGTTCGATAACGCGACCGATCTATCGATATTTGGAAAATTGTGTCTTTTTCGCGTTTTAATATCGAAGTTAGTGAAACGATTATTCGAATGTGAAATAAGTCGATTTAAAGACGAAATTTCTACTCTACTTAACTATCATATTACGATATACCGCGTGTATGCGGTTCGCGAGTTCCAACTATTCGATCGAACGATCGATCAACGATACCGTTTTTACTAAAAGTAAAATGTATTCTACGCTAGGTATACGTACAAGCCAGGTCAGAGTTCTTGCAAGTTTCTAACTCTCGGCTAACTTCGTTAACGTATAATTCATTTTGTGAACTTTGATCGATTCAACGACGAAACGACTACCACAATTTCATGTCTTTCTGTTTTTTTCTTCCAATTTCGTATTAACCAGCGATTGCCCATTTTGTTCGGTAATTGAAACAGCGACGTTATGACGCGTGTAGTTACTTCAAACTGTCGAACTTCAGCGAATGCGCGCGTACATAGCTTTGCACAAAAACGTTACCAATTTCAAACCGAAACGCATTTAGCCGTAACTGTATATTTCTATAGAAACAAAATATCATATTATGTGTCGAGTATCCGAAAATGAATTTCCTGTTTGAAAGGAAGCCAAAATATATGTAAAATTTGTGAAATTTATATAAATTAATACAACTCGTTGGAACTCGTTCTGTACGATTTATCGATTTAAGACGGAAATTACATTATTTCTGTGTAAAAAAGATTAAAAAAAAAAAAAAAAAAGAAAATGTATATTCTGGAACTATTGTACGTCAACGGATAAAATTTTCGTTATTTATAAAGCACGGCAAATTTTACGCTACAATATTAACCATACAAATTTCATATACGTGTGTGAAAAAGAAAGAAAATGCGACGACTAATTCGCAACGAAATTCGTGACATTGAATTACCGGAGTACGTACATACGTCAATTAAATATACGCTGTCGTTAAACGCACTTGATACTGGCGCACTGATTTTAAAGCGAAAGCATCGATACGTTCCGCGTATTTATTCGGACAGCGTATCCTTATCAAAGGAGAATCGATTTCGTTAACACGGCAACTGCCGGCGGAATGTTACGAGTTAACGCGTAATTGAGTGGAAGGAAATAGCCGATGGTTGAAAGAAAGACGAAAACGCAACGTACCTCCTGTTGAACGTGTGTAGGTGGAAAACGAGCTGGAAAAATCCCAAGTACGGAAGAGTTACTCGAGCCCTGTTCCTTGGCTGGCGAGAGGAGTAATAAAGTGGCAGTGTCCAAGCTAGCGGAAATTAATCGGCGCGAAGAAAACTGCACAGTGCCCGACGCCACGCCACGCAACACGAAACGACGCTTCTCTTTCGACGAAAACACGAGCAGCCTCTTACTTTCTCGTTAAGCGGCTATTAAATGGGGCGACGAAATGCGCGTAATTTCGCGTCGAACCGAACCTTTAATTCCAAAAACTGTCAAATCACCGAACGAAGGGTCGCCCGCGTGCCTCGTTATTATCACAACACGCACCGACTCTGTTGTCATTGCGGCATAGCGTCGTTACTATTTCCGATAGAATCGTCGAAAACGGACGACATTGAAAGTCGAACGTTGGAAATTTCCAAGAGAAACAGCCCCAGTACGTTGCGAACTTTCGCACGAGCAACTTGCGTGGCGCGCGTCGTACTTTCTTCGCTCGGCCCGATATTTTATGAATATCGTCTATACACGTTCAACTTTCTTGCAAGTAATAAATCTCCGCGACTCCATTCGGCTACTTAATCGTCGCCTAGCGTACAAGATTTTGGAGAAGTGATTTATCGTTGCACGTTCACCTGGATTTCCGTGCACACGGGAAATTAAGGGAAGAAACGACCGAAGCGAGCAACGCTGACCATCGCATCATGAAAATGTTTCCTGGATAAGGTATGGCAATTGAATGGGAAATGAACGTGGTAATACCGTAAACGATATGCGATTCTCGTCTCTCAGACTAATAACGCGCAGATATTTCTCGAGTCAATCTCCTCTATCGTTGCCTCCAGTGTCCGGATTAACTACGCGTAAATTAGTCATTCACTCGGCCTTACTCGCCTGCAGATACGAAGCGTAGTATCTCTCGAGTTTCCATTCAATTAGTTTATACATGTAGGAATATATGTATTTGACTTGCAATCTCGAAATCTTTTTTTCTTATCAACATTCCTTTGATATACACAGCAAAGCGTACGAATCGTTCTGAAAAGATGAAGCAAATACGAAAGTTCATAGATTCATTTGGTAGAAGCAATTGGAATTCTCTTTGGCTAAAAGGTTTGTTCGTATTTGATCAGCGTAAGCGATAAAAATTTTATGCTCCAACCAGCGTCTCTTTCGCGCGGCTGATTTTAATCAAAATTCGAAGATCATATCGTGACGTAATTTCTTTCGCTACGAATGTTTCGATAAAGGCGCATATTAGATGTAACGTATTAACAATTCTAAATATTTCATGTCTTATATTTCGCAGTACTTGAAACGTTACGATGTTTCAATTATGAAACGAGTTCGCCTCTCTCTCTCTCTCTCTCTCTAATATTTACGAGTTTTAGCAAAGTCGCATACGCGAATTGTAAAATTCATTTAGCGCGACTTCAATTGAAAACTTGGAATATTTTTGGATGTAAGTTATATTATGCTTCGATTACCATGAAATACAATGTTTACAAAATTATGCGCCGTGAGCTTTCAACCAAATTTTAATAAATTCTGTGTCATGGGCTTTATGTTAAAATGATTTTATCTGACTGAAATGAATTGCAGCTTCACGTGCATGCATCCTTGCAAAATGTTCGTTCATATTGCACGGTTGGATGAAATTCGAGAGTCGAGAAATATGTTAAAAAAAGAAGAAAAAAAAAGAGGGGAAGGGGAAACGATAATATTATCCAGATATACGTAAACCGTATGTGCATAGTTCTACGTAAATAGGGAAATTAGAGACACAGCATCGTGTTAAAAAATTCAGCCGTTAAAGACAAGATTCGTTGTGGTACATAATACGATATGCGCGATTCAGGTTATCAATTTATAGATAATAGCGTAGTTTTAATCAAACTCGACCATCCGGATTCGAAACGCAATCTGCAACATCTGACGTTCAACCAACCATTCAAAATTGGAAATATGTGGTTTATAGTTTGACGTGGTTTATAGCCGGTATTCGCTGTATAATTATTGCTACGAATGCTGTAACAATAGCAGTGTCTAATAGGAATTTACCGATAAACGATCGATTTGACGAGGTAAATACATCTTTTACGTAAATTGTAACGAGATATCGAGTATAAACATATATACGTATCGCGCAAGAAATGCAAAAGTTTTTAGGATCTTGCAAAACATTTTTATGATCCTGCGTATACATAAAAAAGTCTCTCGTTTAACCGGAAACGATAAAATACCTCACGAAGGATTAAATTATTGCTTTGCGGATCGAGTGGCAAATTCGCTTTTTTTTTTAATGGAATATCTTTTAGTACATCGATCGGTCGATCTCCGCGTTCCCTATAAAAAGGTATCATTCGTGTGGAGGAACTATTAGTTTAGCAGATGTTTTAATTTCGATTTGTCGAATTCAACGTATGAAAGACAAGGAAAGACGCGTTAAATTTGATAAATCAAAGTTAATACTTTTGAATTTGATGCTTTTCAAAATATAAGAAAAGAACGACGAGGTGCTTCGACTAATGTATCAAAAGATATATTGCGTCGTTTAAAAAACGAAGTTGATCTTAACATCTTCTCGAAATCTTCTTACTACTGTATCCAAAAAAAAAAAAAAAAAAAAAAAAAAAGAAAAGAATGATCTGCTCTATACGATGTCTTCGTTCGAACCAAACAATTTTCGTTAAAACACTTTTTAATAACTTTAATCCCTCGTGAGATATTCTACCGTTTCCGGTTAAGCGCAAACCACGTAACACCGAGTAAACTTGTATCTAAATTGTATACATTCGCGGAAATATCCGCTGTCCACTAGGAATTAGAACGCATTGCAGGAGCCTAGAGTATACATAAGTTACGTTTACATTTCAGAAATAAGAGTACCGTATAATAAAATGGTTTTCGAACGAATCGAAAGAATTTATAATAAAATCCGAGCGATATAAATGATAGCAGTTTACTAGGAAACTACAATGTACACAGCTCTCTTGCCATCGGCAAGATTTACACGAATATATGTAGTAATTCTCGTAAATTCTCGCCTTAAATACGTTGCCAAGTTACGAAGTTACGTTACCAAGTTGGTTAAATACGTTAGTTAGGAAGTCTCGCTCCCTTCCATCTCCCTCCCCATCCTTTCTTTGCGCAACCTAATCAACCGATTCATTGAATTCAATACCTGTAACTTGTAACTCAAAGTATGTACCTGTACGAGGTTAAGAGGTCGGTGAACTTGGACGAAACTGCAGTTAACACACTGTTGTAGTTTCGTAGTTTGAATAAGCGGATTAAAAAAACCGAAGCAGATCGACCGCTTGTACGATTTGTGACAGTGTTTTGTAATGTAATTTTCGGAAACGGGCCAACCTTCGTCGAAGGAAGGAAACGCAGGTAACCCGGTTCACCGGCCGACGTTTTTAGGTATAGAACGCATTGGGTTTGCGGTTATCGCACGCGAACTTACATTATCATTAACCTTTCACAGCGAGCCACGTAAATGTGTTTACGTAGCAAAGCTAGTGCCTGGAGGCGCGAGAGACCCGTAAACGGATCAAACGTATACGCGTGTTAATGGCAATCGTGTCGTGTTTACCCTTGTTCCGATTAATCAGACTTACTCGCAAATAGAACTGTGGGGACTGGCGCAGCGCGACTCGGCTCGGCTCGGCGCGGCGTGCCAATTCCAGAAAGAACGTTTCATCGAGAGTGTCAGGAATAAAGTGATCGTCCGGCTATGGATGGGTTTACAATTTACGCCGACCAACCGCCTTCATATCGGTCTCGTTCCATTGTTTTTGATGCGTGACAATGATCGATCGACTCGGTCGATAGATCCGGTGAATTTTTACTACACGGCAATTGCAAGCGGAAAATATTGCGCGATATAGGGTCGTAGGAATTTATAGTTAAACGTCGAAACGCAATTTCGTGGAAAATATTTTCAATCGATTTTGTAATTTTTCTATCCGCGTAACCTGTTACACGGCTATGGATACAGGATCGTATCGTTTATGGAAGAGGAAACAAGGAAGAGTAAGGAATATAATAAGAAGAATCGATAGACGAACGTATCTGAAAAATTCGATGTCAACGATTTGACATTTGGCACGGATTCTCGTATTCTCGGAATACGGAGGATAAAGCTCCACGTTGGATTATTTTTTCCACTTGCTAGTTAAGAACTAGAACGCGTAGTACGCGGGTCTGTCGTTCGAAAGAACGATGTTTTGCTAAAATCGCGACACGTGCGGTTAATGCGGTGACTTGGCGATAAACTCGTTTTTCCAATATCGCGGTGTTTAGCTCCGAAACCTTTACGAGCTCGATCGCTATTTATTTACCTCGAAAAATGATTACGCACGGAAATCTTCCCGTTAATTAGCTGGTAGCCGTGCATGACCCTATTTCCTAAAGTATGCGAAACGAAAAGGGTGTGACGCCAGCGATGCGCGCTTGAAAATGTCGCGCAATACCAAGGAATTACAATTGCAAATTGATTTCTCCTCTGCTATTAGTCGAAGCCTGTTACTCCTGTATCGTACCAATTGAAATCGTCCGGTATTAATCCAGTTTTTTTTTTTTTTTCATATCGATTGGATTGTACGCTCAATCGATGCTAGATGGGAATTACATCTGGTCTGATTTTGGTTTACACGCGATTTATCTACGATATCGCGAATTCGGTTCGCTTTTGGACTTGCAGCGTTTCGTCGTCTTCTCTCAGAGATCGAACGTTTGACGATGTTTTCCGTTAAGTGATTTATCGTCGACGATACGACGCGATAGCGGAAGAACGAATCGTTTTCAGTTTTCAGGAATGTGGAAAAGATTCGTAGATTTTTCTCGGCAAGTCGATTTCCCACCATCGTCGAAGACGAGAGAATTTAATCGACGGAAACACGAGACGTTGGATCGATACGCGATCCTCCCTTTGTCCAGGTGAAATACGCGAGACGAAACGAATGGTATCGCGGCCAGCGCGGTGTAACGGTAACGAGCGATGACCCGATCCCAGCAGCCGCCAGTGTGCAGCCGACTCACAATCAGCTGCGCGACACGTCTCGATTTCCCAACATGTTCGCTCTTTTGGCGGCTCGCATCGATCGTACTGGAACGATAGCGCGTGCCAGTCCAGCTCTTTGCTTTTTTTTTTCGACCGTTCAACCCGCAACCCACTTTCATTCCAGACAATTTCGACGGCTGCTTTTGATGTTCTCGCGCTGTACGCGAAATGAGACGGGAGCGCGCTTTTTACTCGCCTCTTTATCCACCGCCGGTTTTCTTCTTTTTCCTTTGCTGTTTTTCCGTTTAATTCTGTCTGTATCGCGTCCATCTACTTTCTCTCCCGCCTTCTCTATACCAACACGTTGTTTATTAACCTCGTGGTGAATTTGTCGTTTCCAAGTTACGACGTCGCATCGTTCGCGTTTACCAACCGCGTTTCGTTTCTATCGAAAGCGGGGATTGCGAAGAATGTAACGCGACCTGTACTCCAACTGGCAGATAAATGAACCGGATAAACAGTCGGTCGAGAGTTTCACACTGGGGGAGCGAACGCGTTTTCTTTCGCAGACCGATGCCGCAGGCCGTACAATGAATTGGTCTGGTCTACGTATGCGAATGGCACGGAAAACGGAGAAACGAGGAAATTGGCGGCAGATCGATGGGATCGTTGACAGCTTTTATTCCGGCTTTCCAGCTTTTACTGCATGTGGATGCGTTCTGACGTTTATAACCGATCCAATTTTTTACACTCCAACGACATACGTGCGATTCGAAGCAACGGAACGTTTAGGAACGTGTAAATGTGCATAAAGTAGAAAATACCGGCAAATGGTGTTGGTGTCTGCGTCTATATCCTTGCATTGACCAAGCGTACAGGGTGTTCGCGTCGTCGTAAGGGAGTTGTTGGCTAGTAGCGTTTCTCTCCGTAGTAAGTTTCTTTACTTTCGTGAAATTTCTAATTTCCCTATAGATTCGATTCGTTGTTACGACCGAGATAAAGAAATTCGTAGCGAAGATTTGTTCTCATTTGTAGTTAACGATTTGTAGCTAGTACGATGCTACGTATAACCAGTGGCACGCGAATTACGTGATTTGCGATGATGTTCTTTCTTTATACGGAACGATAGTGGTTTAAATTTAACGCGCGTAATTTTTATTACCAAGCTATCGTCGATACAACTGTAATAGCTGTAACTTCGTACACGAGCATCCGTGTAAGCAAGTATTTACGCTATCGCGAATTTAACAGCCTAAAGTTTAAGCTATTTATCCGCGTTGAAAACCTGGTTGTCGATGTTCCTTGGTTTTCTAGCTAGTAAAAATTCCCGCGCTCAAGATGCTTGGAAGTTATCGGCGTGTTTCAGCAACGTCAGTTTCTTTACAGACGATGGAAGAAAAAAGATGATTTGCGGACTAATGGCGTTTTTTTAAATGAAATATCGGATTTTTTTAACGATGAGATTCAATGGAATTGCGAATTCCGCGTATAAAAGCACAGGGGTAGGATTCATTGGAAAACTCAGCGTTCCGCGCGCAGTTCCACAAACCAGCTCTGCCAGTTGAAATTTTCTCGGTTCTCCTATTAAAAGGTTTGATCGCAATTATCTCATCTATAGATAGCCGGTGGCCCCAGAAGCTGACTTGGCTATTCACTTTTGTCCTTTTACCTACGACCTCTTTTTTGTTCCTGCCGACACGTTGTCGGTTGCATGTCGTTTTGCAGTGCACCGCGTCCCATCCGATGCAGCTGGTGCAACATGCCATTCTTTATTCGTTAACACGCAGCGCTACGCTTCTCTTCTCTCCCCTATCCTCGCGCCCTGTATATCTGTGTACATAACATATACCGGAATCGCATCATTTTATCCCGTTGCACGAGCCACCACGTCAGCCGACGCGACGCTCTACTCGATCTCGTTGCATTCTGCATCCCTTGCCTCGCGAAAAATCGCTACGAATCGCCCGTTAATCGTCGTCGCTTACTCGAAATTTATTAGCGTCATCGGAAGACGTACGCGTATTCGCGAATAAGCTGCAAATCGATAACAAAATTTCGATATTTTCTGTATTTTAGTAATTTTCATCGTCGAGACGATCTACCGTCGAAAATTCGCGTTCGTCGTTGTTGAGATCGTTAGATGTATGCGAATACAAAGGAACGCGTGGATAGATTGTAAGGTAGAAAATATATATTTTGAATACCGAAATGTAAATACAAGTCGGAATATAATATGAGCTGATCCAGATCTATGACCGAAGACCCTGAAGTTGCGACGCCACCCAAAATCCGGACATCTGGGGACGTCGGACACGTCAATAACGCTTAGTCATGCGATAGCAATAAGAGAAGACGATAGCCGGACTCCCACCCATAAGATATGTGAATCATAATGAGTGGATAAAAACCCCAGTCCTTTAATCGGTAAGTCAGTCTGTACTGACTATCTGCAGTTAATAAAGTATACGAATGGGCTATTGCTCATTCGCCTTTTTATAAAACGTCGCCTATCTACTGTTTACGGTTTGGAAAACTAAAAAGACCAGATGTAGAGTTTTCTTAGAAACGATGACCACTTCAACGGTCGTTACGTTACGTCGCACGTTATCAAGAACGACAATTGGAAACATGGCGAGTCAATCGTCCATCGAGTCCATCGTCCCTCTTCTTCTTCTTCTAATTCTAATCTTTATCCGTTATAATATGGCGGATGGGCGACTGTTCGCTCTCTCGGACAGGTTTCCAGTGCCTGGAATCGCTTAGCCTATCAGAGGGCTGGAACGCTAGCGAACAGCGGCTGTAGATCAATGGGAAATCCCGGGCCATGTTCCGGGTTCATGACGCCTCTATTGATATCGAGAGTGCAGAAGCGAGTATGTATATACATAGCACGTGGTAATCCACCGTGACTGGAAGAAGTTTCCGCGGCCACAAAATAATTTCTTGGCTTAACGCTTGACTCGATTCTCGGGCTGACTCTTGGCTACGGTGGTTGACGAAGGAAATGTCTTCTATCGTTGCTCGAGATCTTAGAAATAACAAAGACCGAGCGTCTTTGCCGTAAACTCTGTCGTCTCAAACAGTATCTCCATTTACGTTCTGATAATAGCTAAAAACTTTGTCGATATCAAGACTATAAATCGGTTAAATAATTATTTAAAAACCTTCCACCTTCCTTTTCATCGTTACGTACATATGTACCTAAGTAAGTAGCGTTCGATAAAATCGGACAAAGATCACTCGTGTCGTTGGTGTGAATTTTTTAGAACTCGGTCAATCGACGTTCACCGACGAAAAATCAACGAACGTTAAAATCAGCTTTCAGAGGTAATAATAGGATTTTATCGTGGTTGGCATTTGGTACAAAATATATTCCATGGAAATCGATGCAACTGCTAATGGTTATGATATTTGCCGCTCTTCTATTTACACGTTTCTTCTATTTTGGAAATGTCTACCTTGCACAACGGACACGTTGCGTCACGACGTACGTGTGTCTTTTTCGCTCGATGTTAGCGACCAGTGACAGCACTGTGGACGAGCGATAATTCGAACGAAATTATCAAATCTAGCGGAGAATATCGTATAGAATTATTTAGCTTAGAACCGAGCTAGAACGACTCGCGACAACCGCATAAGCTGCACGAGAAATCAGTTTCCAAAGGATCTTTCTAATGTCAAATATTTTTTCCTATCTATCAATGTCGATTGAAAGCCCGTAGCGACTTGGACGCGAGACAGCCAGCTTCCTGCAAGTTTTCTTCCTCGGTTCCCCTTTCTGAAGGATTCCTTTTGTCGGACAGACGGCTTTGTACGCTCCTCCATGTGTTTGTAACATAATACATCAGTAAGATTACGTATTTGTCTGGGTCTTTTCGTCTGTCAGTGTCATTCGACGAATGAGTTTAATACCTGTTTTCTTCCCAATTCCATACTTTGAGAATATCGTAGATTGAAAACGTAGTAATGAATAACGACGAGCACGAGGATACGCATAATACGTGTAACATAGGATTGCTTGTAATCGAATCACTCGAATTAACACTACAACTACCGATAGTTAACACGGAGATATTTCTACCAAAACCAGTCAAAATAAATGATCCTTAAAAAGTACGTAATAATACAAGTAATAAAAATAAAAGTACGTAATAACTCCACGTTATGTAGTATATTTTTGGTATTATTAATCCATCCGGAACTATGATCCCTAAACGAGGGTTGACACGTTTATAAAATTGTAGAACCAATCAATTTGACTGGTGTGGTAGTTCTAACGTTAGTTCGCAACTAAGTAATTACGGATTCTGTCAATATCACCTAATGACAAAATCCGCAACCACTTAGTTGCCAAGCGAATAGAATAGCAGCTGCACTTCGATGAGGATCTCCTAGTTTGTTCGGGTGGTAGTTTTCGAGAACGCGCAGCCACGTAACGTAAATTCGATCGGTTACTCGCATGGAATCGATCGAACAATTCGCCAGGGATACGACGCGGCTTTCTAAACGTTCATCGAAACTGGCCACGAGTAGCATATTGCCGACGGGTATCAAAATATAAAGCGATAAAAATGATTTTACTTGGACTTGTCCGTCGAAGGAAGCTGCTGCCGCGAACATCGTTTACAAGCTGGAAGGGAGACATCGTAGACTGTGTAATCTGTTGGGATTCGAGGCTAGGTGCCCTAAAGAATCTTCCGTGACGCTTTCAGATGTCTCGTGGAAGGAAAGCAGCGACCGACCGAGTATACTTGGGTTGCGAACGACTTTTATCGCGATTGCAAAGTTTCCTTCAGCTTTTTTCTTTTCCTTTTTATATCGTCTCTTTCGAGAGGTAAGATTGCGGTCAATATACGAGTCTGAGTCGCTGAATGTCAAAGTAGAGTTTTAGTCGAACAATTGAAACCTTCTTCACGATGGAAGAAGCTGGGAAGGATTCGAGCTTAAAGGTGTGCAGTCACGAGATTAGCGTCGATTAAAACGTTGCTGATCGGAGGAATTGCTGGGAAAATAATTATAGTGATTTTGAAGGAGTCGCTGAATGTCAAAGTAGAGTTTTAGTCGAACAATTGAAACCTTCTTCACGATGAAAGAAGCTGGAAAGGATTCGAGCTTAAAGGTGTGCAGTCACGAGATTAGCGTCGATTAAAACGTTGCTGATCGGAGGAGTTGCTGGAAAAATAATTATAGCGATTTTGAAGGAGTCGCTGAATGTCAAAGTAGAGTTTTAGTCGAACAATTGAAACCTTCTTCACGATGGAAGAAGCTGGAAAGGATTCGAGCTTAAAGGTGTGCAGTCACGAGATTAGCGTCGATTAAAACGTTACTGATCGGAGGAGTTGCTGGAAAAATAATTATAGCGATTTTGAAGGAGTCGCTGAATGTCAAAGTAGAGTTTTAGTCGAACAATTGAAATCTTCTTCACGATGGAAGAAGCTGGAAAGGATTCGAGCTTAAAGGTGTGCAGTCACGAGATTAGCGTCGATTAAAACGTTGCTGATCGGAGGAATTGCTGGGAAAATAATTATAGCGATTTTGAAGGAGTCGCTGAATGTCAAAGTAGAGTTTTAGTCGAACAATTGAAACCTTCTTCACGATGAAAGAAGCTGGAAAGGATTCGAGCTTAAAGGTGTGCAGTCACGAGATTAGCGTCGATTAAAACGTTGCTGATCGGAGGAGTTGCTGGAAAAATAATTATAGCGATTTTGAAGGAGTCGCTGAATGTCAAAGTAGAGTTTTAGTCGAACAATTGAAACCTTCTTCACGATGGAAGAAGCTGGAAAGGATTCGAGCTTAAAGGTGTGCAGTCACGAGATTAGCGTCGATTAAAACGTTACTGATCGGAGGAGTTGCTGGAAAAATAATTATAGCGATTTTGAAGGAGTCGCTGAATGTCAAAGTAGAGTTTTAGTCGAACAATTGAAATCTTCTTCACGATGGAAGAAGCTGGAAAGGATTCGAGCTTAAAGGTGTGCAGTCACGAGATTAGCGTCGATTAAAACGTTGCTGATCGGAGGAATTGCTGGGAAAATAATTATAGCGATTTTGAAGGAGTCGCTGAATGTCAAAGTAGAGTTTTAGTCGAACAATTGAAACCTTCTTCACGATGAAAGAAGCTGGAAAGGATTCGAGCTTAAAGGTGTGCAGTCACGAGATTAGCGTCGATTAAAACGTTGCTGATCGGAGGAGTTGCTGGAAAAATAATTATAGCGATTTTGAAGGAGTCGCTGAATGTCAAAGTAGAGTTTTAGTCGAACAATTGAAACCTTCTTCACGATGGAAGAAGCTGGAAAGGATTCGAGCTTAAATGTGTGCAGTCACGAGATTAGCGTCGATTAAAACGTTGCCGATCGGACGAGTTGCTGGAAAAATAATTATAGCGATTTTGAAGGAGACACTAGCCGTCTGTGATCGATCACAACGATCGTTCTTACGATCTTATTACGATCGACGATGAGATTAATTCGGAAAATATACGCCGCCAGGTAATAACAATTTGTCAATATTCATTGACTATGGATCATCCTTAATATCATAGGAAAGAAAGTATAAAAGTGGTGCTTCATCGAGCGATTAAAGTAGCATTAACGCGAACAAAACTCATTGTAACCAAAATTATTCTGATAACGCTTGCAGGATGTTGTTTAACGAGCGAAGATCTGTAAATTCTTGCGAATTTATATAACGCACACGTTCTTTCCCCTTCGAACCTGTAATATTGCACCTTTCATTTTATTCCCAGCAGAATTTTTTCACGTACATACGCGCTCATGCTTGATCGATGGCCGCTGTATACGTAACTACTTTTACCATAAACTAGCGTTTAGTATAATATTAGTCTGGTTCTAAGCGAATAACTAATGCCGCTAAATCCTCAAGTTGACATTTATCGTGCGAAAAATATGTAAATTACAAGGTTAGTCGTTGTGATAAATCTTCGTGGCTATAAATTGACAATAATAATTGGAACATCGTCATTAATTCTTACGAGAGAAAAATTAGTTCTCCAAGTATCGATCGTTGAAAGCAATCAGTAAAGACCGCTACACCTTTCTTCTGCCTTTTGCCTCTTCCCTTTCGGAAGATCAGGATTTTTTGGCCGTGTACCGTGACACGGTGTATCTACGTATTTCGCTCGCCTAAATCCTCGCCAAGCCCGTTATTTGCTCGCTTCCACGGCGAAGCGGAGAGTCAACTTTCAACGTATGTATTTCCCAAACGGGCAGACACACTAATTTCGAATACGTTGTCGAAGTTACAGCGCAACGAAGACCGTACTAATTGGTCGGAGCGCGTTGGACGCCAAGTCCGCGTCGCGCTGGCTTTGACAAGGTGACTGGTCCGGACAGAAATTGGCGGTTCCGAGAAAAAGGTAGCCAGGCAAGGAGAAGGATAGTTTGGCGAACGATAGAAAACACAGCGACGTGGCGCGTCGGCGTGTAGTGGCGATAGCAAAGCCGGTGGTTGCGTCGGAGGGAAAACGTAGCCAAGGGGACTGTGTAAGGACTGGTAAGGAGGAAGCGAGAATAAAGGGCGGGTTATGTGCGGTAGAAAACGACACGCTATCAAGCGGGAACACTCCGGTGCTCCGGTGTCTAGCAGCAGCAGTGTACGGTGGGCGGAAAATACAGTGCATCATCAACAGATAAGCTGCTTAGCTGTGGTCTTATACGAGTGTTGCTCGGATAGCAGAGTCGCGCGAAGCGCCAATTCCCTTCTTCTTTTTCTCTCTGGCCTTATTTCGTCTCCGCTTGCTTTTCTCTTCGCCTTTATCTGGCGAGACGGTTCACCGCCGCTCCTGAATATTGTTGCCAGCGAAATATTGCGTTAAATAAGCGTCAGAAACGACGACCTGGATTCTTGCGATCGGGTCGCAATCGAGCCGGTAATGTCTACATTAAGGCTGTGCCGGTGTATTATCGCCGATTCGTTGAAACGAATCGCGGTTCATAGTCGCTAGGTATGGCTCGGAGTCGTAGAGAAATCACGACGACGAGCTTCTATCCGCTTGGCTGTTAGCGCAAATGGCTTTTTATCGCGCTAATGTACCGTTAATGCGTCTGTGCGAGAAACAGATGTAAAAATTCTGTAGCTAGCTGGAAATCGGCCATGCTATCGGAAATATTTGATATCGATCTTGCAATTAGCGATTCGATACACCGTTTTTCCATCATTTGCTTCGCTTTTTACGGTTTAACGTTACGCGTTTATATGCTTTTATCGGCTCGTCTAGAGTAGCGGTTCCGACGTTTTTCCCCTACTTTCTTCCCCTAAATTTCTTATCGTAATTTTACACGCTCGGTCGGCAAAATCTGCCTAAACTCGTTACGCGGTTCATAGTTAACCGTTATACATTCCCCGTATCTTTTTCCTCGGTTCTTTCGATCGTAAATCGCTTACACCGAGTATCTGAATTCTGATACGCGTTTATCTGCTGTAAGGTCTGTTGCGCGAATTAAGCGATAATTTCAAATATCACGTTCTGTAATTAATTCTTCGCGTATGCGCCAACCACGCTCGTAGAATTACCATCGTGTACGCAACGCTACCATAACTAAAAAGAAATTAAGGTTGGGACTTGGTGTTTAACGAGCACAGGGACTCGTGGCCTTGCGTAATTTCGACGGTAACTCTAGCGTCGTTAGAAATTTTACCGCAGTTCGTTAAAGTTCGTCGAATTCGACGGTTAAAAAGTCCGCGCTACGTTTTCGCAAACGTACAAACTCGTAGCCTTACGCACAGTGTAACGTATGGCGTATGCGCGTTAAAAGTATGCAAGGCGCTGTTTGGAGCGATACGAGCTCGATTTTGCAGAAGAACGGATTAAAACCAGTTTTAATTGCAAGCTCGTATCTTCCTGTCGACGATGTTATCAAGGCCGCTGCTGTCGTAAACGCGTGTCCGATACGGTGTCTTATTCCATACCAGAATATCGAAGGAGAATTATCTGGGGCAACTTGAATAACGACGATTCTTTGCAGGTAATTGGATTATGACGTCCTCTGTCTAAGCGTTTTCTATGGATACCATCGTCGAAGAATGAGAAAATCGACAACTCGAGGAAATTTTCCAGTTTCGTTCTTAGCACATATTGGGTTGACAACTAAGTGATTGCGGATTTTGTCAGTACCACCTAACGACAAAATCCGCAATCACTTAGTTGCCAACTCAATAAATTGTAATAAGAGTAACGAAGGAGTCATTTCGTGTCTCGTACTTTAAAATATTCTACTCTGTTGAAATACTTCCATAGTCCAAAATGAGGTCACCTCTTTCGAACCGGTGTAATAATTTAGCGAGAACAAGAGTAATCACGCTGTGTAATAAATGTGATGTATAGAAGGTCGTAAAATATCAGCAATGGTAGTTTCAGTCGGGCGAATCTGTGAGAAGCAGCTTTCGCCGGGAACGGAAACTAATTATACCTAATAAACAGTATGTAACAAGCTTCTAATAGTATTCCGTCCGATCCCTTTAGCACGGATAATATCGATATGGAAGCAGCAACTGTAAGCGAATTGCGGTGCGGCGTTGAGACGCCCGGCTCGCTGGCGCATCTAAGCGCATACTTTGTTTCGGTGTTGGCTCACGCTCAGCGGAGCTTTCTAATGATCGACGCCGCGCGCCCTGACCCGTGACGTAGAGTTTGCGTCGGAACGCGTGTGCCCCTTGCGCCGGCTGACGAAGCAACGACGAGTCTACCGTACGTGATTCACGAATTAATTTACCTTAAGTTTTACATTTTTATACGTATATGCACATAGTACGTATCCAAGTGTGATAATTGTGAAAAGTTGGAATCGCTTAAAGCTTGCCCGAAGAATATTTCTCTGTCTCCGATCACGCTAAAGCTTCAGTCAGTTCTGCTTTACAGTTTACGTAAAGTATTCCGTAGCGTAAGAAAACCCGAACCTTCGAAGGATTCTCGAGTATCTTTTAAAGTAGTTCTTCTAAGTTTTTCTTCGAAAATATTTTTTACGTGTTTGCTTCGACGCGCGTCGGATGTCGTCTACGTTTGTGCTCCGTCCGCGATGTGTTTACTATAACGCGTTTCAATTAAACACAGGGAGATGGAAAAGAAACGCAGCGTAGCTTGGCTGTTGGAGAGCATTGTCTTAGCTGTTGGAGGAAACCGAGAGACGACTTTTAGTTAGATTAATTAGTTTCAGTGCTGTAATTAAACGTTGGTCGGATGCCTCGCGGTGGTCGGATTAACGTATCTGACCCGAGCCTACCCCAATGCGGTTCATCAAGCTGGCTAACGATTAAATAAGTTTTCATCCGATCTCGGTCAATTCGTGCCGAGTTTCGCTTTAATTTCTAGTGAAATCGAGAAGCTCGATGACCTGTATCTGATTAGACTCAGACGTCATAAGGCAGCCGATCGAAACGATCTATCGTACGTCGCTAAAAATCTCTCGGCTCTCTCGCCGTGTTTGCAAATTGAAACGCGAGATTATAAATTCATGGCGACCCGAGCGTTCAGTATAATCGTAGCGTAGACGCGACCGATCCAAAGTTAAGCGCATCGGAGCAGAAATGTCAAAAATATTTTTGAGCTCTACAACTTGCTGGAAAGTCATCGAAGTCGGTGTCATGGATAATTATTATATTTATTGAGAAATTTCGAAGGAAGAGACGAAAGACGGGTGGGTCGATGTCCGATGAGGATCGCATTGATACGCAGGGAAGAACGGCGAGAACGTGTAAAAGTTTGAAAGGTCTTTCGTTGCGTCTTGCCACAAGGCAAAGTTTGTTGCGATCCGTTGGAACGAAGTCGGGGCGAAGGATTTATCGCTCGCGAATGTTTATTGGCTCGGTGTGGCGTCGCGAAATGATACAAGGTGTACTCACTTTGCACGGCAAACATTGAAGATACACGCGGAGTTGGAAAAGAGTTGCGCCGAAGGCGAAGAAACGAACATGGATATTGGGAGTGTCAGCACGAGAAAATATCGCTAAGCTAGAAAATTCGCTGGTACGGATTCTCCGTGGAATTGCACTTATTCGGCAAAATATTTTCCCAGTTCTCGATCATTCGCTCGTCCGTATTTAAAACCGTGTGCGATGAATTTAGAGAAATACCAATTGCCATCTAACGATTCAGAGAGCAGGACGAATAACGGTACGCTGTGATCCTAAACGAGAATAACTGGAAATTATTTAGTCGTGCCATACGTTGATACGTTGAAATATAACAGGACGGAGTAATATATATATGTATAAGATAAAGTAACATAATTGAAGCATCAAACAGGTCGAACAAGTATCGAAATTTGTCGCGGAATTTTCACGCAAATCGAGCAACCGCCGAGACTAATGCCAATAACAAGATCGCCACGCAAACAGTTTGCCACGGTACGCAAATTACGTAGCGTCGTTGGAGCACGGTTTGGGAAGAAAAGCTCGACCGAGCAACGACAAAGCCGAGAAATTTCCGGATAGCCGCGTTAATGAATAAATTTCCAGCACACAGAGTTCAGAAATTACGTGCCTATTACTCCGCAATTCGGTTCTATTATAGCTGCCGATCCGACGAGGACTCCACCAATTAATCGGCTCATCTGTAATTGTCGTGTCCAAGAACGTACGTGTGAAGTCGCTATTATTACATGCGCGCGGTACGTGTGTGTACATGCGGCGAACGTCGTCGTTGAAACAAAAGCCCTTCGCAACTAGATCCAGGCTACGACTGCACACGCTCTCCCTCCTTCAGGAGCAAGTGGAATCAGGAATCTCTGGTTTGGAACGCGCGTGTGTAGGTGCGTGAGCGCGCGCGCGATGGTCGTATCAACGTATTCACGGTTCGAGTAGTAGACGACTGGTAGACCGACGCGAGTGGTTCGCTGGCGCTTGTACGTGTGCACGAACACGAAAACGCGATCAAGTGCGTAAGAGTGACAGCATTGAATGCTGGAAGACGAGCGTGGCAAGCGGCGCAACAGTCGAGAAGGTAGGAGAGTGCGACGAGACTCGATGGAGGAGCTGGTTGGTCGTAAGGTTGGTCGTCGCAGGAGGCAGACAGGTGGCATCAAATTATTGCAAACAATTACGTTTAATGAGAAGGTTAACGCTGCTAGTCGGAGGCTGGCGCGAACGTGAATGCAAATGTGCCGACGCCGAGTAATTAGCAAACAGAGTAGTACTCGGTTGGCATCCTCCTTCGCGCCATCCTCTTTACCCTCTCCTCGTTCCTCTTTCATTCAGTGACGTCGTCTCCGACGTTTCAAAGTGTGCGAGTAGAATCGACCGACTCAGCCGCCTTACGCGTACGTGTGTGCGTGTTATAGATATTTACGTAGATGCACAGACGAACGGAAATGCTGGCGATATTTGTGCAGCTTCTTTTCTTAGACACGGAGCGTTACGAATTACGATCGCTCGTTGCTCCGAGATTCTTCGGAAAATTCTTCCTCCTTGAGTCACCTAACGAAGTTTGCCTCGCGATACTTTGAAAGAAAGCTCGTTTCCGCAAAAACATGGAAAATTTCCAGATATAACGATTGCATTGTTCCGTCCAATTACGTCGGAAGAAATGTTCGAAATTCCTTAGAAAATTCGTACCATGACGTCGTCGTACCTTAACTAGATACGAATTGCGTCCTCCCAGACGTACGATCGATCGGCAAAGTAATAAAGCGCGATTAACCAGTTAGCTGCTGTAACCTCTTTGAAAAGCGCGCACCTAAAATGTGTCTCAAAAAGTAAGCGATCGTAGGTTGCGACGAAACGGCCGCTTCGTTGCTTCTTTTACACGTCTAGTATGCTCGTCGAAAGTAGCTAACGCTAAAAGTAGCTAAATCAAAATCCTTACGATTACGAGGGATCATGCGACGTTGCTTCGCGTCAGAGAAAGTTAAAATATCCTCCTTTTCAATCCGAACTCAGGCGTGTGGCAACTTTATTTGCGTCTTAAGCAAATTTATGTAATATAATTTCCCCTGCTCGATAGAACGTCACCGATGTACGAAAATGTTCGTTGTATCGAAGATGATGGGTATTATTCTGTCGTTTGAATTGGTGGAACGTTTCGTCGAATCTTGCGTGTATAGATTGGAAGTACATATGTCGTTAAGGGTTAACACGGCGTCATCGTGACAAATTGTTGAGCATTTTCGAGAGAAATGTTTTGACGTGACAGTTGTCACGGCCAATCGGTGTCCGTCGGCGAACAGAATTCCGTATACGTGTGCATAACGCAGTTACAGAGGTGGTCCGTCAACAGGATGTCTGCGTGAGAATAGTTGCTGTTACAGTGACAGTTCGTGACGTGACTGTATGGTGGGATCAGAAATCACGTGCAAATCTGCTGTTCGAAGCATATCCCTTTAGCCTATGTTATCGAGGCATTTAAACAGCGTGCAACTGCAAGTATCGGGGTATATACTTGGAGGACTAGACACGCCATACGTGATTCTTGTTATTCAGATTGCCATACTATTCCTGGTTTGCCTGCTCCATTTATAAACGTCGTCATTAAGCTGTTCTTCGTTCGAGTGTAATGTCTTCGAACATGCCATACGCGGCTCTTTCTACGACTAGTTTGGCATTTCCAATTGCAACCGATGATTCATCTCGCTGAATCGAAAGACGCGATATACGAGTCTCGCTTGATTCGAAAATTCTCTACAAATTGGGATTTGTAAATACGCACTTGGCTGAACGTTGACTTTAAGGAAGACAGCTTCGATGATCCTGATCCTGATTCTCACAGTCTTCCGAGACGTTTCTACCGTAGCCGCTATTCGTTAAAATGTCGTTAACGAGAATCTGTCGTCTTTCGTAGCGGCAACGTTACAGCCTTTCGTTAACAATTGTTTAGGAAGAAACGAGCAACGGCTAGAATCTTGTGTACGTTGCCGAGGAGAATGTTCTTTGAAACGCAATTACGCGAAGATCAAAATCATCGGAGCTGCCTTGGTTGGAATTAGCAGCTACCGTTGACTTAGACTACTTAAATTAAATTTACGTGGTATACGTAACACGGTCGTAAATTTCATACGCTGTTAGTTCGTAACAATTACATATCTACGTAGCGTATATACGCTTGCAATCGAATTCTTTGTTTCTAGTTTCTCATTTTCCTCGTTTTCCATCTGAAAGCGTATTCCGTTTCGGCTTTAGCAGAGGAAGTTTAAATGCGTTTTTAACTAGAATTTTTATGCGCAATTAGATATATTTATAGTAGAACTCGCAGGAGTTGTTAAAAATTTGGCTAACGATTGGACCGTTACGGTCGAGTTCTGCGCCTAATAGCAACGTAGTACGAGCCAAAAGAATATTTTCACGCTTAACCACATGCAGCGTAATCGTGAAAGGCGGAACTCTTGCTATTTACCAGATCCTCCAAGTTTTACCTACGGAATAATTGGATTCTCCAAACGATGTATCTTTGAATCAAGATAACGGCAATTTAACGGCACATATTTTTAGTATACCAATGTAGTATACCAAACGACTCCATAAAGTCTTCTAGAAGGATACAGAGTTAATAGACAGAGTTAGTTAGGACCAAGTTCGAAGCGTTTCGAACGAGTATTTTTACGTCCATCGATTCGTCGTGCATGGCATTGGTTCTTTTTTCAGCTATAAACTAGAACAAGTTACGCTAATTAATTTTTTACGTAATTTGTTGCATACGTTGCATAGTCATACTCGTTAAACTGTTTCCTACTGTTCAAAGAACGTGAAAATTCCGTTCCTAATTATCGCGTCAGCTTTGTTTCTCTCTTTTAAATATTTGCTCGAACAAAAACAGTTGCCGTAGAAAAGTTGAACGTACCTACTGTGTACATTGTATCTATTATTTATATCGAATATGAGATTTATTATTTAATATTGCTTTTATTTTGCTCTCAAATTGAGACGAATCGATATAGAATTGGGCCGATATTATCCGCGTGATATTATAACAGATGGCCATTAAAGTTAAAATATTTTTATTTAAAAAATAACTGAGATATCGACGAGAGCTATTGAAAATTTCAAGTTAATTGCTTTGATTTTATAATATCCCTTCAATTTATGACGTGTGCAATATGAATAAGAGTGGAACGACGCGACGTTTAATCAAGCAAAATTTTGCTAGAATGACTTTATTTTACGAAATAATTTTTACATGTGCCATCTGTTTTATCTATGAATACGTGCGTTCTGTATTTTTTATATCTTATTACCCGACGTACATCGGTCAGTCGCGTCGTAACTGAGATTAAATCGAAACCAGGTGTTTGCAAGTCGCGTTTCGCAGCTACTTGGCTCACGAATCTCTCGACAAAATCGGTACTACGGCCGAGCACTTGAAATTAAATTAAAATTAAAGTGAAATATTACGATAGGAAACTGAATTCTCTTACGCGACTCTTCTCGTTGCAACTTGCCGTTATAAACAAGTTTCGCGAGAACGATCTTTCACGTCGTTCGTATAGATATTACGAGCGAATAGAAATATTATTCGATCCTGTTTATTTATAAAGTTGAAGACACCATTAGATAAAATGAAACTTTTATTCGAATTCTTGGATTGCATAGAACAAATTTCCGCGCGAGACTTTGCAAAACTTGTTCGATAAGAAAGTTTAACCGGTTCGAGGAAATCCAATATTCTTCGATTTCTCAGGGACTCGAAACTAAAAGGCAGTTTCCGTAACATATTTTTCTACATTTAAGAACAAATGTTACCGCGCACGAATCTCTGTTTTAACATTCCCTATATCGTATATCGTAACTTAAATACGTAAATTAAATAAATGTCTTAACGTCGAGTCCATAGTTTTCTTTGAACGTGTTTTTTTCTTTTTTTCTCTCATTCGACATATTAATAACGAGAATGTCAATATCGGTAAAAGAAGCTAAGGGCTTATTATAATACCTTTACCTTTCTTTTTCCTTCAATTATATCATATAACCTACATTCGACGTAAGTACGTGTAACATGCGCTTGTATTTCTATTGCAGGAATGGCAGTGAGTTCGCATTGGCAAGGAGTAACGATGAAAGGTAAATAGACGTGAAACTTGAATCGCGATAGACGTTACAAAGCGTTGCGGATTATGCGAGCGTCGCGTACAAAGATCGAGAAAAAAGTAAAATGAAATAAAATAAAACGAACCGTACGTATTATATACGAGTCCAGTAGCGTAGCAAATTGATCGTCCGTTTGATAATCGTCAGCCTGTAAGAATTGTTTCACGTGAAGCGACACGATCCGGGACTGAGAACGAAGTGAACGCTGCTGGTTGTCGCCGTAGCATTTTAATAGCGGTTTAAAACTAGCTAAAAACAATGCACGCGGCTTGTTCTGATAAAAACTAAAAATTCATAATACGCTGGCAACAACTGGTAATGTATCATTTCGTACGTATCCAGGTCAGCTGCTCGGCCTTTCCGTGAATATGTACATAAGCAGAGATAGGACCACTCGCAGAGGATGCAGTTTCTTGCATACGTTTCCTGATGGATGCGTGTATGTGCCTTCTGCCAGCAACGATTGTGTGCATGCGTGAAAACCGTGCAATATCCGTGACTGATGTACCTCGGTATACGTCGATGTGCCTCGATGACACGCGAATATTTTTTACATCGCGGTACTATATTTTTCGATATTAGTTACTACAGTGATCATTGTTCGAGCAAGCTCTCAAGCGTAATTTGTTCGATCCCTTGAATCTCTACATAGCCTATCGCGTGGAATTGTATCGTATAAAATATAGGTATTAGGTCGTCCGAAAAGTTTCTTTCGTTTTATAAGGAAATAATGGACGCAGAACATTCTCCGTTTTATATTATTTTATCGAATTACGTATGGTCCATTTTGTTTTATCAAGATAAAGATCACAACGTTCGATAGATTAGGTTTCACGTTTGTGTAAAGATGAGTCGTTGTAAAGGACGTGTCTGTAAAAGAAAGACACCTTTCGGACAATTTGATATATTGTGCGAAAATGTCATTTATTAAAATATTCGTGGACTATTCGATTTGTCTTTTGGTACAAGAGGCACGTACCTGTGCGCGGAATAAGTGGACGTTTTACCAAGTTAACTGTGCTAAAGTGCAAGTTTTGGTTGTTAGATGAGAGAGGGTAATGCATCTTTTTGACGACTTGCAATCGGTTCGTAATCGGTCCTCGATAGGACGTACCACGAGTCACGAGCTGCTCGCCCGATAAGTCACGAACGATAGCCGGGCGTGATTCAACGAGAGATTTACAGTTTCGATTAATTCTGATATGCTAACGTTCGTTGCAACACCTGTACGTGTATTTAAAACATTATTCTGCCCCTTTTACGTAGCGTTGCTACGTGTATTCGAGTCGAGCACGTTGAATAACATCTTTTCATACATCTAATTATGACACTTTCAACGTGGAATGCGGAAAGTTTGAATAGGTTCCAAATTCACATTAAAAAAAAAAAGAAAAAAGAAAAAAGAAGATTCTTTCATATAAAGTAAGACGCTTGAGAAGCTACCTATCTAAGATAAAGCTCTCTCTACTGTGACTTCATGAAGATTAATGTTTCAAAAACTGAAGTAAAAATCGCCCATAAAATCCTCCTCGAGTAGGATGCAAAAATTCCACGAAACGAAGCTAAGTTTGAAATTTAAAAATGAAATTTTCTTAAGAGTCGATCTCGATTCTACCGCAGCCACGTTCTACGTGTATTTCGGTGCTCGTGAAACGAAATACGTATAATGGCCTTGCTCATCTTGTAAACCGAACATCAACGAAGATACGACGTGTAAATTTTCTTTCTTCCTTCATAAATATGTTATCTACGTTTTTCATAAAAATCTTGACGTTTGAGAATTTCGATTTACGTATAGCCTACATCGACGCTTCGATAAGACTTTCGTCGAGCGTAGATAGAAAACTAAGAAAATTACGTGGTTTCTGCGTGACGATCGTCCGACGATAGAGAAATTCCATTGCATGAATGAAACGATTATTTAAAAAAAAAAAAGAAAAGAAAACACACATAATTTTAAACACGATATTCATTCGCGATTTCTGCAAGTTTTATGCCTTCGGACTATCTACGATCTACAAAATGGTCGATATCGAACCGGTAACTTTTGCACGTAAAATAATTGTTATTAAAAGTACGAGCTCGTAAATTTGAAACTCTCAATGCGCCTGTAGGAAAATGACTATACCGATAATATAAAATAACCAATCAACCTAGATAACTGTGCTTAACAGCGACGTTTTAAAAATCGTTACCCTTCATTAATTAAAGTTTCAAGTTTTCCGTTGAAAAGTCCGAGGTGCGATAACAGAATTATTGATTTCAGAAGTATTCCCAACCGAACCACTACGGCCGCGCGACCGTCCGGTATCACTCTAAAAAATCACAACTCGATTAAATGCTCTAATTTAGTTTCCAACTCCATAGAATTACTCTGCGAATAAAACTCTCAAAGTATACATTTAAAAATGTTATGGTTAGAGCGTTTTATTCCACTTGCACCAAAGAAAAAGGAAAAGATGCAAGATGAATAGTTCCATTTATGATTTTCCGTTAATTTGGTTCGCGAGATTCTTGCAGGATCGTTTCCTTGTTTTTTCATTTTTGTTCTTTGAGAGCATCGAATGTGCTTGGACGAATACGTACCTCGAAATATTGGGTTGCCAGCTAACTGATTGCGGATTTTGTCATTAAGTGGTATTGTCAAAATCCGCAGTCACTTACTTGCCAACCCAATACGATAAAACGCTGCAACAATAGAACGTACGTTGAAATTAGTCGGACGTGACGTTTCCGTTAACAATTTGCATTCCAACTTCGTAGAAACACGCGTTTCTAACTATTTTATACGTGTTAGGTCGTCCGAAAAGTTTCTTTCGTTCTATAAGGAAATAATAAACGCGCAATATTCTTCGTTTTATATTATTTTATCAAAATAAAGATCGCAACGTTCGATAGATCAGGCTTCGTGTTTGTATAAGGATGCATCGTTGTAAAAGACGGGTCTGCGAGAGAAAGACACATTTCGGACAACCTAATACATGTTACGTCTACAGTGACTCGCGAAAGTATTCGAACGCCCTTTGAAACGGAATAACTTTTTTTTACAAGCATCGGTCGACCAGATAACGCGTAAAAAATTAAAGATTACTTTTTACAAGCTCCTTATCCGACTGCCTGTAACGAAACTCGGAACAACGCGTTTTGACGCGAACGAAACGATTCGATCGAACACTGTTCGATGTATTGAAATATCTGGAAATATGTTGAAAAACTATCACCAAAGTATTTAAAAAATAGTGGCCACACCTTATACTTTATACGAACGAGAAATTTCAACGAAGCCGCACGCGAAGAAACAGAGCGACGTTCGGAGACGCGTGCCTGTGTGGTGGTTGAATGTTTATCTTGGAAAAAGACAATGCGTAATACAGAATATATGCATATAGGCGACACACGTACATAACGTGTCCGTATACATGTGGCTGTTCACTATTCAGAGAGGGAATAAATGAAACGGGGTCGCGATATAATACCGTCTTCTACGAACGTACACCCTCGTCCCACGGTTTTTCATATTGCTTTCCAGTTACTTCAACATGGAAATCTATCTTCCAACATCGCCACGAGTTCCGTATCGATCGTGGTTTTATGTTAATGAACGTCTTGGATTATTGTTTGTGTAATCGGTCCGGCACGATTGCCATTCGCTCGATCGTCACGTGGCGCGAATAAAAGTCGTTTGCCCCTTATCAAACGTACTTTTATTCCAATTTCATCGATTAAACTGGCCATTTTATCGATTTCGCTGGAAAGTCCGACAACTTTGACGGTTCCACTTATTTTTATACGTTCCCTGTCGGATGCTCGTTCCGTACTTTCGACGTCTCACGTCTCACAATTTCCACGTCTTGCAACGTGAATTCCATTGTTCTACATTTAGCGAGAGGTTGGAACATTCGATGGCACTGAAAGCGGTGTGTACAATTTCCTAGAGAATATTCGCCAGGAAAGTAAGTAAATTAAAAGGGTTCTTTGTCGTAAGTGTAAAATCGCTTGGAATTATTACAACTATTATAACGAAACGCGAAACTTCTCTCTGGAAAATATTGTTGGCAGGTTGCCAATGTAGATGGGCGCGCGAAGAGGCCGACGAGTGGTTTCTGAGTGGTTTCCTGAATTTCCCACGTATGTATCTTACACGAGTACGTCGAAGCGTGTACCGAATACGAGTACAATTCGCTGTTTTAAATGTTTCGAGAACTCTTAATTCCCATTATTTGATTAAACCGACATACGTGTAACGTAGACGACACGAGAAACAAAATACATAGTACGCACATATATCGCGCGCGGTATCGTATAATACGTCGTACGCTCGCGGAATATCTATAGGTTTGGTTGAAAAATAAAAAGATAAAAACGTTTTGGCTGTTTCAACTAGACTAAACTAGACTCGACTGAAACGTAGTTGAAACGTATATTACGAAGGTTGGAGAGGCGAATTCCAATCCGTTTGTTGTATCAATTTCGAAGTATATTCTCCACGTGGTAATCGATATTGCGTAAAATTATCATGGTATAAAAAAGGCTCGGGGTTATGTTACTCGAAAGCGGAAGCTCGTTTGCGCGATTCCGTTCATCCAGTGTTTAATTATTAATTAGCAAATACAAACGAGTCTAAAATCGTCGGGCGGAATTATCACGCGTCGAGGGGAATTCGCTAACGATCGTATCCGCGACCGCGTTTTCCCTCGTTTCAGCAAATATTTTTTAGATTTCGCTGTACGTGGTCGTGCGCACACGCGGTGTTCTTACCACGATGATCGCATAAAACATCAGCTACATTGAAATATTATCTGTATTACTCTTTCGAAAAATACGGCCGCAATAACTCTCGTTGGAATAAATTGCGACCTTTTTACTCGACAGAATGTAAATTTCCTATCTTTGATATGTTTCGTGCATGCTGAAATTAACGATTCGTCTGATCGACGGAGCAATTGTTTTGCTCCGGCAGCTCTGCTCGCGTCCTCTTACTTGTCCATCGTATTTTATGTTATGCGATGAACGATCAGATTCGTCAGCTTCGTCCATCGAGTAAATATAAATCCGTTGGACGGAAACACGTACTTGCGAAATATCAGCTGGCCGCGTGCATACGGAACGGCCAGCGTAGGAAAATCGAACTAGCGATTTTCTACAGGAACATCGTAAACAAAATTGTGTACCTAACGTGATGCGTAGTTTCCATTAAGCGAGTACGTGGGAAACTAGCCACTAGCCACTAGCAGCGAATAAACGTTGCAAATCGCGTACGACGAGCGACGCACGACCAACCGAATTTCTTTGTTTTATCGATGTCGAATGTGAAATACGCTTGTCTATATCGGATAACTGCAGACATATTTATCCGAATATGTACGTATTGCCGATTTATATGTATATATATGGATGATACAGGTGATATAGACGAAATGAACCAGCGACGGAGATAAAGCGTTTCGTATTTCAGCGAAAAGAACTGAGATCCTTTTACCTTTACCTATCCCGTATGACGTCATGTAGCACGCCGCGATAGAGATACGCCTTCGGGATTACGCAAATCCTAGTTTATTGTAACCGGTAAGGAAGTTCGGGTGGTAGAGCACGATCTGCTGTATCATTTCGTATCAAGAGATTCCATTTCCTACTGAGGTATTTTCCTAGCTTGTATTAAATAAAACGGCGCAGCGAGATGGAGAGTGGATAGGCAGCGAACGAGGAGGGAAAAATTACGTTCATAGCAATTGTATTCGAATTGGTGGTCCGACAAAGGGAGAGACTGCGTAGCATCGAAAGCGACGGAGAATTCGTATTATTCGATTACGTCGTACGACGAGTCGGATATAAAATAACGTATTTACGGTGGAATTGTTGTGCCATCGTGTCTTTGGCAAAGTCTGTATGCAGAGTATAGGAACGAAGCTTTTCTCGCGTGACTTTTGCTTTCGGAGAAATTATCTTTGAAAAATCTACAGTCGATTCTTTCCTCTTTAAGACGGTACCAGGGAAACGTAAAATACGATAGCTGTTCTGTGATGCAAATGACGAACCGACGGTTCAAAAGATGTAAGACGCGTGTATCAAATTCCGTTCAATTTTCCGAGTAGTTTCGGAGCTTTAGAATTCCACGTACTCTGGACGCGATACGTTACACGGTATTTCGCTAGGTAAAATTAATAACGAAAGGATGATATTCTTTGACGAGAAACCTCTGTCGATATAAACGTTAGGGTAATTTGAATACGTTGAAAAGTTGCTTCTTATCGAAACTTATTTCGGCTATCGATAAAGCCACTAACGTATCGCTGGAAATTCAACGTTTTGCGTTTTCTCAAAGATACGTCAGCCGACATGAAAAATATGTAAAAAATAATTGCGAGAAACGCGTTGAAAGCTTAAACCGAGAAAGAAGAGATGCAAGCCATTTTAGCAAATAGGAACGCACAACAAAAGCTTTTACCTTCTCTCGATTTCTTATTTTCCGTCTTGTTCGTTGTACTAACGACGCGAACGAGACACTCGGAAAGAACGTTTTAAAGAACCGTGTGAGAAAACGATTTTGACAACTTTTTTTTTTTTTTTAACAAGTTCCCTCCTCAAAGTTCGCGCTCTGCGCTAGGTAATATGTACGTAGAAAATAGCGAAAAGAGCCGCGTTAGTAGAAAAAGAAGTTTCGAAACGAAGCAACTAAAAAATCCCTCTACTGGGGCTATATAGTTTATTTCTCACGCGAACGTATGTATACATTAGGTTGTCCGGGAAGTGTCTTTCTTTCGCAAACGTGTTTTTTACAACAGTGCACCTTCGTACAAACGCGAAAGCAAGTCTGCGAAATGTCACGGTGTTTATCTCGACGAAACAAAATGGATCGTACGTAATTCGATAAAATAATACGAAACAAACAACGTTGCGCGTCTATTATTTCCTCATAAAACGAAAGAAACTTTTCGGACAACCTAATAATCTATTTTCCTGCAGCTTGGTTTTCGTTTCGAAGTTTCTCCCTTAATCGCAGCTCCTTCGATCGTAGATTTCTTTACGCAAGAATAAACGTTGATAGAGTTAAAGGAAATAAAGTAACTTCCGCCTACGATTAGAACGAGAACATTTTGAAACAAAGCAATTTCATCGAACGACGTTGTGTTACATTTGCAAGTAATGCAGCGCTGTCTACGCGTTTTGATTTATTCGTTTGCACCGCACGAACGCCAAAATTTATACACTGATGCATCGATTTTCCACGCGAATTCAATTAAATTTATGACAGAATTTGATATACAAATTAATGGCATAAATTTAATAATATTCGATATAAATTTATGTAAATATTAGTGTTCGCACATTTCTCGATGTTTTCACAGCGTGCAACGCTCGACTACATCTGGCTAGTGACAACTGACGGTCACTCGTAACTTATTTAAATAGTAGTTACGCGGTATATTGTTACTGATATATTAAACATTCAAAAAATGATCAAAAACTTTGCTTTTGTCGATTCAGCGAACGCTTCTCTTTAACGTTAAAAGAGACAAGGTTCGATCCCGTTATAGTCGAATCTACGAACTGGGCGATTTATGAAGCGAAAGGATCGCGTTTTACGTAATATAATTATAAATTTGATAATTGTAAAGAGAAGGTAAACAAGAGCCGTTGTAATCGAAGAAGAAAAATGTTTACGTAATTTTAGTTGTCGATAAAGGTGACGACATCGTGGCTAAAACGTAGCTGTAAATTGAAAACCTCGTCGTACGTATCGTTTCGAACATTTACGCGTTCGAAATTTATTTTACTTAGCAAATCGTTAATTCAATATTTATCTATTTATATTTATTCGACGCAAAAACGGATTTTATGAAGTAGAGAATAATAAATTGTTAGCAGGGTGGAACACGTACTACGTTTGATAAATAATTACGACGTTCGTGTTGCGTAGCAGCGATCGATACGTTTGTTTACACCGAAACTAATATTCGAAGTAAAGTTGTGCAGTCTATGGAAATCGATATCGGTTTTCGTAGACGGAACACGCGTGAAAACTGTGTCGAAGTTGAACGACTACCCTACTTAGCTTTTCTACGTGATGGGACATGGATGCGACGATTTGCCTCGGTTTCGCCCAATTAATCTCCGAGTTCCGAAAATTATTTCTATAAAGCGATAGAGTAAAAGCGGCTTCGGCATAAAAGTTTCCCCAAACGTCTGTAATAATCAAACCGATAAAACGGCAGATTAAAGTCGAACCGATCGTATCGAATCCAATTTAAGTAACAAAAGTTTCGAATTTCCTTTCTTTTGTATGAAAACTCCTTGCTTCGAGTTCGATCATTCCGTTTTACAGCGATGTTTTTCGCCACTAAACTTTCGTCCGAGTCATTACCACCGACGATATATTTATTTTGCTGCCAGCTACTTGTTTTTCGAAACGAACACATTCGTAACTCGACGTAAAAATCGTGGTACATGCAACGCGTTAGAAACAAGAGACGAGTCGATACTTAAATTCGCTGGTTGTTATAGCTCATCTCGGAATCGCATAAAGCAGAGGTGGCAATGTGCCAGTATGAAGTGAAACGTCGCTTTCTATGCTCGAGTTCGGTATTTCGAGAATACGGTGGTACGTACTTTGCTACGCTGAGAACTATGTTTTGCCATACATTCGTCGCGGTAAAGAGCAAAAGAATAACTCGCACATTCCAAATCTAATAACTTTATGATAATGCGATACTGCCTGGCTGCATTACGGTTTTAAAACGACTGTGAAAATAATATATTACCTCTCTGATACACTCTTCTGGATATCGAAAAATGTTAAGGAAATAAAACCTCGGAAATAGCAAAGAAACTGTATAATTTAAGTAGCAGACTGTTAGTCGTCTAACGAAGGAGCAGCCGAAACCCGCGTGACACGTAATCCCTTTGGCTCGTTTTTTCATCGTTGAAATTTTATTCGGACGATAAAACGAATTAGTATTCGGAACGATCGGTTGAGCATCGCGGAAAAACGCAAAGCCGTTGATCGCGATGCTTAATGGAAAGCGAACTTCTTACAGCGGGTCTCTAATTATGTAAAAACGAGGAATAAGAATAACGAGCATTAAAGAAAAGAAACGTAAGGGAAGGAAAGGGGGGGAGAAAAAAAGAAGGGGCAAAGGGGAGAAAAGGAACGAAAGAGGCGAGGGTAAGAAAATTAGCGAGAAGGAAAGTTGCCGTTGTTACGACGCGACGTTTCCCTTATTTCCATCCGGTTATTTCATGAAATGTAAACCAGAAGAGACTGTCGTTTCGCCAATGGAAATTTTCTTGGCATAATCGAGCCGGATTTTTCGAGGATACGGATACGCTTACGAGAGCGAGGAACGCGCTGCGTTTCCATCTCTTGCAAATTTTCGTTTAAACGTTCTTTCCCTTGTAGATTCGCGTAAGAAAGCCGATGTTGGCTACCAGACAAGGGAAAAGAAGCAAAACTATATCGCGCGTAGAAACAGAGGATTTACGAGCCAAATGTCACCGCGAATATTAAATCGTTCCGATTTAACGATTACGACACGCGAGCAGCTATCGTCTATCGAAAGTTTACGAATGAAATATCGCGTGATAATAAATATTAAATAAACACAATGATTATATATCGATGGAAAGAAAAGCGAATCGTTTTGTTCTTTAGGAAGATCGGCATGTTTCGAATAATATGTCTAGTGGAAATTGTTCGTTCATTTAGCGGGCAACGCTGCCTCGTTCTCGTTCCATAGCCAGATGGATTCCATTGAGAAACGATCGCGTCGGTTAGTTAATTAAATTGTCGAAGAGCGAAACAATTAACGGAAATGGGGTTGGTTTTCTGGCGCTGAACGAAGTCGCCCCTTCTGTGATTGGAAGCGCCGTTTGCTTTCGATTTTCGACCAACTGGCCACATTATTTCCTGCTACAGCTATGTTTCAGAGAAACCGCGTAAGAGTAGCTTTTTGTGCTTCTCTCGCGGAATTCAATACCGCTTTTTACGTTTTTGTCGCGCTTTCCATCAAAGCAACCGGATTTTCCATTCTTCCCGTTTAGATAAACGTTTTCCTTTGACACGTTCCAATACAAAATTTAGATGCAACTTGTTCATCGAGAAACTTTCGATAGAAATTTTGATCCCGTTAAATTAATTCTTCGTGGAACTTCAACAACCTTTCTACGATAATTTGTCGGCTAGTATCTTAGACAAAAAATATCTACGAAAGAAACGAAATCGTTTCAACGATTAAACAGATTTATCATATGATATAATTTATATCGCTAAAGTTATTTTCTATTTTGTGCCTTGCGTCTTCTTCTCCTTTTTTCCACAGTCGGAAATCAGCTTAAAGACACTGAAATACGTCGATATCACCGTCGACGTATTTTATTTGATCGCTGAAACATCGTATCGCCTATCGCTAAAATTTGTCTAATTCATCGAAACAGCACGATGTTGAAAGCTACATTATTCGGTAACATCCTCCCGACTAGCGGAGACAGGACAAATTTTTAAACAGCGTATTTCCGGTTTGCGATATCCGTAATTTTGAGTCGCATACAGCGTATTGCTTTGCTAATATTGTTTCAGTTTTACTACTCCCAAGTTACCTAATTAGTTTCTATTTAGTTGGTATAATTAGCACAGCGCGTTTCCATCTCGGGGACATTAGAATGCTATGCAGTTCTACCCTTGTTGGATTTAAACTGAATCGTGTAAGTACGTACACTCGCTGTTTGGATAATAGAACGTTCAGACGAATGCCAGGGATAGTCAAATATTTAGATAACGCGAAAAGCGTCAAACGAGAAAGAAAGCGATGCTTTCCGACGATATTTAGTCGAAACGCACAGAGGAACCGGTGAATTTAATTACGTTTTTTCATCGAAGGTATATCGGACACTGAACGTTGGCGTTGGTAACATCGTGACGCTGATTTCGTCGATCGTTCTAGCGGTATTCGTAGGTATTTCCGAAACACCATAGGCAAACGCCAAAGGCTTAAACCTACATGGTTTAAAATCTTCATGTTGGCGTTTGCGTCACTAGGAATGGCTGCGTTCGATCGAAGCTTGTCGGCAACGTTAATATCCAGGTCAGATTCCGTAATACTGCATTTGCATCAAAGTTGTATAAAATACAACATAGTAGGAGGGTAAAAATGAATGTGGTCGTAAATCGCTCGAACGTGGAAGCCACTTTGCCCGAATGGTTATAAAAGAGACTGTAACGTAAATATGTATTTTTACGCAGCGATGGTAAATACGTACGTGCGGAAATCCTTTAAGGGAAGTGATTTCTCGGTCGAGAACGTCAGTCTTTTCCAAGCGGCGTGATGCAATTTGCTTCGTGCAACTCTCGTTGCATCTTCCCGCGAACCGAAATCCTGCACACCGTTGTACGATCATCTACCGGGCGTCACGAATCCGCAGATCACCGGGTCAGTCGACGAGCCTGACTTTGAACGAGTGCGTTAACTAACCGTAAAAAAGGTCAAAACTGGTATCGTATGTGATACGATATGATTAGGTAATTAATTATCGGTCGATCTCTTGGAAGAAAGAGACCGGGGAGAAAGAAAGTTCGTCGACCGCTACGAAGGAGACACGGGAAAGCAAAGGATAATTTTATCTTGCTCCGGGCGAGCGAGCAAGTGGACAAGAGGGAACTCGTCTCTAGACACTAAAGGAATTTTTTACCGAAGTCTCGCGAGCCGTCACGGCTACGATAGTCCAAGCGTACCAGCTCGGACGTACCGAATATCTGGCTTTAAATATCGTTTCTATAACGTCCAGTGTCTAACGAAAGCTGAATTTAATTTACTCTGGCGATATAACGCGTTCATTTTCCATTCTTTTCTCTGCAATCGTTCGGGTTCTTCCATCGACGTATCGCTCTGTTGTCCGATTGATTGTTTCGATACGCTGTTGTTCGTATACGCGGTACGTGCGTCGCATCGCTTTCGTCGAAGAGAGGATGTTTGATCCTTTCGTCTCGTCCGCTTGCGCAAACCGTAAGAAACGCACGCTTGATAGAGATGCTTGTACGGTCGGAAATTAATCATGCCGGCGGGATAGCTCGACGTGAAAGGAGCTATCTTTCTTTGTTAAAGACACGAGGAGAAGCTGTTTCAAGAAAATCTGATATTTCCTTATATTTCGTCTCTATAAAAATTGTTCGATTGACGCAAACACGATACGATCGTCGATTAATTTATCGAGTTAATCGGCTGTTTTGATCGAATCGCGGCGCACGTTTTTCCATCCTGCCGCTAAGGAATATTCGTAGGTTATTGAAAAGTTAGTTGCATCCTATGCCAGGCATTTTCGGCTTAACGAGAGAACCTGTGTGTCTCGCGCTTTGTAGGCAACGTCGTAAACCACTATGTTACTCTTGGTCGGCACGCTAGCAACAGCCGTGGTCAGTAGGAATTTACCACGTACAATTCCAGGAATCCGCAACTCGTTCGACTTAAGAGATACTTGTAACGATCAATGAGGCGGTTTGTCGAGAATCTTTGTGGATTAACCGTATCGGTCAAGATTTACCTACGTCGAAGCTCCGCCGATGAAGCTGCAAAAGATCGAATCCTTTCGCCGCTTATCCGATAATTAATATTTTATGCACGCGAAATTTGATTACATCGTACCGCGCGTGTTATACAATCGCGTCGCTTTACTTTCAAATTCGTTAATTTGCCCTGTGATTATTTGATGGAGCCACTACGACCACGCGTGTAGCAACACACGAGCTAGAGGCCAGTTCGAATCGTGTTATTTCGCCTGTATCAACATCGTTAGGACATACATAATGTAATAATAAATAAACTCCGGGCAAAACAACGTGCAATATAAGCGCAACGCGATCATAAAGCGACCAGTTTTTCAGTCTCAGTCTCGAGCGATTTTATTAGCGCTCGATACACAGTCTTTAGCGAATCAGTTAGTACCGAGCGTCTTTGTATTTATTAATTATTTTTAAATATATTTGACGGTTTCGACATCGAGTTATCTTTTCGTTTAAACCACACGACCAACCATCCTCCTCTACACGCGTACAGTGTACATTGTACATATTGTACGTAGGTTGTAAGTACGTAGACGTGTAATCAGGAGTCGACTCCGGTTACGCGATCCTTCCGACCTTAAAGCAGAGACGACCGTACGCGTGCATGTACGTAGCTAAAATGAAAATGATGGCTCAGTTACTTACGCCGGTATACGATCGTCGACATTCGCTCTGACTTAACCGAGTTTCAGTTAACTGGCTTCGAGATCTATAGTCACTGTACTAGAGATTGAAAGCTCTAGCCGGTTAGGGATACATACTTCTCTATCGGAGCTTTTAACGGATTACACGACCTTTACCTAGCGAGATTTCCGTAACTAGTGGTTTGACAGATCAACGCGATAGGCTTACGGCCGGTACTTTTGAACTTGCAACGTGTACGCAGCTATACCGTGTCGTCGTCTATGTTCTATGCATTCTACTCTATGCAACGTGTAGTTTCTCAGTTTCCTAGAAGAAAAGGTTTCGAGAAACGTTTCTTGATCGTGTTACGGTGGTCTCGGAATACAGCGGTAGGAGGATAATCATATTTTGCATACCATAGCCATCAAAACAGTAACTAAGCAGTAACAGCATCCAGCGATAACTCGTCTACTGGAACCAAACCCTTGATATAAAAAAACCTCCCAAGTCAGCACTCAACATTCTGTATCGTTACTCTGTCAGTTTATAATAAATTTTGCAATAACTATCGTAATCGGAGTACGAATCTCTCACCTTACGAATCGACGCGACAATCGCAATGAATTCGTTTCGTTCCTTTTTGCCATGTGGAAATATAAGAAATTGAACGGCGAAGGTTAACGATATTTATTAAATTCTATCGAATTAACACGTTACTCTAATTCAACCACCAAGATCCTACTGTTCCAGTTTTATAGTTTGCAAATGTGAAAAATATCACTTCAAATCCATTTGAAGCAATTTTGGGGTCGAGACATGTGGCAAATACACTTGGAAAATTATATAACAAGTTTGTGGAGAAGAGTCGGGAAGCAACGTACAATATCGTTTTATACAGATTAGATCTCGGTTGTATTTACGTGGTACGTAGATCGGAAGAAAAGCAGACATGGCTAATATTCGAGCAGCGATAAGCACCGAAAGTTATCGCTGTGCTCCGACGACAAATATGGTAGAGAGGAACATTTGCTCTCGAACTCTCTTGGACGAAACGTCTCGGCCCTTGTAATCAGAAATGTTTTATTTCACCGTAAATACCAATATCCGGAGGAAAACTCGGCCATACGGTAAATTAGAAACACGTATTTGCGATATAGTTTCAGCGTATCCGGAAATGACAGAGCGAGGAGAATGGTTGGTGGTGTCTGGTAGGTACAGGCGAAAGGATACAACGTTGGAGGAAGAGAGCGAAACGTGCGTGCCATTCGTCAAAATCTAGCGGCTATCAGACGGAATGCAGGTGCGCGAAATTGGTATAAACACGCTGATAAAGGACAACGAGAAAGACGGAAGAGCAGAAAATACGATGACAGCCAAGTTAGGAAAATGGAACAAGGACAGACAGACGCTTGGAACGTTCGAACGAGAAGAAGAGAAAAACGTATTACCAAGATAAAGAAGCGTTTCAAAAAGACAAGAGAATTTACGATACGATGATTCGTAGAAAGCGCTCCGTAAATTGATTCGCGACGGGTTAATTCGCTTTAGCGATCGCCCGATGTCGCGTTCCGTGTTGCCTGCGATAAAGAAACGCGCCACGGTGTTTGTATATACCGTTTGATCGGTGTTACGCTGCTAAAATATCGGAATATTTGTTAAGCGGAAAGTATTCGTCGGTAGACTCGAGTCACGTTCTGAACGCGAAGAATTGGCAAGCTCGGGCTTTCGTCTCGCCAAGCGAGCAACGTTTAAACTTACGACGAGAAGGGTGGCAGCTGCGAAGAAGGGTGGCAGCTGCGAAGAAGGGAGAAAGGGCGAAGCAGACAGGTACGGAGCAGCGACGGCGCAGCAACATTTTGCATCGCGGAATACTCGGGAGCATTGAAACGGTGGTCTCATTCCACGCGCAGCATCTCCTCAAAGGGTGGTCACATTATGAGTACCATGATCTTTTCACGGGCACAGTAGGAGATATTTCATAGAAATGCTTGCGTCTATTTACAGCGGACAGAGGGGCCGCGAGGAGAGGCCGAGAAAAACGGAATGAGGTGGAGCAGCTTGAAAGAGACGAGGGGAACTGGCCTCTGCAAACGTCGAGTGGATAACCCGGGGGAAACTCGAGAGGTTCGGTCGCCTTTTCCGTTGCGCGTGCCTTCTTGAGACCCGTTAATAGTACTCTTGCTAAGATCTTCCATCTTGCTACTCGATCTCCGCTAGGTGAAAGATGTCCACACTCCGGAAACACTTCTCGTACTTCCTTCTGAAGTAGGTCGTACACCGACACGGCGGTCTCGTGCAATGGACTTTTCTTTTTTCCTTTTTCTCTCCGAGGAACAGATTTCGCTGGATACGTCTAGCGGGCCGAGTTTCTCTCCTCTGAACGCTCGTTAATTCTTAATTAGAGACGTAGTCAGCGACGGGATTAAGTGCCCCGCAAACAATCAAAGCGGACAAGCTATATCTTTCTTTTGGGCGTTCGTTTTGTACCCGATATTGCTAGAAAGTTAGGCCGGTCGCGTTTCAGCGAACGGACGATCGGCTTCGCGGAGAGAATCGTAGGTGTAGTTGGAGTTGACATTCAAATGGAATTCCTCTGTGCCCGTTTTTTTTTTTTTTCTTTTCAAAGTTTTAACGCCTAAAGTATACGTATGTATGTATGTATGTAGGTTATTTAAGAAATTTGGAAGATTGTCGTATCCAAGTTGAAATCCCTTTCGACGCCTACGCGAAGATAGACGTTCTCGTCAATTCGCAGTATCTACGTTGCTTAATCGCCAGAGACAATACGAAGCTTGTCTTCGTTTTAATTAAAATCTTGGTCTTTTCCCTGGTCGTAAAAACTGAAATCAAACTCCAGCGAAGCGAAAGATACATAAAAAGTTTAAATTATTAGAGTTTATCGGGTTTAAAAGCAGCGCGTGCCACGCGGATAATTTTAATCGCCGTTCCTTTAAGAATATCTACTTGTTTGTTTGCTCGATCGTTGGCCGAGATAGCGACGCGGAAGAGTCGCGATAAATTTTCTCGATTCACGGATTTCGTCTGAAACGCGAATTTCTCGAGAGTCCGCGCGCGATAAGAACGCTCGGTGAAGGGAAACCGCGCGAGAAGCTTCGAAGCGTAATGGTCGAACAGAGAGGCTTTGCCAACGACACAGCGCAACCAATTCTTCCGTCAATTACCGGCAAGTTAACAAATTCTTCGCACAGAGGAAGGTGCATAGCCATGAAAGAAGGACAACGACGCGAATTCCGATCGTATTTCATTCGCCTACGCTTTGGCTTGGAGAAATCGATATCGCGCGACAAGCAATATCCAAGCACCCTTTATCCTCTCGTTTCTATCGGCACCGTCGTCCGCAGGCACCTATCGCCACGCGACGTATATCTTGCTTCGGTGGTATATCGATCCGCGCGCGCGTTCGTTACTTTTTATTGGCTTTTTGAGAGGGACAGTTCGCGGTTTTCGGTGGCATGGATTTCCTTGCTTTTGTGTCGACATGCTCCCCCTCCCCGCCTCCTCTCTTTCTCTTTCACACAAGAAAGGCTAACCGGATCGCGCGCTTTCTCAAAGCGAGTAACCGATTCACGACGAAAAACGGATTCCATAGCGCCAATTCCGGTATACAAGCAGAGGTAGCCATCCCTCGGTAAGGTACCACCGATTTCATCGAGTTCTTTGAAAAATTACCGTGCACGGAGCATATCGACCGTGAGAGATTATTTCACGGCGATCATAGAACTCGGTAAGGATGATAATTTCGCGTCGACACGCTCAAGATGGTCACACGCTCGCAAGGAGCAATAGCATAGGCTAAACATCCTGCATGCCACAGCTATCTAGTCTAAACAACGACTAAATGGTAACGGAATAGTCGCCTCTGATATACGATTGTCGGGACTAGAGGGATGTAGGGCGACTAAAACCTCGGTATAAAAATCCTCCGAAGTTAGCGCTCGAGACCATTCTGTTGCAACACTTTGAAGCGTCACTGTGTTGGATTCGCATAATAAATTCTATTACCATATACAAAGTTCAATTTCTTCACCTTATTCGTGAAACGTTCGAACTGCGACGCGAGGAGATCACCGGTGATCTATCATTTTCGTGATTTCACGTGTCTCCTACGTGACAACCGCGTTACGCACGTGGCACCGGTTAATGCGAAAGAAGACTCCTCAAGTCGTTTAGCAAACTGAACGTCTTGGACGAAGAGGCATGGCGCAATAGCAAACAGGTTTTATTGGAAGTACGCGGAACGTACATTAAAGAAACATAATATCATATTATATGGTCGAACAATTTCACCGCCGAGCATATTTTTTCTATCTCGTTTGTAATCGAAGAGTTAGTCTGAAACAGTATAGAAAATATGTAGCGTACCATACGGCTACCGGAAGCTGCGGGTGAAAGCTGCCCCGGTCGTACATGATATATACGAAAATATTAACGATATGAACCCTTGTGCTTGGCAGTCGAACTTTCTTTCCTCCTTTTTTCCACCAAACCACCATCGCGTTCGTATGCATCGATTCGTCGTTGAGAGGTAGCGATGCGAAAATTCCTACCACCGGCTTCACTTTTCCGTTCAACTTGTTCGCTGAAAGATAATTTAGTTTAGGTTAAAGGCCGGTATTGTAAGCGTATCTCGCGTACGAATGTACGTACGGTGCTCGAGAGCCGAGAGATTTGTGTCCATTGTACGATGTCTTTCTCGAAACTCGGTAAATTTCGTGGAAATAAATACCGCGTGGAAAGCGAGTAGGAGCTTGAAACAAGCAGTTCGCAAGGAGCATCGTATAAAATAGACGTACCAACGAAAGAAGAAGAAGAAAACGTTGTAACGAAAATGTACTCGCGAACGTTCTCAAAGTACCTCGGAGATACCGACGTACGCGTGTACGAATAAATAGGAACGTTAAAATATTCGCGCGTCGAATCATCATCGTTTTTAAGTGGCTCGAGAGTCCAAGAAATTTCATTTCCGCTTCGATAAGAAATTCCTCGTTTGTTCTATTCGTTCCGTATTTCCTCTGGTCGAGTCTGGCGAAATTAGAAAGCGCAACGAAAAGAATTATTAAATCGCTTGGCCGAGATAATGGAAAATTGGTAACAAAGGCCGTTCAAAGGAAACGGCATTCCAGATCGGCAGGTTAGCGGCGATAGCATCTATTCGGAACATCTCTTTAACCGAATCGAGCGTTTGGCGTAGACTGGTTAGCCCGCTCTTGTGACACATATTCGTTTTATTCCGTGCAGTAGCTTTCCTCTTCTTGAAAATTCATAGCCCCATTCGTTTCCGAAATTTCAGATAACGAGAGACGTCTCTTTTTCGCCTTCACCTTCGTCTCTTTCCTTCCTTTTGTCCCTTCTTTTTCCTTCCTTCCAATTAAACTTCGTTTTTTCGCTTTTATCAAAAGAGAGAGAAAAAAAAAAAAAAAAGAAAATAGAAACGTTGCCCGATAAACGAAGAAACTCGCGATTTATTGAATTTCAACCCGCGTCCTGATTCGCCTACGATTTAGCCGCGTCAAATAGAAACGCCAGCGTATCGACGCGATGAGCGTTTTATAGCGGTTCTTGTTCTGAATAATTGCGAGGACGTTTTACTCTGGTAACGAGAGACAGCCTCCTCTTCCTTTGTCAGTATCGGAACTCGGAAGCGATGTATCACAAACAACGATTGCTTCCAGCTGTATTATGTATGGCGATGTATTGTTCCTTACGTTCGCTCCACCTTCTTGCTCTCTTAGTCGTTCTTAGTCGCCGGTCACCGCTTTATGACGAACGACCGCCGATCGTTCGGCCCTCGCTTTATATCATTCAACATCGGCCAACGAGCTAACCGGCTGCGAGAGAGGAAAAGAGACGCGTATAATCGCGTGTTTATCGACTACCGTGACGCGAACGCGACACGACACGCGACGTAAATTCCGTGATCCGGTCACGACGATTCGATCCCTCGCTCCAACAATTTTTGTCGTTTCTGTCGAGATATGTATAATTTTCTGTGCTGGACTGGGTTAAATGCGTAGTGGGGATACTTGTATGCGAGTGTCAGTATGTGTGTGTGTGCGCAGCGTCTCGAAGACAAAAGAATGTAAACGGTGCAGTCGGTTAAGAGTCGGGTATGGAAGAAAGTGCTGAGACGCGTGCAAGTATGTATCGATGAATATACGAGGAATCGTCCATGAAATAAATATGTTATTGTTTTAATATTAATCCTCAATATTAATTAAGTGTTCCTATAACATTATTTCGGCTTCAAAGATCCACAATTTTCAACAGTTTCTTCTACCGGGAGATGGAACGTTCGAGATTTAAGATGCTAACGACGCGAGGGGACTTGAAATCCACCCCGCTCGGCTTATTAAAAAACAAACCGAAGGAATTTCGATCTCGCTACATCCCTTCGCGGCATCCAATCTTGCGCAAGTATAATCTCAGCAATGGCTTAAAACTCGAATAAGTTTTCGAATTAAACGTTGAAACAGTTTCACGGATGGAATACGTTTCGATTTTAAAGTAATTGAAACTTACGTCTATGATAAATCCATTCCCGTTGCCACAATACTTTCGTTCGCCGATATTTCAAAAGCGTTGCCGCACGATGACCGATAAAAACGGTTTTATGAAGATATTTTCGAGTAATTCCTGGAGTCTCGTGGGATCATGGCGCGTATATAGACTTTCAGTGGAAAAAAGTTGTACGATCACATTGATAAAGCACCGGTTACTTACCCACGTTACCGTGTTACCCTCGTCCACGAGGGGTTAGTACAGGCAATAAAAGCACGAAACGACGAGTTGCCACTCTTTGAGAATGTTGAACAAAACAGATAGGTAGGTTATATTTACGATTTATCGTCCATTCAAATACTTATTACGCGAAAATGTTTCTAAATGCGATACAATTGGACATTCGTATCGACAACAGATTTAACGTATCTGTTTATGGAGTAGGTATAGGAGATCTCTGATCGTAACTGATATTTAGTCCCATTTCCATTAAAATTTTCCAATGACTGCGCTGCGTCCATTTTAACACGGCCACGTAGTCGACTCGTTACGACGATTTTCCAGTCGATCCAGCAGCGATTCCGCGATAATATAGCGGACCGCGGAATAAATTATGATAAGGCTGTCTAGGCGGTAACCAAAAAATACTGTGTTTTGTGTGAAAACAGGCGGCATTAACAACGCGAGCGCGGATATGTGCAACCGCTGCAGTGTAACGCCACAAAATGAGAACAAAGCAACGTCCGGGCTATTCATTCAGGTAGAAAATGTAATTAAAGCGAGATTATAACAATGGATTTGTTAGGTTTTATTTCGATCCGTTCCGTGCCTCGACGAATTTCTGCGGGACAAACCAGAGGATGACTTTGATACGATAACCCGTTAACGTTTGTAACGCGCAAATGCATTTTTTCAGAAACACGAAGCTCGCTACCGTCTGTTTGATGAACCGACAACAATTAGGCGAACCACCGGTTATTTATTCGACAGAAGTGCGTGGCCATGCTTGTACATTTATTTCTTCGACTTGTTTTCGCTTTCGTTCCATCTATTTGTTCTCTTTTCCTCGATTCTTCATCCGTATGTCGCTCGGTTACTTTTAGCATCCTTCGTTCTTCCTTTTTCCTCTGTTCGTCGCCTGATTCTCGTTGAACAAGGTTCTTCTACATTTTGTAAACGTTTATCCTCCCTTTACACGTTTGCAACTGAACCCACCACTGGATTTCGTTCTTTTCGACCTATGATTAGCGTTTCTCTCGCAGCGATTTGATACAAAGCGATGGAGCGTGGGATCGTGGATCGTAAGCGCGCGGTAACACGTGTTTCTGGGATTCGGCGATTCGATAAAATCGGTAAACGAGTTGCGCTACTCGTTGCGAATACCAGCCTTTTCTTTTTTTTTTTTTTTTTTTTTGCCAGAGGGGTAATCGATTTGCGCGTTAAGGGACATATGAAACAATAACCTAGTTGGGGAGAGAGAATGTGACTTTGGACAGTCCACGCAGTATCTCGACTGGAATGTGTCACGATTCGCGCTTGAAAAAATAGGACACGAACGTCGGGGCGTGGGCGCGGCGCGGAGAAAAATGTTTCGGATTCGAAACATAAATCCGTCTGAAATCCTTCCACATCTGTGGAGAGTATCACTCGCCCTTTCCTTATTTTCTTCCAACGACCGGCAGCAGGATGGTTCAAAGAATTATAGGAATAATAAAAACGTATCCTTGAGTGACCAACGGCATGAGATCGCTTGAAATATGGTCAGGAAAATCGCTAGTTTTAATACGATCCTCGAGATGTATAGACAATGGGAAGAATACTTTATCGCTGGTACTTGTTTCGAATAAATACACGAGCAGAGCCGAAGCAAATTTACCCCGTATACATTATACAGATTTATTCGGCTAGTAATCGGTCGGCTGCGAGCCGTAAAATCACGCTCTCTTTAAAACACCAGCTTGCACCACGTTCGAATATATTTTACTTATCGCAATTATCGCGATAACTTTAAATTCTACCTATTCGACGAAGAGTCGAAAATCGATGGAAAGCGACGTCAGGAGCTTGGAAAAAGAGCGATCGCTCGACGAACGAACCCGCAGCAAGAATGGAATAGTGCCAAAATTATAGTACACACGTATGATATGATAGTTGAATGCAATGTATATATACATTTCCTTTGGAACTTTTTGGGAAAACTGTTGGAATACAACGATATTACACGCATAGGCACAATACACAGACACCCACACAGGCATTTGAACAGGACACTTACACAGGTCATACTCGTTACTGTATAGAGAGTGGGGTTCAAAGTATTTAAGAGATCATGGGCCACTACCTAAGTCTAGTCTGAGAGTAACTGACCAACAATCAACAATTCTTACATACGTTGTTCATTATATCACTCGTTTATATACATTTGGTTCTGTAGTTCTATTTAATAAATATCACTGAATATTATTTTAACATAAACATTGTGTCATCCACAGATTATTAATCTTAACTTTAAGATTAAATTCTAACAAAAACTTAAAAGTAGTTGATTATGATTTAATCCGAGCATGTTTGCCCGAGATTCATGACAGTAGGTTCGGGCTCGAAGTGACACATCTGATCGCTAAACGTAGCCACGGTCACGGGATGCACGTTTTCACCTAACAGACGTATGGAGTAGTTGTATAGCTCTCCTTCGAAATATAGTTGACCCGAGGGGTACAGAGAGGTACAGAGAAAAGTACACGAGGGGAATTCCATTTGGACCGTGGACAAGTAAGTTCAGTCCCTCTTTGGCTTTGGAGAAGTAAACGCATTTGCCATCCTGTTGACCGTATATTCGTTATTGAATCTAAGAATATTGTCATTAGCATCTCGAGTATCTGATCGTCCCGGTTAATCGTCAAATTCTGTTCGTCAAACGCCCCTAACCTCAGTGATAACTCGACATATATATATATATGTCGGAGATGAAAGGACATCGGGACCTTTCTTTCAGAACGTTTGGGAAGGTCCCCGATACTTTGGTCCAGACTTTTTATTATAGCTGTATTTAAATAACAAAACTGAGAAATAGTTGTTTATGATTTAATCCGAGTATGGGTGCCCGAGATTAATGACAGTGGGCTTAGGCTCGAAGTGACGTAACGGGTCGCTGAACGTAGCCACGGTCACGGGAGGGACGTTTTTACCTAACAGACGTATGGAGTAATTAAATAGCTCTCCTTAAAAACAAAGATCGACCCGAGGGGTACAGAGAGGTACGGAGAGAAGTATATAAGGGCAGTTCCGCTTGGACTGAGATTCGGTTGGATTAGTTCTACTTGAACCGTGGACAAGTACGTTGAGTCACACCCGAATTGTGGATCAGTAAGTCGAGTTCGACTTAGACCGTGGAAGAAATCGCGTTCGTCTAAGATCATTGCCATTCACATCCCGAGTATCTAATTACCACGGTTACTTGTCTAATTCTGTCACAATCATAATTGTACTAGTAAATATCTTTTAATAATGATACCTCGACATATACATATATAATAACCGAATACTTGGATAACAGCGGTATTTAAGCGATGGAAAATATAAGCGAAAAAGACGCGTTCGTTGGCTGGATTCGCGAAGATGATAAATATTTCATCGGCTATCGTAAGGTTTTCATCGTTGTTGGAATCGCTATAAAATTCACCGGTGATATTCAACGATGGTCTCATTCGCCATCCAGCTATGTGGCTAGTTGGCTGCTACTCGATGCTATCGTAGAATCACGTTGCAACGCTTTTTATTTTATGCATTCTTCGAGTAGTTGGAATCGAAATGGGCCAACAAGTACCGAGACGAAGAACGAGATATCCGAGAAATCGAACGAACACGCGGGGATTACGTTTACCTTTCGAATGGGCTACTGGCAGCTATTAAGACAGAGATAACAGCAAATTCCAATAAGAACAAGCACGCTTGCTTTTCAGATCGTTGCACGGTATGCAAAACACCCGATAATTTATGTATGTGTCTCGCATTAAGAAAACTTTATCTCGACTTTAGCGAACGCTTCAAAAGTAATTCCACAACGATACGCTGTTATAAATACTTGAATATCTATTTTATATTTCCAATATACAGAGCCGGACATCTTCGATCCAGTTGTACCTAACTTTCCTTCTATTAAATATCAAGAGACGTATAATGCATTATATAAAGAGGTGGATCGTACGTAAGCGAGTGAAATTCATTGCGCGTTCGCCTTTTTCCTAGAAAAAGTTCAATCTCTTTCTAATCTAAGTAAGATGGACTTCTAGCGTCGCTTCTGTTCGCCGGAAGAATTTTCGAGATCGAGAAGATGTCGGATCGATTTTCTTCTGGTGGTTTTCGTGGAAAATTTTCAGCTGCCCTTTGGACAAAAACTCGATACGTGGATAACGCGAAAGAAAAAAAAAAAAAGAAAAGAAATTGTTACTACCACGCATATCATCCATGAAATTATGTAAATTTGATTTCACAGGTCTTTTCGTGCAGCTAATAGTTTACGAATAATTCAAAGCCGCGAATGGCACGTTAGGTAAATCAAGCTACGTACGAGCACAATATACGAAAAATTCGATGACAAGATATCGGGGAAAATATGCAGTTCGTAAAATATTATGCGACGTTTTAACGATTCCAGCGCTTTGTAATTCGCTTGTAAAAGCAGCCAACGCTATATATTTACGCAAATAAATTAATTTATATCGTTGGGCTACTTTATCCTACGTTTTTTCGTCACGAACGCGATAAGAATCGCAATTCGTTACAACTACACGGTTCATCTACGTGTGTAGGTAGTTACATGCTGATATTATAACAGCTTCTTGTCCGCTGGCAACCGAAACGCTATCATCCGATGCCGTATTCTTCTATTTCGATACGTCGTTTAACGAGCAACGTGTTGCGACAAAAAAGGCGAAGGACAGAGGTAATTTTGCACCTTGCAATTACTTTACCCTACACAATTTGTCGAATCCGCAGAACGAAAAGCGCACGAACGTGCGCGTACATATAACACTTTTCGTGTTCAAGCTCGTTCAGACCGTCGAGTATTTGTATTACCCTCCCCTCCTGTAGCTTCACCAACTTAATTTGCATAAACGCGAAGACTCGGAAAGAAAGCCAGAACACTGCGCATCCACTACGCTCCAGATAGCCGAGGTGAGGCGAATCGTGTAGTTGGAATGTAAATGAAAATATGACGTTTCGTAAATTAAGCGTTTAAAGTTTTGATGAATTTTCCTCGCAGATGGCACGATTTAGTGAAAAAGTTGCGCGCCCTTATCTCGTTTAGCATCTAGACGAGAACGTTTCGACTCGCTTTACCTCGAAATAACGCCGAGGTTTTATTTCGACCTACCAACCTTCGCCCTGTCTTTTTTACGTACCTACATCTCGATAGAAATTCACCAAGTTTTTCACGAGCACGCGTCCGAGGGATGCGAGTCCCGATTGTCTTTCCCCGAATGAAGTATAATTACTTGGATACGATGTTGTTTGTCGAACGTAGAAACGAGCGAACGTTGCTCGCTCTTAGCATCCCACGCGACAAAGAACGACGAAACGTGGTTGAACACCGTGACCACGTACGTTGTATTTCTTTGACAACAGCGATTGGCAAATTGAATCAAGTAGATCGATATTAATAATTGTTATATCTTGTTGGCGAAACAAACGGGTTAATATCAAATATAATTAAATTAAATATACAGTAGAACGTTTGATCAAACAAACGTTTTATATCCGTTAATGTATCATAATATAATATTATTAGAACGGATCAAACACGCAGGACGCTGTTATCGGTTTTCCTTTAATTATTACTGATTTTCACGCGTAGATGGTTGCAAGTGGAAAACATTGATATATCGGAAAGCTTGTGTTTCATATGAATGAAACTACAATAGTCGAACGGGATAGATCACGTTACACGTAATTACGAGATCTCTATTCAAAGTTTTTGCTCGACGATCGGCGAACGAATCGAACGAATCTCGCCGGAAGCTAATTTTTGACACCGCGACACCGAGCGAGATTTGCTTTTTTCGCACCATCCCTTGATAATTCGCGACCCGAATTACCAGCGAAGTCTACCGGCTACCTGCTAACACGCTATATTCCTGTTAATCATTGCCAGTTTCTCCGTCAAAGACGAGACTGTGCTCTTATCTGCGCAGCTTTACGAAGCTTTCCAGTAGAACGTAAAAGTAAATTGGTATATAAGCCGACTCCCAAGAGTTCCGGCCAACGAGAAACGATACGAGAACACGTTTGGAAGCAACAGGCCTCGGTTACTTATCGAAATTGATTTTACCGGTAACGTTCGTTTTGCGTGAGTCGGACAGAGGAATAAGAAGATACCCGTGTCGGGCAAAGAAACAAAAATACGGGACGGAAGAAAAGTCGACAAGATAGAAAGAGGGAGGAGACATACTGGCTGGCTAACTTGACAGGGATCGGGGTTATCAAATTTCATATTGGTCGAACTTTCTGTGGGACTGCTGGGAAAGCGAGAGGAGGATGAAGAAGCGAAGGAAGTGGATTTGGATGGTCACACTCGCAGCAAACCGACCTCCTCGCTTCGATCGCCGCAGACGATTCCTAGCAGCTGTTGCTGCTGCCCCATCGACTTCACTCGCGTCTCCTGCGTCTTCCATTACCCGATCGAAACGTCTTACTCGCGCGTCAATTTCTCCTGCTTTTACCGAGATAGCCACGATCATCGAACGACCTGACGATCTACAATGCCATTAACATGGCGCCGTTTGCAAAGAATAATTTCGAGCGGATGTACCGTGGATGGGACGGGTAGGAGATCTCGATAGAGTGCGAAGAAAAATAGTTTCAAGAATGGGAAGAGAGGATCGGTGACCGCGTTGGACCGGTTAACCGGTCTGTTTGAAAAACGTGTACCTAAAACGCGTGGCAAAAAGAAAACGACGACGAGTATACTCGCGAAACAGAGAATACGCGTGCTTGTTATAATATAGAATTAAGTTTACGTTTTACTTTTTAATTTTACCGCTGCGATTGCTATATTGCGAGTTAAACAGCAAATTGTAAGTACTTTCTTACGCATGAGACGAGTATACCAGTCGTAACGGAAAATATCGTCGTTTCTTAGCGACGAGTATACTCGTCGAAAATAGCTAACTGGTTAAGGAACGATCGAGCGAAAGCGACGCGCTATTTCCCAGTTCCGTCATCGTAAACCGGTCTCTCTTCGCGTTATTAGGCGAAACGCGAGTCACAGCGTTTGACGAGGGCTGGAGGTTGGCGTAGCGAGACGAAGGGCTGCAAGTTGAAGCATGGAATGTGATTTACGGCGCGAGAAAGACACAGCCGCGGCCAAATATCAGCGTAAACGGTACTAATGCGACGGAAAACTAGATTTACGCTCTCTCCGGAACCTGTAAATAAATATGCCGTTCAACGCGTTTCTATAATCCGAATTAATCGCACGTAGGCATTGCGGCGCCTTGCAAATCACGAATAGCGAAGCTACCGTACGAGACGATTACGCGATGCAACGGTAAACGTTCGTTTCTCTCGTCGTCGAATATATATTTCGACAAATTATACGTATAGTTAGAAACTAAGTGATTGCGGATTTTGTCATTAGATCGTATTGACAAAATGCGCAATCACTTAGTTGTCAGCCCAATATTTTTCGCGTTAAAGTAAGTAGCGGTAAGGCGATCGAGATGGAAAGATGAAACGAAGATTACGGCGATCGGTGCTCGGGGCAGACCGGAAGTTGGGAATTAGCATAATCCGAAACACGAGCGAACGTTTCTCGAAATTCGTCGTGAGCGGACATCCTTGATAGGAGAGGAAAATTAGATCGCCGTCTGGAAGTAACATCGCCGCGGCTCACTGAATATCGAATTCCGTTTCGTTCTTGGATACGACGAGGAATTATTCTTGGCCTCGGGTTCCCCGGCTGCCCGACTCTCCGGTTCCTTCTCATCGACGACAAGAAAATAAGATTTTTCACGTGTCGAGTCGACGAAGCGACTGATCCGGCAAATAATTCATCGGAATTAGCGGATGAAAAGCTAGCCGATGACGCGGAATTGCACGTACTTACGGATCAGAGGTTTCGATCCGTCGCGGAAATGCGCGAAATTGGATTCATGATGCATAGAAGGGACGGCACGTGCACCACGCGAATATTGGATTTTCCTGCGTCGTTATACGGCTGACGAGTCGCTTCTGTTCGCCGATCACTGTCGGCAGAGCAAACGATGATACCCAATCGGGGATACTCGTAAGTGGCAATCGCGTCGACGTCACGTACGATTGCAACGTGTCTCCCCTGCGAACGGCCGAGAGAGAACCGTGCGCAATGGAAACAGCAAAGTCAGGCTGCAATGAAAAAAGAAAAAAGGAAAGGGGGCTGGAAAGAGGAAGGGAGGGGGGAAAAAAAAAGGAAGGGTACACTGACCGAAGCTGTCGTTTTGTTGATTGGAGCGTTTCGCCGCCATTCCTCGTGGCAGATTGCAGGCTGCCTCGATATTATGACAAAAAAGACTGACATATGTTTCGTTCGTTCTGTTACGGATACTCTCGTTAAGTCGCGTTTCATCGTGAAATGGGTGAGAATTGTGGCAGATCGACTGTACCTTTGAATGTATATTTCGCGCCTTCCTCTTCCCCGTCGTTATCGAATGCTTTCATAAATTAACGATACGTCTGTTGAATATATCTTTTACAGAGAATGGTAGGTGTTCCATTTCGACAAAGCTATCCCATATCTCGTACCGTCCTTATACATACTTGTAATTATTCCATATTTGTTATTATATTCCATTCCATCTCGTTTGAATGATGAATCGCGTTTGAAGATTTTCCAGCTGTGTAAAATACCATTGTATTTACGTCGTTCGAATAAACGTTGCCGGTTCCCTCTGCGCTTTCGCTGGAAAATATTCAGTCATTTTTACACGGTTTTAGGTGCTTAGAACGTTCAGCGTTCTTCGTGCTTCTGTTGGTCTGGTCGTTTCACGGATCAAGGACACGATTCTCCTTAAGACGAAACAGAGATAATTCGAAGCGACGAGATAATAGATTCTATGCGATCTAAGATTCTCTTTTGTCGAGCTGTGCGTTAGGTTTCAAGCAATTCTAACGCAAGGATCGCGCCACACGTTGCAACGCGTGTATCGCTAATGTCGAAATTTCCACGTAGAACAACCGGGCGGAGCAAGGCCTTGCCGCGAAAAGGTTCGCTTTTTCGCAAAAAGGAAGGGTTGCGATATCTACCGGTGGATCCTGGTCCGCGTCGCGGCATCTTTATCCACTTACCTGGTAAAGCACCTGACGGTAACGTGGCAAAAAGTCTCGTGTCTTTTTTACCTGGCTGCTGGAAATTACTCTTTAATGGCGATAGCGTCGGTTCGCTTGCCAGTGAACGCTTAAAATCGTCTTTATATCGGCGGTGTGCTTGACAGACTCGGCTTGTGCAGGAGTCGTCGTTTTATCGTCGACGCCCATATGTACCTATGATCCAGCTTTTCCTTCGTCTTCGCGGCGATTTCTTTCTCGAGATAAGCAAAAAGACGACAGCAAATGAACGCGTTGTAGAAGGGAGCAGAAAACTTTGAAAATCGATATACCTACAAAACGAGGCTCTTAAATATGAAATCTCAAGGAACATCGCATTCTACTTACGGCTCTTAACGTTTCGTTTTCCTTTCGCTCGCGCGTATTTCTCGCTTCTATTCTTTAGAAGTAAGAAAATCTTCGAAAGTTGTATCATGAATGTTTTACGAACGTGGAATTCTTTTAGCTTTCTTCGTTGGTCGCGTTATTAGTTGCGAATACAGCGTTATTTCTGGCTACGATCGAGTCGCGACTCAAAGTGGAAAACATTTTGACGATGTCGTGGAAGAGGTTTAGCTGTTGTTTTAGCGCGGCGTCGATCGCGTTAGGAATCGTAGAAAGTCCATTTTTCATTTTTAGTTGGTAAATGCTTGGTAGGAACGAGTGTGTAGTTTGTTTTTATCGCGTGCCGATACCACGATACAAATGAATAATACCTTCTACATTTATTCAGAGACTTCTTTATCGAAATTTATACGTAATACGTTATTTATAGGAAATACGTGGCGAAGAAAATGACAAACGACGTGTATCAGTCGCCTGTTACCTTGCCTTTTCGTCGCGAAACGTTCTACAAATACACATCCAGCTGTCTTTTCCGAAATTAAATTTAAACAATTAAATGTTTTTAAGCTTCTCCTAATTTTACTTCCCTTTAACAGGACGATTATCGCATTTCTAACACTAACATTTACCCCGTCGCCTCCATCCACTTTCTACCGAGGTCGCGCCAGAAACTTCTCACTCTGCTCCGCTACGGGAAATTGTGAACTGTTTGCCTTTCTACAAAGTCTTCCATAGCGAAAGGAAACTGAATACATACTTTCAGGATGAAGCAAATATGTTGAAAAACTAGCGTGGCGGCGATAGTAAACTTAAAGAGTCATAGGGAATAATTCCGACAATGGAAAAGCAGCCTTTACTCGGTGTCGCAGTCGCTAATAACATTTAATAATAATCTCGAGTTTGGTTCCTTTCAATTGGATACGAATTAACGAACCGTCTCTCGAAGAAGAAGAAGAGTCGAACGTCCACGTCTCGAGTTGCCCAGCTACTTTCACGTTTTATCGTTGCACGAGAAAGAATTGTAAATACGGCAAAGTATAAATCGCTAGAAACGTCTTTTTCTCTCGTCCATCTTTTGTCATCCTGACAATTATCGACCAGGATGTTGTCACGTAAAATTCGCGATACAAAATGAAGAGCCGAGCGATGGCTTAACTTGACTGCCCTTTTATACTTTTGTATGCTTTTATTCACAAAAGTGGTTGAGTACGATATTACGATGAAGTAGCAAAGTATCGAAATAGTTGTCGAAATCGCGGCCAAGACAAGTCTCGTGGTCGAATGCTCGCAGTTTTATACGTTGAGTTTGTAGGAGTTGAGAGGCAAGGAGAGGATCCTGATTGCTCTACGCGATGGGGAAAATTTGGTGTTGGACCATGTGCAAAGATAAGGTCGAAGTCTAGAGATTCATTGTCAGGTAGTGCGGAATGACGTTGATTTGGGTATGGTCGCTGTCACAATGTAATCGGTTCTTCGCTGTTCCATTCTATTGAGATATGTGTAATTTTGTGTGCTACGCTAGATTAGCGTAGCACTGGCACATATATACAATTATGAGCTTGTTGGAGTACGTGCGTGCACAGCGTAAAACAGATGAACGCAACTGTTCCGTGGGTAGTGTGGTATAGAAGATGATGAGACAAAGAGATCTTGCGAATCACGTATTAAGTAAATTTGAAACTATTTTCATATTAATTCTAAGTGTGATCTAAGCGTTGCTATACGTTTATTTCGGCGATTAAGATTCACAATTCTCAACGACGAACCTGCAATGTGTTTGAAATTGTAGGTGTATCGTGCTGCAGACCAACCAAACGAAGTTTTCCAGTCGTGCCAGTTGTATTCTTTATTCTTCAACGTATTTGCTCGATACCATTCTAGTGCCATTTTTTCCCAAATACGTCTTCAAGCGTTTGATTTTCTTATCGTCATTTTGCATCTTTAATTTTTCGCACTCCGTTTCATACTCTGATATCCAATCTCTGACTTTTTGTGTTTCATCAAATTGTTTTAAGGTGAAGTTTCATAATTATCGTGTTTTTGGAGAGTTTCTAACAATCTTTCTGTGTGTCTAGACTGCACTTGCTTTTAGTTTTTATTTTCTTTTTGGAAATGATTTCTGCTTCCTCTAAGTACATGTTCTGGAATACGAAATTCAGGTCCGTATCGATGTATGACGCCGCCCTCACATTCGTACCATTCGTATCGTTTCGATGTTATCGCGGCCGAATGCGAAGAACGTCGACCGGGTGAGCGCGTCTCATCAGGCTCCGTTTCCGTAATTGCCTGTCTCGCGATGCTTTTCTATTCAGTGGCGTTGCTTTTTCGCTGCGATTTAATGTTTCAGTGGTTGCGTTTCCTGGAGCACGATACTCCACGGGTTCACGGCGCAACGCCAGGGTATCGCCCTGTTTCCCGTTGTTAACGGGGGGCCGTGGTAACCGTTGTCCGCCGTGTACGTTTATTACCGTGCAAGAAACTTGCGAATTGGCAAAAATAAAGCACGGCCAACGAGCGGACCTTTCCGTACAGCCAGCGAAATAAGGGGGTAAACAGATAGGGCGAGAGAGCCAAGCGAGAGAGGGTAGCATTAGTTAATTAGGTTGGGCAGGAGGCGTGACGTCGTAATTATTGCAACGTAGCTCCAGCTACTACCATGCCTGCCTGCCTGCCTGCCTGCCTGCCTGCTTGCTTGCCTGCCTGCCTGCCTGCCTGCCTGTCTGCCTACAGGTCTGCTTGCCTGCCACAACAAAGTTATTAATTGCTTCCTACCATTCCAGCTTAGGCAAACCCTCGCGCGCGTTCACCGCTCCCCGGGCTCACCACCTATGCAACATCCACCTGCATGACTCTCTAATAGCTTCGCTATTCATCATTGTATTCTATCATTGTATTCTGCGAGTGCTTCGCCAGCGGACAGGTTATCATTCCGTGCTTTTTTCCCCGTATGTACGGGAAAAAGTTGGAAGCTTGATCGATGAACCGTTCTAGCTTCCTCGAACTGATGGAACTAATGTTCCATTTCGTGTAATCGGCGATGGCTACGACTGTAACGCAAAGTAGCAGCAGTAGGAGGAGGTACGTCAAAATAGACGTTTAGAAACAATGGAAATCGTTTACGACGAAGAACGTGTCGCTATCGTTTGCAGACAAACGATTCGCGTAACTCGCGTAGTCGAAACGATCGTGTAACACGCGTGTTAATCCCGCAGCTTGTAACTATTGGTTGTGTAACGATAACGATGAAAGTATCTAAGAAAACGGGATTTAGTTGTAGCAGCAGAGTTCAACTTTATTGCCACATAAATTGCGATAATCTGCCACCTTACGGATATTACAGCGCGTTGAAACATACAACGAGTACTATGTATACGAACGTGTAAAATACGACAGGTGTGAGGTACGCGCGTTATGAAATCTCGCGACTAATTGCAAATAATAGAATTTTACGTTTCTCTAATGGAAATTTCAAAATGCATCGAGCAACGAAGCCGACGAAATCGAGGCCATGCTCGAAGATACTCGAACTCGCGGTTCGTTCGAAAATTTGTATGTTAGGACGTCGATTTGGATAATTACGAAGATCCGTAAAGCTCCGGGAAAATACCACTTGCGCGGAAAGCTTCAAATCATAGCCATCGCTTGCAGGAATTTTCCGGATATAACTCTTCTACTTCTGTCCTTACAGCATTGGACCATTTCCAAACAGCACGATTTCATGAAATTCCGATATTTTATCGCCATTTGTCTCTTATTTTGCGATAAAAGTCGTTCGATCGAGATTGTTCGCGATTTTAATGCATTGCCAATCAAACGTAAAACTTCGTACGATTTATTTAGGTACGTCCTATTTTCGCGCGTTTAGAAGCGTTCCGAATCGCGACAGGATGTCGTGTCCTACCAGAATTTCTGGCAAAGTTATTAAAATCCTCGACAAACTCTCATCCGGAATAACGTGATTCACGAAATTTACAGATACGTTCTATAAACGAATATTCGTCGTTGTTCGTATCGTTTAACAAAAACTGAGGCTGCTTTTTAGAAACGGCGCAATAGTTAGACAATTTTTTCCTATTCTTATAGGTATTCTTATAAGTAGAAAATATATATATTTTGTATATTAAAGTTTAAGTACAAAGTTTGGAACACAATATGAGCTGGTCCAGATCCGCGCGCTAGCAGCGTTACCCTTTGACTGAAAAACCCTGAAGCCAACGTTGCATGTGTACCGTTTATGGTTTGCCTTTGACGCAGTCTTTTGTCTATGCGCCGTCGATGGCTTCGGTGCTTGAGAAAACTAAAGACCAGATGTAGAGTTTTCTTAGAAGTGGCGACCACTTCAACATAAATAAATAGATAGTATAGAAAAATAACGGAGAAATAAGTAGGTTGCAGCAATGATCGCATTGCGCTTAGGCTTGAATCCAACGACAAGTAGAACAAGCTATCCTTACGTTCTTTAGCTACTTATTACGTACGAATCGTCGGTTTTATCCTTCCTTCGTTTATCGCTCGAAAGATACAACTCAAGCTAGATAGCAATGTTAGGAAAAAGATTTTCCATGAAAAACGTTGCACGAAAGTTGCCATACTCGTTGGATCAGCGAACGTTTAAGCGAAGAAATAAAATATCGATACGCATGTTCGTTGTAATAGAACCGTTTGTATCGTATATTTTGTAATGTGACGAAAATCTGATTTATGCGACGCGCAGGAATGACGTTACATCCGATGTAGGTTCAGTACGGAGATGCAATGTATTGCAGTTAGCTTATAATCAGGGAATATTCCAGATACCATAAAGCGCATATTGGAGTTGGCTTTATTGCGTGAAATTTAATATGTTCGGAGAAGGAGATTTATAGAAAATGAATGAAAGTCGATTCTGAAACGCGACCGTTGAGAGGTATGAAAGAATATAATTGAACGACGACGGGTGTGCAAGGATAAATCTCAAGCAGCGAAGCTAGTAGACTTTTTGACTGACAATGAATATTACTTTGGAAAGATGGTTCGATGGTGGTATTAAAATAGTCGTCGTATAAAATTTCTAATATACGTGTGTATATAATCTGGAACGACAGATTTCACAGATTCTGGACTTCACTGGCGACCAGCTGTCACTTTTGCAATTTTAAACTCGCCACTATAACTTACATCGCGTTTGAAATTCCGCTATAGCACGTGCTACGTATACAAGTCGATTTACCTGCTAATATACGTTTATATCTTATCACGGTAGCCTATGTAACGAAGGTATCCGAGAGTGTAATCTGTCAGCCTTGAATAAGCAGATACTCGATCATTCAACGTTGGGACGCGTTAACGTTCAACATGCATCGACAGATCGCTTACGTGCGTATGTATGGTATGTCTCTATGCATATGCATGTAGAGAAGGTTCTGGAGACACGTGACCAGTATACCGTGTACAGTAAATCTTGCCAAGTGTAGCAGCGATCGCGAAGATCCTGTTAATTCCATGGCAGAGACAGCGGTGCACGTTGAATCACAGCGGAACGAGTAAATTTGCTTTTATTAAAACGTTTCGCGCTTTTGATACGAGCCGGACGATGCAATTAAAATAATTTCACCGTGGAACCGGATGCCTAGCGATCGTATTAATACACACCGATGCAAACGTATAACGGAATTCATCTCGCGCGAAATTACCTTTTATTGTTCTTTAAAGCGGATTTTGCCGTTATGCGTGCTGCATGTCGCGTTTCGCATTTCGCATTTCGTATTTATACCTGGCAATCAAATTTCCCCTGATTTTCATTCTAAAAGGATTCAGGATATTTTTTATGTAGACATTCGCGGCTAGCTCCGGCCAGGCGATTCGCGACTGGCTTCGAGCGCACGCTATTGGCCAAGCGATTCGCTTAAAGCGACGGAATCGACGGTACATCGGAAACAAATTTGGAAAAGGACGCGTCTCTTCGAGTCGATATCGCGTCTCTTTATGGTCGTTGTCAGAAACGCGTACGATATTCCTATTCGAAAGTTGAAATTGCGAGTCGAGGATCTGTAGGAGGTGCGACGCGGTATGGCGCGTGGAATTGGAAAATTGATGGGACAGAGAGTCAGGCTTGGGAGGGACGGCTTCGAAGAAAGAACGAAGCGTATTCAACGCGAGAGTAATAATTTAGAAACAACAAGCAGAAGTTTTAATTAACTTATCGAATGCTGGAAGAGAGGAAGCTGTTGCAGTTTGGTTGGACGTTCGAACGTTCGGCCGAAACTTCTTTGCTGTTAAGGCCATCAACGGTAACGATCGTTTCGGTTAAAAAGCTGCGACACGAGATCTGGATAAAACGTCGACTCTAAACGCACGCGGTCTTTCTAGCTGGTTTGTTCGAGTTTGCGATTGCTCCGACTCCGACTAAATCTCGATTGAATTTCGCGAATAGCCCGAAAAAAAGCGCGATGGGATGAAAGATTTCTTAGCCGACAGATTTACCTAGTCTCGAGGCTGCTGGATCGGCGAGGAAGCCTGGGGCGGCAAGTGCTTCGAATACTTGAAAAGTTCTACCGTTCGTTCCCCTCTCCCGTTCTCTATGCTTCTCTCTCCACGCGACTCCTTCGCCAATCTTTCCGCCATCTATATCCATCGCACTTGGCCGCGAAAAAAGGAACTCGATGAAACGATGAAAACGCTTTTAACGCGTCTGCCGCGTCGGAGGAAAACGATATGCACGGCGTTCGTAAAATCGACGAAGAGAATTGAAATTGTTGGTGGATGAGAGGAGCGAAAGGTCGATACGCGTATCGCCACGTATCCTTCACGTTCGTTGCTGTTTGTTAATTATCGAAACGAGGCTCTCGCGAAGAGCGCGTTTCGTCGTTTCTGAAAGAAACCTTGATCTCTCCCGAGTCGATCGTAGAAGATCGGCCAGGAATTTTAGCGAGCGTTCGCTTTGCACGCGGATCGAGAGGATCACCAGGTTTCGATGCTTCGTTTTCTCTGATAGCGTTTTTCATTTCTATCGGTTGTCCACTGGTCGGTGTATCGGTCGAATCGATCGAATCTATCGATCGATTATAGGATTAACGCTATCGATCGGAACTTCTTGTTTAAATTTGGCCAGGATTGATAAAAGTCAGATTCCACGACTGTTGGACGAATATCGCTTTAGACTTTACAGAGACTCGATCGAACGTAAAATACAGCTCGGGGCAAAGCGATTCCCACGAAAGCGGTGTAACGGTAGCGAAGGGTAGTTTTTCTCGTGAGAACAGAGGCCCGCAGCACGGGGCACGGGGTTGAGTGATTACATTGCAAAACCGGAAGCGGAGTTTTTCCTGGCCGATCAGGAAGTTCCTGCTGGCAGTGCTGCTCTATCTCGCCGCATAAATTTCTATTTCCAGTTGGAAGTTCCAGCTTATTCCGTGTGATGGAAAAGGCGTCAATGGCACTTGGGCGTTACGATAGTCGAGGAGAGCAATAAGACCGTCAGCTCTCGGCGATTGCTTCATTTCCGTAAAGAGGCAGCCTATCTATGCTTCCGTTTCCATCGAAGCCTGTCGGCTCTGTGTATGTACATCGATCCTGTCGTCGTCTCTACTGCACTTTTCCATGCCGTGCTCAAATCGTTTTTCCAGAATCTGACAGTTTCCCTCTAACGAGGAACGGTCAACTCGTGCAATCGCTTTCAGCTCTTTCTTGTCGCCGGTGTTTTGCATAGCCAATGAGTCGTTGGATTTTTCTCCAGACGGCTGTACATCCCAGCTCCTATTTAATACCAAAATCAATTAATCGTTGGAAATTATATCCGCGATTAGACAGGAAATTTGTACGACTTTCTTTCTTCTACCGCAAAATCAAAATCGACGAAACGAAACCCGCTGGACCGAAGAAGATCTGCCCGCTCCGCCGAGCAAATGTTATCGTATTTTTGAAAATACCTACGTTATCGCACACTTGCGACGAAACTGACCCAACGCGACACGTTGTTCTTTCCACAGAAATAGGGATAAACTTTTTCTGGACCATAATTACATCAAATTTATGAACAAGGAGAATAACGTTCGTGCAACAGGTTCGATTGTAATTCTACTTTTTAATGTCGTAGAATCAGTCGTCCGATCAGGACAAAGCTCGCGATAAGACGTATTTGTAGAATACAGCGTAGTGTCACACGAATCAGGAAGCGCTTTACCGGTCGATTTATGAAGATAAACGAGTGAGATTCCCATAATCGTTCGAGCAGCGTCTCTGCAACATTTTCGTAGCGACGATTCGAAAATCACGTTTTTCTGAATTGTGTTAATATCGTCGTAAATGTGCGGTACGATGAATCGACGTTTGATATCGTTACAAATGATAAAAACTGGAAAATCAAATTTAATCGTATATTTTTCAGATTTCGAATTTGTTAGCTTTTCAGCTTACACCGTTTTGTCACACCATGGTATTTCACGAAACAGACGTTTCCTCTTGTTTCGTTAACATTCGTTCCAGAGAGGGGGACATATTTCGCAATCGTAAATTTATTCGCAAGACGAACAAGAGGCTGACGCATAACGATAGTTAGTTGCAGGAAATGGTAAAATGTATGTTACAATTGCGACGAGTGTATCTGTTTGTCAGATTTTAGAAATTACGAAGGCTTTCAAGCCGTGAGGAGTGCCGCCTACGAGTTCCTTTGAATTTCGACGTTAAAAATCCTTTGCGCTTAAAGATCAAACTTTTAAAACGTTCGCCATCGTCGAAAATGATACGCGTTAATGAATCATGTTATAATTATCGCACTTAATGCCTAATTAATGGACAGAAAGCAAGGAAATTGTAAATTATTCGTCGAGAAACTACGTTAGAAACGTGCCAGTGTCACGAACATTTTTAATTAAAAAAATGAAACTGTACGTACGCTTACATTAAAAAAACGTATATAAATTTTGATTCATTATCGAATTGGTTATCAGTTGCTTGTATTCGTTTCATGTTAATGTTATAAGCAAATTTTATATATCGCACAGCTGCTTCTTTCTATTTTTCGACGCTATCGACGCGAATCGTAAATACGAAGCGCGAGCTTAAACTCGAAACGCGAAAACTTGTAAAGTATATCTATTTCATTAAATCTGTTGACGTTACCATACTATCTTGCCCCGTATCTTCATTGTCGCTGCTTTAGCGTTGATGTGGGTCAGGAAATGAAGGCGTCATAAAATGGTTTGCGGTCTTCAAGAATGTATTCCATTGCTCGTTTTTTGATATCATCGATCGCGCTTTATGTGAAACGAGCTTTTAACGCCAAATGTATCTCGGCAATTACGTTCTTTCTCGCTGCAACATCTTGAAAATTTTATAAAAGACATCGATTATTTCGTACGTTTGTCGCGTAACGATCCAACCATTTCCTTTTTTTCTTTTCTTTTTTTTTTTTTTCAAATAATGACGGTTAGATACGCGATAATGACAGCTAAGCGCTGTTAACGTTGTAAAAAGATAGACGAACCGAATCGAGCTGTGTTTTTAACGATCCTGAATAAAAGTATCATCGGCTGCAGATGGAAATACCTTTCGCAAGGTAATATCCACGTGGCAACGTGTATCTTTAATTACAACGTGCCAATAAGCGGAACGGAGTATAGCGAAGCAGTTTCGCGATTTCGGCTTTCTATATCTATATGTATTATGTTCGTGTGTACGTACGTACATACGTACAGAATGAACCCATTCTTTCGGAAGCGAAAATAAAAGTAAAGTTGAGTGGAAACTCGCAGTTACAAAATCGGATTTACGCGGATTTATTCGGATTTAATCGATTTATACGTAGAAAAATAAAACACAAACGTTAACGAGAAGTGGATGTATATCCGTTTGAGAAAGGGAGAGGCAGATTTTCGATACGTGATATATTATTTACCAAGAAAGGAGTCCGAAAGCGTCGAAAATAAGTTTCAACGTTTCTCCCGTATATTACCTGTATCGCATGTTGGTTAAACAGCAAGTGAAACGAATATGAAGTTTCTTATTTTTCTTTGCGCGAAACTTGTCGTCGTAAAGCAACTCTTTAGACTTTAAACCTCTCGCGACTCTTCGCTTAACGGTATATTTAATCCAATGCCTTACAAAGTTTTCTTCGCGTTGTACTTGAACGATAGAGACGTTTAAGACCTTTCTCTTTATTCGTGAAACGATATACGTTTCAAAAACTTTCCCCGATACTTTTTTCTAATAATTAAACCGCGTACTCTTTTTCAGCAATGCGTAGTACAATAATTCGATACGGCTTCCTTATCGCTAAATATCGTAAAATTTGTCTCGAAGATTCATTTTTTACAAAATTACCAACAAACGCATCTAGGCACAAAAAAACAAAGGAGAGGTTGTTTTCTCTCACCTTTAGTTGAAAATCTTTGCGTAAATTTCGTGCATCGTGTAGGGAACATGCTAGAAACAGAAAGGGAACATCGAAGAAAGAAGTACGCGCTGCTACGCAGTTCGGACTATTTTGCCAAACACGAGAAACGAAAGCACGGAGATCTATTACAGTTGTTATTGTTATTGTTCCAACCATTATCAGGTAAAATATATTTTCATTCGTTATTGTCAAAAGCATGGTTCCGCGCGGTTGCTTATTATCTCAGAATGTTCTCTCTCGTGACTCGATTGTTAATTAGCGTTATAAAATAATCAGCAGTTTCTTTTGAAACGAAATGTAATTAACCACAGGAGATTGCCGGCACAATGTTGTAAACAGCGAAAAGATTAGAGATTCCTATGAAACGCATCGATGAGACAAAAGGGGAAGGGAAACGCCTTTCGAGTAGCAGGTAATTATGCAAACGAAGTGACAGCGATAGTTGGAAACTTCAAGATCCCTTCCAGCGATAATAAACAGACCTGTGTTCCTCATTAAATTTAAGACATCATTTGTCTCTCCGCTGCTCGTAGTTTCCGCACAATGCAACGGCCCTTAAACGAGATAATTGTTATATACAAAACACCTTTGAAAGCGGCATATACGGGGATGGATGAGCGGAGAAATCGGCGAAACTTGTCAACGACTTTGGGCACTGGGTTACGGGGATAGAGGAGCGAGTATTCTTGCAGGGTGCTGGCTAACGACTTAATGGACAAAGCTGCCGCCAACTTTTTCTTCTAACCTCCTCTACTCTTGTTACTTTTATTCCCGAGACGTGCAACGACTATTAATCTATCTTCTCAACTTTTCCGACGACGAGAATTACAACGGATGAGAATAACCGACAGAAGCGAGAATACTAAAATCATCTCGTTCGCGCAGCCGATTCTGATTTCTCGCTTTTTTCTTCCTAGCGAATATTTCCTGTTATTTAAACGTTATCGGCGAGAAATTGAAACGTTTTAAACGCTCCTTGCGTTTTTCTTTCTCGATCGAACAATGCTAATAACGATGTTGATGCTCATTTGCACGATTTTATCGCTTTTTCTCCAGGCTTTTCGCTCGAGTTTAGAATCCTTAGAATCTTTTCGTATCGATACGTCTATCCAATATAAATATATAGGTATAAAAAGTGATCAAAAGAAAATTGATAAAGCTGTTGCAGCAACTGTGGTAATAGGAATTGTTAGGAAACTGAAACGATACTGCAACTAAGTTTATCCAGCGCTTAACGACAGAAGCACTGCGCTGGTCGCAAGTCAACAGAGTACACACGTACGACTGTAGTTACTGCTGCAGTTGACTCACTTCACCCATACACCGTGTAAATATTTCAACTATCGCGTACTGATCGTTTTATAATTCGAGTAACATCGCGTTATACTGGTATTTGAAATAAATATCGTTGTACCGCGTAAAAAGATTTGGGAGAAACGATGCAAAAATGAAACGAAGGTATCGAAGATTAATAAAATAACGTTTAGCTTGTAGAGACATATATTCGGCAAGTTTCTCGATAGAAATTTTCGCGCGATTCAATCAACACAATGATTCAGTCATCAGCACAATGTTTTCAGTTTTTGAGTAAAATGAAGGGATTTAAGGAATCGATGTCAGCCGTGCGGTGAATGCGGTGACACGAAGTAGCTGCGGCTGTACACGATCGATCGTAACGGGGATAAATAATTAGAGGCAGTTGTTTTATGTTAGTGACCATGACTTTCGTTCGTTACGACGTTTAATTATCGTGTCAGAAATTATCAATTTTCATTCCACGTGATAAAATTGCATCGGACACGGAGTTCGTGCTCGGAAGTATAACGAGCGACGTGACTTCCTCCGCGTGGCCTGGACACAATTGAATCTCGACAGGGATCCGAAAACGTTAGTGGATTTGTTGTTGCGGAAGAAAGTGGCCGTGAATTATCGCGCTAGATATTTATAACGTTGCTGCGCTGTCTCCAAATACGACGGATCGACAGAGAAAGAGAGATAGAGATAGAGACAGATAGACAGAGAAGAAAGAGAGATATTTTCACCTAGAAAGCGTTTTCCCAGCGACAGTTTGTCGAATGTCTATCGATGTTATCTAAAATTGATACAACGTATAAGAAATAAGAATGATCTCTGACAGATTCCTGATAATCTTGTTGACGCGAAACGTAAAACGTAATAAACGTCGATAAACACCTGTTTTAGTTGAAATTTGTTGCTTGGTTCTCTTACATTCGAGTACATTCCCGGTATTTCTTCATTAGGTGTGCACGGAACTTTAAAACAAACTTAACGAACTTCTGTCTCGCATTAATGAAGCCACGGTAAAATCGTTTCAAGCAGTCTAACTTTTCTGCTTCTCAGTAGTAAATTACTTTCTCCACCGTGCAAGAACAAATCTATCAACTAAATATCACGATGAAAACAAGCGGAACTCGGATTATTTAAATTTATGATTTACCAGAGCTTCGTTTGTACCGATAAAAGTCCTTATCGAGAATCATTCGTATTTCCACGCCACCGGATTTCTACCGCTTACTGATCGTAAGTTCGATGATAAGCCGTTTTCTGCTAGGATCGAATATTCTCGAGAATCAACGATTCGCTCTGTTCCTATCGGCCCACGTGTTTATGTCTAAGCAAATACATCTGGAAATCATACCACGCTATATACGGTGTACGTAGAATAACGTATAGGTACATATGTATGCATCTGTACCTATACATACGTCTCTGTATGTATAAATACATACAAAGGATGACGGAGGAGTTTGTCCCGTCGATGACTCGACGTGGCAATGAGAACCGTGCGTTTCCGTAGCAGAGTCATTGCTTTTCGGCAGTGACGGCAAACCGTATCGCGTCGGAGTTGAGCCGAACGTCTTAGAAACAGCGACAGCAAGGAGACGTTTCGTTGTATAATTACGAAATACTATAATTACGAACTAGACTCATTCGTGAATTTTCAAACTTTATTTATTCCGTTTAGAAATTGCGCGCAGTTGATAAGTCGATATGGAAACGGGGAAAGAGGAGAATCGTGACAAAAATCTCAGCGATATTGCGGCGTGAGTGATGCAAAATATCGAGCAGCTGGTGTGTCCCCTTAACGCCGTTAACGACAACGTTAACGGGGGTAATGGAAGCGTCGCTCGTTTTATAATTATCAATCCTTTCCGCCCAGTATATCGAGATAATCCGCTTCTTTTTCTTTTTTTTTTTTTTTTTTTTCAATGGGGCTATTATTTACGATTCGGTGTTCTGCACGGCAGCTGTTGAATAAAAGTACTTATGTATCCGACGATAAACCGAACCTCTTATCGATTGAGAGCAGCGGAAAAGAGGAAAAGAAGGAGCAGGCGAAAGAGAAAGAAAAGAAGGAGGGGCCGGAGGAAATCCGGTAGAGCGGAAAAGTGTTCGGTTATACTGGCACGAAATGTATGAATCTTCCATGCGAACTGCAGCTCTGCAGCTGATTTCTTTTGTTTTCTTTTGGCGGCGCGGACGTTCGTTTCTTCGTCCACAGGTGCATTAACGGGGTGTAAAGTAAGTGCAAAGTAAGAGACATTGCTTCCGCGCCACTCTGCCTACCGCTACCAGATTAATAACTTCCCGCTGGTTTATCGTCCAACCAACTTTCCAAATATTACAGCGTCCAGCTTTGGTCACTCGTTCCTTGTTTGCGTCATAAAATTCAAACATCAGCTAAATGTTTGTTCCTCGCTTAGACCCGTTTCACGCGCAAATACGCGCATGATACACACATGAAAATGAATATACGTGTATAACATGTGCCGACGTAACAACGTAATTGAATATACCGTGTGTACCAGTGGAAACGTTCGCACAACGATTCTCGTGAAACGCGGTGTCTCGAGACGCGCGTGTTCTCCGTGCGAAACCGGCCTAAACGGCTCACGGATCGAACGTTGTCGTACGTTGTACGAATCCTGTTTACGAACTGGTATTGAATTTATAATATTTTAGTCCTAAGATATTAGTAGCTAAACGACGTAACTTTCTACAACGAGGCAGTTAGCAGAGCGGCTACACCGAATAGATTCGTAGGATACGACACGGCTTGATTCCCCGAAATCCTTCTCGAGACACATAGGAAAGTCTGTTCCTCGCAACGTATGCAACTGAAAATCCTTCTTGAAACATATGGCGGAATTCTTTAACTCGCGGTAGTTTGGTGACACGCTCGATATTCACCAATCCCTGAACCTGAAATAAGACGTCTCTATATTTTCTTGCCAGCGCGTATTCTAAATTTGTTGTTTTATACGCACATATATTGAAAATTTACGTTTTATCTTATATACACAAGAATCTATAAAAGATATTATGCGCATTCGCGATTTATTACAAGAATATGCTTGAGGGTATTACGATTTAAAAAATACGGTTATCGGTCGTTAAACGAGCAAGTACACACACATAGCGTTGTATACACGTTTTCCAATATTCGCTGGAAATTTATAATCAAGCAACGTCGATCAATTTTCACTTTACCTTTGTTGCCTGTTTTATCTTATAACACCCGATAACCTTTTATTTCCGTTTCATGACGTTTTATTTCTTCGTAGTCGTATCATCGTAGGAGCGAATGTTACGAAACGTCGAGACTGAAAATCTACAAGGAAATATTTCAGCGGTAAATAAACGCATACTTGGTAGCTGGCTGGACTACGAGTTCAATGAAATTTTTCCTGGCAATTTTTAAATCGTTGACCTCGATTCGCTGTCGTTGAAAGTTGTACACGTACGATCGCGTTGTGTAAGTCTTTCGCTTTTTTTCCTGCAACATTGTTAACATCGCTTTGTGAGCACGCGAGGGCAAACAAACGAGAGAAATGCTACAGAAAGAAGAAATCGACGCATGATAAAGGTAACGTGTTTCAATTTACGACACAGTGGTTTCGTTACTTTCCAGATGTATGACCTTTCAATTTCTATAGACATTCGTCCATATTCGTTAACTGTATTTACAAGCTGTATCTATAATTTCGATTGTAACAAGGAAATTGCTATCGAAAGACGTGGAAGCTTGGCAGAAAGCGTGGCTAATACAAATACGTGTAGGTACGTAGATATATTTTTTCGTCTAACCGGAGAACAGAGGTAGAATCAACGATCAAGCATTTTCTCGTCATCGTAAATAAACGATAATGAGTATGCTAATAAATCGTTATCGTTCATTTAACGGCCAAGGATCAGTGCAGCTACGATCTATTCCTCTAAATTGGTCGAACGTTAAACGACGGTCGAGTTAAATGCAAAAACAGATTCGAAAACGATTTCTTCAGTTTTCGAATTTAACGTTGTTCCCTTGATGAATTTACGGAACAGGTACGGCACGATCTGTTTTCCGACCGTTTCATCTTTCATCAAATACGTGTTTCTTTATAAAACGTGCGTTTCGCGTGGACCGATTCGAAGTATTCTATAGATTTTAGACAATTGGAGAACAGAGAATAGAAAATACGCTGTATCTGCGACATAAATCAGTTGGTTAGTTGAACCTATCGTAAAGAATTTAACGCGCGCGCAGATGCGTTTTGGAAATTCAAATAGCAAAGGGACGCATCGAGAAATTGGACATTGGAAATTGGAAATTGGAAATTGGAAATTCGAAGACGGATTAACCATCGAATAGATATGCGAGAATGGTTTAGCTTTCTCGTTAAATGGAGCCAAAGCGTGGAAAAGCGGGATTCGCACATGCCAATTGTTTGCTGCGATTCACACGTAAGTTTGCTAGGAAGCAACGTGTGACCGCGCGCTCGCGCTACCTCTCTGAATAATGAAAGCGGTTCGAATTCAAACGCGCCCATCGATTTCCCGTGTCTCCGACCGTTCGTCGCGATTGTTCCATGGTTTAAGTTGAAACATGGTGACACTCTTCTCTCGTGCTGTTTTCTCGATATTTTCAAAATTTATGGCGCGCGTCTTTTTGTTAACAAATGAAAATTGATGAAAACATCGCGGGAACGATCGTTCAAATGTCTGGCTAATTAGGAACACGGAGACGAAAAAGGAGAAAGCATCGATCGACGCGAACCGTCAACTACGTAGGAAAAATCAAGCGAAACTCGAACAACCGACGATGCGTGAACTTCCAACCTTTTGATCCGAGCAGTAGGCGATTTAAAAATGATTTTTGCCTAACCTATGCGACATTTAACTGTTGTAACGTAAGTTACGATAGTGGATTGATCGTTATCGATAAACGAAAGGAACGTTTTTTTCAAAACGATACCAAAATTAGCAGATACGTAAAGTTCGTGTACCGATTATTTCATCGTTATTTAAGTCGATATTTGTAACATACCTTCGAGTCTGGCGACAAAACATAGCCAGCCCTCTGTTCACAGCGCGGATCGAGTATCGTCTTGTTAAATACTTGATGCTCGGCGTCTTGCGTACGTGTATCATCGTTTATTACACCGAGTTCGAAGGACCAACTAAATTATATGTGTTTGGGGAAACTTGCAGCTATATTTACACAGTCGATTACAAGGTACCGCAGAAACCCGTTGCTTCTGCTTTACGAGCAGTCAATTACAAAATAATTGCAGTTTGTTGAGTATCCGTGGCAATTTGCGTGTCCCCGACCGCGTCATCATAAACCGTATTCGCGGCGTGCTCTCTCTTCCCTCCTCGTTTCTTACAATTTTGAGAGAAAATTTATCGTTTCGCCGTCGCTACAACACACTTTCCACTTTTTCCTCAAATATCCTCCTTTAACGTACTGTATCTTATGGAGCCGATAGCGGGAAACATTGCCGCGTGGAAAGCTTTGCAATACACAGAAAAGACGAGACAATCGGATGGTGTAATATCCGGAGCGTACGGTGAATGGGATAAATTTTCCGAATGGAAAGCGCGTAATTTGTTGTTTTCAACGGCTCGTGCTATACGCGGTCTGGCGATATCACGATGAAGAATCGCTTTATTCCGATTCGCGAATCCTACTTCGCAACTAGCGATTTTATTTCTGCATTGGGTAACTCGAAATGATTCTATCGAACGTGGAGAAGAATCTTACGGCGACGTTAATCTGCTTTTGCGTAATGTTGCGTGTACGAGTAAGAACGTTACGCACGCCGTCCGAGTCATTTCGTATCGTGCGCTGGTTCGTCCTATTTCCTTGCGGTAATTCGCGTCGATGCGAGCCTAAAGCTTGAAACTTTATTTCCTGATCTTGCACAACGTAGAAACGCGTAGCTCGTCGTTCGCTCCTCGCCTTTCCTTCCGAAGCGTCTTCTCTTTAGGGCGATGTCGAACGCTGCTTGTACTCGGTGGTGGCCCGTCGGTCCGAGTTTATAAAATATATCGCGAAGGGTATATAAACGCGAGCATCCAGACCTTCTTCCGATCGAATAGACAAGCTTAACCGTGATTAAAGTTAACCCGAAGCAGCCGAGTATAAAGCTGGAATTTTCATTCTGTTTAGATTAAATTTCGGAACGTAATAAAAAGCAAACAAACAAATAACGCGGCTACCGAATCGCGTGTTTAAGTGCGTCCGATGGAGAACGTGTCCTTTATTCGCGTGGCTTATGGAACCGGCACTTTCTTCCTCCAGAATCTAGAAAATAAAACGGAAACTGATGGCCATCGACGTTTTCCTTGCTAACCCCGACCCGATATCGTTCTAACACTCGAGGAAAAGCATTCCCATTACCTTTCTATTACCTCGTGCAAAAATTCGCGAGCCAGCTTTCCTAGTTACTTCTTCCTGCTTTCATGAGAACATTCAACTCCCATTGGACGAAATCTCTCCGAGCCAAGCTATCGACACAGTAGCTGTTAAAAGCAAACAACCATCGCGGTGATCGTTGGCCAGCTCCATTGTGCCTTGATAAATCAATGACCGAGCACTTGCTTCCAGAATTATGCGGCTAATCTCAATTATTTAACAACGATACGTCTAAACTGTCGATTACACCGTACGGACCATTAGTCCGTTTCAACGGATCGCAGTTGGACTTTAGTTTCAGCGTTTCGTCGATGCCACCCGCTGCAGACCCGCGTCTCAATTTCCTTAGCGATTTTCCCAGTTTCGTGTTTCTATCAGGTTGATCGTTCCGTTTTTAACTCTCCGTTGTCACGCTCGATCACCCGTTCAGTTTTCAAGTATAGCTGCTGTTCGAGAAATTGCAATTATACCGAATCGATAAAATTTGGGCATATAGTTTCGACATCCTGGAATTTTGAAAAAAAAAACGGGATTAACAAACGAAGCGATTTTTAAGAAGATATTTTCTTAGCTGCAAGTTTCGAAAACGGACACTTTTACGAACAAATGATATAAATTTGCTATATCTTGCGTTTTGAAAATACGATACTCTAAAGGAAGAAAGAGGTTTTTAGCGCAAGAAGAATGTTCGTTCGAAATATCGAAGAAGAGCAGTTCTCTCGTAGTCAATGCACAAGAATATGTACGTATAATAAATAAAACAAGAAAAGACACTATTGTCACGCTTATCAGACACAAGCTGACGGGATTCTTGGCAGTGTAATCGTCGCGTATCGTACGCAACGACTTCGAATTAATAGTAGATCGAACACATGGTTCCACGACAAGCGACGTCTTGGAGATAGAAAGATATTTCTGTCCAAAGTCAAACGATGGTACGCTGGAACTCACAACGACAACCGAGAACTAAAGGCGTCCATTTAATTTTCGATACTCTGCTACTTACAAAATATCCGTACCGTTCCGTCTAGCGAGTTTACTATAGAAATGCATCGATTTAGTTGCTCGAACAGCAAGAGTAACGAACACTTCGTACGATACAACGATACGTACACATGTTTGCCAGAGGCAATGATTTCCATCGTTCCGACAACGCGGAATTCGCTAAATGAAATACGATAGTTGGAAATAAAAAGATGGAATGCGAGAAACGTTCGTTGCCGGAGAACAGGAAATTCAGGATTTCGTAGCGCAAAAAGTGTTGTACACGATAATCAACTCGTGGAGTTAACACCTTAAACGTGCGAATAGTAAACACGCGTGCTGTTCGATTGTCATTAGTCATCACAGCGGACGGTTGTATCCTGGCGGGATTACGACACGCCACGGTAACGAGAAAGCAGAACGTTAAATCCGTAATTCCGCGGAAGATTCTGTACACAGTGGAACACGTGACAACGTTAACCCATATATCAACCCCAAACACACGCGATTTACGTTTATTTGCTTTCACTTTATACAGAGCAGCAGATTTCCTACCGGCTTGTCGTTGCTCGACACTCGTGCAACGCGTTACTGTTCATAATGTTACTCTCTGCTGTTCTGATAAATTTGATTCGGAGTAATAACTCGTGCATTAAGGTGATTAAAGGGATGCGAGAGATTACGCGATCGCGTGCCACCGACAATCCCCCAAAACGTCTTTTTCCCCTGATCATCAATTTTATCCGAGATAATCGTTGTCGAGGAAGCGTGCAACGGCTTACTGATAAGTTCATCAACGCTTTTTTCATCAACGAATCGCTTTAAATTCTGTTCGGTCTATTTCTACTCGCGCATTTTCGTATCCGTGTTTTTCCATCAGACGCTGTTTCGCCAACGGCGCTGATCTTCGTTTCATTTTCGTTGTTAAAACTATTTTTATATAGACAGTTTATATAGAGAGTTTCCGACAGTTTTCTTAGCTCGTATATTTTATGTTTTTTCTTTTTTGCTGAATTTTATGCCGAAACGCCTATCGGTGTCGTTTATCTACCATCGAAATGAAACATCTCGTAGTAACAGCGATTCGCTCAGCACTCGACTTCATTAACCTCGCGCCGATTGACCGACTACACTTTACATTTATCGTCGTACGGTTTAATATCGCCCTCGGTTAAAATGCTAATGAAACTGCAATGGTTTAAAGGGCTTTATCGTTCGTAATTAAAAGTCACCTGTGTGTCTTGCAATCGCTGTACGTGCAACGTTTCCCATTCTTCGGACCGAGATACGCGACTTGTCCAAGGCGTTGTTAGATCGGTCGGTCGGTCGCGTAAACGAGGATTTTCGTAAAACTGTCATTTCGTAGTTCGTTGCTTTTACCCGTCTTAAATTGTCTGTACTCGTTCGATGATATTATAATCGCGGCGATATTAAACGATTTGGGAGTTTCAAGCTGAAAAGAGAAGCAACGCGGGACTCAGATGATCTGTAGCTTGTAGCGATAAGCAGAAGCTTGGCTCATCAAGCGGGCGCAAGTTTTCGCCTTCAAACGTTCACAGACTTTTCATAAAATCCTACGCGGAAGTAAGTTTCGTTCAAATTTTCATCAACACGGACCGGGGGAAAGAAACTGTCGTCGGAAGTTTCTCGAAAGTTGGGCCGTGCAAGTTCTGCCGTGTCTGGCCACGACCGGCAGTGGCTTCTGCACGCAACGTAACGTCTGCGTCCGGAGACAGCAGCTATCGCGTTTCCTCTTCACAACACTCGCTGCTGGGCATTTGTCTTCATTTCTTGCGCCACTCTAACCTACGTAGTACACGTAGTTATGATTTAAGGCCATAGTACCGCACCGCAAAGGAGGCAAAGAGGAAGAAGTAAAAGAAGATGACAACGACGACGAAGACGAGCCGCCTCTCTCTCTCTCTCTCTCTCTTCTCTCTCTCGCGTTACGTCGCGCCGTTTCGGAACGCTCGAGACTCGAAGTGTTATCGTTCTCGACACTTTATTGTCAGCGCCACGTTTCACCGAGGAATGTCGCGCACCGATAATTAGCGTATCGCGTGACGAGAAATTAGGCGATACGCCGATAACTTTGTCGTCGCGAATTTCGCCCCGCGAGAAATCTTCGCGGTGAATCGCATTTCGCTCGAAATTATTTCAAAAATCTACTCGCTATGCGGTATGTTCTCGAGCCGCTCGAAATATCTCGAAAAACACGGACACGAAAATATGCTTCAGACGAAAGTCCTATAGCACCGACAGCGACGTACTGCGCTTTTCTCTGTTTGGCCCTGCGACGATCTCGAAACGGATAATCTTCTTAAACGGGTACCTCCATCTTTTATCACATATTCTCGTAGTTGACAGGCGGACGTTTTCAAAGCAAAGGAAACTCGTGTCTTTTGCGACGTCCGCTATCGAGATACGAACTTTGAAATGTACACCGTACCACGTGTACACCATGTACGCCACAGGGGACGCATAAAGGTGTTTTTCATAACGCTACCACTGGTACGGCATCGTCGAGTCACAAAGCTCGCAGTTTTTTAGTGTTTCCAAATGCTCCGCTCCGCCGAATTTGAAAGTTCGTATCACCGTAGCGGATGGCGCGAAACACAGAAGTTTGTACACGGTGTTTGGAAAACGTGCGAACGTCGGCCGCAAAAATGCGTAATAGAAGACGGAGGTACCCGCTTGGAAATTGTAATTCCTCGCTGATAAGAGAAAGTCGGATAAGAGTATACTACGTCAGCCTACACGTCATGGAATTTTCACCTGAAACATTTTTTCGTATATGTTTGAGCGGTTCGACATGAACCGGACACACCGTACGCGTACGTGTAGCGTTTTCTCGCTTCGATAGGATTAGACGAGCGACGGGAAGTTAGGTTTCCAGAAGGCAATCGAGTTTGAGACGTTTAATCGGCGAACGAACGCTGAACTAAAACCTGTTAGCAGATGTAAGAGAAAATATCGCAGATGCGCGTAATATATGTTATTCGATTCTTCAACGGGGAATTCGCGACACGATTCGTCCGGGAATCAAATTGACATGAAGTTCCGCGCGAAATCTATTAACAAATTACAGGAAGCGGCACTCGCGAATGTTTCCTGAATAAATTTCCAAGTTGGAAAGTTGTTAGTTACGCATTAATGTTCGTGCGAGCGACACGGTCTAAAGTTGTACTTCTGTGTAGATCATGTACGTGTATGTTCGAATAAAAATTAACTCGGCGGTGTCAAGTCGATCGCTGTACGCGTCATTCGTTAAGAGGATAGAAATTTCGATGGATTTATAGAAACATACGAACAGAAATATATAAATAGCAAATATTTCGAGTTATATTTCTCATTTTAAACTCGAGAGAAATATAGAGGATATTAATGCAACGACATTTTTATTCCACCATTGCCGAATTACGATGAATTACTAGCAGCTATATGGAGCAACGCCGTCTACTTAATCTTATCGAGTTACTGCGTAATTAACTTTTAGAAAAGATTATAATTTCTAGCCTTTATCGGAGATACTCTTCGAACACGTCCGTAATTTCATTTCTTATTACGTTTATTCGACAGTGTACGACGAGAGAACGAGCAGATAAAGGATGAAAATTAAAATATTTCGCGGAAACTGCTTGGTAATTTTGTCTATTCGTTTAATAAGGATCGTCGTAAATATTACTACAGAACCTACATACGGTTCTCATTGTGACTAGCGAATTCCAAATTATTCGTACACGGCCTCAGTGGTATAACCATGAAACACGTCAGACACCGGAGTAATTGCGTATATCTACTTGTTGATTGTTCGTTTTATTCGAATTAATTGCATACAGTAGTTAGAACGAAATATTTTCCACGCGTCAGGCGATTCTTAGACGTCTAAATGAATTATTCATTTTGAAAATTATTCAAGCAAGCGTGAAGTTGGCGTACGTTCCTATCGATTCTTTAATCCGTCCATCAACCGAGACTAGAAGTTTGTTACCCAAGTGAAATTTCTAATGGAACGTGCGATACGAATCACGTTAGAAAATTCGTCTCAAAACATGGTACATCGTAGTGCCGTTTGATAAAAACTGCGTAAAATTAATTCGACGATGTCGCGATCGCGATTGATGGACTAAATCGATCGGCTGTGAACGTTGTCATATAGATACTTCGTACGATCTGTAAAAGGCAGAAAATTTGCAGAAGCGAAAATAAAAAAATAAATCTGGGGCAAAATTTTATATCGTAGCGTAAAATCTCTCTGCTTTCATTACTTTGACCAATTAATCGACTTTAAACGGAAAATATTTCAACAATCCGGAACTCTGAACGAGGCTCGCTGTATTTTCTAATTTTACAGAACTTTTCGAGTAGCTACTATTCTGCCGCTTACAATAGTAATTGACCTATCGTAAATCCAGGTTAAACGATCGATCGATCAAGCAACGTAATACCGACTCTATTACCGGTCTCTATTAATCAAGGTATGTTTTGTGTGAATTGTCCTTTGTTTCTGCACCCTATCATTACGCTTGATGATTAGCGCTATACGTTACGTATTACGTACGATATTACTAATTACCAATCATATATTTTAAGATTTATATTTACCTTTGCGATGCGCTTAATAAATTTAGTTGCGCCGAGCTGATTAAAAAATTAACTAATATACATTCAATATATACAATATATATATGTCGGAGATGAAAGGACACCGGAGCCTTTCTTTCGGAATGTCTGGCAAAGTCCCCGATACTTTAGTCCAGACTTTTTATCATAGCCGTACTTAAACAATAAAACTGAGAAATAGCTGTTTATGAATCAAGTCAATTATGATTATCCGAGATTTATGACGGTGAGCTTGGGCTCGAAGTGACATAACGGAGGGACGTTTTTACCTAACAGAGGTACAAAGTAATTAAATAACTCTCCTTAAAAACAGGGAATGACCCGAGGAATACGGAGAGGAGTATATAAGGGCAGTTCCACTTGGACCGAGATTCAATCCGATAAGTTCGACTAGTACAGAGAACGTGTCGATGATTAAGTGATCGTGATATCTATGACGATGAATTTAGGTTCGATAACGAATACACGTTCTCTTTTTTGACGTTTGTAATACGTTCCATAAATAAAATTCATCCAATACAAGACAACTATGGACGACTCGCAGCAAGACTCATTACACGCCCCGTTTTCCAACGATGGTCCGACATATATATTGTATCGTATGGTGGTTTTTTAAATTAATTCAATTGGAAGTTTGCTTCCTCGAAGTTGTACGCTAAATAATACTTGAACAAATAGTTCGTTTTCACTGGAAACCTGTCGGAAAAGTTTTGATCGGAATATATCGGTTTTAATCGTTTCGATCGAGAACTACCAGGCTGAGGCCGCTTGCTGCAAAATTTAGGTAACGGCGTGAATCTTGTCACGTGCCAAGTACAGAACAATTATTAGCACTCGTCTGAAGTGTATTCGTGTTGCACTTCCAATTACGTGTCAGTCGTTATTTTCTCTGCGAAGGAGTTTCGTGATGGCTGGCACATGGGGTCAGCGTTCTTGGCAGTATGCCGCGTGTCGTGATTGTAACGCTGTAAACATCGATTAGCCCGACAAACGCAACCGCGGCAAGATTTTCTATCGGACATTCTACTAATTATGAGATAACAATCGACGCGATTATAACGTATTTCTGCAGACGTAACGAACGCATTACCTGTATCGCCTGCGTGCAATTTAATAACGCAATTATCGATATATTTGCACGTCGTACACGTAAATACACGGGGCGTGTAAATACGCGTATAATCGTACGTTGCGATCATCTTGGCTAAATATTCGTTTGAAATTTACTACGACAACGACGAGTGTACGCGAGATATTTAGCGAGTTGCGCTGCTAACGGAATATCAAAGGCAATCGTTTAGAAAGAAAATTATGTGTTTGCTACGAGGGAAGAAGAAAAAGCGTTCGCCAGTGAAAGGAAGAAAATCGATTACAGAAAGAATTAAAAATTCAGTTCACGTTGATAGAAGTTCGTATTCTTGTTTCCTTCGACGATTGCAGCTTTTTTACATGCGCCAGCGAAATCGATGTTTTCAATAGTCCATGAGCGAAATAAAATAAACACATCGGAGATTACATTTTTTTCCCAACTACGCGAATTTAATTTCTATCGATCGATATACTCGCGCGCGATGGAAAATAAAAATAACTAATGTAGCGCAAAATTCCGATTCCATTTGCTTTGTCAATCGACAAATTTATACGAAGACACGAAGGCGATCCGAGGAGGATACAGCGACTTGCAATTTGATGGAACTCGAGCAGTGACGAGAAGAACGAAACGTTCGGGATGACTTACTCTTGTTCGTAATATTCGCTACAATTTGTGTTCTATACTTTAAATCAATGACTCGCGATTATTTGGAAATACACGTAACGCACATGTATGCATAATATATGTAAATGATATAATTGTATTTCACGATTATATCGATACTTTGATAACATATATATAGTTTAGAAGATTTACGCCGTGTTAGTAATTAATATAAAATAATTTAAAAATAACGAATTACATCCTCATTATGCGGCATTATTATTGAGGATTAAATGTAAAACATGACAAAATTAATTAATAATCGTTCTACTACGAACTTCACTTTATTAATGCACCATGAGATGTCGAAATTCATACATTTATTATCGGATCACGATGAACGTTCGTGAATTTTAATATCGTTGCACGAATAGTACAAATTTTCTGAAAACGGCAATATTATTGTAGTAACGTAGAAATCGGCATAAATACGTAATCGTTATGCTTGTCGGGAAAAAACCGATTGGAAAGTTCGTCGAAGGCCGAAGATTATTCGAACATTATCGGTTTTTGTTCCTTTTAGCTGTCGAATTTTTACCATTAACAGGTATAAAATCGATTGGTGCTCGACAACTTTTGTCATTAACGTTTCACATGAAAAATGAATCGTCGATAAAATCCATAACCGACGTTGTTGGCAAAGTTAGTCAAAAATAGATCGAACGCTGGAGCTTTACATCGAAAACAGTATATCAAACTATTATATATCGTGTAACGATATATTTATTATTTATAGGATAGGCTGTCGATAAAAGTGGAAAAAGAATACGTCGAAAGACACGGAAACTTGCTTGTTGTTCGTGCTGTCGCTGTCGTCTTCATTTTTCCCTACTGTTACGCGTATAGTATTTTCGCGTATCTTCGATCGAAAGGTGACGACGACATTAACCGCGTTAACCTCGGATCCGGCTCTGCACCGAAACGATTCTTCTCCTGTGATCTCGTTTCGACTGTCAGCAGCTTGAAACACGTTTCATTAAAAAGTTCGATTGCGAATAGCGCGACGCGGCGCAGCAGGAAAATTTCTAGCGAAGCGAGGCTTTCTAAAACGTCTTTGACGCGATTAATTACACTCCTACCGGTTAACGACAGCCAGGGAGCGTAGCTCGGATAATCCTGGCACGAAATCGGTGCAATTACCTCTTAAATGGCATTTTCTCGTTATCGTATCCGTCGAAAGGAAATTGGCGTCCGCTGTGCGAGCAAACGCGCCACCTAATATACGCATCGATAGTTGCGACCTCGTGACTGCAACTGCACATTTACGTTAATTCATTGTTTTCTCGCTGAAAATTAATTGCCTCGGCAGCACGAGCGCAACCATTTCCAGAATATCGATATAATTTTCTTAGAAATTCTAGCGAAAAAGAAAAAGAGGCAGATCGATAACGCGAGGAAATGGAGACACGTTACGTTACTAGTTAACGTCGAATTTCTAGAGCAAGAACTATGCAAGACAAAGTTGAGGAACGAGTGCTGCTACGTAGCATCGGTTTAGAGTAAAATAGATGCTTGTCAACTATGTGACACCGGCTTAAAGCTGCCGGATGACTGAACGCAACTTGCTTTGCAAAAATGTTCACGCTCGAGACGAATCGGGTTAGAGTATGAAAAAAGAAGAGAAACGAAGAAATAATACTATGTATTAACCTAGGAAACGTAGTCGCGTGTACGTAACGTGTCGACCTATGATAGCGACGCAGCCGAGAGTATTTTAGAGCGTACTTATTGCGTCTTCGCTGAGAAATTGATGGCGGTATAACGGTGGTAAAAAAAATTGGTGCGAGTTTATAAACTTGTTATTTCTCATCGGTACCTGCCTTTCCTTTCTCCTTAGACGATATAAATCTTACACATCGGGAAGGAAAGTTTGCCATATAAAACACCTGTTCAGCAAAATCTAATATATTCACTTGCACATTATCTGCAAGGGAAGCGTCGAGATTTTATAGCTCCGATGGTCGAAAGGCACTCGAGTTACGGCCAATTTACGCAATATGGTAATTTCGTTATTTTATTTTTACGGAATTCCCTTTAAATCTTAACTACGATACAGGCTACTCGAGCGAATGTTTTGGCGATTTTGTACAGCTGCCGCGTCGCTTAAGGAATCAAATCCGAGAGACAACGCGCAGCAATGAACAGGTCACGTAAAATCCTATTTCTCGACATTCCCAGTCTTTGAAACCTAAACACCGAGGATAGAATTCCTATTGTCGCATTGGCATTTCCAAATTTTCGTCAGCGAGCTTTTAAAAGTTAAGCGATCGAATTACGCGAGCAGACGATACGTAGGACGTTGGATGGATGGAAAAGCGACCGATACGACGCGATGAATATTAATAAATCGAGAAGAAAAACCAGTTTAATTTGTCGATCAAAGTCCGCGTTTCTAAATATGTGTGATTTTGTTTAAGCACATAAAGTGTCCCACGCAAACTACAATTTTAATCAGCTGTTATAATATGGCAATTTATCGTCCTTAATATATCGTCCTTAAGCAAGAAATTGTCGAATTTCGATACATAGAACTAGATAAAATCATGGCAAACGCACGCGTATTGACGCTAGCTTGAAATTCTGAACTTTGATTCGACGCATTTAATTTCCTACTTGCACACGATGCTTTGATATGCTGGCGTTTATTAATCGTTGCTGTTAGCAACGTTTAGTTTGTCTTAGTTTCTACGCCGAATAATTTAAAGGTTGAACTTTCAAACTCTCGACCTTGCTGTCGCGCGTATGGTTACATACCTGGACTATACCCAGAAAAATGGATACCAATTATGGCGATTATGGCGATAAAATTAAAAAAAAAGCAACGAGGAGAGATTAACGCGTGAGACATAGCCGGCATAGGTTTCGCGTAAGAATGACGATGCGTTGCACAGTTAGTTTCCGTCAAATTTCAGTGTACAGTTTACGACATAATTTCGCCGCTACAAAGTACGACGCGAATAGTCGAGTGACTCGATGCAATGACTAGGAATCGTCCTAAACGATATCGTACGCTTTCTATCGAGATTTTGCCACGACTATCGTCACGCAATTTGAATATGAATTCGATTGTTTCATTAAAAAAGTGTTCGCTTGATTACACCGGAGTTCCTAATTGCTCGCGCGTGAAACACGAAAGGAGTGGAGGCTAGTCGATGGAGGAGCGAAACAGGGGAGCAAAGGAAAATAATCGGAAGTAAAGGGAAAGAGAAAGGCAGACGCGAAAGGTACAAAGAGGCGAACGGGCAGAGGAGCGGAGAAGAAGGAGGTTCGAGAGAAAGGAAGCTGCGAAAGGATAAGTCGAGTAAAAAAGAGCAACGCGAGGAGAAACAAAAGGGTGTTGGAAAAAGAATGACAAAGAGTTCTCGTAGGGTGAGAGGAAGTGGCAGAGACTCGGATCATGAAAAGAAACGAACATGAATAAAGATAAAGGAAAGAAAATGATCTAAGGCGAATGAAACGAAAAGGAAGAAACTAGGAGATATAAAGGAAGAAACGAGAGAAGAGAGAAGGCAGGTTAGAGAGAGAAAGAGAGAGAGAGAGAGAGAGAGAACGAGAGGGGAAAGAAGAGAACGAGTAACGAGAACGAAATAAAAAAAAAAAAGAATGACAAGAGGTTGGTTACGAGAGAAGGTAGGAGAGAAAGAGAGAGAAGTTTGGCGTCTAGTGTGTAGTTGACGTTTTATCGGAAGGCTGGTTTTGTTAGAAAGTCAATATCCGTGAAAAGTCCGGCGACTCGTTTCCTAATACGAACGAATCAAAAATCTAATAGACGCTGGATTAAAAAAATTTAATTGTCGTAGCTCGTAAGTTAGCGCAGCCAGATATTGCAATTTTTTGAGGACGAACGTCTCTTCTGTTTAAGCATTTTGTCGACATCTCGTATTCCCATAATTTATAGAACGTAATTCGACTCTAATCTACCATTTATTTAATTAGAATCGATACGATAGATGCAACGAATAACGCGAGAATTGATCTTCCTCTTTCCCAATTTTTTATTCAAAGGACGAGCGATCGTTTAGGTAACAGTAAGACGTATCGGTGGTACAGAGGCCATGAAATATTTTCAACCGATGCATTATGCATTCGATTCCCGTTCCAATATCGAAAAAAATATTCTGCCAAGGAGTTCTTCGTCTTCGGAAGATTGTTCTCCTTCGATGCTAGTGCCGATATCACGCATAGTAAATTCAACATTGCTATTCTATATTCAAATTTTCTTACCTCGCGGAATATTATCTTGACGTACGATGTTGCTATCAGATATCAGCGCGATAACTAATGGCCACTATATTTTCGATCCAGATATACTACCACATCGATTTATTTCTTTACTTTCCTTTTCCTTTTTTCCCTTTTTGTCTCTTTTCCTTTTTTTTTTCTTTTCTCTTTTTTGCTTTTGAAACGCGTAACACCTTGTTAAACGCGGTTTTAAACGTACTTCGTTTGCTTGGAATTCTCATTTTTCAAGTATGCAACTAAACGAAAAATTGGAAAAGTAACGGGGATGAAATGGGAAAAAACGTTACGTACGTTAATACGAAACCGATTAAACGATTTAAAGCTTGTATGTTTAAACGTCCGATATCCGTTTATATTACAAATTCGCCGTGACACTGTGTTTTTCATTCGCTCTTAACTGCGTTTTTTTTTTCATTCCGTTTCTTTTCGTTTTTCATCGTTTATCCTTTACTTTGATACAGCTTTCGTTTCTGAGGCTACTTGCTTCTCTACTTATCTTTAAATCCATCTGACTCAAGGGCGTATTCGAGAGAAGAGAGGTTGATAGATCCGAAACTCTCTCAGCTTCCTATCTAAACCGGAAATAGGTTAGATTTCCTAGTTCTCTCGATAAACTTGTACACGTAATACACGTAACCGATGCTTTACAGGCTGTTTATAAACTTTCTTTCAGCTTAGCTAAGCGATGACTGTCGCTGATATCGGTCACGAAAAACTTTACAAACGCCACTCTGTGAAAGCGTGCAACGCCGATCCAGTCACCTTTATAAATCTCACGAATTTTACGACCATACGAAATAATTCCACTTACTCCAGATCACGCGAATTTCTTCTTCTTAAAACGTTGTATACTTTCCAGAAATCGCGCTTGTACTCGTCCTGTCATAGTAGGTACAGCGATCTTTCGGCCGTGTCCCGAGCGCCTGCCGACGTAGCGTTGACTGTTCGACGTTTCAAAGAAGTTCGAATATCGGCCTATATTTCTATTTCGAAATTACCGCGTCGATGTTTCAATAATCGCGAATAGAAATGGTATTACGTGTTTTAGAAATAACTGTAAGCAACAGGCAACGAACGACGTTGATTCTGTTGGCCGATTCGTCGAGAGATTGCGAACAAACGACGTAACGAGCTGATTAACGTCAAATTCGCCGTTCTCATAAAAATGAGCAGAGGCAGAGGCACGACACTTTCAAAAGTATCTGACCAAAGTATCCGACCTAATGCAACAATGCCATTAATGTCGAGCTCGTCTCGTCTATATTTCACTAAAAACAAATATAACTAAATGCTACGCGCTCAAAGTTACCAACTATTGCTCTGGGAATACGCTTTTATCGTACCACAGAGCCCTGCTTCGTCGCTCTTAGCGCCTGGCGCTGCGTTTTTCAAATTGCACCTGTATTCTATGTTCGTTTATCCCCGTCCACTTGTATATCGTACACCTGAAAATGAAACCCAAAATTGTTAACCGCTTCTCGTTTTCCCAACACCCCTCGGACCAAGGAAACATTTATCATCGATCTGAATGTTCCGGTTCTCACGTTATACGTTTCTACGAATAATTCGATCGTTGGCGCAATTCAACACGAATACTATACTTATATTCTTACTTTATCGTCATCAGCTTCTATCCATTCAACGATGCGGATTGATGGAAGAAACAACCGCGTATAATGGTAAAACAAGTACAGGCAAGTAACGAGTAATTTCTAAATAGACGCGCGTGTCTACCGTGTTGGCTAAAACGAAAAGAACGTTTCGCTGTCTTAACGAGATCATTCAGCAATTTCACAGTTAAATGAATTTCAGGAATATCGATGAGCAGCGCATATTCTATACCAATGTACGCCGACACTTCAATCGATAACATTTTTCCACGACGTACTTGCGTATATTCGACACGCTCTTTTTTCTCTTCCTAAATTGAAACCAAATCGAACAAGAAATCAATTGCAAAAGCGAGCACAAACAAAAATTTGCTTACTCGCGATTTCAAAGCGATCGCCTAATCACGAGGAGAATTTTGAAAAATATATGTTAGGTTGTCCGAAATGTTCCTTTCGTTTTACAAGGAAACAATAGACGCACGATGTTTTTTGTTTTATATTAGTTTATTGAATTACGCACGAACATAATAATGGAAATAGAACGAAATGGATCATACCTAATTCGTTAAAGTAATATAAAAGAGAAATTGTTGTTCATCTATTATCACCTTATGAAAGAAACTTTAAATATATTACACGCTATGATTCTAAGGAACAGAATCGAAAACTGCAACGTGGCAAGCGATTAGACGATAGAAACGAAGGTAGTTTCCGTCGACAAAGTTTGAAGAATAGCGCTCCAGCGAAGAATACGTTGCTTTCGTTAAGAGATTCGCCGATGCTATAGTTAACCATAGTAGGATTCCAGTCCGAGCAAAACGCTACATACTTCACTTACATGATCGTTACGTCTAAATCCCAGACTGAAAAACTTATTCAATTCCTAAAGAGTGGAGGATTCCCTATTCATCTGGACGCGTATTTTAGGTCGTACAATCTTGCCATTCAGCATTCAGAGATGGGTGTTCCATCCTTAAAAGAGGGTGGAATATTCGTTTGGTAAACTCGTAATTACTTTTATGGTATCGCACGCCGTACGTAATAGCGTAATAGTAAATAGGGATATAATCGAAAGAAGAGAGTTAGGCGCTTTCCGATAATACGTCGTGTCGATAGTAAGCAGCAATTTTGCCGACGAAATGTTCGCGAGTGCAGCGTTAAACTTGATTCGATACGTCGTCGAATTACGTGGATATTCGAGTGGTCGAAAATGCTGGATATACGAAATATCCAACACGGAGTACGGAGAGGCGAGGAAGTAGTAGCCTTTGGGCAAGAGTTAGGACTCGTAAGAATCCAGCATCGAAGAAAGGACACACAGAGGGTTAGGTTTTTGCGATGGAGCAATGGACTGACGGATCGGATGGGAGGTGTGGAAGATAGAGAGGGGGGTGGTGATGGAAAAGCGGTTGGAGAGGGAAAAGCTAGAGCAAGAACGAGGGGGGGAGTGGTGAATTGGAGTAAGGGTTGCAGCAGCGCTGTGACGGCCAAGCTCGGAAACACGGATGGGGTTGGCTTGCAAGCTCTTTCAGTCGCGGACAAGCCGCCACGCGAGGATAACATCGGACGTAGTATCGCGACAGGGCAAGTTGCTTCGACAGCGACATCACCACACGTCCATCGTTAGTATACGATTATTCGTTAACGCTTAGGTGATATCAACACAGAACGATCCGTTCGTGAAGCAATCGCGTATTTCGCGTAATTCCAACGGATTGTTGTTCGGCACCACGTGGTGAATTGAACGTGGTAAGAAGAGCGCGGGCAGTGGATTCGTCAGACGGATCGAGGACGTGCTGCAGCCGATCTTGTACGTGCGAACGGCCGATTAACCGAGCTCGAACGATCGCACATCTAGAGAATCGCAGTGGGTTTTGTTGCGAGGCGATTCGACCAGAAGTTTCGCGTTACACGTACGCGGTACGTACCGGATTGCGAATTAATTGGCGGACCGGGGGCCGCGTATTCGGTCAATTTACAAGGTAGGGTTTGTCTCTGGGATCCTGCGACTTGGTGCGAGACGGATGGACAGACAGGATCGCCGCAACTCCGTTGCACGAACGCGCTTCGAAGAAACGACAGCTTGGGGGTGGCATTGGTCAATTTACGAGGCAGAATTCCCGGCCGATATGCAAGGCGATATTACACCGTAGAGCGCTTCGAGCCTCGTCTATCGAGGAGAGTTTGTTTCTTTTTTCCCCAGCGACCACCCGATAACGTTTATTTGCGGTTAGATCGGCCGCGGTCCGGACTGAATCAGAGATCCGGGATCAGGGGATTGCCAGTGTAACAGATTTGTCGCTAGTGAAAGTTTCCGTGCTCCGTGATACTGTATTTCTTAGGTGCGACGTTGCTGTAATTCATTCTTTATTGCTTTTCCTCCTTTTCTTTGATCCGAGTTTCGATCACCGAGGAAACTTGCTCGCGGTAGTCAAACGTTTGAAATTTATGCGAACGAAGTAGTATACGTTGTACGTTCAACGAGGATCAAGCGAACTTTTGTTGCATTGCGACGGCGAAGCAAGTTAAATCTATTTCGTCCGGCTTGTTCTTGGGAATCTACCGATATTCCGTTTCTATCGTGCGAGGATAAGAAAGAAGAAGACAAGAAAGGAAAAATTGATCGAGATGTTTCGCGTCATTTATTTCATTTATTTCATTTATTTCATCTTCGAATGTATTTTCTTTGCAAATATTTGTTAATTACCGCTAACATCGTTAGCATAGAAAGGCTCGTTAATTTCATTTGTTTATCGACAACCTATTTTTATCTGTCTCCTATCGAGTTCGAAGGCAAGAAGACGTATATTCGGTCCGGCTGAAGTCGAGTCTACGTAGTTCAAACAAATAAATTCAATTAAACTAATCGGTAAAAATAGAAATAACAAATCGCTGGTACAAAGATACCTTGCCACGTTAGGAATTCGTCGGAACGCAATTAACTCGACAATTACGATGAGAATTGCATAACTTCTCTGGACTCGTCGTTAGACAAAAAATTATGCTCTTCCATAACGTTTTTCTCGTTGCGTAATTAAAGCATTCCGCATAAACGTCTACGCTTGTTCGTCGAAACGATAGTTAAGAAGCTTTCGATCGTACGTTTGTCATCTGCTTCCAACAAAATTCGACTTTGATCCAGCGAAATTATAAATTTAAATCAATTACAAAGGGACGTACGAAACCACGAGGGAAAAGAATTACAAGAAAAGAGAAAATGTGTTGGAAGGCAGGAGAAATGGGGATAGACGAGCATCGAAAGATAACGCGTACCTAATACATTTGGCCAGCTTAAATAATTATTTATTACGCGCTGTCCAAACGGGAATGAAAATGGAAAGATACGAAAGGACGAAGGAACGTAGAAAAATTTTCATGGTCGTTGGGTGGAATTAGGGTAAGAAACGGCTGAAAAATTGGTCGGGAAACGAAACATTTACGCGACATGACGGACCAATCTCTTGTAACAGCGTTCCCTCCTTGAACTTGTCGGATTAGATGGGATCGTGTGATGCACAGTGACACAACGGTAACGTACTTTTCACGGTGCGAGTGAATGGACTATTCTACGTCCTTCGTTGCGATCGGTTAATAAATGTATCTACTTGTCACGCGAGTCTGTGCCACGCTACGTATCGTTTGTTCGATTAAGTGTAAAGTGAAAGATACCGATTCCATCACCGCTATTTGGATTTAATGCAGTGCGACGATCAAGTGATCAGAGGAGTTACAGTGTCATGCCGAATTTTTCATCCATACGTTTTATCGTTCTCGCAGCACTATTCTACCTTTGCATCTTCGCGCGTCTATTATTCGTAATTGGACGTTCCTTTGACAGTGCTCCGATATTCCTTTTGATCGAAAATTCGGATACTTCGTGCTGTTCGACATATTTGTTAATCTATGGGGCACGGAATTGTCTTTAACGTCTCATATGAAATGTAAATTGGCGATAGAACGAAAAGCCGAAGCTTCTAGCGTGGTACACGGATGATCGATATGTTTCCTTCGAAGCTGTTCTAGCGAGAGGCTGGCGTTCGTCGAATTCGATTTCGGAAAATTGATACCCGCCGAAAGCGACTTACTTTTAATATCGCGCGAAAAGTAATCTGCTCGTTCAGTTTGCGAGATGGAAGCGTTTCGTTCGCTTGATATCGCCGAATGGTTATCAATGGACGAAATAACGCGTAATTTTCTATAGGGGCTCGTTTTCAAAAATTTCGAACGATTAGCTAAATTACGTCGCTCTCTTTTTAGACTTTTTTTTTTTAGAGGATTAACTTCAAAAGGCTGCAACTTCACCTTAAAAGCTAAATTAATATCGTGTTTTTGAAATTCTGCCCGGGTCCGTGATTAATGGAAAACTTTTAGTTTCGAAATGCGTTTACGCAAAGCTTTCGAAAGTTTCTCTCGTGCCCCCTTTTTCTTTTTCTTTTATTGGCTGTTGCAATTTAAAATACGAGATTCCGCGAAATATGGTACGGGGAAAGGTTGCTTCGAAACACGTAGGAATCGCGAGTACGAATATTTTACATTTTTTCTGAAATTTCTCATCCATAAAACGAAATACGAGCGAATCGTTATATTTTTTAAAAAACATAGTGGCAATTATTTCACGTTGTTAGAATTCAAAATCTATCGATTTACGCGATGAACGAACTACGTTCCGTTCGTTCTTAATTAATATCCGTTACAAACAACATCCTTTCTCAGTCGTCAGGGTACAGTTTTCATTTTATTAATCTGTTCGGACATCTTCCGCGTCATCGGCTTCTCGTTTCCTGCATTCTACGAGATCATTATCCTTACAATTTCGTAATATATACGATACGTATACTTCGTGTCGCGCACGAAACGTTCATCCGATAGAAAGGTTTTCGATCGAAATTGTTAAAAACGATATACTTTCCATACACACGCTCACATATACACCGATCAATCGAACAACGTTCTCCACAAATTTCATTGACGTACGTACGATAGAAGAAGAATTTGCATTTTCAATTTGTGTATGTATATCGTACGTATTGGAAGTTCAAGTCGAACTTGCGGTATTCTGTTCCCTGAAACGTCAAGTTTTTAATGAAATCGCAAAATAGAGATCTATATTCAAAATCAATTACAATTTTTTTCTTACTCTTCCCCGACAGATTATATTACGCGTGTGGCAAATTTCGCGTGCCAAGTGCTTTATGTTTAGCACATCTCTTTATTTTTCGTGCAAAGCTGCTTGTAACTCTACCTTATTTTCAAGAGCATAGCGACTTGTCGGCCACGCTGCGTTTTTTGTCGCACAATCTGCTTCAGGACAACGAGAGTGTACTTGTGACGTGCATCGAAACTGTTGCTTGCAGTTGCCGTTGCTAACGATGCAACTTCCGTGTCCATCCTTGTGACGCGTTACCTAAACGTCGTTCGAAACGAAGGAAGCCAATTTACTACGCGTCGTGCTCAACGATATACCGAGACCGACGTTACGATTATTTGACTAAGAGGAAGCAGCAACCACCGAATTAGTACGTCGATGAATTTGGTCGTGATGGAATCACCGATTTTACCGACAATGGTTTCCCTTCGAACAAGGTTTCGTATCGGCTCAGACCCTTCGCTTTCACGGATAATCTCGCAACGATTAAGAGATTTGTAGCTTCTTTCTTAAGTAACTCGAGCATCGCGATTCCTCTCGAGTATACGGCTCGCGGGAATTTTTCAACGTAATATCTCGTAACATAGGCGGGACGATAGAAAGGGTCGCGGTATATCCGAGCGAAACTGCTCTCAACGCTTAATAATTTGAACCGGTCGACGTAAGAAGTTGAGCAGCAGACTGCTGAAAGTTGTTCGAGACGTTGATGACAGGAAAAACCGCGATGGCTGATGATATACATACTTTGTATCCACTTTACTTTTTTCAAAGCTCCCTCGACGTTCGCTTTAATAGCTGTTTCTTGTATCGACAAATTTTACACTCTTCGCGATAATTGTATACTCCCACGTTCTTCCATTCTTATGCAAAACATCAACCTGGTACTCGTAGAAAGCGCCACAGATTTTGTCAATTACCAGAAGCGTATACATTTTTCGACGAAACCTCGCGTTTCGCGTTTTCACGAGATAGTATTCCATTTAACGGCGATAAATCGAGCAGCAAAGATTTTTCCCGTGGAACTGAGACGCGTCTCGGAGAGGAACGCGCGGAAATCGAGGGTTCTAAGCGACACGCTGTCGCCGGAAATCTAAAAGATCGGTTGTTTCCGTGGTGGAACAGTCCCGAGCGACCGAATTCGTAGAGTAAACCGACAACGGTACAGCTCCTCGGAGCGTGGAGGATTGTCAGCCGCCAGCAACGATTCGGTTGTCCAAATCCCGGTCGTATCCGTACTCTGGACTAGACTGTAATCGGGTCGTAGGTCAATCTTAAACTGCAGAGCTATACGCGTGATTCCCGGACTATTTTAATCCCGAGGACTTGCCGGTGCACCTGCTAGACGACAAGGATACTATAGCTGCGCAACTTGGAATCTGGCATCGCCTAGCCAACGGGGATAGAAAGACCCAATTACACCTCGTTCGTCTACAATTGGACGAATACATACAAGACGCTTAAGACGCCTTAACTACCATGGGATTTGTAACAGCCTTCTCCAACTGTCGAGATTGGTTTAAGCACTCTGGCCGAGCTCTACCAATCACTGGCCGTTTCTATATTGTACGTTTCTCGATTATAGATTCGTTTCGTCGCGTCGGACAGACGAACAAGTGCGATCGACTTGGACCGTGCTTCATCCGTCCAATTGCGAAAATAATAGTCTGAACAGCGTTGTCGAGAATCCTATGCTTTTCGAGCGCAACGAGTGACCGTCAGTGGCGATATAGTAGAAAATATCTTGCTACGTTACGCTTGATCGCAATTGCAAGTTGTTAGTTAAAGTTGTGATTTAAAACGACGTAGCTTGCACTTGTAAATCAAGGATTAAGTAAACGTGTACGTACACGCGTTTGATTTGCAGTTGCGTCTTTATAAAATGACGCTCGATTAAAATTTGGGAACAGACACGCAGACGAAATGGCAGATAAATCCAGAGCAAAGCTGGTCGGTCGATTGGACAAACGTTGTTTCGCGGTAGAGAAACTGACGGATGTTCAACAGTCTTTTAGAAAGTAACGATCGATATCGATGGCGAACCGGTCGAAGAACATCGCCTACTTAAGATTTATACTTTGCAGTTACGCTGTGTTTATTCTGCTCTTCCTGTTACTTGTATTTTTCCACGTGTCGAGTAGTCTGCGCTTCGCGTTTCTGTTATTTCCCCCTCCCGTTAACCCCTGTTAACGTACACCGTGAATTTGCTTTCGCTGGCCGCGATTCATGTACATCTTTCTAAAAGCAAGATCATAGGAAGAGGCTTCAAGTTGGAAACTTTCTACGATGGAATATATCGCGCGGCGACTTAGCGAGTAAATTTTAGGCCAAACTGGCCTGCTGCTAGCCGATACCATGGAAGCTGATAGGCGTAAAGTTGAACGGTGTAGCAGTTATCGGAAATCTGATACGTTGTTAAAAATATCCGATAAAACTGTCACGTGATTGACACAAAGGGCGAGAGTATCTATTTTTAATTTGCAAAACTGCAGAAAAGAAGGATAAACGAGTAAAAATCGATTTTAAGTGAAATCTCGTACTCTTTAAGTTGTTTCTCGTCGGCACACGAAAGAGAAGCCAATTTTACGCGTTTCATTACCATTTAGCCGCTGCGTTGCCGAAGATGTTGGATCGAACGACAAACTGTATTAAATAATTCGTCGTTTCGTTATTTTTCAGGGTTCAGGAAGGCTGGAGCGGAACGAGAGAAGTTGCAGCGATCAACCGCTTAAACATTACGGCGAGGCGATGAAACACGGAGGCTAGACAGGCGGATTACCGTGCGATTAATGCGCCCTATGACGCTCGTTTAATGGCCCATGCTCGGACCGTGTGATGAACGCGAACGAGTGCACGATTTCCCTCGGAGGTTGAATTAAATGGACAGGCAGGAAGAACCCATTTGTACGCCCATTTGTACCGATTGTTCGCGACAACGTGCAAGGACACAAGCCGAGAACATAAACTGTAAAAAACACATATCGAACGGTACCCGGCAGGTACTCGGTGCCATCGCGCCGTTTCTTTCTTCGTCTTTCCACGCTTTTCACAACGTTGTTGGAGATTCGTTCGCACAGCGAGAAGCGATCACGGTCGATTTCTCGCGCAAACTTTGAACGAATGGTCCTGTTTCTCGCGATTGCAAGATCGAGGAAAACGCGAGTCGGCCTGTAATTTGTCGGCGACCGGCTAAAGCGGCGCAATTGTCTCGAATTACGATCGATGCGAATCCCGATCGAAGGATATAGCGCAGAGATATAATAGTGGTTTCCACGCGCAAAAGAGCTTAATCCCCGGGAGGCCGATCGTCGCGCGATATTAAAACTTCGGGGGATCGAAATTACAGCCACTGTCGATAAAAGCTTACAAATAGATTCGAAAGAATCGATAATGCACGCGTGGAAATCCTGGCTCGAAGCAAGCCACGTGCACCACGAATAATACGATCCCTCCTCGAATCCACGTCTTCTCGATCACCAAGGGAGAAGCACCAGATAGATTCGTAAAATCCTTATCTACCTACGCTGTGTTCGCGCCGTCACGTCGCATTCTTTCTTCGCCATTAACGTTGCTCTCTCCAACGACGCCACGTCTAACAGCGAATCGGTGATCGTCGCGTATTTCGGGACTATTCCTTCGTGCGACCAGTGAATCGAAAGAGTGGAAAACAAACTGATCGGAGATCAGTTATGATTCTGGATGCTAGCTTGCACGCGGAACGCAGATAAGCCGGGGCAAAAGGATGAAAGTGAGATGGGTGTACCCGAGTCCTGATTACATCGAATGATACCACGATCTCTGCGAGTAACTGTTAAAGAGATCGAAGTGTTTTCACGTTCGCCGTAGCTGTCGTTCGAGGGGCGAGGAAGGATCAGCGCAGAGACAGGAAAGAAAGAAAGATCGACAGTATGAAGGATCGTCGTGGAAGATGGCTGTACGCCGTGCTGCCTCTCGTCACATTCCTCTCGCACCAAATAGGTGAGTCTGCATTCGTCCCTTATCGAAGATGCTAGGATTCGACGCGTACAGCTGCTTCGAAACTCGTACACGTCTGACTTTCTCGTAAAATGTTCCTCGATTGTTTCAAAATGTCGCGGTTATTCGAGTACGCTATTCGAGATTCGAAATTACGAGCGATTTATCTTACCCAACGACGAGGAAGCTAAAAGAGATCGGTCTACCGATCGGTCTCGTAACGTTGCGTGGGGAGATTCGTTCGTTCGGTGTTTGTCAGTCAACGAGCTGATCGCAATTTCTGAGGCGTATTAACGTTCCCTCGAAGGCGGCTATCGAGGGGAAGTTAAGGCGAGGAAAAGCGGCGAAACGTCTTATTCGAGGTGTTTCGCGTTCACGAAGAAGCTTTCGATCGAGTGGCTCGCACGCGAGGCTTTTTGCACCTGTGGAAACGAGGATCGCAGTTATCCGAGGAATTCGCAGCATCGCAGGCGGTAAAAAGTCGTGGAACACCGGTAGATAAGAAGCTTCGAGTGCTTTCGCAATTATGGAAAGACAGAGCTATTCCAGCCGGGCATTCTTAAGCGTCTTTAACCGCTATCGCGGTCTAGTTGATTTCCATACGATGAATGGATTCATGAATAAAAGAGTTACGATCACCGAGGATTCTCCAGAGTCTGGTGAAGGCAACTTGCCAATAATTTCGACGCGACAGAACCGTTACCGATGTTTCGAACAATTTTTCATTACGGCGCGACCATTTAGCTCGATTTACGCCGAACCATCGTCCTTCATTTCCATGAACTGGAAACGGCGAAACTCCGGTCGCAAAGTATTTTAGTCGACGAAGTTTCCTCTTAACGAGATTATAACCGAGAGTCGAAAAATGGTATTTAAAGGGCTCGCGACCCGTCTTTGTTAAAAATATGACAAGCTAAATTCTCAATGATCGGAACATAACGAGACACCGTTGGCGATATTCGTAACCCGAGGAATCGTTAAGAGCGTGCGCGTAAAAGGTAACACGAACCTGTTTGAACCTGCCCGCTTAAATATTAATATCCAGTAGCAATTCGCGTGTAACTTTGTTACGCGGTAACAACTTTGACGATAAAAATGCTTGGCGGTGTTAACGAGAGATTATCGCGTAAGAAATAGCGAGGACACGTTTGCCGCGATAACAAGGCGTCAAAATTATTCAAAAATGCAGATACACGGCTTATTTATGCGACCGTTCGCTATCCGCGGCTGATTTCGAAACGGTATTTTCACGCATATTTGCCATAAATTGTGTCTCTGAAGGAGGAATCGATGACTTAAAAATCAATGCCTATGCAACGTGCGATCCTACCAAGAATCTGTTCCACGAAACGTACTTTTTCAAGCGCGTGCGCTGCGACTTTTGAAAAATACAGTTTCTTTGGAAATATTTAACGAAAAGGTCGTTAAATATTTAAGAGTAAAATCCAGTATTCTTTCAAAATTACGTATTTTCTTGTCAAAATAGGAATATTCGTGCCTTTCGTTCGTGTAAACATTCGTATCGCGTTGTCAATCGTTATACCGGTAATTAGCAATTAAGCATTTTACCAAAGAACGCGTACAACGTAGAAAAGCGTTACCTCATCGCTGTGGTTTATTAAAATAATCAAGCTCTACACGTCGGTAATATTAATAACCTTGTTTATCGTTAAAACAACGCGCAACGATCAAACGAACAAGTTTCGAAGCAACAAAAACGAAATAATATGGCAGGAAAGTGGAATGGAACTTCAGCTAATGGAGAAGCTATGGAAACGAAATGAAAACTTGTCGATGTTATTTATTAGCAACAGAATTTACGTTACGGTTACGGTCGTATTTTGAACGCCGCTAATCTATTTTTAACGGTTTGCAAGAACATACGTTGAATATCGAATCCGTACCTATATATCGCGTAACCGAGAACGCGTGCCTTTAATTAAAAGTTTATAGAATATAATTATGAAACTTCCCTCGGGTCTGATGAAATTAAATTCCGCCATTACAGTTTCCGATAACAAAGCATTTCACAACGTTATTAATTGTAACTGTTACTATACATAAGGGTAGATACGATATTTTCTTCACCGCGTGATTCTCATCTATGCTCGATGCAGCATGAAAACTCAAAATAATTCGGACTCAAGTTTCAGCGCCGAATACAAGTTTTGTAGTCGTTGTTGCTTATATATATCGCATGAAATTCGATCAGCGATGAATTTTCCTGTATTTTTTACAATTTGTTATCCTTCCCTATTCGGTTTTTTATCCCAATATTTTGAAACTCCGATAGCAACAACTCCCAGTATTTTAAACTAAAGTCTTAGCAAAACTAAAACAATAAAAAAAAAAAAGCAAAAAGAGCGGTCTTACTAAAGCGTTACTCACGGGATGATCGAATATTGATTCAAATATATCGGTAATATCGTGATAGCGGGAGATCGTGACGCGCTTAAAAACTTGAAACTCAATTATCCGCGTTCTTTAATGAACACGTTATTCTGCTTTCCCGTCGGGCTATTAGTTTAGGGAAAATAAACATGGGCCGAATTAACGGAACAAATTTGCCGCCATCTCCTCGGCATCGTTGACATCGTCGCGTCTTGCGGTAGTTTTCATCCAAGCTATCCGTGGCCAGATCGACGGGGACGAGGTGTCTGGAAATTCCATCGAGGCGAACTTTCTTAGGAGCGTCGTGGAAAATTGCATTTTTAAGCGACAGCTCATTTACCGATAACTAACTTGCCGGGGCTCGTCTTTGACTCGTGAAATCAATCTTTCCGTTTCCTGTTGACCACGCGCCTTTCTATCGTCTCTGCAACCGACCCGGCTCGCCTCGATCGAAATTGGAATTTTATTTTCGTACGAACCCACGGTTTATTCTTCCTGTGTACACTACTGTCTTCTAACGAACTTGCAGAGTTTACCTTAGGAAAGTTCTTGTAAAAGCATGGTTCGGCTGTGCCAAAGTTGCCGTATTATCATGAATTTCGTAAGCTGTGTTTTCACACTTTCGTCCCTCGCGCGGAGAACTTCTTTGCCTTCGATTTCGTCGAACCATCAGATCCCAATTAATACTATTTTTTTACAGCAACGCCAAGTTTCTGTTCGCACGTACCTTCTTTCTATACGATTTACCTTTCGATTCGCGCGTTTCAACGTTACTCGTCCAAGCGACTCTGAACTCGAGCATACGATTAGTCGCGTTCCAGTCGCGACGAATAGACGAAAGATACGAGAGAAGCGAGGTGGAAACGTTGAGGAAGCGTCGATGTCGATGCTCAAGGTAACAGCGATATCTCGATATTTCGAAGGATAGTGTCTCGGAATTGTGCGCTCAGGCGGACGTGTTACACGTTTGCGGAATGCGGTTGATTGTAAGTCGAGAACCCAATTTGCCAAACTCAAGTTCCGTCGTTTGGGGATGGAAGGGGTTGCACACCGCAAGGACGTTGCGGCGTTCTATTGAAGTTGTAGCAGCTGATGTTATTATGCCATGTTCGGGGAGCTACTCGGACGGATATTGTGGATTTAGAGCACACCTCGTTTCAACTCCATCGGAGAATGTCAAAATTAAAGCCGGCCAAGCATCGCATTGGTAGGTAGGTTATTACATCGCGTGTACCGCTACAACCCGCCAGCTTTATTTTCATCCGATTATTGCAACAAGTGCTTATTAAGCAATCCCGCCTCACCTTGCGACGCACATTTGCGCCGTCACGAACTGCCTTTCTGCATTTATCGTTTCTGAATGCAAATGTAGCCTATTGTCCGATGTCGACGCCTCTCCACGTGTCCAACCGTTTCCATACTTTTATCGAGGATTGCCGGTTCTGTTTAATTTAATGGAATTACATCGTGCTCCAACCTTTGCCTGTGACTCTAATTCTTTCCCATTGAAACAAGTCACGGACAGCGATAAAATGTTCGTTTACGGCGAAAAATCCATGTCGACTGACAAATCCGTCTCGACGCGACGTCTCAAGTTAACCTGTTAGCTGTTTCTCACTTTGAGTATACTCGTCTTTCTATCACGCGTTTTACGTACAAACTTTTCAAAGTTCTCGAAACAACCAACCGGTTAATACAACGGGTAAAGCAGAAAAGTAGAATAGAAAATCGATGAATCTCCGATCTTTGAAAAATATCATGGTATCCGCCGAATTGGTTATCAACGAAGCTGAAAGTAGAAACGTTCGAAGCGAATTTCATCAAACGTTTATAAAATTAGCACGGCCTAGAGCACCGAAAAGTGGAGACATCGGAGCAGCAGTGCTTAGCGGGATCGAGTGGCAAATGGAAGCCATTGGTGGAGAAGATCGCGTACAGAGTACAGGGAAACAGACGAACGGATAGAGCGTAAACCGTTGATATTGGGCTTATCAAAGTGATTCACGTGACTGGTCGACGGTATTATGCAAATGACCCGTAAAATTATCGTACCCTTCGGGCATCAGCAGACAAGGGAGAAACTGAACTTTCCATTAAACGTGACAGAACGCTTTTGCGTCGGCTAGCTAGGGATATCGCCACGAAAGGCTATTGATAACGCATCTCCGATGGCGTTAAACGGTTTCTTAATTGTCGAGTATTTATCATAATCCCGGTGAATTTTTCAGACGCCACTCGATCTTCTAATTCCTTATTACCATTTCGTTTAAAAGGTACAAGAAATTTGATTTGCCACGTACGTATAAAGTTCGCTTTAATTTCACGAAAACAACCGAGCAAATTATTTTGTCGTCAACAAGTGCACGAATATCGATAGAAAATTGGAAATGTTAAAGGGATCGTTCATCTCGACTTTTAAACGAACGTGTGGTTTTTTAAACGCGGTCTTGAAACGCGCGAGAATTGCCTCTGTCGGATAGCGTTTGATGCAAAAAACGACAAAGGATCCTAAATTTCCTGCATTGATTTTCTTCTGAAAACAAACAGAGGCATAGACGATAAGAACGAAACAGTTGCATAGAAAAGAGAGACAATGATATTTCATTTGTCCGTATGCTAGCGCTAACGCGCATTCCCAATATTTTTCCTCGAAACGAAATGAAAACAGCTTATTCGTTGTAACGAAAAACGGGTCAATTCCGTGTCGCGGTATTCGTCGTGAAAATTTTAGCGCGATGAATTGGTCGTCTTTCACGGCGAGATTTTTCAGCCAAGCGATCACGAACCTTGCGTGAATTTTTCGCGAACGAAAACGGCTATGCAGATACGCGCAACGTGTATCGTTTAAACTACGTCAAAGCGCACGATCGAGCATCGATAACTTTCTATCGATATATGTATATATGTGTCGGGTTATCATTAGGTTTAGGGGCGTGTAACGAATCTTTCTTTGGATCAGACGTCGTTGTTATGCAAGAGCGAAGATATTTACTAGTACAATTATGACTGTGACAGAATTAGACAAGTAACCATGGTAATTAGTTACTTGGGATGTGAATGGCAATGATCTTAGACGAACGCGATTTCTTCCACAGTCTAAGTCGAACTCGACTTACTGATCCACGATTCGGGTGTGACTCAACGTACTTGTCCACGGTTCAAGTAGAACTAATCCGACCGAATCTCAGTCCAAGCGGAACTGCCCTTATATACTCCTCTCCGTACCTCTCTGTACCCCTCGGGTCGATCTTTGTTTTTAAGGAGAGCTATTTAATTACTCCATACGTCTGTTAGGTAAAAACGTCCCTCCCGTGACCGTGGCTACGTTCAGCGACCCGTTACGTCACTTCGAGCCTAAGCCCACTGTCATTAATCTCGGGCACCCATACTCGGATTAAATCATAAACAACTATTTCTCAGTTTTGTTATTTAAATACAGCTATAATAAAAAGTCTGGACCAAAGTATCTGGGACCTTCCCAAACGTTCTGAAAGAAAGGTCCCGATGTCCTTTCATCTCCGACATATATATATGTCGAGTTATCATTGAGGTTAGGGGCGTTTGACGAACAGAATTTGACGATTAACCGGGACGATCAGATACTCGAGATGCTAATGACAATATTCTTAGGTTCAATAACGAATATACGGTCAACAGGATGGCAAATGCGTTTACTTCTCCAAAGCCAAAGAGGAACTGAACTTACTTGTCCACGGTCCAAGTGGAACTCCCCTCGTGTACTTTTCTTTGTACCTCTCTGTACCCCTCGGGTTAACTATATTTCGAAGGAGAGCTATACAACTACACCATACGTCTGTTAGGTAAAAACGTGCATCCCGTGACCGTGGCTACGTTTAGCGATCAGATGTGTCACTTCGAACCCGAGCCTACTGTCATGAATCTCGGGCAAACATGCTCGGATTAAATCGTAATCAATTACTTCTAAGTTTTATTATTTAAGTACAGTTATAATAAAAAGTCTGGACTAAAGTATCGGGGATAAACGGTAATTACATACGTATGTAATAGATGACGGTGTGACTAAATGAAATAGATTCAACGTTGGATATTCCTTCCTTTCATCGATATCTTCGTTCCACTTAGTCGAAAGAGCGGAGGAAACAGGAAGCAATCCCTCCGATGCGATGGTTGTCGAGAGTGTGTCCGGCAAATTTATATCCATAGACAAGTCGTGTAACGGTCGTGCGGCTAAATCACTTTCCACTGCAGGAAAGGAATTACACGGTCATCGAAAAGAGCAATGGTCCTGAAATCGGTTTAACGGTTTCTAAGGCACGTTCCAGATTATTATTAACCCGATCTTTCTTATCACGATAGGGACACGCGATCGCGATCGATTCTATAGTTGCCTGCAAGCTTCGAACCCTATTAATAACATAGCTCCACGGCACTTGCGTGTATCGAAAGTGCATCTAATATTCTCTACGGTGTATTATAACAATAATAATAAAAAAAAAAAAAAAAGAATGTACGGTACCGTTTAGAAAATCCAAGATAATGCTGCTTTCCAATTATGAAAATGAATAAAGCATGTTCGACGTTTTAGCGAAGATCGTTATATAAACTGGAACGTATTCTATTCCACGTTGTATCGCAGACGCTCGCCGCATCAAAAATGAACTCGACTCGTCGTGCTGCGCCGCTACGCTACGTAACCCGTCGCGTGGAGACCAACGCAAGCATTGAATTTTCTAATCAGATTCTTCACGCTGCTTTAATTACTCAGAGTGTCGGGACGACGGGCCCTCGACACGTGCTAAATTCTGTCTTTGCGAGGCTGTTCCACGTAATCACCAAGTAACTATATTTAGACGTACGCGGTCTCGTTAAATCGTTCGAATAAAATTTCATCTCGTTAATGAAATAACGTTACTGTTTCGTAATATCGTTTCCTTCTGTGCTCGATGCAACAACAGCGTGTAATTTCAAACGGAAGCAAACCGGCTCTATTCGTCGTCGAATCAATCGACGGATAATATTTACCAGCAGCGGTTCTTCGACACTTTATCCAACACTCGAATCGCCAGAGTTCGATATTTATTTGATAAAAGTGGAAAGTGCCCCGATCGTAAGATTTGCAACCTACCGTCGATTCGAATTTCGAAATTTAACTCGGTTTCTACGTTTCACGAACATCCTGTGTAATTGCTTTCAAAGTCTCAACCGAAACTCGGTCAAGTGGTTCCACTTGTTAAGGCTTTCGGTGCGACTAGGTTTACGTTTCGATGGAAAAGATCGAAATTACGTCATCTTGTTGTTTGAGAAACGCCGATAATTATACCGAGGTGTTGCTCAATGCGAATCAGGGGTTAGAAATTTAACAGCTACGTTTTGCACCCTGTGTTTGTTAAAAACCGAGTCGGAGGTACAAGCCTAACGTTACCTCTTTACGTCGCAAAGATAAAAATAGACTGCGATTACCCCAGCTTTGTCGTTTCTTCTATTATGTTTGTGCAGGAGTCGCTTTAATTAAAAATTTGACAAACCTCAGGATTATCTACGAAATTCCACCTTCGAGCTAACGAACGTTCCGTCCAGATCCTATCGAATTCGATTCTCTAAAGAATCCGCGATATTCGACGTTCCTCGAAGAAATCTGCGATCGTCGTCGTACAGGATAAATTGACAAAACTCCAACGACGATTAAATTGCTTGCTATTTACACGCGTCTGTCGATAGTACGGTCGTATACGTAATAAAAGGTAAAAGATCGTCTCTTTATTCGTATATAGAGAAGCGAGCCTGGAAGAAAATACCTTGGACGTGTTTTATGGATGCACGCATTGTCCATCCGAGTATCTCTCTGGAAAGAAATGGCTGCGATATTCTTGGTCAAAACGATCGTGCCGGTCAGTGGACACTCGACGAAGAAGTACGTCACGATGAATAGCGATGGTCGACGGTATTTTATATCGCAATTGAAAAATAGCTACGATTCGTAAAACATTCTCGCGTATTCTTTGACCTAGTTGCTGGTGCCGATACAACGTCCGGGGAAAATGGGTTTCTCAGGATTTTAGGAGTGCTGGAGGAATATTTGATGGAGGCTGTTGAAGAAGGTAATTGCAAGAAAGCGCGTTTTTCCGCAGCCAAGTTTTACGAAGTTATGGTAAAAAGCCAATCCGATATCTCTGCGTTAAAAAGTCGGTTCTGTGATTAATGGAAAGTACGGAGCGCGGTTCATCGGTTGGTTATGACAAAAATCAACCTGACGAGATGAAGGATCAAGTCCTCGGCGATAATGCACTCGGATAAAGACTAAATCGCGTATAAGTAGCCTGTATCGATGTGACGTGCATTGAACGCGTATATCCGCGCATAGTGCAGGAAGGAATATACCATGCGCAGCATGAGTCAGGAAAAATGATCACCCGAAGTAATTCCTTATTTGCCGGCTTTATCGCAAAAAATGTTTGAAAGCGAAATTTATGGTATTCGAGGAGCCTGGTTAATATCTGCTTTAACGCCCTATAGTTCTATCAAATATTGAGGTGACTTTGAGCGTTTTGATAATCAGCGTATAATTTTTATAACATTGGTGGATCCAGCTGGGCATTCTCCGCGGAAAAGTATTATATTAACCTATTTGTATCGAAAAACCATTAGTTTAACAGATATTTGAACTTTAATGCGCGAAATTTAATTCACGAAAGACAAAGATAACGCGAACACAAGAATATCGCTTCGCGTCTTTCCTCGTCTTTCTGTGCGTTGAATTTCACAGATTAAAGTTAAAATATCTGCCGAACTAATGCTTTTTCGATACAAATTGGTTAATACTTTTTGGCGAGAATGTCTAGATGGATCGAGTAACGTTACAAAAACTATACGGCGATTGTTAAAAAGCTGAAAGTCGCCTCGATATCTAAAGAATAATATAGGGTGTTAAGCCAAATATTAATCAGGCTTCTCGAATACGATAAACTTCGCTCGAAACATTTTCTTTTCGATAAAATCGGTAAGAAACGAATTGCTTGGGACGATAGTTTTTACCGACTCACCCACCGTATAATAGCTGCACCTAAGAAATAGACTTTTCGTTCGCAAATACAAGGGAAAATATACGCTCCTAAAATACTATAGGAAACAAGGTCCACGGGCGTATCGTAAATTTGAAAATCTCGGTTCGTAAATTCTATATCATACGCGCGTTTCTTCTAAAAGAGATAGGAGGGCTAGAGCCAGGCAGAAATAGAAATATGTATTTTACGTAGCGCTTGGTGGATCGCTGCACCGTCTCCGGAGAGTCTAAATTTTTGCAAAAGTTGTAGCTTCGCGAGCACGATGAAGAATCACAGTGCATAAATCCATAAGGAACAATATATCTGGGTATCACATAAATTTCGTTTCTTCTTTCATCCGACCTGAATGCACCGCGAAATGCGTACCACGGCCACCATTCGTAGATGAAACTACGTTTTCGCCACTTTCGGGATCGATAATGCAACGTGCTAGATGCACGTACCGTTTATAGAACACACTTTCTCGATGCGACGTCTAAGCGATAGACAAGTAAAATGAGATTCACGATCGTGCACGAAGACTTGCTTTTTTCTTCTTTTTATCTCTTTCCCCTTTCTTCTCCTCGGTAGTCCGGTAGCAGTAAAATCAACAGCTGCCGATTAACAGGGCTATTAATTGGAAAATATAGGTTGGCATAGCCGAGAGAAATCCTAGGGAATCGAGAACGAAGAAGAAACGGATACCATAGGAAGGAAAAACGTGTTTGTTCGGTTGCACATAAATCTATTCGGAACAATACATCTGGCTGGCACGTAAATTCTTCCCGTTCCTTTTTTCACGGCGCTAGTGCTCCGCCAGCCGAGCACCGCCGTATCACGGATACCATTCGTAGATGAAACTACATTTTCACCACTTTCAGGATCAATAGTGCACCGTGGATGCATCCGTGTCGCGAGCCCCTAGTGTCTCTTATTGTGGCTGAAGAATAGCTGCAATCCCGAAACATCCGTGGATTCTCTGACCTCTTTTGCGGGGGGGAGTGGGCTGTCTGTCTCCGTCTCTTCTTCAACTCCCGAGCCCCTTCCCATCGCCCCTTTCTCGCCAGTACTACGTACCAGTGTTTCTCTTCTTTTGGCGGAGTACCTTTTACTCAGCGCGCACCAAGTGTGTATTTCCGTGTGCACATCGTTCGAGTACCATCCACCGTGCAACTTTCTGTTTCCGTGCGTCTTAGCGTTTCCTGGTAATTCGATGAAACGGTAAATTGCTTCTCGTCTGTTATTCCCATCCCTGTCGATACTCGCGAAACTTTTATCGTCGCGTTATCGTCCATGCGCGGTGATTCCTCGCCATCCTTGTAACGAGTCTTCTTATCTTGTTTTCCAATTGCCCTAATGAAATTACGATGCGAACGTCCGAAAGCGTGGCGTTGTTCGGCAACGAAGAATTTTTACGGCGGGCCGCGCCGACCCAGCCAAGAGGTGAAAGGAAGAGGATTGGACTCGTTGGTTGGTCGTTAGTCGTTCGAAAAAGTTTTTCATTTCGCGCGAAAACAGTTCGGTAAAGCGTTACGTGGAAAGTAACAGGTTGGTTTTATGTTTGGCAAAATTATACGCGCAACTTTGCCGAACAGATCGCAGAACGGGGTCATACTTTGGATAAGCGTTGAAATTTTTGAAATCGCGAGCGCGCCTGTAAGTAGATCTCTGTTCGCGCTGGAAATTTGTCCAAGGTTTTATCGTTAGTTCTTACAATCGTACGTATCGTATATTTTAAGTAGAAATGCTTCGTCGTATCCCGAACAACATCCAAGATAGTATGCTGGAGAACTAAAACCTCGGTGGTAGTTTCGTCTCCGAAACTCTAGTCTTCGTTGATAGAAAAGCTTAGGTGTCTCGTCATTTTGTTTCCTCGTATCGAGTTTCTCTTTCGAGAAAACCAACTATACTAACTAAAACTAACTAGTGCGTATTACGAGAAATTAAATATCTTATAGATTCCTGTAACTTTAACATTTTTGTTTTTTATTTACGACACTTTTCGCAAAAACGAATCTAGAAGTTTGGCGAGAGCGCGTTTTTGCGATGAGCAGACGGAATTTCGCGTTAAACGTTTAAACGCGAGTACGTGAGAGTAAAAAAATAACGATTTACTCTTTGGAATTCACGAAATATTTTGTTTAGACTTGACACAACTTTCCACCCGTTCGAAATAAAAAATTTGCCAAACAATTCCTCTCTGTTGATTATTCCGTGAACTGGTTGTGAAAAGGAAATGGAATAATAACAAAATAAGTTGTTTTTGATGCGCGGCGGGGTATCGCGATGCGTTACGATGTTCAAACACGAGGATCGGTGTAATTAAATGTAACGTTACATAATAACCGGGAGAATTCCGTGCGCGAATATTCGAGGGCTAACATCCCTCGAATCCGGTGACCCGTTTCCTATATCCGTAATGCAGCAACGTTTTCGTCAGAAATACAGAGATAGCGAACGCGCGTTCACAGGTGCGACCAAATGCTCGCGTTCTATCGTAAATGCGTATAAAGTTTCTTGGTTTGCCAACTTTTCTTTTTCGCGGCTATCCTTCTTATTTCCCCGCAATTCGATACGCCGCTTCGGTTCGCACCGTGTCAGGAAAATTGCTGCCGCAGTTGCGGTAATGCTCTCGAACCACCGTACCGTCGACGCCACATAAATATTTCCATTATACCACGTCGATTTCTTGCTCGATTATTCGAGCAGATCAACGCCTGGTAAATCGATTTTTATGCGGCGTGGGCGTGCCTCGTTGTGACCCGCGTACCTTGAAAGGAAAGGATTATACCGGATCGAGCGTAAATAACGACGCACATTTACTGGAAAAAGGAGTATACCCGAGCGTTTTCGTTCCACGGACTGTTCGCCAGCCAACCTACGAATGGCTTTATAAAAATAAAAGCCGGTCGAATTAGTTTTTTCTTATCTTCGGCAATTGCCGTTGAAAACTATGCGGCGGGATGTCCGTGTGAAACTCTGTTTTATTATAGCGGAACGCGTGCCGCTTATTATACCTTTCGTGATCGATAATACTTCAACATTTTTCAGTAAAATCCAAAGAGTCGCGACGAAAGCTCTAAGTTTTATAGAAAAGGAAAAGAAACGTCGTTGCAAGTGGTAAATTCGTTTGAAACGTACGTTCAGTTTTTGTCGTAAGAAGAAAAGGAGAAGAATTTCTATGGCGGAGCCTGTAGCTGAGAGTTCTCGATGACCCGTTCCGTGTCTCGGTCGGATCAGCCGCAGCTGGAATTTTTTCCAACAACTTGTTGACACTTACGCAACGCGACGTTACACACAAGTTTCGCGCTCCATCGTTGCACCCGGGAAAGTTGCAGAGATAGTAGAATGGCCGATTCAAGTGCAGACAATGCAGGTGCTAACAGCTGCTCCTAGGAATTTCATTCAATTGTACGCCGTTGAAATAAGTTTTCATATTATTTTGGAGCTCGTGGTTAAGTCGATTCGACGCCTAGCACGTTCCGAGCTAGATATTTATGGAAGTAGTTGGGCAAATTTCTGCCAGAAATGCTACGACTTTTCCAAACGTTCCCGAGGGCTCGAAACGCTAATAATTGCCGGAGAAACAGGTAACTCGGACTTGAGAGTCGATCGCTTATCGCCGTTTAATTTATGTAATTTGTTATTAATGCGAATGGGATTAATATCCGCAGCGATCGAGTAAGATAGAACAGAGAAAGTCGAAACGCTGTTAAAATGGCAAGACGGGGAGAATAACTTTTATAGTTCTTCTTAACGTTTAAGATTTCACGTTCGGCGCGCTATTTTTAAGGATACCAAATGTATTTCTTCTTGGTGGAGAAACATAATCTCAAAGACAATAAATCGGTTTCTTCGTTTTATTATTAGAACAACCGACGCAGAGCTATCCTCGTTATCTTTACGATATCGCCTTCTCCTTAAAGACTACCCGAAGAAAGACAAATTCTTTCTTACTTTCATTCCATTCGGACGTCTTTGTCTGCAAATTTCCAAGTTTGTTCACAGTTGCGTTTTCAAACGAATTGGGTCGATTGAGTTTCTTCGTTTATAGCAGGTGATTCGAGTGAACGGACAAACGTAGATGAATTAATGGTATTAACGACGAAAGCTGAAAGCGATAGATATCTCAAAGAATAGAAATTTTTCTAACGATAGACGCCTTTAAGAAATCGGAAAGATCCGAAAGCTCTGGCGAAAAGGAAAAAGCTGTATCTCGTGGCTGGGATCGTCGAGATTACTGCTGGTTGCTTGAAATCGAATCTCTTTGTTTCCCACGTCAAATCGACGATTACTTTCTCACGGTCGAACGTGCAGTGGAAATGACGAGGAGCAGACGAAGAGAAGAGAAGAGAAAAGCGTGGACCGTTGGGTGGCACCCCGGCAAAAAGCCTAGCGCCGTGGCGAGGTTGTGTTTTATCATGTGTCGTTGGCAATGGGCCACCGGCACGCACGACCTCACATCGCTATTTGTTGGTTTCCGTCTCGTTAGGTGGAAAATCTATTTCTTTTCGACGGTATTGTGCGGACCTGTTTGTACAGGCTCCGAAACGCTCACCGCATCCATATCCCACGGTTCCAGCTGAACAGAAAACGGAAAAAGAACGCGGAGATTGCTGCAAAAGAATGGAAAAACGAGATCGTCGCCGTGCTAGTAGGAAGAGAGAAAGGCAGAGCCATGGAGCGATTGTTTAGAACTGTCCTTTTCCTTTTTTTCGCTGATGCAACGCAAGTAATTTGGATTTTAATGGAGAAGCCAGGGTTTACGTTATTGCTCTCCAGCCAACAGTTTCCCCAAATTCTCCTGTTCCTTTTCGTCGATGGTTGTTCGTGCGTCTTGTACCGTGTAATATGAACTTTGAATTCAGTCCCTGTTCGACGTTGACTTTTATGATCTCTGAGCTCGTGTCGTGGAAATGTTACGGCCGTAGCAAACGGTAAGTTATGCGTAATAAATATAGCTTGTGGCCGTGTTACGTAATAATACAATTTTACATTGCCTTCGTAACTTGCCACTATACGATTCGTCGTATTACGTAATAATTTATTTCATTTGTTTAACCGTCCGATATTCGATGTCTGATATTTATCAGATTTTAGTTTTCCTGCTGGATGATTATTCGTTTAGTTGCCTTCGAGTTTAAGCGTCGTTTTATTTTACACCGTTGAAACTCATTCGAAATACTTACGATTTTCTAAGTATTTTGTAATCTAAGAATGTCCAAGCTACGGCAACGACCGTCACGCGTTAGAAAAATCCAGCGTTAATTTACGATACATAAAACAAAGGACGAGGCCATTCCCTCGACTTTCTTCAAGACCGATCGACTTTCGCAATGCGCTGTAAATAAGGGTTCTTTGAAAAGTACTTCGCCCTTGCCGGTCGAGCCAGCCTCTTCGGTTATATACGAATTCGTCGAAAGAAATTTAGTCTGGTTAAGTAAAGCGACTCTTCTGTTGTTGATAGCAACGAGAATTTTTTCAGTCATGCGACAGATACAAATTCCTATCCGCATAGATCGCTTGGTGCAAGTCGTAACCATGTAACTTCCGATTCAGCTTAGCATGTTTCTGCCTTTGCAATTTCATATTCGTATATCGAAACAGTTTGCGCTCGCTTCGTTGAGCTACGAAAGGTTAACGCTCTAAATTATCGATTCACACCACATAGTTATACATAGATAATGTTCTGCCGTAGGTGCATGTACAGCGAACCACGCGTACGAACAAATATTATTAGGTACTAATTGTAAGGAAGTTATGGTTTGTAATTTCGTTCTAACGTAACCTTATAGAATTTAGATTAGTTTTTGTTTCCACGCTCCGGCGTTATCTCTTTATATCCCGGAAAAGGTACAAGTAACAACTTTCTTCGTGCGTTTCTTCGAAAAGCGAATCGACTCGAATCGAAACGCAGCATCTGTTGCGTTCTAATTCGTTTGACCGTTTTGTGAAAAACGTTAAAGATTAGAACCGTATAACGGGGCTTTGCCGAAAAAATTCAAGAGAAGTAACAGGCGCGGCTGTGTTATTAGGGAAACGATCGAACGATTATCGGCCATCGGTTCACGGTATTTCCACAGCTAGAAAACCATTGTTCGCGACGGAAGAGCGGAGTAGTGCTAGCCGTCCGAGCAGAGCTGGTAATCTTTTTATCGTGTTATTTTTGGCAATTTAATTCGTTCGTCATACGCGGCGTTCGCGGCCTGTTCTCTCGCAATCAGCAGTCGTCGGCTTTAACGACGTTATCGAGGAACCGTGATTGAAGCAATATTTGCTTTGCACTTATTAGCAATTAGCCGATATCGTGTGCGCCGTCGAACGGACATCAAACTGGTTTTTCGATTGAATTTTCATTCGATTAAAAGATCGTCTGCACAAGCCTTTTGTCCCTTTTGCTAATCGTCGCCAAGATTGTTCGTTGCTCGGTGCCGAATCTCCGAGCATCGACACCCGTCAGTTACCTTCGTCCCCAGTTCTATCTAGTAAATATATATTTAATTAAGAATCGCCTATGTGATAAACAAATAGGATATACGTTTGTTTGCCGATGATCCTATAGCATCGTAGACGTACACGAAGCATCGATAACGATTTGAGGCGCAGCAGTCGGGTGGATGTTGCGAAGCAAATCCACGTCACTGTCTTCAGCACGTGTCTTTCTATGAATCAAAAAGTCAGTTGCAACAGTGGCCGCTCTCGTTTCAGGAATACAAATTTCACCTCGTTTTCTTGCTTCCTATACCACACGGTACATTACGCCGCTCCAGTTGTGTTGGAAGTATGTCAGAAGAGACAAAACTAGTAACAAGAGTGCAGCCGTACCATTGAATGATATAAAGCCAGTAAATCAAGATTTATTCGATTTACACAGCGATACAGTTGTTCCGGTAACAAACCAGCAAAATATCGCGTACGATTTATCGCACGTTCAAATCCGAACCAGCCTACAAATCGAAGCTACATTAAAGCTCGCATCGAAACCTATCTGCGTCTACGTACGTGAAATACCGAAAACGAAATTATCGTGCTTGCTACGATGGAAAGGCAATGATCGAACGAGTATTATCTTCCGGTGCGTATTAGGCTTTAAACTTTGGACCGACAAAAGGAACGTTCGCTTCTCTGCCACTTTGGTAAAATTATAAAATAAAAACGCAAGGCGAGTCTAGTCGACTTGCAACTGCAAAACGCTTCGATTGCTTTTGTCGCGGGAAGAACGAGCAAATAGTTTCGTAATTACAGTGTGCACAATGTACAAGGGAAACGGTAACTTCGCTAAAAGTGACACTATGCGGCGGACGAGCGGATGTGGCGCGTTGCGCCGTACCAAAAAGTACCTGTCAATCTGTCAAACTGCCGAACGAATGCTCGTTTACACTGTCATTTTTTGTTCTCGCTAGAGCGTGCGAGAAGAGCGAACGTTCTTTCGCCGAATGAAATTGCATTTTTAAATGTTTAATAACTCGAAGAAGGATCAAAGACTCGAAGCTTCCGCTTGTGTTTTGTCTCTTTTACCGATACTCGTCGCATCCACGTACACGTGTGTCCAGCTTTGGCATTAGGTTCGGGTTAGGTTGGGCTTTTATTAATAACAATATTTTTCTTAATAATTCGTCGGTCAGGCTGGATTCGCGCAAGATTGGATCGTCGTACGACGTTGGAAATAATGGAATTTACGCGATACCGATTAACTGGTCGCTTTATTACTTCAGAACTAGTTGGATCACTGGTAACAGTTGCTTTTAACGATCCATGAACGTAGATTATTATGTTAGTAACGTCAGATTAAGTCTAATCTTTTGGAAACGTTAATTCGTCGTCACGTAACACGTGGCGCTTAATTCCGAAACAACGATAAACAGACTTAACACATTTTCGGGAATGGTCTATGCTGGAAAATACTGCGGCCATTCGAGCAAAGTTCCCATAATTGCTTTTATCAGGCTAGAATTCCTTTATCTCGGGCTTTCGACCTAAATATCGCGGTACGTGCGAAATTGCCACGAACCTGTTTCGTTTCCCCCTTCCTTTCCTCGTTTATTAATTATCTTCTATCGTACACTCGGAAAGTCTTTTCCGTACCTTTGATTCTTAACCAGAGCGATTGGCTAACCGGAGTGGCGCCGGATTTCCATGAATCGTCATCCGTTATTCATACTAGAACAGTCGTAGTCGAAGAAAAGTATGTCGCACAGCCGGCACAAACACGCGTATTCCTTCTACTCGTTAGTTTACACCGTACGCTCGATTACGTCATCGTATTAAGTTATCAACGACATCTACGTCCACCTGCTATAGGAACAACTACTTTGACGATATTCAGGCGCCAAATTTATCCAGTTATAACCTTACAACGAATAAGGTTGCATTGCCAACGGGAATGCTAACAACGTGACCATGCTGTTGCGCTATCGGTATAGTTATCGGTCCATCGGCAAAAGTAATTAAATTAATTAAATTACGAAAAGCGTACAGGCAACGATCTGATAGTACGATGAGCGAAGCACGATAAAATTAATAACATTTCGATTATATTTTCTAACGAACAGTTTGCCTTTCTGTGCCGATTTTAATCGAAATGTCGGTCAACCACTACTAGAGAATCTGATAATGTTTGTATTACCTAAAGAATTTGCGGAGTAACTTTGTCCATTATCGTTAACGTGTATACGCGTGTACTTTACGTGGTTTCGGCTCGACACGAATATCAAATAATTTATAAGCAGTCGAAGCGAAGTCACAGCGGAGAAAACTTTTTACACGGGATCACGATGTGTACATCTTTTATGATGGCCGGTATCGCACGCGATGCCATAATGTTCAAAATTAATCAGATAAATCGTATTATCTCATTGTCTGACTAAAACGATTATTCGTGTCATCGTTATCAGCGATTTTGTATATTAATCAGGCAATATTCGAATAATTCGGTTAGACGTGTAATCTTCGAATGATTACGCGGTTTCCATGTAAATTCATTAATGAAAGTCACTCGTAACGAGTATAGTTGGTGTAATCAGATTGCGCATTATCGAAGCAGTCAGCACAGTATCGAATCGCCGACACTATGATCTACGTATCTACGCTTCCGTAACATTAATTTTAGCATAGCTCATCGAATCAACGATTACGTATAAGTATAGAAGCGTTGAACGATTAGAAACGCAATGCTGCTGTTTTAGATGGTACGAGCGGTTTCTCGTACACGATCGATCTCTTACTCCAGCATCGATGTCACTTAAATACGAAAATATCTTTACTCGACAACGAATTTCATATTTTTCTAAGTTAATAATACGTTTCGATTAAACTGGACGAAAGACTAGACGTTTCAGCAACGTTATTCGAAAAATACGGTTCCTATGTATATTCGTAGTATGTTAATTCGCTAATTCACAGGTTAATCCACGTAAACGTAAAAAAATCGATAGAAGCAACGTACAAAGTATGGACTGAGCAATAATTAACGGTTCTAGAAGCGTAATAATTCCGTTTCATTATGCGTGTAAGGATATTTAACGAGGTTCTCTTCACGGAGCAAATTTTATCCGGTTTTTACGGTTAATTCACTCGCGAAATTTGCTTAGCTAGAAGGAAAGTTCGTTTCGCCTGAAATACCTCGATTGTATAGATATCAGTGAAATTTTAGAAGGCTTCTTATTTAAAAGCTCGAAAAAGGCAATATAAAATCATGCAATCGTGGTTTCGAAGATAGCGTATGATCAAAGAAGCATCGCCATGCAAATTTTCAATCGTCTAGCCAGCTCGATTGAAAGCAAGAGAATATTTCTTTTCCATCGTTCAAGGACCCGCACGATTAGGTATAACGTAAGTTGGTGCGCGAACGAATCGATTTCCAATAGCCAAGTTTTAATACGCGATCGTCCCCTCTTCATTTTTTACATTCGCTCTGCTCGCTCTGTGACATTTCCTTCGCTAAATATAACGCAAGCATTAAAATTGATACGTATTATCACATAAGCTGTTCATAGTTCTCTCAACTTAATGTTAATGTTGTTACGCTAATGACGTACCGCTGACAAAGGTGATAGTCGTATACGCGTTGGTAGTTGTATTTGACGCGTACGTACGATACAACTGGATTCATCGTTTCTACGGCCAAGCGTAAGAAAATAACGAAAGACTCGTTTGTATCTGGTGAATTTGATGTCGGTAATTTTGAAAATGACGGTGAGTAATTACGATATGTTCGACGGTACCAGCTACGTACGTGTATCCTTAACGATGTGTTATTTCTCTTTAAATTTAATTTACCGATATTGGTTTAATTCTCTTAAATTGATATTCGATTGATCGTATTGCGCGAGAGGCGCTACGATCACTTTGAAGAGGCAATTTATTTTTTATAACGACAAGGAACATAAAGAGGTATTAAATAAAATTTCATTAACTCGCGCTTCAATTTCCAATAATTTAAATTTGCAACTTGCTCTGTGTGCGAGTACTTTATACGAAGTTCTCATTTTCAAAACGTCGTTCTAAATACACCGAAAGCTTTATTTATAAATCTTCGATACGATCCCCTGTGAAGTTCCGATAGAACGAGACTACAGACGATCCATTTTATTAGGAAACATTTAAAATTGCTCGTTCGTGACAAGCGTGAAACGATCGATCGATAATGAGATTCATTAACGCCAATAGCGACACGTGTTTCGCTGTTCCTAATGACAGCAGCCTCGATAGCACGCAAGGTCTTTTAAGTAAATCAAACTACTTATGTATATATACATATATATACGTACCTGGACGTAATTGTGTCCGCGCAGCGAACCGTGACTCGTTGTAGAAGTGAATTAGCGTTAACGGGATAGCGATTGTTGTAGAATCGAATGGACTGTTGCAGGGACCGGGAGGAAGAAAATTTTCAGTGCTGTGTTTAACGTTCGTGACGCGTTAGTAATGAGAACGAAAGTGCTTGTTAAGACTCGAATACCGCCCTTCTTCTCGCTTTTACGTACCTTCGTTTCTCCTTCAAACGGCTCCTCTTTATTACGCCCGGCAGCTTTAGCCAATGATAATTCGACAACTACTTCGAAGCGATTCAGTTTCGACGGTAATTTTGAAATTATTCGACTTTTTTAATCAAACGAACAACGCTTCCTTTCATCCGCGAAAATGGATACAACAGAATGAATTTCTATTCGAGCCTCTTGAAGCAGACATTTTTGAAAGAAATAAAGAAATTATGCATGCCTGGGATCGCGTAATCCATCGTGGAAAGGATCATGGATCATCGAAGGCAATGTTTCAAGCGGATGAAGGTATTATATATTTATCACGCTATCCGTCTTGAAGGATTCGTTCAGGTTTTCGTAGATGTTGAAGCGAAACGTTGCCACAATTTTATCGGTACGCGTTCCATTTCGTTTAGGGATCTTCTTTGTTCCCCGACGATTTGTCGTTTCGAACATGCGACACCGTTCCAGAACGTCCTCCATCATTCTCTGGAGATTAATAGCTTCTCGATAACGTTCAACGGAATAACCTTAAAGACGCGAGCTGCTGAGTACAGCATCCAGCAAGTCGGATCAGTACTTTGACGAAGAGGAACCGTTGTACCCGTGGGGAACGTCCGCCGTTCGCGGACTCCGATACGTCGATCTGTTTCCAACTAATTTCCAGAGAACATGATTCTATGCAAACCTTGACAAGATACCGAGTCCTTGTAATTTCTTCTCTCGAATCTTTTATTTGATTCTACGTCACACGGTTTATCGTTGAATCGTATCATCGAACGATACGTTATTGAAACGAACGTGACACGAGCTCGTAAATCTCGTAAGAACCCTGTGCTTTAACGATTTCAACGACTCGTTTTTCTTCAGGACGAATGGCCACATTTGCGAAATATTTTGTCTCGTTTTTGCGAATATCGTGTCACGAATATCGATATCTTTCATCGAAACGAATCACTCGCACGTAGCTTTGCAAGAAGAGTCAGGTTTATGGATTAATGATCGAAGGAACCTACCTGGTAAAGCACGGTTAACAGATATAAAAATCGCAAGTGGAAATACATGAAAATATCCGGTAAAATAACGAGACGTCATTCTTTCCCATTAATGTTAAATGTTTCACCGAATTATCGCGGAGTTAGCAGAGTGCAGCTTTAATTAAAATTAATGTCTCGTGCAATGATTGGCCATTACGAATAAATGCAAATATTTCTTCTACTATGTCAATGTGTTAATCAGTTGGGATTATTAATTTTAGTTTGATTTTCAGCATTTAATAAAAAGAAACGATTTATCGCTCGCTTCGTTACACCTTATTCCTACAAAATTGTCAATAATATATTAACGAACTAGTATATCGGCGGCAGCTGAAAGACAAATTATACCTTGGTAATAATTTACGATTGCTTCTTTTCTGGGAAGCGGTGTATCAATTGCAATTATCGTAAGCGATCTACCGATATAACGCCAGGATCCGTATGGTACACGAGGACCAACGTAGAACGTATCATCGTCTACGATCGTTGATAAAACAGATAACCAACTGGTGTAATAAAAATGCTTAGGTAAACGCGTTATATGAAAAAATGAGGAGTAATTTGTATCCTTTTGGCTATCGCGGGTGAACAGCATCAGATACCGCTTATGATCTGTGCGAAAAATAACTCCATTCGCTTCTACGTAAATCACGATAAATCAAGCGCTGCTATTCTCCGTTTGCAATGTTTTACATCGTTGCGCTTGATTTTGTATCTATCGCGAGCGATACTTACTTGCTTTGACTAAATATCGTTTTACGCGTTATTATAACTTGTCGAAAACAAGAGAGCGAATCTGTAAAGCTTTATACGACGCGGCGTTGCGGGCAAATTGTTAAGGTAAAATTGTTATAACTATGTACATACGGTAAACACACTGTGAACAAAGTTGGCAACGCCGAACTTTTAAACAGGAGAGCAGGAAAATCCTGCTAGGAACAAAGCTTTCGTTAACTGATCGGAGTGACAGCAGAGTTCGTTTAATAAGAGCCACAGCTTTGCTCCAAACAACTCACGTTTGCAATATTCGAACAGAATCGATACCCGTAACGTAAACTTTCTTTGAGCGTGCAGGGTTAATAGTTTTCCAATAAAAGTTGCTGAAGTCGCGAAACCCTAGCGCGTCCGCAAGGCTATGCCGGATCTATAGATGGTAACAGTGTCCTGGCAAAAAGAGAGGTCAGTCCGATTACTTTGGTCAGACCGAAATGTCCTTTAACAGAAAAACGAGCTCTCTCGCTCTCTGTCTTTCTCTTTCTACGATAACGGGATTGATAAAGGCTTTTCGAAGGTGTGAAACCTTTACATCGAAATTTATCCGAACCTCGCTTCAGGGTCCTGTTTAAAACCGTCTACGACCACGTGATACGAATATATTTCGTAAAAACTGTCAATGCCCCCAAGAAACGTCGAAAAGATCTTTCGCAAAAACGCTTTGGTACCGCGATTTTGGTACTTGGTTGTTTCGTAACGAATAAACATCAACGTCACGATACAAAGATCGCATGCCAAGAACCACGACGCGGTGTGTCGTTTATTTCATTAAAATTAGTCTTTACGTCGTCTCGACCGACCAAAGCGTCCGTGACTGGGAACGTGTCGCTGGTGATTTTAAATCGACGAGAGAGGGTGATTGGGAATGATCGGATGACGCTGACTCGGTGAATGTCTGGCAGTTCGGTGCCGTATCGTTTCGAGAGATCGTTTGTCCATTAAAAGACATTACCTTTTTCTAGTACGGTTCTCGCCGCAAACGTGTCCCTGCGCAATAATGGTAACAACGCGCGTTTCAGATACAACTCGCAGCGGAATTCTCGCTGGCACCGCACTTTTCATCCGAAAGCAATTTGTCGCATAAGTCAGTTGGCGCGCGCGGAGCCGCAGAAATTGCGGACACAATCGGTGGAAAATGAATTGCAAACCCAAGTAACGACGCCGTAACCAAAAATTGTTGAGTTATTGGACGATCGTACGTTGAACTTTGCCGATATTCAACAGTTCTGATGTTTCTAGACTCTACCGAATCACGTTCAAGTGTAGAACGATACGTCGTACGACCTCGATGGTTATGGTCAACCATTCGCTACCAATTCGCTACCAAACCTATACGTTTTTAATCCGTCAAATTTATTATTCGTTAATTAAATTTCACCTACGACAGAAGCATATGCGTGGCGTAATTGCTAATCAAAGTTAGGGTTGTAGCACGTTGCGTGTAGAATAAGTTCTTTATACAAGGTGGATAGTTACGATCGATTACGTTTCCTCGTTGGGTAATAACCGAGATTCTGGTCTATGTCGGATAAAATAACACAGTAGGAGAATATTCTTCTGCCTCGTTAAACGGATGAAGGTTTTTTAAATTTGCTGGGAAGGTCTCTATCGCGCAACCTAATTTCCGCAGCTAATACCGTGCGATTCCTCCGTTATCTTTTAGTTGAGAAAAAAGATTGGTTTTCAAAAAACGCACGTGCTCTTTGGTGTATTCGAAAATTTCAGAGAATGGTATTCCGCGTATTTGGGAAACTAAATTGGCCCGAGAACGAGATAATTTTTAAATATTTGCGCTTTTCATTACGGCGAATTACATATCGTGTTGTACGAATATTTTCAAGGAAAGGAACGCGTTTCATTGAAATGTTTGCAATCGTTGTTTCTCCGAAATTCGTGTTTCGCGTAAATCAAATTGAATTATATTCGGTAATTAATAACGAAATATACAAATCAATTATTTGCTAATGATACAATAATCTACCGCCACCAGGGCCGACCATTGTCGACTGCCCTTGTTATCATATCAAAATCTCGTTGGTTGAAACATGTTTTTAAAATGTTATTTCCATACTTGCGATATACATTCGTTTAATCCTTTTGTCCAGGAGAATTCTATGAAAAGCATCTCGAAACGATTTAATCCTTTATCCAATTAATGTACGTTCAGATTAATTTGTTACAATAGCAGCATCAAGGTAGAAGCTTTCCGTTAAAAACAATTTGATAATGAAACAAAAATCGACGAATAAAAAGAATCGAAGCGTATATTTTTAGTAATTAAAAAGTAAGCGTCCGAACTGGCCGTTGCATATCGACCAAAAATTTCCTACTTTCTCTCTTTTTTGTCACATCTCGGCTAGCATATGGATCGGTAATGGAAACGTATCTAAATAGAGTACGGACTTGGTCTTGGAATCGGTTTCTCCGCCCAATTATCGCCAATCGATTTTGAAGTTGCTTTCGGCAATTATGCGTCTGCTATAAATTAGGATTTAATATTGAAACAGCAGAGAATATTACTCCGTAATATTATTAATAATAATAATAATAATAATAATAATAATAATAATAATAGTAATTTGCAAGTAGCTCAAAAATAAGTTCCCTTTAAACCTGGTTTAATTAAAATTCATCGCCTCCTTTAACTTATCAAGATAGCTTGATTTAATTAAAGTTTCTAATTAATATCAATAAAGATTCGTATTAAACTACTTTGGAATTGATTTGAAGAAGATTTTGCGCGGAATTTAAGATGGAAATAGGGAAGCAAAATTTATTTTTCACGTTCAATATGTCCGTAGAATCGTGATACTAACTAGCATAACTTCGCCTTGGATATGTAAATAACGATAATTCCGCTGAAGGAAATCACTACGCTAGAAAATAAAATTTATTTGCTAAACGTTGCGTTGGTAGTCTCGTAACGAGTAAACTTTCACAATGATGTTACTAAATAACGCGCACTTCTAGACACCGATTAAATTACTCTTTGGAGAAATGAGTTAAGAGGCAGACACGGCTATTAATAAGAGTGTAACTTCAACAACTCGTGCTTGGAAACTATTAACTTTATACGATGATAACGGTACAACAGAACAACGTGAAGATCATAGCGAAAGCTGTTTATTGTGCAATAATCTGGCTTATATCGTTGCCGCTCCGAGCACGTTCAAATGAAATTTCTCACGCAATTGCGTAAAATCGTGCAGCAGTTTGTTCGTACGAAAGAATAACTTGCAACCACCGTCGTGTTATCTCCGAATATCTTTTCAAATGGATATCGTAAAAGACGGATGAAATAAACGATATCAGAGGCGAGATGAAATTTTATCGGGCCAGTCGATAATCTCATAACAGAATCTACATAATTAGTCGCGATAATCTTCGAATCGACGCTTTCTTTCTTTTTAGACGCTTCAAAGATATTTCTCGTCTCTTGCTCCTCGAATTTCGTTCCGGTGCGAGGTACAGCGAAATCACTGTGCCGGGCTCAGACTGCCGGATCCATCTATTCGCTGGATTAAAGAGATCTCAGGTTCTTTTCGATGGCCGCACCGTATTTAACGATATCACGAATACGATCTATTTTATTTGAGAAAAAGTTTGATGAAAAAGGCCATACGCTCTTTTCCAAACCCATCGCAAGGATATTAAATGAACTTATTAAAAAGATTTTAGTATCGTTTTATGTTGGATACCGTGCGGCACCGAGGAATAGCGATACGAAGCGAGGTGGTCGAACAGCGACGCAACACCCAGAACAGTCCAAATACTTTCTTAATTACCGATACTTACTTAAATGATACATTTTTAACACTTTGACCGCCACGGTGCTAATTGGTGGCCGGAGCGCTTCAACTTTTTACAATTGTAAAAATTGAATAAAAATTGACAGTTAGTGCATTATGAATATAATCGATAAATAGAGGATATTTTTAAATAATAATTACCCCATTGAACGATTGAACAGTTTTATTAAAACGTCAATAAAAAAGAAAAAATGAGAACAAATCTTGCACCCAACGGTGCACTGTGTTAAAACGCTGTGGCGTCCTGAGCGAAACCTGTGATTTCGGCGTGGCAGTCGAAGTGTTTTAACGATATTCTCCAGTAGCCTAGAGTTTTGTGTAAGCGAAGCTGACCACGTTATTTCGTATCGTCGTACTCGGTGCGAGATACAGCAGAAAAGCAGAGAGAAAGAGAGGGAGAGAGTGAGAGAGAGACGGAGAGATAGATCGAGAGAATGAAAGACAAAATAAGTACATAATACTAAAGTTAATAGTTTCACGCTACATTTGACGTAATTGTCTAATAGAAAAGTTGTTTGAATTAAGGGCGGTATTTTACATGGAAAGTACTATTCCAGGGAGATTAATTAATAGTAATGGAATCACGGTATTATGCGAAAAGCTGGATATTGCTTTCGGGATCTCTTCGGTGAAGTACCTACGCTTCACCGAATAAGATGGTGCGAGAGCACAAGGACAATGCTTCGTCTTACCTTAGTTGCAGCGTAGCTTTGTTTTCAGAGTGTATAGGTCCCTGACGTAACAGGAATATGGCTTCTTCCCTGGATAATAAAAAGGAGATGCGGAAATGATAATTCGTCCGATATTTCTTGTATACAGTTGCCGTTTACGACATTATATTCGCTCTATCGTTCGACAAAATACCTGCAAAACGTATTTCGCTGCTGTGCTGTTTCTCTTAACCTAATTTTTACGTTAAAAACTATTTCACTTTCCGCGCTCGCCTAAATAATTTCAACTACATATATACATGTACATTTTAATGTAACTTCTATTTATTCGCAAAAGCCGCTCGTCTCGACGAAACGTTTCTACGGTTCAAGTTGTGAAATTCATAAAATATTAGCAGGTTAACGTTGTTAGGAATAATTTTCTATACTTGAATTTTTAAAAAATCGTATCGCGTACCTGCGCTTTTCCCTTTGACGAGTAATATCGTTACGAGTATATACATACGTACCTGGCTTTTGCTATATTCACGAATAAATTAGTCGAATGCGTTTTTAATCTCGAAATAGAATATGGCGAGTAAGTAATGTAAACGTCCGAACTCGATTTCCCCTTTGAAAAGTTGGCTTTGCGATTCTCTAAAAGTAAAATACGCTCTAGGCTTTAGAAAGAAATTTACGTAGAATCGGTGAAAGATTCGCGGAATCTATCGTCGAGCAGGAGAGCGCAGCAGCTTCATTTCCGTGTTCAGGCTTTTTTCCAACGATCGAAACAGGTTAATGGCGTGTTCAGACTGCAGTGGGAAGAAAATTTCGTAACTTCGGCAGCGTATAACAGCGGTGCTTCTTAAAGAACAAACGGGTCTTTGAAGCGACTGGAAAGCCAATCCCATCCGCTCAGACTCTCGGTGCGAGCAGCACGCTGTGAAATTCAAGTCGATTACACTTCCGGCCGAAGTGTAATCCGAAGTTCGTGCAAGGAGAACTTAAGATCCTAGGACATCCAAGTTTCGAATTGCTGCGGCGGATAGATTATTCCACGACGCGATTTCATTCGGGCTGACTTCAAACCGTCGGGAACTTCGAATTCGTTAACGTTTCATGCCGAACATCTGGCGGATATTCATCGACGCGTCAAATTCATCTACCTTACTAGCCGAATATACCTAAGCACACGTCTCTTTCCTTCTCTATTCCGTATCACAACTAACCGGGATCGATATTAACCAACTTATTGCGTTGTTATGGTAATCGAATTCGATTATCTGGTTCCGCCGTCGATACATCGATACTCGGCTATTCATCGCGTCGCGTCCGTTCCATCACCGACCGCCGATATCTTGCTACTTTTACGCCGAATATAACCCATCCGAAACCAACCAGTATGCTAATGTCCGTTAAAACTCACCGCTCTGACAACGTATTTCGCAATTTCGTACCAACGGATACGAACACCGATCTCGATGGATTCTCATTCGCTTGACGCGAACCCTATCGAACGTTGCTTTGGTATCGCGTTCGAGCTCGAACGAACGTTGCTTTAAGTTGAAGCAAGATCGTTGTTAAAGCTGCGTCGTTTGAACAACTGCACGATCTCTACTCGTTCTGTGTATCGCGTTTCTAACTACTTGTTATTTAATATAGAAAGGAACATCCGAAAATCCGTGGCTGATTTCTGGAAACTGAAGTACCAACGATATACATGGACGAGTTATACGTATGTTGCAGTAGGATGCAGAAGTTGTTGGATTATACTCGAACACGACAAAGCCTCGTTGAAATTGATCGATGTACGCAATTGATGCGGCAAGCAGTTTCAAAGGAGGTGGTTTGCGTAGTAATCCGAAATTATCTGACGAAAAAGTCGATGGCTTAATCGAGGTAAATTGCAAGTTAAAGTTGTTAGAAAATTTGGCTAATTCGTTGGAATTAGCGGGACGTTTACGTGCAACTGTAACGTCGCGAGTAATGTTCAAGTTCTTCTCGGAAGTTGCGAAACGATAGATAGAGATGGAAATACGGAAATATGAATAATAAACGATTGGAGACTGGCACAATGGGTAAACCACAAGTTCCTAGAGAGACGAAGAGAGTTGTATCGTTATTGTAAAGGGATTGATTTATGAGATAACTCGTGGTGTTGCGGTTTGACGAACTTACGAATTCTGGGCCCTAGGGCCACCTAGTCTTCGAACACGATTCGCGCAAAGTAACGAAAAATTGACGAACATTTACCAAACGATATTACGCGTTAGTTAGTTTCAGACTTTAATTTAATTATATTTGCAAATACGTACGAACATACACACGCATATTTGCGATGAAGTTGCAATAATTTAGAAACGATACGCGTTTCCATCGGCAGAGGGAAAATTATCAAAGAAATGGATTAAAAACGAATGTGTTTCGTTTAACTCGCTCTTCAAATACGAATATCTCGTCGTTATTCGTCGTTCGTAGCACTATTTTGAATGAAAATATTTGTACGATACCGAAACTTAAAAGTTCTTTGACGCTATGGTAATCAATTTCCGGAAACCAGATATTACGAGCAAGAATATTACACGTGTGGTATACATTGTGTAATTGCCGAATATTGCGTTCCCATTGATAGGTCTCTTTGTGATATTCTCGTTATTAACGAGAAACGAGGAACATTTCGGAAAACAACGGTTTTTAATATCGGCAGAGAGCATTGGTTTAGAAAATTACCTTCCCTCGATTACTTTCAATTCTCTTTTGGTTCTCGTTCGCAAATACGAATAAATAATAAAAAAAAAAAAGAGCGAGCTGACGTCATTAGTAGAAAGTAATCAGTGCAAAGGTGAAAGGAGCATAAAGAGGGAAAATACGAGTGTCTAGCGTAGGGTAGGTTCTAGATAGTCAAAGTCCTACTCGGTTCTCATTCATTCGAGAATGTTTCATGGAAATTACTTCCACCTCTGACGCGTCTGCCCTTTATATTCGAGACACCCGACAGACGCGTCGGCTGAATTTGCATGGTGACTTTGTTTCGCGCGAATCCGCGTCTGGTATCGTTTGGTTAACAAGCTCGTCCCGTGTTCTTCATCGAACAGTCGATTTCATTTTGCCAGAGCCTCGGCCTTTTGCTTTTCACCGATTGATTTACATATGGATCTTATTCGCCGGTTCCCCGATCCCTTTGATTCGTCTGGCACACGACGACAATCGTCGCGTTGTTCAAGACGATCAATTATTCCCAAGAGACCGTCTATCGGCAACAGTTTCTTCGGAGATCTTTTATCCACTGAATTTCCTATCTCTGTATTCGTCGAGCTATGCGTATCATCGTCGAGCGTTTCAAATCGCAGCAAACGTATCCTACGGCCTTTTTCGTTTAATTTCTCGGTCGCTTATCGCTCCGTTTCGTCGCCATAATTGTGTTTCGAATGATTTGCCATCGGTTGTACGTTACATCAAAGACGAACGTTCGCTTCGGTGCTTGCGCGATGAAAAAGAATCATCGTATGGAAGCTACCAATTGCTTCACGAGTCATAATCTCGCTTTTTCTCGTTTCATATTTCACTTGAAACGTAGTATCTTTCCGAATATCGCGTAAATGGGTATCTCTTGTTCTTTCCAGTATCCTCATCCGTCTAACGCTTTTTTGCGAGGAAATATAGCGGTCTGTGGTCGATACGCGTGTTTCTACTTACTTTAACTTAAACGCGATTTTCATAATGCGTAAGGGAAACAATGTCTAAAGATTGGTAAGGTGTCGGTACGAATATTTCGAAAATTTAATTCCACGGCCAGGGACAACTATCGCCAATGATACGCGTGTGGAAAAAAATTTCTAAAAATATTTGACTCTTATGACAAATTTCTCGGTCACAAAGTCACGTTTTCGATACACGTACGTATGTACTATGCAAGAAAAAAGGTATTTGATCTGTGTTGAAAAATTCCACTCTTTTCGTTTACCGCGATTCCACCGGCAGGTATTTTACTGGAAAATGTCGCACTTCATATGCAGATTTCCCATGAATTTAACGCGCTTAGTTTACTGTCAAGGACAAACATTTTTAGAGCAAACCTTAAAATACAGCACCGAACGAATAAGCAAGAGTAAATGGCGTTGAAGAATCTTCCATTGGGTTGTACCTGTTGAAGATATGACGTTATATTTTCGAAGGCTGTATTCGTTTATCATTGCTTCCCGCCTGCCATTCCTTTGATCCCGTGTATACGAGAAACTACTCTGTTACGATATTTGTACGTATAAGACGGTATATTTAATTTAATTTATAAATAAAATTAAAATTAAAAACTTTTGGTACATTTCGTTAAATTCATATCTAATAACGTATCACATTTTAATTCGCGCAAGTTTTTATTGATCATTTTTACATTATTTGTAATTTCTGGTCTTGAAGATATTAATTTAAAATGTTTACCAAAGCTTTATCGATTTAGTCTGTTTTTCATTTAATAAGATTTTATTAGAACGAGCGAATTCAATCGAATGAAACAAGTTTAACAACATTGGCAAAGAAATATAAACGCAGAGTTTTCCCACTTAAATAAACCTTTTTATTTCCACAGTAGAGTTCACTTTGATATCTTCGAATTGGAATTGCGCGAACAAAAATTCATTAATTTACGAAATTTCAACGACTTTTATCTCGAACGAGAGTTTCGAGGCTCTATGTTTCTAGAAATTTGAAGCACGATCAATAACAATAATACGTTGTCGCGACACAGAATTCTGCAAGTTGTATTTATTTTGGAAACGTGCTTTTGCCAAAGTATTCGCAGCGAAAGAAAGTTGGAAGACGCAACAAGGAAGCTTCGCGGTAGTTCTTTTGATACGGTACATGGTATGTCCATTTATTGAATTGCCATAGTCATTGTGAAACTCTGTGCGCAGGAAAATGCGCCAGCAACCGTCACGATCGATTCTACGATTCGCTGAAATTCCTGCTGAACTTTACCGACCGTCCAAGTATCTTTTTGTTATAAATAGTGGGGAATTTTAATCATCGCAACGACGAACAATCTTTTCGCTAAATTGTGTTTGTAGATTTGAGAAGAAAGACGCGAAGCTTCGTTGCGTATTCCTGTGATAAAAATACCCGCGAACGTTTCAAGATATTACACGGTCATGGATATTACGTATGTATTTGTATATTTCTGCAGCGAAGCGTAAAGGATTGTAATACGCTGATATACCGTTAGGAAAGTCGAATACTCGGATAGCGGATACGTCGAAATATCCAAATAGATGGAGAAAAGTGTCTCGCGAACGCGTTATTTACCGCTTTCCAAATTTTATCAACGGCGAAGGATCTCTTGCTTACGAGGCTAAACGTGAAACCTTGGAATTACTTTGAAATCCCGAGAAAGGGAAAAATAATGGTAAATACAGGATTCGAGAGAGTTAAATAAGTTGAATGGAAAAGAATCTATTAATAAAGGCAGAGATGTTGGAAAACAAACAGTTTTCATACCAGCGAAATGAATTGCAAAGACAACATTAGGGAATTAAATGGGAAAATTATTCTTCGTCTACCTTACTTTCTAGATGTTATTCCAAGCGATTACGCCCTTTTCAAGTTCTAAAGTTATTCAAATAGCGAACGCGGGGAGGATAACGTTCGGATGTCCAATTTCAACAGGGAATATTCGTTTTACGAATAGTAAATACGTGCCTATGTATACGAGCTAAAAATCCCTTATTTCGTAGAATTGCAAAGCCGGGCAAAATTTGCCTGTAACAAATTCCAATTGGTAAAGTTACTTCTTCGTAGCTGAAATTACGGTCTTCGAAAGAAACAATGGTAAAAAGTGATGATGGTAGAGCACGGTAAAGCGCAGCTTTCAAAGGCATATGATGTTGTTCTAGACTGGCTTTTTTCCCTTTTTTCCTGTGAATATAAGAAGAACAGGTAAAAGATTCATCGGGCAGTCATGGATTTGCAAGTATTGCAATGCATGATGTAACGAGAGGTGCAGCGACGCGTTTATCTACGAGCACCTTCGACATTCGTGGTTCGTTAGTCAAAGAGTTTCTACGCTGCCTGGCAGGCGTTACAGGGAATACACGTACTTGCATGCAAGCTTTTCATTCTTATTCTCTTTCCCCCTGTCTCCTCTTTTCTCTGTGACTGGCTTGCTCCCTATGTTCTAGCTCTCTCGTACCGACCTCTGCCTCCCAACATCCTCCAACTTCTCCATTTTGCTTCTCTAATTGCGTGCCAGTATAGTTGCCTCCTACGAAAATTTCAACAAGAAATTCTTTATCTTTCGGATATAGCTACGGTTTTACCTATACTTACGCGAACCCGGTTTTTCGGATCTCTGAACGCTTGAGACGTAAAAAACAAATAGACGCGCGAGCATCTTTGCTATTCAAAAAGCGATAGACTCTTGTTCGTTGGCTACCGAAAACTTTCTACGTTCTGACTTGCGCTACTTACCGTACTTTACTTAGCGCCTACTGAGAGAATTTTTAATGAGAAAATTATTTCCCCGCGTCTTCCGTATCCGCAGCATCGTGCAAAGCTTTGTGCTCGATGAATCGCGATTTTTCATAAAAATCTATTCCGAGTAACCGATTCGCTTTTTTACGAAATAAAACGTTAACGGAAAGAGAATCGTCCGATCCTTCTGTTAAGATCGTTCGCAGCTGAGATAATTTAATTATGGAATTCGAGCTATTATGCGAATAACAGCTAGAAGACGGATAGCTGTGCCGAACGCAAGGTCCCTGGATACGACCAAGCAGAGAATAACCGAGCAAATACTCGTTTTGAAAGTCCAAAGGAAACAAAACAGGCCCTCTAATCTAGTCGTGATTTCTCGAAGGATCGTACTTGGTTGACATACCAAATCTCCGACGAATTCGTTCAAATTGACAAAGTCGCCAGCTAAATATATTTACGATTATTAACTATATTAATTGGCTGTAAATACGAAATCCTTCTTTCTGCGGGTTTATCGCAACGAATGTTTAACGAACTAAATCGTCTTCTCTTCCTTTATCGCTTTACTTCTTCTTTCTCTTCTTCGCCCAAGAGTATCGTTGAAACAACAAAAATCTTTCGTTGGATATCCATGAATATGCATTTTATCGTATGCACTTGCGTAACGTCCGACTTCAAAGTAACTGATACGTTTATCTCGGGTATATTCCGACCTCGGAAATATATAAAATTAATTATTAACGATAAAACGGCCGGGCACGAAATGGATACGACACGGTCGTGTATAAATAGGCTTTGTAGCGAAGGTTTTAGTGCATCGTCGGTTGAAAAATATGTAACGCAGGTCAGCGGTAACTCGATCTTCAAAGAATTTATCACAGTGAAGGACATCCCACCGTCTAACAGTCTCTGTAAGGTTTGTTTCTGAGAAACGTCTTTCATATAGTAGAGTCAATTCATCTCGAAAATATCGAATTTTCTGGAAGAAATATGATCACAGGGAATGAATATATGCAAAATGGTACAAAGAGAAGCCGAATCAAGCAAATGTCGATAAATTCGAAAACCTTCTCCGTTTGATGGTTTCTCTCTCTCTCTCTCTCTCTCTCTCTCTCTCTCTCTCTCTCTCTCTCTCGATTTCGAGACTTACGGTCATAGACCGATAATTGTAATTACATGCGAATGTTCGTAGCGTTGCATATTCGAGTGACACGAAGCTGAACAGATTTTCCGGTCGAAAATCCCTTGCGTAGTTCCAAAGGGACAGCACCAGGTAAATACATTTTACAACGGTTCAGAGGAAACGCGGTAATATGTACTAGCCTCTTTGACCTCGTACGTTTCATAATTTACGTAAATTTACATGTCTAAAAATTTCAATAATAAGGAGACGAGCGCGGTACACGTCGCGATATCGAAAATTCCTACATCGAATAACAACGATACGCGCATAGTTTATTCGACCAAAATTAAAAAAAAAAAAAAAAAAAAACTATAACGATTGAAATACGGTTGGATGACCCAAGTGGGTCTAAAGGATGTAGAACTTTAATAAGTTTGGCGAAGAAGAAATTCTTTATCTTTTTTTCTTTTTATAAGGAAATATAGTTCATGCAGATTCTTTATCGCTATTTACGAAATACGATATCCCGCAAATATCCCCCGTTTTCTTGATGGCAAATACCGGCCCTTTTCGGAGTATTCCATTACTGCAAGGTTTCGGATTACAAGTTTCAGTTTCGAATTTCAGTTCGAGTATTATTCTCGAGTCCGTGTATTGTGCGTGAGCTTTATTCGTGTAATTCCCGCAGCTTTAAGTGGCCGGCAGAAAAAGTCAGAATCACGGTGACGAGTTCGATCGTTTTAACACGTCGTTGAACGTCAAAAGAAGTCGTCGCAAATCTCGCAAGGAACGTTCCATAATACGCAGAAAAGAAGAAGGGGAGAAACTTAAATGGCGAGAAAGTTATTTAACTTTTACATCCTTCGGACTCGTTTGGGTCACCCTGTAGTCGCTCCCTTCTATCTCATCTCAGTGTTCATAAAATTCCTGCGACATCTCGCAAAGTTGTACACGTTGTTCGTCATCGAATCATATTTATATCGCGCGTTGAGTATAGACATAATTGAAAGGTACAATCGGTTTCGGCTCTTAAAACCGCTTCAAGTACAAACGTAAATGTATAAAGGAAAATCTATAGCGGAATCTCTCATGTACGGTGGATATTTCGCCGTGTGAAATATTCATTTAAACGTTTCTCCGCTTTGTCGTGTACTCGCGACTATTTGAATATTGATTTTTATTACGTAGGTTGAAAAAATTGGGTTAGGTTGTCGCGCGATTGTCAGGAAAGTTAATTAACGGTATTTTCAATTTTTGGTATAATCGAATAACGTGTATTTCCAAGTGATTAATAACCGAAGTATTTTCAAAGATTATTCGAGGAAAAAATTAGCGGAAAGGCGAGTTCGTTTAACGAACGTCTGATCGCGGAGCTTAATCGTCGAAGTCAGAGGTACGCGAGAACAGATAATCGGTTAATTACTCTTTGCTGGAAAGGAAATGTTGCTGGGGCGTGCTCGAAGGAAAAGAAGCTTTTGGGCCGGAGGAAATGAAATAACTGGTGTAAAAATGAAAATACCACCAAAGGCTGGCGTGCTTTAATTATCGTGCAAATCTAATTGTCCGCGGAGGTCTGGCAACGAAAATTTTCAGAATTTCTTGCGGTCGAAAACCGAGGATATTTCCAGCTTCGAAAGTACGTGGAGATAAGTTACGCCGTCGGAATTAGTATTTGCAAATTACATTCGCAGCTGCACGTTACCGTAACGAGGTAATTTCAGTTGTTGTGTGTACATGCTTCCCGAAAGACGGTTTTGAATTGCACGCGGAATACGCGTAAAGGAGATCCGAACAGGTACAAAATTATTGTAATTCGCGTTGAAATATTGTCTTATTATTCTGCGATATCTTCGGGATATTAGAACTATACTAGGAGTATTTTTTATTAAAGGACAGCGATCAGCGGATAATTAAACAGAAAATGAAAAGGAATATTAAATTTTGTATACCGAACAGATTGTCGATCGTCTCCCGTAGCTAACTGTTCGATATTCGTATGACACGAACACTGCTAATATGTGACATTTTTATACGAAAACTATTCTCGAATCTTGATAATTCCGTTCGTTCGCGCTGCGACGTATATACGTACATTATTCTTCATTTGTGTCTGGTTTAAAGTGCAAGAATACTCGACGCGCCGGCCTTTGGGTATACCATTTATATTTGCAGCGTTTAATTATAACGGTGAAACGATACAACCGAGAATGAAGGAAGCAGCCATTGTACGAACAAACGCAAAAGCGTTTGACCGGCAGTAAATGATTCGAGCGAATTCTCGACGCTTGTGGGTGGAATTATATAAATTAACTTGTTACTACTAATCGTAAGAAGTTGTTCTTGATGGCTGGTGTCATCGCTCTAGAAACGTATTCAAGTGACACGATTCTACGCTAGAGAAGCGCGCAGGGCTGTGGACTTGGCAAGCTTGAGTATAGTCTCCGTTCGTAACGTCAGACTATAAATTTTATCGAAGATCTGATCGACGTTTGGCGAAGAAAGTTGGTTCGAAAGTACGCCACGATTCGTAAAACGTTTATATTTCGCAGCCACGTTTCTTTCGATTCGTCTACACATGCATTTCATACGTATCACGCGCTCGACTATTAGCAAGTTATACCTGCAACGATTACGTTCGACGTTATTATCGCGAGGGACGTAAATTTTTCATGCTTTTTGTCAGATTTAGTGGCGTGTCTTTCAAAGCGAACGCAATTCTCTGCAGAGTAAACAATTATTTTCTAATTTTTTTCACAGCCTGTCGATAGCGTTTTTTCGCCTCGTTCAGTCGCGTAAAAACGGAATATCGACTGGAAGTTCTACTCCGACTCGTTTCTACGTATCGACAATTAGTCAGTCGATCCTTCATTTTTCACATCGTGTAATCGATCATTGTTCAATTTACTCGGCGATCCCGCGGCAGCGGGATAGAGAAAAAACGGAAATGTGCATCTATCATGGATCCATTGGAAAACTGTCGACAAGAGGCGCACGCGTCAACCATAAATAGTTTTGACGCATGAGAAATGGACCAGATGCAGCACGTGTATCGTACTATGTCATTGGAAAAGCAACACGAACCTGTGATTTAAATAAAAAATGGAGTTTGTTCCGCGATAGTCCGAAGACGATGGGGGTGTAACGTAGTTTATAGGCAGTTTCGAATACCGGAATCAAATAGGTAGCTGCTTATTCCACGTAGAATTTCACAATTCGTCGTTTCTGGCGTACCAGTTGTACACGTACAAGGGGATTAGGTTTAGAAACTCGCAGCGAGAAATTAGGACTGTATGTATTACAAAGTTTCTGCATCTCTGTTGGTCATTTGTAGTTATCACAAACCTACATCAAGATACACTTGGCGTAACCCTAACAAACGTGCCGCTACTCTATCCAACTTAGCAGAAATGTTTTCGCTTGTAATTAATATACGACAGAACGAAGCTGTAGGTATAATACTTACGGATTAGCCGTTATATTTTGTCTGTGATTTATCGACGTTACCCTTGTCTCGCGTAATTCTTCCAAGCAACTCAACAGAGATATAAAAACAAGTTAGAAAATTTTGGATGAAATTTCATATCGTTGGATAACAAACAACAGGGATATACTTTTGATCTTTTTGACGCGTATATTTTACCTAGTACGCGATACTTGGATACGTTCCGAATAAAACTTTGAAACTCGCGCTAGAATTGCCGTGTGCACTGACTGTCCCATCGTATCGCGTTGTTACGCAAACTTGAATCAGCTACAAAACTTTTTACCTCCGGCAAACGAGTCGTCGCAAACTCGATTTGCGTCATAAAACCTTGACTACGTATTCGCCGACACATGGTGGTCAACAGCCGTGGTCATTTTTGTAAAATTTTAAAAATCCGCAGCACAATTCTACCCTCCTGCAGTGTTTTGCATTATCCATCTCCGGGAATAAACCTCCCCCATCCCACCCACCCCCCCTCCCCCGACCACCCAACATTCACCATTCGCAACTTCGTACCACCGACCTATCAATTAAGCAACAGATTTCAAAATTTCACCGGAACACACATATTCGCCAATTACAGTGTACGCGGTGCGTGGAAAACCTCGCTATCGAAAAATTGCGAATGTAAAATACAACTACATTTCGACCACGCTACTTTCAACCACTGCCATGTATATACATGTATTTACATTTCGACGCGAAGTCTATGGTGAAAATACACGCTGATTTTTGTTAGTTTCCACCTTTTCCATTTCTTCGATAAATATTACTTTAACATCGAAAAGTGTCCGCCGGTCCTGCGTTACGTACGCGAACGCGATTTAGCGTTGCGAAAATATTGCCCCCCCCCCCTCCCCCACAGCCGCTGTTCTCTTATTGTAAAATGTGAAATTTATTTGGAAGAAAACAATAAATCGATCATTACTGTTCATTTTCCGTCCATTACCGTAAATACCGTACCATATAGAAAACGAATCAACAACGTGTCAATAACTGTTGTTTACTCGGTCTGCGTGTTATACCGAAAGCTTTGTTGCTTCGATGCAAACGTACATATATGGACTGTAGTTGCGGCTGTACGCTTTCAAAGTACTCTAAAAAGAAAATGCTCGGCTTTCCCCGGTATCGAACTTCGTTCAGCGTATGAATCGCACCCATGATTCCTATAAATAGAGCAACTTGGTTGGCCATATTTGCAGAAGTCAATCTTCGCTGTATGCTTTGCAAACTGGCATGCTATTCTGCCGACTTCCACCCATCTTCGACTTGTAAATCTCTAGAACTCACATGACGGAGGTGCTACTCTTAACTTGCTTCGCGATTAAATTTCCTTTGCATACGTCTACGTTTCTCTAGGAAAGTTTTAGATTACTCAGTATCACGAAATGCAAAGTTGCTAGGTTCTATCTTTACGCGGAAATTTAAATTAAACTAAATTCACAGTTTGTGTACTTTGTTCCAAAAATGGCAACGCCGAGAAACGTGTCCACGTTTCCAGACACTTTTGTTGGATGCTTGCGAAGGCCACGATATTTCCGACTTCTCGTCATCAGAAATAAATCTACGTTGTAACAAATCCTTCTTCCTTTTAAATCCGACACGACGTTTTAAATTCTACGCGCAGCTGTCCACTTTATTTCTTTCGTAAGGCAAAAACAGAAATACCGAACGAACGTGGAACAAATTAACTTTGATATACGTTACGTACGTACTTTATATTTTCCGTAATCTGCAAGCTCAATATCGCTTTGTATTAAAAAGGGCAGACGAGTTGGAAGAGGAAAAGAACGCTTTACAGGGCAAGGAGCAGTTCGATTCGACAGATATTTGGATCAAACGTCGCGTAACATAAATTTTCCAAAGATAACGTCGTTGACTTATGGAGGTGGAGGTCCCCAACGAAGAGACAGTCAGGATCCAATTTGTAATGTATCTTAGATAAAAGTACCTCCGGTTTTCGTAATAGCCACCTACATGGCCGTAAACACAAACTGTTGGCACGTTCAATTCTATGTTACAAAATCAATTACATACTTCAAATACACACTCAATCGAAATTGTCACGAGTCCACAGAGTTTTCAATCTACGCTTATTACTCGTCTTGGCTATAATTGCTTTTTTTTTTTTTTATAGAAAAACACCTACTCTCCTACTTTTCACGTTATTTAAAATAATGTGATATTCGAGGATATTAGATGTGTATAGCGCGCAAAATATTTCGCTAAAGAATTATCGTTTGAATCGTTAATTCAGCTACTATGTTCGTAAGAAATGTTCATAGCATGTACTGAACCAGCGCTTCGTCTTAATGCTTTAATAAGGCCATAAGGTTAAGATTATATTAGATTTATCGATATATTATTTACAGATGAAACCTATGTAGCAATAAAAATGCCTCTTTATATATGTACATAGCATTCAGGCTTATTAGGTTATATATGTGGTGTTTGATGAACCGGAAATTTTGTAGCCATTATAGGGTCTGAAACTGGAACAGTTCCATTAGATGAAATATTGCGGTCACCGCCTACTGTGAGTTCAAACATGCAGACAGTTCGAATTCCAATCGTCTCGACTTGGTGACGCGATAAAGAGGTCGTCACTTGCATTCGTATCTCCACACGAGCCATCGAAAGTTCGACCTGCCGATTTTCCTGATAAAATGGCCGAGTGTTTTTCCACGTTCCGGTTTGAATGGTGCACTGTCCAAACAAAAAATGTCGACACATCGGACTGCGCGTTCTAAACCTTACGGGATCAATTGGCCCGAACGATTCGGATTCCAGAAAACTCCTTAATCCGGCGATCGGTGTCGATTCGAGACACCAACAAGTTGTCCAACGCGCGCATTGTAGAACGCGTGCCAAACCAACCGATTTTCCGGCTTCTATCGATATCGGTCAGTTACGTTTCCCATTCGATCGGTTGGCATGTGTTTCTACTTCGTAGCGTTGCGTTGTTGCATTATCCGCCAATAATACCGTGACTAAATCTAAACGTAATACGATTTTATGGTTGCCGATCGTTCGATAGGATGGAGTGTAACCGGATAATTCTTGGCTTAATTCTCTCCGGGAAATATTCGAGGAGTATCGGATACGAAATATAGCCAATCCGATATAACGTTTCTTCCAGCGTTTCGGATGGATTTCACGATACCATTTTCTAGATACGCCATTAATGCCCACCTGTTTTAACGAAATGAAAGTATACACGTTAGCTCTCTGACAGGCTATTGTAATATTCCTTAATGACGTATCCTGCGCTATCTAATAATGTATGTATGTAACGCGCGCGTTTTGCCACAATTTTAAAGCTTATTTTTTTTTATTCTAAAAAGAGAATAATAATTTGGATTAGTAGACTTAGAGGAAAAATCGGCGATATACATGTTTAACGTTTACGTGTAGCGTTTCGATTCTTATCGATGTACGTATGTATGTATTACTAGCAATAACGTTAAATACTTTCTGCGTAAAATATTCGTCTGCGATGCGAAACAATTTCAGCTATGCAAGAGACACGATGGCTTATGGCTTATCCAATTCATACCATCCGCATTCTTGCTCAGATATATAAATTATGCGAAATATGTTAAACATACGGTATAAAGTGATGATAAATTAGGCACACTATTAAAAGAACTTGATACAAACTGTACGTAATTTTAACATTGCGCGTCATACGTTTATATTATCGAAAAGGGAAAAGTAGTTATATTTAGAAGCAACTATAATAATCGTTTCTAGAAGATTCATAGACTAGAAATTTCCTTGAATCGCGTACAAGGTTTCGAATTTAGGTGGAAACGAATTGAACCGCGAAAGTAATTAAAAAGCGTCGTAGATCAGGTTCCATTTCAACGATAGTAAAAGAGAAGGGCATCTTTATTTCCATCCCTGTTCTAACTTTACCAGTCAAGAATTTATTTCATCTATTTTAATTATGTCTGGCCTAATTACTTCACAGCCGCATTATCATGTTCTTACTACATCACTGTCTCGTAATTAAGGATGAGATTAAGGACGTGTTAAGTAGTACGAAAGTTTGATAATTAATGTTCATAGTGGAACAAACATCACGAAGAATAGAAATTAAAGGAGAAATGAAACTATCGTTATACGAATTACTATTACTATTATTCTACGGTGTTCCGATCGTTCGTTTTAAATATCACCGATTAAAATCGATTTAAAATCGATATACGTCGCTATCGTTCTCTATCGATGCTTTCATTCACGTAGCAATGAAAAACCACATTTATTTCTTGCCTTGTGGTGCTCTTACTTTTGTAAGAGTCGTCAGAACGACACGGGCAGCAGAGTTATCGCACGGTTCACGCTCTGTATATTGACTACCGATTCATCATTGTCAGTTATCACGCCATGATCGGCACGACGATCGACGGCGGATGGCTTTTCAATCTTAATAAAGAGGTAAGAAGTCCAAGAGGTCGAAAGTTAGGATCATTCGCCTTAATCGCCGTAATAGTGGTCCTGATCGTTAATCTTCGTCGATGTACTCGAATCTTGCCCCCAGCGAACCGCGTATTCTGTAAAGGGGTTGAACAACCCTCTCCCTTTGACCTATAAAGCACCTCTTGATCATAAACCCGGTCTTGCACGAAGCGCCAGAGCTCGTTCACGTTCCTGGAAAGGTAATTGCCTTTTTTTTTTCGAGCCACCTCGAATCGCCTTATGGTTCCCGCTCACGCACCACTAGGAATTACACCCTCCTAAATTCGTACACCATCTGATTCCGGCTTAATTGCTCGGCTAATTAATTGCGTAATTTATCGAATGTTAAGATAAAACGGTGATTTAATTTCGTCGGTTCGCACCTAAGGTTTGCGAGCCAACTACTCCGAAGACGTTTCCGATGAAACCGACGCTCGACGTTGCTTTATGGCCGACGCGATTCTGTTTATCGTCCCATCTTTTGATCTTTTCTGCCTTAAATAATTCACGCTCTGTGTTCTCCGCAAGACCATCCACGTTCTTTCTACCTCTAACACGTGTGTATAGGAATCAGAGTAGTTGAAAGTAAAATCCTGCAAAGGCGAGATCAACGATTTTATTTCTTTTCGCTTTATCATCGGTGGTTATCTCGATTTGAAAATCCGACGTTTTTCCCCTTTGTTATCTAACCGTACGAACATCATTTGTAACTATATATACAGGTCGCGACAGAAAACACGCGCAAGCGGGCGGGTCCTCCAGCGTCGCAGATACATCCTCTTATCTGCCCGACGAAAAATATACATTGTATCGACGAGCGCATATTTGTCACCAAATAACGAGTTCTGGAACCGTCGATCTCGGACCGTTATTTTCTAACGAAGAAGTCGGCCTGCGTGATCATCGCCTGCGTGCGATGGCGTGACCCGAGCGTAGGGGGGATCCTCTCCCCGAAAGACAAAGAATCGAAATCTGTAACCGATCAGTCTCATTCGACAACTGTCACCGCACAGTCGTATCCGAACAGTCTCATTATAAAATTCACACCGCATACATAAAAAATCGAGTCGAATCTCTGTAAAACATTAACTGTACCTATCACGAAACAATTTGTGACGCTTCTATTATAATTTAACTTATTGTTAAAAATACATGCTATATTAACCTGTTAACACAGTGTTAATCTCATTTAACCACCCTTGTTATCTTAATCGAAACAAGGGGAACGACTAATTCGCGGCGTCGATTATACGAATCGTAGCGAGAATTTACGCCTCTCGCTGACGCGTTTTCCTCGCGACCGCGACTCTCCGCGAACGGTCGTAACAAATAGAGATCCCTTTTAGTTTTATCTCGCGATAAATAACGTAGAACTAAAAAGATAGTTTCTCTGAAATCAATGTCAGTCTTCTACGAGCTTCATTTACTCTGTTATGTTCGAACGAAGTTTTATTAAGCTCCATTAAGCTTTATTAAGAACGTGCTTAAAACGACAAAGCTTCAAGCTTGCCTCGAACGGCTTCAAACTTGCCTCAAACGGCTTCAGACGGCTTCAAAGTTGCCTCGCCCGGCTTCAAAATTACCTCGAACGGCTTCAAAGTTGCCTCGCCCGGCTTCAAACTTGCCTCAAACGGCTTCAGACGGCTTCAAAGTTGCCTCGCCCGGCTTCGAACTTGCCTCGAACGGCTTCAAAGTTGCCTTGCCCGGCTTCAAACTTGCCTCGCCCGGCTTCAAACTTGCCTCGAACGGCTTCAAAGTTGCCTCGTCCGGGATCAAACTTGCCTCGTCCGGGATCAAACTTGCCTCGTCCGGCTTCAAAGTTGCCTCGTTCGGCTTCAAACTTGCCTCGTCCGGGATCAAACTTGCCTCGTCCGGGATCAAACTTGCCTCGTCCGGGATCAAACTTGCCTCGTCCGGCTTCAAAGTTGCCTCGTCCGGCTTCAAACTTGCCTCAAACGGCTTCAAGCTTGCCTAAAACGGCTTCAAACTTGCCTCGAACGGCTTCAAACTTGCCTCGAACGGCTTCAAACTTGCCTCGAACGGCTTCAAACTTGCCTCGAACGGCTTCAAACTTGCCTCGAACGGCGGGCGACAGGACGTTGTTCCACGCGTGAAAGTAAGTGAAGAATGTGGAATAAAATTTTGTCACAAGACGCTTTGTCTCCAACACGTTTGAAAATATATCACACGCCTATTGTTAGACCAATTCTGAGCTAAACGCGTTCAAACTCTATTTTCTTGAAAGTGAAATCTTAATAGGATAAACTTCTACGTGAGAAAACGTGGAATATTTTCTGTCGAACGCTTATCCATATCTGATCGGTAATTGACCAAGTTCATGTATACTTGACAAATTTTCAAACTCGATTTTCTCGATGATAAAATCTGACTTTATATTTCCTTCGTATCTTTCCAGAAGGAATCGCCTCATGTTCGTTTGTACATGTTATTCTCGATATTTTATAGTTCTCTAAAGTTTATTTTTCTATCGTGAACAAAATCGCTTTAAGATATATCCTACGATTAACGATTAAAATAATTCGAGTCAAATTTAATCGAATATATCAAAGCCTATTTGTTCGTTTAATATAAATTTAATGTAACTTTGATATTAATAATTTCAAAATAATATTTACTCGTACGTCTTGCATTACTCATCCGGACGACGAAAATACAACGTATGGTTAAAAGAACTTTAAAGCAACAAATTAAAGTAACGTATTATCGATCGTTAAGAGGAAACCAGCATTCTCTAACGTTCGCTTATTTGAAAAATGTCAATTACTTTCGCAGCGAATACGATCGACGTTTGTTGTAAGTGGTGAAAAAACCGTTTATCGATGGTAGAAATGTGACCGCATTAATAAAATTCCACGAAATAAGATGCCTTTCCATACATGCAGGCGTTTAACGGTTAATCCTATGAAAACATATCCACGTAGCTTTACCAGTGTGCTCGTTAAATTTTCCCGGGTTCGTGGAAGATCTTCTGGCAGTATTCCAGACCTATATTTCGACCGGGCCAACGATGAAGTAAAACGAAATAGCGTCGAGAACTCTTTGTTCTATAATCTTTTTCGTAGGAACATCTAGGCCGTTTGAAGATTACGAATGCAAAAGTGATGTAACTGAACGACGTTCTTCCCTACAAAATTAGGAAAAAATTTTTCTTCCCGAGGATTTTCCGCTCAGCTAAACGGTAATATATTCATGGAACGATTCCGCGAATGCAGCTATTTAAAATTCACTTTGTTCAATTAGCGAGCGAGCTTCCTTTTCAGAGTACGCCCTCATCGAAACATAGAATCGAATGACATTTTACGTGTGACGCCTAAACGCGATTAAACACGAGCAACGATATATCAAAGTGACGATATTCGTTAACGAGCGAAAAGGGAGAGGAATCGAGTATACTGTGATATTTATTCGACGCGGGAAACTCGAGTTTCGCTGCATATTCCACCAAACAGATACTCGAACGTTTTAGTATCAGTAAATTATAATCGAGTGATATTCGTAGATGATAGCGTTGCTTTTCCATTTAAAATTGCTCCGAGAGTAGAAAATAATCCTATTTGGACAGGTTTACGAGCGACACATAGATAATACGCGTTTCCTAAAATGATTTGTTTTTCGTTGAAAACTTTGCTATCCGTTGCAAACTCTGGTGAAATTATTCCGTGGGAGTAGATCGGAGGAAAAAGAAGTCAGCGATCGCGTAAAGCAGATCAACGACAATGGCACGGATTTAGGTCCGGTAGGTGTCAGTGAGAATCTAATTAAGGTCAATGAAGAGCGAAACTTGGTTAATCGGACCAAGTTTTCTTGGGATCCTTCGTTACCGCACCGACTTCTCTCGAAAGTCGTGTTAATCTGTCAGATATTATTTTATCTTTCTTTTATCGCGCCCTGAATGCCTCAAAAACAGGAGGAAATCGACGCTTCTTCCGCCTCGATCTCCAGCGAATTTTTCTCATTTCCCTCGAAGGAAAACTCGTCGATTCAGAACTGCGATATAATACAACACAAATTATCGAACATTATCATCTACGAGTTACACAGTTTTTCGCAGATACTAAAAGTACATAGATACTTGGAACGCGAATAGAAAATATCCTGTCGTTTAGCACGTCGATAAAGGAAGATAACGATGAGAAAACAACGATCTATAGTTTTATAGTTATTTTCGAGTATCTTTTATTATATTTCTATTGATGTCCAATTACGATATCTCTCCATATTATATATTGTACTATGAAGTATCGTTTGATCTTTAATGGTCCGCTACGGAATCTACACAGTTGTTTCTAAAGAGAATTTGCTTCGAAGAAAAATCTAACGACTGTCTGTTATAGCGCAAAGCTACGCAGCATCAAAACGCAATCGCGTTACAATGTCCCTGACATCTTCCTACGAGGAATATCTCGTAGAATACTAATGCGCAGAAAGAGTAGAATAACATAGAAACCGTAATGCTTTCTAGATTAAATTTATGCTACGTCTACACCGAATGACGAAGGTTTTATGCTCCCGTTACCGTTCCTATTATTTCCTAATATATTCCATGTAAAACATTTTACACGGAATTATGCCCGTGAACGTCTGTTGTACGTTTAGCAAATACGTGTGTTAACGAAGATGCACCCTGGGAAATGACGTAACATTTAGCTATAACGTAACGTGTACCTACTCGCTGTCTGTTAAAAACGCGAAACCACCTGTCTCGCTATCCTTGTTTATATCAGAGTAATATCGGGAAATTATGGTCAACGTATTCAGGTTGTATTTGCGTTGCAAATAACCATCGGCTAATTAAATAAAACCCACCGTCGATCGACAATCGCTGTATCATAATTTACGAGCGTTCGTAAGAAGGAAACATTTCAAACCGGAGCTATGAAATCGGCCCGATTCTCTAAACGGTCAATTGTAAACGAGAAAAACAAACTGACAAATCAAAGAGATGATTTATCGTTGTTCATTGCGAACGCTCGAAATCGAAAAGAATCTTTATTTCGCTTCGCTGCAAGCATAATCGAGATTGCTATCGAACGAGTGTGTATTCGGACACGGTATTCCTTCGTTCCTCTAACGGCGATATCTTTCTTTCTTAGGAGTCGCGGAGAAGCAAAGTAAAAGCGGAAGCAGTATCGTCCGATCGCGCGCCGATTGAAACGAAAAACCTCTCGGCGGAAATTTAGTTTGAGATCGAATCTCAGGGGCAACGAGTTCGGAAGCTAAAGATATTGACCAATTGCCGTACCGGTCGTACGACGAAGTTACTAGGTCAATAGAGTGTACGGGTTCCGGAATTGCGAGCTCTCATTGTCGGGCTTACTTAATCCACGCGTATTGATCCGAAACTTTCACGGTCGTAGAATTGTGCGGATTACTTGGTTCGCACATACTTCGCCTTCGTCTCGTCTCGTAACCCTGTAATTCTCCGGAGATCTGACTTTACGATTTAACAGAGAAACGTCGTTTCAACAGTTTTACGCTCTACTCTAGCGTATTATCGTACGTGTACTATTTCCTCGCTATTATACGTATATACAAACGCTCGTGTTTTGAGATCTGGATATACAGGGGGTAACAAAACACGTGGCATTCCCTTCGGTAGCAGAGTGTACGCCTAAAAACGATGGAAAATATTAGTATAAACGTATGCTCTGTCTGTCCTTGTTCATGCGATGTAACGAATTTATGCCTGACCTTAACCTAACGGATACCTTAATCCATGGGAAACGTTAGAATACCAGTGTTCGGAATAGAACAAGCTTTTCAACGAACTCGGCAAACACCAGGAATCACTCAGAGTGTTATCGAACCCGCAACAAAACGCCTGCAGATTTGCCTGGAAACGCAAGCTGGTCAATTCGAGCATCTTCTGCAATGGTAATTGGATAACGCAAAATCAAAACGAAAGATTCGTTACATCTCGTGAACAAACACCGACAAAACATACGTTTATGTGAACATTTTTCATGGTTTTTATGTGTACGGTCAGCTGCAGGAGTAAGTCGCGTACGTATGTAGATACTCGAATCAGTTGGGAAACTTTTTACGGAGATTACAAGAAGTTACAACGACTATAAGTTATCAACTATCGTCAATGATCGATCCATTTGCTTTAATGGAACGGAACGCACGCTGCCAGAAGCTATCTGCGAAGCATCGTCATACAGACGTAGTACAGTGCGTTTAGTTAAATATTTACATTTTCCGACCTATGTATAGCATTTGGATTCGTTAAAGTTAGCAAACATGACCATTTATCGGTAAATGTACATACGTATATATCGAGTACTACACAGGATGCAACGTCAGAGGAGATGAATGCCTGAATATCAGCCGAAACACTTTTGTGCATCTTGGATCGATGAAAGGTTCGAAAGAGACGAAAGGATGTCTTGAAAATATATTCGCGTTACGTGCAATTAAGCCACGATACAGCGATTCGTTGCTTATTCGAATCTACGAAATCTACGAAAATCGAGTGGTCGAGCTAAAAGTTCGATCTAGAAAACAAATTCTTGACCGTGTATACGATATAAACGAGTGTATATTTCTATATTGTAAACGAGTGTTTTTAATACACCGTTGACAGTATAAATTATGAAGATTAAAGCACATAGGAATATGGTTACAGGTCATTTTTCGATAAATCGATCACTTTTCGACGTATACGTCAGGAGGGTTTTTTCAAAATGAAATATGACGTGGAGCATATGAAATTAAGAGCTACAGGCTCGTCAGTTTCCACGAACTCGTTTAAAAAATCCTATCGGAATTTTGCGTTTTTCATTCAAACGAATCGTATTTATGAATTTTTATCTCGGAAACCATCCACAAATTGAGTCCCTTTTTTTTTATTACCATTCATTTACTTTTAAAGGACTAATGCGCTCTCGTAATAACAACGTGAAAAATCTAGATACTTCTCGTGTCTTCGAATTCACGCGTTTCACAAACTAATTTAAAGTTCGCTTAAAAGTAAATTTAGTTTAAGAGTTAAATGCAAACATATAAGTTGTGATCGATTGTTTCCAAGCAGTAAGTAATAACGAACGAAAGAAAAACGAGGAGAAAAGCGAGAAAGAGAGAGAGAGAGAGAGAGGAAGAGGAAGACGAGGACGAGTAACGGAAAAGTACTTACGTTTTGTCTAGGAACCAGCTAATGAGACACATCGGTTAAGCTTCCTAATATACCTATTTATAGCTGGAGCACGGGAACGGTAGAGAGATTTGCTGGCTGTATGAAGAGATTAATTAGGTGACGACTTGTGAGAATTTCTAATTAGCGTGAATCTGCTAGCGAGCGTAAAAACTCACATACATAGAATTTAAACGTCGGAAAAAATGACGTTGACGAAGAAGGCTATGGTAACCGTTGGTGTACAATTTCATTTTTTTCTCAATTTCCTGTAAAGCTTATAATTTATAAAAAGAAAGTGGTGGTTCGAAGTTTTACGGAAATTTTACTATCGACCGTTAGCTTTTCTTTGATTGGAAATAACAATATTTTTGATTAATTTGCGGAACGTTTTCTGCTAATTATCAGACAAGTATTTATTTCGATAAACGTGAAATTATAAAAGATATCGCGATAGCTGTCAGGAGAAAAGGTGTAGCTTGACGAAATCAGTAACGAATTAAAATGAGATAAAAGTATCGCAAAATCAGATCTGAATTAGCTGATATCCGTAGCTGAATGTATCGGCCAATTTAGCTGGTACGCTACGTGGCAGTGTTACTTGCCTCACGGAACATGTAGGTCCAGAATTTCAATTCCTGATTGGTCTCCTAACTATTTGCGTACATGTTGGTCACTGTTATGTTCGCGTTCGCAAAATTAGCCTGCTTCTATTATCACGAGATTGTAGTTAACACGTAAGGAATTTCCGTCGACGAATTCATAGCGATTTCGATATTCTAGCATGGTTTAACGAATCGGATGGCCAGTGGTACAGGTCAATTTTACATAGCGTACACTACGTGTTATTTTAGGCAGAGTATATTTTTCTGCGTTTGAAACGTCGCTACGATTGTCCCGATGTTTCTTTCCTGTTGCGAAACAATAACACAAAGGCTATTTTATGAGAAAGGAATTAAACGTGGAAACGCGAGAACGGATTTTTGTCACGTTCATAATGAACGTGTTTCGGTCTAATTTCGCCGGGAATTGCGTACTTTCATGAGAATTTGCATTTTAATCGTTAATATCCCGTTATTGCGAATTTGTGCACCGACAAGCAGTTCTGCCGAAATTTGTTCAGGCGAAATTTTAGGCGAATCGCGTTAGATAGTTGATTGAGTTTCTGTAATGGGTTTTCGTACGGCGCAAACGTCATTTGCCGCAGTTCATCGTGGAACGCACGGGTGCGCATCAAAATAATAAAAATAATTCGCAAAGGCTACAATTCGATTTGTAACGTGCACGTCGTTTCCCGTTTATTAAACGAAGTACCGTTTTATACGAGGATAGTTCGTCAAAGTCGTCGCATTTCATCTCTATTAATAATCGCGTGCCACGTCGAAAGTTGCCAAATGAACAGCCGGGGTTCTGCTACTTCCGATGACGCGTGATTCGAACATCCAGTGCTTCTCGGCTATTCGTTTCAATTTGCAACACGATCGACGAGATTCACGAACTTTACGCGAGATACCTTGCCTCTACTTTCTTCGCTTCGATCCGACCTCCCAAAATCTTTACTTTCGACTTAGCCGTAATATTTCGTACGAGCTCGATTTTATGGTAGCTTTAAATTAATTACGACCGAGTATAACTATAACCGAGGAAAACTATCGAACCTTTCTACGGTAGTTGTTCCGAGAACATCGAGGAAAATTGAAAAGGTTCGGAACAATAGAAATCCTTGGAGGTTAAGGAACAAAGCAAGCAGAACCAGTACACTCGATTGCTACGTCTATTGCACGTAACGTTCGGCAAACACGGTTAATCTACGTTAAAGGTATTGATCAGTTGACCTAGCAGTCGTAAGCAGAAGCTGACTAAACGCAGATTATGTCGATCGGACATCGAAATCTCTGGTTGATCACCTAACGCGTTCGATTGCGTACAAGATTGGTCGGCACGCGACTTTCCCTAGTTTCCGTAGAATCGCAGAGTTATCCGGATTATGCGGTGCGCGTCCATTCGACGTGTTTCACTCGGACAATCCAATACATTTGGCAAATGCGAATGAAAATTTATGGAAGTAACGCGTCGCATCTACCACCGATTAAATCTTACAAGCGATTCTTCGTACGAAATTCACAGAAACTTATAGAATCCCGTGGAATTTAATACGGTTGATATAGTTGGCAAGAGACGTTTTAACGGAGTTTCGGTTCGATTGAAATTTCAGTTCCTTCGAGTTTCAGAGATCAAGGCGAACTTGTTTACTTTGATCCGAAGTTTCTATAGCCGAATAAAATTTCGCCTTTTACAAATTGGCTACGCGTTTAATCATAAATATTCGTTTATTTCGTTTCTTCAAAGCGTCGTCAACATTTTCGAGTTTCAAATTTCACGAAATTATATTTCATTCTCTACGTAGCGGCAAAATTCTTTGCTCTCCCCCTTTTCCATTGTGCATTCTACCTATCATCGACCAGTGATAGCGTTTCTACCAATTAAATTAATCAATAATGCATCAAGTTGCATCGTTACATTATCAAAGTCATTAAATGTCCCATCAATGCCATTAGTACGGTTATTAATTATGGTTATTAACATCTGTTCTCTAACATCGATGTACTCAAGCGTAAAACGATGCTTATTGAATCATCTATTTTGCTTCAATGGTAAATTCTATCGTCGATGTATAGCGACTTTGATGCAATCCGTGAAAACTGTTTATCGCTATCGTTTTAACGTAATAATCTCGTTATTATATTACCCGTATAAATCTCTGAAACTGCAAACGAATTGAAAGGAATCGGTATTCGACTCGTAGTCGTCGCTCGAACGTTTTTGATCGCCGAATACATCGGACAAGGAAAATGTCAGCGTGGAAATAAATTGATTCGATACCGTCTTAATACGTACCATTCCTTTCCGTTTGTTTGATGGAAATTGTATTAAAAAATTGGAACGATGGATACGATCGATCACGCGGCTACGAGTACTCGAATTACCAGACGTCTGCTTAACGATCGATCGGTTAATTGAAATTTCACCATGCACCATTTCACCGCACAGTCTGGCGCTATTTACCTGCACGCCACAAAGAGACAGCGATAATGAGGAAACACGTTCGTTGCTCGTAAAAGTACAATTGTATTAAATCGTTTCGTCCATGGAACACCCATGGTCACGAGCCAGTGTGGTTTAATTATGTACACACGAACGAAAGTAGCAAACTCCTCGGTGTAAAATGAGAATAAATATTAAGTCTCTTGTAAAATGCAATTACCCTGTATATCGAACATTTTCCAACGAAATATACGTTCTTTCGTATTTTACATTTTCGTTGAAATAATATCGCGATGACATGCAAATACGGATGAATGAATGTTAGTAACGCGCGAATAGAAGTAACGTTTCATCGACGGGAGATTTTTTTATTATACGCGTATAAAATTTGTTTACACGCGATTTATCATTAGCAAGAATTTTAGGATCTCTTCAATTTGCATCTGCGATCTGTTAACGGGACACAGCTACGTTGCGTCGTTTCTTGAACACGAATCCGAAGGCGTTATGAAAATCGTAAATACGCTTATGTTTCATTCTCACGCGCTCATGTAAGTCGACTCGCAATTCCTTTTCTTTTCCCGAGGCAAATATACAAGACTGGCGTGACTCGTATCGTTCCTCCGTGACATTTTATTTGCTTAATGTCTCGGCAACCGAAGATGCATTACTTTCCTCCTCTTTCCGTTACTCTTATCCAACTCGAAACACCTTCTGCGAAAAAGTTTCGTCGTAATCGACGAGACGAGATCCGAATGATATTAAGTTGGGTTCAGGTTACTTGGAATCGTATTCCGGAAAAATGCCACGTAAATCGACATCGCGAAGTTCCTGATAATCGCAAAGCCTTGCCAATCGCATCGTTTCACTTGTATTACTCTCGACAGCATGACAAGTAATTATATCTTATTTGTATCTTCTGCGTTATATTATCTTTGTCAAGGTTATTGGATGTATGTGAGTACAAAGGGACGCGTGGATAAATTGTAAGGTAGAAAATATATATTTATTTTGAATATTAAAGTGTAAGTACAAAGTTTGGAATACAATATGAGCTGGTCGAGATCCGCACGCTAGCAGCGTTACCCTGTGACTGAAAAACCCTGAAGCCAACGTTGCATGCGTATCGTTTATGGTTTGCCTTCGACGCAGTCTTTTGTCTATGCGCCGTCGATGGCTTCGGTGCTTGAGAAAATTAAAGACCAGATGTAGAGTTTTCTTAGAAGTGTTGAAGTGGTACTTCAACAATCTTCTATATTATAATCGCGTCTTCTTCGACCTCGTTGCTCGGAAAAGCAGAAATTTTCGTGACAAATGATCAGTTCATTTCGATCATTTCGATCGTATCGTATTGCATTTATTTGTTTCAGACTGGCGGCCTAGAAATTGTACTTGGTTTTGCACGGTGATTTCGATCGTAAGATCGAACGAAACGGAGAAAATAATTAGCCGCGGAGTCGCTTTAAAACGATGACAGCCACGCGCTTAATTTAAGATGTTTGAAGCCGTTGGAACATCTCGCGTAAAAGCGAAATCACATTTGATAATGGCAATATGAAAATCAAAAGCGTGAAAATAAAATGACAAAAGTGTAAGAAGATGTTGGTTTATTGGAACGTCGCTGCTTTAAATCGAAATAAAAGGTACGATATTTAAAAGCGGCGCGAGTCGTTAAGAACGTTGCTGTTTTACAACGGAATATCTACATAGCTGGTACTCGAGTTACATTGAAAACTTTTAAGGAAGCCCAGACATAGGCACAAAGTTGGTCAATTAGCGATGAAATATGATATTTCGCTTCTAATTTGATTTCATTGGAGTTGCTCGTTAACGCGTGGCTGATTTGCTAAATTACCGCATGACTGAAGTACAGGTCCGCGCCTACGTGTCCCTTCTCTTTAAACTGAAATAACGTAATTAAGCTGTTCTCTCGCCAAGATGAAACGGTATTTCATTAAGAGCGACTGCCATTCATTCGAGAAGTTGATTGAGAGACAAAAGAGAATATTTTTTCAACGGATAACAAATTTTTCCCCAGCAAGCTATTTCTGCGAAAGAGGCGACGCAGTTGAGAGACCAGTTACTCTCGAAATTTATGATTTTTCATCGTTCCTCGAACGAAAATAATTATGTAAAACACGGTTATTCGTCTTAATTTGCAACTCTATCTTCTAACTATTTAACTATTTAACGTAAAATGCTTTTTAATTAATTGAAGCTTTCACGTACGTCCCTCGTTCGATCCTGTTTCGATCTTACGGCGAATCCGTTGAATACGATGTAGGACATAAAAGCCTTTTATGTTACAACAATACCAAGCATATTTATTACGACTATTGATGAAACGATTAACAACGTATTACACGATATTGGTAATTGATGAGAACGTAGCAGTTCATACTCTATTTTATAGAAATTGTCGTCTTTATAAATTTTGCTAAAACTGGTGTTAACGCGGCGTTAATACGTACTTATTACAAATTTCACTATTCGATTCGTCTCACGAGAATCTTTACAAGTCTTCGTTTTATTCAACGACAGATTACCAGACGAAGCTCGAACGCGAATATCCCTGTCTCCTGCTTTTAACGAATATTTTACACTTGCCGATTGATTTTCTTAGTTATTTACCGAGATGTAGCAGTGTTCCATAATTAGGTACAGTTGCCCTACATACTTGCAGTACATACGTTTTATCGATCTAATTGTTCAGCTTCCATCAGCGTCCTTTAGCATCACATCTCGAAGCTAATATAGGGTTTATTAAATTCTATAAGTTAGTTACTGTTGACGTTCTCTTTCGGAAGCATTACTGTATACCGAATCTTCGGAATGCAGTTTGTCCCAACTGTTCGTCTATAAAACGTGAAATTGCTGAGATAGCACGGCATGTAGAATTTCCATGATCGTTCACTGCGTTTCGTGTAGTTACTAGTTCTACGCAAAGTTTGTCGAGAATCGTTAAATTCATTTCGAACAACGTGGTTTTAAAATCATTGATTCTGTTTCCCCCTGCTCGACCAGCATGGAAATTTTTGCAAATGAGATTGAACGCGCGCAGTCGAATTTAAAATACCGGACGACCGTAGTTTATCGTAGGGTTTTAACTAACCAATGTTCGTCGATCGTTCCAACAATCCGACCAATTCTATTTCACTAAAGCACCGCTGATTTGTATTTGGCATGTTTTAATCTCCTGCTTCCATTCGAATTATTCCGTACCGTTAATTTGGCACTGATCCCATTCCCTCGAACGATTAGTATCCCTGACTAAATCTGACTTTACGAAGCGATACATCACGGTTGATATCGTCTAAGAAAATCCACGCTTCTGTAAGACAACATAACGATCGTTTCGCGATATTCCCGCTTTTTTTTTTTCTTTTTACGAAATTTAGATTTACATGCACGTACATGGGCATACTTTATTTGGAAAAGTACTAGGAGGAATAAAATGAAAAAATATACGTATCATAACACGTGGCAAATACATACGAGCAAGCTAAACTATTTTACGAGCCACGTTCGCTCCGAACGCTCTTTATATCTGTCGAGTGTAAGGAAAGCCTACGGTTACATCGCCTTTTATACTCTGTAACCCGTTTGTGCTTATAAGCGAACTAATCTACACACATACACCATGCTGCCATGGCCACAAACGCTGGTACACATATTCTAACTGTACACGCGATACACGCTACGACTATAACGCGATATAAGTTTCGAACGAGCCAGCCTCTTCTCCATTACGTTTTGGAACATAACAAAAACCTGTAATTAATAGCTAGCTTTACGGTAGCTCGCGTTAAAATATTCGTTATAAAGCGTAACGAGACATTTTAGCGTACGTTTTATCCGCGCGTTGACCAAGGGAAGAATATAAAAATGGAGTATCGATCGAGAAAACTCCAACTAGGATAAGATAATTTTTATGTAAACGAAACTAAATAAGTAGGTATTAATTGGAATATCAAATTTCTCTCCGAAAATACATCGTATCCCGTTCCAAGTTTCACGTTTTTGATTTATTTTTCTTCAGACAGTCACCTTCCGCCAACCTGAACCACCTGTTACTGTGGTTTTGTCTGGTTACGTTATATCGGAAAATCAATAAAGCACGTTGAAGCGCGACAGCAGAGAAGAAAAATAAATACGCTTGGTTTGGGAAAAATTGATTTGTAAAAATGTCGTATAGCTAGAATAGAGCGCGCTGGATTGAAAGTCGTTCCGCTTTCCAACGAACCCTATAAAGGACGATTTCTACGAGACGAGGAGGGGGAAACGAACGACACCGATAGTATCGATACAATCGGATTCCTTAGAGCATGCCATATATTCCGTTCATGACTACGTGCACCCTGATATCCGTCCAGAATGGCACGTGAACTTACCTTCGTGGAGGCCATTTGCTTGGTGGACGACATTGGCTGGCCATTTGCCAGCAACGAATATCGCATAGCGGAGGAACGTCGAGCTGGAATCGTTGAATTACCGGCGAATGCCGGTTGCGATGATATTAGTACCTGTTTCACGATTTAATCGTAGACCTGGCGTTGCGTGTCCGTTTATTATCTGATCCTTGTAGCAACAAATAACGAAACAGTCGTGCGGTGGGCGTATCCTTGAGGTTAGATTAGGGACGCGAACTCATTCTGACGTGTCTATTTTCAGCACCTACGGAGTGTCGTCACTTTTCACGTGTCGCTTCCCTGTATCCTACAAATATACATTCTATGCATAGTAAATCTTAATTATAATCGTCTGGTGGCAAGTGTAAATATTCAATTACGAATGTTTCCTCAGCAGTGGATAATACAAAGGGATCGACGCTAGTTGACTCGGTGAGTTGACATACATACGATATAATTTGAAGCGACGCGATCGTCGGCATCGCCTTGCAGTTAATTAGCGAGAGGATCGCTTGTCACAATTGAAATCTCATTTCGGAAATTTTGCCAAACAATCGTTAGATTGTCCCAGAAGTTTCTTTCGTTTTATAAAGAAATAATAGATGCATTTTCCCTTTTATATTATTTTATTGAATTACGCGTGATTCGTTTTGATCTCTGTTAGTATAAAAACCACAACGTTCGACAGATCAGCCTCCACGTTTGTATAAAGATGCATTGCCGTAAAAGACACGTTTGCGAATGAAAGAAAGAAAACCTAATACGTCCAACGATTGTAATAAACAAGTGGAACGAGGAAGATCGTCTCGATCGTTGTGTCACGCTAAACTTTTATTGTAATTCGCGTTTATATATTTCTCGATGCGTCAAAGCTGCGCAAGCGGTATCATTATTTGCGAAGCAAACACTCTCGGGTGCATCGGTAGAAGTTTTAACGGCCCCGTCTAAAGACTGCATGTCGAGAAACGTATTTGTTTCGTGCTTGAAACAATACGAGTTGAACCACTCGTAAAGACACGAGAAGGAACAGTTCGAAGGGAGAAGAATAAACCTTGGGAAACGGTATGGAAGCGGGCCGTTTGCGTACCTTTCTTTCCGCTCTGCGCTGATGGAACATCGATTCACGTGTCGCATTAGAATGTCGGGAACACACGACGGCAGTCGCCTCTCCTTCCCTCTGCAAACCAACGAAAATCTCCACGAGAAAATATACCTCTCTTTGACTCGACGCCTTCGCTGCATAGACAAATGGTTTCTTGCACACTCTCTATCCGGAGACGTTTCTTTTTCCGTTCGTGCGCTCTCTTGTATCTCTTCCCTTTAGCACCGTATACCCGAGCATGGCGAATCTTCCTCGTTTGATGATACTTGGAATCGCTTCCTGGTAATACATCTCTCCTTCGATAGCAGTTGATATTCAATTTAACACACACTGCCCGAGGCTACTGCTTCGATCAATTATACGATAGTTTAATCCGCTACGCTTGGAAACCGAGCGATCAAACATAATCTGCATCATTTTGCAGATGTAGCTTGTTATATTAGAAAATCTGAATAGTATGATACGAAGAGTATGATCGATACGGATCGAAAGATACGGTACTCGATTCTATCCGGCAATTTAGTTGTTCTTAGGGCGGCACGTGAAATTACATTAAAATTGAACTTGAACGACAAAGGAGTGAGCTTGGCAAACGCGCGAAACGTTTTGCGAAAAATGAAACGAAATTCAATTGAAATTTCATAGATCCATTGCATAGCGCGACGGTGTATCTAAGGAATTAATCGTCACCGAAGAACCAATCTACTTTGCTAATCGAATGAAAATTGGACAGAAGCGATTCATCAGATCGAAGTAACGAGGCCGGTACTTTGGAACTATCGCTCGATGATACTCTAGGCGAGCAAAGATAGGAAGAGAGAGAGAGAGAGAGAGAGAGAGAGAGATAAAGATAGAGAAATAATGTGTGTATGAGGAAGGGGGTGAATAAGTGAAAACGAGAGAAAAGGAGAGAAAGAGTGTTGGACCGTTGGAACCACTGATACGAATCTATAGCCTTCTGTCTCTTTCTGTATTTCTCAAACTATCTCAGTCGATTGTTCGGCACAGAGCAGGCAAAGAAAAAGTCGGATTAAGAGGAAAAAAGGTCGAGCTTCGATCGATTGCGCCCCCAAGACACCGACGCGACGCGACCGTCCGACCTACTGAATGGGTTCTGCCTCTAGGATAGGTTCATTCCTTTCAGTATCATTTCGACTAACCGTAGATAAAATCGCATTTACGTTCAACCGCCTCTGTCCAAACGGAATGTACAGGCAACCGATTCTCAGCCAATGTGTGCAACCTATCTCTACTTGCTGGCGTTTCGATTCAGATTTTCTCCGAGACCAAACGCGTCTGATACAGCGTACATGTTCTATGTTTGCATACGTGTGTTTCGTTCGATTTCTTCTTGGGATGCAAATTGCCTTGCGCGTATCACTCTCCAATTACGATAATTAGTATCATGAATTTTTAGTTAATAACGCGCTACATCGTCGCACACGATCGAACAATCGACTCAATGGCTTCTTCTGGTTATTCAAATATTTTTCCTCTTTTTTTATAGTTACAAAATAAATAGTAAGCGTCAGAAGTGCAGAAAAAAATTAGTAGCATAGGACGAAATATCATAGTAAATGGAGGAGTAGAGAGAAATGGTTTACATAGAGGAAATCTCGTCATACCGAAGGTAGATATCGTTTGCAGAAAATAGAATTCAAGGGGACAACATTCCTCCTCGAATTCGATCGTTCTCTATTCCAGTACGAGGATTAATTTATAAATAATCGGTGTGTAAAGGTATTCGATCGAGGTATTCGAAAAATAAAATTTGCCAAATATCTGTAATTCTCGCAGGGCGGATATATTTTGCCCAAGTACGTTTTCAAACGTTCCATCCGCCACCGTGCCGTAGGAATTTTATGAATTTATATCAATCGTTCGAATGTCGAAATGATCAGGTTTTTTCAGAGTATTTCCAAAGTATGAAAGCAAACCGTATTTCGAAAATATGCTTCTTCGTACAATTCGCGAGCAAACATCTATAACGTTTCGCCGTATATGATGTTTTCTGTATGTTCGCCTAAAATTCTATTTCGTTTCGACCGTGAAATCCGGTTATTATGCGAGAATAAATAACGAAGCGTGCATTGAACCTGTGCATCGAAATGGTAAGTACGCACGATTGAATAAAAACGATAAAAAGTCGAGTAGATTATGCCAGTCTAAATTGCTAATCGATTTTCAAGCAACGTTATACGCGGTTCGATATTTATTATTACATCTATATAGGCAAGTAAATAGGCGTCGTTGATAGCTTGCTATAAATTCGTTCGACGCTTGAATCGTATAATACGATAGAAATTGCTACTCTATATTCCTAGCGTATTAACGCAGCCACCTTAAAACGCATGTGAGCGCGATAGCTATCATTAATGTTATTCGAATGTAATTTGCTAGTAATGAGATTTTAATTATACTTGTTATAAACGAGATACTTATAATTTTAGTTCGCTAACAAAACGTTTGATTAATTGGTCTCTATTTTGTCCGTAGTGGTTTTTGATTATGTACTTATACCGAGTTGATGGAGTTAACGGTACTTGATTAATTGTCTCGAGGACTCTTGCATCAACTGGTTTATCGTTTGAACGAAATAGTAAGAAAGGACGTACAATCGGTAATTCGATACAGCTATGGAAACTATAGGGTGACAAAATACCATGGTCCGAGATAAATCTGTGAAAACGTACATCGTATTGGGAAACTTAATGGAGGCGTGGCTTAGATCTCAATCCTTTGGTGATAAAATGGTTAAGTAGTAAAAGTAGATTCTTCGGTCTTTTCGTTCGTTTATTTAAATATTCGGTAGTTTCTACAAATTTTTGAAATTTTTTAATTGAAAAAATGTTCTTTGAGAGCTGTTCTATCTAGTAGTCCTTTCATCTTGTTCAGAGACGACAGAGAACGATGAAATCGTTGTGCTCTCTAAAAAATGTAGGTAAATTCCCGACACGATTTTCTGAAGATCATAAATTTTCCCTCCAACTCTATTTATGATTGCAATAATACGTACTTGGTGGGATAAAATTTTCCTTTGTAAAGTGTAATGAGGATACCCTCACAGACGATGATATATACTCTCTTGTCCATTTTTAGAACTTTCTTCCGTGCACTGAAACGGTCAATAATTTCCTCTTGATTTAATTTATCTTTTAATTTCATTAAGTTTTCATCTTCTCTGGGAAAATGATAAAAGCGGCCAGTGTCATTTTTATATGCACGACTGTAACAGCCTTACGTGCAGTGATATACAGCGGCCGGCATTAATATTCGGATATTCTTTAAAACAGAATAACTTTTTTAAAAATTGCACCGAACGACTTAAGCTCTTTTCCTTTTTCTTTCTGAGAAATTAAACGAATTAATTTACTCGATGACACGTAAAAATAGTTTTTGAAAAAATTGCAGCTGGTCGGAATCGCGGAGAAAATAGAGCGAAGGTGGCTTCTTGCAACCTTCTTATCCGAATCTCTAACGAAAATTTAAACAGTGCGTTTTGTAGATTTATGTTAGTTATACACGAGCTGGAAAATCATCGAGATCTGTTCTTGTTGCTATGGACTATAAACGTTTAAAACGTTGCTTGCCACTCGTTCCTCCACGAAACGATTTCGATGAGATTCTCAGCATGTATATAACTGTCTTTGAACAAGTCTTTAAAATGTATTGTTTAAGTTATTATTACCCGTACCAGATAAGAAATGATAAAAAATGATTTTCTTCATAATTCCGGCCGATTGGAACTTTTTCTCAAATAAATGTTACACGTTGGTAATTAAATTTGCAATTTCGTTTAATCAATCAGCCTGTCTGCCAGCTATACTCGCGTTACCTGAATTCTAGACCAAGAGTTCATGTAGATTCCTAATAAACGAAGCACGTCCTAAAGTAACTTTCTACCGAAGAGTTGCTCTTGACAGATCTCATGTCCTGTCTGTGCTTGAAACTTCTTTGCGAACTTTACTCAAGTTTCTACTTTTGTATCTTTTTGTTTCAGGCTTTTCCCATGCTTATCTTGTTATATCTGTTTCTCCTTTTACGCTTTCAATCCTTGTCCCCTTTTTTTTTATTATTATTATTTACCTCTTTTACGATATAATACGTTATTTCTAATCGTGCGTTTCTTGTTTCGTGTTAGTATATTAGTATTCGAACAAAGGATATTATGTCGGTGAGAGGTGCCGTGGCTTTCAGGAACGCGTTCTATCGTGGCGGATGTTCCTGTACGCGCGTTCGCTTTGAACAAAGAAATGATGTCATCGTGGCCAGAGACAAAGCCACGCGTACGTATATCTGCCAACGCCATAAATACACCCCCAAATCAGGGTAAAAGTTAGCCGACAATCGCCACGAGCTTTGATTCGAGAGCTATGAACGTTCGAGCTTGGTATTCGTGACGCGTCCGAACGAGTTTGCCACGACTCTAGTCATTACATGAAAAATAAATCTGGTACTTGGTCTAATTCCAGCGACGATAAGTTATTTAATTAATTGTATAGGGCATCGATAATGTGCATTATAGAAGATGGAAGGTATCGCGCTAACAGGAGGCAAAGTCTTTCAACGAGAAGAAAGGGAAGAAATGAAAAGGAGAAGGTAACAACTTCGATCCATCTGCATTGTATAATATTAAAATGTATCGCTATTGTTTCGGTATCTTTCGACCACCCATTTCTCTCACGAAGAAGCAATCTCTAAAGAAATAATCCATCATGTCGAAGAATGTGCTTGTCAAAGTATAGTTTTCTGTTTCAATTCCATTCTCTCGACATCTCGATATATTGCACGTAAATGTCTGAATCTCAAAGTTTCGAATTCAATCTTCGGCAAGCGTAGGTAAATCGATCAACTAACTGTGGAAACCGTAAAACAGGGTAAGCGTGGAACCGTGATTTTAGAACTCGATGGAAACGACAGTACACAAAGAAGCGTTCCATTAAGGTTTTTACTTCGAACCAAGCAGATTCTTTAACTACTTTTAAACATAAAATCGATGTTTTGTCGTTCGTCTACTTTTTTCTCTCTATTTCTTTCTTTCCTTTTTTCTTTTTTTCTTTTTTTCTTCTCCAAAAGGCATTAATCTCTATAGCGTTATTGTGCATAGAATCGAAACAGATTCCAATTATTAAGCTGCTTTAATTACGAGTATAAAGCGAGGAACATGATATTTAATAAAAGATCTTGTTCGTAATTATCTACACGGAACTATTTAAAAATTTACGATGGTCGGGGGAAAACGGATTCAAACAATAGAGAGAAATAAACGTCATCGAATCGCGTATTAAATTGCGTATTTCAATTTTATGGTTCGTTATTGACGTAATCCTTCAAACTAATAGCGAAAATTGGAATGAAAAGCTCGCCCCAGAATTCTTGTTTTTATCGTTTCTATTCAAAGACTCTCGCAATTTCTTGAGAATAATTGTTCGTGTCTGATCGCTTGTTTATTAAGCGGAAGTCGATACATTTTTCAATAAACCAGCCGTAAATAACTCGAATAGCTGCGCTATTAAAATGCAACATATTTATTTTAACCTTTATGACGCTAATCATCAAGTGATTTAATACATACGTTGTTGAATTATAATTTATTTTCATTTAACAGTCGATTCATGTCGATTTTTCGTATTCGCGTATTAATTATCGTGGAAATGAAAATTTTGACTGATATTAAGCTGTTATACGGTCTTATTTGTATATGTGACGCATTGTGAAAGAACCAATCACAGCCGTATTCCTTTGCTTAATCGTTAATTCATCTCCCCAGTCTTCTATTATAGTTTCTTTGCCCCTTTGTCGTCCCGTTGATCATTTTCCAGCTCTGAAAATACCGATCATTCGATTCTCCCTGTAGTTTAGCGTTTTAGTTCAAATAATTTTGCATTGCTTTGCCTTGGTTTTCGCAAAATACATTGCTCTTACTATTATTATTAAATACCCCGTAGTCAAACTATCGCTATTGTTATCATTATTCCTTAATACGTAATTCTATATTTAACAACTATTTCGCTGAAAATTATATTTTAATTCGTCACAAAACGTCGTGATTTATTATACGCAATTTGACAATTTCTCGTAAAATCTCATAAAACGAACGAAATTTAATCAACGATACAAAAATAAATCATTCGCCTGTTAAATCATTCGTCGAATTTGCCGAATCCGTCGAACAAGTTGAGTGCACTAGTGCTACAGAAATAACAGAAACTGCGTTCGATTTAAGCTAGCGAAGCTACATAACGGAATAGCAAACGATGTTTTATGGCAGTGGTTTTCAAATCTACCGATATATATGTACCGGTATGCGAGAGATATACTCATCCGCTTTTACCATGCCATGATCTTCAGAATAATCTATCGCGTTAAGAAGTGTCTCTAAATTTTGAAAAACGTCAACCGTTGCGCTTGCAACTTTATTCCAATGGCGGCGAGTCGGTGCTTCCTTTGGTCGAAACTCGGAAATAAATGGAAATATGTAAGAAGATGCGTTAAAATTTCATAGGATGTAATGGGATGAGAAGCTACTGGCGGAAACGTTGCCTTTTAAAGCTCGTGTTGCAGCAATTGCAGGGAATACCGGTGTCTTTATTAACATTTCTTTGAATGGAATCCGCGGATATTTGACTTTCTTACACCTTACAAACAATGTTTTTGACATTAGTCCCGCATTGCCACGCTCGTATGCACATCGTTCATTCGTACACGCTCGTACCGTAATATAGGATGGGCAAAAAGCTGGGGGCATAGAATATGGAACGTTATATTCGCCGGAGGCATTGTTGGCCGACTAAAAAATCCAATAAATTCCCTGGCTATTATTATCATTAATGGCATGTACCGATCTCCGAGAGCTTTTAATAAAATTTTATTATAGAGAGGCCGGCTGAATCAACGTGGTTTCATAATTTGGCTATTGCAAAAGGTTAATTAAGAATTTACACGGTAAATATAGGATAATTTTCTACGGTATTGCCATTTAAATCGTACGAATTCCGTTAACAGCGAAAGTCGTTGTACCTCGTTTATTTCTCCGATCAAATTCCAGACGCGAACATCGTGCAAATGGAATATTTTTCAGGGTCAGATCGATGTATCGTAAGCGTAGAAATATCTATTGCACGTTATACGCGTATAATTTAACGATCGAAAGTAAAGCAAAACAAAGGAGCGTTAATGCTCGCGAACGTCGGACAAAGTCTGTATGAAATGAGTTAAATAAAATTATATACTTCGTAACGATCATTTACGTTTTTAGCTCGAACGTTGATAGACAGGTTGCATGAAAATTTCGTTACGTCGGATGCTGCGATATTTCATGAGCTTTTTTTTTTCTTTGTGACAGCGTTTAAATCGTCGCGACACCTTCCAAAAACATACGAAAGAAAATGAAAAAGAGATTACGCCATGAAATACCACTGGTCGTCGTTCGGTTCGACGATATTGCGTTCACATCGTATATAACGAAGAAGCCAGGTGATTTCGATCTTTGTAGCTGTTGCATACGTGCAACAGTTCTTTAATCGTTTATCGTTTAATCCACATACGATCACAGAGGTCAATTTATCGGAATATTGGAATTTCTCGCTAACAACTGGCATGAAATTTCATTACGTACAGTAATCGGAGTCATTGTCCGATGATGCTTCGTAAAATCGGGAAAACAATTACATCAGAGAACATCTCAATTTCTGTATTCCGTATCAAATCGCGACGCCAAAGGTGGCATCGGTAACTAGCTGATAATTGCAAATTGCTAAGCGTTCCACAATACGAGATCGATACTCCTTCGTGCATTCAATATCAATTCTATTTCACGACAAACTACGTGAGATTACGCTATGTTCGAATGGTTCCAGATAGGCAAAAGGCTTTGATATCCTCTAATGGATTTTTGCAATCAAGCAGATTTAATCTACGACTTTTCTCGGCAACGTCGTATTCTTCTTCTTTTACGAACAGTACGAAATAACCTGGCAGACACGTGTCAGCCTCGAAGATCATCGAGTCCCCTGTCGATTAGGCTGGCCTACATCCATCCGCAGACTTTTTTCAGGCCACAGACATACCTTAATCGATTTTTAAACGTCGATAAGTAACGAACAAAACTTGAAACGCAATTTCTTTATCCTTCGTCTCTGTCTTATCGTAGATTATATCAGGGGCTGTTAAATTTCCTACTCATATCTCTTGCCTGACACTCTGTATCTTTAAGATCTACAGAAATGTCGTTCAAAGCAAACGACATTATCGAATTCTTTATATAAATAAAAGATCCAATTATAGGATCCTATAAAATTTGATATTCTTATAAAATATTTCCAACAACGAAATAACGAATAATTAGACGAACTGCGAATAATTAATAAGAATTAGCTGAACATCGAGAAAACTCGTTACGATGCATCACCGTTGCCAGGTTTAGCACAGAATTTTCGATGCGTGTCGCGAAAGTTTAGGAGCCGAGCTCCGGAAATAAATCTTAGTCGCTGAAGTTGGATGCACGGTAAATAAAGTTTCCTTCGGATAGCAGATTATAGAAAATTTCATTATTAATCGCATTAGATGCATCCGATAAAATACAGTATATTTCCATCTGTGCGGAGCACAGATTTCAAACACCTTATTCGCAAAGACGCGAGCTCGTACGTTTCTTTCGTTGCTATAATTAAATCCTCGAAGATCTTTAGTCGCTTACAGCGTTCTTTTCAAGCTGTTCGCTTTTCTCCGACTACCCTTTGCTTAGCTTTAATTACAATGAAATGCTTGTATTTATCAGGCGTCTCCTTTGCCATGGCAAATTGAAAAAGTTGCAGGAAGGTTTTTCATTCGAGTAGGATTAGGAGATTCGCGTGGACGCAACGTCCACTACTTAAAAATCGTCATTCTTATTTGCAACCGATACTCAATTATATCCGACGTTCGTTTCAATGGACAAAGTTTCTCGTAAATCGAGACTCGTGATCGTTTCGTTTTCGTGGAAACAGAAATGTAATTAGGTTTTGGAGCGTGAGACTACTCTTATCGTAGCTGCTAGCTGCTGACGCTAAAACCCTTTTTCTCTTGCGTTTATCGTCGATTCGTTGTTCGTCAAAATTGTTCGTTCGTTCGTTCGTTCCACGTAATTGAGATCCTTTACTTCCAATTGCTTCGTCTCTCCGTTCTCGTACCGATATCCGTATTTAAAGGTTGTAATCGGTTCGAGTCGCTTTCATCCTTGATCGATCGCGTAGCAGAACGTTCTGCCCATCGATTCCTTTCAAACCACGATACTCTAACGTTTATCGCACGAGCCCCCGTTTATTTGAATTTCGTTCGTAATCCTTTACTACTTTGCTTCTTTCAATCGCATCTTTTCTTCGTTAATTTTAACGTTCATCCGCATTAGTAACTGGCCGAATAATTAATAGCTGACACGTTTAGAAGAAGCTTCAGAATATCGGGCAACGCTCACAAATGTCAAAAATACGATGTTCTCTTTGTAAGGATAAACGGAAGAAAGTCAGCTATCGTCGAATAGAACGCTTTAACAGACGCGACGATATTTCGTACGTTGAACGCAAATTGAACAGAGAATTGGAAACGAAAGATACTTAGTCGGACTATGTGGAAACTGCACCTTCGTGAACTCGTCGTCCCGAAACAAATTCGAAACCCTTAAAAACAATTGTTCTGCTCGCGTGACATTTCACTGTCCTACATTTGGAAACTCCTGGGAATTCGTCTTGTTCCTTTAGAGATTGAATCTGGGACAGCTGGTTCATTTTCCGCGAAGGAAAAGCGTTCTCTGTCTTTTTCTCTTTTTCCTCTCTACTCTCTGGTTTATCGCTTTATAGCGTCGCTGTTGGATAGTACATCTTTGAGAAGTCCCTCGAGTTACGAACTTCGCGCGCCAACTCTACGGCCATAAACAGTGTATGAATATGCGTATACAAATACAAACGGAAAAGGTAAAAATTCGAGTCAAAGTTGTACACGAACGATAATTCAAGGAAATAACGGATTTACAATTTTAGAAGTAATTGCGTTTCCCTTGCGAGATTGAAAGTTTCCGATAGCACGGTCGAAGAAAAAAATCATCGATGACGCGTTTGTTCACACGTCCGTTTGTAATCGACAGAGAATAACACAACAACAAATGTTTTGATGTATGTACACGACAGGATAAATTTATCGCGGAATACAAATAATGGAAAAAGCTTCATTCACGCGCAATTATGACGCAGCCAGCTCGATTTAAAAAGAAAATTCGATTTACCGATATTCCATCAAAATGCTACGTTTCCAGCAGCATAATTTTTCTATGAAATGCAAACCGTGTAACCGTGTTATTTAGGGTTTCGTTGAAAGCCGCACGACGATGTCTCGTTACCACCACGCCAATACGATCGCACAATGATTTTTAATTATGAAATAAAGTTGCTGGCCGCATCGTAATTGCAAATACAAATGCGGATAGCGGAACGCAATTTCGAATTACGAAATAACGTGGAACGCGGTAGTAATGGTAAACTACAATGTAATCTAAAAAATACGTTGTAACCTTACCTTTATCGTTATTTCGAAAGCTCATTTCCAAGTGCAAATACAAACGTTATATAATATAGAATATATTGTAGAATAATATACAGAGAAACAGTTTATCACGTAATGAGAGGAGAAACACACGTAGGAAGCTAATCCGTTTCGCATTATCTTTTGTACATGCGAACGTTATACGTACGTACGCGGGTGTGTTTGCGCGTGTACACGTTCGAATACCAGTGATATCTACTCGAATATTTCTTCAAAGGAATATCTGAATCTGATTCAAACTGATTAAGAAACTAATTAAAAATTCTATAAACCTACATAATTTAAAAAAAAAAAATATGAATGTTCTCGAGACGGGCTTCTTACACTCGTATTGCCAATATGAGAATGAAACACAATTTCCCAAAAGTTCCATCCTTCTCTCTCTGTCTCTCTGGTTCCTCCTCTCGTATTAGTGGTCAGTTTGCAGATATCAAACTAAAGCATATACAAATTGTATGTGTATATTTATTGCTTTTAATATTTATTTCACCTGAAATATGTATGCAGCTTAATTGATTCTGTTAATAATATGTCAAAGTATCGCAGAAAATATCGCGCGTTTCAAGAGTTTTATTTATCGAGATGAAGCGTTCGGTCGAAACGCATATAATTCAAATATATATTTCAACGTTCTACGAAATAATTATTATTTTTAAATGAAAATCATCGCATCTGTAAATTAAACGAATATCGTAAAAATTTTCGAATATGTCTATCGGCAAATGTAACGCGCTTCGACGAAACAAATCCAAAAACGATACCTGCCACTGTTAAATTCGGTTAGATTCGTCGAAATGGAACGCGACTAGCAACGACTCTAGAAACGCCTCTTAAGTCGCTGATAAATGCGCAGACATGCAACGGGTGTGCAGGAGCAGGTGGAAACAAGGAACGTCGCGGAATTTATGATGACATCGATCACCAGCGTATAGAAGTGACTATAAATGTTCATACTAGTGTATCACACGTGCGAGTGCACCGTGCGATTGCTTATCAGTCATTTGAAATTCGAATTAATAGCGCGGTCCCTGTGTTTGCTGTGTCTACAAATACGTTGCGCTATCGAGCGATACAAAGTTCAAGCGAGTACGTCGCGATTCTCAGCGCTAAAAAAAAAAAAAAGAAAAAAAAACGTAGAATAAGATTTTTTTAATTCTCGGCATATTTTTCGAGAAAATGGAATTTGAAAATTTTTACGTACGTACTAGGCAGATTCTTCGTTGAACACGTTCGAACGCTATTCCCTTGAATATCAAGTTTTATTACGATTTTCTACGATTCACTACGATAAGATTTTTAAAACGGAGATGCTACGAATGATAAAACGCAACGTAAATGAAACGTTTGAAACCATTAGGAGCGAGATGAAATTAGGTTTCGATATCAAGTAACAAGTTTTACTCTTTCGCTTGGGAAAGCTATCGCTCTTTTCCCTCGATATTCGATATCACAAATCTAAAGTTTAATTTACGAGACGAGAAGTTCCGAATGTAAAATACAGATAGGAACTTTAACGCGGAAAGCATAGCTATGCGAATGACCTAAATAACGTCGCACTTTACCGGATCATTACTAAAACCGTACAAATTACTACGAAGTAGAAATAGAGGAAAGAGTAAATTAAAAATGTTCTCCGTTCAAAAGTGGTAGCAGCAAAGTCCATAAAATATCGTGGTAACAGTTTATACTTCGTTAAGGAAAATGTATATATCATCCTGTTGGATTGCTTCCATTAACGAGGCGAAAGTACACAAGAAGAGACCCGTAAAACGCGAAAACTCCTCGTTGGTTTTCCATGGCAGATAACGGTAGAAACCGATCGAACGCTCTCGCGAACACTTCTGGTTAAAAGAACCATTTATTATCCAGTGGTACCCACTGACGTTTCTGGCTGATTTAAGAAATATCAATATGGAAAACGTACCTCCGGAAACTGAATTCACACGACTAGTCCAGTTCAAACGATCAAATATTACCTCATACGCATTTTTCATTTGCGATGAAAGATAAAAATTGTTCTCATACGCACGCGCTACGTTTGAAAAATTCAACTCGACTTTGTTATTCTAAACGGAACGTTTCGTTCTGTTCCCGCTAGAGTGTTGCTTCATTGCGACCAGTCGTATCGGTGATATCGAATTTCTATCGAAATTATAACCGTTCGAATCAGGAAACGAGAAATTTTCATAAAAAGATCGCGAATGTTGCCTTTCTTCGTTACGTTTAATCGTGCCGGCGAGTTCGTGAATCGGCGTACACGTTAATGCTTTCTATTTGGAAATTTCATAGAACAGACTTTGATATTTCCTTATGGATTTCCGTGAATACGAAAGTTTCACGTTTAATCTTACTTAGATTCTTAGAATCTTCGTAGAAAGTGTCAGACGGCATGGTCTACGCTCTGCGGCACCGAATATCATAGTCTTCATCCCCGTGACTCGTAGCTTGTACGGGATACGCTTCGTATGTCGCGTTGAGTTTAAGGATCACCTTCGTCGCTCGAGCTGCGCTAGATTCGCAGTTCGAGTTCGGTTTGCCGGGTCACCGTGATATTTTTGCGTTTCCGATTTTTAAACGTTAAAAACCGATACACGATATCTCAAGCGATATTTTGATGCTGCAGAACTATACATAGTAAGCATCGCATAATACATATAGTCGTAGGATATTCCGTGATTTGATTGATTGTACTGGGAAACCATGTATTTTTAAAAGTATACATATATTTGAAATTCAATACTGTATTTTATTTGTATTTGTATTTTATTAGCAAGTATCATCCTTTATAGGCGAATGCATAACCGGGATATTGATATTATTACGAAAATAAATATCAGCACGATGTTGATATTGTTACGAATTAGTAATACGAGACAGATACCTACGTAGTGTCGAACTTAACATAAAGTTCGAACAAAAGTAGTAAATACGAATTGGAGAGTTTTATTCGTATGAAACAATTTACGCGAGCGAAACATATTTGGCGGTAATATTTCGGAACGTTATTCGTTTCGGCATAGGATGCTTCTCGTTGCAAAAGACGAGGAAATAGTTTCATTGAAAACGTAACCAGAATACTTTGTGGTTGAATAACTATGTAGGAGCGTACCACGAGAAGCGCTCCGTGGAGCTTTAAAACATAAAGCGCTACCTAAAGAACAAAGTTCTTGGTTTCGCCGCGAAATGTGTCGTTTCGAAACGATCTGAATAAATCTTATTTAATTTCAGAATCAAATAAAACTTCCTGTTTATGCGCGATATATTATTCTATCGCTATATGTAATCCGTTACAACTCGGGGAAAATATTTTCTCGTGTTTCTGTACCTTTCGGTTAGTCCGGCTGGAATACCCACGCAAGATGAAGAAAATCTACTCTCACTGTTTATCGACTACGCTTCCTACATTTTCATGGTTATACGATATTTGTTCGATATTCCCGCAAACAAGAAAATTCTTTTGAACCAGCACGGTGGCGGTATCACGAAGAAGCTGCGCCTTTGAAAGCGTTCGATGGATCTGCTGATTTTTTAAAAAAACGCGACGGAATTCAATTCACCGACGACAACGAGGAATTACGAAACACTGAGAGAAAGACAGACGGAGAGTAAACAGGAGAGGGTGAAAGAGTATACCTACTCGTAATACGTTATACTCGTGGCTTCTTGAGCCGTAGTCCTTTAGTCGTTGCGCGGGTGTTTCGCGAAAGAACAGGAACCAAGTTAAGACGTCGAGTTCGACTCGAAAAAAGTTTTCGCATTACGGCAAGCACTTGCGCCAAGCACTGCGACAGATTCCAATTTAAACGTGTTCCGCAAACGTGAATCTTCATATTTTCGTTAGAGACCCGTTTTTCGCCTGATAAATGCGCTCTGCTCTTACGTTTTCCGATTTATCGCGACCTACAACTCGCTCGAAACGTTATCGATCTGACTGTCGTAATACACGGCGGCTAACGTTTCGCCTTGTTATATATTTATATTGTTATTATACATCTGTGGTTTTGAATTCAGGCAATATCCTGATTGGCCACGACGTAAGTAAAATATCGTTGAAATGGAAATGGCATTTACGAACCTCGAGAATAGTAGTTTGGTTCTGTTGAATTTATTTCCTAAGTCTTCTCTCTTCTCTCACGTCGCTTTTCCGATATTTTGAATATCTCTTTCTTTCAAGATGTATTCTCATGCAAAACCTACATAGATAGGCATGTACATGAACGCATGTACATAAGTAAGTCACCGATGTTCTAGATTCTAGAGGATGATCCAGTGAGAAATAAAATTGCATAATTCGGAAAGACAGACCTTGTGACGCGGATGCTTCCTCTCGGACTATTTTGTTCTTGAAAGAGAATCTTTTATTTATTTACGTTTCTATCTTTTACGTGTACATGATATATGCATTGATATTAGACGCAACTATTTGCTACTTTAGCTTACGGTAGAAACGAAATGCACTTTAAAATCTGTATTGCAACAGACACGTATCTATGATATATGTTAAGCGATCGAATTTTTTTACGGCGATATAAAGTTGCGTAAGGTTATTGTTTCGCCGTTGTAAAAGATCGATGTGAAGAAGAATGGAACTGGTCCAATTCGTTGTTGCTTAAACGTTTTTCCTGAAACGCGCTCGAAAGGGTACGCCGCTGATCTTGAAAGCCTCGGGGCGAGTTTCATAATTTGAGGCTACACCGGTGGTTGTCAGATGATAAATTTCGTTGAAAGGCTGAAAGATGTCTCGTAGGGAAATCTGTGATGGCGGAACTGATCGTACGACTCGATTGCTTAACTCTCCGTGCGGATAAGTCTTATTGTATAACGATATAACGTCACAGGAGTTTACGAACAACTTTTCTACTACGTTATATGCAAGTTTAAACTTGTATAACGAAAACAAGATTTGAGTTTGATCCATGATTCACTCTGATACTCTATTCCCTATTCTATGTTAACGCGATTCGGCCACTTTCGAATATCGAAATCCACCACCGAATGTAATAACAAAGTTAAAACGTCGCTTCGATTTGACTGGATGCAACGTGTACGATCGCCAAGGGATCTCTCTTTTCGTTTCAACTTTTCACGATGAAGGTACAAGCAACGACAATCGAGAATCCTGTTGCTCGCGTTTAATTTTGAAAAAGCGAACGACTCGAGTAAATTTCGCTACATCTCTCGTAATACCGAAAGCTAAAACCGAATTTAAACGGAAGCTCGAAACGATAGAAAATTTGCGTCTTTACGTATTACACTTAGGACACGGAGAAAATTAACGACCAAGGTGTTTCTTCTTTAGCGTTATATCTTCACGAAGGAAAAAATAAAAGAAAAAAGAGAAGAGGAACGAGAAATAAAAGAATTCTACCATTCTCGTTCTTACTTTTATGAAGTGACAATAGTAAAATAATAAAAGAACTATCTCTGCTGGTGTTTTATTCCCGCGCAGTAAAAGAAACGAAACGACGAAAAGTCTTCTTCACTCGGCGTTTCACTTTTACAGGAAACGAGGGAGCATCGTTTCTAAGGTTATATAGATCGTCTCTCGTATAGCGCGGACCGTTCTGCGCGATTTACGTAACCCGGTTCTTATTTACTATCGAAGAAAGGCGCGTTCGTTTGAATAAACACACTCGTTAATCGCGCCAACTTACATTCATCAACTCCAAAAAGATCGGACGAAGCGCTCACGGTTGCTCTTTCAGGAGTTGCAACTTTTTCATGCGGCGGAGGCCAGCAAACTCTTCCACGGTAACAAGGCGTGTTTAGCAAGTCAACGCGTTAAGTTTTAACGTAAGATTAATGGAAACTTAGGTAAACGTGGCTTCCAAAATACGTATAGAGACTTATACCTGAAACGTTCGCGTTTCACAATACGAGCATCGTGAAAGAATAACATCGTAAGAGAAGACGAGTCAGATCGTTAGACGAATCTCTAGTTATCTACTATATCCTATAGCCAATAGTCGGTCTTTAGAGCTGAGAGTTCAATTTATCCTCGTGCTTCGAGGCTAACGTGTGCCAGACGTGGTTATCAAGATACGAAGGAACTAACTCGTCTCGATTTATCAAAGAATCGTTTAGCAGTGTTTTCTGGCTGAATCTTCGTCTACCGTCCGATACAGTTTGAAATTTAATTTAAGATCGGACACCGACGATCTTATCGCATCGAACACCGAGGAATATTCTTTTCGTAGAAGTAACCTCCACGGAGGAAAATTAGAAGACAGAATGGAAATGAGTCGTTCGTTTATCATCGTTAAATCGAGTCGAAGAAGTTTTATTTCCCTAGTTTAATACATTTTTGATAATTACCCGAAGGGGATAAAATCTCTAATTACACGTTAATTAACAGAGAAATCGATGACGTACGTCGGATGTACTCGTACCTCGAGGCTTGAGAAATTTACTTGGTCGAGTTAGCGTCGAAATGAGCGAACGAGTTACTGGCGAGATTTTCAACGACGTAATAACAGACGTCGACGAAGTGGAACAGCAGATTTGTGACGTATTTGTAAAAATGACATTAGCGTGGAAGATATCGTATCGCGAGGAGGTTTGTGTAGAAAAAAGGAAGCTAGAGAATGCGTGGAGTGCACTACTTCCGGTATGTGCTAACTTTCAGAACGAGCAAGGCGTGATGTCGAGGACACGAGCCACTCGGATTTCAGTAAGAGGTTTCGCATTTCATTCTCACTTACCGTTAGCAACAGTGCAACGAGACATTTCGAGGATGTTTTCCTACCTTCTTTCTTACATTCTCTTTAAACATTATTAAATACACCCGCGTGGTCTGTTATGTCTTCGGTTTGAGGAACATACATCGCCTTCAAACGTACGAGCCACTATCTATAAATACAACGAGCGTTGACAACAAAACAGAAGTAAACTGCGAGAATGTTGTACCGAAGAAGAAGGTGGAACAATAGTGCGAGATTAAAGAAAAGAAAAGTGTATATTTCAGCCTGGCTCTGCTAGACTCATCAGCAAAGATAACCTAGAAACGTAAAACACTATCAAACCTTCTGTAACAGGCGAGTGGTTTATTGGTGGATATACGTGTACAATATCGTTGTGTGTTTCTGCGTGTTTATCGTTCGTTATTTTTAGTTATATCGCGTTATTTCATCGCGTGAACAATAGCAATTAATTAAACGGTAGGGAATTGAATTGATCGACAATTCCAACAAATTCATTCTGTTGGAGACTCCAGACGCGATTATTCGTTGCTGCTATTAAATTAATTGCTTTCGTTTCGTTGTGCGCAATATGATAAACAAAGATAGATGCAACAAGCAGTAGTCTACAGCGAGATCCGTCCGCGTTTACCACGAACAAACGTTTTAAATATATTTTACAAAGACTCGTATTGCCTTCTCCGATAAAACAAGAAAGTTTCTCTTTTCTGGCGAGTACCGAGAGACTGACGTAGATTATCTCTCGGTGGAATTAATATATTACGATGTGTACGTGTAGGTTCGATGGAAATAATAACGTAACAGTTATCGAAGCAGCGTTGTGTTACAATTAATGAAATAACGAAGCACGCGAAAGAACCTAATTCTTCTCTATTATATTATTTATTCGTTGCAAATATTTCATAACAGACATTGTAGAAACAATCACGTCGCGCAAAACGCAAGCGTCTCGTTTTTAATTTCTCAATTAGAAGCAGGAAAAGGCTTGGTTCGTTATCTGTAAAAACCTTTGTTGCAAACCAGAACGCTTCGATATGTAAAAATTCTTACAGCCGATAATTGTATTATGCTCGTTGCTGTTCTGACGACGCGGCATATCCATGGAATATCCATCGCGTTCTCGGTAATTCCGATCGCAACCATCGAGGGACAATACCGTGCCTCCAAGATAATTGTAACTTGGCGAAACAAAGATGAAAACCGATGCGATGGCTCCTTTAAATCCCGACTTTCCTCGTTAAATATTCTACAGATGTTAAAACATTTCTGGCATAGTTCGTCACACAAAAGCATCCCGTGAACCTCCACTGCCGATGCCGATGCTTTTCTTCCGAACTATCTGTCGGCGAGGAAACGGAAGCTAGGTGTTGGTAGAAGTTGGTACAAAAAGAACCGAGCGCGATTCAACGAACGGCGCCTATCGACGAGTGGTTCGTTTCAAGCCATTAGCAAGCACCTCAAGTTTTTTCCAAAGCATTCCAAAACCAAAGTTCAGATAGAACAAAGAAGGTTAACGAACTCCTCCTTTGCAGCTACCATCTCGAGACGACTTCCGTTTTAATGAATCTGTATAAATATTCTCGAGCTGTGCCCTCAACAGGCGACCTTTATTATCCCTTCCACGCCTCTCGACTTTCGGCTCGCTGACCACTGAGCCTTCTTTTGCCAATCGGCCGCGAATTCTCAGCAATAAGATGCGTAGCGTTCAACTTACAACATAATTCATGAAACATAAGGAAACATTTATGCTTCCTTCGACCGACGACCGCTACCATCCCTTCCACGCCTCCTCGGTCTTTGGTCAGTAAGCCTTCCAAGAATTGTCTCGCTAGCTGACCGCGAACGCCCAAGAGTACAACTTATAATACGTGAAAATAAGAAATACGAATGTTTCCTTATTTTAAACTACTAAAGAAATAACATAATTTCATCCGCGTTTTAAAGCGTCTTTGGCCTGTGGCCCGTGTCGTGCAGACAGGAGCCCGTTTTTTTTTTCACAGATTCTCCAGCGATTTCTCATTAATATAGCGAGAAATTCGCGTTCACGCCGATAATAATTTATTTGTTCGCACATAGTTGGATAGAGAGGACGCATGGCCATTACGACGCAGTTGAAACAATTTTTTTTTTTAATAGATTTACAAGCGAAATAAATTCATTGTACAATGCAACTAACAAATATCGCATAAAGTATTAGTTGTCAACTATTTATTTATTATTTATATATTGTATCACTTTACCGTAAGCTACGTGTATGCATCTTTGTAACACGTTCGGTTTACTTTGTTTTACCTTATTCCGCGAATATACGTATAATGCCCCGTTTATTATAAAAATACCGTTCTTCGTTTTATCCCAGCCATAAATTAAGTTATAAACGACTGTATCATTTCTGCGACGTTATTATTCATCGATACGTTACAGTTTGTTGGGTAAAAAGTCTATTATCAGGTTATACTATCGAAATTAAGCTGAAATTTCTTATTGTTGTTTTATCAAACACGCTTTATTGGATCTTGTGTTATCGTTAATCATTTAAGGCGGTTCGTCAAACGTGCAACTTTGTCGAATAATTCGAGATCTTAATAACATCGTCGCGTTTATGAAAAATCGACCTGCAAGTTACGAGGTTCTGACGCGAGAAACTTCATAAAATTTCCAACTTTACTGAGGCGTGTAAAGAAACCCTTGGAGATATAACGACACGGTATTTCAGTGAAAACATCATTAGCCGGAAATAAAGTCGTTACGGCGCGGCGGTCATAGTAGTCTGAGAAATAGAATATAAAGTTACGTTTGCTTTGAATTTTAACCCGTGAATATTTCGTTTAATAAATTTACGTCGCCGAAGAGAAATATTTAACGATGCTGCTTGTTCTTAGTTATTTCGATCACGATTAATTTTCATTTTTATCGACCAAACAAATTGACAAATTGACAAATCGATCGAATCGGTAAAATCCAGTTTACTGAGAAGAGAAATATTGCTCCGTATGGAATATGATTACCGTTACAAAGACAATAAATAAACGGGGAATAGAAAAACATATCTGTTATTTTGAAGCAGAAAAATATTTGAAGGTTGGTTTAGGAACTGCGTAAATACGCGGAAACTAATAAAAGTTGAGAAACGATGTCGAAGCCACGGTGGGAAACGTTAAAATGGTGATCGATTATTTGAAAATCACAGGTTGTAGAAACGCAGTGGTATATTTTGTTGTCGTTATCGCTTCGATCGCAGCAACATGACGATCGAACCGATTCGAAGCAGTAACGGGTGGCGTTCGATGCGCTGTACGCGTTTCTCGCGTTCGCTCGAACATAAAAACTCGATGACGATATTGATCAAAAGGGAAGTATTTTTTCGCATGTCGCGTGTTCCGGTAGAGCGCGACACCAATTACGATCCTTTTTACACGAGTTTATCGACCGCCTAGTGCTCGAATATCTTATGACTGGACGTTTCGTGTAACGTGGCTCTCTAGCAAAAAGCTAACAGCGAGAGCAGTACGACGAACAAACTGAGTGACAGGTGAAAAAGCCAACCATTAGAGGACCCTTGAACGCGAACACGCGATTCTGTCGCAATGCCGGCTATACGACCGATTAATTATCGATTCAAATTTTAGTTGCGTCCGATAAATCATGCCGCAGCTGCGCGTGCACTTGAATCCGTTTCTATAATTTCGTTCCAACGAATTTTGGACGTTCAAAAGCAAGGAAACGCTGCTTCTGGCTAGTCTGCAAACCATTTTCACGAACGATCGAACGAATGTTTCGTTAATAACGAATTTTATCGTTCTCCGCGATTTATATGTATTCCTGTGTGAAGGGGACTTTTCAATTCGTTCGAGTATCGTGCAAAAAATTGTCCAATTTTTTAGTTCAGTTTGACAATGGAACTGAAGTATCGATATTATTTGAATGTTTTCGAAGAAAATTCCTATCACGTGAAATTTGTTAGAAACATTTTCCTCCGGTAGCACGTATTATCTTTCTGCAGCGTGGAATAAAATATACATAAAGAGTAATGAAAATTAAAAAAAAAATTGAGGACTAGTAAACGTCCCGTCGAGGGAAAAGGCAGGGAAATAGAATCGAAGTAAAATTGATCAACTTGGGTATTGTATTAAGTCAACGTTACAAATAGTCGTTAAAAAAAAAAATATTCGAGCTTTATCAGAATGGCGAAAAATTAATTTTCGAAGATTCGACCTAGATAAAAAATGAAAGTACGAAATTCTCTCGAAATAAATAAATCCTGACCGTTTTCGTTAATCAACTATCCGTTGAAATTGATTTCAATAATCAGTGAGACAATCAGAATAATTTGCGAGAGAACATTTTGCGCTACAAAAATTTGTCTATTTAGAGAAGTGCAACGTGTTTCTTACAATTACGTCAAAATTTTAAGCTGAAGCTACACCGATTCGAAAGTACATTCGTCGCATTGTATCGATCGCTATAATTTGAATATACGAACATATGAATTTAGAAACACCGAACCAAAAAGTACAGAACGTAAAGGGGAAAAGATACATGCTAAATGTATCCACGATAAGGAAGAAAAATGATCGACTTCCGCTCGACGAATTTGTTAATTCATTTACAAACCTTTGATTCGGTTACCAAAATTATTCCACTAAAAAGATCCTGCTGCCACATTTGCGTTACTAATGAGTTATCGATTATTGATCGCGTGAATTCTTTCAGACACGTTTTCATTAAAATTCAAATTTCGTTTTGCGGCTCTGGTGAATAATAATACGAACAAAGGAAATTCATATAATCGTACTACACCTTCGTGACGAATATGACAGCTATAGTATTTAAATTCAGTGGAATAAGAATTCCTTGAATATTTATATGTATATCCTTACTTTATCAAATGATATATCATGACAGTATGAAAATTCGTTGCATGACTAATTCGAAAAAACGACTAGTACTTGTACAATACTAGAAATTACCATGCAAAGATAGAGAAACTTTCTCGTTTGTAGAAGCTCTACAGACTTTTCGCTATTTTGGAAACGTTGAGAATCAAATCATTCGAAGGATGCGTTGTTTCGATCAATTTTGATGGATATAACAACGACTGGGTTTCTTTTTTTAATAATATAATAATCGTCGAACGAAAGATGGATGGATGGATTCGGAGTTCAGATACGAATATCAACAATCGTGATACTGTCAACGAGCTTCGTTTAATAAATTTCACGGAGTAGAATTCGAGTAGAATCGTAGTAGCAAGTTGAATTCGTGTTACGGAAGAACAAGAACTACGTCGATTTGTGAAAATCAGTTTGTTGATGGTGAGGTCACGAGTTCAGAACTAAATCGAGCTATTAGAACTGCTAGAATGACTGGAACTATTACAACTTTATGCACTTCTGTAACAACCAATTAGACGTAGGTGCTGTTTAATACCTGCATAAGTGTACAAAGTGAAAATAACACTATGAGTCGGCAAACCGAAGGACCTAGAATTTTTCTGTGTCAAGCTTGAAAATGTAGCATCGGTTTGGTTAAAACAAATTTGAAAAATTGACAGTTCGTCGGTCGCAAAATCTACGAAAGAAAGGACGGTAACAATACACCTTAGGGCGCGGTCTCTAAGCCATTACCGAGCTGTGATTTCACCGTGACATCGCTGTTTTACTTCGTTTCTTTCTCGTTGCCGAGCTTATAAAGAAGATGGAACGTAAAACGTACTTGCCTTTCTGTTAGCAACGTGCATCCTTTGTTACTCTTGGCGTATTTTTTTATATTTTGTCGGAATAATCGTTGGAACGAAGATGTTACTCCTATGAATGTACGTACGTACATCGCGATTATACGTCATTTTTATTCTCCGTATCACGCGACATCTTCGATCTATCCACGCAACGAAAATTTGTGCAACGAAAATAAACGCGTGGGTGGACTAGCTCGACGAGAACGAAATACCATTAACGGTGTTTATTGCTTTTGGCAGAGTGCACAGCGAAGAGCGGAGGATCGGTGGTGGAGCACCATCCGTCTTCTTACTGGGAGCAACCCTTTAGCCAGCCTTACTTCGACAACACAACGAAGAGGGATACCACGACGACCGTCGGACAAACCGCTTTCCTGCACTGCAGGGTGCGCAATCTTGGTGATCGTGCTGTAAGTTTCCAGTTACCTTATTGGCTGACTCTCGTTGATGTAATAAAAACGCGCGAGACCCCGACCAGGTCGTGTTACACGAATGAGTAGCCGTGGCTGATGAAAGTCCGGTTGTCGCGCTCCGTTCATCTACTACGCTCTTTTCCTCTCGTTCAATCGATCCTACATTTTCTGACAAATTCTGTCGTGATTCCTCGATCCGATTTTAACTCTGCTTCCGCGGCGTGACGTATATCCCTTTTTTTCTTTTGCCAAGTTTTATTTAACCAATGTGACGAATCAAGCGTATCTTTACACGATCGGTCTGCTGCAAAATTCATGATAATTGTTTACGAAGCGGACGACCTCGCCAATTTCAATGGTCTTGAGATATTTTGTCAAGATGAACTTTCTGAACAACTTTTCTCTGTGCAAGTTATCATCGCTCGGCTGTAGTTGCCGAGATACTCGCAAACAACTTCACTTCGATTTACTTTACGATTACTCTTCGCTCTGGCAAAGACGGTCGTCTTTTATCCGGCGTTTATAACGAAACGTAATTAACGAATTACTCGTTCTCGATAATCATTTTCAAGTCACGTAAGAAAGAAGAACGAATGGATTATTATACATAATAATTATTGGGATTATTTTGGATAATCGTTATAAACTTAAGGTATTAAATAATAAGACAGATACGATTCGTATTAAGCTTTATATTATATTATTATCGTTATTCGAAGTTGAAAATACTTTAGCCGCGATACTGAAAGAGGCGACTATTCGATTATCAAAATCATACTTTCCTCGAGACGGGAACTTCTGCGAATATACCAGAAAGTAAAGCCGAACGATGGCAACACGTACGAGGAAAAGTTGCTCAGAGTGTCGTGACTTTTACAACATATTTCACGATATATTTCAAGATCATTGAAATCGGTGTAGTCGTGTGGATAATTAATAACGAAATAATAATCGATAATTTGTAAATAATTACCAAATTCGTTTCTTCTTGCAAAACCTTTGAATCGAATGCACGCCAAATGTAAGTAATTGAAAATTCGCAGGTGCAAAGACTCGCGATACGAGTGTTCGCATTAGACTGTTCTTTGAACTAGACTTTTAATCGAAGATTTTGTTACATCCACCAGCGCCAATGCCTACGACCGATTAGAAACGTCGGTCGAAATTCGTATAGCGTACGATTTGCACGATAATTCTTTCGCGTAATATGCTACACGCCAATTATACCACGATGATCGAGCGATTAAACAGTTTAGTTCGACGAAACGTTTATTTTAACGTCTAGTTACATTAGAAAGTAAGAAGAGCGTCTGTAGAAAGGTTTAATTATCTGAAATGTATATCAGAAAAAATCGTAGCAAACTAAGAAACTGGCATTTTCGAATACGATATGGAGTATGATATAATTGTAAATACTTGGCCCGTGATTACGCGAGACAAAGGATCACGCACCCTATCCACGGTCATCTTAATGGAAAGTACTTTGATGGTTAAAGTGCATGGGTCAGCGTCGAGTAGTGACATTACTCGTTATCGACGTTATTCATGCATCACCGCATGACGCACAGGAACCCGTCAGAATCCAATCACCGATCGTAATCGACGATAAATCAGATTTCCCTTCGCCTCGACCCCACTTCAACCAGCGAGCCGCATGCACGGTGGTGTACGGTTCTCTATCTGCGCGAAACCAGGCGTTTATATTCGCAGGCGTAAAATCAACCTAGCGACGTAACAGTAACACTCGGTGTATTGTTGTTTGGCGCGACAGCTTCGCGCCATTAGTTGTTTCAAACAGTGCTCAGAACTCGCTAAAAACCGATGAACAGGGCAATATACATGGATCGCTTTTCCTCGAGGGATTATTATTGACGGACTATTTGTTATTTTCGTAAACGGGTCGCGATAGAAACGTAATGGAAAAACAGCCACGTTGCGTGAGAATATAAATCGAAAGTTCCAAATGAAACGAGCTTATCGAAGCCTTCGTTTCGCGACAAATTGATTTCGAAAATTCACTAACTTGATTGCGAATCAAAACATATTGCGATCTTGCGAGTTCACGTATACGATCTGTGTAGTAACTGTAAATTGAATTAACACGTTCGCTGCCAGCTGGAAAATTTTGCGTGTTGCGCGTCAGTGACGCTTGCACGCGTGACAGCGGTCGTGTTAAATGGAATGTAGAAGCTGGAATGAGAACGCGAAGCTTCCACTGTTCGAAACTGTCGTTCGGTTTTCCGTGTCGTGGAACTTGGCAAGATAGAGCGACCGCCATATGTGCGTGCCATAAATTAGGTCCTTCTAGCTAAGTATGTACGTACTTAAGTACATACTATGTATCACGAGCCAGGCGGATCGACTGCTTCGCGAACGGGACGCAGAGGATGGGTATTCCTCATAAAGTCGTCAACCAGCGCAAACGTCCAAACAATATATATATATATACAGTGTGTCCGATTTATATCGAATCGCTTAAAAATCTAGAAGAACGCGAACGATACGAAAAAACGTTTCAGAGAAAAATTGAGCAACACGAAGGCGGAAATATCATACTCTTGCGTAGTTGATGTTGCGGTGACCCTGAAACCTTCTATAAAAGTGATATTACGATTCTTAAATGGATACTTCCATTTTTCATTACATACTTTCGCAGCTGACGTTCTGGCGTTTTCGAAACGTAATCTGCAAACTCGTGTTTTTCGCACCATTCGCTGACAAACTTTTAAATTGCACGGAACAGTACGAGGTCTGGAGCGGACCATTTTTTGGAAACATTAGAAAACTGGAATCTTGTGTTTCGACGATGCCGTATCAGTAGCAGCATTATGAAAAACATCTTTATGTGTCTCCGTGGTGTACATCGGATAACGTTAATGCCGGTAACGCGTTGAATTTTAATATTCATATAATAATGGGTGTCGCAAGAGACACGAGTCCGCAGACTTTTGAAAACGCTGAATATTAGTTAGAAGAGTATGCAACGAACAAACAAACGGAGGTATCTTTTACAGGAGGTTTCAGGATCACCGCAAGATCAAATACACAAGAGCACAGTATATCCTTCTCGATATCGTGCAATTTTTGTCCATAACGTTTATTTGTATCTGGCATGTTTTCCCAAATATTCGAATAGATTTTATCGGAATCTTAACCTTAGAAATTCACCTTATATACACAGTAGCTGATATAATTATACCGCTTCTTTCCGATGACAGACCATTGATCATGTACGTATCTCGACATTTTGAGTTATACTGACATATAATTTATCGCGCAGTTATAAAGACGTCGGATACGCAATACACGTTTCTCCGATGGTAGTTTTCCTTAACAACCCCGATCCTAAGGATTCGCTTCCCAATAGTCGATTTAGATCTATATATAATGTATATATAAACCGATCCTTATTGTACGATAAGTACATCTCCAAAATTGTTCTTCGTTCGCAATCGATACTCTAGTCTGGAGTAGACTATACTCGTAGTATGCGGTGTATATATATATATACGATATACATATTGCGCGTTTGTAATAGAATTAGAATTCCAATATTTTCGTATTATTATTCAAGCGATGAATATAAAGTTATCAAGAGATATTTGTTACTTCTCGGAAATTATATAACGTTTTCCTATTCTGATCTATTCAAGCTTGCCTATGTAAAGTTGTTACGTTTCGGATTATAAAGTTTGTACAGTAAACAAAGTATATTTACCTGCTTGCCTGCAGGCAAAAGTGTTTCATTTTAGATTATAAAGTTACACAGTAGTGCCTGTCAGTAAGTAAAGGTGTTTCATCTGAGATTATAAAGTTATACAATGAACAAAGTATAATGACAGTAGTGTTCGTGTTGGTTAATGAGTTAAAAGCTCGCATAACGTCGATTATTAATAGATCTGTGCGTTAATTCTACGAGGAATTTATTTCGCCAGCCTGAAAGGTAAAGAATAAAAGGATCGTGCGTGTAACGAAATAAAGGAGAAACAAAGCGTAACGTTATATAAAATAACGCCGCAGTTTTTGTCACTTCGTCGCTATGTATGTACCATATACATATGTAGTTAGTTTGAAACTCAATAATGTACGAAAGTTTTTTCTACGTTGATCATAGTACGCGGTACCTATACTTTTCAATTATCGATATTCTCGTTGAGAGTAATCATAAATGGAAATGTCGAGATGCGCCATGTTCTCTGGAAAATCAGAATAGCATGAACGGTCAAGGGCGATTTCAATGAAACATGATTTTCCAATTATCTACAAATGAAATTAATTCGCAATGTATTTTAAAGGAGAATGGAATTGGACAAATGAATAATTATTCGATCTAAATTATCGTATAATTCCCTTTGTTACCAGCCTGCTTTCTAATATTTTCATATGGACTCTAATTTTCTGGTTTGTTGAATAATTAAAGGATATTTAAATTCCTACACATTTTCAAATCTAGATCCGCTATTCTCGAAAGTTGGGTTAAGAATTCGCGTGGTAGTAGTAGGTAACAGGTACTCGGGTTTCATTTAACTGAAAACAAAGGAAAAGGATTTTTCCTTGGCCTCAAACTGCGAGTTTCCAACGTATCTCTGGCTTTTGTTGGCGAGCTGGATACGTTCGTTTAAAAATATGCTTGGTTTTACCGCTCTCACAAGGATACCGTTGGTTGTCATGCAGCATTAAAAATAGGATAGAAGTCTTACCTCGACGTGATAAAAAATGCTAAACTTACGTTATAATAAAGCTCGAAGTTATGCTTTCTTTTGTACCGTAACTTGATAATTGCATTGTAATTACCAACTAACTTATTCAACTTCTGGTTATCCTTATTATATCTAGGTTATTCTTATTACAAAGATACATACCCGATATCTTTTTATATTTTTTACTGTCCTATGTATGTACGACGATATACGACGCGATAAAAGTGGCCGAGAAATAACGAAATCGACGAGAAGGGACGATAAAGCAATTTTCTTGAAAAATGTTCCAATGATTTTATAATTGCTTTCAATATATACATATATAGTATATTAAAATAAGGAAGGGAAATAACTAAAAAGTTTATTTTGTTCGGTTGGAAGGAAGTTTAAAAATGAGGTGAAGGGAAAGAGAACGATTTTCAAATTGCGTTTCAGGAGAAAATATCGTGAAGGAAAGGCTGTTTACGCTTTCTTATCATTAATTTCGACGGTGACAAAACAAACACACCGTAGGACGGTAACGCAGTGTATTTCTGCATTGTTCTCAGGCAGCACGTAACAACCGCTGTCTTGCTACAATTAATTTCCCCCAACGACATTCGAGGTATCAATTCTCCGTTTTCAACACGAAGAATAAACGTTTCGCCGATAAGCCATCTATTTTCCAAGGTTACCGCGTGTTCCGTGTTCTAATTATATCTGACCGAAAGTTAAATTGAACCGTGAAAAATTTTTTTGTCGTGAAAAATTACCGGCTCAGTGTCCGTTCTTGGGTAATTGAGTTCGATAGAAACTCATAGCGTGGACGAAGATTATCGCGGATCGGTTAAATGTTTTCGCGTCAGGAGCTTTGTCCAAAGTTGATCCCTGTCCTATCTTTGTCTCGTTATCCGCCTCTTTCTCTCTTGTTTTTTTTTTCTCTCTGGTTGATTTTTTTCGTCCTCGGCGACAAAATGCGATTTCGCACGATTGAATGTAATACGAAATTCGGCGGACAAAGCGCATCGAATCTGGGAAAGATTTTCTCGATAATTCCGCGCCGAATTTACCAATGCGTACAATCATAAATTCTATTTCTGTTCCGTTTCGCTTCATCCGATAAATATTAAGTTCGTTTTTGTAGAATTATTCGAGCGTAACAGTAAAAGATTATGAGAATTTATCGTCACTGGTATGTACTGGTATTGGGATGTCCCAATCACGATTAATTTATCGTTTCACGAAATTTACTCGTCCCTTGCTTTTCAGTTCCGTAATTGCTCCACTAACGCCTTTTCCCTCCCACGAATCGATATCCATATGGGTTCGAAATTCCAAAAATGTTACGAAATGCAACGATTTTCGTGGCTGTCGCAACATCTGCCAGAATTCCAAACGAGTCACGTAAAGATCGTTCTTGGTTCGTTTGCAGGTTTCGTGGATCAGGAAACGAGATCTGCACATTCTCACCGTAGGAATCTTAACCTACACGAACGACCAGCGTTTCCAGTCGTTACACAGAGACGGATCTGACGAATGGACCTTGAGGATTAGTTCGCCGCAAGTTCGCGATAGCGGAACATACGAGTGTCAGGTTTCAACCGAATCGAAAATCAGCCAAGCTTTTAACTTGAGCGTCGTAGGTTAGTACACGCTTGACACATATTCCTCATTTATAGCGTATAAATTCTCTTATTGATTAAGGGAACGCGACAAAGTTACTTCGATAAACGTTTCTCCGTACGCGTTATCCTTGCAATTGACATAATAACTGGTTATTACGTTGTCGTTACGTTAAAAAGAAGTTTCAGTTTGAACGCGGCAAGCGTACGTCAATGCCGGTAAAATCGTATATTAATATTTCATACGAACGCTTTGTCGTTTATTTCACGAAGGATCGGCGAACGAATGAAATGGGAGTTTAACGTGTCGCCGACAATGTCACCACGTAATACGTTTACAAGCTGTTTGAAAATGCAGCGATCTAACGTCGATTCGATTATGTTGTTAGTGTCGAAGGCAAAGATCAACGGTAACTCGGAGCTGTACATCAAGAGCGGAAGCGACATCAATCTGACCTGCATAGTATTGCAGACACCTGAGCCGCCGTCATTCATTTATTGGTAAGTTTAATTGGACTTTCGCGAATTCGATTTACTCGGGAACATAAATGCCGTGAATTCGCACGATGGCGTCGCGTCGCCGCGTAACACGAACGAACATTCGTGAATGAGGGCCCCTCATGATTCATCGAGACGGTTCTCGATTACATGCTAAAATGAACGTAGAACACCGCTGATGCTGATTGGCAGATGGAAAATCGTCGTTGAATCGGAATTGCTTCCTTTCTTCTCGTTGCTTTCTCTGTTGATTGAACGGTTGAATGATCGAACTGTGAAAAGTTCATTGTTTGATAAAGAATGGTGAAGCAAAAGAGGCCGAAAGTGGATCAAGGATTACAAACTTCAGTGTAAATTTAGAGCGCTTTAATTACCGATTTCATTTCGAACGAGGGCGTTTTGTAATATTCCTAGATTTTTTCTTTTTTTTTTTTAATTTTTTATTTTATTTTAGTTCGTTACATTTCCGCTTTCTCTCCTATTTTTTCCTCGCCGCATTGATTTTTCAAGTTCACTGTATTCGTTGTCGCGTTTTATCAGCATTTATTAATATCAGTAACGCTCAGAAATGAGAGAACTACGCGTACGATGGAAATAAAATGAGAAAATTCGGTTTTATTTTGATCCAAGTTCCAATTTATACGTTGCTTCGTATCTGTTTTATTTCAAAACCAAACATATATGTACGTATATGTATGTATTATCGTGTTGTTAGAATATAATGCGTTCCACTTAAATGGTCGCGCATCTTTTTAAAAGAGAAATTTTCAGGAAACGCACTGGCAGTAACGCCGTATAATTACGAAATTAATATGCAGTTTACTCACTGTGAAATTTATTATAGTATAATATTACCATGAATTTCCAACGATTATTTTCGATATACATATATTACGCTGAAACAAATTACCTTTCCATATAATAATATTTATAATGGAATTCACGACTAACAAAGTATTACCTTTCCTCGTAAATCGTCGAATTACAAGATTACATAATCGAAAGCTAAATAAATTTCATTTCGTTCTTACGATGTAATTATTGGAATCTTTGTATAAACCGTGGAAAATCTCTGTATGTTTACGCATATAAGAGGAAAGTTTTCTGACGTAGCTAAAGCATCGATTGACATTTTCAAACGATTTTAATTAACAAGATGTTATTACATTTGCAGGTACAAGGGTGATCACGTGGTAAATTACAGTCAAAGGGGAGGTATCAACGTAGTCACTGAGAAGCAAACGCGAACGTCGCGTCTCTTGATATCAAAGGCGTTACCTGCTGATTCTGGAAATTACACATGTGCCCCGTCTGCGGCCGAGTCAGCCAGTGTTCTAGTCCACGTACTCAATGGTGGGTGAGTCGGAATAATAAAAATTTCCCGGAGAAATCGTTTTCCTCGAACGTAAATTCTTCGGCTAACGAAACCGCCGCAGCGGTCAAATTTATAGCGAGTTTCATAAGAATGTTGAAAGATATTTTTATTCCACCTTAAACGATCATACGAAGCAATTTTGTCGAACGAATCGAATTAAAGAATAGAAGGAAACAGTAGTTGATTTACTCCGTTGTATCGAATATACGTATGACGTACGATAATTATCCTTCGATCGAAATTAATACACGACAACGAATTACCATTAACATATCTGTAACACGGTATGTTCGAAATCGATATTGTCAGAGGTTTAAAATCCGAAAGAACGATGAGACGTTTTACGAATTATCGCGCAATACCAGTTCCCTGTATTTCGAGTTATTTTTAAGCCCGTCGTTGAAACCAGCCGAATGATAAAATATATCGTTTGTTTATGTTCGTTTCGTTTGAACAAATCAAATTTTTCAAACGCGTAGTATCTCCTTGGCCATTGTAGGTAATACGGAGAAATATTAATTCTAAGGTGATAAATTTACTTTCGGACAGGGTACGTTCTATATTTCGCGTACCGTGAATCACATTTTGTATATTGCGAAACCACATTATATTCTCGTGACACCTTTAAATGTGCCCATATCGGGATTTTCGATGAAAATGTAGAATATTACCGTGATGCTATTCGAGTAGGAATTGCGAAACGAATCCTTGAATAGCTTGGAAGCAGGACTTGGAGAACGTCATAAATTCTCGAGATGAAATCGGGCCACAGATAAACTAAACGGCGAAGGTTGTAAAAAGGGGCGGCAGAATGCAGGCGTCAGTATCATCAGCTTCTGGCATCACGCGTGCTCTATGGGAGGCAATAAACTCAATACCACTGTCATATGTCCAAAGTAGAAACCTAGCGGACCATTGTCCTTTTAGGTATTCGAAAGAATCGCGTAAATGTATAAATATACTGGCGTAGTATAGCAACAGAAACGTTTCAACAGCTTTCTGTAATAAGAGAAAAAATAAAATTGGAAGTGCCTGTTCTGTTTCCCGATATGACAATAGTACTTTTCCTTCTACGTGAGATACACGCAAAGAATAAAAAGAAGTTACGAAAAGATCAACGTGGAAACTTCCTTGTGTAATTATTATTTTCGAAGGAAAATGATTCGAATAATCCTCGTTTTCTCGCAAATACATTTTAACATATGGCGGAGCCATTGTCGCGTGAAATAGTCGATCAACTAAATTTTATCGAAAGGTTTCTCCGTTTTGTATCAGTTTTCGCATTTGTAGGCTGAACGTTAGAAATCTGAAAAGTCGTAAACGAGTCAGTTGGTCAGAATAGGGTTGGGATTCTAACGAGCGAGTTTCGCGAGGAGGATAAGAGTCTCGAGAAAGCAACGACAGAGCACCAGAATTTAACGAGAGTTCATAATTTAGAGAAGTTCTGTTATAAAGCAACGCACACAAAACGAAGTGCATTTCTTCAATTTTGCGTAAATAATGCAAGTCACTACTTTACGATATGATATTCGAAAAATGTATTTGATGCTTTGACCCATCCGGAATAATAATACTAATAATTATCATCACAATGTATCTATTGTATCCATATCCATTTTCCGTATAAATACCGAATAAGAATTGTTGGCTTAAAAGATTCTTTTGATTGTTAGTATAGTATTGTGTGTATCAGATTGTGTACACAGTGGTTATAATATCATTTATAATATTATTTCTCACGTTTCGTTATTTGGTAAAATCTAACTGGTAAATCTCTCTCTACTCATATTGTCGTCGCTAAAATCCACATAGGTACAGTTGATACGACGTTAAAATCTATATAAAAAAAAAAACAGATAATATTTTAGTTTGACAATTTAGTTTTCTAGTCTCAATGGAAATGTAGCAGAGTGCGTATCACTCGAAACATTGTATTATAATATAAATAATCGCTTTCTATCAATCGTTGAGAAGCTTTTGAGAAGCTTTCTCACAGATTTGGCAAAGCCGTGATCATCCTCCTTTCTTCCTTTCTACTTTCCTCCTCGTTTTCCACCGTCGTTTGAATATTCATAGGTTAAGAGGTTAACCAATGAACCAATTAAAAATCCGACGAATAATTTTCTTCTGCTTAAAGTCGTAGCCTGCATTTCATCTTTGTTAAAGAATCGGATGTGAAGAACGAAATCCAATGGAGAGACGAGTCCATTAGGAACTTTTAAGAAGAGCGCTGAATTTTTGTCTAAATCCAGAAACGTTCCAACTTTAATTCGGTAAAACCGTCCGTGAAAGAAGATCAATCCCACTTCGCGTTGTGCACGTATATTGCACATGTGATATTATAGCGAATAGCCTTTTTAAAATACTAGACACGCGAATCTACTTCAGCGTACGATAACGCGAATTTATTGTGCTGAAACTTTAGGCCATCTACCAAACGTAGATGTTTCGTTCGTTTAGGAGCGAATTTTATGATATCGAATATTATTTAACTCTGTCGTGAAAAATATTTCATCCAAATATTATTTTTCTCTGGTAATCCCCATAACAACGATAATCTATTTTTCATTTTTCACCGAGAACACGTAGCTTCATCGGATCAACAGTATCTATCATGTAACAATAAGTATATCTGTCAAGATAGCATTACGTGAAAATCTCTTCTAAATGATCGTAGAAGGTTGGGCAGAGTTGGATGTATATTTACGTTGTTTCTGGTAGCTGTACACAAATTTAAATATCAAGCTACGAAGCACGCAAACGTACGAAACATGTATACCAACGATCGCCACGTTAAAATGATCGTGTGGAGCGGTGTTAATATCTTTCCACACTTTTTCAGCTTCACTTTCGACCTGCTTTTGCCGCTGTGGAATACATTAGTGCCTTTAGAAATGTTTTCATCTATGTAAAGACTGATTCACGCTGCATAGCAAATAGTTGCTCTTTTTTCTCTAGAGGACGCTTGTAAAAAGTACAATTCAATGGAGATTAGTGTCCTCGTACGTTATGTTACATTCTTCGATGCACAAGGCACAGTGGAGTATAAAGGAAATACTATAGCAACTATAGGATTCGATGCTGTGCTTATCGTTATTAATTTTCAAAATACAATTGACAAAAAAAAAAAAAAAAAAAAAAGAAAGAAAGAAAATGTAACATGGAAACTTCAACAGCGAAAAATCCAACTCTCTCGATCGAAAAATAATGCATGATTCTATATGGTCGATCGCGAATTGTTGGAAAGGCTGTTTAGTGGAATAGTCTCATGTCACACGGCACAATGACTAACTCATTGGCAGATTTTATCTGAGAGAAACATCGATGTTCCGTTTTACCCGCTCGTTTCATTTTACTCCACTCTCCCCTATATTTAGCGTTGGAGTGCATTTTATAGCAAGCGGAATATCGATGTTCCCATCGTTGAAATGTCAATGGATGAAAATAAGAAAAGTGAAATCGAATTCGAAAAGGAAATATCGGTTTACCGAAGATTTGTTTCTTCTCCATATAATACTAATTATATATATGTATTACATATACGTAAGTATATATACCGTGAAACGACCAACTATGGTTTTATAGTAATAGCAACCGCGTGAGGATAATAGTCCTAGATAATATCTCTTGTTGCGTTTTAACGCTGACTCTCTTCGGGAAGACGCATTTCCTATCGAAACAATGCCGGGGAATGGATTAAAACACGCGCGGCGAGTTAATGCGCGTAGCCGTTGCAACTTGCGAGTTGGAATTACGTCAGTTCTCTGACGTTTCATATCGCACCGCTATGTATAACTAGTTTACAGAGTGTGTGTACAATTTCATCCGTTCTCTGTCAAAACCTATTAACTGGCAATCTGGATCGAAATTAGGCGTTGCACACGCGTGGAAGGTTTATTTGATCCAATCAAGCGTCTCGTAGGATTTCCATTCACATCGAGTTGTTCGTACGAGTTTAATAGCGCGATAATCCACGGAATTGCGCAGAAACTATCGCGAGTTCCTAGCACTTAGCATTGTCGGCTGTATATGCATTTTTGATATCTTTTAATGCCTCTATCCGCTTATGTCTCATCCTCGATACGATGAAATGGTGGGATTTATACTAGGGGTTTCTCGATATATTTCGATAAAATCGGAACAGCGGATCGATTCATGACGCGATAATTGTCGATGATACTACACGTAACACGACGTAACTCAGTGTTTCTTTTACGCTTATGTTTCTTTTTAACTCGCGTATCCTTTCCCTTTGATTTTACTTCGCAACTCCCTTTATTCACACTTTCTTCCCCTTCTCCCTCCCTTCTTTACAAACTCTGCTTCTTCAGGCGCACCTTATCAACATTCCTAGGTAACACGCAGTCACGTCCATCCAAGACTTTCAGGTGTCTGCATATTTTTCTTTTACTCCGTTCGAAACTATATCGCTCTCGCATGAACATTCGTACGAAATTCTCGTTTTCGTGTTCGTTCATATATCCACAGCGTAATATTTTAGTATCGAGATGGTATCGATACTGCTGTTCGTCAAATCGTTTGATCAAGTTCCCTCTTAATTTGTACAGTTACCCGGTGAAATCTAATACCGCTGTAGGATAGATACTAAAATTTTCCACATCTATTTTCGCTTGATACAACTGGGCTTGCCCGTGGAAGACACGTTCGAAGCGTCGGAGCTCAGATCGCATCTCCTACTCTATCGTTTGCTGGTATTGTGCAAGCGAAGGCAAACGACGTTTACGTGTAGTTGATTAAACGTAAAACACAATAATTTGTTTTCCGTGGTTCACTCCGCGTACAAAGTAAAAGTTTAACAACGAGACGCGATCGAGAGTTGAACGTCGGGAAAAGTGTGTAAATGAGATTTTCAACTATTTCGATATTCCCACTAATCCCTGCAACATTGCCCACCGATACGTTTTACTCGTCAGAAACGTTGCGTTAAATTCTACCAGAAATGATTTCCACTCGAGGAAGAATTAATTCTCCACCTATGAATCGTTACAATGAAGTTAATTTACGGTGTATAGTATTCCGAGAGAGATTCTACGTGCAGCAGAAGAATTATTCAAATTGCTTTACACGAAAGTTTCATAGCAGATGCGATCAGACCGTGCGTGACTCGAAGCTTTCTGCGCTGACATTTTTTGCACTGTATGTGCAAGAATTATTACATTACTGGTAGCCGAGCTTTTTTATATGGCCAGTAACAAGTCAGAGGTATCATACGGCCGTATTTCGTGTCCATTCAAACAGTTTTCATGCGGAAAAATCATTTACTGTTTCATGCCCTAGTAAAGAGTATTGTTACAGCTGGGATTTATTTAGCGCGGGAAACATTGAATTTCAACGCGAAACAGCACGCACCTGGCGTAACTAAAACAGGCAAATTGCGTACGTTAGTAGCATCGATACAATGAAAGAGTAATCCGCGTTCGTTCGTCCAATCTGCCGAATTTTGGAAACTAAATTTTCGTCGCTTCGTTACAGCATAGAATTTATTATTAGAAGGACAGTCTATTTTCTGCCGTTGGAAGGTAATCGTTTAACCGTTAATAATCATTCGCCCGATAGAGCTGTTAAAATCAGCTGTTTTTTTAGAAATCGAAGGTTAAACACAGGATAGTTGGAGCAGCAACGTGATATTCCGAATTATGGGATATACAGCGAAGTTGCCATCGAAAGTGATAAAAGCGAACAGTTTTGGAATGAGGTCACCGCGAGGGATCAAACTGATGATAGCACAGCGCAATTTAGCGTAAACTGTATTTTATCGAAGTCGATAAAATCGAATATAACCTCCAATGGAATAATACAAGCGATCAGCAGCTATTAAATAATAATTCCCCGTGAATAATTGACACGGCAATAATGCACGTCGGGGCAATGTGTAATAGATTATACAACAAACGATTGTGTACATACGATTAAATGTATCCTGATAACGGTGCGGTTAAACATTAAAAATTTTATAATCGTTCTAATCTAACTCGATTGTCGTATATACCGGACGATTCGTCGTTTAATGGGCGCATTCGTAGCATTCTTTGCTCTTTCATTGAAACGTTTCTAAAGCAATAATTTTGTCCAGAAAGCTGATAAAAAGTGCGACGATTTCTAGATAAATCAACGAATATATACTACTATAGATGGAATGAAGTAAAAATTTCGAATTAATCAATTTAATCCTTGACAAATGGAATAGGTTTGTTAAACGTGAACTGATTGGTTCACGTTCGATGTTTGTCGAGCTTACCTTGAAATCTCCACGAACAATACGAAATACGTTTCAACAACGAGAAATGAGACAAACAATTAAGCAGATACATTCATCATGCTGGCTGTCTGTTGGATCCTTCAAATCCGCATTTTTCAAGTTGGAATTTAATACAACGGCAGAATATGAACGTGCATTTATTATCGTATAAACATATACGCTGACATGGAAATAATAACGTGCAATTTATCAACGGAATCGCGCGCGCAACCACCCAGTAAATGTCGATACATCTGCGCGAGCTCGGTTAACTTTACAACGATTTGAAACGATGCCAAATTTTTTCAGGAATCGGCAGGCGTACCACTATAAATTACTCTGGTCTCTCGTTTCACGTGGACATCAATTATCAGTTATAGCCTCTGAATCGTGTTAAAAATATTAACTTTGCGGATATATCGATAGCATCACCCCAGGACGATCAACATCATCGTGATATTATTCAAAAAGTTGTAGCAATTTTTACCGATCGAAGTGTATCGAAAGTAAATTAGTTTGGTACAAAAGATACAGACAGACAGACAGACAGACAGATTGGCGAAATTGAAGTCTGACGGAAAATGGCGGAAATAGCGTTTCAAATAAAAGTAAGTTATTTTACTATTGCACGTCTCTTCGGTACAAACAGAAAAAAGGATGTAAAAAAAAAAGGTAGACAAATTGGTTTTGTAGGAGTTAAACTTGAACGAACGAGGCTACTTTGCTAAATCAGTTACATGCTATGCCAAAGTTACTTTGAAGAAACGTATAAAATCCATTTTCAGACACATACACGGCACAAGGTAAATTAAAAGCACGATAATTGAAAAAGTTGGGAATTACTTCTTGGTATGCATGTGCAAATCACGAGTTAAGTTCGTTCAAGGAACACAACGGCGACTGATAAGAAACCATGTGCAAGAATTATTTATTATCGCTATCTACAACTTGAATTATATGGTAATATAAAAACAGAAATGCTATCGGATCGTCCGTGTCCTACAAACTCGGTAACCGTAAGCTTGCGTTATTTGCCTTGCCCAATGAGAAACTCGTTTTCGAATATATTTATTCGCCTTTTTCAAAAATGAGGAAAACCTTCGATCGACAGCGTTTTATGTACGAGCTCGATGAAAGCGTCTACATAGCAGAGAAAAGCCAACTTCCTATCGTATAGGTGAACTTGATTTTTTAATACAGCAGCGTAAAAGAAGTTTCGCGGAACCGTACGAAAGGCATCGTCAAAAGTTAACGGTCTTCCATGGCGTAACGACGAGCCGAGATTTATTGTGCTCCGTCCCGCAGAAAACGAAGAGCTATGAAATAGAAGAAGAGTTCTTGTTCAAATCCTGTCGTACTCTGGTTTCGTCGATATACCGAGAAGATTACGCTCGAGACTCAGATTCCGTTAAAAGAATAATGTTTCCTCGTTTCTCGTATTATTATTTCAAATTCACAGGGCCAAATGGCATCCGATTGGAATGTTTTATCGATATCTCACGAGTACCGTGGCTGTAATTTTATCGGAAATTGTACCGAAACAAATGTTAGAAAGACGTAGGTAATTGTTTCGAATTATTTGTACGAGTGGCATCATGCGATACGAAAAAAGCAAATAATTACGATTCATAGTAATAACTAGGGTGTTCGTATCGATCGGTACTTCTCTTCCATTTATCTTCGCTCAAATTGTACATCCGCAAGCTTTTCACTTTAGTTTCTCGTGTATCGGTTCTATCCTTCTACCTGCGAAGAGTGGCTACGCGTAACAAGCACAATTTTCACGGTGATTTGTGCTTAATTACCGAGCGTTTTATAGGGTCGTAGTTTAACCTCTTTTATCTTTAATCCGTTTTACATGAACTTCCAACCTCCAATTAACCGCGCAAGCGCGTTTATTGACAGTTAATAAGCCTACGACAGGCCAGGCTTAAACTGCTGTTCATAACCATGTTATTTAGAACATATTATATGTATACATGGCGTTGTGTGTGTACCTTTGCCGATAGAAATTAACAATCCGTATGAAACTTCCAAAATATTCATGTATTTGGTTAGCAACTAAGTGATTGCGGATTTTGTCATTATCACCATGCGACGATATTACGATATTGCGTAGAGTGCTACGCGATAATAGGTGTGTAACGAATGTCAGTCGTAGACTACGTAAAATCACATATCTGCAAACTTTGAATTGTTAATTAAACGTCAGATGTAGTAGTTAGCGTTTCGAATTTGATTCCATCGCTAATAAATCTGCTAAACGGGTCGCGATATTACCATAGGACTGTTTGAATATTCCATTTTGTCACGAAGCAATAAAGAAATCTCTGATCAAAGTTTCAAGGAAAAATGGAACATTTCGTTGAAAAGTTGGCAGCCAATTAAAATTCATAGCGTCGAAAATGCTATCTTCGAAGTAACAACAGCTTCGTCTCTCGACAGAGAAGACCAAGTTACCCGGTAACAGGAATAAAAATCGGTCGTGCAAACTGCACACATTTATGTACTTGGGTTTATACGGCGAAAGACATATTTCCGCGTTTGAATCGTGAAATTATGATTTCGAATTGGAAGGTGAATTCTCGAACGATCAACGTTCTTGAAATTAGTCGAAGAGACGTTAATTTACGGTAGATTTCTATTAAGTTGACGCGATCTTCGCCACATTCTCGGGGCAGTATCTTCTGGATCCTTAGCAATTACTCGACTCCCCATTTTGGGACACGAACCGTACGCGGTCGATGAATTACGGCTAAGGTGGGTCTATGCTCGATTTGCGTGAGAGATAATCGTGTCGAAAACAGGCTGGATGATAGGTCAACGTGGAACACCGGAACGAACCATGAAAAGATTGCGAACGTATTTATGATACCAGCTCGAGCAGAGTGTAATTTAATAAAGGCTGCCCCCGAAGCTCGTACGTTTGGCAAGTCTAATCCCCCGGCTCGGTCCGATTACGTGTCCGATGGCCTGATTAGGATGAACGCTTTATTGTTTCTTTCGTTTCATACGCGGAACGGTTATTTCTATGCAAATCATTGGATCAGTGAGAAAGCAGTTTCGATTCTCATCGTATTCGCTTTAATTAAGGTTTTCAGCCTCTGTGACTTTATTCCTATAATGGGATAGTTATTTCATTCTGATCGTTTGTTTTAGAACGATCGGGTAACTAAAGAAAAAAAAAAAATGAAAGTCGAAGAAACGTTGGATTCGAGTTTTCCATTTTTCGTTCGTATCGTATACGAATGGGATTAAAATTTTATTTAATTCGCTTTCAACGCGCTTACACTGAATTAGATTCTCTTGCTTTCTCCCGATTAGCGATATTTACGAAGCAGAAGCAAATTAAATCGTAGCCATTGCCATAGAATGAGGATATTTAATTTTAATTTAAAAAAGGACATTTTAATTCGAGGAATTCTACGCATAATCGTTTGCGTTAGGGTATGAGCGATATATTTGGCCAAATAAGGGGAAGTAAAGCGACTCGCAGTTACCACCGACAACGTGTCAAAACCGTTATTACACGACACGATTAAAATCAACTGAACAAAGAAATCGAAACAGTCGCGAGCGTAATTGGAAAACTTTAACTGCTTTAACTTGCTTATCGAGCCATTTTCCAGATATCTTCGGAAGCTCGCTGGTAATTTCTTGGAGCAAAGTGTTACAGCCTTAGCATCGTAGCATAGCAAATTGCATCGTGGACGATGCAATTGCCGCTTGCTAAGTGTAATCAGAAAGGCGTTGATCGCGTCATCGCTACATTTACGTCTGACTTGAAGCTCATTTTCAAACGAAACGCTGAATGATGTTCGTTATAGGATGTTGAATCTCGCAACGAGTCGATTCAACATTGACAATTAATCGATCAATCAAACTAATAGTGTTTGCTTAACGATCTTAGGATGCTTGTATACGAACGATTAAAACGTCAACGAAGGAAAGACATTTTCTAACAACTGTTTCCCGTATAAATTTTCTCCATATTCTTGCCTCGTCAGTAGCAGTTTTATTATCGCCCACTATTCCATGCAGTTTTCTTGCAAAATATTGGATTACGAGCAATCTGCGACTATATTTAATAAAATCGGATATTATCCCGATAGATAGATTTCCTAGGGACTATTATATACAACAGCTTCATTTACAATTTACTGCTCGCTATAATCGATTAATAATTTCATCGAAATTGCAGTACGAGATGCACTGTGTACGTGAACGTGCCACATTAACGTAATATACAATTATAATTACACGAAACTTTAGAAAAGCGTCTAATAATGCGATACAGCTTTTCAGTGTCTTCTATACTGTATATTCTACTGTATAAATTCCTATAAAAAATTTACAAAGTTTAAATGCAACCGAAACGAATTCACGATAATTGGTTCATTGAAGATTCCTGGATTAAATATTTAATCAAACAAAACTATCGTTCGATTCGTGTATATATATGTCTGTCATGTTTATTAACACGGATGATGATGATAAACGGGAGTAAGTCCGCATTAATGGACATATACGTAAATACAAAATGTTTATATAGGACGAAAGCACATATGCGCGATGCAGGATGAGCCACGTAAGGTGTTACGATCTATTCTCCTCTCGAAACTATCATAGATATCGATTTGAAATTCGAACACGTGAAATGGAGCAAAGAGGAGCTAACGCGTTAGGGTGTAAGAAGTTGTGCAATCGTATACAATTAATTTTTCACCATATTTTAGCCGAACTGCCGACGACGAAAGAAGATTTGAAAAGAAGAAGAACTCGTAGCTTGTCAACAAGACAACCGTCTACATTTTATGGATCTAGTGGTCGGAAAGAGTCTTTGCAAGTGACGTAGTTCGTTCTTTAGTTTGCTTCTGAAGGGGTGTACATACTTAACTAAAGCCTCGGGGCAAAGCAACCGAAGGAATCGCTAATTAATGCAAAATACTAGCGAAAGGTCAGAATTACATTGCCTCCTACGAAGCTTCATAAAGCTTCTACAAAACGATAAAAATTAAAACTCTTGGAAACAGTCACCCTTTTACGTCCGACCGATTAATTCCCTACTTTGCTTTATTAGTTCGCCGTTCTTAGTGGATTCGACGATACAGATTTCTCATTATATAAAAATGAAACGCATCGAAGAAAAAATAATACATGTAAATAAATTATCTTTTTTTTCGCTTCTCGATTATATGTGCATGTACACCGTACACGTATACACGGTACGTCCGTTTTAAGCGTATAGACGCGGCCATTTTTGTAAGCATCAAAAATATGAACAAAATGTTTCAGACAAAAGTTGGTATCAAAGGGATATGATCTGGCAGAATTAGTTTTCCCGTACGTGGTAAAGTAGAGGTCATACGAAGGTAACACGCTTTTTTTTTTTTTAACGAAATTGTATAGTTTTAAATAAAATAGTCTTGGCATCCTTGCAGAAAATTTATGTCGAAATTCAATTTGTCAAATTGAAAGTATGAAAGACGGAGACAACGTAGACACGACAATATTGTCTCGCAGCTTTTCTGTCTTTTATATACGTTCAATTTGACAAATTAAAGTCCAAATATCTTCTAAACTAATGATTTTTCGACACCACTAGGTTAATACTTTTTCGCAGAGAACGCCGAGGTGGATCGATGAGTGTCACCTTCCTACGACCTCTACTTGGCCATCTACGAGAAAGCAACCAAGGACGCTAGATCAGGTCCTCTTTAATACCATACAACTTTTGTCCGAAACATTTTTTTTCATATTTCTTTTTATTTACAAAAATAATCGCGCGTACACGATAAAACGGACGTACTTTATATAATTAAACCTTACACGAAGGTAAGTACTTTATTTAAGTAATCAAAGAAATAGGAAAAATATGGATCACCGTGATCGACGATATCTCTCGGAATTTGACTTGCTCTGTTCGAGAAGGCGGAAAAAGCCAACTGTTATCTGCATTTAAGATGTACGCTGAGGGGCAGCGTGTACAGGTACAGGGCGCAAGAGACACGGCTAACGCGGTGAAAGCAATAAATGGCAAACTTCCGTTGCTGCCGCCAGATACGCCAGTCGCATAATTAAAGCCGCCGAATGACGTCGACAAGCCGTGATAATACGAAATCGGCCCTCGTATTTCGTCGACGAGAAATGGTTGCTGTCAACGAATGCCCGCAAGGAGGAAAGAAAACGGCTGTTTCCTCCGACTGATATCAGATACGAGTCACCGCCTCGACCAACGTCGATTCTATTAACTCGAATCTCCTCGTATAAAAGCTTCGTTTAACAAATCGCCGCCGATACAACATCGTGGTGATTTCATTGGATCGTAACGAGTCGGCCTTGGTACTTGATAACTCGCGGAAGCTGTTTGATCGGATCTTGGACGCACGAACGTGTAGGTTCTATGTTGGCCGGCCATTACCTTTCGGAGCTCGTATTCGGTGAATTTCATTTACCGTTATCATTTCTAATAGATATATAACGCGTTACATGAATAATCTGTCATCGAATCTGTCCAGTTTCAGAAGCTTCGGTGTTGCGCGTCGATCGATTAATCCGTGCGATTAACAGATTGATCGATCGGAAAAAATCGCCATGCTGGTTGGAACTTTTTTGGTACGTCGCCCTTTATTTCTTGTTAATTGATAATGAAACTTTGTTACAGAACGGTGAACGGCTACCGTGTAACTAAAAGCCCGGAAGTTCTATTAAAATAATTAGGTGGCTCATTTAATACCGGATAACCGAAAATGCGGCGCACAATTCCGCTGCAGCGTATCCTATGAAACGATATTGTACCGATCCACGTAACGTCGCTAATCTTTTAATGCCGCGGAAGCCAGGCTCGCGCGAACTGTTCGACATGCAGCCATTGAAATTAAAAGGGATCAGGGAAAAATGAAACGGGGCGTTTTGGATGCAGTAGCCGCGCAGACACTGTACCACGATAACCATTAGAAATTGCAGTTTAACGTTACATTCTGCGGTGATGCCAATAACGCCGCCAGCTCGTCGATATTTCGAATTTGCGGTTCCCTCTCCCTACTCACGTTCCACTTGGCTTCACGTTATTATTCCCCGAGCATTAGATTAATGCGTTGGCTTCATCTCCGTTGCAGTTTTATATAACCCAAAGTCCCTTCGCAGCTAACGAAACGACTCGCGTGCGTTCTACCTCCTCAAAGAGATTTGTCCGCGTTCTTTAACGCGATAAATCTTTATCTTTCTCTTACGATAAAATATATCTACGGATACGACGAAGCGTGTCGTTGTTACGAGTAGGATGCGACGCGGATTGAACGCAACTGAAAAATGTTCCTTTCGTACGAGCGTAAACGATGACGAGCCTTTTCGTTTGTTCGTACGATACGACGAAATTTCGCGTTCTCGTATTCTCTTCGATTCTCGCGTTGTTAAGAAATTAGTAAAATTTTTTGGTAGCTTATGAATAATATTTACAGGAGGATACATATTACGCGTCTGGTAGTATGTTGGATGCGTTCGTTTTCGTGTAATTAATAATATAATAATAATAATAATAATAATAATAATTCGTTTCCGTACGAAAGAAAAACGCGTATGAGAAGCAAAATAAATATGAATGCTTTTATGGAAAAAATAGGTCAGTGAGTTTTTACTTTGAAACAAAGTCCCTATTATCTTTGTGATATTTTACAAACACGTAAATACATTTACCACTTTCCCTTGCATAACGCGTTCCTTCCGCATACGCGAATAAATTTTCGTTCATTCGCACGATACGTTTCAATGAATTTAGAATTTCTAACAAAGAAAGAGGTTTTAATTTATCGCGAACCGTGAACTTCTAAATTAATTAAGGTAGGATAAAAATCTGAACATGGTCGGTGTCCTATTTATTTTTACATGTTTGCATGTAAGGCGATACGCTTCACTTTCACACGATTGCACAGTAACTGCACACTATAATGCATATAGATAAAGCTTGATAAAGGGGACGAGGGATGGAAGACGTACAATACTGGCTCACGAGTTTCCACCCCAGTGATTAATGCGTCCAGAGCAAACACTGTCCCTCGGCTCCTCGAACAGAAGGTCGATGTCATGTTTAAAGTATGCACAAAGTCATCCTTCTTTAATTTCGGTGCTTGCAAACTGGGTTGATCGTTGATCAATGCCTCTCTCGGTAAAACCGATGTTTCATTGTGACCCCTTTTATCTTACTTATGGACAACAGCCTCTTTATCCCGAAATTCTTTCTAATCCTTTCGAGCTTTTCTTCGTTATGAAATCAACATAGAAAGTAAAATATGTTCTTTTTTATTCGATGAAAGTTGCCTTCTCATACGTGAATGCAAACGCAAGAAAAACAAAGCTCGCATACAAGAAGTAAAATTAATTTTGCGAACGCTCGTCTCGAATAACCCCGTATCACCTACCAGCCGACATTCGCATTATGTCGCTCATTTTTCTTCCATCCGTATTACTTAGTTATACGAAAACTATATTTAAAATCGATCCGACCCATCCCACGAGTCTTTCCTATAACCGCGGTATGGAAAAGCAGGGAAAAGTTGCCGCGACAAAGCCACCTTTAATAGACTCATGGAATTCGAAGGTAGTGGAATAGTCGCGTGTATATAACGTAGAAGTGTGGCGCGAGAAGGAGAAAGAGAAAATGTATAGGGGATTAAGAAGAGCGGGAGGATAGAAATTGGAAAGTTGGCGGCGAAAAGCGAGGAAAGCAAAGCGATACCGCGTCCGCGAGTTCGTGATTCAGCCCGAGGATCCAATAACTAAACCAATTATCCAGGCTGCCGATGAGAAACTTTTAATCCATAAGTCCAGGCGGACTTCTCGCGTGGAAATTATTCTTTCATAGCGATGTATTTCGTGCTTTTGTGCAAGGAGCACCCGCCTCACCCTTGATCGTCTACGGTCTACAATCTCCTTCTATCTGCACCGTTCCATTCTCGTTGCCGCGCTTTTTACGACCATGTATCGCCTATTTCAGCTGAATCGTCGTGCTTGTTCCCGGTGAAAATATGGTTTTCCGGTGCCGACATGCCCGCGCGGGTGTAATTAATTTCGGCCACGATGAAAATTAGATAAGGGACGACAGGGTTCGGCGGCTGTTGTCTTTGTTGGGGAAGGATGAAAAGCGAGGTAGAGGTAATAGGATCGCATTCAATGTATTCTCACCAACTTGAATCAATACCACGTTTATAGGTACATGCTGAATCGCTGATAGATACGCGTAACGAAAACCAACCGAACGAACCATTTCCATCTCTTGTTAAATGTTCCGCAACGCGAAATGAACAAGAATCGACCAACGCCAGATTACAAGCAATTACGTTGGTAATTTTAAACGATCAAACTTTACTTCAGCGAAGGAAGAGATCCGTCCGAAGTGACGGTTAACCGGTTGACCGATCTTCGCTGTTTTAGTAACGCAGAGAAATTTGTAATATTTGATATTCTGCATTTTGGCGTTTGGCAGACAGCCAGAGTGAACATTTTGTGACTTTTAGATATTATTTATGAAGAGCGAATTTAAGGAAACGTTTTTAAATTGTTAATTATCTTGAATAATATTAGAAACAAAGTTTTATCGCAAGTATCTCGAGAAAAATATCGCTGGTAGTTTAAGTGGCAGAATATTAAATGGAGATAATAAAAAGCTATTTTGTTCAATTTATCCGAAATTCATCGAGGTCGATCAACATCCTAAAATCGAGATCTTTAATTTTACTCGTTGTTAGCGAGGACGATTTTCTTGCTTTATTTCTCGCCGCTGGTTTTCAAACGGAGATCGTGTCGATTAAATTCCTACGAGCTATATTTAATTTACAGCGAGACTATTCGCGTTGTGTACGAAATACCAATCGAGTTTGTTGATAGCACGAGACAAAAACGAGTCGGAACAATTGTGTTCGCGATAGAGTTACAATGGACGGAAATTTCGTAGTTCGACCATATTATTGATAGAAAGTTTAGAACACTGTATTTCCCTTGCCTCGTCCGGGTCAACAATCGTTAAACTCCATTGAATTCCATGATCTGATTGGAGTCAATTGAATCCGATACAATTGAAGTAACAAAGATCTATCGTGCACTGTGTTTATATAAACAAATTAAGTACATACATAACGGTTATGATTCGTGGCGTAGAAAGGAATATTTCGCTCGCAGGGAAAATATGATTTTTTCGTCGTTTTCATTTCTTTCTTCTTAACTGGATGTGCCTATATATATATCCAGTAATTGATTATACAAATTGAAGATAAGCAGCGATTCTGCAAGTCGAAAATTTAGAGTAACGTTTCTTCATACGACGCTTCGTTTCCGAGAAAATCAAATTTGAAAATTTGTCGAGTATACTTGGACTTGGTCGAGTGCCAACTAGGTACGAGTAAACAAGCAGCAGGATATTCTACGTGCAAAAATAAGACGAAAATGTAAAATGAAATTTTTCGAAGCCTTTAAGGCCTCATTTGCAAGAAAATAAAGTTTGAACGCGTCTAGCTAAGGGCTGGTCTAGTGCGCGCGCATGACACACTTTCGAATTTACTTCCTTCGAAGGCTAACTGCCTTACGAACAAATTTTATTCCACGTTTTTCATTTAGTCCTAGACGCAGTTTAATCTCCTATCGATTGTTCATTCTTAAAGTTCAGTCTTAAATTAGGCAACTCTACTTGTCGTATTCTCAACGTATCTTTTCACGTAGAATCCTCTCTCACCACCGATCGTTCCACCGGTTATCCAACGCCCTGTATATTTAAGCTTATACAACGTACATGTACGATAGTTAAACTTCTTGGTTTAATCTAAAACAACAGCGTTTAATCTTATATGCATAATCTAGAATTCGAAAACACTCGTCGTAGCGACTAAGAGTTAAATAGCTAACGTACGTGCAAGTAAGTACATTTATGAGGAGAACCTTTTCCGTCAAGCAGGCTTTGGCCCGGCCTGAGTGAGACTTCCGGTTGTTAATTTATAACGCGAAATTTCCAGCAATTAGCCGTACCTGAGTAGCGTACATTCACGTCGGAGGAGCTTTCACCCATGTGCAGAGATCGTTGGTTTCACGAGTAAGATTATAACGCGGTAACTGCTATCGAACAAGCGACAACGAGACCATAATTAGTTATTAAGGTTCGTTCGTTGCCCCGTCCTCGGATTCTAAACCTAATAGCATAACTCCTTTTGATACGCGATAAAGATAGGAAATGTCTGTGTCTGCTTTATGAAGTTTGACAGTTATAAAGCTAACTCGACCACTTTGAACGTTAGGTTTCCTTAGCGGTTTTCCACGCGATTCCTTCGTAAAATAAAATAAAGGGAATGAAAGTGCTAACTAAGTCCACGGAATAACCAAATGAACGAGTTAAAAACAACTGAAATTGCAGAAAACGGTGCAGCAGAGAAACACGATATTTCACGTGCCACGATCTTCGAGCAGTTTAACATTCGCGCTAATTAATCTCCGGCTTCCAGGAATATGTGCGTTGTTTCGATCATTTGATAATCGAAAAGATATCGTCCTTTCCGAGAAAAACTCGAATAGATGTCCACGAATGCACCACTGTATTTCGATTTCTTTATAAAATCATCGATCGTATCCTCGTTCGTTCGTATCGTCGAAATTATCTATTCGATCTTCAAGTACAATGGCACAGATGTACATACGTACGTGGAAACGATATTCATAGATATCGTTGAAAAATCCATCGAGTAAGTACGTAAAAGTCCTGTTAGACCACGCGGAACAACTTTAATAGACGTAATAACGGTATTTTCGAAGGAACAGTCTGCCCTCGCCTTCGTAAAGATGTTTCTTTAACCCCAATATATACGACGTTATATACGTCGATTCGAGAAAATAATACAACTATAAGACAAGCATCATCTTTTACATCCACCTCGCGATATTTTCCTTGAAATAAAACGGGTCGTCTCCGATGGGAATAGTTTCCAGACGTACTTGCCGTGCTTCTATTCCTTATGTTTACGAGTACTAACAGATCCCAAAGTTCGCCAGTATATTTCACAAGTTGCACGCATGCGAGGATATATATCGAAAATCGAAAACCATATAGAATCGGATTCGATGGAACGAACGCTTTATGTTTAGTTCACTTTGAAAAGAGTCGCGGAACATATTTACCTGGAAACGAAGAAGTTACTCGATGCTTACACAGTGCCTATGTGCTTGCACGTCTTTCAGCGTACGTCAGAAACCTGTGTTTTGGAAATAACGGTTAGGCAAATTCCTTTGTTCGTGGATAAATTTGTGGCGACGCACGATCGATCGATTTTACCACCACATTACGTATAATTTACGAGTAATAGGTCGAAGGATTGTGAACAGAATTTTCTTGAATATCTGCCTAATTATTAGATTCGGGGTAAACGAATTTTTCTGTGAAAAATCGCAATTTCAGATTTTAACGCTGCTAGACAGATACCTGTGTCGATTGAATATTTACGATCTTCTCGATGTTTTCGCGTGAAAGTAGGTTACATAAAGGGACTGTTTTGAGATTATCTTCTATTCTTTCTCCTGTTACGCGCGAATGGCGTGTAACTAGCGGGTATTGATATATACAATGTGCAATATATATGTAATTTATAGTGGAAGATCGATATATACAGAAGATGGAATAACGAGGAAATAAGCAAAGGTAATGGATAATGCCGTAAAGGAATGTTGGTAAAAGGAAGTTAGTCAAAAAGAAGGAAATTTAAAAAAAATTAGCTGACCCAGTTCGGATGGAATTTTGCTTCTGTTGTAGCTCATAAATCTAAAAGCTTTCCACTTAAGAAAAGAATGCGCAGTTGCTAGAAGTAGACGTTACTTTAAAACGTGCGTGCTAAGCGCTACAAAACATAAATAACGTTGCATAATAATTTTATACTCCATAAATTCATCTATTACGTTGCGCTTTTTATCCGGTACATTTTAATACTAAATATACAGATGTTAACGATCTGGCAAAAGAGTTTCAGTACTAATTATCTTTAGTTTAATGATTTCTTTTATATATTATTCGATATCTGTCCATTCGCGTAGAAAACGTGTAATAACGCGAAGAAACGTTTTATCGCTACTGAATTAATTAATAACGAGTACGTTAGATGAAATTACGCGAATTATTTCGAGAAATGAAATTTGCAGCCTGGCAATTCGCCCGTTTCCCTGGACGTGTCTATTTCCTTAGTAACGAGGAGAACGCGATAAAAAATTAGTGTGGACTACGAACTTTGCCGGCTATTCCCCCGAGTTTCCGCTACGTGAACTTCTATAAACTTAGTCATAGGCATCGGCAAATATACAGCACAGGTTATGTATTTTAAATTCGATTTCTTCTATTATAGTTACAAATCTTTCAACGTCTCTTTTATTTTCATGGAACCTCGCGCGAAATACGTACATACGCACCAGCCAGGATATGCGTGTAATAATATTTAGCGTGTTTATAGTAACTTCTACGCGATATTGGATTTTGCCTTCGGGTGATCCAATCGCTTGAGCGAAAGATTCCAAAGTTACTTCAAGCGGGACAAAATATTTCAACTGGTACATAGATGCGTAGCGACATACAGACGCGTCAGAACCAAGTCGTTGGTGGAAAATAGCAAGCTTGCAGTCATATAGAATTACCAGGGAGCTTCGTTCTTCTCGCGAGAGAAACCAGGGATCGTTATTCTCACGGATTCAAGCACAAACATGGGCATTGCTTATGCACGTGCACGTGACGTATATACAGGTCGTGTCATCTCAATTTCGTCAGGGAATTATCTTTGAAATTGCTGATCCTGCAAACGCGTGTTTGCAATTTCCCTCACTTTGTTACGTGTTACACGTTATTGAATTCTTATCAAGAATTTACCAACTGTAAGTCTGGATCAAAGACGCAATGTCGTTTATACCTAACAATTATAAAAATGATAAAAAAACCTTATATCGAATAAAAATAAGAGGAAGATAATCGTTCGGGAGAATTATAGGAAGCATTTTTCTTTGGCAACCGGAGAGATTAAAATGGGACAGCCAGTACGTACTCGAAGCTCAGTAGCAGTCTAGTAGAAAGGATACAGGTACCTGTACAGTAGACAGCATACGTAGTCTACCTTTGGGTTAACGTTTCCCACTCCACGCAATGAACTTGGCTACGTATCTCGTCCGGGTTTTCCTCTTTCCTGAACCTTCATCCTTCCTCTTTTCGAGATGAATACTCGCCGCCGAGCTGGCTTTGCCTCATTCACGACGTGCCACGGCTACATTGTATTAGCAGCCGCCTATTCGCCGACCCGGATACCCACCTACTAATGTCTCGTAAAAAACCAGCAATAATTCTCACTGGTTGCCGGTGCACGCCCTCTTCTCATCCGTTTCGCTACGACTTGCTGCAAATCAGATTCCGTTTTAATGGGATTATGCGACGTCTCCCGCGTACTGCTCCGCAAGTACTCGCTGTATGATCAGAATTTTCATGAAAACCGACCGTTGGCGAACGAATCAGGCCGTCCATTAAATCGCTTTTCCCGCTGTTTTTACGTAATTTAAGCCGGTCTCAGAGAATTTGTTCAAACGACTCTGGCTACTTTCTCGGATATTGGAACAGATCTTGCTACTGGTATGGTGTAAAGGAGACTCTTATCTTCGAATAATTGGTCGCGGAAGCGCACTGAAATGTCTGTAGTACGAAACATATGACGTAGTCGAAGCGTAGATAGCGTATATAAATAGTGATTAATAGATTTGTCGGTCCGTGTTGTAGCTTGAATTTGAGTCGAAGTTTTTGACTTCTATATTTTGTATTTTGCATTTATGTATAATATATATGTGTCGAATAACAGTTTCATATTTTCGTTAAATAAGTCATAATTTACTTGTACATAGATAATGGGAAAATAGACGTCTAATATCTAAAGAGAATGAAGAGAACGTATGGTACAAAATTATGTGCGCCAGAATACCTGGAAACGCATTACAGATAGAAAAGTAGGACGCTCGCAGAAGCATAAAAATATTTTAAGGAAGGGTACTCGTTCTACGGATAAAATGCTGAAAATTCGTATTTTTATATGAGCTTTCGCGTTAAAACAAAAGGCATGAGAATGAATTTTGTAGTCAATTTTTTTTTTACAATTTTAAAAACAATTTTTTCCTAAATAAGGGAAAATAAGGATTCTCAGATTCTAGATTTGTACGTTCTTGCCAGAAAATATAATAAATTTTATTTAAAAAATTTTAATCGAACGCAATCGAGATGGAAAAAATGAGACTTTTAATTCTCGCTACATTTGCTACATCGTAGTGATCTGCCAATTTTGTAATTGTAATTTTTGTAGTTGTTGTAGATCAAGGCGAAGGATTTCCTTTTCTTTTAGTTGAAAAGTTATCATAGTTTTCGATGACTCGTGTACTTCTGCTTCTTAATTAATACGTATTTTTTGTATATTTTTAATGTACATAAACGTGTGAGGTATAGCTGATACGTAAGCCTTTGTTAATAAAATAAAATCAAATAAAATAAAGAACTTTTTTTCCATGGTATTTTGAATAAACGATCCATTCTTTTGTAAAAATATTTTTCCGAATTGCAGAAACAATTTTGCTACGAAATAAAGCCCCGAGTCGTTTATTTCGGCGAAAAAAAAAAAATTATGTAAAAATGCGAATTTTCAACATTTTATCTGGAAAATAACTGATAGCTGATTTTTGCATGAGTGTCCTCATAAAATATTGAATGAATATTAAAAAAAGCTTAAAGCCTTTGGACATTCGATGAAATGAAAAAGGCCAAAAGGAAAGTAGGATTAGAATAGCAAATGCGAGAGTGCTTTTGCAACGTTAACTTAATTTGAAGGGGAAAAATTCGTATGCTGCAACTTCGACACACGCAGAATGCTCCAAAAATAATTTTAAAAGATACAGGCACAGATACAAAAGTTTCGTTCGTAATGATTTTTCATAAAAAGCGGAGCTATAACATTGTAAAATTCATCGTGTATGCGTATACAGGGTGCAGTTGAATAATATGTCAAGGGAGTGCAAGATGATCCCTTGTGAAAAAAAAAAAGAATAAAAAATATAGAATAACATTTTTTCATAAGACGCTTTATTTCCGTGGAAAGCAAATTTGAAAATTTATCACTCCGTGCTATTGCATTATTACGTAAAGCTTTAAACGAGAAATTTTTACTCTACGTCTCTTTTTTTATTTTTTCACAAGGAATAATCTCTCAGTCGCTTGACATGTTATTCGGCCGCATGCCGTATGCACGTACGTGGAACAAGAATTTCGAAAAGGAGTAGAAGAAATGAGTAATAAATACCATCTTTTAAGCTTAATTAAAATAGCGTGTAATGAAAAGAACATTAGACTAAAAGTAGCAAGCGAGGCGAGCAGGTAGTCTATTCCGGGAGTTAAAGGAGCAAAGTAGGAATTGCTGGTTTCAGTGGTGAAAGATACCGCGATCGAATACATATATCACACAGATTACATATGAACGTAACTAGAAATTAATATGAGTAGATAGGACATCCCGATAAATTATTCTCGTGTCTGCATTATTCAAATGCATCCTCATCCCGATTGGAAATTTATTCATTAGTGACACAGGAAACCTTACGCATCATTCCTCTCTGGTATCCGTTTGCCGAATTAAATTCTAATCAAGCAAGTTGCAATGTTAACATGAAATTCATTCACAGCCATTGTCGAATTAAATACCGAAGAACATCCATGCGACGATGAGAGGGAATGGAAAATAGAAGACAAGGAAAAGCGTGGTTGTAAATCTTTTTACTTTCCTCAAAGTTACTCGTCCATGATTTTGTATAGAAGCTACGTGAAATTTCAAAACATGGTGTATTAACGAAAGCGGTTTGGAAATTTAGCGAGACCGTAGCCAATTATGAACGAGATATGCACATGATCGCCAAAACATTGGTGCCTTCATCAGTCACGAACAAACATTGGTGGCAGCTGATTTGCTAATTGCTTCCATACATCTGAGGCTGGCTTTCGGAATCTGGGCACAGTCATACAGAACCGCTAATGTGGCCACAAATAGCCTAGATAAATTGACAATTCCGTGATTAATCAAATATGATTGGATCTTATGGGGAACTCGATTAGAACCGCAGATCGGCTTCTCGTCTCGGCCGATTATTGCAAATATCTATCGTGTTAAACAGACCACGTCTTCGTGCAAAGTTTCTTTACGATAGGGCGATGATCGTTTGACGCGTAAGACACCTGCTTGTTCGTTCGTATATACAGCCTTGATTACGTAGCGAATAAGATAATTTATTCATCGGTAGAGAGTTATAGTTTTTGTAATAACGAACATTGATCGTAATTTTTTACGAAAATTGCAATTATGTCTAAGAGGATAATAGAAATGAAAGCGAAACAAAGCGAGTAAGACATCAAGACATGGAATATCAAAAGAGATACAAGGAGGTAGCTATACGCCCAAACGTTACTCGCAAGACCTGTAATATCGCGTGTTTTATACGTCCACTAACGTTTTCGCGAGAGAGTATAATATTTTTCCCCCTTTTCGAAATACAAAACTCGCTGTACATACACGCTTGCTCCTATTTCTTAAGTTCGCACTCTGGTACATCTTCTACTTTGCCAAGGAAAACTCTCCGCTTGGCTCAAACAGCGCGATCGTTGAAATACAGCAACGATCGCTTCCGGCTGAGTACCTTGGCTAATACACTGCAAATTGAAATCACAGTCGATTTCTTCGGCAACGCGTCTCGCCGTTGCGGCCAATCTACGTTTGGTTAATTTTTCATTGTCAGGGATGTTTTTCCAGCTGCGTGTCTTGCAACGAAGATTTAAAAGGGCCGCTAATGTTACGGGAAAGAAGGTTACGACTGGAGGATAATTAGCCAACGAAAATAAGGAATAAAAAGATTCCCAGATAGGCCAGCTTTTCTCCGATACTTAAGCAAATGTGCCGTGTAACAGGTTCAAGCCGCAACATACCGGTAAGATAAATACTGTATGCTAAAGCGGCAACCCATTATGTCGTGCATAACGACGTTATACTTACACCGCCCTTTATTCGTTTTAAATCTCGTAGCGAAAATTTTGTGGAATAGTTCCTCGCTCTATTTCTCTTTTATTTCGCGTCATTGTAACATGCACGCTTCACGCGAGACGGTCCTTTAAAACGGTTTCCGAGTTTAAATGCAGTAATCGAATGCTAATTTCTGAGCCACGGGTATTTAGAGGCAATTTTCGAACGAAGTTCATCGAACGTATTGATTTTGACTAGGAAAGTGGGCGAGCTAACGCGTAAAAGACCACAAATTGCGATTATTTAATTCTTGTCGATGTTTGAATATGTCGAAGATAGAATATTTTCGTATTGACAACGCGTAGCTCTTTATACGCGTAACAAAGTCTCTTCTTAAATATGTAATTTTAGTTGCAGGACGTGTAATAAATCGAGGTTCTATCAATCGTAGGATTATCGTTAAATGTTTAAAACGCTGCAGGGCAAATAGGAAAGCTCCGAGAGGTTTTACTTTAATGGCTCATTACGATTATAAAAGGAAAGATATTAAAGTAACGAAGGCATTAAGCTAATGCAAATTGATTAAGAAAACTTCTTCGCTATCTCTAGATAGTATGTAGGAGATAGCAGGAGGAACGATAGATCTCGTAAAGAATATCTTAAGAAGCAACATGATACAGAGTAAACTTTAAAATTTCTAATAAAAGTAGAGCTTAAGAATTTTAAATCGAATTGTCAGAGGAGAACAGTTTTAAAGTTCTCGAATGGTAGAGCGAACTTTCACAATTTTCAAAATAACGAGACTGTCGAAGTTAAAAAGAAACAAATACAACTTTTGTTATATCAAGATGGGATTTTCTATGAGCGTTTGCTGCTCTTATGGCTATAACATATTTATTTGCTGCATTATCGTTGATGAAACAGCACAGTTTCCTGTTCACAAAGCACAATAAATCCTCTAGATCAGCCGGAATATAATTTTCAAGTTGAAAAGCAATAACAACAGGTGTCTGGAAAATGTTTCCTCCATCTAATCTCAGGATTTATCGCGAATATTTTCTTCCACGATGACGATGTAGCGACGCTTTCTACTCTACCACTACGACGCGTAGACGTTTTCTCGCAAGCGATAACTCCGACTAGCTATCTGTTCTCCACCATAAATACAACTTCCGATATGACCTCTTCTATTCCGGTGTCTGAGGCACGGGTTTGCCAGATAGTCTTACCGACGAATATTCTACGAAATACTCATTCCTCCCTTTCTTCATTTTTCTCTAACCCTTCAAATTCCCAGTCTCTATAACAGCACTACCAGCAATTACAGGTTTGATCATCGCTATGTTGTTACGCGTTACACGAATATACTCGTATTAACGATATATAATATGTCGCAACGTTGCAATTGTAGAGAATGAACACGTGTGTCACTCTTGACTAGATTAGCAGTCAGCTTCGGCAATATAGAGTTTCGAGATACGAGATAAATGATACTACGTGCATGTGTATGTTCATATACAGCCATAACTTGATTGTGATATTGGTACTGCATCGAACGTTCGTTATAAAGGTGGTGCAATCTACCGATGGCAGCAATTGTTTCACCGCTTATGACCATACGACAGAGGAAGTTGTTAACAACGATTTATCCGTGTCGGATGACCGATACGAAATAAAGAAAGGCACTGCCAAGGGCTACTGTTCGCGCAATAAAATTTCTCAACAAGATCTATTTTCTTAAATGAAACCATATGCTTCTTTGTCGCAGCGTGACACAAATATCAATATTGTTCGAACCAATAACGAAGTATGCGTATAATACTAAATCTACAGCAGCGATGGTAGTAATAATCGAGGCATGTTCGAATTAAGGGATCTTCGCAATGCGACGCCCGAGGAAAACCTATTTTTTCGGAAATTTAACAAAAAATATTTGTTTGTTCTATCGTCATTTTATAATAATATTTTTTCAGTAAGTGAAAATGTAAGTAAAAGTTCGTTGCGTAACTGAATTCTGGGTGGCACACTCGATATCAGAAACAAAAAATGATTATCGTGTGAGCTACATATTTGGGATAAGAAACAAATATTGAGACTTCGATATATATAAAATCGAATGTCCTGGCTCATCGATGCACAGTCTAAACTCCTAAGCCTGGGAACATGAAATTCGGGAAATATATTCCTCCCATGACGCAAGCACCCACTAAGAAGGGATTTTTTGAAATTCATCCCCTAAAGAGATGAAAAGGGGTGAAATGTGTTTTTACGGATTCTTCGATATCTCTTTGACCGGATGAGATTCCGATTTGGGTTTAGCTTAGAAACGTTACCCGTACAAATGCATAGAAACATAATTCAGGGTTTTACCCTGCTCAACCCCTGAAGGGGCGAATTTAGATTCGCACGTGAATTATAGAATCTTCCCTTTGGAGTTACAACGTTCCTTGTTGACGCGTAGGTGTCCTTTAAAAACTCTGTACGAGTGTTTCAGCGATTTTGAAAAATTTCATCCCTAAAGAGATAAAAAGGAATTAACAGAGAAACGGGGTATCTTTCGCTCGGTAGAGTACGTTTCTCCCGTGGTCCCCTAATACTTTTTTGAAAGCTAATCCATATCCGCATAAAGGTGAAGCCAAGAAACTAAAAAATAATAAATGGATAGATAAAATAGAAGAAAGAAGAAAGAAGTATGCGTTAATGAAAATACGGTAGATCCAGTGAAATCATTCAGGCAGAATAATTGGACAGAAAGTGATGAAACAGGGATAGAGAGCGTATTAGATCCTAGAGAAGTAACAGCAGGAATTGAAGGAGGAACGTAATCAAATAGAGACACGGTGTTTTAAACGAGGCGTGGAAACAACGCAAGTGTTCAAGCCGCGGCTGTTGAGAAATTTAATTAAATATTTACTTGGCTGGTCAGATCTCGACGGAACGCTTGCATACTTTATTCACTCTGCAGATTCAATTTCGTCTTTCGCCGGAAAATTAAAAACGAACGCTACAAAACTCTCGACAGTTTTATTTGCGAGAAAGGCTCGAAACGTTATTTGCTTGATGGTACGTGAGATCCGACCGAGTGTCAAGAATGGTTTCCTTCCCACTCCCTTCCATCTCTCCTCGTTTCTTTTTTTTTTTTTTTTTTTCGTTTTTCCTTCGTTCACATTTTCGAATTTCGAACGATACGGTTTACGTTGAAACACGAGGCAAGTCGACGGGCTTTTAAACTTCATCTTAAACTTGTTAATTACCGTGTCCCAGGTATCGATTTTCGCTCGAAATTCGATAGAACCGTACGCTAAGACTTTTTACAACTGCCTCGAGCCACGAAAGAACTCTTTAATTAAAAATACTTTTACCTTCGAACCAGAAACGAAAAGAAAATATTCCAAACTTGTCTTTTTGCTTTCTTTACCTTCTCTTTCGTGATCGTTCCTACGATCGCGTTTGCTCGAAAATTAGCCTCGATCTCGTGAACTCGCAATTTCCTTTCGTTGGAACACTTTCCTTCCACGAAACATGCAATAATCCACAATCGAAGTGTTTAATACGATGTAGCAAGGTGCAAGTCTATAAATCACATCGGTAAAATTATAAAATAATTCGATGATACGGTAACTGCGCTTACTATGAAACGCTGTAACATCGCGGCAAGTAACTAACCAAATCAATAATGTAAAATATTAGAAAGCGAAAAATTCGAATAAATTCTTAATAATATTAAGAGCAAAAGACAAGCGTGTTGGTATTTGAGCTTTGCTTATTTTTGATCGTTGAAAGGAAATTTTCTTTTTTTTTTTTTTTTTTTTAGTATAATTATTATTTTTTCGATGAAATACGCATGTATCCGATATGGAACACGTTGAGTGTACTTAACATGGAACATATCAATGACGCTGCTACTGACTATAATGATACAGAAGCGTATTTATTTTTATATTACAATAGCGAAAACTGGGTCCAATGCGTTTTCATTGGAATCACGAAGGATATGCTTTAGGTACGTACGTCATTCACGTATTCGACGAGTAGAAGACGAAGAAAACTGATATAACACGATATAAGTTAAAAAAAGAATGTTTGTTTGCACGTCTCTTTTATTTAAATATAATTTTTATAATTAAAATACAGTTTTTTGAGGTTTCTCTGCAAATTTCCTAGGTGTTCTATACTAGGCACCATTTTTTTAAGCCGCTTCATTTGACGTGCTTTTTTTACGTCTTTTACCACGATTTTAAGGCGCTTAAACTTTCGCATAATTAACTATTAACGTACGGGTATCTATTAATGTCGTCGTGTTTTAACGCTAATTTCATTGAAGGAAAAGCATGTTTCCCCTTTTGGAGAGCGTTCAAAGTGATTATTCAGATGTTCGATGTTAAATGCAATTACTATACGCATACATGTATAGAGTTTACAGTATATTTACCATAAACACGATCGTATCTGTGACTAGAAAAATTATTCGAACGTTCGACATTGCATTTGAGAAAGTTATTAGCCCGGAATACTGTCGAAGAATCTCTCGAAGTAATAATATAATTGTTTAAAGAACAACCGTTCGCAAGAAGTAAAATAATAATTATGTGTAATGTATTATGCATACCGTCGCAATTTATAAATCTACAGCGGAATTAATATTTATGGAATCACGCGAATGATTCCGCGCCGTAATATTATTGATTGCCTTGTTACAAGAATTAAGCACGTATAAATTAACGTGTCCGTAGTACATGTGTTCGTTTTACTAACATAGGATTAATCATTCATTGAGGATGACATAAATTATTCAACGGCGTGTATTACTTATATGACAAAATTCGACGCTTCTGAAACTAATTGCAAGTGCGACCGATACGTTAAGTACAATTTTACTGATAATACTTGTCCATATATTGAGTATCACTCGCGGTGACATAAATGCGACCATACTATGAATGATAAACATTAGCATTAATATGCGTAGTAATAATTTCGCCGTAAAGCTAATATTGATTCATACCACGCCGCAACTATTCACTATAAAATTTAACTGTCGGTTAGTTCCAGCAAACTTGACGCAAGTCGGGCCATGATTTATATAACGTGTAATTCAAATGCTTACGCGGCAAAATTCTCTGGCTGTAATTATAACGGAACTGGAATAATTAATTCTTGAGACGATAAAGAAAGAAATATGAGAGTTAAATATACATTTTCTCAACGTTTGATTCGTTTATTTCGTCGATATGTAGCTTTATATCGAAATTACGTAGACCATCTCGACTCATTCTTCGCGTTTAATTACAATTCGTGATTCTAATCGGAACAACTTGTTTCGCGGTTGAATGTTAACGTCGCAACTATAAGGTAGGCATTATAGCATTACAAGTATTTACCGAGCTTCAATTCAAGAAACTTGTTGGTTAAACGGTTTACCTGTAATCCAGCATCTCTTGGCTACAAAATTACATTTTGATTGAAACGCTTTGCGCTGAAAAGAAATTTCACCTTCGCCTTCCTTGCTCCCTTGCTCCGTTTCAGCGTATAATTATCTTCGCTTTCAAGCCACCAACTTCTTCTATTCGCTAAAATAATTCACGCTTCGCGACCGAACATTATTTTCATTCGTTACGTCGAACAAATATAAATGCCAACGACACGAACGTAGCGTTTGAGCGATTTATAAAATGGTAAAAGTTAAACGTTGAATCGTTAAATCGTAACGCTATACGCACCAATTGTATAATCGCAAGTTTTCAACATAATCTGCCTAAAATGGAACACCATCGGCCGCGTCGATCATTCTTCTTTATGAAGTTTTTCTGTTTCTAGTTGGAGAAAGTTGTGTGCCCGTTCTCGACAGTTCTGGTTAGATTGCTCTTTCGCTGAAAGTATCCTCGACTCGACTTTCGTGACGATTTTTCCAAGAGTCTCGCTGGCGCCCAAGTTTTTCCGATTTCGAATGTTTTTATCATCTGTAAACTCGGACCAGTGCAAACGCGGCAAGACTCTCTTTACGTCTCCAGATTTGATTGGATTACTGGAACTCAAACCGGGCTACGTGGTAAAGGCACAGGAAAATTGCACTCTTTGAACTTTTCACGTACGATACGTGTCCAAAAGTCCAACCTTTGCTACCACTGATGTAATTCGATACACCTTCGTCCGAAAAGTATTTTTTGGCCAAACTAATTTTATCAGAGTACGTTATTTATGTGCCTCGACTCGAATCCACGGAAAAACACAATTTTTTACAACGTATCCGCCGTTTATTTTTCTCGCAAATATCCTTGTACGTATAAACGTAACGTATAACGCAAGTTTATGCCAATTTCAATCACGCTGAATCGCCAAACCCGTGCGAAACGCTATTCCGCTACTTTCGATAATCGATAATCAATTACTCAATGAGACGAATATCGTAGCGAAAGAATATCGTAAACACGTTTCGCACACGTGTGACGTCCGCGTTCATTTTCTATTTGCTACGAACGATTTCCGTCTGCACTGGCTATGATGCTCGCAAAATTATGAGAATAGCTGCGTTTGTCCTTAAGTTTGCCAAGTTAAATTAACTCCTTACAGCCTAATATCGATTGTCGCTGGTTCTAACGGCGAACTGCTGTGGTACGCAACATGGGAGCGAAGTGTGATTTCACTGAAAATTGATGATGGTGTTGAGACTGTGCCACCTGGGTGTTAGCATCCGTCAAATAAATACTCTTTTCTACGAGAGACCTTTGTCAATCTCTGCTGCACGATCGACGAACGAAATACGTATCTACTTATCAAAATAAAATATACTTTCAATTGTATGTTACAAATAATTTGTCAAATATCGTCAGACTTATATTCTACGTAAACAGTGAACGTCGCAAGTTGCTACGTAAAAGTCTCCGTTGTAAATTGGGAAGCGTTTCATATGTCGCGAGTCTGTCGCAGATCGGTGTCTTTGTTGCCGGTATCGCGTAATTAATTTCGGCCGTGTTCGCGTAGATGCGTGAAATAAGCCAAATCCTCCGATGTTAACGACAGTCGTACGTATGGTAAGGATCGTGAGAAGGCGGTGTAAATACAGTAGTACGAGCATGACACGTAGTATATGGAAACCGCAACATACGTAGGAATGTGAACTTGGCACCAAAAGGAAACCAAGATTATGCACATCGGTGTAGAAGCATTAAAACGAAGCATAAACCGTGAGCCGACAGTCTGCACACGCCGATACACAGCCAACGTTACGTAAGCTTCGGTTACTTCGCTCAAATCCTAAGCACTTTCTCGCGATTTCCAGCCTTGATTAATGCCCGTGGAAGCGCAGTTTGTTCTCCGCCGTTTAGTCCTGCCGCCACCGTGTTCCAACCTTTACTTTACGGAGTTTCCCTTCTCAGCTACGTGCTCTTCTTACGGAGGAACGTTACTTCTGCCCCATGCTACGCCTTTTCCAGCAAGGAATTTTCTTCTACGCAATTGGCGCGAGGTGAGCTCGCATCTGTTATTCAACAGCATGCGTGCACAGTGTGCAGTGTACATCCAGGATGTACATTAAGAAGTTTATGCCGAGACTGCTTGGGAATACGCTAGATGGATTACGTAACGTATGCACGTTATTCTAACCAGGACTCCAGCTACTGTGTAATACTTCGATCGACCAACTGGCGATATGATCGACATAAATTATCGCGTCCTTCCATTTCCATTTATACGCTCTATTATTTCATTTAAATCGATTCAAGTTGCAACCAGCTTCTTACTTTACGTGTTTATTATTTATTTAGTTATATCTGATGTGTGCGTACGTACACCGTCAAAAGTGCGCCAAACATTTTATGTATAGCGGGTAATTTAATATTATCCGTGTGTCGCAAGGCAACATAATACTCACGTAGATCTCTTTCGTATGGCGGATTACTTTACCTGTTAAAATCTTGAACGCGCTTGCTCAAGAACTTGATATTTTCCAGGATAATAGTCCCGTGAGCCGCGAGGCCGTCATAAATCGCAAACGTTTTCAAGAAACTTTCTCGTAGATTTGACAAAGCATTAAGTAACTCTTCCCCTACTCCTTCGATTTCTATATATACTTCTCCGTATAATAAAATTCGACGACGTTTCTGATCGATTTTCGAACGAGAACGTACGTACGTTCTTTAATATTGTTTCTTCGCTTATTTCTACAAAATGCATACGTACATTCAATAACGGGAAAGCATTTCGAAAACATGTATCACAATTGTCAAAATTGTCTGGTAAATTTCCAGGGGAAAGTCGCAGCCTCGACACGTGTTGAAAATGTCGTGCACCTTCGTAAAATACTTGGGACGAGTCGGCAGGATGCAGTGTACTTCTGTGAAATTAAAGCGAGACAAGTGTGTTTTGCCGAGTTGTTGTGTTCCTGACGGATTCCATAAACTTTTTCATCCTTTGAAAAGAGACTTCAAGAGACATCCTATCCGAGGATTTCGAAATTTCCGTAGCCTTTCTAATTTAACGAGATCCTTTGTGCTGAACTGGTGCGCGAAAATACTTTAAAGCCTATGATCTTCCAGTAGCCGCAAATACGAACAATACCTAAAGCGAGTTAAATGAAAGAAAAATGCGTATCATCGTATAAAAAATACGTACAGTTTGTGATTATTCCTTTACAAGAAGAAAGAAAATATTCTCAGACGCAATATGTATCGTCATTTTTATTCGAAACCAATGATCGTTCACCTATCACGATAAATCATGAATATTTAGCTGACCTGTTAAATATTTATGTATATTGAATATTTATAGATAATATGAATCAAAATAATCAATAATAATACTTCGAAATCTTCCTTTATTATATGTATTTGCTTCGATCGTTCAAGATTCTTGATATCAGTCGTTAAATATCGACGTGCTTATACAAAAGCCGTTCTATTAAATTTTTATTAGCACTAGGCAATTGGTATTCGTCGAGTACCACAGAGTATCGTACGATATATTTCGTCAACAGTTACGACAAACGTGAACAGTATAGAGATTATTAATGTTGTACTTAATAAGAATAGCAAACAGTTGCTAATTTAGGATGATAGTTCGAATCTAATTGCTCTTTGAAAACTTTACAACCGAAACTTGATTGCAGCAATAACTTTTGCCGAATCGAACTGCGCTACTCTCTGATTCTGTTTATTCTGTCAGGGCAAGTTCCAGAAACTAACGCGGTGTCCCTAGACGGAGCCATGCAGTCTCTGCTCTGTCCTCTTTTATCCTTGCAACGCGTTTCTCAGAAAAAGAGAGTAAGTGGACTATTCTTGTCCTCGGAGATTGGTGCTCGACGGAATTCTGTAAGAGGTTGTTTTGCGACAAGACCCATGGCCCTGGCAAATGTCGATCGACGCTTTGGACAAGCCATAGGTACTCTACCTGCCTTGGTCCGTGCCCCGTTATTCCGACAATGCAACGTCTACAATCAGACGCGCGTCTAAACGTTGCACTCTCGACGCTCGACACGAACGTACGACGAATACGGTCTTGTTACGGTTGAAAACTTTTGCGAATTATTCGCGAGATTTACTTAGAATCGAACGAGGAAAACTGTCGGTCGTTAGACGCGGTAATAAATTATTCGACGTTTAAAAATTTTTCTATCTTTTTCGTCCTCCATTGGCTTCGATGTTAAATATTAATAGCGAAGTTACTACCGCGGTGATTCATTAGACGTTCGGCTATGTATTCGATATAGAGAAAAAAAAGGAAAGCCAGGATAAGCAACGAAAGATGAGGAATGGTGAACTCTCGAGACAAGCGAGCTTCCGTCAACAAATGAGATTAAATTCGATTCAGTCAACGTCGGGAGTAAAAGCTGACCGTTCTTGTTGCCAATACATTTGCAACGACAGAGACTCGTCGCCGCTCCGCAGCTGTGGCTTGTTACTTTTTTCCGTGGAATGCTGTGATGGTCGTTTTCACTGAAAAATGAGTGCTTCTTGCAACGCGCGGCCGTTCGTCGAATCGCCCACCGTAAATTAGGCCGAGTCGCCGCGGAACATTCCGAGAAAAAATATATTCGAGGAAAGGAAAGGCGAAATCGCAGAGGTGTTCGTCGAAGAAATGCCCTCCGGCTCCGGTTACATGCTGCAACGGATATTCGAATTTTCTGCCCGATACTTTGTACAAGCCTTTCCAATTTTCTGATAGTCATGCCGAAACTTGGTAAATTCGGTATGTGAACTCGATTCTCTTCCGCCGTGGATAAATTTCTTTGAAAAGTAGCGTTAAATTCTAGTTCAAGTTGATAGAACTTTATAAACATTGACGAACGCGTGTCGTCATCGAAGAAAATACAAATGTAAAAATTTGTATTGCGATATGTTCCTTTTATTTGAATTCCCCATATGTTTAATCGTCGATATCGTGTACTCGTATGTTCGCGTATTGATGTTTCGCACGATCGTACTTTTTATATACTTTTTATAAATGTCGAAATATTTATCAGTTGGTAAAAAAATATGGTGGTTGACGGATACGTTGACTAACATCGATGCGCGCGATCATCATCAGACGTTTAAATTAAATTGTCTCGTTGATACGTAATAATTAATGTATTATATCGGATACGCCCTTAATAATATGCAATAATGTTAATAACTCGATTAAAATTATTTGTATTCCATGATTTTCCAGAGTATATCGTGATAATTTTCAGTATCGGCAAACCACCTCTAGAGAGAACATAAATTAGCAAATTAAATTAAGGGGGTGTATAATCGTAGCAATTACACGAATAACGTCAGAAATGTTATTAAATCGCTTCATACGCTAATGGCAATTACATTGTTTACGTCGTTTGTATATTTTATACGCCACCTGTGAAGTTTCTAAATATCCTATAGTCCAGGCTACCTTCTTCAAGACGATCTTCGAATGCTATTGAGAAATTTGAAACGATCGTTGGTTACATGGCTAACGAAAGGATAACCACTGATAGCAGATCTTTCTCGTTTATTCAAATCAGCTTATCTATTTACGTTCCAAATACTCGGTAGCTTTTAACAATCCGAAGTTGATCGGTCAACTATGCAGGTCTAAATTCGATATTTTTAAAACAAGTCGATTCTAAGGATGAAATTAAAACACATCGATCGTCGCTAAAAGCCATTTTATTGTCTTAAAAGCAAACATCGTAGAAACTTTTAAAATAGTTTTAGTGTACCTGGATCTTAAGGTTTGAACCCCTCGAAGATAAAACTTACGCGTGGGTAAATAAATTGGTCGGATAATTTTGAAAAGTGTGTTTCATCGTTCTTTGACAGACCGCGAGGTTTGTCTGGCGTAATCCCGACGCGATTCTGCTACCGTCCAATAACGATACGACTAACCGTGCGTTTACGTTGCTGGTGATGGGGGAAATTTCCTCGACAATACGCAGCCACGTAACTTTCAATCGGAACTCGGAAAATTCGATTCGAAGCAACGCACACGTTCCAATATACATTCGGCAGCGTATTCGATTCCCCCTGGTCGGAGCGCACGATAACAACGCGTTCCTCCAACTATTTGGCCAAAAAGTTGGTCGAAGCATCGTAAAGTGGAACGCAGCCGTTCTCAAATTGATAACGTGCACGTGCACGTTGGTACGCGCCTCTCCAGTGTACACTGTACACTGTATACACCAGGCGGTACTCCTGCGAGCCTCTATATTTGTCATCCCCGAACAATTCAGTCGGCTTATCCCCTGGTAGCCGATTTTCTCGGCATTCTGCGCCATCCTGCCGCATTTAGCAGGCAAGAATATACGCGTGACAGAAATGCCATGGCGTTGCCCCGGGCCGTTACTCGTTGCAAGTATAAACCCAAAGACACACATAAATGCGAGGAACACGAGACGGTAGGAGAGAAGCAGACCCGATGAACAGCCGACGGAGTAGATCGAAAACAGAGTCGAGCGCTGTTTAATGAAACTCTTACATAAACTATCGTACGGGTAGAATGCCACGTTATACCGTGCGCGAGCTTTTCTTCCAGTTATTTATTAGTATTTCTCTTTGTCGTTTAACGCAGCGTCGTCGACGATGCGGTGTACTCGCGCGCGTGTTGAAAAATGAAAATGTGGAAAAAAAATGTGTACAGCGTCCTTTGTACTCTACCGATTCGGAGCCATTGTTGGAAATTTCGTAGGAAATCGATAACGATATTTGTTTCGATAAACGCGCGCAATTTCATTAAACAAGGTTGTTCGAAAGCCAACTCGTTACGCTCGAACCAGTTGCGTAAAATTCCTAGATCGAATCGACAATTTTCATTTGGTTCTTTGTAAACACTTTCGACGCGAGTAACGGTTGATAGATAGTGGTATATCTTGCTTCTATATTTGATCTCTTTGTTGTCGATGCTTCCAATTTTCTGATTGAACGTCGACCTCGGGAACAACGTGATTTCACAGTCCCGTTACAATCGGTTATTCGTAAATTCGGGCAACGTCGCTTTGCGGAAGTAGCTGATAAGCAAAAGAAATAATCGGACCGGTGAACACGCGCAGCTTGCCCATAGATTAATCAAAATGTGTCGTGACTGATTTAGTTCGCAAGGTAATTCCAGGCTTTTTGCTTGTTACAGGAGAACATCCAGCGGCGATGCAACACGGCAACTCGAGCAACAGCGGCGCGGCAACGAGGACGCTCGCGTTGCTCCTGTTGTTTCTGCACGCCGGTTCGTTCGCGAGGTGACTGGTCGATCACGAAGCCTTCCTCCAATAAGGACACGAGCAAACATCGCTTTTCCTTTACGTAATCGAACAGAGGCGAAAGACGAAGAAGAGAAAAAGGGAAACGAGCGAGACCGAGGAAAGAAGCGTCGTCGTCTTTACCAGCAGCAACCACCTTCAACCCTTTATATATCACCCTCGATCTTGCTTTTAACCGAACAGCGACGAGAAAGCAGCCAGACCAGCGACCATCAAAGAGACTCCTAACGAACGAAAGCTCCAGTGTATCGGGCATCTAGTGACCCAGTGGAACTGACTCCTCGTTGCTTCTGCTCTCCGTGGATGTATCGATCATTTTAGCTGGTGCAAATCGTTTCCATCTGGGGAATAGTAAATCTACGGTGTCTCCCAGACCGATCGCTCGGAAGTGGCCACTTTCCGTTTCTCTTTTGATATCCGTAGATGTTTCGAGTCGATCACGACGACGCGACGCGAGTGAAACAGTTTTTCAGTGGTGGTACTTTGTCCGAGAAGACGTTGAGTCAGTTCGTTTGTAACGCGGCGCGTACAAACTCGCGGACGTGATTCTCCTTTCATTTCGTGCAGCAGGAAGAGGGGGAAACGAGTCGAGCGAAATCTCGAGATGAGGACTCGACACATGTAAATGGCTATTTAGTATGATGCAGTTGGACTCGGTGCGATCCAAGGAACTCTTAGCGTCAGCGATAATCAAGGATCTGCGCGGCTCGTTCTCGTAATTAACGAGTACAACGAGTAACTGCCAAGTTGGATCACTGCCACGTTCTTTCGGTAACGTTCCTTGCTATTGCCGTGTTGCGAAACGAAACGAAACGAAATGAAACGCGCACGCCCTTTAAATCGTTCCGCATTAGCGAACGATGGCGAAGTTGTGCTTTAAAGAGTGCGACGAACAGCGTCGAGTTTGTCATTAGAACAAATGCAGAGAGCTCTGTACTCGAACGATACCCAGAGGAGACGAACTTTTGTTCCAGAACATGTTCGCGTACCGATCGATTCCAGTCTCGTTAGATTCGTAATACAAAGGACCTTGTCCGATGGAGAATATTCTCGACTCGTGGAACTTGGATTATTAAACCTTCAGAACGCACTGTTCGCGATAGGGTTCTTTCAGTCAAACACCTTATTATCTTTGGTCGCAACCATTCAGAAAAATGAAGCACGGAACACCGTGTTTTTTATTCGTAACAGGTTTAAAGTCTACGATTAAATATTTTTTTAATTAAACCGCACGTTTCATTTCATGGCGAGGGTGAAGTAAAATTAGGGGATGAACGCTCTAACTGCCTCTTTCTCTCTCTCTATCTCTCTCTTTCTCTCCCTCACACACACACACACTCACACACGATTAATCGCAACTGGCAATATTTCTCGATGGGACGTTTTTTTGCAAAAAACACGGTGAAATTCACGATACTCGAATTTTTCTATTGATAAATTTCAATCGAATGTTACTTACTCGTGAACGACGTAGCGTCAATTTACATGTATAAATTCTAACAGGAAATTTACGAGTAGAAGGTAATAAAATCGTGCATCTAGGCGTCAGAGTTAACAAAATGATCGTTTCCACGAACGCTTGTAACCCAATATCCTCGATTGCCTCTTTATTGCTGGTAATGGCACATGATTGCCGACCTACCTCGTCAAAAATGACTTATTTTTGATCGAGAACGTACACGTACACGGAGATCTAGAATTTGCGAGTACACGTTAGTGTTGTCACGACAAAAGACGGTTCCTCATGAGCGCTACTTGTACCGTGACAATTCCACATGCAGCCGCAATAATTTTCGCGATCAAACGGCACGTAGCAGCACCTGGTTTAATAGTATCGCCTGACAGTGACAAACGACCAACCTGCGAAAGGAACAGAGAAATTAATAGGTGTTGGTGTATCGGTGTGCCCTGCGTCGCCACGCGTCGCTTCGTTTCGGCTATCCTTGTGCCACGAACCGGCAACTTTTTCGAACAATCGATTCGAGGTATAAGAAAATTTGCAACGCTGCATAAAAGTTGCTCGATTTTTGCTCGTCTGTCGGGCAAAAATGGAACGGATCGCGGTTACAGTCTCGTTTGAAACGTGTCGGAGGAAGAAAGGAAATTCTTCGGATTCGTGTCAGTTGACAAATTGCTGGATTATAGCGGTTCGTGCTATCTAATGTGCGTGGGATAAGAATATATCTTCTTTTTATTAACCCAGAGGTTTTACGGATTCCCACGATTTTCTGTTTGTTCCTATCGGTGATGGGGGATCGGATGAACTGGTGCGACGGGAATATTTATGATACTTACTTTTGGGGGAAAGCTTGTTAAGTGCACTAGACTGCAAATATTTGTCGATAGTAACCTGATTAGCCGCCGCTCCGTAGAAGAGCTACTACGTTTGGATTTACGATCTAGATATGATTAAAACGAATAAAAAGGAACCTGTATTTGACAAACATTTCATCGTTAAATATAAATTGTGCAAAATACAATTGTAGTAAAAGGATCAGCAAGAAACAGTTAAACAGGATTTTTTGCTTTCTACAGATTGATAAACGCCGCACGATAATTTTTATGTTTCACGCGCATATAATAAGAGCGAAAGAAGTAATTTTTTTTTAATTCGATGAAACAGTGTTTGAATTATAAATAGGATAATCTATGCATGTGACTAAAATAACAGATACTTCTTCGCGATCAAGTGTCTTTTACATTTCTGAACGCACAAAAGGTTTACAAATTTTGAAAAAAGAACGCCCAAGATTATAATATGGAATTAAAGTAAATTAAATTTCACATTTGTAGAACCCTTCAGATTTTCTACAGCTCGTTCCCAAAATTGCTTATTTTCGATTGAAACGCTTTGTTCGTAGCTAACAAAATATCAAATAACGTTATTCGAACCGTGTTTCGCTTCCAATTATACTCTTTTCTGTTTTCTATTTTGTAATTGCTCGTTTCTGGAAGATTTTTTTCGTAACAAAGTGAATTTAATCGAAAATTGTTCTACGACTCGCGAAATTTTTGCTTACGAACATTTTACATAAAATTTCATAGAATCGCGTGGTCGTTTCGCGGGGCGAACATTTTTGCAGCCGCTTTTATCCCGTTTACGATATACTGAGATGAATCTCTGCATTTTTCGTGTAATTTTCGCTTCTCATAATCTCCCATTTTTATTTTCTACGTGGAAATATTTGGTTTGGTGGTTTCCAAAACGATCTAACGATCTTTTCTATGTCGTTTGAATTGCAACGATACGAGAAGTTTGCATGCCGGTATCGATAATAAATTATTTGCAGTTAATATTCGCAAACAAACAAAATAACTTTGTCTTTCTCGTTGTGCGACGTATATTTAATTGCGAAAAGGTTTATTACAACGTTGATGAACTTTTTAATCACTTGCGCGTTATTTGTACATAGTGCAAGACAACTGCCGTATTCAAAGTGCGCTTTGTAACTTTATTTCCAAGTTAATTACGCGCTTTTCTTTGTGAAATAAGTCTGTTGCGTTGATGTTAATTAAAATTGTGTTTTATTAAAGAGACTCTTCCGGTAAATTTCTGTCGTAAATAAGCTTGAAATTCATAGGCTGTGTTATCATGTGAACATTTGAAGAACGATTAAAATTATAGATCAGTACCTTATTCCGCTTACATTACGAGACAAGATAAACGTCGAATACGACAATGATGACAAGAAAAAGCAGAAGTCTATCTAATGAGACAAGCAAAATAACAATGTGCATATGGAAGCAAATGAGAGGGGAGACTATCGTGCGAGTAAAGGAGATGGTATAAAAGGCAGCCTGTTGTAACAAGTAGAATAGGAAACTATCTGACGGACAAGTAGAACGCGAGTACGCACGAAGATAAAGTTAAAATGAAATATTTCCTTATTACGTCTAAACGGTAAATCAAATTTATTTTATATATGTCAATCGTATCGCATATTAATTTTGTATATATTGCATAATTTATTTTTCGTATACATATATCGATAAATTCGTTACTCGTACATAGCTTTTTTTCTTATTTTGAATGATCGAACGTGCTGACGAAGATCGTGCAAACGTTTATTTCATACGCGATACGGAAAGTTTTACATTCGTTGATTGGCATTACATATCGTCGTGAAACGTAAATGACGTTCGATCGACAAATTCATGAAACCGATCCGAAAAGAAGCACGAGTTCCCTAGCATCGAGAATAACGTTGTCAGAACATCAGTTTAGTGTCCATCGCGTCTGCAACGATATGCCAGGATCGTTGATAGGAAAGTCGAGAAATTCGGAAGTACAGCAGGTCGAGTAAAATTTTACACGGCAATACACGCGTATACCAGTGGTACGAGAGTATGGGAACGCGTTATTTCGCTTATTCTCAACATGCATTTTATCAAGCGTAAACACGAGTCGCGAATAATTGGAAACGTTTATGCTGCTGGAAGTTGCGAACAACGCAACGTGGTCTTCGCGGATTCTTGGATAAGAAGCAACATATTTCCCGTGCTCCGGGATCCACCGTGACCCGAATATTACGACAAAACCTCGCGGCACGGTATTCCCTTCGAATACCGGAAGCTAGAGTTGGTGCTTTTCTTTTGGCTTGCGTTCGCTCGAATTTCCAGCAGACAAATATTTAGAACTCCATCGAAGCGATGGTTCCCTTAAAGTCCGCCGATCGACTAGTAGCAAAATCGACGACGCGCACGACCAGTTCGTCGGTAGTTTTTCCTAATTTTACGAAATCCTCGAGTTTGCACGCGGCTAATGATACGCGCGTCGAGATGATCGCTCGAAATACGTCAATAGTTTTTCAAGCAAATTTTATCAATGTTCTATCTGCTTTCGTCGTTCGATTGCTCGCAACCGTTTCAATATGTACGTTCTTATTTACTGCAATAAAAATATTTCCAGCGTCCATTGCAAGTAATAATTTCCATTTTCGAGTAATTATAATTTTGTAATCGTCTTCCAGATATTTCTATCGATTATTCAAAAGTTTCTCGTAATTCGTCCGCTTTCGTAACTCCTTGTCGCTAACTAAAAATATTACATATGTATTTCGAATCGTAAAACCTGTACGCTTCTACACGCGGTATGTTAAAGTAGCGAAACAAAAATTCCAATTTTTTTTTTTTTTTTTTTACAAAATCTCGCCCAGAAAAAACATTTTTCAAATCACGATATATCAGAATAGAGACAAAAGAGAGAGAAGTCCGGGAGGGTGGGGGCGAGTGTTCCTCCGATAAATATTTACTGAGCTGTAAAATCGCAGTGAAAAGATAGAAAACAGTTTGAACGTGGACGTCGCGCATCGTTCGAACAATCAGAGCTCTGTTACGTTCCGCTTCACCGACGTAAAATTTATCCACAGATCCCTGAAAAAGTATCCGCGCGAGAAAGAAACGAATTCCATTTGTCTGGCACTCGTTCATTCCAATATTCCACAGTTCGAATCGAGTCGACCGGTTCTCCATCGAATCCGAGCCGAATTCGGGGATATACGAGAGACCAGAGTTACCCAACACCCAGTTTACCGTGGCAGACCGTTGATCTCGGATCGACACACGAGACCATCACATATCCGTGTACGTATAATAGACTAGATAAGTTCTAGTGCTAGGCACACTGCCGCTCGCCTGCAACGAGCGATCCGCGCGAGTTTTCGAATCGTCGCGTTTCCCGACTTCAAGTTTCCCGACTTCAAGTTTCCCGACGGACCGACTAGTTGGACTGAAACGAAGTCGTATTTTACGAGGGGGAAAAAGACATCGAAAACGATGACGACAACTCGCCACGCCGCGCCGCCATGTCCGCTATTAATTTTACAATGTTCTTGATGTTACACTCAATGCGATTTCGCCAGCGCTAACGCAGCGGACACGAGCAGCGGCAGACTTGAAACGCTTTGAATCGATTGAATTCGAAGTAGAGAGCGCTTTGAAATATTGCTCGGAATTAAGAAGACTAGAAATATCGAAAGATTTTCAATACATCGTTTATACGAATAAGCGTTGGATCGTACGCCATTTATTTTAAACAATTTGCGTTTTACTTAACTCATCGAGGAAAAGTAAAATTACAAGATGGATAACGGAGTACGTTCTTGTATATAGCCTACCCTCGTTGCGAAAATTCTACTGCAAACTTCTCAAGTAAAAGCGGTTTTTCGTCCAGACGAATTTTAAAGAAAATCTTCCGATTATTTCAATTTTCATAAATCTGTACATGGAAATATCGAACAATTGCCGGATATCAATTAAAGTTTCTAATTTCGAGCAAGATTCGAAGCTTTTCGATGTTTTGTAGCACCGCACCGGTTGAAATTTATTTCACGAGCAGACCTGAATCCGATGCCCATCGCTAAAGCCGACCGCACAGTAAACTGGTTCATTGTGTTCATCTGAGGTCGGGGAAACTCTACTTCAACGTGTTGGCGTACGGCGTACACCGGCACCGGCTCCGCGTCTCTCAGTGAGTTTATACTGGGACTTCCGCCGCTCGAGCATCCGGATTAACGAGTCGAAGGTCCAACTGATTGATTCCGAATACAGGAACACCGTATAAATGCGAAGTCAGTGTGTGAATGAGTAATTATCTGTAAAATTTGTACACGAGGGTAATTAATCGTCAACATTTTACGGCTCTATCATGAAAACTTGAAAAACCGAATGACGTTGCGCTTTCGAAACTGCATTATTTCTTTCTTTCTTATGCAAATAGAAACAAAATGGACAATTTTGATTGCTCTTCGATATAGTGATTCGATCAAGCACCGATAATAACGATATGATTTATTACTTTTTTTTTTTTTTTTTTTTTTTTAGTAAACTTTGATATTCGAGGTGTGGAAATATTATTCGAATATTATTTGTTTGTCTGAATCGCCTTGCCGTTTGTGAAAATAATCGATGACCTACAATACGGATCGTTGTATTAGAATGTCTCATAAAATATCGTGCGATCGCTTTACTTTTCGTCGCTTTGAAACCCCCTGCGTAAATAACGCGTATCGAAGCATCGTTCGAAAAAGACCTTTGTACGCTGATTACGATATTTTTCACCTGTTTATTCATCACGGCTTAACGAACAAAAGTTTTGAAATGCACGATATTCTCTGCGACATGGTGATATCTGTGCGTTTGAAAATTATCTGATTCACCAAGTTATATTTACCTATGTACTATACTGGCAGACGGTATAATTTTGTATTTTTCTAATAAGATACATTTAGCGATATTAATTTACCGATGGCATAAATATTTTCACGAATTTTTGTGCCAAGAAATACTATGCAATAGTGTCTCGTCTTTACGCTCCCATTCTCACTCTCTATCTATCTATCTATCTATCTCTTTCTCTCCGTACAATTCGGATTGTTTGCGTATGGATAGGTGATTTTTCTACGATATCAGCTGTTTCTACAATTCATGGAAACCGCTGTAATTTTCAATCCATTTTGTTTCTTGTATATTCAGTTCCACTAACATTTTACGTAAACAATCGAAGCTGTTTGACGTAGTCCGTAATTGGTATGGCGAACACGTAAAGTTACGTGATCAGCTTGAATATTGACGAACGTAAATACACAAGATTGATTGCACGTTGTTATATGAAAAAACGATGATAAAATTCACAGCAAAGAGTTTCAAGGAAAGCAGATAAAATCTTTCGTTTCTGATAACTTTCATTTGTCTATTTAATATGTACATACTATCGGTAGTCAATTTGTTACGTGTTAAATTGTTTAATCACTGCCATTAGCTGCCACGTATATATGTACATGTATAAAGCACGTTCAGTGTACGATACTTGATAGAAGTTCTAAAAGAAGATATATCTCCACATGCCGACTAATTACGTTACTTTCGATTAACATTTTGTACTAACGTTCATCCTTTTAGAACAATAATAACGCGTCATCTAATGTACGAACTTAATAAATAAGAAATGTACGATAATTATCATCGCATCATCGTGAAAATATGTTAACTGTTACTAAACACGAAGTTTGTTGCAGATGTAAAGAATGTCCATTCGTAAGACCGTATGTGTTGTAGCGGGAATGTAATAAAAAGTATGTATTACGAAGAAGTTTCATTTCACTGATTCACCACCATAAATCGTTTTATTTCGTATACTCATTCTCTCCTTACGACCTTAACACGCAAGCATAACCACGATATGGTTTTTTTTTTTTAGCGACCAAGCAGAAGCATCGACGAGGCATCTTCGCATAACGTTGTAAAAATGTCGAGCACCTCTGACTCGCATCTTAAGCCAAATTTGTACTCTTTCGCTTGAAAGTTCGCTTCATCGTTCAAAAAACATTCGTTCGCTTCTCTACTAACAAAAGACGACTACAAGAAGAGACGTTCGAAGAACGTACTGTCCATCGACTACGCTAAACGTAAGCGATCAAAAATTCGTACTGTACTGGGTTATCACGTTAGATAACTCTTTATAAACAAATGGCAATTGATCTCTTACGCCGATTAATGCAACGCGTTTCGAACGTATCGCAGGGAAAGGCCAAAGGGTCGATTTTTTCTCGGATGCCCACTTGACGTTTCGTAGTTTACCTTTTCCTGTTGGGAAAGCGAAAAATTGACTCGTTAACCCGTTTCGTCGTAACAGGCGACGGAACATATGGAAACGAGCAGCAAGAGAAACGATAAACGCCCCAATTTTCTAGCTTTTTTTTTCCTTTCTCTTCTTTTTTCGTTGTTGTTGTTGTTACAGAAACACGAAACATCGACGAGATACAGATCGCATCGTGATGGTTTTGTGCGACCGGCTGCTGCACAAGTGTATTGTAAATATTTAATCGAAGCGAGGAAACGTTAAGAGGGAGAAGGATGGTGGAACGTGCGGCGGTTATGTTACTTGGTTAGTCGAACGAATCTGGCCGAGTTTCGGCGATTCTCGGTATTCATTCGGATTCACCAAACGAACACGGAGGCCGGCGACACGATAACGCCGCGCTTTTCCAGCCAAATGGATTTACGGCCGAAACATTTTTACTATCGTCGATAAAAATTTGCCGCGATAAAAATTTATAACGACCATCGGCGGTCGCGACGTCGACGTCAAAGAGGAAAATCGGGCTGCGCTGCGCCGAGCCGAGCCGAGCCGATGCGATGGGGCTGATACCTAACTTAACGATCACGATTCGATCCTTCGCTATTATGTAGTTCAAAGCCATTGAAATAACGTGAGAGAAGCGCACGTTTGATAACGACGTTTCGTACAAATCACGGCTCGATATTTCAAAACCGAATAAAACGCTGGAATTATCGTAGAGACGAAAAAAATTCTCGGCACTTTCCATTTTTGTTGGTGAACCTGCAAAGAAAACATAGCACGGATAAAGCTATTGAAAAATGGAGTTGAAAATCGAGTAGCCGGATGTAAATGTCGAAAAAAGAATATAGAAGTTTATTTATATAAATAAGACGAGCCTGCAATATGTAAAAATAGCGTAAATATTATTATCGGAAGAGTAACGTTCTATCCTTAACATTTCCATCGGTTGTATATTTCCTGAAAAAAGGATTTTGCATTAAGTAGAACTGTAACACCGATACTAAACTCTTTTGGTTGGAAACTGATACATTCCGATGCTTTTATGGAAGTATGAAACACGTAGCTGGTTGGTTTTATATACCCATACACGTAAAACCATGCGATACAAAATAATTCTTTGCGCAGCATTCGATTCCAGCATTTTGATATAAATAATACTTGTTGGAGAAGCGATGGAAAATTAAATGAAACCGATCAGAAATTTCAATCTTTGTAACAAGAATAAGCAAAAAAGAATAAGCTCCATTCCTTACCTATTTCCGAGGACGTATGGTAAATTTTTAACAAAAATCTTTCATTAGTAATATCCATTTAGCGTCGATAGATTTGCTGAGTGACGACGTTGTACCGTTCTGAATAATATCAAAAGTCAAAGGTCAATTATATCAAACTTGAAACAAGTATTTCGTAAAACGAAAGAGCGATCGCTTATCCATCGCGCCATTTCTAATTTTATGTCTCCAAGTTGAAACTAATTGAAAACTATATATGCACGATATATTAGTTCACTCGTTGTTCCATTGTCCTGTCGCGTTATCAATTACAGGGAGACCTCCGTATTCGTCCGTCCCTATATTAGTCACATTTTTTCGACAACAAAATGCTTCGACTTTTACTATCTTCTTTTGTGGAACTAAAATCGAGAATCCACCAAAGGGCGTACAAAAAATGTATTGTTCCGTTTTAAAAAACGAGACTCTCGACTCTTCATCGAAGTAAAACTCTTCTTGAAATTCTTAATATCGCAATTTGTAGTCGATCAAAAACTGATTAACTTTTATTCGAAACGTTCCTTTGTCCGAAGTAGCTTAAAATCCCTGAAGACTGATTTTTGTCGCCTGTTTCTCATTCCACCGTTGCTAGCATCTTCTCAAGTTTCAACGTTCGAAAGAAAGAAGGTTGTCCGGAATGTATCGTTGGTAAGTCAAGAATACGCCAAAGAGAGAGTAAGAACGAGAAGAGAACGACGCGAAATGGACAAAAGACGAAACGGTGGACAAGCAAAAACCCTCGAGTTTACAGTCGCAAAACGCAATTAGATTAAGATAACTAAAATGACAAAAGGATTTAAGCTGACGCTAAACGCCGAGCACGAAAGCGGAGAGAACGTGGGAGCACGTACGATGATTAAGTTTGACCATTAGGATCATTTACCGACCCAGTTCCAGGCTGAGTACCAATTATTCTCGGTTTCGTTCATTCTTATAGAAATAATTGATCGCATATTCGTCCGATTCGATGTTCGTCGATTCTTCGGGAACGGATTAATGACAAATATCGAGGTATCACTGCAATTACGTACGACTTACAGAATTAGTTTTTGCAGAATAAGCAGCGCCATCGTATGCGTAGGTACAGCGTACCTTTAATTTTACATTTACACGGAGAACGCGTGATCGTTCGCGATACCAAGTACCATTTTCAAGCGAATGGAAATTTTGGATTTGAAAAAAAAAAGTTGGTAAGGAAGGCACGTCGAAGGACAAAGGGTTTTTAAATGGAAGACGAAGGCTGTTCTAATATTTCATCGGAGATACAAACCGCATCGCATCTTGGCGTCCGCCAGATCGATATCTCTGGCAAGTTCCGTAACCGTACACTCGCCATTTCTTTCGCGTCACTGAATTCTGTGGTTTTCTTGAAACGGGATCCATTCTCCGTGGAAATTTGTCGCGTATACATATACAAGAGACTAACCCAGCTTGTCCGGTTCAGCTCATTTCCTCGGGATCTTGAAGCGTAAAGTTTGCTCGCCGACAGAAAGGCACGCGTTGCTTGGCGCCATTTGGCGTTTTCCGCGGATTCGCCTCTCTGTCTAATCGTAGTAAAGTGTAGCAGTTGGCTGGACGATAGACTCGATCTCGGTCAGGTCTCGAATGATCGATCGCGTCGAACCCCGACAGAGATTATCCTCTCGCGAAATGATCCGTACCTTTATCCCACTTTATATCGTACGGATTCGATTGTTCTCAATTCTCGGTACCTTTTTGGAGCAGCGAACATCGTACTTTTTCGACACGGACTCGAGTTAAACTAGTAGCTAGTAAGTTAAAACGAACTTGTAACGTGATCGATAATTGATCGTCAGAGAACGAAAAACGTTTGACGTCGCTAATCGAGGATGTTACGTCGGCGAGTTCTATCAATGTATATGTACGTACATATCCGAATTAAAGATACCAATTGATCGTTCAATTATAGAATCCGATCATCGTACTAAAATTCGTAGGCCAATTAGAGAATAACGACGTAACGTGGGAATCGTTTCACGCGACTTCTTCCTCCGTCGAATAAAATTCCTCGAGCCTTCGATTCGTTGTTCCCCGTAAAAACTGCAAACCAATGTGACGCGATGGTCCAAGTCTAAACTCTAACTCACTGTGGCGTAATCTCTCCGAGGACAACGATGCCCCAACACCTGTCTTTTGTCTATGAATGTGTATCGTCAATGTGATATAGCGCAGTCATTTGCATCTCTGTTGGTCCCTGGAGTCAGAATTTAGCCTCACGTCGATGTCGATAAACAGTACCGTGGGTACCTGTATAAGCACGTTTCGGTACACAACGGTACCGTTGTATCGCCCATTCACCTGTATCGCCGATGAATACACGCTCGTTCCTCATACCTGGGGCGTCTACTTAGTGGCACTTAAGCAAATTCCCTGGTTCTTGCTCGGTGTCGCTAACCAGCCATGCACCATCGATGAGAACAGTTTTGACGTAAGCTCCGGCTTAGCGCAATAACATTAGGATCGATTTAATCCTTCCAAGCTGATGGGATCCAGTGGAGGCGGTCGCAACATGGTAAATGTTTGTTCGAGCATGTACTTTTTAGAATATTTCATCGATTTCGGAATAGGTGAATTCGATGTGCGTTCAGTTTTCTACGAGGGTAAATTTAATGGGGTCGCGTTACGGACCGGCAAGTTAACCAGGAAACGGTTATTCGCGAGAGTAACGACATAGTTTGAAGATAGGAGGTTCAACTTGGATCCTAAGTGATGTATTTGCAAGTAAAACACGTATTACCGCGTGCTGTTGCCGATTACGTTTGAAATCGTGCACAAATATAATTATAATAGATGGCCGAACGTTTGTTTTTCCGTGGATGAAACGTTACGTTACGTTTGTAACAGAGGCCGATAGTTTCGGGCAAAACGTTCTTCCTAAATAAGAAAAATCACCGGTACTTTAATTGAAGTCTTATTACGAAACATTGAATGGAGTCATGGTTACAGGCTACGTTGGTCATTATCAACTTGGGAATCTTGTCTGCGCAAACGTAACGCTTAATTCAAATCTGATTGCAATTTAATCGTGACCCCGAATCTAATGTTCTTTTAATTGAATCCGCAGTTAACCTCTACTTTATCACCACACTAATTTCAACGGTGGTCCTGCCACAATTCAAACCTCGGTTAAGCTTAGCGTTACGCACCGATTAGCATACACGTTGAATATTATATTCGAGCAGAAACGCGAGCCAGTTTCATTACCTTCCTACGCTAAATGCAAAAAGATCCTCCTGGACGATGCTAATTAGTCGCGGCAAGAAGCCTCTAGTACTCTAGTCTGTGCATTATTTCACAAGCGCAAAGCGTTTAAATACTTCAGAGTGCGCAGTGTGATTGCATTTCTTGCTCCAGTGTTTGTTTTGATTAACGAGTACATAAACCCTGACCTAGGTCTGACCTAACTCGAAATACGGACCAAGATATTTTCAGCAAAAGTTCAGACTTAACAAGCTGACATTACGAACAGTATACATAATTCTACAACGCCTTCTGGCGAATCCGATGTTAGTTCGAAGTGTTTCAATTTCTTTCTTTACCATTCCGATGCTTCTTACGTTTCTACGAAGAAAGAACTTTCATCGATAGGATATTTTGTCAACATTACGTTAGTTGTCATTTTATTGTATTTTTGTAATAATTTGGACGTCAGTTACAAAAAAAAAAAAAAAAAAAAAAGATTTTTGACAAATAGTAGATTTAAAATATTACCGCTTTAAATCGCAATTATCGTATTAATTTAAGCATAATTTCGCTGATAAGTGTGACGCATAGTATCTCGTTTAAATGGACGCTGGAAATTAACAGAGTTTTCACGTATATAATTTATCTTTAACTTAACGTTCGTCGTAATTCGTACGTAAAAGTTAGATTTTTTAAAAATTAAATCTTTTCATCGTTTTACATAATTCGATTAACGATCAATTCACCCGTTTTTATTTTGTTTCATGGTGCGGTAAAATCACGAGAGCTCCAGCAACATACACATATTAATTACTAATTATGCGTGCTAATTGTGTGCGATATTTTCTCTTCTTTCGAATTAATTATTTACTTACCTACATTAATACTATATATATTATTTTTCATAAATAATCAATACCGAATCATACGTTTCATTTATAGCGAATATTAATTGTAATTCGAAATATAACTGATAGTGATTCTGCGTCTCTGATCCATCCTTATTCGATATGTTTCTACGCTTCGGAATAAACAAAGGTAATTCACGTTCCATGAAAAGCTTCGTGAAAATTTCTATTTAGGAATATTTGCAGGAAAGATATTGAAGAAACGAATCATAGTTTAAGAAAACGCGCACGAAAGCAATAAATTCATGATACGTATTTAGTTTAATAATTAAGACCAGGTACTCCGTATCGTTTCTAAAAATATAAAATTTATTCGTTGATTTCGATGGATGGAAACTGCGGATATGGATCGTGCATCGCGTCGTTATAAAGCGTACACTATACATGGAGTACTGTATAGTGTAGCGTGTAGAGAAACACTGGCATGCGGTAAATCCACGACCAATATCGACACTTTCTATGTTCTTTGAAATCTACGTTTTGTCGAATCACTGAAAACATTTTTCCGTGATTCATTCGGTCGACAGAATAATAGATACGCAACAAAATATCGATTTAAGCCGTAGAATGACAGAGATTTTTAAACACGCCACGTATTTACACTCACGTGCGTTGAATTAACCTGTGGTCACCGTGGGTAACCGAAATTCTACCAGGCGAATAAATGTCATGATACAGCGTTTCGCGTACTATGAACGCCACCACAACAGTTGCATATGTAGTTACGTGCTCGGCTGTTTTGCAAATATATGGATATCGGAAAAATCATGTTAAACAGCTTTTAACTTGGCTGCTCGTTTCAAACGAAAAGGGAAAATAGATTTATACTACGACGCTATCGCGATTATTACGCTGGAAGGAACAAGAATTTAGATTCGATCTAGTTTCGGGGTAAAATAGAAATTAATCAAAGCGAAATAAGAAAACTAGAACGACGATTCTCACTTTCATTCTGTACTTACAATTGCTTTATTATCTGTAACGGAAGCAAGAGTGCCGTTGAAATTGACGTTTCTGCACTTTAAATGAGCAATTTGTAGAATAATTCCAACCGTTGCGTTGGAGGAAACTCGGGCTTCGGTCATCGTACAGGCGGAGCGTAATTTTACCGGAGAATTGAAAATTTAGTTTGACGAGTCTTTTCATTGTTCTCTTGGCGCAGCGAGAGATGCTTTCAGTCTCTCTATGCAGAGTTATATCGGTTAATGGAAACGAATTCCTTGACCTTTCGAATTTATGACCAATCTTACCTTGATTAGAACGCAAATAAAAGTTAAGAAATATTATTTTTTTGTGTAATTTACTTGGCATATTTAACGGTTACTTTAAAGGCAGTCGATCGCGGATGCGTAAGATAAACGCAAACAGACGGAAAATAGTTCCGTGCGTTGCATAACGTTATGCGTGGACATTTTTATCAGTGCCAATTAGTTTTCGAGCAATGCGCTTTAAGAGCAAAAACATGTAATGCGGTTTCATCGAACACGCGCGCAAATTAAACTTTAAATACAGACCAATGGTTAAGGTTAAGGTATTTGCATCTTTTCTGCTTTGTGCACCGCTTGAAACTTGGAAGGAATCTGTCGTTTAATTTGTTTTTATACTTCCGTCCAGAAGGCAGAATTTTATCGAGAGAAATTATTTAGACTTTTTCTTTAATTTCTTTATTATTTAACGAAATACGCTACTTCGTGGATATCTAATTTTCTTGTTAAAAATATGTATTCGCAGAGAATAGCGACATAAAATTTGTTGCAATCGTTATAACCAGTATTTAGTTAACATTAGTATAAGAAATATTTAACGAGAGACCGACAAATTAACGGTATGATCGCGTTGATCTGCTAACTAGGTTAGCACCGCATTTGTCGGATTGCTACATATTTAAAGATTCCATTACGCGTTATAGAGTACGTGCGCAATGTTTCACGGTGTAGTTTACTACTGTACCGTTTCTTATGTATTATATCGCACGTTTGTAGCTCCATTTATTATTAACAGTCGCTTATTTCGCTACAATTTTCAGCTTTCAGTGACCTCAACGATTATCGTAGCAACGATAAAACTTACCGCTTTTATTTTCTACAAATATGTCAGGCAACTCTGCCGGTCACGCTATCTTATAAAAATATTTAATTTAACAGAATCCAAATGATCGTACTTATCTAATAAATCAACCGTACGCGCGTGATTTAGAATTAACGTGCACGAAAATTTCCCAGGCATCTTACAAATGAGCTCGCGAACCGAGCTACACACTCCTGAAGTATATGGATTTGAAAGCTTTGTAAGGAAAGTTGGAAACTACGGCTAAATGAAGTGCTTTCGTGGCTCAAGACCATAACCGACCGCTTGTAATTGCCAAGATATGAGTTGCTGTATCCGCTGAAATTACGAATGTGTTGTTGTTCTTTAACGCTTTTACATCTCTTCGATCTACGTTTCTCATAAATCTTCTTTTCGGTAACACATCGGCCGACGTATCAAAGGTAAAAATGACGAACGGCGAATCGTTCGTGAATTTTATACAGCTAGGTATATCTCCAATTGTTCGTCAAGCAGAGATTTTGTTCTTCGCACCGAGACGATACGAGATCATTCTACGGGGCAAGAATCGTTTTCGTTGTCGCTGAGAACTCGATCGCGTATAAAGGCATTTTCTTTTCTTTCCTCGAGTGTCCTACGTTCCACGTACGTGCGAGTATATCAGGCGTTCTCGAGAAGCAAACTGTCCCACTCCGAATTTCCGCCAGTTGGGACAAAACGATTGTTCACGGTCGCTGTTAACCGTTCGAAAACGTTGTTCGACAGGATGGAAAATGGTAGCGATCAAAGTCGCCCGAAAGGGCTCATCCTGCAAGTCCGCGCCGTATCGCTGATGAAAGCGGTACTTACGCAGCCATCGAGAAGTCGGTTTACGAGAGAACGTAAAAGTGGACCAGTCGTAAAAGTGGTGGCGGATGAAATCACAATTGCTTAATGAATTTGCGGGGGTGCACGGTGAATTGGGGTCGGCGCCGCCTAACTGCGCTCGCATTAACCCATTGCTCCCCGGAGAGAAAGAGAGGAGACAAGAGAGGCAGTTGAAAGGGGTAAAGGGAGAACAGAGTGAAGGAGAGAAGAGAGGCTATTACATCGAATTCGCCCAGGAATTTGCATATATAACACGAGCAGAGACCCGACTGCGGCAGAGGAGACAGGAGAGGCCGGATAAGTGGCTGTCTTTGAGTAGCTGAAACCTTAGGATTATTCAATTAATATATTCATTGAACTACGTTGGCCCCTGCTGAACTCACCGGCTGCTCCACGGACAGGAAAAATGGGTCGAACATCGGTTTAGCGCCAACATCGGCCGTAATCCAGCGTATTACCTGCACCTGATTGAAAACGACGCGTTTCCTGGCGAATTGTTATTAGATGCAGTAGCGCCACGATCCCCATTCCCGTAATGCGAAATGTATTATTAGTATTAGCCGAGCGAGGCGCGCACCTACCATTAATTGACTAATTGAATCGCATATTCCAACTTGTCCGTCGGCACCTGTACCATCCAAATCGATAGAAAGAAAAGGATTTCGTCCGTTTCGATTAACTATACCTATAACTGCGTAATCCTGCTTATGGGCCGGATTATACGCCAACCGAGAGGTATTACGTATCTGGGAATACCGGAATTTATACCATTTATTTTTAATTAGAAACAAAGTTGTATAGACGTGCTATATAGAGTAAGCAAATTTGCGAAAGCAAATATTCCGCGTGTCTTTATTTACCGACACGTTGAATTCCGCTTTTCGAGTAATAAGGTTGAACGTAATTCTTTTTTCAACGTATTCTTGGAAAGCTATAAAGTACGAATAGAGTATGTATAAGAGGGCGGCGGAAAATTTGGGACGATTTTCTAATTATGTAACGCCTGCGAACCTGCTGCTTATGATCTCCAAGTATAGTGTGCAAGGAATTTACGGAAAGGATTTCTCTTCTCTGACAATGAGAAGAGCGACCCTCAAAATTTTATCTTCTCTTCCACCGCAATTCCTCGGAAATTATTATACGTCAATTACCATTCACGGTTAGTCTACTTTCCAGAATTGATACTTTGAATTTTTCCTACTTTGTCTTTAGTTTGTTCCTGCAATCATCTTTTTCTACAATTGGACGGCAACTCGACATCGAGTTACAAATACTTAATTTTCTGAATAATATTTGCAAGTCGTAATTTCGATCGGACAGCCACATATATCAGATATAACGTGAGATATAAGTCGCGTGTCTCAAATTGTTACACGAAGAGAATTTGTATAATTTAAATTTTACTTGCTTCTCGTACGCCTAATAATGACGTTCAGGAATAAAATTTCGTTTCGTCATAGATGATATATCGCGCTGCGATATTTGATCTGTCTATTATATATTCGATATATTCGACCTATGCTAGAAGCGGAGGAAGGTCTAGGATAATGGCAGTTGCAATTACAGCTAATTAATAGTGCCATAATTGACTATTCTCGCATTAATATATTTGATCGATTACAATTCAGACACAAATCATGACAGTTATAGCCGAATTACCAATGAAATCTTTGATCGAACGCATCTGAACTAGTGCAGCTAGTAACAACGTTAAAATATATCTTCGTTAAATTATCAAGTCATTCCAAAATACGTAGTATTAATTTCGATTACTAATAAAAAAACGAGAGAAAGTGTAACAAAGATATAAAGACTCCTCAGAACAGAGTAATCAGACGATGATAAATTTAATATGCAATATCATGAGAAAAATCGTATAATCCGTCGAAACAAATCCATTCGTTACATTAGCTTATTAAATAATGCAAGTTGAAATATTTGCGTTTTCTCAATTAATACGTTAACGTTCGAACTGCGAACTCGGTAACAGAAATTGCAGAAGTTGCACGGTATAAACAGTTATAATGCATGTCAAACCTCACACTCGTCTCTCTCCTTTACCCACTGAAATGAAATTTAATGCTCTCCGAGGAATATCGTAATCAGACAGTATGTATGCGGTTGAATCGTGAATGTTGTACAGCCTGCTAGCATACGAATTTACGTATGATGGATTTATTAATCGACATTTTTCATGGAGATGCCAAGATGGTTTAAACGCACTTCGTTTTACGCCGAAATGAAATATTAAAGTTGAGCGTGAAAAAACATTTGATAAAATCTCAGTGAAATTTTAGTTGAAATTGTATAAAACCTGCAACATTCTCTTACAACGAAATTATTATATCGAAATTGTTGATGCAACTATTTGCTGCGCAGCTTGAAATAAAGTTAATTCGTTAACACACGTTTTGAAAAGGATGATACTTTATTAAATAGCCGAGTAATTCAATTTAAATTTAATCCCGTTAAAAGTGTTTAAAGTAACTCAAACTCTGCGACAAAGATTTAAGAAATATAATATCCGCTAGACGAACACTTGAAACGATATGCAAATTTATTTAAGTCTATAAAGGATGGTAAATGTGGATGGTTAAACGCAAATACCTTCCCATCGTTTAGGGTGATAAATAAAATTATATCTTATAAATTCTCTATATTATACATATTTTTAAATCACATTCAAGTATATCGTGATATTCTAATTAAGGGCAGATCATTTTTTTTATTTGTTTGGGGAAACTCTTCGCAATTGCATCTGCAATTACTTTTTCCTCGTTTGTCAAGTGTTTCGTCCAAGGACGACAAACAACGATAGAGGCAGTTAACGTAACAAACCAATTAAAAAAAAAAAAAAAAAAAAAGAAAAAAAATAGTAAAAGACGCGTATTGCACCATCGTTGCTCAAAATTAAAATATAGGAATAAAAAGAGGTGTCTCTTGCAGGCCTATGCGAACCATAAAAATACTGCAAAAAACAACGAACCTTAGGCAGCGTTTTATTTCAGACCTGAATTTCTCGTTTCTTCAATTTTCCGCTTAGTGTTTTGTGTTATCTGTGCCCACTAATTGTATACATACGCGTTTCGAAATTGTAATCACGTTTTCGCTTTCTCTGTTTCGTAATTCGTACGATAATTTCTAAATAGCTCGGTTCTTGGATATGGCTTTTGCAATGATGCGATCAACTTGCGATGGAAATAAATTCGTTCGTTAAGTTACGTATTCATTTATGTGTTTAATGTCTATTTGAATTAATATGGATATCGACAGGTGAGATGTTTAAATCGATTAATCGACAATATTCATTCCACCCAGTTAATTCGAATTTCCATCGTGGCACTGATTGCTTTTTGGAACGATTTGGCTGAATTTTAATTATAATTGAGAAATAATTATTACACTATCCTATAGTTGTGGAATTATTTTGCATTCGCATTTGCAGGCGATCGCGTTTCCATTGCAAAAGATTAAGATCGATCGTGCCAAATATAGCATTTTATATCGTGAGGCGAGTTAATTTGGAAACTTCGCAAACCGATTTCTAAACAAAGCAATAACTTACGTACCTTAACTTTGGTAATAAAGTCAGCTTAACCCGCCAAGATGCGGCATTAACTGTAAGCACTGCATTACGTATCAAAAGATGTGTCATCAGTACTCATCAGGCGGTAAGCACAGATTCACGCATCAAGGACACAAGTGTGTTTTAAACGTTAAAACGACACGTCGTTATAGCAAGCTTGTCGCAACGCGCTAATGACTAATTCCTGCTCAGTGTGAAACAGCGTAGCGATTCGTAGTAAATAATTGCAGCATCGTAATTTGGAGAAAGCGAGGACGAAGGAATTCGTGTGGCGTGATAATAAAGTAGATGAAGTAGTTTAGACTAGCCGATAGCGAATAGTGATTGATTCGAAGAATGTACGCGCGTGTTACTATAAATGAAATTGTAAAAGTAACGCAAGTAACGAGATAGTTAATTATAAAACGTATTAAATAACGATAATAAAAATATCAATATCGTTAATTAATTAAAATTTAATTAAAAACAGCGTGTACGTATCTACATATGTATCGTACGTATGTACGTATATCGCAACGAACGAAGATGAACGAGGAAGTCGCATATTATAATTAACCTTCGTGTCTGCGTCAATTATTCCGTTCCTCTAGAAAATACGATTTACGTTGATCTCTTTCGCATAAAATTTTCTAGTTCAGCGTATCGAATATCCACGAGATAATAACATTTATTCATCCATAGTCAAAATTTAAAGCGGTGAACGCGCGATGTTTGCAACATCGATAAAAACCATTCGATTTATCGGCGTTGTTTCGCGAACAATATTTTTTTTTTTTTTTTTTATGATACATTCGCAAATACACAAGAGGAAAATTAATATACGAATATTAGTGCGCTTTGTCGCTCAATCAGAATTCGTGTCACATGTAGTAATTAAGAAAGTTTTAATCGTTATATACATATTTTACACGATACCTTGATAAATCATTCATTTCGTTAAATCTCATGCGTATTCGGGACCATATTTGACTTTAATCCACGATGATAGACGTTAAAATGTCCATCGTTTATTCAATATCGTTTTATCTAGATTAAAATCAAGGCAATTCGTTTAAGGTAGTCCGGTAGTCGATTTTCATTTGATTCTTTTATTTCTTTCTTTCTTTTTCTTTTTTTCTTTTTTGTAACTAGCAATCCTCACAAAAAATAGATTCCAATTTTTATACGCGCAATCGTGTACAGAGCGTATCAAATTTGTGAATACAAATACTCACAACTATAAATTACAAGGGAGTAATTTCTGCATAATCCCGCGATAACAGAAGTATCTGGGGAGAACAAGCAATATGAGTGTTGCCAGAGTGCGGATGCACGAAATGGTTTAAATTGCACACGTATCACGCAGCGCACAATTGCATAAAACTAACTTACTAATTTGTTAGTTCGCGATCTGCTGCTCTAGAAACTAAAAACAACGAAATACTTGAGCACCACGTGCGTTTCATACGCATTCTGAACGAAAATTCTCCACTATAATAACGTTTATTCTTCGAATAATGTTTATTATTTCGTGAAAATCGAAATATACAAAATAATTGAAGCGTACGCACGTTGCGCATACAACAAAAATCCGCACCACCTACTATGTTTTGCTGAATTTTTTCGGATTCGTAAAATTAATTTCATTTATTAATCGTTACTCGTACTTACAATTGTACAGTATGCGTTACAATTAAACAAGGCCGTTGAAATAACATTGAAATTAAAACATGTTGAGCGGATATTTTACCGTATCCATGTGCTATTGACGCGTTAGAAATTTCTTTCTGTTTTATTTATTTATCTCTGCTCTGTTGTTAGATAAATTCTCGTTGTCAAAGTTCTGGCGTAAGCGTTGCTCTGTCCCTTACACAGTGCCCTTACCAAACTGCTCGTTGCCTTCCTCACACTGTACAACGCAGTGTCTCGAGACATCGAATCACGATCTTAGACAGGGTACTTGCATACGTACTTGGCCCGATGCAGAGTATAATACCATTTTCTCTGCTCTTTGTTTCCTGCTTATAGGAGCATCGAGAAGTAGAGTTATATGAATAACGCGTGCTTACGCGAGTGGCCTTTTTTACCTTGAAATCTCTTGAAAACTGTTCCGTGAAACTGTTTTCCTTTGTACGCGATACGAGATTACCCAAGAAACGTGAACGAATTTGACGATAAAGTGATATACATACTTTCTACGAAACAGCCATTCGTCCGTTAAATTATTTCGTTAAAGAATTACGCATTCGTATTTCGCTTATTCTAAAAGAAATATTTTGCTTGCGAAAGAACAGGTAATGTTGGCAGTTTTGCGCGGATAGCGCGGTGGGTTATTGTTTGAAGAGCTAATTAAATTAGATTAATGGAACTACCATCGTCTATGGGAACAGTCGATGTTACGTTTAGCGTGTGCTTAATATACACGTGTCTATATATTTCACAGCGCAGGAATAGAAATATTAAATATTTGAATTGTAATTGTAGTTGTTTCAACAACTATCGCTTAAACAGCCCAATTTTCTTCGTAATATTACTCCAAGTTGAAATATTTACGTCTGAGATATCATCACGTTTATAACAAAATCATCCTCCACGTATGGTGGTCATCCTTACGAACAGTAACGATACGCTCTGTAATTCGATGCGTTTCATTCGCGAATCGAATTTTAGATAGTTACAGCCAGATGCATCCTCGAGTTCTCACGTGTAGTTTCTAAAACGAGAGACACATACTTCCTTGAAAGTTAATATACCTTAAGGCGATTTGAAAGCGCTAAAAAAAAAAAGGAGCACAGAAAGGGGGAGAGCATCGAAGAGATTCTTATACGACTGAACACGGGACAGCATCTGTGGTAGGCGACTCATAATTACGATCTTAATTAAAAGAGCATTAATTAAAAGCGTGCACGGCCGCGATTACAATTAATAACGGTCCAACTTGTTCTCATTACTTTGGTGTACGCGTTGTACAGAGACATTTGCCAACCGAACATTTACAACGAAGCGCCAAATATATGCAAAAGAATGTTCATTAGATTTCTGCGTTGCAGTGCGATGTTCGTAAGGTTTGTGCGAACTAAAAGCTATGAATGACGGCGGCTGTTCAAAGTTGCTTCTCCGATTGCGGTTCACGTCAGCCGTGATATCCATTCCTTTGATCTCATATAATATTATGGCTGTTACTTAATTACACAAAAGTACTGTGAGTATTGGGGCGCGCTATATCACATCTCACCACGGCTATAAGCACGACGCTTTGACTCTAAATTTTTCGTAATTACAAATGTAAAGAGAGTTAAGACGTAAAAAGAAATCAGGTTCGTAATGGAGACAGTTTTGTTCGGTGTTGGCCGATGACCTGCACCGCAATTTGCTTACACATACGATGTTTTAGAGATACGTTTGTACGATATAGTACGTTTGAAAATACGCCCAATCGATCGAGTAACGATCGATCGTGCGAACTAGAAGTCAAAGTGCCGAAATTATTCACGAACATAGAGCAAGCTAGGTAAAGGCCATTGCTTTGAATTTTGAACCCGCGTTTTGAATGGCGATTAATCAGTTACACGATAAATAAATGGGCTAATCAACAAAATACAAAAGGGTAGAACTTTGATACGTTTAGCTCTGGTTCATCCATCGGTGATAACGAAACGCGATCTGATAAAGATTGAATTGTAATTTTACCTAAAATACCTCTATATGATGTAATATTCAAGTATCTATGCAATATAAATACAGTGGACACACATTTATCAGGTCCCTGAGTACTTCTCTCGATGCTCTATCATGTTTTATTATTACCTATTATTATTTAACAGAGGGCCGAGACCAGAGAACTGTGAATTTTATAAAATACTAAAAATTCTCCAGCCAATTACGATTGAATTGAGATATTAAAACGAATGCCAATGTTACATTTGCGTTATATTAAGTAAAATTTGTCAGAACTAATAAACTTGGAATAAAACACGAACCAGAGCATTGGAAAGCTAATTGACTGCAACAGGTGATTGTCACAGAATTTTCAATGTCAGCTAATCAAAAAATGACCGCAAAACGTAAAAAGCGCATTAGCTTCGCTCGATTAATTTTCACTTACTTCGCCAGCTTTCTTTCCTAATATCGTAGATATCGTTTTTCTCTTTGGAAATAATTTCACACGGGTTTGAGACGTTAAAGCGACGACAAAGACTGTAGATAATTTTTGCCAATAGAATAGAATCGATTAAAGTACAAATAAACGCGAATGATAAATATGTCTATCGTCAAATATACGTAAAAAAGAAGAATCAACGAATAGCTTGAAATTCATTCAGCGAGCGTGGATCGTAGAATAAATTTTGTAGCTGTGACATGGCAGAGGACTGAGAATTTCACGTATAAAAGATAATTCTTGGATATACATGAATTAAATCGACGGTCATCGTAGTGCGCCTGTGAAGTTACGGTTATTATTTTCCTCTGCTGTGCAAATATAATACAATTTAACGTTTTTAAGAGTGTTAAAAAGCGAGAATCGCAAAAAAATTCCCACTTCTATAGTATCACCCGTACGTATATCTCATCGCACGACGAATTGCACGAAGAACGATGTCGTTGGGTATAAATTCGGAATTTCAATGAAAAACTGTCTCTTGCCTTTTTGTTTCGTCGTACCAACGTATCGCGTTCTGATAAGATAAACATAGAAAATTTGAGTTCGGAAAACTTCGTTTCATTTACGATAATCTTCCGCGTAGCATCGAAAGAGTGAAACTTTGTGAAGATACACACATGTCGGAGAGTTAAATTACCGTAGATAAAGGATATTTGTCTTTTGACTTTGGTTATTCTGCTCGTCTAAAAGTCATCGTCGAAATTAACGCAGCATGTACTTCTACGTGTAAATATTCCTCACTGGCCAAGTTTTTATTATTAACCATGGAAATTAATTTACTTCGTTAATGAATACCGATAAAGAAAGGAGGAAGATACGCAAAGAGGAAGATAATTAGCGTAATTAAACATCTTCTAGAAAGTAACGAAGGTACGTAGTACATAATAAAAAAAAAAAAAAAAAAAAAAGAAAAATATTAGCTAGTGGAAGAATTATACATGTCCAAAGAGACTGGGTAACTACAATAATATCTTACTTTAATTTAATCGTACTCGAAGGGAATTATTCTTAATTAATTAACGGTTGTTGCAATAATAAACGATATTGCCAGCAAGTAATGGTAGGTACATTAACACAATCGGAAATAATAATGAAATCTTATACCGTTATAGTTATGGTAGAGATTTCGAGGCTCAATACGCCAAGCAACCCCCTTTGATGTATATAATACGAAAACCATTGTAATCCAGGGATTTGGTTCGCAAACTGATCAATATGGGCATTCAAAGGATCGGTAACAGTTGTGTTATAATTATCTTCCATTTCAATGCGATGTAATGATTTCTGCCAGAACGTGCAAAGGCAGCAATGCGTATTGACAATGTTAACGAGCCAAGGGGCAAAAAGCTGTCAGTAAATGCGGCGATTCTAACCGTGCGCATCATTTCAAACGCAAACACGCAACACCACGATACACCGAACTAACAGTTGGCCATGTTATGAATGAATCGCGTTATACCGTTGTTCTACGTGTATCGTATAAATAAACAACGAAATCATAAGCTTTTACGCATTTACTCCATTGCTACGTTACATTCGTCTGCTTTCCGATATTCCATGCATTGGCCAGGACTCTTACGTGATATTCAGATTTTCAAATTCGCCCTGACATCGTGTCAGGCAGATGCATAGATCGAACATTGTACGTACCTCTCTATCCTCGTAACAGAGTCCATATTTGCTGGCACACGAACCGATACAATAACGAAGCTGTAAAGTAGTGAGACAGCAGCCAGGCAACCAGGTTATCGGCCGAGGAAAATTACGCGTAAATTGTGCCAGTGCGCGTTAAATTATTATACTAATTGGTTTTGTCATTACCTGAACCTACAATTGCGTTCACATAATCGGAATCATACGCCACTATTTAGAAACTAGAGCAAAATAGAAAGGAAACAGTTCGATCGAAACAGTTAGGTAAATAAAAGCAGTTTGCTACTCATCAAAAATACGTTTGAATAAAAATATTAGGAAACGTAAAAATAAAACACTGTCTAGGCGAATTCGAACAGATCGTTTAATAGAGATTCTTTGATCGAAAAGTTCATGGAGCAAATAATTAAACAATTACAACACAGATTCGGGCAATCGACGATATTCGCGCTGAATTCGCCAAAGTAAAATTAGGCTCGTCGTTATTATTTCCTTCGATAACTCGATTAAAGTTGGAAAATTATGTTCCGTAATCCATACGCTTTGCATGAAAATAAACTGTAAGCATAATCTCTCTATACTTTTGTTGCCACCATACGTTTTCCAGCAGGCGTAAAATAATGCAGAAAATATAATTGCAATGGCCGTTACTCGTTCGTATTAAGCCCTCGAGCTAATACCGCAGTAAGTATAATTCATGTCTATTACATTCACGACTGTTCTCATTAACGTACAAGTTATAAAAATGTTTGTTTCGCGTGGTTACGGCTGGCCGAGCACCAGCGACAAAACTGTTGCTTTGACATTTATACATGGCGTTATTAGGGAGAAGAAGAAATTGAAATTTTTATTGATGCGGGCTAGAGCAAAAAAAAAAAGAAAAAAAAGAAATCACGCAGCAGTCACGTCGTCGAACGCGCGTGCGACAAACGAACGCCTTTTTCCTGAAAAGGAGAGAACTGCCGCTAGTACGCGACGTTTCAACATCCGCCAAACAGCCAGATTACAAATGGAAATATCAAATTTTTATAATCGCGTTGCCGACAGCGAGTTTTATGCCGCAATTTATAACATGATCAATTATAATTAATTGTAGCGATTTTAAGATACTCGTTTTCTGGGAAACGTGGAAAACAGCGTAGCAATCGGAATCGCGGACAATAGGTGGCTCCATAAGAATAGAAACACACGGACGAAGAGTCGTACTGTGTATAAAACAATGCTATGTAGGTAAATGTAGAAATCGTGAAAAGAAAACATCGTCAGACAGTGTGTTCGGTCGAATGAATTATTGAAATCGCTTTGAAAACAGCGATACTGCCATTAGTTTTAAAAGCAGCTAAAGTTAAAAGGCGGTTTTTTTTTTTTTTTGTGGAAAGAGGGAAAAAGAACCGAGGTGCAATAATCTATGGAAGTTTTCTTTAAAGAGCATCCGCTGCTATTCTCGTCGGATTCGTTTAAACGCGACAACGGAGAAAAAAATATTTTTTCTTATTTCTGGACGATGTTTAGCTTGGTATTTTTAATTGTGCCGCGGCATTCAATTTTACTGGCGCAGCTACGTGAAAGTTTTCAGTCAGCAGCGATACAATGTTACCACGTTCGTTATCATCTTCGCGTATTTGTAATTTGTCCGAGTATGTACTTAGTTGCGTATACGACACCGACGAGTTCTCGTTTTTTGACTAGTCTCGGTAAAAGAGAAAAGGAAAAAAGAGGTTGACGGAAACGTTAGAAAATAATGGAGAAAGCGGGTAATTGTAATAAAAATCGGAACGAGTTACAGAAGAATATTTTCTATTTAATGTATACAGATCGAGAGAGAAAAGATATAAAATGTTTGATAGATAATAGACAGCATTAACGATTAATGTGTAGCATTCAAATTGATATTTGAATAGACGTTGGCCTTCTTTCTTAATTATTCTTGAACAAGGAAATTCTTTTCATCGTCGTATTTGCTTCTCACCAGTTTATAAAAACATATTTGACATCGAAGTACTCGATCGAATCAAAGATGACATACAGTGTTATAACGAGTGAGATCGCAATTACACGCTACAGAACATACGTATCGTCTCTCTTGCATGTTCTTTGACTCAATCCTGCGAGCCACTTTTCACAATCTCAATAGTAACTCTACGATATTTACATGGAACGTTGCGATAAAGTTAATGCAGAAGTTATTACATTGTATCATTTCACGCACGATGCCTAACGTTTGTCCGTTAGGAAAATTATTGATCCGTGATAATTATCAAAACGATATGCAATCCAGTTTTATGCGATATCATCGGAAGAAATTCCCATCAGATTATAATTTATATATACGATAATTGTTTCTTAATCGAAGCAACGTTAATAGATATCAAGCGGATTTTTTCATCTGAAAGTTACGGTAAACGTATATCTCGATGGCAATCGATCCAAAAATTTGGAACAATTACGTTTCTTTAAGTACAACGATTAATAAGAGGTTGTTATTTCTCCTCGTAAAATGTCATAATTTAAATGAAATACCGCGTATAACTTTGAGCGTGTAATTCAAAGAAGAGGATAAAGTTATAACCCAGTTATTCACGGTAAAGTAAAAAAGCTCTTACGGCTATAACTTGAAGTTAAGATAACAAAAGGTGCCCTCGATCATATTCATATTGCGATTGTATCGATTTTGCGCTTTGTTATAATTTAAGGATTTCCTCTGACAATCGGTTAACGCATCGTAATTCTTGCATCGGTGTAAACTACTCGGTCTAATTGCTGACATCGTACATCTAAATCTCCACGTCAACGGTGGATATATAATTAACATTTACTCACAACCAGCTGATGATTTGTGATCGATAATATTCCGCTTAAGTTTAACTATGTTAAAGGAACGTGGTCGCACGCTACGAATGTACAATTATCACGCAAATTCATTCGTTCGTATCTCATGTGCACACGCATCCACGCGCAATTATAATTTATAGATATTTTCGAACGTCTTAAACGTAATCTTAAATAGATAACGTATCGATTTTCTAATCGAGATAGCTGCTCGAAATTTCCAATCTGATTCACAAGTAAATTCTAATTTTTAACAGTTGTTCATCTTCACCGTTGCGTTGCTGAAAATTTCGGCAACGACGCTAACCGTCATTTTGAAAATCTAAGCTTCTTTCTAACGAACGAAACTCGTTCTCTAAAGGTTCTTGGCTTTTATAACGAATATGTATAACGCGCTTCAAAGACTTTGTATACTCGTTTCGTGAATTTAACCGGGATCTTTAACTGGAACACGACTGTTTCCATTTTTATAAAAAAAAAAAAAAAAAAAATACAGCGCGGATCGCTAGAAATTCAACGACTTAAGTTGCAGTATCATACCGATGAAATATTCTCGAGTTATGGTGATTCAAAACATTAAAAGAAAATCGTGTGTTGCACGGATTTCAGGCTTTCCATGTTCTGTAAAGTCTACGATGCTTATTCCGTTGATGTACGTTTCCCATGTACCTTCCCATAGATCGAGCATTTGCCTGCATTCGTTTTCAACGTTTCTACGTAAACAGTAACTACGTGAAATATTCGATTAGTTTTAGGCTTCCTATTAGATCGATATTCGTACTTCTTACGATTAGCGCGCGGGTTTTCATAAATAAAATATAATAAATTCACAAATAAAACGAAAGTAAAAGAAGCTTACTTCCCATCGCTAATTTATTGATTTGTAGACATACATAACTGAAAAATTATAATTACGATAATAGAAACCTTGCATCAAGTACGAATATACAAATTTATCGATCATTCTTCCGAAGTTATATTTTACTTTTGCGAGAGAATTGATTAAATTTTACTTTCCATCGTTTCTTTCTACTATCCATAGACGAAAATTTCAGATCGTATAAAATTAATCTTTGCGAATAACTGAAACAACGTCTGTGATATACAGAATAAATAATTAAAGATTTATAACGCAAAATACGTTGAAAATATTTGATTGCTTTATTTCGATATAATACAATTAAAGATTACGAAGTACGTAATTGCGATAAATAAATTCAAATGAAACATAACGTTAACTAAGTACATGTAATTACAACGTACGTAATATAAATATAAATCATGTGAAATCATTTTGTTGTCAGACACGCTTATCGTTACAAGACCTAACGTTTTTAAAGGAACGTTAAATTAAATATGTTACGTATGTATATATGTTAAATAGAATTGGACACTTTACACGTATACATCTACACACATGTACGTACATGTGCATACGTGTTTAAGAGTTCTTGCATTACGCTACAGAGTACGTATTCGGATTTGTTTTGATTATCTCTGATTGTGAAAGTTTCGTACGACAGCGAGCCATCGGAAATTCGTTCGGTCGAATAACGTGATCCTTACGAGTGTCCTGTGTTACATAGTAACAAAACTATTCCACGATACTTTTGTTCTAGGTCATCTACTTTCCCATTATGAACATTATCCTTAAGTCGAAACGTTCGACGTTCCATTCCATTGATGAGACTTTTACAAATGTAATTCTTTTTTTAAACGAACTTTTAACATTTTCGAACGAGTCTCAAAGTAAAACGAAAAAGCTATATTTATCGAGTGATTAAATGTCGATCGTTCAAAGTATCGAGAGATTGACGTTAAATAAATTAATAATCAAGAATTTCATAAAAATTGGATTCGTCAAAGCTCACCTCGTTTTTCCATCAAATGTTTTTAAATCCCCGTTAGCTCGTATTCTTTATACATCTACGTTCTGATTATAGGTACGAGATAGACACGTTTCCTGTCACGTTCTTTTTATTCGATTAAAGAATCCTACTAATCTAAGGTTTACTAATAATCTTAGAAGTGCCCGTTATCGAGAAGATTTTATGCGACATTGTTCACACGACACAGTGGCATAACAATTTATAGAATCTATAGACATCGTTTGCTTTGATGTTTAGAGGGAAACGTCTTTTAATTTTACATTTCTATAACGTTTGTCATATAGATAATAATCCATTTACATCCGCATTTATCAATAACAGTAATAGTTATCTAGTTCTGTCTAAATTATCATTTAACATTATGTATTCGTGTGTGTGTGTGTGTGTGCACGCGCGCGCCTGTGTATGCAGAAAAATACCAGTGAACTCGACATTAGTCTTTCAAATAATTTATGCAAAGCTGCAAATGAAACGCGTTTCGTGACTGAGCGTGCAAATTTGTGCGCTAGATTACTCGAAAAATGAATATATATTCGTTTCAAGATACTTGGAATTACTCGACAAGTCCGTGGAAAGAAAAAATAGCTGTACGTTTAGAAAAAGCGTATGTAAGATACGGTAATGTGTAAGTGAAGGAATTTAATTGTAAATACGATAAACGATAAATCACTGGCAGACTATGAATAAGTAACTTTAGCAGAGAATATCTTTCTACGACGTTACACGAGCTTCGCTATAAATCGATCATAGGATCAGCTTTCTAACGGTTTATCGTGTCTCGAAAAGAAATTGGCACATATTTTTACTAGTCTCGATCGATCAACAACGATACATTTTTGGAAATTCCGTGGATTGTCTTCGATATCGATAAAGATGGGGAAAGTAAAAGATCTTCTTTTCGTTTCTCGTTATCTTTCGGTGATTCGAGATATGTGAGAATCGTTAAAATTACGTTAAAACAAAGCTTTTAACAAGGTAACGAGATGTATCTTGGAACGTAAGATACGAAATCTGTTGGAACGCGAAAGAGAATCGATAACATTTTGATTATGAGAATGATATGCTCCGCAAAATTATCCAAGTATGTATCAATTTGTACAAGTACGTTTGCTTCGACGTTTCTTTATATTCCATCCGGAATCTGTTTAAATATAATTCTGTTTTTACAGAAGCCTTTGCCAAAGAAAGTCACACATGAACACAGATTTTTAAGGTAATTCGTATCTTTCTTTTTAAGAGCGACGATACATTGTTATTAATAAAATTAATAACGAGATTGGGGCTTTGTATTCAGGTACTCTATTCCTGACCCGTAAGAGTGTTTGACGCTTAAAATATTGAAACTCCAGGAAGAAACGACTTTCGATGAAAGTACACAAATTCCATCGTCTTTAATCCGATCAGTGTTAACAGATACGACAAAAAAAGTAATCGATTTGAGAAACAGGAACACGTGAGATTTTCATGAAACGACCTATGTGAACCGCGTACGTATCGAATTAAATACCATACGGTTATTGTATAGCGAGTAATCGAATAAAAAATTAATCGAATATTTCCTTTGCACGAAACGTTCAAAGAAGAAAAGAATGGAGGATTGCATTTGTGTACTTCACCATGATATTTCATTTTGTATTTTGTCACAGACGAATACATTTGTTCTCGTATAATCTCCTGGAATCGATAGTTCTGTTTTACGAGTGTATTCGACGTTGACGAAAACATCGGCGTTAAAATTTCACGCATGGTTTACGTTAATCACGCGGGTTATAGTCCATTTGACTTTCAACAACATTTATGAGCGATACGCTTCGTATTTACAATAACTATTATTTTTTTTTCCATCACAGATATTTATACAGTGTAAATTTACAATCAAATAAGCTACGATCAACAGAAAAAAAGAAAACACGACTAGTTCAGGATTTACAATTGTTATGGAAAAGTGGCTCGCTATAATATCCCGTTGATTGTTTTACTCGCGTGAAACTTGTGCAGGGAACGTGCTAGCCAGAGAATATGTTTCACGTAGTCCATACGTCATGTTCCTTTTTTCTCGTTCTCGGTGTACAGACTGACTAGAATTAGTATAATATCGTATTTAGATAAAAGAGAGGTAAATTGAAATTCGCGAAACGATATGCGATACACCTAAAAACAACCGAAACATTTCGAATATAAAGCATAGCCAATACCGAGATCGACGTGACTATAAAGTGGAGTGTTACATCGAGGAAAGTATAATGAAGATTATCCGTGGAATGTCCTTTTGATAACAATGTCCAATGTCCAATTGGATAACAAAAGGATTACGAAGGATGCAGCTGATTACCGAAGCCTATCACTAACATTGTTTCTTTTTAAAAGACGAAAAAGAGTATAAGAAGAAGAGACAGAGAATATTATTCTATGTATATTTTTGGCTAATGATTCTTGCGTAAAGAACATCCTCCTTTATTCTATTATTTTGCACGTATTATATATCTCAATCCGATAAGCACTTTGTCATTGAATTCGTTACTGCGTTCGGACATTTAAATCGATGCTTATAAATCTTTTTCGTTCTTCTTCGATTCTTTAATAACGTAGTTAATTTTCGTAACACGAGCACCTCTGTTCTTCATTAATTATAATAAATAAAGCAAGACGAAATATATAATATAACGTAAACTATCCAGTTTGATAAATAACCCGTTTGCTTCAGCGAGATGACACGGATATTAATTTTCCTCGTATTCGCTACGACGACTTTAACGATACGATCATCGAATAGTCACGCTAAAAAGTGTCGTCAAGTATGGCGGAATAAATATTTTTTCATTACATTTAGATACATCTTTACTGATATGCGCGTTCTCAATATGCGAGTAGACTTTACACGATAAATGTGTTAAAAATACACGAAATAGAAATCACACTTTGCGCTGTTATCGATCAATCTTTCGATGGAAAAATATATCGATACGATGGAAATTATAATAGGTCCCGCTCTCCCAACGAAACTCTTCGGTAAATTTTCTTATAAAACATATTACTATTGCGGAAAGAAATAAAAAGATGTAAAATTAAGCACATACTATATACCTCTACGACATTGCTGTAACGACATTAAGAAACGATAAGAACAGGGAAGTTTGGAAGAAGGGAATAAAAATTAGATTAGGATTAGGAGTCGATCGAAGGCGTTATATCGTTACTCTACTGATTGTCAAATACAATCTTCGATCTCTGCTGCTAATCTCCGTCGCTAGCATTTTTAATATTAATATTCATTTGCACTGGCGCGTCTCAAGGGTTAATACTGCTCGTTTGAGCGACGTTAACTAAAAATCAACGATCGAAATCTCTGCGGTTTCGTCAGCTAATCTAAGCTTCGTCGAAATAAATGATGTTACCGGCATCGTCCACCGGTTTAACGTCGTCTCTCGACCAACTGTACGTCTCGTACACGTCGACGACAATGATCGATACGGTTTGCTAAATAAAATAGAAATATGCTGATAACGTTCGTACAAACTATAAACTTTACCTCCGCGTGTACCTGTGATCGGGTTTAGGTTCCAACAAAAATGTTGAAAATTTCGATCGCGCATCGTGCGCGAATACGGCACAACGCGATCGATATATTCAGAAATTTTCCTCCCTCGTTCAAATTACTCGTTCGAGTAGCAGCGAGCAGCGCTTTTCTCGGATTCCACGTAAACACACATTGAAATTCACGAGTGGAAATATAGGGAAAACGGACGTTACTGTGACTGTGACGACGAGCGAGACTGGACAGAAATGGACGGGGTTGAAAACACATTGGCTCGTGTCCGACATAAACCGACGCCGTTCGTACTATTTGCAAGAAATATTGGACATCTACTTTCGAAGAAACTTGGGGAATATCAGGATACGCTCGCTGTTTAGGCTTTGGATTATAACTTCGCCTAGACATTTATTTCGTCCTTCTCTCGTGATGAAAAACGAGAATGCTATTCGTACGATTCGTATAGAATCAACGAGTCGAGTGCACATTTAAACCCGTAAACGCTTCTCATAATCACAGTTGAGCAATTGAGATTCAACGCTCGGTGTGAGTATTTCTTTCCTTATTTTTCTTTTATTTTTTTTTTTTTCTTTTTTTCTCTTGTAACGTTTTTCATATTATCTAGAAAATAGCCCGAGGATAAGACAAGGATAATTACGTATCGATAGTTGAAGTGGCTCGATACTTAAGATTACTTTGTGGATGCATGGCTCACAGAAGGTGGCAGATTAATTAAGGTTGAACTACTTAGCCTGGATGTTCTTGGCTCGATCTCCAAGGACATGCGATATAGATCCTTCTCGTTTAGCATCAACGACGGGTCCAGCAGATAATTCGTAACTTTCGTTATCAGTTCGATCTTGTAGGGTGTCTGCTGGAAATGTCGTATCTCTCGAATCACGTGGGCAATCTGGAAATAAATCGAAAAATTTCCTCAAAGTTTCAAACTGGATTTAAGCAATTGGCTCGAGCTAGGCAAGTTTATAGGTTTTCAATTCGCGATATCTCTCTCTTCTCTCGTTCATTTTTTACAGTAACAATTTTACGACACGACCGAGTAACAAATTGACCGATTTACCATTCTCATTTTGGAAAAGTTTAAAAGGCCATCTTCGGTCATAGTTGGTGTACCCTCTTCTATGAAAGAAAGATCGGTCAGATATAATCCTAAATAAGGAATGCAAGGTGGATCGCATCGATGCAGAGCGTCCCGTAGATTTCTAAAGCGACCGTCCGATGACACGATATTCTGTAGTCTCTCGATCGTTTGCTTCGTCTATAAAACAAACGAAACAGCTCGTATATGTTTGTCATTCGCCATTTCAATATCGCCGAACTCGCGCGATTGTCCCTTACCGTTTTCGAAACTTTTTCCCAAGTCTTTTTCAATCTGAAGACGCTGCTGTTCGTAAACGCTGCGCAAATCTGTAGCACGCCGTTGTAATTGTGCAAAACCCTGCTGATATCCGCGACTGCGGCCCACTTCTCGATCGCTGCAACTCTCGCTGACATATTCGAACGCCGGATAATCTCGGAGACGACCAACTGCGACACTTCGTTGAATCTCTTCGTCATCAAGAGAATGTGCGGTGCGCGCGTAGCCTTGTCAGTTTTCATCCACGCTTGTCCAAGAAATTCCCTGCGCACAAATAGAAGCGGATTGCAAATACTTTGGATGTCAGCGTTCCTGTATCGATGGATACGAGTCGGACGAATCTTCTTTATCCAAAAACATTTATTTTCACGGTGAAACTTCAACGATTCGTAAGCTGAGCAACGAGTTGCTGCCTTTGGATAACTTACTCGCTTGAAATAGACACGAAGATCTTGTGATCCAAGTACGTCATTTGCTCTGCGATTTCAAGCGCTGATAGCGTCTCGATGCTTTCTTTCGTTTGCACCTGAAATCGCGTGACAATTCTTTTTCAATATATTACGGTTTGTAGCATAATGTTTTTGACTAAGAAAAATACAGAAGACGAATTCACGCGTCTACTTAGTATCATCGGTTATCGATGTTTCGCGTATACGTACAGTGGGAGATGCCAACAGTTTCTTCAGATCCACTTTGTTGCTCTCTGGCTCTTCTTTCGTGATCAATCGAAGAAGTTGGCTCGCGGCTTTGTGTTCAGCCGGAAGAAGATTCGAACAGTACATGATATCCTCGAGAAATTCGATCGTCAGATTTTTCAACGTCTGATCAGACTCGAAGTCTTGAGCGTGTTTCGAGACCCAATGCCTCAAAACGTTCAACACTCGCATCGTGGCTGCGGTTGACATGACCGACTCCTTGCGTCTGTTTTTGTCTCGACAAGAACCACTGCGATTATTTCCATCAATGCCTTTGTCCGGGGGATTGCTCGACGCAGATGTTGCAATTGCGAATGCAGTTGCAGCCGTCGAGGTACTACTCCTAGATATATAGATTAGCAACGTTAACCCTTTCTGCTTTGAATTTGTTCTTGTGCTGTTTGTACATGTTAAATGGACACATAGTATTTATTTTTTTACCGTTATGATTATTCTTTTGAATGGTATGAAACGTTTCAGCTATGACATTACTCATAATTCGTTACATAGCATGCATATCTTCAGCATTTGTAAATTGTTACGCCATTTTATATATCATTCCTCGTATTATTCAAATGAATAATCATAAAGTATATTATTTAATTAGTAGCCCGTTATTGGTTAACATACTGTTGCTTATTCGAGTATGTTCGTTAATACACATAATATTGTTTATTCTACCACATTTTTTATGAAATTCCCTTTCGAGAATTATCGTGACTCGAATCAACGCTTTCTCTTTTCCAGAGATAGGCTTTTCGTTTAATTTAAGCGAATATCTTTTACGTTGAAAATTTTCAGTCAAGCATAGATATTAAATTACTCGACAGTTTCGTAATATCAGATGATTGCTTTTTACGAACATGTTTGTTTGCCATCAACTTTAGCCCGTACAATATTTCAATAATCAGTAAATTTACATATTATAATTTGTAATATTAAAATATAAATTTACTAATTAAAACGAGAGAATATCAAACTTCATATCGTTTATAATTTTAGAGACAATAGTGAACATCTAAGTGTGACGATTAAAAGACACATATTTCTTTCTTCGTTATCTACGAACTACTCAGCACATTACGAAAAAAAAAAAAAAAAAAAGAAAAATCTAAATCATATCTTTTTCTACTGATCATTCGAAATACGCTGAATCTTGCAACTTTTATCACTTGAATTTTTATTTTACAGTGTCAACCGTATTTATCTGCCGCCACAGTATTCTCGATGAACTATCGTGAAACGTATCGACGAACGTTTGAACATCGAATTATACGTAGGGAAATATTATTTCAAGTTTATTCTTTAAATCTTTATATCACATCCATATCGCGTATGACGAATTGTATAAATAAAAATAATAAAACTTTAATTAGATTTGAATTTTAATATCGTTAATATCGACGCTATATACATATGTGTATGTATATGCATCGTAGAATTTTTCGCGATAAAGGAATACTGATTAATAAATAAATCAGCCTATTGCGAATGATTTCTCTAATCTAGAATCTAATGTGCACTAGTGTGCGCCTTGCTGTCTAGTTGATTAACAAATACCGACAATGCAATAGCTGTATCCGGCTGCTGTACTAAACTATAACCGCGGTAGAGACACTATTACCGCGAATATCAATTAATACAAGACGTCTAAACAGTTCAAACTATTTCTATTTCGTTCAGCTCGCCCATGATGCAGGATAATTAGTAATAAAATGAAAGTAGGTAGTACGAAACATAACAAATGTTTAAAAAATATATTACAAGATATCGATACAGCTTTGATTATTTCCTTTGAGAAATAGATACTGAGATAACAAAAATACTTGAAAAAAATGTTATGCGATTATAATATAGAATCTTGGTTTTAAGATAGTCGATATTTATAATAAATCAGGTTCGGGTGTCCATGCATTCAAAATCTTGTCCATTATTTGAGAAAAGTAGATTTGTAAAAAGACTTTGTACAAGTTATAGTTCTTCTGAAATAGCACTTCATACTGTCTTACGATTCGTATTACGCGTTATTATAGTTTAAACTATTTGCGACTTAAATTATAGGAAGTAAGTACGTCGAACTGCATGAAGACCGATGTTATATTCTTTGTACGCGGTGAATTTTGTTTTGAATAAATTTAAGAAGAGCTAGATACCGTTCGGGATGTATGGAAATTTTGAAATTTTGCAATGTGCTTCAAGTGAACGCGAGCAACAAAACGACCAGAGAGCATACACGTGAGTTTGTGAAAGAGAGAGAGAAAGAGAGAGATCATCATGCGCCACATAGAGTGAAAAATAGCAGTGTTTCAGAAGCAGAAACGATGACACTTACCAGATAGGTACAGGTCCAACGCTATAAGTGACACAAAACGTCATATGAAATACAGTTGCATTAAAATAACTAAAGTATTATCCTGCATTGAAAAATTCATTTGGTGAAATATTTGAGGGATGTTGTACTCGAAACAGCGGACAAATGCATACTAAATAAGCATGTCGAGTTACGAATAGAAACGATTTACATCGATATTGAAATCGACGCTACGTTCTTTCGAACGAATATTATTCACGTATTATCGTGTTGAATAATAAATATCGTATAAAGCGTACGAAATCACGAAAGTGAGCTTGAACAATCGATTTTATAACTAAATTACAATACGTATACTTTCAAATCCGTTCGTTCGTGTCACTGGAAAAATATAATTGTCTAATTATCAACTCAAACCTGAAATCTTGGAATTTCGATGTATCGTTTAATCTCCTATGGATAAACGATATACGTAGAGATAAAAGAAACTATATTAAAGTAGAAGAATATCAGATATACGATGGTCGTTAATTATAACAAGGAAAAGCTATATACTTTGTAGTAAAAATAATGTAATAAGATACACATAAATTTTCCAATCGTTACGTATGCAGTACTTCATAAATAATAGAGAGAATAGATGATAGTGTTGTTTGAACGAGGATAGAAAAATACGAATATCTCTGTCTACAAGAAAAACAAGGAAGATTTATTTGTAGGCGGAAGAAAACACGTAAGAATACCGAGACAAAGCACTCATGCGTAAGAAAGTGAAAAATACCTTTATTACAGTCAACATTCATTAGCGATACCGTGAAACGAAATAGAGATAATTTTTCTTTTTTTTTTCTTTCTTTTTTTCTTCTTTCTTCTGTTTCAAGATACAAACGTCTGTACAAATTAGTTCCTTAATTATATTCGCGGTACACGTTCGATAGAATGATTAATCGTTATTTTAACGTAATATTATAGTATCTGAATTAGCTCGATACAATTTATACATGTCCTCGAAGTTGCATGCTAATGTTTTCTTCAAATGGATACGGTAGATGACTATAAACGTTGTTCGATCGTATTTTCTATATAATGACGACGATATCGTATAGTTTTCGGGAAATGAAAACCTCGGATCGATCGACATGCGCACTTTTTTTTACGATGCGTACAACAACGTATGGATATACATAGACAGTTAAACACGTCAGGAATACTCGAACGAACCTTCGATGACTCTGCCGAAAGCTGGTAATCACTACTCCAGCTTTGCTGGAAACCTGGTCGTGTTGGAAGTTGCCTTGTTGGGAAGACATTTCGATTTCTTGAATCGATCGCCTGCTCATCCAATAATTCTGCAAAACGCAAATAACCTATTCAATATTTCGTTTATACTTCGATCAATGATATCGCATCAAAAATACGATTAGCGTTACGTCCTCGTATACGTAGCTCGTTGTACGTTAAATCCTTTGTAATCTCGGCAATGATATCTCGATTAAAAATATTATTAATTTAGAGAAAACGTACTATCACCGGCTTTCTGTACGCTATACTTCCCCTACGTTCTGCTTATTTCAATTACTATGACATGTTATGCATATATCTGTGCGTATGAATAACATTAACTGTATCAAAGAAACGTATTTCTCCACATACTCCGGTTATCGTAGAAATCGAGCTACTTCTTGCGGTAGCCGCAGGAGCAGAGGCGATGGACGCTCTATGTTCGTTATGATGATGTTGCCTCTGTTGATTCAGCTGACTTTGTTGAGGAGACGGCGGCTGAGCCGATGGACTGCTACTTTCACTTTCTTTCGCGGGCTGTTTCTCTTTCTCATGTTTGCTTGCTTCGCTCTCGGTTGTTTCGATGGCTGTCGCCTTTGGCGTTGTAGGAGTTTTCGTTGGTGTCTCCTCTTTCGCTTGTTTCGATGTTTCAGACTCGGCATCCTCATAGACAAACTGTTCCTCTGATAATTTGGAGATAATTGTATGAGAAAGTTATAATGAAACGGCCTGTGTAAAGGAGCCACGCGACAAGTGGCACGTTAAGCTTTAATTTCATAATTTGCGTACCCCCTTTTGGCGGATCCGTTGCTACAGGTGTATCCGTTTCTTCGGAGACGCCGCGCGAATAAGTAACTCCATCCTGTGGACTTCGATCCGATCCTGATCCCGACCCTGAACCAGTTGACCCAACCAACGTAACGGAACTCAGGTTGCTCGGAGAGGAAGGTGCGCTTATTACCGTATTATCTGAAATTAGTTACGCTATTGTTTAATATCAGCCATCGCGAGACGCGTTTGTCACGGTAAGATGTTATATGGTAAAAAGAATTTTTTTAAATAATTTACAATCAATTTTCCTTCGAATGATATAATTTCTCACTGTATCCGGATAATTATTAACGGAGGTATAATAGATTGGAAAATATTACCTTTTTTAAGAGTAACGCCGCTTAATAATACTGCATGCGTAACATAGGTGAGACGAAATTGTTCAAATAATATTAATATATATATATCAATGCAAATGCCTCGGTAAAATGCAGGGGAGAGTGGGGTAAAACGGAACGTCGGTGTTTCTCTTTGACAAGAACTGCGAATGAGTTGCCATTAAGTGACACGAGACTAAATATTCTTTGCAATAATTCACGATCGACCATAGACCCGTGCGCACACTATTTCTTCGCTTAGAATTTAGAGAGTTGGAAAAATTTCCGCCGTCGAAGTTTTTAATACGTCAAGTATATTAAATGTTTATTGAATTACCTCATCCGCTTCAGTATGGAATAAACTGCCTATGTAAATACCTATAGGCAAGAATAGGAGTGTTTCTTGGCACGTGTTATTCTTTCTTGCAATTAGGTTGCGGAATAAAATTCGAATTGCTGTTCTAGTTTCCCGTAAAATTAACTTTGTACAGAAAATTATGACGTACGAGATACGTCTTTCGTTCGATCCAACTGTCAGTTTAAATTTTAATAATCAACGCGCTTAGCTCATGCGGATGTTATTCGCGTAAAAATCCACGTGTGTTCTTCGAAATGACACTGGTGCGTGTTCGTCGAGTTCATGAAGAAAATATAGGCTAGCGAAAAAAGAAAGAGGAAAAAGGAAGAAGAGAACGAACCGCTATATTAACATCGACCTGTATGTTGGTTTTAAACGAGTGTTCCGTTTTATCCCACCGCTTGAGCGAAGCTGATATTTCAATATGTCCGGAAAATTATATTTTCTGTCGCGATCAACTACTTCTCTTCGCAAAGTGTTTCGTCTTTTCGTAGCTTAAGGTCTAGTGAAGACTTCTAATAGAAGCCTATGCCTCTTGCCTTCTGATGGTTTGTTCTTGCAATCTAAAGTTAAGTGTTCCCTTATGCCCCGGTGTATCCTAGTTTAGAAAATAAATTTTATAAAAGAAGAAAATAGATCTTTTAGCTTCAATGATTGTCTTCGAACAAAAATTCGACTTGCAGTTATTCTATGATTTCTATTACCTATTCTCCGAATACGATTAAAAAACCATACACTGTTTCCGAAATTTGATCTTACCCGTGAGTGTCTCAGAGCTGGACGAAACGCCAATGACCTTTGGTATCGTTAAATGACAGCCATCATCTTCTTCCTTCTTTTCTTTGTCCACGCGAATGCTGATTTTTCGTGGTGTTGCAGGAGATTGAGAACCAATGGACGCGGTGGACGATTGTATAGTAGGACTTCGTTTTATAATTGAAGGAGCTTCCGAAATCAAACCTAGTTGCTGCTCTTCGTCCACTAAAATAATTATTAATCGACAGTTACAAATATTTTTAGTGATACGAACTGATAGAACTCATAGAATAACTTTCACGCACATTTCGCGGTATTAACAATGGCAAGTTTGTTACGTTAGTTTGTCGTTATATCGTGCGCTTGTTAATCGCAAAGACTGACGCATATTTGAATAAACAATAGCAATACGTAATCGTTTATTAGCAGACAGAGTCGTTGAATCGTTAACGTTGATAATATAATAACGTTAACGCGTTAAAAAGATATCGCTCGAGTAAAATAAAAAATGCGATAATTTTTCTAAAACTAGAGATATACTATTGCGACATGCAACAATTGTCAAAATAATTGCCATCTACTTAATTGCATACCGTAATGTGAAACAGAGCTACTTAAAAAAGAAATCTTAAATAATTTGCAAATATATTATTTCAATACATAATTTGCCGCTTGAACTACTTAAATGCTTTTCTATAAATAGACATACATTGTGCGATTTGCAACAATCGAAAAGTATTTGTACGTGATTCGTAATTATTTGACAATACATTAGAAACAGAGGAACGTTATTTATACGTATAATCTACGAAGCTATTTTATCTAACTCTGCTAGCGGATTTTCCTTTTTCAAGACAGTGGCCATATAAGTACGATTTATCGCTTCTGCATACGCAAAGAAAGCTAATGCTACGCTCTTTTACTTTAATAAACGATTTACCCTTTTTATATCCGCCACTGCGCCAATATCCCTTTGAATTGAGCGTGTATCCGCCGCTGCTAGAGTCACAGGAACCGTGACTCTTCGCTTCGCGGCTGTCGCTTATTTCCGATCCGTATCCTATATACGAAAGAAAGATGAAAGGTGAATCTTTCAGAGACAATTTATCGACATTTTCTTCCATGAAACCACTTTTTAATAACGTAAGATTAATCTACAAGTTGATAAATATACCAGAAACTGAACTAGCCCCGCTGGTTCTTCGTGGTGAAACGCTGCTTCGTCTTCTATCGTCCACGTGCAACTGCGAGTCCGCCGCGTTTCCGCCCAATACGTCTAAGGATCTGGCGGACACATACATTTACATCCAATTAGAAAAGTCCAAGTTTCTCGTATTTCACGCGTACGCTACAACTTTTTCCACGGAGAGACAGGATTATCGCAATCCAGTACGCTCAGTCAGAAGGATACTTTCGTAAGAAACAAGAATGAGCAACAGATTCAGAAACTTACACCAGGGAACCGGTAGGCATCTCGGCATCAGGTGGCTCAGCCTCGTAAAATACTTTCTTCAGAGCTTCGAGAACGGTGACGCCATTGGTGAATACTCGATACGTTAACAAAAACGTATTGAGGAAATCTATACTGAGAAATCTGAGATCCGTCAGACGTTGAAGTAGTCGTTCAGGAGTGGCCGATCGAATTTGCGGCACCTTGCAGGAATTTAAGGTCCTACTGAATCTGATATCTACGTCATCCTTGAACAGCTTCGGATCGTTCCTGATGGATTGAGGCATCGTGACGGAACTAGTGTCCGACAACGAGCCTCGAACTAAATCGTTGAACTGAACGTTGTCCATACACTGGCTGATATCGCTTATCCAAGCAGCTTTCTCCTTCGTTTGTTAATTAAAAATTTCGTTAATTTCCCTTTCCTCGCAAATGGAAAATATAAAATGTAATCGAGGGGAGACAATTAAAGAGATTCCGCTTTTATTTAAGATTATATCACGCCAGCAAAAATGAACAAGAACGTAGGTATCTATGGCAATATAATTTCGCGCGGATGATTCTTAATAAATAATAATTATATATTATAAAATATACTTTTATTATTGTAAAGATATATGGATAATGATCGTTGTTATAATCGTTCTACGCTATACCTGAATAGTAGGAGCTACGAGGTGTACGGTAATTTGAGATCCGCCAGATTTTAAGTCGAGTATGATTTTGAAGTCACGGTTCTGCAATTGGCTACTGGCACTTCCGCTACCACTTCCGCTGCTCTCGCTGATGCCGCTGGACATCGAACATACTGACAGTTCTAAAATCAGTTTGCAATCACGGCAATATTATATTAATTATGTGTAAAGTATTTAACACACTTTTGCACAAGGCAGATCATCCACTGCTTGGAATGTCGCCGCAGGCCCAAAGTCGAAGAAGCTTGAAGTGTTGCAAATAAATGCATAAAAAATTAAAAATAGAAGGAAGGAGCATTCTACGTATAGGGAAGCAGCTGGTCTACTTAGAGATCTAAAAATGAGACATTTTAAAGGAAGGTAGACGATAGTTGACGACTATTTTCTTTGCTACTAGGAGCTAGGAGCGTTAAAAAGTCTTCGCGTCGAATCCGCTGATTAATTAGTCGTTTAAATACTCGACAAATTTACGGAAATCAAGTTTTACAAGAAATTTTCAAACTAAGAATGATACTTGTTGCCGTTCGAAGCTGCTAGAATTTCGCAAGAATTTACGTTTAGTTACAAGTAATAAACTACCAACTAAGTGCAAAAGATTAAGTCGATTGCGGTAGCATGAGATTACAAGGTAAAGCACTAAGAAGCCTTAGTCGAAGGATAATAATGTTGTAATACCATCGTCATCTGCGGTACTCTGGTCGTTAGGGTCCTCCACTAACACCGCATCGGAAAGAGGTATTTTTCCTATTTGTGGCACAAGATTCAAACGACCATCGTCGTCTGATTGACGCGTCGTTAGTAACAAATGATTGGAAAAGAGAAAGCACTGTCTGACTGCTTCCTTATCGCCACCACTTTTGCCTCCAAACGTCGCGCTCAATCTGCTTCGAGCTCCTTTTGGTTTATCTAAGATTTGGATGAGCGTACCTGAAAAACGTAAAATAGTAAGTTAATAGGAAAAAACCTTTAATCAAAGAATGGACAAAATATCACGAATCGGTAAATTAATTTGTTCAAAAATTTTGCGCGCAATAATATTTTCAAATGTATATACGATTAATTTTACCAAAATATCATTGCCTGGGAAATAATCACGAAAGTTTGTTATTTACTCGTACCTTGTTCGATTCGATACGTATATGAGTTATTTTGTTGATAACTCGGCATAGAACAACAACAACAAAAGGCAGGGAATTATCCACAAGTATTTTCGATGTATCTGAATATCCTTGATCCCTAATACTATCATTTGTACACTTCCTTGGTCCCCGTTATTTCGACAATACCTCCAACAAGTACGAGTCACCTCTTGATAAAATTTACGTGATCACATTTTCAACACACGCTGAATTGTTCACCAATCGAACCGCAAAATGGAGCTCGTATGTGCTCGTATATATATATATACATATATTTGCTTCTCGTCCCGCTAACCCCATGATACAACTTTCAAACTATCAGTCGGCAGTTCTAGAAGCTACAATTTCCTTCTCCGATTCCTTTAAGCGTTATTACAAACGTAGAAAATTTACAATTCTGGCGATACGAATGTCAGGAGAAAACTATCCGCGGGTGGGGCTTTTCCTGCACGTTATAAAGACGGAAAGACGTTTGCGTGGTAGCCATGTGATGCGATATCAAACACGAGGGATCAGGGCTGTGTTAACGAACGATCCATCCTTCTCGAAAGAATTCCAATTTACGCGAACGTGTGTTCGTGCAGAACGCAAATATCATGCACCAGAGCGTGAAACTATTTCAACGAATATCGTTTTACAGGTACAGCAGGTAATTTGCGTAAACTTTTACTCAGACGTGAAAGTGATCTAGGAGGATGACGAGAGTCGCCTTCTACCTCAAAACGTGTCTGCACTTGTGCCCTATTGAGCACGTTGTTTGGGAAACGTCTCTAAAGAAGACCGCTTCTAAGTATCTTGAAAATGTTTTTAAACAATTTTTGCCATTCCTGCGACGGCCCTGACGATACTTGTTGCGCATGATCCAGCAGTTTCGGCGTAGATCACGTGCATACGAATATACAACCCCATCGATTCTGGGGAACGGAGGGACGCGCTTGCGCCACGTACTCCGAATTTTCATTTCTCATGGACATTCCGGTAAAACCTTGGGCAAGACGTTCACGTGTAGCCAAGTTGACTTTACCGACTGCGTCGAAGAATTTCCCATCGATTTTCTCGGTTCAAGGTAAAGGGAAAGCGAAGCTTCGATAGGATCTCGTTACCGACGTCATTGGCAAAGGAAAATGTAAATTTCTACTCGGTCAAGCAATTCGTGATACCAGTAACCGAAATAAAGGAAAAATGTACGTACGATGTGCTTGTAATGAATTACAGTAGCGATGAAATAGTCAAATTTAGATACGTTTTTAGTTATTATCCCATCGACCATATCAATCGTATAGTAATTCGAACATGGAAATTATCGATCGACCGAATCGAAAGCAACTAATTCGTAACTTTAAACTTCTTCCATCCTTCCCACAGCTATTCGCACTACCATAAAAATTAGATACATAGAGAAAATGAGTAATGTCGCTCACCCTGTCTGACGAACACTTGATTGACGTCGAGTAAAATATCGCAGCCCTCTACGATCATTCGTTCGACGGCCAAGTTTTTTCGTAAATTTTCTGTTTCACTGACCTGAAATAACGTGAATAGATTAAATCCTCTATCAATAATCAATAGTTAATACTATATTACGAAATTAAGCAATCGAAACACGTTGCTCTGGAATGATTAACCAACAGTTTAATCGAATATACGATTAGTACCTCGTCGTGCATTTGTCTCGATAAATATTCCAATTGTTGCCTCGCATTTTGTAAACTTTTTCGTTCAACGTGATCGTAAGGAGTGTGGGCCAATAATTCGTGCAGCGTAATAATGTATCTTGGAATCTGAAAAATATACGCAGAAAATTATCTCCGGTCTCCTTATTATCCTCGAAATTATTTTAATTAATACCCAATTTAACGTTAGTCGCTTGCGACAGAATTCATCGATCAACTCTATTGGATTTTCAGAAATAATCGTTAATCGTATTTAAACGCAAAACACGTCGTAAACAAGGTCTTGAAAATGTAACTGCGGTATTAATTTTCAACGATGGCAGTCGTCTATCGCTTTGCAAAATTTAACTACATCGTGTATTATGCACGACACTGTAAATAATTCCCTTTAATCCGATTAATCGCATTTAAGGTAAGGTCATATTCGTACAAATTAAAATTTCTTCGTACTCCTCGTCGCCCCTCTTCTTTACTGTTCTCTTTTACTCCTAACTTCCCTTGCCATTTTTTCATTCGTCGCGTATAAAAAAATACTTAATGGGATTTATCTTGTTATCCTATGAAGAGTTGTTGTAATAATATGGTATAAAGCGCGTATAATCCTTGAAAACGACGAAACAAAAAAAAAAAAAAAAAGAAAGGACGTATTATACTACATTTATAATTCAAGTGCGATAATGGAAATTACTTCTAGAATATTTATTAGAGAATGGTACGACAGCATGCTGCAAAAAAGATTAGCGTAGAAAAAATAAGGGAAAGTTGGAATATACTAATACCTAAAATCTCTGTAATTAAATTTACCTTCAAAATATTTAAAAATTTGTTTTTCTTGTGTGCTGCGTGGGAAAGTGGCCAACGCAGTTTCTATGTATATATTGATTTATAAAGTAACGAAACAATTCAGCCATTAATAATAAATGTTAACCCCTAGCATTTTTTTTTTACGTTGTTAGTAAAAATAAACTTTTCCACGCGTAATTACAATTTACAGTTACCGTAACGAGCACACCGTGACAAAAATTTACGTGCATTATAAAAGAAAAATAAGACGACGCGCGACGCCGCTCCGTTTAATCACCGACGCTTAAACGAAAAGCGGAAAAAGAAGCGAAACCTATTTTGTTCCGAAATGAAATTTCCACATCGAGTGGTCTTTTACCTACGAGCCAGAATTTTGCTGATCGGGACACGCAGGATTTTCTAGATTTATGACCGGTGATCACAACAAGCCGGAAACTGTTCGTAACATTATTACTCTCTTTTATCGTTAATTGGTTAATAGCTGCGCAATACGTGACGCAAATATCGACCGATGAAATAGAAACCCGAAAATATTTCTCCAGGCATGTTATATACGTAAATCAAAATAAAAGCCATTAATTAAAAGCTCAATTAGTTCCTATCGATAAGCGACGGATAGATTTTTTAATTTTGCCGCTGTTAATCGACGTTTAATCAATTCGTTTATTGAAACAAATTGAATGTAATATGACGTACCTGATGCATAGGATACGTTAAAAAAGTCTCCAGTGAACGTCCTCCGCAAGCAGTCTTGTTCTCCAATCTAGTGAGCAATGCAGCGAACGAAGGTGATGATTGCTTGCATTCAGTCAACACTTGAAGACTGTAATGGTGGTTCCTGACGTATTCTTGATAAATTGACAACATTGGTAGTAACATGTCGAACAAATCGCCTGAAATCACCGAGTATGATTCTTTTTATCGCTATCACAGCAACATTTTAATAAAGAATTCTTCCACATTGCTACATAATCTTATATGTTACGTTGCCAATTAACAACAAATAAAAATTAATCAAAATGTTACCTAAACGTTATCTAAACGATCGAATCGCTTAATAGAAATGAAACTACGTACCTAAAACTAAAGTGGGCCAGCTCTCCATACGAGAAGTGAGACCCTTCAGGAAGATCTGATGAAGGAACAACACTGTTTCGCTATTCAAAAATATGCTATTCACATCCTCGTGACTACAAGGGGGTTTCTTTGAACTGGCAGCCATCTTAAAAGGCCTCAAGAAACAGCTTACTAATATCTCCATCTGTTCCGTATATTCTTCTTCGGCTTCCACCATTTGAAACACTAAGCTGAAATAAGAAAATCCGATTTGTCTTCTGTCTTTCTCCCTGCTAGGCAAAGCAAAAGATAAATACACGGGGAAACGGAACACGTATATTTTGAATTAATCGAATATATGAACGAATATTTCCACTTATGATAATTTAGCCCGCTAGGTTGAAGAACAGTCAAGGATATTAATTTCATTTTGCCTCTAATTAGTTGTTGGGATAATTATCGCAGCTGCACGTTGAAGGCATAGTACAATTAGCGAATCGGCCTCCCACTCAAAGCTAATGAGTTTCCGCCTCGAGAGATCATTACTTCCAATATGCCTGGAAGGAAATGACGCAGCGTTCGCCAATGAATCTTCGTGCTTCGCGTGAAACTAAAATTACTGTCGCTTCGTACTCTCGTGATTATCCTTTCACGTCGCAACTAACCAACAATGTTTTCGATGTTTATATCACATCGAGATGTCATTCCGAATGGAGAAATTAAAGTTACCTAATGTTAGGTACTTTAGTGGCTTTTAGCTAGTTGTAGGTAAAATCGTAACGTTAGAAGATATAAAAGCGAAAAGCTAGATCGCAATTATTCCTCCTTCGATCGATATATGTTATAACCCAATCGTCAAATCCTAGCATCGTATGCAACAGACATTTGAAATTAAACGCGAATATATAGTTTAGCTTATTTCTGTTTCTTCGCGTCTTTAGTTGGTACAAACGTGTAGCAAATCCGTAGCAAAGTTTCGATGTTTACAATCGGCAAGAAGCATACTTAGACTAATGTGAATACAGAGCTGGATGTAAAGAAAGAACGCACTGAATGATCCTGGACTAGCGCGTCTCAACGTTTTCTGGGAATAGGTGCAAAGTTTACCTGGGTTAAATGAGCGAAGCAGAGGAACGCAGAGAGAATGTGGTAGACAAGCGCAAAGGTACATGTATACGTACGTATACGATGTTGCGGTGGAAGATGAATACCAACAAGGTCAATTTCAAAGTGCCTTTGAGAGAGTAAGTCTAGCAGGAATTTAGGATATGTTTAATGGCTTTTATATAATTTATACAAAGCTTTGTTCATCTTTCCGTGCTCCCACATCAAATGCAAACTAAACACAAACAGCTGTAATTTACTATAAAATTATTCCTACGATAAGTAATAGTTTTAGATTAAACTCGGCTGTTTGATCATCGTTTAAATAAGGTAGCCGAAAATGATTATTTAATAACGTATCGTCTCATTTCGCTACTTTTACATAATGTTTCCAATATATCTGCGTATACGAGGTTTAAATTACAGCAAAAACCGCGGGAATTATCCGAATGACTAATTAATAATGAAACTGGCCGTTAATCAGCACACATAGCGTACTAAGTACAAAATTCTACCAGGCAAATAATGCTCTATGTTATTTATCGAAGCAAAGTTTGCTATCTGAAATTGTTTTGCTGTGGGACTTCGAGGGACAGAGTGCTGCCTCTGTTTGTTCCGTTCTTTTGCTCGATCAAACATTTATTAAGCGAATACACGTCTCGGGAGAGTATTTAATCGAATGAGAACACGAGCAACACGAAACAAAGGTAACAAGCTCGATGGTGACAAACATGTACGGTAATAAACAATTCGTCTAAGTACTTTTCGAAACGAACGATGTTGCATAATCAACGTCGCGTTAAGCCACTATTTAGTAATTAAATATCATTTAATATTCCGCAAATATTATTGCCGACATTTCACAGATACACACGCGTCGCGTTATCCTTATTAAAGCGTAATTGTTATCGATACAATATACGGTTGTTTCGATTACTCGACAGGCTATTTATTTGCAAGTAAATCAATTTCAATGTACACCTGTTTCAAGATCGATGTATATATATATACATTACGTATAATAATCGTATAACCGACATAGACAGTTAAATCAATTAATTAATTAAAACTAATTCACACCTGTTCCCTGTAAGGTAGCGTTAACGTTTAAGATACTACAGGATAGGACGCTATATTAATCCCATTTGAATTTATCCCTTGTTCCATCTTCCATCGCCGTCTTTACAAAAATATTTAACGTCAAAGTTTTCATATTCTAAGAATTTGATCTAATAATCGTAATTCGATTCGAGAAAGCTTTCAGCACCGTTGCTATCTTAGGTGATTGTTACGTGTTTATGCTAAAGATTGAACGAATAAGGACAGTAATTCCTACCTGTTCCGCTTACGCATGCTCTCAGCATGAGGGCTTTTAATGTACTGCTCGACGATCTGCTTCCAACGCCTGCGGCACAGCCAACCCCTGAAGAAGCTTTGAACCTTTTTAATTTTCTGCATCTCGATCGAGCCCTCGCTGATATCTCGTAATCCAAACGCTGAAATTCCCGAACCATGTGCCTCGCATCCGAAAGAGGATCCCGACATGTATAAACTGCCAGTGCCTTGGGACATGGTCCTTTGAACTCCCGGTCTTCCTGTATACGACGAAGCTACAGGCCTTAACTCTTTCTTCAGGGCGCACAGCTGCAAGAACACGAATCACGCAAGATAACGTAAGAATAAAGTGAGAGAAACTAAAAATATTCATTCTTCGAAATTATCGCAAGTGCCGAGTTAGATTATGTCGCAATATCATACGTAATACGTGATATGGCCTTAAATCGCTTTAACAGACAAATATTAAAATGTACTATGCCAATTTAATTAAGAAGGGAACTAAAAAAGTAGAATTTTCATTATGATACGAATACGCGAATCCCTTCTTTTTTTTTATTTTGAGATATAAATTAGAATGGACATTCTCGTATTTAATATACGGGATTTTTTAGGTCAAGGAATTTTTGTAACATCGAACTACCTGTCCTTTTAATGATCTTTATATGAGAGGGACAAATATCAGTTAATTATATTAATGGAAAGTAAGAGATTATACCGTACACGACGTATATATATATTTTTCATTCCAATTATCATCGCTGTTAATACCTTCTTCGTAGTACTTTGTTTCTTAGAAAAAGGTAATTCATTTTATACGCGAAATTAGATTCGTTGTTACAACATCGGAGAAAGTTTTAACGAAACCTTATCCTACAGCAGACTGTAACCATAACGGACCGTCCTTATCTCACGAAATACTGTTCTGGCAAGGGACGATCGGAGTTTAGGAAACGTTTACGACGTTTCCCATAGTCCCGTCATTGTTAAACCGTAACGAAACCCAGGAATATGACAATAACGTTTCGAGAGTAGTTACGTTTCCATCATAGTTGCAACAATGTGAACAGTGTTGTCCCTATTTTCGTATCGTTTGTATTATGTAGAAAATAAGTATGTATCCAGTCGTTTTAGTTGTTACGCAAATTGACGTTTGACGTCGCGTCACGTTACGAAGAAACGTGACAATACCCTTCGGGGCAAATTTCTTAGCCAATTCAAATAATCTTAGCTCCAATTCTACTATTTGAAAATTAGGCTAAACTACTGTTTAACATACTTCCCCTCGGAGTTTCTTTATCTCTGATGCGAGCTCCTCGCATTGCTGCGTGTACTGCCACTTAGCCGTCTTCTCGGACTCGACAATCTGCAACAGGTGCAAATGCTTCTGCTCGAGCTCCTCCTTTTGCAACAGCAATCTGTTGAAACTGCAATCAATAATCAAGTTGCTAGTGGTACAGATACATACATCTGCCTCCGTGCTTACGTTTTAATTAGATCAAAATTCATCGTAATTCCAGCCAAGCAAAGGATTTTAATACAATTCTGATCATCTTAAACCTTGGTAGGATAAACAACATACAGCTATGGCAGATGTTAAACTATGAAATTGCAAGTAGAAAGCTAGCGCTGTTCGTCCTTTTCTATCGCTAGTTACGTATTTTTGCAATATTTTTTACAATATTTATATGTAGTAGTTTCAGAATGGAATTCCATCTGACTTGTTATTGTACATCTTGTTAAAGCCGATTTTAGATACTACAGTGACTCGTGAAACTGTTGCGACCCTTTCAAGCTTTTTTAAAATCCGACGCAAACGGATCGGTTTTTATTTCAAAGTTAGGAGGATCAGAGCTCACCACAGGACGCGTAAAAATATTTTGAAAAAAATTGCGATTGTTCGCAATCGCGAAGGAAAAAGTAAACGTCGCATTCTTCAACTTTCTTATCGTATGCTTAAAACTTTATTCATTCCTGTTGAAGTAGTCACCGCTTCTAAGAAAACTCTACATCTGGTCTTCTTAGTTTTCTCAAACACCGAAGCCATCGACAGCGCATAGACGATAGACTGGGACGAAGGCAGACCATAGACGGTAGACAGGCGACGATGGCTTCGGGGCTAACGCGCGGATCGGGACCAGCTCAAATTATATTCCTACTTGTACTTACACTTCTGTATTCAAATGTATTTTCTACTTTAAAATTTATCCACGCGTTCCTCTGTTCATACATCTAATAACCCCAACAATTCCAATTGCAATTTTTTTCAAATTTCGTTTACACCTCATTCAGTAAGCTAATCCTCTTAAAATCTCCAACAGATTCAAGACGTTTGGTGCGATTTTAAAAAACTCACTCAATCTCAAATTTGCAACGAGTCTGCGAGTCACTGTAGGCAGTACAACCGTAAACGAGCTTGACATATTGACGAATTAAGAATCACTTTAGGAAAGCGTGCAGTCGTTTCAAGTAGTATCGAACCGAAATTGATCAGACAACAGAGTCTAAGCGTTCTATGTACGCTATTAGATGGTTTGTTTCTTTTATATGTATATCTCCATTGTGCAATTTCATTTTATTCCCGTCTTCGTCGTGTATTCTTTTCATATACACCGATGGCTTAGAATATATTGAAATTTCCGATGAAAATGAAAGTTGTCAACAGCGTACCATTTTTTTATTGAAATATCTTTCCGTATTATATATCTCGATTCGAACAAATGATTTTTATTAATACAAGTGCAAATAACTCCAACTCCCCTACCAACTGAAATTTAATCGATAACCACTAGTCCTTTCACGCGATGACAAACAGCAAACTCGATAGCATCCCAAAAACACGCTATTGGCGTCTGTAACACGAGTAACATTATACCGTGTCGAGTCGTAAAATGTAAAATGCCAGTAATCAAAGAATCCAATAACTCAAAAGAGCACAGACGTACGTATGTATATAATATATATGTTGATAATGTAAGTCCACGTTGATCTAAGGAAGAACATATCCTTTCCGTACGTATCCTTTCCAAGGATTATAAAAGTCGGCTTCGATAAGAGAGAACAATGTTAAAATATAAGCCTGAACGTTTTCTCCAGCTCTTCATCCATTTCAGATCTTACTCGATCCTATTCGGACACGGATAAAATTACTTTTATGTTTCCGATTTTGATCATTGAAATTTCGTTTAAATTTCGTTCAAATTTCGTTAATAATAGTTGTGAATCGATAAAAGAAGGATCAGGGGCAACGGTTGGTTGCCCGCTCGCTTTGGCAAAAGAAAAAAGAACGAACGATGAACAACATGCGACGTTAGTGACGCACGTAGAGGACGTTATGGTCGTTTGACACACCTGGAGGCATTGCCAACGCGATCACGTTTGTCACATAGGCAAAACCATTAAGGCACTAACGTGAAAAAGAACAGACAAGCCAACCACGATCTAGAAATGTATGGCAGCCGTGCGAATAAAAAAATTAAAATAATCTTATTGCTATTTTACAAAATGCGAGAAAGGACAACGCGTAAGAAGTTATCGTTTTATGATTTGTTTCTCCGCTCTTTTCATATCGTTATGCTCTACTTCTTTTGATATTTTAAAGACCTTGGACCCGAACTATGCGAAGATATCATCGTTTTAATCACGCTCGTTTCGACCTATAAATTACACACATAATATATAGTTACCTAGCTTCTCGTATAGCTTCGATCCACGTTTTGCAGTCTGACTCTGTAGCCGCTTTTAGCTCGTATGATCGTTGATTCTCCCTTCTATAGGATATCGCGAAACAGTGCTGAAACACATCGTGTAGCAAAAGCATAATTAATCAAATTCCACTTCGAATGATGCGCTTACGGCCAAGTTCGTGTAAACTTAACTTGTTCGCTACACTCGTTGTCAGTGATTCGGCTAATTGCAAAAACAGGCGTAAGAATTTGAAAGAAAATTTCGTCCGAAGCAAACAACAAGTTTACGCTGCTAAACAGGTTTCAAGTTGATGGAATTCGGGTAACTTGACTAAACGTTTTCGAGAATGCCTTATGGAAGCTTATTCGTCTATTCTTTGTTCGTTTATTATTCGCCGATAGATCGACGAAAATCTTGAAGAAGCCGTGTTTCGATATAAATCGTTCCAATAGCAACCGTAGCGATGAATAGGGTCGTTGCGTGGCAGCTTCGGACTTCGAAAATTTATTGAAAAGTTTTAATGTACCAGAAACAAATATACAAGAGGCAGAGATGTGGGCGTAATAAAACATGCGCCATATCGAGTCAGGCGTTAAATATATTCCGACCGATCAGGTACTCGTAATTGTACATTTCGCCGTATTGACTCAGGCGTTTTATTATAACCCGCGACATCGTACTGCGGGTATGTTGTCAAGCGTACGATCTACACGAGAGAGCGGACGCACGAGAGAGCATGTGGCCTATTGTAAACGAAACCTCGGTCCGAGGTCGACAACGAGTGAACCGTACAGTGTGCTTGTCAACGATCGAAGATGTGTACCGGTTGCAATGAAATTATGCTGACAGAGTGTTCAAAACTCGAAACCGCTCCAACTTCCAGGGACACGTGCAATAATCTAGATTCTACTAATGCAACTATTTAGGTCGACGGAATTCTTGATTAATTTGAAAGACTGTCGTTAGAAGATGAAAATTCTTTGCGAGAGAGATTTCGAATTTGTTGCTTGGTTGTTCGTAGCGAATATTGAAACAAATAAGCTTTCAATTCCAAGCCGTATTTACGTGTACAAATAAAACGATATTCCGTGTACGAAGTGGAAAGCTTTTACGAAACATACTGAATTATTCTAACAGTAATAATAATTTCATGAAGACGCACGAAGATGAGAACGTAGTACCCTAGTGGAAAGGAAATATTTTACGACATGCTACAAACAGATTATGCGTTTTATACGCGAGAAGCGTATTATTAATACAAAAGTGAATGTTATCAATAAACGAAAGTGTAGATTTGTCGATGCGATGAGTAGCGTTGCGTTGCACGAAGAATTTAGTCAGCTTTACGCAAATTTTACCGCGTTTCGATTCTCGCACCACACGGACGACAGTTTTGTCGCTACTGCCTCGATTTTGAGTATCGCTCGGCACCTTCTGCGACCTTCTAATTACTCAGACGTGTTTTGCATACGTTCCACCTTGCGATACATCGTCGATCGTGTTTCGTTTCTGCCGTAGACGTACGACTTAACCGAACATCTGTAAACCTCGCGACAAATACGTTCGCTGCTTTAAAAAAAGTACGTTTCGATGGAAAGAACGAATACAAAGGTAGCGCGATAAGTTTGCGTAAAACATTCCGGAACTGATCGAAAGCGTTGAAACAAAGTGATGAAAAGGAGAGACGTTTGATAAATCTCTGAGAGATCTGTCGTCGACATCGGTATATCTCGACAGAGAAAAACATCGGAACCAGAAGTTCTTATTATCGAGTCGATTACGGTCCTGTGTACAAGGCGAGCCAACGGGACGCCAGTAATCCATCAAGCGGTTGTCAAGCACGTACTTTCTCCACCACGAGGACGCATATTAGACGTTACTTACAGACAATTTGCCGCCGACTCAGCTACGAAAGTTTCTCTCAGGGGAGAAAAAGGTTCTTGGCTCTCGCCTTTCCGCCCGATGCTCGAGTTTCAATTTTTTTCTTTTTTTTTTTTTGCGATGCCAATTAAGGTAGGGAAGTTTTATGATAGGATCCCTAGAGAAGAGCGGAAATAATCCCTTTTCTGTCTCACTTGACCTATTACGTCAGTGTTTTCGCCGCGCTCCTGTTTCTCCACGAAATTCTCAGACTGCCGCAATTTATTCATGCGTTACTCTCCTCAAAGATATGTTCTGCTTTACATAACCTTTAGCGGGAAACCTCGCACGACTTCGCCATGATTTCGTACAGCATCAAATTCATAATTTCTCGCGTTCTGCCTTCGCGAAAATAATTACGCGTTTATCTTCGAAACGTTATCGCGTGGTATGATACAAGCTAACGGTACGAAAGAAAATAAATATCGAATGTTTCCTAATTTTTTATTCGCACGCGAGGCTTTAGAAACGTAGCATTGGTTGAATAATGTTTCTCATTAACGTCAAAATCGTTCAAACGCCAACTTTTCTTGCTCCATTTATATTTAGGTCGTGCTAATTGCTCTCCGTTTTAAAGTCAGCTAGGTTTATGACGGAAATCCTCAGGCAAATGGAAATAATTTCTCCGATGTCTTGGCAATCTATGATGTCACGATTTGCTTCGTAATTTCGTTTCAGCGTGGGATTGCAAGTTCGAACGATCGTCGATCACGCCTAGCTGTACGATAAAGTAAAGGAACCGAACGATTTTTCATCGAAATCGCGGGATAGTGAGGAAGCATTCGACGCGTGATATATCCACCAATTTACTAGTCAAATATACGAGGAATTGTAAATGTATATGTAGAGCATCGTTCGATATATCTAAGCTGTGAGGTCGCGATTCAATCGAAATTCACGACAAACGACGCGCGAATATGCGGATGGGTATACTGTCGTTTCGACGAAAGAGAGACTATTAATAGTAATCATCGCTAGGGAATTAATGTTCCTTTGGCCAACGTGGATTAAAGTCAGCCTCCAACCACTCCCTTTAACTTTGATACTCTGCAGGGGATATGCGGGCAAGGCCATTCTGTTTTTCTATCCTACCTTTCTCATTTGTTAGCCTAATTCGCGTCGTTCTGCTTGTTTCGTTATCTTTTCATTCGTCTAATTACGTTCCGCGTACACGTTGTATGTTGCTACGAGAAAATAGTTCTCGAATTATCGCTCTTTTTACAACGTCGAATTCGTCCAACTTTTATAATATTGTTCAACTTCTAATTGCATTAAGTATATTAGTAAGAACGCAAAGTTCGGCAAAATTCTTTCGCGAATATCGTCTGTTCTCGGTGAAGGATTATTATTAACGTTAAACGCTTTATTTTCTCTGAAAAATGTTCCCCGGCTATGACTTTTCTAATAAAATTATCCTACAAAGCGCATCAGTAACAAGTTTTATCATGAATATAAAAACCTTTGTTCCCTTGAGCGGATAATTTTTAATTACTCGATATCCGATCGTATGGTAATCGTTGCTCAATGCCATTAAACAGGACTATACCTTTCATCGACTATTATAACCTGACCATGTTGTTTTAACCGTTTAATTTCTCCGTCCGACGAAGTCAGAAACGAATCAGATCTGACGAAATTCGATAGCGGAAGGTACCTGCCTGCTGGATCGTCTGTATCCACTTTACAAGAAAAAGTGATTACTTTGATTGCTAGCTGTGCGAGTATCTTGTTACCCATGACTAGGGGTCAGGATTGACTCGCGAACAAAACGAGCTAAATCCCTGGCCAATTATAAAGGGACACCTTCCCTGTCTCTTAAAAAAGACGAAATAATTAATCTCACGATATGATAATGTTATTATTATTATTTCTTTCGAGCGGAAGAAAGAATGGTAACAGATTATTCCTTTTATGCATAGGTTCTGAGAACACTTTCTTGTATCGTGAAATATTTTTGTAACCAGCGGTGTTTCGTTCATAGAATTTCCGCGAGTATTCGCAGATTAATATTTCAGCGTGTTTCTCTGCCTAATTTAAATTCATGCGCGAAAGGTACTCTAGATTCCAACGAACATGCCGTATTCTTTTTTTCATCGCCGCTTGAACAACCACGAAACGCAACTTGACAAATGGAAAGAATGGGGAAGGTACAGCAACGAAGACAGATTTTACGTGGACAATACGTTGATCTGTTTTAATCTAGCGTGTACTAAATCCAGCACAGATTTCACAGCATACGTTTTCCTGTTTTTAAACTACGAAATATCGGCCAGACGTTATCTTCTCCTACGTGTATCGGTATTGAAGAAAATCGGAAGCGAACGAGGCAGCGATACGCAGGGGCAACAGTTTTCCATCTCGATGAACTAATCATACCTTTTCAGCCGTCGAATCCGACCGAACAAATACAGAAGTATAGTGTACGAAGTAGAAATCCAGATACGGGCCAGGCACTCGGATGCCGGATGAAATTGGAACGGACGTCGAGTGTAAATATTTAACGGAAGCGAGGAGGAAAACAGCTCCCTAGCTGGTGGAAAGAACAACTTCCTAGGGACGTTGTTTATGCCGACGATATAAAGAATAGATGCTGCGGAGACGAGTTCTGCCACGAACGAGCCAAGCTGACTGAACGTACCTGCTGAAAGGAACATCGTGCGAATTTTTTTCAAGATGAATCGTTTACTTAATCTCGACGTCTATTAATCGAAAGAAAATCAGCGAAACGGCCAGGAAACATCGGGTCGTTTTTGTTGAAGTGATCGATACTTCTGAGAAAACTCTACATCTGGTCTTCGGCTTTCACAAGGCGCCGATGTCGTCTATAGCGCATAGACAAAAGAATGCGTCGACGACAGACGGTAAGCGGCACACGTGCGACGTTTTTTTCGGCGTTCCTTTAGTCATAGGGTAACACTGCTAGCGTGCGGATCTGGACCAGCTTACATATATATTCCTACTTGTATTTACACTTCTATATTAAATTATATTTTCTACCTTACAATCTATCCACACGTTTCTTTGTTCACACATCTAATAACCTCAACAGTTTCAAGTAGACGAGATTAGCTTTGGTCAGACGTAGGACGAGTGTCGAGCGATAAATCGGCTGGCGGATCTTTTCCTCTATTTCTTCCACGCTTCATTTTTCTCGCTCTAACGTAACGATCGAAATCGTAGATATTACAGCGAGTATCGTTAATCCTGCGCACACATACTTGGAGACATTTTGTATACACGTAGAACGTGGAACAGTACGCATCTATCGTTACAGCAGGGAAAATGAAACACGTAGGACATGTCAATTTATTTTCAGATCTAAAGTCGAGGAAAAAGTACTGCGAATAATTTCAGTGGCTTGTAGCAATTTGTTTTGTGCTCTTGCATAGACAAACGAATCAATACGAGCTATTTCGGTGTAAAAATATTTCACATTCCGCGAACTATACAGCGAAATAACGAAACGTAGCCTTTACGGACGTATGAAAGTTTTGAAACACAGTATTTCTATATCCTGTTTCGTTCGGATGATATTCACTTCGAACGTTTCGCGCAAAATTACTCTGCGTATTGTGCGAATTGCGTAAATTAGCGTGCGTTAATTTCTGCACGTTATTATGCTTCGATGACGTAGAAATCGTGTTCAGACGTCGATTTCAATGACGAACTTTCGAGATGCGAATGAAACCCGTTTATAACACATGATACTAATTAATATGAAAATCTACATCTAATCGATAAGCTGTTACGTTACGACGTCCAATATGGGAAACGTTAAACACATCGATCGAATCTTTCATTCTTCGTCTAAATGAAAACATCATCCGTGCTAATTGAATATATGTCCATTTCAAACAAATACACGCATGTATGAAAAATAATGATAACGTACATGTACCTAATGTAAAACAATAATAATTTATAAACATTGGGTCGTCCGAAAAGTTTCTTTCGTTTTATACGGAAATAATGGATGCACAATATTTTCCGTTTTATATTATTTTATCGTATGTACATTACGTATGATTCATTTTGTTCTATCAAGATAAAGATCACAACGTTCGATAGATTAGGTTTCATGTTTGCATAAAGACGCGTCTGTAAAAGAAAGACACTTTTCGGACAACCTAATAGAAAATATATGAATTCGTAGTGGCGAATACAAATTAATAACATACAGGTTCGAAATATTGGAACAAATGAAATATCTTTATGAAAGATATAGACGGTTTACGCAAAATGAACGTTTTATAGAAACGTTTGCAAATGTTTAATCCCAACGATCGTTGTTTTTTTTTTCCTTTTTTATGAAGATACTGAGCAAACTGAAATTACAGATAACGCAAAAAGACAAGAAAGAAAGTTCATGGATTATCGTTTCGTTGAAAACCATTAAACGAGCAAAAATCGTTGGAAATGATCAAAGAAATTAACGATGTACGCATTTTGCTTCGATACATCGGCGAATAACGTTGAACATTACGAAGTAACTGTCAAACAAACTTTTCTTCGCCGATCGTTTTTCGCTTAATTATTCCTACTTTAACGAATTATAAATTATAAATAAATTAAATTGGCTGCATTTAAAAATTCCGTGTGTATGTGTTTTCCTGAAAAAATAGATTAGCGCTATATATCCGAAATTCTGGTAACGTAAATATTTCGTGAAAACGAAAATTTCAGTAGGACTCGTACGTATCGGTGATTTAACGATATAACGTATCGTAATTTTCTAAGAGTTATCTATCTGCTTGTACACGAGAAACGAATTAATCGATATAATTAATTTAGTACGTTGTAGCGCGTTGCGTTTATCGAAACATTTCGATGCGCATCGAATCGATGATCGCGTCGTCAAGCATAACAGCACCACGTCACGAAACAATGAATACTAACAAGATCGTTCGGTAGAAACTAGAAACGCTAATACTATCCGAGACTCGATTCACATGCCGATGCATCGGCCGTTGTTAAGCAGAAAGTCACAGGGGAATAAGTTAATCGACGTTATGAAGCCACATCGGCTCTGAGACGTTCGCGTTTCACGGGGATTGCCGATGCCACTTATCATTATCGATCCGAATACGGAATTACCAATACGTACAACTGTAATCTACCTGGCATAATATACGAAGGAAATTGAAACAAAACGGGTTAACAGTAAACGTTTCGATGGAAGAGCTCTTGATTCCGCTGAAAGTGCTTTTGCTTTTGATGTCTTAAGATGAGCTCGAAGAGGATGCCTGAAGAAGATGTCTCGCTGTACCACAGGCGTCGGTTGGTTCGGCTTCGGTACCGAGTTACAGTTTTATCAATTCGTTCGTAACGATCTATCAACTTGCATCGTTTACGTTAAAAGGGATAAACGATTTGAAAAATGAACAATCGAGAGTCAATCTGCGGGAAAAGGAACGAATTAACTACGTGAACTTTATTTACGAAGAATATCGCGCTGGTCGCTCTTTTTTTATTCAATAATAATTATTAATCGATAATAATATTCAAGGGTATTACAACACTTTTATTTTCTTTGGAATAACTTCACCGAGCACTAAAAATATCCCGTGACCTGTTGTAAGCCTTTGTCACTTGAAAATTCTCTTGTGAAAAACAACGCCATTGCCAGTTTCATACACACGGTTACTATTTATAACCTTTTCATAATCTGTCGCAAAGGAGCACGTGAAATGTTATTTTCCTGCTTAAAATATTTTTTAAGATGTACCATTATACATATATTTTCTACGCATATTGCGTCAGTCATAAATTTAGCGGGGGCGTCGCGTCGTGTCTGATTCCGTCCTCGATTTATTATCGGAAGAGAAAAAGCTCTCTCGATTTCGATGATTTAACAAAGAAAATATGTAAAGACAGATAAGTAGATAAGTATAAGAGAAGATTACATCGTTATTAGCTACCAATTAGCAGATGCATTTCGACAATGGTGGTAAATTAATGACGGTAAAGTATACTTAATTAGAAACTAAACTACAGAACTTCTCTCGTTCGTAGAACCGTTCCGTAGCCACAATTGCAACCGACTTACGGAACGCCGCTCAATGTTATGCCATTTAAAGCTTTTGTAATGAACGTCTACTAAACCGCTTCGATATAAAATTAATTTATGCAGATTATTTCCTTCGTTACATGATACGTATTAGTGGAATTCCGTGAATGAAGCAATTTTCTCTTTGTTACTGCCACAAGAGTTAACCGAATGCAAACTTTCGAAATAAACGACTATGTCCACGTTGCCAAGCAAATACGGTAAAATTTCCAAGCTTTTATTTTACATTCGGAGTGTAATTTATAATAGCAATCGCTGCGTATACGCAATTCGTGGAATATTAAAAACATTGCTCGTATTTTATAAACCACCATTCAACTTTTGCAAACAGTTTAAGTTACCTTTATGTGTCGTGATCTATTTCTGTATTTTATTTCTATTCTTATTGAAGATGACACGGTAGAAACGAAGAATCCGTGGAAGATAATGGAAATCGTTAGTTTGCCCGGTGATATTAAAAGCGCGTATTATTTTTATCTGGCAAAGAAAGTTTGACAATCTAAAAGTTTTCTCAAGTCGCGTCGATTATGAGTTTTCAAAGGGTAAACTTCGGTCGTTTAATCGAAAAAGACCAACATCTACATACGTTACAAGCTGTTAGGTAAATACTAGCGTCGAAGCACGAGATAGCGTGACAAAATTGCGCGGTTTACATAATCGGCATATTAACGAGCAACTGATTATCGAAGACGGCGCACGGTACAAGTGACCGGTTGATCCGCGGTTATTAAACGAGATTCCCGAGAGAAATTGAAAACCGGTTTGTATCGTAATCCTTGGGCGTGCGAGTCCACGGACAGGAGGAAACTATTGACCGGCTGCGGCTGATACGAACACCTTGATGATCCCCGACGTCCTGTAGGTGTGATAAGAGATAAGCGTAAGTGAAGAAACTGCGCGCCAGTTTCGCGAGATGAGCTCCCATGAGAAGCTTATTTTTAGCTCGAAACAAAATCGATTTATCCCTTCTGATGCTACGCCGACTGGCACTACGCTTCCGTGGCCTCTCGGGCCGGCATTGCACACGAAGAAACGAGGGAACAAGGGAAAACCAGAGGGAAACGCAGGCAGCGCGCATGAAATATAAAGCAAGCAAAAAGCAGAGGGAAACGAGTAACAGACCGAGAAAAAGAAATGAAAGGAACGTGAACAAGAGGGAATGAAACGAGCTGTTTTAGCGGCATAATATGCCGGCCTTGGTTCATAAAAACAGAACTTTATTGAGAATCTAGAATTTTGTAGTGATTTAAGGATATATCTGACGGGAGAATCGCTACAAATTTTGCAGATTTTGCACTCCAGACACGTTGATTTTCTACGATTTTCTTATTCCTTTTCTAAAAGATCGTCCATTAGATAAATCAGAAATTTTTTACGCCATTTTAAACCGTGCGATTGGAAAATATCGTAGCGTAAGATTCCTTCCAAAATATCGTACGTCGTTTCTTGGTGAAAATTTCAAACGCTTTATGTGCCGGTAATCCGGGAATAAATTACGAAGCCGATGACAAAGATCGCTTTGTCGAACGCAAAGGCACTTGAGGCATTCGATATCGAACTTGGAATGTTTACTTTGAACTTCCTCGTATAATCCTATCGAATCGTAAACCGCAAAAAATGCTTTAGCGACAGATTGCGCTTGAACGTTAAATTCTTCTCGTGAACTTTACCAATTCTGATATCGTATTACAAGCCGCTAAATCTTTTTCAAATAGATCAAGCTTCGCGATGGATCGTAAAATTATACGTCAACAGGGTCATCCGAGTAGCTAATAACCTATTTCAGTAGCACGATGTTTCCTGTTCCATCATTTGTTCTATTTCCATGAAAACGAGTGATACGATCTCTTTCAATTTCACGACTCATCCCATATGGATTACATCGGGCAAAACACACGGAAAAATCGGATACGTTCGTTCGTCTGTTACACAATTTTATCAAAGGTTCTATTGAAATAGAAACAGCCAGAGAAAAACTATACCTACGATTAATTCGCATACGCGAATCAAAAACGGATACCGTTTACTCTGTTTCGTAAAATGTCCGCCATATAATAGAAGCGAATCGGATTAATGGTCGCGAGATTGAAACGCATAATACAATTCGCGACTCGCATTCGTTCGATATCGAGCGTTAAAACGCGATCCGATGCATCTGAGAATACCAACCGCGTGGAAATTGAAATTGTATACGAGTGAGAATTTCGACGTGGACAAGTGGCAGGTATTCGATGCGATTCAAATTCCTTGCCACGATATTCGTGCGTAGGAAGATGCGAATTTTAATTAAGCCACTATGTATACGATGTTCGCGATACAATTGTCGTCGATCGACTGGAATGATACCGAATAAGCGTCGTTTATCCCTGCGTTATTAATCCGAACTTATTCGTTCGTCGTAAACGCATTATAAATTGTAAATGTTTCGCGATCCTTCGTTTTTTCCTTGCAAATGCTTTCCAACGATGTTAATTGATTTATAATAATTTTATTAGAAACATTTCCCGTGTATGTTCAGCCTCGGAACGAAACGCGGATCAAAATGTTTCCGCGTAGAAAACGAAATTCTTACCAAGTTATTATATAAATGCACGGGCGGTTTCAAGATATTGGACTTATTTTCTATAAAACGTAGAAATAAATTTCTCGACGTGGTCTCCGCTACGGCAACCAGATTCCAATACCTTGAAACCTAGCGCGGTTATTGCAACATTTGAAATTAAACGTAAACGATGTAAAAATATTTTCGTTACTCGGTTCGATAGTTTCGCATTTACCACCGAATTTCACATCCAATTTAGACGTAGTGTTTGCGCGTCGAAAGAACCTAATATTAAAATAACATATCCGTGGCTGCAAGCAAAAATAGAATAACAAAGGAGAAAAGAATAGTAATTATTTAACCAAACGGTTAAAACAAAACGTACGAAATTAATTCTGCCAACGAACATGAACCCTCATTTTAATATTTTTATCCCTTTATCTTACTGATATATTTTTACATCAATACGAATCTAAGTATAATTTTTCCCTCAATCTTAAGGGTTTTTATTAAGGGTGATATTTCTGGAGCATAATACTTAAGAACAAGTGTCTATATATAATTAAAGAGATACACGTATATGTATATGAAATATTTGAACGACTTAAAAGTCTGTAAAAAAAGAAAGAATAAAACATGTTCCAAATTACAGTTGCGAAGAAATTGGTTTGTCCGATTTCATCTATAAGTCAAATTACGTATAAAAATAAATTTTAAAGAAATACGCGCAAATACCGATAGTATGTCGTTTTCATTAATAAGTTACGTATTATTTATCTCATACTGAAATATTTATATACTGCCCGATACCAGTGCCTAAATGATGGCGTAAAAAAGCATATTAAAAGCCAGGAAGGAACAAGTAAGAAATAAAACATGCGAGAAAAGTCTAAATTGAGCGTACTTTTACGTGTACACTGTGCTCTTAAAACGTATTACAGGCCATCACCTTTAACCCTTCTTCTATTATTTTCACCGCGTGACATGGTTCGCACATTATACTTTCTATGCAATTTAACGATTATGTCGTAAGAAATTTGTGGATATTTCGATATTTATATAACAGAACAGTATTTGCAACATATATCGGGTTGTTTCCATACGTAATGAAATGTAAGAGCTAGATACGGCGAATAACTGGCAAGTTAAAAGTAACTTGATCTATCCCCGTTAATTCGACCTCGCCTCTATCCACCATTTTTCCATACAAATTACTATCCGTTATCGCGTCGAAAAAAATTATTTCATTACGTCGAGTCATCGAATTTTTGCTTCTTTTTTAATGATTCTCCTCTCAAGTTGTATTTTGCCACGCGTTCGTGGCTGGAAACGTAATATCAAATCGAATTAATATCAATCGATATAATAAAATTAATAGTTTGATAGAAGCGGAAACGACCTTACCACTTTGTACAGCAATTTTCCTTCCTCTTTCACCGTTCGATCAAGTTCCGCGAATTAATGTTTAAAATGAAAAAGATGGAATATATAAATCTACTTGTTTAATAACGTTGTCTTTTCAAGCAACCTTTAGTATTACAATCAGGAGTTAATAAAGAAGTACCTTCTATTCGTGCGCGCGCGTACAAACTTTTGATAAGATATAAATTAAGAAAAGCAGCAACCTTAATGTTGAAAGAATATTGCTTTAGAAACTCGAGAGTTTTAATTAAAATATTAAAGGCAAAACACAACAAATAGTATCGCGAGGAATATGCTGCGTTATTGTAAAAGCTAGAACTGCAGCGTCGAATAACGTTTTACGGTAATTGAACGATGCAAAGTTTTTGTTTTATAATGTAAATTGAAACTTCGTATATCGTAGCAGACGCTAACTAAATCTATTACAAATCATATTCATCGTATTCCATATAAACTATAATTATTCGTCTGTAATAATTTGACTTCTGCCCGACTGCACAACAATTAATATCATTCACTGTTTATTCGTAACTTTGTAATGACAGAATTTGCGACAAGTTTAATTAATTAGGAATTTTGGAACGAAATTTCAGCAAAATTTTCATTAGGTTGGCTCTAGTTTTGCCAGTGACACCACAGCTGGCTTCGGTTCAATACTACACTCTATACAACGTTGATATACGATACGTTTCCCATAAAGGTATTAGGTAGATTTAATCAAGCAATTTAATTATTTCGGTTTTCCTAAATTGTTAGTTTCTTCGAATTAACGAAATATCGTACGTCACGATTAATACTATTATTATAAACGGTGGATTTATTACTTAAAAGCCAATTTTTTTTCAAGTGCATTGCAGTACATGACGCCACGTTCTTTATATTTATCTTTCCTATCGATACAGTGATTTTGAGTTCTTTTTATACCGCTTCTTTTTATACTACCATTTATGGGTGTAATTATGATCAAACGAAATGACCTTATATTTTTAAAAGAAAGAAGCTAGCGGAACAGAGAAATTTTATATGAAAATGGAGGAAGAAGCCGTATTAAATTTTCACGTTTCATATTTTTATTACGATGTTTCTATCCGCGTATAGTAATATCGTATAATAATTCTCTTCCATCTAATTTATCCATCTCATGGTATTTTTTATAGACTTCATATATATATACATAGCGTTCGAATCAATTTCAATTTGTAGCAATTTTGCAACGGACTTCGATATTTCAAAATGTTATCATATTAACATAATAATATTGTTTTTGAACGTTAACAGTTCATCGAACTTATTAGAACTTATTACGTAAACAGCAGCTATTATATTTACATTAGTTGGCCATGGCTACTGAAGTAAATAAACATGCAAATAGCACGTGATGCAATAGCGTGTAACTCTACAAAGTCTGTAATGCGACTAAATAATAATAATAACGATAATAATCTCGGTTTTCCTGAATTTTGTAATCTTTACTCTCGCCGAGGTCACAAGTGCAGTCCTAATTATGCGCTTTATGGCCAGCCAGATAAATTATTAGGCAGTCGCTCGATAATAACAAGAACCGTGTGTCATAAATTTGTATCCTGGCGCATTGGTAATCAATGGACATGGAACTGTTGGCTTGCGACCCGCACCTCCATTTAGCTGACTTTCCAGATATCTTGCCAGACTAGCTGGACTGTCCAAAGGCTAACAGCGTCGCTGGTTTGCCAATTAGGTCAGCCTCCGCGATATAAACCAAGGGATAAGTTAAACACGTTAGAAAGCTTTTAAGATAATCGGTCAATTTTACAAACGGGACAAAATTTTCCTTTCGTTTGTTTGCCAACGTTCTAAAACTGCAAAATGAAGAAGAAAAGCCTATTTAAACAACAGGCAATTCGAAAGCAACCAACAAATAATATAAAGTGTAATTATTGCAAACCATGGCGAAACTAAATTCCTCTTCTCGCGAGTTCGAGATTCTTCGACTACGAGGATGAAAAAGCAAGCTATACAGAACGATACAAGAAGCTCTGTTCGTGACACGGTAACAATGAAATTTTACGCATGATCGAAGAGAAATACCTGCGTATGAAAAGTAGCAACCTGTACGGAATCTTTTTCCATTTCATCTGTTTTTATATAGAAAGTTTACTGAGCGTAAGGTCAAAGGTAAATCGTAAAACCATCGATTGTCCCGTTTCCATCTGTCGTGTGTAACAACCATAACAGATGCGGAACAAATTTCTCGAACAACAACCAGGCTGGAACTTAGCAGATTGACGACAGTCGGAAGCGTTGTTACAAACCAAGGAAAACAACACGACAACTTTCTAAACATAAATATATCACAGACAGACGGAAAATGGATTATCTTTGCAAAACAGTTTCGGCAACGAGTATTCCGACTATTCAATCCAAGCCACTACCATAATTTTCTTCATATGAACGCAATAGTATCTCTTTAACGAAATCTATCGATTTTCCCCTGTTGTAAAATTTCTGAGTATCGTACGAGAACGCTGCGACGCCTGTGCATACGTGATATATTATCGCGGTATCCGCATTCGCTATCCAATGGTTATATCTATGTATCTTATAAGAACGGATAGGAAAGGGACTGCTCCAAGATCGATAGAGGAATTTTTTCAGCCTGTGAGGCTGAAAGCGCGTCACAGTCCTGACAAATTTATTGTTCGATAAAGTTTGTATGAAACAGGTATAGCTTTTTATTCCAAATATGTATATAATAGGAAATCCGCGTATATATTTACTCTCGTTCGCATCCTGCTACATGTATATATATTTATATAGCGATAAATAATTCACAAATATGATTTAAACGAGTATTTATCGTTCGTATTTCTTAAGGCGTTTCAAAATGTTATTTGTCAGCTGATGAAATAGCAATAAAATTTACTTATTAATATCGGCGACTTTCATGAGAAATCTAATATCTTGATATACTTTCCCTGTACTTTCGATATTTAAAAATAAAAAATTGCTACCGACTTCCTTTTGCACCGCTTCGAAAGGACGATCGATATCCACACGCATTGTTATTAGCAACGGTAAGCTTGCTGACGAGCTGTTGTTTGCATATTTATATTGTTAGCATGATTATTATGTTTAAAATATAAACTTACATATAATTTCCATATTTTCAGAATGCTTGAATTAATGTTATAAATGAAATTGATTAAATCGTTCGATTAAGTCAGTGAAGCAATTCAAAAGCAGAATAAAAAAAAAAAAAAAAAAAAGAAAACAAACGTGTTCGAAGAGCGATGTAAAAATCAAATGGTACGATATGAAATTTTTATATTTTAATTGCTAGCAATTTCACGTATGAACGTATGAACTGTAATGAAATCGTTGCCAGTAGAAACTGTTCATTTATTACTCTAGCTATCTTTCAATAACGTAAGCTGCTCCACTCTATAAAAAGTAACTTTGTAAACGGGAAACAAATACATTTTACGGCACGTGACATTGCAAGATGGAAATAATTGCCTTTCCTCTTTGTGAATACTAAATAGGCTAACGATCGTGAATCTGCAAACGGAATATTAAATAAACAACACGAATACCGTCCTTTGTTTATTCACGAATACCGTCCTTCCTTTATTCACGAATAAGTTGCATATCATAATTATCTATGCTTTAGGATTTCTGAAACTGTGAAACACATTTATATCTGTCTATAACATGCAATAACTATAGCTATCTTGGCCCGCAGAAACGATCAATTACGCGCTGGAATATAATAAAAATTACGTATTATATATTAAAGATAGATACGAGATATCGTGGAGATATATTAAAATTACGTCTACAATAATTAAATTATACCGTTAACGAGGAGTCGTTTTCTTATAGGAAAAGCTGTTCGTTTTGGCAGAAATTGTTCCGGCGTTTGTGAATTTCAGAAAGCAATTTCGTTTGATCGAAAATACTCCATATACGTGTCTCCGTATCTTCAGCCCCGCGACATGATCAAATGAAAATATTCATCCCACGTCATTCGTTGAAGAGCATCATTTATTAAAAAGATCGTGTATTCACATGGTACGGTACTCGCGAATTCATACAAACGAAGGGAAAATTTACAAAATGTGGAAATCATTCAAAGTCGGTATAAGCGTGTACGTACCATATGTTTGTTTCTCTACTGCTTTTAAAAGAATAATTTTCTCAATGTTTATGTTTATCGTACGTATGTTTATATATACGTAACATATGTATATGCTCGGGTCTCGGTATCTTTTTAACTTCTTTTAATATCCGTGAAATAATTTTTACGAATCACGTATTTCTAACGTGCATATGATATATAGTCGCCTTTATAGCGAGTAGTTAGTGACTATATTATACCGAATACACTCGCCGCCAAAGGGATGTACATTAAAACTATAATATTTCGTTCATACAAAATATGTCTGTATCAAATATGTATGTACGATTGTTTGATCTAGCTTTTGCGAACTCGGCTTCTGAAACAAAAGCCTTACCGATGGATTCGCGAGTAACCTTCTCCTTTTCTCTCCCTTACTTGCTTCTGAATATTAGATTTCTAGCGAGTAATTAATAAACGAATACAATAGATGTAGATACTAAGACACTGACGTTGTTATTAAAAATATTGAAAATTCCACGCTTGAATCAAACACTGACGATCGAAAGGTATTTTTGTAACACGATTCCGTTGCTCGATTATTCGCTTGAAATTAAAATACGTAAGAATATATATTTAGAAAACAAATGAAAGTACTCACAACCTGCGATCCTTCGTAAAATCGAGCGCCGGGTATCTCTTGTTCTTACAGCATAGAAAATTACTAAACTTATTATCATAAAATGAGGAACGAAAGTATCGTTACAGAATACACGGTACACTTTTCGAAATTTTTTCCACAAAGAGAATATTGGTTAGTTTTTGTTCCATAGTGCCTCATAAATTCCACGTATCGAGGTCATCAGCTTGGTTGATCGAGTTATCTGCCGATATTTAAAGCGTCGTCCTCGATAAATACAGCATCGCGAAAGAAAATCCATCCGCATCTACCGATGTTTTACACACCCTTCCCAATGCTTTCCGACTATTATCAACAACGATGTTGATACAATATTTATGAAATTTTCATTTGCCGTATCAACGAATAATAATGGTATTTATCAGCCAGGTAAAATTAATTCGATTGCCATCGATTCAAATATGCTCGCGTATACTTGTTCATGAACGAGTTGTAAAAGTGATTTTTACCGATGCAAGAAATGCCGATGAATATTAAATTCCATTTAACGTTTTAGCGCAGCGAAACGCATAGCTGCGCATGAAGCGTAACTTGATTTCCATCAGATCGAATGAAACAGCAATAGACGAGAATAAAAACAAGCTCATAATTCTCTGGCGTATTCTCTGTGCGTCGAAAGGACAGCCGACGTTAACGAAGTACGATAGAAGACGAGTTTTAGATCCGATGTAGAAAATGGAGAGTAAGCCGCTGATAGAACTTGTACAGCAACGCGAAAACAGGAAGGCCATGCACTGCCAAAGCAGCTGTATTTTTGTTTCGCAATTTTTTCACAGACCTTTTCCTCGGATTTTGTGAGTCTTGCGGCAGCTGCTTTCGAGCAGACGTTTAATTAATTTGCGCTTCAAGGGTAAATACAGAGTGGAGATGCGGACAGCTGTATTTTGCAGCGTCACGTAGAGACGGAATTAAACGTATAGTAAACAGCATCGCAATCTGAATACAATGCAGTTATTAAAAGAGATATTAGAAGGATCGTATAGAGAGTAGGTCAGCTGATATTATATCGATCGATTATTGCCATTCTGTTACTCTCATTTCTCTACTTTAATCTTGAAGCCGGCAACTTTTGAACGCCATTGTAGCCGAGGTTCGTAATTCGAAAATTTGATGGGTTGTCTCGATAGGAGGTCGTATTAACTACCGATAGAATCTAAACTCGTTAACAAAGTTGTTATAAACTCTGTATGAACACTCGGACAAATAACGAGCTCATTTACGAACAGAATTTATGCAAAACTATGTACATGATATGTATATGATAATAGGCTACATAATTGCTAAATTCAAAACAACGGAGGTTCCACATACCTTTTATGGTATTACCAGTATTTGCTGCTATTAAGACTGCTATTAACATATAATAAAGATGTATCGATGAAAAAATATGAAACTCTCTTCTGCGAAGAACAAAGATTCCAGTGTTTAAACTATAAATCGTCGGATTTCGCAATTCGAAGGAAACGCGCAATATCCATTCCGATCCCATCGCAAACGTTACAGCCAGGATAGAAGGATGAAGACGAAACCGAGAGAGTAGTTTCAACCACCTTTCGAGACTAAGTAAAACGGAGACAATGCTAGCCGTGAGACAATGGTACGCTAAAACAGGACGAGCACTTCGACGTAAGAACGACGATGTTCGCCGTAGTCATTGTTTCGTGAACGCTCGTCACGTCAAGGCTAACGGTTGCAATTGATTTCTCAGTGGAGGATGCGAAGATCCTTCGTTTGAAAGGAACCTCTCAAAGCTCGTCGTGCAAACGGAATTTGCGCACACCAACGCTAAACTAAGTGGTAATTCCAGCTCGATCAAAGAGCTTCGAAGAGATTTATCGAAATAAAACGATCTATTAAATAAATCCTGTTTATGGCTGGACAAATACTATTGCCGTATCTTCTTTCTGAATTATTTCTCTTTTTTCTCTCACACTTATACCGAGCACGCACACCTAAGCTTTTGAAATTTTCACATTTCTACATATCGAAAGAAAAATCGTTGTCTGATACTTTGCTCGACAATCGCAAAATAATTTACAAATTTCCACTGTTACTCTGCGTCTGTTCGTTCGTCGTATTTCATTTCATGAATTTTACATCCTTCGTCATCTCCTTTTATTCCATGACACCGCGTTAATCTTCGTTGCGGTTCGCGTATCCCATCCCAATATTTTACATCCTCAATTTACATCGGTTTCTCCTGCTATTAATTATCGTTAAAATATATCCCGTTAGCCATTAGTTGAGTGACGTTCGTTTCCTTTATCGTACGTACATATAACAGCTCTCTACTTCTATATAAAATTGTTCCCAAGTCGACGTTAACTTCTTTGCGTCACACGTTAAAAATTGATTATTTGTTTTATTCGTAAATACGTGTTTACTTTGCGGCTTAATATGCAGATGAGTTGATCGATGCTTTGAATGGAACTTGTTTGTTCAAAGATCCAAATGCAATTTGTTCGTTAATTAAACGAAGTGCAACTTGTTTGCCACAGCTTCTCCGCTAATATGAAACACATGGATCGATAGATCGGCGAAAGTTTTTAGCTTCGATCTTCTAACAACGGCGATATTTCATAAGAATTAGTTTTAAAGTATTCTCTGCAGAAAAAAAAAAACAAAAATTGCTACGAGAGACTTTGCTGCCTCTGTGCAACACACGACGACTACAACAACCAAAAAAGGACTACTAAATAGCGTTAAAAATCCAATGTCAATTGAAAGCAGTTCACAGAATCAAACTCTGAAACCTTAAAACGTTTCAAACTTTGTTCGGAACAGAATTTCGTCAGAAATTGAATCTGTGTTTTCAATTATCGCCCGGCAGTAGTACCCTTCAAACTTTTTCCACCTCGAAACGGACTTGTTTGAGGTGAGAGATTAATTTACACTTCGATCTGTAGTGGTTGAAGGCAACGATCATCGTATATATATACATATGTACATTGTACATCGAAGCAACTTATTCCCTTAATATTTTATTCTTTGAAAAGGAATTTCAGAGTTGCGTCAGGAAGCAACGAGAAGTCCCTGTTACGATTATCACCACAGACGCATTGAAGTTAAATTACTATTGGACTCGAAGAACGCTGTTCCAGGAATTCGATAGCTCAGTCATGAGAATGGTTAACAGTCAAACAGGTGTTACGTTATAGTTACGGAAGGAACCGTTTGTTCGCCGACTCAAACTCGGAGATACGTTGATTATTTGAACAAGTTGAGCGACATTTGTCGTGACGACAAAAGATCGTAAATACATCGACTGTTCCGTTTCGCTTTCTGCACGGCGGTACGACTTTTTTTCCAAATATTCTACTTACGTACAGTCATCGTTAAGCGAATGACATCGAACAAATATAATTCTAGCATAGTTGCTTAATTAATTAATTCTCATAAAGTATCGTTACATTTTCGTTCTTACGACGATCTCGCGATAAAGTAATCGATACGATGAGCGTTCGATTTAATAAAGAACAGTTATTATATAGCCGCCTGGTTATTTAGCTGGTAAATTTTACGTGAAATATTGCCAATTTTAATTAAATCGAATCATGTCAGTAGCTGTAAAAATATAGGATATGAACTTTATAATGTACGATATGCAAATATGTGCGTGCTCACGAAACGGTATAAAAAGTGTAATAACGGTGCGATGATAAGCGTCGCGAGAGATTCGCTAAGTTCGTAGTCGTTCTTTAAAGATGAAAATGTTGTACAACGCGTGTCGAAAAAGGAAAATAAAAAAAGGATTGACCCGGTGAGGTCGAGCGACCTTTGAATAAATCGATAGATCGGCTTACGCATTAATACGTCATGTGCAATTAGTTTACAATCATAAGCGTGTAGTCAGAGAGTGCTTTATCCGGTATAAATCAAAATAAATATGTAACTTTGACGATAATAAGCTTTTTTCGTGCAGACTATTGTTTTCTCTTTCGTATCGTCCTTGATAAATATGAGAACATAAACGTGAATAATTAAAGAATTATTTTATAACGAGAGAATTATTTAATAACGAAGAAATTATTTAATAATGAAAGAATTATCGAATAAACGTCCCTATCGTAATATCGTGAACTATCTGCCTTATAAATTATTAACACACTTTAAAGACGAAGATTACGTTTTAATAATTAGCAACAACTTGTTTAAGATTAATCGAGTCTTTGCAAAATTTATTACGTTCCTCGAACAGAGACAATGCTTTCCAACTTTCTGTCAACAATGACCTGTCGTTTATTTCTTACAATGGCACGAGAGAAGAAACAGTTGTTACATTGTTCTATACTACCCAACGAAATCGCATTCGAAATTCCAATGTTGTCCCGAACAAATACAATGGACAGAAGAAACGCAGTATGCAAAACAGTCACGTAAAACGAATCGTATCAATCAGTTCCCAACGTACTCTGCAACGAGCATCCCTTTTTCGTAAATCGCAACCTAACTTTCAAATAACAAAGTACTGTAAAACAACCGTTGGAAAGTACTTTCACGATGGTAGTACCGTGACAAAGGGAGATCTGCCAAACAAAATATTCATGGTTGCTCGTACTCCCTACCTGATATTTTCACCGATTCATTCTCACGCTACAGAAATACAACGTATACATTTTATCGTATTTAATTTATGCATTACATGTATATTTATGTAAAGATAAAAGATATCGTGCAACGTTTTCGCAAATTCCATCGCGATATGTGAAAAGTGAGCGGAAAGATTAATCTTTAAACAAATTCAAGCATGAAACGCCATTTTCATCGATAATGTTCGGGAATAGCGAAAAAGAAGGTATCATTCTGATACACGATGCTTAATGGAACAAACGTTCGTTTCTATAAAAATGTATTTATTTTATATCGTTAAGTCGACTATCCCAAAATTATCAGACGGTATAATTAACGAATATCCTACATTGGTATACCGTTGTCGTTGGAGATACGTCATCGGATATCAGGTTATCGAGAACACGGCTCTTTATCTCGGTGGCTGTTATAGATCGTGCTATGCACGCTACTTATTCACGTCTGCCCATTGTTCGACTTGTCGTTGCATCCAGACACCGATTCCACCGATTCCTACCTGTCTATAGATTCTCTCTTTTCTAAATATCAATGTTATCGGTCTCGCGATTATTTTATCATCATTGCGCGATTATTCCGCGAGTCTAGACGAGTGCCGTTTAACGCAACCGATCGCATAAAACGAGTTAAATCGTGCATCGGAAATTATACGCGTAATTTTGATACACTAAAGGCCGCGTAAATTGCACAACGACGCATCGTCTCTGCTCGATCGACTCTACGTGAATGCACAAGTCGACAAGTGAGGTCACGTTAATGCGAAGACAAAGGGCTGCGAACCCGAATCTCGTGCACCAGGGTTTGCTCTCGTCCACGAGTTTTTCTAAAAGCGTACTCCACTTACACGTGGCTCGTTTTGCACGATACTTGACCCCAATTCCGTGCGTGCACGCGAAATGCATGGGTTTAAGCTTAAAGCACAATGACAGCCGGTCTCGGTAATCTTCAAAGGAACAGCGAAATTATCTGTACTTTGAGGAAAAGGACAAATGGAATTAGCTACGTGTACCTGGGCGCACAGTTTCTCGCTACGGATAATTGGGCGTCGATCCGAGACTATATCGTTACGCCTCTGCCTATCGTGTCGGTTTAAGAACGAGGGAAAATTTTACGTACTATATTACGAATATGAGATTTTTATGAGAAACGAGGGGAAAATAAAATAAAGACGATACGCGTTAGTAAAATGTTCGAAAGACCCTTCTACGTATTTGCTCGTGCAGAACCGAGATTAATTACCCGGCACGTTATAAATCGTTGTTCGAAGAAAATGTCGAGAGGTAGGTTAGCACTGCGAATAATACGTATGTAAGCTACGTAGACAGAAGTGACACTGCACAGGTAGTAAAGGCGGTATACGCTTACCTGTTTATCTGGCTCTTTGCCTTTGGCTGTGATGAGGCGATCGCAGTAGCAACCCTCCAACAAAACAACGCCGCTGGGCCTCGAACAGCTTTCATTTTCATAGTAGAATAGCAAATTCTGTAACATATATAGCCATCGTCTAGAACGAAATATAACGACATTAAATTTAAAAGCAAACTTTCGACTATTTCTCGAAGCGAGGGAAAAAGAGCTCGCCTGATGACGTGAAAATTTCATTTGCATGTTACGCGCAACAGTTTCTATAGGGTAAATGTAAAAGTACTTATACGATAACACGAGTTGAAGCTTCGAAAAACTGTTTGTTGTTACATTTTAACGAAGCGGAATATACGACCACGGAAAAGAACGAAAAACACAAAAAAAAAAAAAAAAAAAAAGGAAAAGATAGGAAACATTGGTGGAACTGCATTCAAACGAAAAATTTTGTTTCTACGAAATCTGTAATTGTATTTACCTAAAAGCGATGATACGTAAAAAGGAAATTAATATATGTATTAATTATCTTTTTATATATTTTTTTATGTACAAGAAAAGCAGTTTCAAGTAGCGACGAGTAAAATTTCTCGGCCAGGCAGATTTTCCTAATTAGTTTCGGATACGCTGGTATAGCTACTTATCACGCTATACCAGCAGTGATCTTGGAAAACTGTATCGTTACGTGCACGCGCATACAACTTCCACGCGAATAGTTTCTCCGATTCGTTCAAAGAACCAGAACAAAAGGACGACCGCGTCTCGGATTTTTCCCTTAAATACGAAATTTCGAAAGGATGATCAACACGAAAATCGACGTATGTATCACTCACCTGATATAAAACGAACCATCGTAATTGCCACTTGGCCGAGTCGGCGGTTCGTTTGTGCAAATATCCAGTGAACGAGTGATCGTAATGAGCTTTTTCCGACAGCATGATGAGCTGCGAGTCGTTCACCCTCACTGAAACATACAACGAATATCACACGTGAAATGGTAGGAATTGTAGCCGAATCCATAATTTAGCCGTTCGAACGCAACGTTCCCAGTCGCGTTATGCGCGTTCCGATGCTGCCTAGTTATCGTGTCATTTTTCTTCTCTGATGAATTTATTCGCCACGTTACCGGTCGACTTAACGAGACAGTTTACTTGGGAAAAAACGCTTCGCCCTCGTCGATCTTCTCTGCCACCAACTTTTTGCATTTTACGATTAAACTTCTTGTAATTTTAAACTTTTCATCGCGTTTCTGCAAGAAGATACGTGGAAAATTACACGATTATTAGAAAATGCAAAACGACCAATCGTTAATTCTTCTACGTTCTTTTAAATAATGCATCCGTTGCGCGTATCCTAGCATAAATAATGATCAAGTGAGAAAGTTCGACGTTACTAATTTCCTGTAAAAACAGATGCAAATGACTCCGTAGAATTTATACCATATAGCGACTAGAAGTTGGTAATATGAATGTGAATAGCGTTATTCGATAACGCAAATGTTCGTATGGGTTAAATTGGCATAGAGTTTGAAATAGGTCTATCACTCATGCGCGTAATCTGAATATTCTTGCATTGAATTAACACGCGGCATACAAACTTGTGACAAGTTTTCACGCACTAACGTTGAATATCGAATTCTATGCGCGATTTCCATGCGCCATGGAATGTACGCTGTTCCTGTTCCTACATCCGCGGTAGTAACACTATATTATGCTTGATGAACAAATCAGCATCCTCGGTAAAATATTCCAGATACAATTTTTTTTACCTATACAAACATCGAAAGAAAAGATTCGAAGTTTGAAATTTGGAATTTGCAGTCGAGACGAAATTATACGATTTCCTAATGTCCCTTGGTATCCTCGATCAAATATCTCTGTTGAAACAAGCGTTACAAACGTAGAAGCAATTAACGATTAAGATCTGACAGAGATCCCTTCTGGCCGATCTTTCGGCGAGCAATCCATCGTAAAGTTAAGGATATTCCGTGACGCGTGTCTCGCGCGTTCTCGATCCACTCAAATCTGAAGAACAGCGAGATTTGTTGCAGCACAACTTCGACTTAAACTATTACGGTACAAGCGAAGTAAAAGTTTCGTCGTGCGTGAAAGTGAGTCGACAGACAGATGTGATTTTTACAGAGGTCATCCATCATGGCAAGTTACTTTTGCTAGACCTGCAAGTATGTTTCTTCGTTCGACGAGAAGTTATTTTCGCTTCTCTGGGATTTGCTTTGTTTAAATCGACGAATGATATTTCACCGAATTGACTCCGAAACAGATGAGAATCGTTTTCTAACGCGTCTTCACCCTTTACGTGAAAAATTGCTAAGCATTGGTTGACCAAAGGCCATGGAAACGTGAAACAGGAGTTACCCTCTGAAGTTGAAAAAGTACAAAACTGGCGAAAACAAAGGGACTCGATCGTATTTCTTTTCGTAATCCGATGTACGTAAAATAGTATTTTTGACGAATTTGTAAAATTTCGAGGCAATAGGAAACGAAAACGTTTGACCGAATCGTCACATACGCGGCTTGTTTTTTTTTTTTTTTTTTTTTTATGAGAGTGTAACGAATTATTTTTTAGTAAACAAGAGCCACGAAGCCGTGGTCGAACGAATCGCGCGTGTTCTATGTTAAATATTCAACCGAAACAAATTTTTCAGTTTAATATTCGTGTTTTATCAAACTGCTATATTTTCGCAATGCACGTTTGATAAAAGGGTTCCGGTCGAGCTGCAACGAATGCTTTTGAAAGACATATCGACCGACGCATAAATTGAGTCGAGAATGTTGAAAATAGCAATGACTTGGCTCGCGACTTACCAGTTCTTTGCATCTTTGGGCTGAGCATGATCACAGGTCGTTGGCGAAGCTTCTTTTCGACGATCCACGCGATAAATATTGATTGTCCAGAATACCTTGTATAGGGTGCGATGACGTAGAAAATAGCACCGTGCTGTCGCGATGTTGCGCACGGACGTTTATCGTGGTATAAGTATCTTAGGAACTCCAATTTCTTGAGCCTCTTCAACAACGCGTCCCACCACGGTTCTAAACAAGGCAGGTAGGAGAAAAGAAACTGTTCAACTTCTTGAATTATCAGAAACTTACGTACACTTTATAATAACTTGTTGTTCTACTCCTTTTTGAATATCATGTATACGTATAAAATGGTCCGATAAGCAAAATAGATTACAATCGTGTTTTAAAGAAAGTTTCAAAATGAAAGTAATAATGGAACAGGCCATGAATTTTATAACGAGTATGGTAATGCGTCTCCTTAACAACTTTTTCTTTCTTACTTTTATTTCAAACAAACTGAACTACCAATCGGTGCATTTATCCGTTTCAAATTAACGTGAAGTGCAGCTTCATTCTAAATAAACACGTCATCTTCCAATTAATATATCGAGCAATATATTGTAACAGGATTAATCATACCGCGTTATCAAACAAAGAAGAAAAATATACGATTATCGCATAAATTGTATGCTTAATAATCGAAAACTGTATAACCGTAAAGATCTTCTGCGCGTTTCATACGTTCTATTTCTCTACAGTTCCATCTTCCATTGCTTTTTCTCTATGTTCCAGCTTGTGAAACAAAATATGCGAATAATAGCATTCGTATGTTTTCTAAGACAGTTTCCGCGCGGGAAACCGTATTTTGATAACGGTAACTTTATATCCACCGATATCGTTGTTTTTCTAAGTCTGTGATACGCGTACGAACGTAACGATAGAAACGACGAGATATTTTAAAACCGAGTGCATAATTAATCGTACATGAAAAATCGCATAAAATTTGAGGCCGCGTACAGACAGCGCGAGGCAGATCCGCGGTTGATTGTACATAGCTTTCCAAGAATATCTAACGTTGGTTCTGCAAGTACGTACATACAGTTGGCCAAATGGACGTCGCGTAAGTACTCTTAGTCGAAACTTTCTTTGAAGTTGTAGCAACTTACGCTTAGTTTATTTATAGCTGAATTTATAATTTCGTTCACAATTTAAGATACAAGAAATTTATGCGTAGGGCTGAATCTTCCGAAACGTGAAATACTGCGATGTAACGTGTCAAAATAATTACACGTTCTAAAGATTATAAATCTAAAAATTATAGCAAAGAAATAATATAGGTGCTACTTGTGTAGCTTCAAAGTTGTTTACTCTTCTATTTCTTACGTGCGAAAAGTATAAAAAGACACGCGAGATGATTGCTCATAGCTTGATCTAATGTGTACTTTCTAATGTAGTGTAACACGTTTCATAAACATTGTTTGATACATTCAAACATTATGTAAAGTACATGTAAATGCAATTTTGTTTAATACGTCAATTATTTCATATCGTATATTTTTATAGAAATATTATCAGCGGAATAATATTTCTTTATATAATTGTCATTGACGGCAAGTAATTACAATATAAAACAAATATATGTATACTTGTGCGTAACGAAATATTTAAAATTAATTAAACCTTAATTTTAATAAACTGGATTTAGTATTATTGTGCATACACGGCAGGATTTCCCATTATTCGTCAAATAACAACATCGTATAACAATATTACAAATGATACATTTAAATCATTATATTTTATTTTGTAGATTAAACTTATATTTATTAATGACCATATTACTGCGTAATATTTCTTCTATAATTCAAAAACAACTTCTATAATTCAATTTCGGCCGAAATTTTTATTTTTTTCCGTCTTCCATTTCCTCTTATTTGCATAATAAATATATTTCGTTTTATTCGATCAAATAACACTCGGTCATGACACGATTTCCACGAAAAATTTTTTTCGAAAGAGAATATTAATGACGTTAGATAAAAATTCGACGGTTCATTAGCGTTTAATCGTTTAAATTAATCGTATCGTGGTAGAATCTGTTAGACTTTCGATTAAAAACGCAGTCGCCTCTATAGCGAGATACCTAAATAATTAAAACAGCGGAACGTTTATTTTAAAACTCTCATTTGCTGTTTTCCACGGCCAACTAAAAATTCCACATTGCTCGTCGTCGTCGTCGTTTAACGTTGTTCGATGTGGGAAACGAATGAAACGTCCACGTATCGGATTAACGGTTTTTTATTTATCGGAATATTCATTTATTTGTCAGAAAATCCACACGCTCGCGTCCTGTGATTCATGGAATTTCATTACACGCGCATCATTATCTTTTGCTGTCGACACGCGGTCCAGAGTTTTACGTTCCGTTTCACAAACGAGATTTGCTTCAGGCCGGATATTACACTATCGTTCGCTACGTCCATATATATATATATATACATATCTACATACATATGTGCGTGTTGCTTGGAGACAGTATTTTAAACTTTTGTTATCCTGTAATTTTTATCATTTGGAATCAAAAATTTCCATCGGAATCCGTGGACGACTAAATTTTTGTCCGACGATTGTAACTTCATAATTTGACAAAACTGAGTGTAAAATCGAGATATGTATCTGTGTTCCTCCATATGTGTCGGTATAAATAAAATGTGGAAGTTTGGCAAAGATAACATCTCTTCGTATGAATAGAAAAAGCAACTGGATAGATTCAAATTTTACATGATATTTTTTAATACTTATTATTTCAACTTTTATCTAACTCCACATCTTGCGATGTAGCAAATAACGTTGCCAACTGACCGTGGATCGAATCATGTTCGTCTCCCGCATTAAAATCTACACGACCGTTTAGAAAACAAAAATCCACCGAGACGTGAGTCTAAGCTAGACTAAAAACGTAGTCGTTATACGTGACTATTGGTATCGTTCGATTTCAACTCTGAAACTCGTGAAGTACGTGCATATACGCATCGCGAATGCATAAGATCAAACACGTTCCAACTCGAATAGACAACGTTTATGGAACACCGGATTGTAACGGAACATTCTGCGACGTACCGACAGCCGTATCAAAGGATACAGCTTCCTTTTCGGTATACTATTCATTGGGAATAACCATGCGACAGCATCCACTCGACGACGCGACGCCGTAATACAACCGCATCAAACGAAAGAGGCGCTCGCTGCGGCAAACGATGCTTCAGCGGATTAATCGCGCGCAATTCGCACCGTTCGAACCGCGTCGTACGTTCCAAACGAATCAATGACCAAAAAAGAAAAAAGAATCATAAACCAAGAATAAAAGGAGAAGAAAAGAAAGGAAGAGAAGAAGAAACGAAGGAAGAGGGAAGTATAGTATAGCGAAGCGATTTTGGTGACACAGTACCTGTTACTTCTTCCCCCGATATATCTATCCTCTCCAGTTCTCGACTGATGTTGCACCACCTGTTCGTGCTCCAGATTCACAGTCCCCCCTCCACAGTAGTCTGCCTCTCTAAATATATATGTATTCCCTCGGCCACGGATGTCCGAGGATGCGGCGGCAGCGTCGAGGCGGATCCGGCGCGAACGAGCGTGTCTCTGGTCGGCTGGAGAGAAGGTGCGAGGACCGATTAAGCGATTATTAATCGAGTTGGTCCGGCGAGCAGCAGTAACGAGGTCGGGCCAGGTGACCAGGACGAGGACGGCCGTTGTACGAACGAGAACGTGGAAACTGGTGGCCCGTTACCGGCACCCGACATGGTCGAGGATGTTTCGGCATCGGGAGTCGCGACGTGCCTACCCAGAGGCATCGCCACGGGTTCACGGGGCTGCCTCCTCTGCTCTGCCTTTTCTCCAACCCCAGAAGCTGCGCGCTTACCTGTCACTGCGCACACTCCCGCTGAAAGCCACCCCACACGACACGGCATGGGCGGATCTATATGTGGGCTAATTGGGCTGCAAGAAATGGGATCAAGTTCAATACGACCGACGTCGCGCCGGAATTGGTGAATCAATGCTCGTTCCAACGTTGCAATATCATTCGGCCATTGGTCATTCCTTCTTTTTACCCTTTTTCTATCGTTCCATCGATTTCCTTCTGCCTTCTTTCCTAAAAATAGAAAACAATCGACCGATTACCCATCCAAATCGATCTGCGGATTTCATCCCTTTATATCTCTTTCTATGGGTTCGTCTAGAGAACATATTTTATAAGGTTCGACCAACCATTCTCCGAGGCATACATCGCAGAATTATTATTGCCAACGGCATAGGTCAGGTATTCTTTTACAACGTTCGAAATAGTTGCGAAAATCTATAGACATTCGGGAGCAGACTTTTAAAATTATACCATATTTTATACGTTGTCAAGATTCAGGAAGATATGTATACAAGGTTGATCGCGCTTCAGCTGCTAGACAGTTTTAATTGAATTATGCATATGAAGTTGCGAAGAAGAATCTTTCTGATAAAGTGTTCGTATCAGGAACTGGGTGTACCGATTTATCACGTATAAGGGGACATAAATTTTGAATATCTATCGTGCAAGGCTTTTGAAAAATGATGTCTGATACGTTTTAAAATTAATGGTAATCACCAAACGATTTCTTACAAACATGAAACAGCTACGTTACTTGTGACGCGTACATGCTGCGAATTCCATGTAGATATTTTTCAAGATTTTCGTTCGGCGAAAGAAACGAGCGTTATTGCTCGAAAGCAGCGGAACACTGGAAAAATAAATGAAAGCGATCAGATATGAAAAATATCATTAGCGCGTAACTGGGAATAACGAGAAGAATGTTGTGAAACGTGAGAGAATTTTGAAGACATATTCATTTACCACCTTTCCTTCGTTTTCACGATATTGAGCACTAAATGAAATTAACACGGCAAATGGAACAAAGGAATAAAAATCGGTGGACTTTAAAAAAATGTTTGCATTGTTTTCGGGATACGCTAGTTTAATATACGTGAAAGTAACTTTAACGCTTGTATCTCTTAGGCTTTGATACTTCCTTCGTACGTCAAACCTTCGTTACATTTTCTCGATTACCGCGTCCATGTAGGGTGGCCTATTTTAATTTATAGGGTGTCCCTAGAAGGAAAGTACCGCGTTAATGGTGGCATGATTCTGAAGCAGGATAAGACTAAGATGCTACGCGATACCGAAGCAGTAAATAACGGCTTTCGCGTTAAATAGAGAATTGCCGTTACCCAATCGCATTTTAATAAAACACGCTGATATCTAACGCTACTTTTAATGATATTCTATATTATAACCAGGTTTCCAGAAAGAAGCGCGTTATCACGCGACGAAACTCTACTTTATTTTCTTAAGCCGCGCGATCAAACGGAACTCCATTCTGAAAATTGTACGATATCTGATAAAGGAAAGAACGCAACAGACCCCACAGTCTCTTCATAAACAAAAAGCCAGTTAGTCACCCTATATCAATATCGGCGAGGATAGGAAAAAGGAGATATTCATTGATCGAGTTACTCGCCTCCGGAATATCCTGATAATCCTCGCCAACCCTTCGAACCTCCTGTGTAAAGCTCTGCGTTCAATCTTTTTCCATTCGATATCCTTTCAGCTGATAAGGTGAATCGAGTCACCCTGTGATAATGGCGACCAGGCAGAGAAATTAGCTTGAGGCTCCGAAATTCTGGCATCCGACTCTGCATAACTACCCTCCCGACAACTCGACTCTCCTAAATATCCGTGTCTCGCATCCCCCGTTCCACGACGCGACGCAACGTGCCGATCTTCCCCTCCTTGCGATACCAACAACGATCCAGATCACGTCGGATCGCCGCTTCAGGAGAAGGTCTAACCGAACATCCTTCGACGGACTCATTCAAGGAATCTCGAACGCGCCCGCCTGACTCCGACAGATTTTTGCTCCGTCGCTTCGAACGACCAAGTTCACGATTTCAAACCGCGAACAACGTCTCTACAACGCACGGAAAAATTAATCACGCCGTCGGCAATTTCGCATCCTCGGGGAATTTCATCGTTGGTTACGTCAAAGAGAAACTTTGTATTTCGGTTACCATGGGTTATTTGCTTAATTACGTTCTTCATTAGCGTTGCGTTAATGAATAATCGTTGCGTTCCTTCAGTAGTATTACCTTTATCAAGTATCTAAAACTCTTTCACCGTAACGTTGGAAACACATTTCATCCGGTGCAACTGGGAGAGTTGCACAGAGCTGATCACTGATCATGTACCATTGATATATGATCCTACGAAGCTATTGAGCTGCTCACGTTTCGACTGAGGCTCTTAATATGCTTGCATTAGAATCATTCGTGCATTCGTGTTACGACGAAACGATAAGCACGTTTGCTTTAACGTTGCGTATCGCGAGATATATTGCGATTATTTTTATATCTTTTCTAATTATAAATTGTTATAATTCCTTAGAGAATAGTATTAGATATCGTGTTAGAATGGTATCAGAATAGAATTTGAAGTTATTCCAAGACTTTTGAATTAATATCGTTCGCAATATCTGATCTAATTCAAATACAAATTACCTTGAACTTTCAAAATGTTGATTGATATAAAAGAGTATGAATTCTTTCTTTTTTCCTTTACATTATGTTTCAGTGATATTTGAAATGAAATTAAAAGGAAGATAGACGAGACGTAGTTAGGGTGGATATCCTCCACGCAACAACCTCCACGCGGTGAGACCTGAGCACAATCATTATTATAATATATCACGATATTAATTTTTGAAATATAAAACCATAAAACTTTTTGTCCAGAATTGTAACTTACGGTAGCTACATATAATTGATAGATGAATTATGACTTATATAGTAAATAGTACAAGCAAAGTACATTAGACTGCAGCGAAACTCCTATTGATTCCAGGAACTGCAAATCAACGGATCAGAAAGCTTTTGGATCTTTCTGATATATTGCTTCTTTTTAAATAAATGATTTTATTCCTAAAAATAATTTCTCTTCTAGCTTTGATTCTGTACAGAAGAGAGGCTGCGTTTCAGTCATTTTTTTTCATAATAAAAATAAACAAATAATATTGTAAAAGTATAGAATTTTATATCTATAATTATTGAGATGTATCGTAATTTTATCTTGTAGCTTCAATGTATAATATGTGTACCACCACAAATGTTGTTATCTTATTCCACGTCGAATCGATAATGTTGGGAATGACACTAAAATGGTAAACGGACTCGACCGTACAGCTTCTGAAGTACATATGTATATGGTGCTAGATTTATCCTGTATCATGTGTGAGAAGATTATTTGATAAATTATTTCTAAGATTCTCAATGAACATCAACGTTAATTTTAATAAAATAGTTTTCACTACTTACTTAAATAGAGTTCCTAATAAATTACAAAATTTCCTTCGGTACCAGATTTATTTCGTTTGATATATTATAAAATGATTATTTTAACTATATATATATATATATATCATTGTGTTCTTTTCCTACATTAAACGTAAATATCCGATTCTCTGCTCACCTTCTAAACCTGAATATATAAAATCAGAAATTAAATATCAGAATCACCTCAAGTTACGTACACACGTTTCCTAAATTTGTAATATCATATGATCACATATAGATTGCATAATAAAAAAATAGTTATAAATTTAATATTTGAATACATTAAAATTTGTATCTTTTTTTTCCAGTTAATTGAATGCCAAAAGCTTCACGTATTATTCATGCAAAACAATAACGCGATCTGTAAAAAAACAAATTATAATTTTATTTATTTCACTTCTTGCGTGTTATTAATTTGCGTTATTAAAAGGAAATATCACGAATTAGTCTGAATTATCATTTTAAAAATACGTTTTCCTTTTCAATATAGCAAAACGAAGGATTTTATCGAAATATGTATTTTCAGAAATATAGCGCATTAAATACTCGGCTTTTAAATTTTGAAATTAACATTACGCGCTAGTAATTTAACAGTTCTGGTTCTATTTTGAAAAAATTGCACTTCTCTTATTACAAACTTTTACTTAAAATCTTTACGAAATACCAAAATTATTTAATTGTAAAAAAATCTTCGAATTACTTTTAAATAAATTGCGGATCTTCAAGTGCCTTTTTCCATGAGAAATCCTAATTTAAATTTCATATATTGTCTGTATCTAGCTTTTCTATTTTTCTTATTATTGTAAAGTAATTATACATTCTTGAAAATTGGCAGCAATATATTGGCATGTTAATATTGCTTTGTAATATATTTATAATTACCTCTTTATTATTGCAAATTATCTACAGATATTGTTCTTTTCGTGTAACCGATCCCAGTGTCCTTTCGTCACATTTAAATTAAGTATTACTGTCTATTACTTTTATTAAAATATTACTAATATATTAAATGAATACAAATTTTGAATTGTTCGGGAATATACCAACTGGTTGTTTAAGTTCTATAATGTAAATATCGATCGATCAAATTGAAGATCTATTAATAAATACTGATTAACATAAAAGTAAATATGAGCAGTTTGTTGTAACTATTTATACAGCAGTTTTTTTTTTTTTTTTATATTCATGCATGGATGAAAACAATGTCATACTTTAACTTTTATACAACTTTTTTATATCTGTGCAATCAATTAAATGGCATTAGCAATGATACCTATTCAATAATATAATTTTTTCGTACATATGAAATCAATACATTTAACTATATGTTATGCTAATTATTAATACTTTTCGGTAAACAAACTACATAAATAAATTCTCAACATATTGTCTGTCTCACTTCTCTTATCTTATTTTATATATTAAATTTGTTTTCAACGGCTGAAACGGCTAAAATTAACAATAAAAAAATGTTTAAATATCAATGAAATTCGCCTTTCCTGAAATTAACTAAGAAAAAGACGTCTGTTGAAGCAGTCTAAAGACACCAAAGTATATTACATTCACAACCATTATTGCTACAAACAATTGCTGGTTAACAATTGTTTGAAAGCAAAGTTCAAAAATTAGCTATTAAATATAGAAGTGAGGCCCTAGCTAATAAAATAATGTTAGCCAAGGTCTTCTTGGACTAGTGTGTCAAGGAAAATATGGGTAAAGCTTTTACTATTCTGGTACTCAAGGTGTTAGGCAATTTCTTATTGTAAAGAAACCTTGATATCAAAATTAGGAGTGTAATTATCATTGTGATATTAGGAAAAAAACTATTATTCATATTCTAAAACTGATAAACAGTCAATTAAGACAACAACAAATTTTAATCAAATGATATACTGCTTGCTTTAAGTTACTACTCTCGTTATTGAAATATCATCAAAAATATACAGGGTTTTACAAAGGATACTTTCCACTTTACTACACTTCTTCTGCTAGAAATCATGATATCTCACAAGGCAACGTTTTAACAACAGTTAGATATTTGTCGAAAGTAGGCAATCTACTTAACTTTAAATTTAATATTTTAATTTAATTATATTATAATTTAAATTATAATTATGTAATTTAATATTTTTACAGAACATTAAGAATGAGCACTTTTATTTGCTCGCAATTTAAAATATTCTTGTATCTAAACTAAATTTCAAAGATCATCAAAAGTACATGATTAGACGTTAGTAAATTTTTTAAACTGTTTCCAACTTGTTCTGATTCAACCTTCAACCTTTATAAAAAGAAAAGAAAAAATAAAGAAAATTGACTGAAAATATTATCTTATATGTAATTATATTATATATAATATTATATATATATATATATAATATTATGTATATATAATATTATTATATAATACATATATATGTATATATATGTATTTTTACATAGTAAAAATATAGATTAACATAATCATAGGACAGATGATTTTTCACACGATCAAAATTTTAAGGTCAAATAATTGAAATTTGTTATGAATATTCAAAATGTTTTGTCTTACATTACATTGATAAATAAAAATCTGCGATAGTGAAATTGTTATAATAGCTATACACTTCAAAAATGGAACTTCGCATTCGCGGATACCTTCAATATTTTTGTACGCTTATTATTTAAAATAGTTAATTATAAATAAATGCCATATGTGTACCTCCCAAATTCAGTATTAGAACTTTCATTTAACATTGTACATTCACGGAAATGATAAATACATTAAGATTATCAGACAACCAGTTAGTAGACATTGAATACGGAAAAATGTAATATTAGTATAATATAATGAATGATCCAGTACTGCTTTTTTTTCAGGGATACATTAAAGGTATCAAAATAAAGGCTATAAATTACTGATTGCACAAGCCATTTTGTAATCGTATTTAAAAAAAATCTTTACGCAACATGCTACATTCACTTATTTTTACTACAAAGGTATATTTTTAAGTAAAAACTAGCAATTCGTTAAAATTATACCTTCTTCCTGAAATAGGAACCTTCTTACGATTGACTTTTTCAACGTTAGAAGATTCTTGACAAGTCTGTTCGACAAACCGTTGAAGAAATCTAAACACATTTTTGTATTCCCCGCGATATAGAAAATACAGTTTCATTCTGTTTACTCTTACAAAACTTTTATTATTTTTATAGCAAAATTGTGGACACAGGTGCAGGGTACGCAGCTGGTGCGGGTAAAGTGATCGGTAAACTCGGAAAGATAGGGGTGACATCACTTCGCATCATGGAAAATCTAAGATCAGTTGTCCATAGCATATCTCCGAGTCCATTCTTTGGCATTGCGTATTGCTTCGCTTTCATTTACTTTCCAAAGTTCAGCGACGTCATTTGCCAAAGGGTCGTCTGGATTTGGTGCACTTAAAAGTGCTTGTATTGATAATAAAACTGTTCTGATTTGAAGAGCAGGACTCCATTTATCTTTAAGAATGTCCAAACAAATCCTGCCCAATCTATACAACAAATATAAATATTTCTTGTACATTGAATTTTATTTATGCATTACATAAATTAACTCACTGAAATAGCTAATATAATTAAACAAAATTGTCAAAATAATTGTCAGAAATTACGTGTCTATAATTACCTGTCTATATTTGGATGATAAATTTTTGTAATGAATCTAACTTTAGGAGCAGACATTGGATAGTCTTCTGGTAGGAACAACTCAAGTTTAAAAAGTCCACCTTCAAATGGTGAATCTTCAGGTCCAGTTACAATTACATGAAAATACCTAGCATTTGTATCATCTGGTACAGCACTGATACCAGGAACTGGCTCTTGCATTAGTCTTTGTGTTTCTTTGATAATCCTTCTTGGTAGCGCAGCCATATTTGATGAAACTCCTCTAGAAGAAAATATCTATACATCTTTTAACTTGCTTTCTAAATAACAAATCCAATTCATTACATAAAATAATTTTGCTATAAACAATTTTGCTACTTAGAAAAAAATAAAGGATTAATGCTATATGTTTATTACATACAAATATAAATTGTATTACACAGGTGCATTAATGAATGAATAATATAAACTAATAGTACTACCTGTAATATCCTTTACTTAGTAAAATACATACAATATTTCAATACTCTCACACATAATTTACAGAGGCATGAATATTATGAATAAGACATAACGTGTTACAATAATGGCTATAAAGGCTATACAAAATTACATCATAAATATAAAAATATAAAAGAAAATAAATAGGTTAATATTTCTAGTAAAACTTATTGCAAACTGTAACAGATATATCATAAACATACAGGTACATTATAATAGAACTTATAAATGACTAACATAAGAAAATTTAGGTTATCAGAGAATGTTTCCTTTTATTTCTATAAATATAATATACATTACAAATAAAAATTAAATCTTAAACATCCAAATCATAAAAATCTTTTATAATTGTAATAATTAATACGGGTTTACCGCTAATTGACAGCTTCTCACGGTACGTATAATTCTGCCGAAACTAGTAATCCTTCAGCCTTAAACTATTATATACAACTAAACAAACGATGCAATATAAATAATCTTTGTATATGTTATTAACAACGAAATCAAATAAATCGTTCAGAAAATGGACAATGGTATAACAATTGAATTTTTGCTGAAATATTTCTGCCAACCTCCAAAGCTGTTGCAAGGCTACTGTGTATGCGTAAACAAAGAATTCGTGCACAGAGTCACGTACCATGTACAACTAAGCTGCACAGAGTATCTCACATGTGTAAGAATGTCTGAAATATGAATACTCTATGTACAACAGTAAAATACGTACGATTATCTGAAAATATCCCCGCGTCACCCCGCAAAGTGTGGCAGATTGTCCGCCTCTCTGGAAGCCTTTTCTTCTAGAAACCTCGAGATCGATTTTTAATCCTATTTTCGCAGCACTTTCGTATGTCGTGATAATCGGCTTCGCAGCCGACTTCAAAAATCTGTCTGGGATCTATGGTGCAACCCCAAAAAGATACTTCAACAAAGTGTTAATTAAATTTCCACACGTAAATGTGTGTTACAGTTACAGCCCTCGCAACCGCTTCTTGCGATTCATCTTATCACGCGTTGATGGCGCTGCACATCAATTTACTGCGTAAACCAATTTAACAATGACTCCAAATAACACTCCTTCTCGTCATACGAACAATATCCTAACTTTTAAATTTAATTAATTCATATATGTCTACGAGAAAAATCGTTCTTATGTAAAAGCTCGGTCAATTTTACTCTAGTTTCGCACCTACGTCTTTCAGATAACCAATGAGCTTTCAGAATATTTTGAAAATGGAAGTTATTATTATTTATTATAATTTTTTTGTTGTTCATAAAATATCAGTTAATAAATTCTATTTGTTGAATATATTTCAGGTTTAGTTTATCAAACGAGTAAGCACTTCTTACTTTTGAAATATCCTAGATACAATTTGTATGCTTTTCTTAATATGTATATTACATAATAGAAATATATGTAAGACAAATTTGCATATATGTATGCATATATATGTCGTTAAGAACGTGATCTGAAAATTGTTAAAAGATCAGATTCAGAAACATGAATATATGTAACTTGTACACTTATTGGATTAAGTCATTAAAAAATATAGTTAATAAAGTGTAAAATAATGCAAAATTTATGCAAAATTTATGCAATATTACTATAATATAATATTGTACATAATAAATACAATTAATGACTATTTTAATTGATATCTGTAACTATAAACTGGTACTACGGTTGCAGTTTTTAATGCAGCAAGATCAGTGCAACCAACAAACTGCCGCGAAACTTAGGAGATATTTGTCATGAAATGTCTTATATTACTATTGAAATGTCAGTTCGAAGTTCTCGTTATTTGAAAACAATTTGTAGTCAATCATTCTTTGATATTTTATAATTGTAATTACAATAGAAGTAAGTCGTGAATTAAAAGCATAAACGTTACTATAATTTGCAATTTATGTTGTGAAACATAAATAGATTGTGTCAACACATAAATACATTTATTAATTATCGTCTTATATATTATTAATAGTATTGATGTCGTTGATATATGATTGTTTACTTGTTTATACAAATAATCGTTGTTTGTTACTTTGTAAGGCTTAAGATATGAGTGACAGTAATATAACATAACCTTAAACTTGCAATAAAACATAAAATTGTTAATGTACTACAAAACAGTTAAAATGTCACGATTATATGTATGTAGAATATGTTTTCTGGAAGTTATTATTATTTCAATTTCTTATCTTTTATTTAAAATGAAAGATATATGTTTGTAACATTGCTAATAAAGACAATGAATCATTAGAATTTGATTTTTAGCATTTTTTCAATATGTTGCTTTTTCATTACTGCTTTCTTATTGTTGTTTCTATCATTATTTTGATGCTTTAAATTTGGTTTAAATGTATCTCTATAATTCAGTAGATAATACTTGATTATGATTTCTTTGTAGAACTTTATTAAAAATGGCTGATGTAAGGTTACTTATACAAGAAGAAGGTCGGGCAGCTAGGAATTTGATAGCTTTTAATGTACCAGTTGGAACAAACAATACCGAAAAGGTTACCAAAAAACCACCTAGTGTTCCAAGAGTATCACAGACAAACACTACTAAAAGATCTATGAAACCAACACCTAGAGTGAGATCAGCTTCTACTGGTCGGGATAAAAAATCTGGTGAATTGAAATTTACCTACATTAAAATTATAAACTTATTTTCAATATAAAGCAAAGTTTTCATATAAGTTTTGCATTTGCATTCATTGTTGTAATTATTTTTTAATCTTTTATATTCATAAATTTTGATGTACTAACTTAATATTCTTTTGTTTTGTTATATTAGAATTACAGGCAAGGTACTGGGCATTCTTATTTGGTAATTTGCAAAGAGCAGTAGATGGTATTTATCAAACATGCGAAGAAGATGAAAATATTTCTGAGTGTAAAGAAGTGATATTAGTTTTAGAAAATTATACCAGAGATTTCCATAATTTGATTGAATGGTTTAGGGTTAAATGGGCCTATGAAAATTCGCCACCACCCTTAAGACGTACTCCTTTAGCTTGGGAAGTTAGAAAAACTTCTCCTTGTCGAATATGGAATTCCACAATGATTCCAAAATCTACTAGTCCTTTACAAAGAATGAGTCCCACAGAATCTGTTTGTAGAAGCCCTGTGGATCAAATTATTTCAGAAAATAAATCTGTTACTGTAGACAATACAGCAAATCATATAAAAGGAGAATCTGTGCACAAGTTAATAAAGGATAATAAAGGTAATATTTCCAAAAATAATATGACAAACTTAGGTGAAAAATATAAAAATTCAATAGATAAAGGCATAAATCAATCATTGAATAAAGATAAATTAACCACAATAAAGATAAATAAAACTTTGGTAAAACATACTGTAGCTACTAAAACTAATAACAGCATTACTACAGACCAAAAAGCAAATGAAAGTTTATCTCGTGAAGTGAAAGGTAAATTAGATACTAAAAGTGCATCTAAATCAGTTAAAGCTGGAATGCATTATGCTACCACTAAAATAACAGATTCTAATGTGATAACTGAAAAGAATGAACAAACAGTTTGTAACGATAAAGATGTACAATTAACTTCTACATTGACAGAAAAGGAATTTTCTAAATCTAATAGCATAGATAATAAATTGAATTCTCAAAATAATTTTCAAGTGAAGCCATTGGGTCCTAAAAATGATATAGGGCTAGGAAAAAATGAAATCAATTCTAAAGTGAAAAGACAAGCTACAGAAAAAAATATTAAAAATGTTGGTATAGAAAATGTTGCAACTGAAAATAAAATGACAGAATCCAATAGCGTAACAAAAGAAAATAGTAACACTATTGTGAATAAAAACATACAGAATATTACAAAGGTTTCAAGCAAAATTAACCAAAAATTAAAAAAGCAATCAAGTGTTAATGATAGTGCAAACAATAAAACTCCAACAAAGCTTATATCCGATACATCAACCGGTAATTCATGTAAGGGATTAGTTAATACAAATAAACCAGCATATTCTACGGTATCGCAAATGAAGGTTATTAAACCAAAACAACCATGCCTCCTAGAAACTCCGAAATTTGTTAGAAGCAAAACAACATTAAGCGACAAAAATACATCAATTTCAAATAAAACAAGACCTGGAACATCCGTTATAGTTAGGCAACGATTTCAATCAATCGACGATAAGGTATCATTACTTTCTTTTTATCTAATCGATAATTGTTTGGGATATACATTTATAATCATAAATTTTTCTTTAGATTTCAGAACAAAGTCTATTAAAAAAAGATCAGAATAGAGATATAAATGGTTCTGTAGAGGTATTAACAAAACAGACGCATGTAAAAACAAAAGAGGAAGCTGACGGTTGGCAAACGGTCCGTAGCCGTTATAGAAGAGGCAGTACATATAACTTAAATATGTCTACAAGATTTCATAAGCCAAGTACTGCAACATCGTTACCGGCGTTATCGATTGAAAGTCCTTCTGAAAAAAATAAAAAGAATTGTTTAACTCCAGATGGAAATGGCAAACAGAAACGGAAATGTATTGTAGAAAAAGAAGGAAAAAATATAAGTAACGAGGTAGAAAAAGTTAAAGGAGAATCAGTCGTAAACCTTACGATTAAAGATAAGGTAGAAGAAGTTTTCAAGAACACTGTTAATTTAAACGAAATAAATTCTACATCGATGATCGCAGCTATTTTCAAAAATGATGCGGAATTACTTGAAAAACGTATACAACAATTTATGGCTGCTCAAGCAGAAAGAGAGAGAATAATTTTAGAAGAGGAAAGGAAGACAGAGGAAGCTGATTCGCAACGATCGCAACAGTTATCAGATGAAGAAGCGTCCTTACATAGACAAATTTTAGAATTAGAATGTGGTGAAACTGATGTTGACACTGAAACTGATGAAACAGATGGTGAAATGGTCCTTGAAATGGAAGATGAGCAAAGAACATCTCCTAATACAATGCCTGATGATGTTAGTTTAGAAGATAGGTATGTACTAATTTTCTTATTTTATCTTTTCTTTGGTATATTAAATTTAAAATCATTCTTTACAGATACGAAAATGTGTTAGAGGGAATGTCTTGGTCAGACTGTGTGGATACGCTTGCTCAGTTACGTGCATTAGTTGCTCGTCATCCTGGTAGAGCTTTAGAGTTACATCAGAAATTATCGTCCCCATCTCGAAAGAGATCGTTACCTGAGACGTTACGACGGTACCAAGCAAAACAAGCTTGTGCGCAACATAAACGTCAAAAACTTTTAATGGAAAAGTCGCAAAGATTACGAGAATTATTGAATAAAGTGAAAGATGTCAAAAGTGCAAAGAACCAATTAATAGAAGACAAAAGAATTAGAATGGAAACAAAGTTGAAAAAGGCAGAAGAAAATAGAACGCAACATTTGTTAGAGATAGTAAGAAAAGCTCACGACGAAGATTCTAAGTTAAAAGAAATTGCATTTATTAATGAACTTGAAGCACAAAACAAGAGGCACGATTTTATGGCGCTATGTCAAGAACAAGAAGAAAGATTGCAAGTACGTTGTGTATATCTATATCTTCAATAAGACAGATTATAAATTCTTGTATTATTTGTAACAATTATTTTTTAGGGAATTCAAGAAGAACGCCAACGCCGGCAGGAAGAAAAAGCTGCTAAGGAAGCTGCGGCCGAAGAACGTAGACGTGCTTTGGAAGCGGAACGGCAGTTGCGTATTCAGAAAATGAAACAAGCTCGTCGTGAACGCGAAGAAAGGGTCGGTAAGATGCAGTTAGAGAGAGAAAAAGAACGTCAGGTAATTATATTTCACGAATAATTATTTAAAATTTAAAGAATAATATCGATATTAAATTAACAACATTTTAAGGAACTTGCAAGAGAAAAAGCAAGGGATAGAGAAGAACGCTTATCTGCGCTTCATGCAGCGCAGTTAGCAAATCAAGAGGAACTACAGAAGAAAATAGCACAAAAACAGCAAGAATCAGCTAGAAGGCACGTTGAAAATATAGAACACATTCGACAAAGAGCAGTTGAATCTTCTATTTTAAGGTCGGAAGAAGTTCCACCTACGTTAAAATCATATCCTGCTCAAAAACAATGTTCTTTATGCGGAACTCTAGTGAGTATCAGTTTGTTAAATTTTATTTATATTTGTTCTTTTAATTATCAACTTGTGTAATATTTAAATTTATTGTATATTACGTAGATACCCAATGAGGTATACCTGTTGAGCCATTTAAAAGGGAAAACACACGTCGAAGCAGTACGGAACACACACGATGGTCGAGAGCCATCGCGAGATGAATTGCAGCGCTTCAATATATCTCAAATTCGCGATGTCCCAATTTCAGTCGTTGATAATAATAGTTCGAACGAGATTAAAGCTGCAAAAGAGAAACAAAAAGCTTTAAAACGACGATGCAGAAAAATGAAACAGCGTATGATTCTGCGAGGTAAAGAATGGGAAGACAATCATAAAACAGATGCGAATCAATCTATCGAGTCGACTAATAAAGCAAAGTTCCGTCGAAATTTGAAAGAATTGGATCGATTGTACAACAATCATTCAAAGACAGCTTGGTCAAGCGTCGCCATCGCTTCTTTAGAACGTTCGCTGGGTGAAATAACAAGAGCTTATTCAAAATTGGTAAGATACATTAATCTAAGTAAAATAGTAATGTAAAAAGAATTGCGAATAAAGCTTACATTTTAAATATTTTAGTGTTCGTTCGATCAGATTGTATTTCGAGTTTTAAATGGATTCGATATTTTAACTAATCTATTGAATTTGGGACTGCAAACACAAACTGCATCTCATAATTTACCAAACAAGTAAGTGTAAGTTGCTCTTTATGTTATCCGAGACAGAAAAAAAATTACGTTTTACACTACACTCTCATACCGTGTAATTTAAACGTACAGTTTTGGAAAGATCTTTTTGATCTAAAAGCTACCTCTACAATTACTAGATTATATATGGATATGCATACTATTTTATATCTTAAATGCAAATTTTCGCGTGTTCTAGAAGCATCCTTTCGGTATGCCGTGTATTTAAATTAAGCGTCAATGAGAATGACACCAATATCGAAGCGGTTTTGTCAAGTAACAAAATTCTGGTCATCTTGGATCTTCTGCTTCAGCATTTAGAGGTAAGTCGAGCAATACGCGTTCTGTAACTATTGATATTTGTTCGACATTTTTAATATACACCCATTTCTTTATTTTCTTAAAGCAACTAGCGATATTTCTCAAATTTTAATGGACCATAACTGTGTATAAGTTTGAAATTCCTAGCTAGTTCATAAGAAAAGTATCTCAAGGTGTGTCGGCATCTTTTTCCCGCGTGGTTATAGCTTTCTTATTTTATACTGGCACGTTGAATCATTTTTGTCTCGGTTGTATCATTAGTTATAGGGCACCTTGTAGATTGTAGAATGAATAATGTTGCGTGATCAGCGTGAAATAAATTGGGAGTCCACGCGACAGCGATACGCGAATGAATTTTCTTTCGCTGTGCTTGTTTTTCGGACTCATTTTGAGGTTGGTGGCTTCGAAATAAACGAAGGCAAAGACCATCATGCCTGTCCTGTCCGACTTGTCAAAATAAGGATTAAGAGAGTCTTAGGGTCTGGTTCGGCTTGCGTCCTCCGTTTTGGAGTTCAGAGTATTTAACTCTCTTATTCTGATCGTTTCTGTGTTGAACTCAAGTCGATAAGCTGGATATCAAAATCTACCGAAGAATTTCGGTTGTAAATATGGAAATGTGTGCAGGGAGCAAGAACTTTGATATGATACTTAAGAACATTTGCATTTCTATGTCTTGCACCGAGTTTAAAAATAGATTAACAGAGAGGTAGGAGTAAAGCTAATTATTCTGTTTTAATCAATTATTAATAATAAAGCTGTTTATTTTTGATTATTAATTGGGCAACGAGTATAGTTTGCGCGATCGAAGTTTATGATACGTACGAATGTAGTCTGCTTTATTTATCTCAACGTAAGAATCTTTATAAGTGTAAGAGTCAGAATTCTAAAACTTTTGATGCTTATCGATTCTTTTAGTCTATAGAGAAAATGCTACAGTGATATAACTCTGATGGATAAGTGAAGCGTAAAAGGGGAGAACGAGGTTGAAGGTAGAGAACCGAGTACGTTTCCACCGTACTGGCGTATCTTACATTTTCATGTAATTTTGGTTTTTCAGAAGAAATATCTTATCAAACGAAAAACATTTCATTCTCCGTTCCATTAATTCCATTCTAAATATTTCGTCCTTTACAAACGTTCATTTTTCTTCTACCCCTCTTTTTCTCTTTTTCCACAAAATGTTTGTTTCTCTCGTCCTAGTTGTCTTATCAATTCTAGTCTCTCGCTCTTTTCTCTCTCCTGCTGAACGAGATCGGTTCCTATCGAATAATTTTGGAGGCTGCTATTGGTAATCGTCCCCAACTAGGTTGCCGTCTGGGCGACCGGTGACTGGCCGTACGTTTGAAGTTAATCGTTTCGCTCAATGATCCGTCGTAATCGGTTCGCGAATTCACCGTCGTGATTTCAGGATCGATTTTTCACGCTTCATAGTACGGCACTGGCGCGGCGCCTTCCTTCTCCTGTTCCTCCCCCGGGAATCCCCCTCCGCAAATGCATTAGCGGTGAGAGAGCTTTTAGTGACGTCACCCACGCACATACATACATACACTCACCCCCCTCCCTCGCACATACGTACATGTGCACACGGCTACACACGAACAGACGGGGGAATCAGGTTATACGATGAAAGAAGCGTGTGTTCCATGTAGAATGTGCGTGGGTACTTCTGTTGCCGCTTCCATCAAGCTCCGCTTTCGAGGAGCCGGCCTAATCTTTTGTCTCGTCCTCTATCGGCAGTTTTTCAACGACCTCTTTGCACGTTCCAGAATTCGGCTGTTCCTCATATTTTATCGCCGCGCGAGCTTTTCCCGGTTAGATGGTTTTAGCCTGTCCATGCGAGAACATTCTTACGACCACGAATTTCACTCACCGCGATATTTTCGAGTTTATGGTTGGAACGTAAGAAAGCGTTCTCATCTGGAGGAACAGGAATTGATATACGTATAGCTGGAATTACTGAAAAATATCGTTGATACTGGAGCTACCAAAGCCGTGGAAACGACTCTCGAATTGTACGATTTTTTTTTAACTTGTTATTATTAACAATGTATCTGTGTGAAATTGTTTCTAAAGAAAAGAAGAAACAAGAAAAAAAAGGGGGGGGGGAAAGGATAGAAGGAAAGTTACAGAGAAAGCAATATTCTCTAACGTCCTATTCGACTTTACATACGAAAGACAATCGATCCTTAAGTTAAATTAGGATCTTTTTAGGGAAATGATGCCTGTTATATTATTAAAGCCTAGAAAGAATCACAGTTTGGGCCATTGCACAAAGAGATGGATTGTTCTCTGGGGTCCGCGAATGCTTTCCAATCTCGTCCATTGGGCAAGCAAATTTACAATTTCCCGTAAGTCGTCCGAAGTTGCTATTCTTCCCCGTCGTTTTGTCCCTCTCGTTCAGTCCTTTTTTTGCCAGTGCATTCGTTCGCCTCTTCGAAAAGCGTAAAAAGGCTATAGACAAATTCGACGATTCGGAATTGGACCGATTGCTCGTAAAAAAAGAAAAAAAGAAAAAAAAATGGGGGAAAATTCTTCCTCTTAATCTAGTCGACTTAAAGTAGCCAGGATCGAAGTAGAAGAAAAGCGGATTTGGTTATCGTATCGAGTTACTTGGATTTTCGACGTACTTAGCGCGAGGAATTTAAAAATTGAATCTTTTTCTTTTCTTTTTTAGGAAAAAAAAGGATATTATTATATCAGATAGTATTTCTGTTTAATTTGGGAGATTGTTTGTTGACTTTAGGGCGAAGTCACGTTTGAGTCGAATTATAAACGAAGCAACGAGGGAAGAAAAAACGATATATCACGTTTTTTAAACGCCTCCAATCATTTCCATATCAAGAAAAATGTACTTTTATTTGGCTCTGGGATTAAATATATTTTCATCGCCTTTTTGAACACTGTGACGGTATCGATGAACATTAGTCATTGGTTTTATCAGGTTTATTATCTGCTTTTAACAGGTTTATACCTTCGAACTTTGGACTGGGCACGTTATTTCTCTTTAGAGCTATATCGTATCAAAGTACCCGTTTTTTAGCTACCGATTGGCATAAAAATTCGAAATTTAACAAAAATAGATCTATCGTGTTTTCACTATAGTCTATAGAACGAAGCGGGCCACAGGTTGCCAAATATAATTTTTATTTTCAATTTCGTTTCTCATGATTCGAAGGAAATGAAACGGAAAAAGTAAATGTACCGCAGAATTATTAAGATAAAGTAGAAGGACGAATTTTCTTGCCAGTTAACATACGTGTTTCGTTTCCCATCGTACGACTTTTGGCTTCTTCGTTGCGTTATTCCGGTAAAAATGTTCCTCTTACGCGTTTTTGAAACTTTTATTCGGTAATCGGATTTTTCAACGTAACGCCATTTATGTTTCATTTCAATTACGCGGCTGAAAAGCTTTATATGGTAAAATATCCAGGCGAAAGACATTACTTCGTATATTTAAATGGTCTGGTAGAAACTTTTTTCCCGTGAAATTCATCCAAAATCCCGCTTTTTCTACAAAAACGCGAAAGTTTCGCTCTCTTTCGTAATTTTCTCGTCGGAGGATATAACCTGCTCGATTATAGAACTTGAAAGAACTTGACGATTTCTGGTAACACGTTTCTCGAGATCGAAGTTGATAATTCGTTGGTAAAAGAGGGAAAGAAACGAGAGGGAAAAGGAAAGAAAGAGAGTGAAAAATCTCGGGTAAAATGGACGTTGCGCGTTAAGTGTTAAATCAAGTTAAACGAGCGAGAGAATAACGCGGAGAGTCAACGGGTCCGTGGCATTGTGCTGCGCGACAATTTTTGTCCCAAAACGTAAACGAATACGGGGAAATGCAAGCCGTTAAGTGTTCCCCGAAGGACTTATCGAATTTGTCGAGACTGAACCGTTTAGGGGCCATATTCTCCAGGATTCTTATCGTTACCTGCTGACTCGTTACCTCTAATTTAGCATTTTAAATGTCGCCTATATGTATGTGTCGTTGATCGGCCAGCCGAGCGGGCCGGTATCAATGACTCAACGTGCCAGGAATTCGCCTTCTCCAGCATCCGACTGATCTTTTGGCTGTTTGGAAACACGCGACCACCCTGCACTGGTAGCTGTTCGTCCCAGTCGGACATTACGATTTCGTCGGAGTCAACTTGCACGATCGTTTGACGATCCTTTTAGAAAACCGATATCAACCTTTAAAAAGGACAAGTTAGACGAATATTTTCTTCAGGCAGGATGATGTTTGGTCGGTTGGCTCGTGATACATCGAATGATATCTTTCTTAACGTTGGTCGTTGCGATATCTTCGGCTTTTATAGGCTGATTTTTCTGCAAGCATTAGTAATCTTTAGCTCGTTTTCGTTTCTTGCTGTACACGTTGCTCCAACGATTCTGAACTGTGTAAAAGGCGAATGGTAGGTCGATGTTTCCATTAGTCTACGAGAAAATATCGTCTAGAGGACGAACGATATCTTATCGATTATTAATCGAGTTAAACGAATGAATTATCGTGTTGATAGACACTTGCGAAACTCGACGACCAGGTGCAAGTGCAGGAGGCATCCGGTAACTCAACCGGAAGTGGAATCGTAGCCAGCAGCCTGATGCAATTGCTGTGCAGTTTGGTCCCGGAGGAGCCTTTCGAAAAATCGGCATTGCAAACGCGGGTCCAGGATATTGCCGGGTGAGTAGCTAAAATGCACCGTGTGTTTTCATGTTTTCGCGTTACGAGACCTTAAAAATTCGACGCGTACGTTTTCAGGATCGATCATACTTTATGCATCGATGTCATTTCCATTCTCAGAAAAGCGTGCTATTTAAAGTAGCATCGTGCATTAAGGAACAGCTGTCATAAACGCTTTCCTTGAATTAGAAACGTGAGAAAATAGACGAAGCAAAAGTAACATGGTAGCGTATTTTATTAGGATGCTTTGGCAATTCTGTCCGCCAGGAGAAGTGTGTCACGAATTCGTTTTTCAAAAGTGCTTTTCGAAATGTATCATGCTAGACTGTTTTTTACGAGTAGACGTACTACTACTACTTTCTTTTCCAAGTCTTTTCAATTTACGAACAAGTCATCCCCGAATATTTCAACCGCTCCAAATACGTTTGTAAACGTAAAGTGGACGAAACCTTACGAGGAAATTCGTGAAATAACGTGACGAGAAAGTTTTCTCAATGTCGTTCGTTATTTTGTTCTTTAAAACTATCAATAGAACGAGGCACTTTCGTGATACCGTTATAGTAATTGTCGTTCTAAGAGGAACCTACTTACACCCGGAAGCCTTAATTTTGATAATTGCGCGACACGGGGCCGTGTGAAAGCCTTAGATTTCATTTTTTTATCACCTTTCATAAAAACGTACAATTATTTTTTTTCATTATAAATTCAAATAAACTTTTTCCGACTAAAGCGTAACATAAAATACGTTCTGTAATAACAAAAGTCTTCAAGGTGGATATTTTTATAGAGTATTAACGTTTCCACTGGAACGTCTATCTCATTTCCCTTGCATAATAAAATTACTTCTAGCATACCATTAAGTATTCATGCGGAAGAAGTTATGATATTTGAAATCTAATTGCGTGCATTAAACCACGAATATACCTATACTTGATTGAAATACACAGGTATCCTAATGAAATGCAAACATTGTTTATTCGAAGAAATATTCTAAGATATTAGAAATATTACGAACGCGTAGAGAAAATAATCTTCACAATACTTTAAAATATAATTTTACATATTAGTAATTATCTTTGATAATTAAAATATTTTCCTCTTACAACCTCGATGGAATAAGATATTAATTATCGTATTTATTCGATTTGAGATTAACGTAACAGAAAGGTTCGCGCTCTCCATTTACGCTGTCCATTTAAATTCCTACAAAATTTCCACCGTTCAACCTCTCTCGGTCCTATGTTGCACAAACATCGCGGTACACGATTTCTTTGAGGCGGACAATGAGAAAAAACTTGAAGGCTTTTGACGAACGTGGACCACCCTGTAGAAAAACATGACAGTTCTGTTGCGCGAGCTGAATTTAATACGCGAGCCACGCGGCAAAGTGACAAGGTGCATGCTGTTTTCGTTGCATCCTCTGAGATTCGATCTTCGAGAGGAAGAAGCGTTGCACCTGGGTCAACTTCCTTCTTCCAGACCCCCCAATTGGTTGGTTAATCCTTTCCTATTTACACGGAATCGCTTCCTTTCTTCCTCTTTCTATTATTCGAATTTCATTGTGTTTAGCGAACACGTATGTATTTAATTAAAATTTATTCGCACGCGTTAATAATAATAAAATAGAAATCTCGAATTCCAATTTGACTGGGAAATTGCATATTTGTGAAATACACGTGCAAATTGTACCAATACTTACGTATGTCAGACACGTAAGTTGCGATTGATCGATAAATTTCGATTTCGGAAATTATATTTTTCGAAAGTTTCTATGTAACGGTTCTGTCTGTGAAAAATCAGAAAATCGATCGACTCTGCAAAGATTATTTATCCAAACAAATTATCTTAGCCGGTGAATCTGCAAATTTTGAGTTTACTAACTGTAACGTCCAACGTTTGAATAATGAACGACGAAAGCGCGATCAGAGTGATTGCCGGCCGGTCGTTGCTAGTCGAATTATTATGATTAATTTCCTGCCGATGCGAGAATGGCCTAGTCACGATTTTTACTCACCAGCCAAGATTGCTTTTCGTTCGTACCTTTAAAGTGCGCAGATGTCTAAGGACGATCGATCATTTCGTACCTGGTAATACGTATTTGAGAATCGTTGAGCGCTTTCATCGTTGTTCACGGTTTGAAAAAATGGCCTCATACCTTCCGCCTACATTTTGCGATTTTCTACAATACGATGATTCTCGTCGCTTCGTAAACTTCTGATCCAAAGGTAATTTTTATCGGACGGAAGTTGGAATTATCGTCGTTGGAAACGTCGTTCAACGAATTGATAATCATTTATAGACCAAATATCATCGTAATTGGATCGTTGTCGAAGTGTTGCCACTCGGAAAACAAGCATCGAATTGGACGAGATAAGCAGATAACACGAAAAAGTCAGCTATCAATTCGTCGAGTTTCGCAATCTATGATTAAAGAGTCGTATACACCGGCATCTCTCGCAGGAATTATTTCCTTGCTCTCCAACGAATACGAGAAATGGCCCTTTTGTCGTAAATAGGTGCCACAAAGCGAGAAGCTTCGCGTAACGTGTACCATATCGTTTCCCTTTTTCTGTTGTTTCTTTTACCGAAACACGCGGTCCGCGATGCACTCCGAGCTGCTACGAATTTTAAATGATTCGCTATTACGCAAAGGAGATGTGTTTTCATCCAAAAAGTTCAACCGAAGTGACTTTCCCTATAGCCACGAATGTTGGTGCTTTTATGCTACGTAGAAAGCAGACATTGGCAATGTTGCAGAAATAATTAATCACGTTCGCTCGATGTTTTAAGACGTTGAAAGACCTAAAAGGATAACCTCGTGCATTGTGACTTTTCTCGTGCTACGTTCAGCGACCAACAATTTCTGCGTAAATGAATTATACAAAAGTAATGCAAAATATTCTCTTCTAACAGACGAATTCGAACCAAACTCGAGATAAAAATTCGACGTTTCGTTCGTTTTCGGTGTAACCACAGAAACGTAGATTTCTCTCTGTCGGGGAATTGATTCGGTTAGACGGGTGAATAAAATCGTAAATAAGATTCGACCGCGTTTCAAAGATTGTTTATGGAGAAGGAAGACGGGTGGAGAAATACGCGGAGGCTTAGTTCACGATCTAATAAAATCGAGAACTCTCGAAAACGATGATAATCGGAGGCTCAAGTGGCAATCGGTGAGGTAATTGTTAGAACGGTCCTAGAAAAATCAGTCGGTAAACACTCTTATTATTAATCCCGATGAGTTGATCGAACGAACGTCTACCGAGCTCATTCCCTTTCGTCTTCTGAGATGTTGATACAGCTTTAATCGAAGTAGGATCAACCGAGCAATTGGTAATTTACTTATGAGACGCGTGCGACCGTTTCCTGGCCATCTCCCCACCCGATTCGCCTCCGTTTTTCAAATTAATAAGATACTCGATGAATTAAGAAATGTAAACGTTGTACCGAATCTCGTTATTTACGAAGCAACGTCTCTTGTCGATGGTTTCTTCTCTTTGCACAAGCATCGAAAATACGGAAGCAGACGTATAGGCATCGTGTTTCTAAACAGTCGTGGCCAAACACAATTTTTAATTTATCACGCGTTTTCACCTCTTGTCAAATTATTTTTGTTCGTTCCACTTTGTTTTTCCGTGTCGCGTTAAAAGGTTGAAAAAGTGGCGAAATTCTTGTTCGATCTTTCTTATTTTGCAACTATTACGCGAATGATTAAATCGATTCAGAGTACGTCACGTCGTACTTGTTTTTATTACACATCCTCGGTAGAATGTTGCAGCAAAGGAAACGAAAGTGTGTCAATTTGTAAAATCGTTACCCTCGTTACGCTAGCCTATTTCTCCCTCGGTGTAAATCACAGTTTACTTTCGTTAATTGAAACGGCCATGAAAGGAAGATGAAACGCTTTCAGTTTTTGTTTTCCTTTAAAATAAAATTAACCAGGCTTTCGATCAGCTTATCGATATTTGCATTTACAAATGTGCACCTATGGATGGTATAAATTTAACATAAACAATATGTTTGTGGTAAATACCTGGTAAATATTATTTTTCCATGATGTTACCCACACACATCGTTATATTCCGCCATGTTATACGTCTGAACCAAATTATCAGTAAACGTACCTCCACTAACTAATTACATTTGATATCGTAAATTAAAATTTATTTTACATATTTGCAAAATCAGCAGAAATTCCATTACTTTGCGCGTATAAGAAATCGTATAAATTTTGAAGAAATCGCCTTGTCTCTTCCGGAAAGATACGTTCCGATATCGCGTTAATAGCAAACGCGTGTAAACTGTTATTCGTTGACACATTTATGATTTATTTAGAAGAAACAAAAAGAAGAAAAGCAAGGAAGATCGTACGCTTCGAAAATATTTTCTTACGGTATTTTTTGAAGAAAGTGTTCTGCCGTTCGATTGTACATAGGCACAACCGAGCACTGTGTATTTATTAAATCAATAATCGTCGAAGAAGATTGAAAAGAAGCGGTTGCATCAGAAACGAAGTCTATCGGGAAAATGGGGCCACAGGATCGTCTTTGCCGCGGCAAGTACGGGAAAAAGGCAGGGACGCTCTTTAGAACGGCCAAACGAAATTATTAGATCAAACAGTAGCGCCGTTATATTAATAAAATAGATTTCCTTGCTGTTCAAAGGAGAAAAAGGGACGTTGTCGTCTTCCACGTAATTTTGTTTCGCGCAACTCCCGGTTTAATGACGTCGCGCTAAAGCGCACCTTTTATTTATTTCGCGATAAAACGGCGTGCTATAATATAATACTTGTTCGTAACTTCGTCTCCGCAACTATTACGTTAGTAACTTTTTTATATACTTAATGACGCAGGATCGAGAGAATTAACGAGAAGCGAAACTTTTCTATCCATTCTATCTAACCTTACGTTTACAAATCGAATGATCTTTTTAGAGAAAAAGCGTAAATAGGAACGCGATGCACCTGCCATGGAGAACAGCTTAGAAGTTTAGGCGGGGCGAATTTGAAAGCGAGACAGAGGAGAGAGAAATCGTTAGTGGTTGAAGGAGAACGGGGCAGGAAGAAAAAATATCGCGGGGGTGAATGAGCGAGGCGGGTTGGGTACGTAATCTGCTAATGGACTCTCTCCCTTTCTCCCTCTACTTCTCTTTCGTCGTCCAAATTCACCCTTACTCGGCGTACGGCTGCCTCTAACCCTCCTTCGACCCTCCTAGACTCGACTCATCTCGCGATTCTCTCTACTTTATTTCTTCTTTTTTCTCTTTTCTTTCGTTTCTTTCTTTTTTTCTTTACGCGTTGCCGTTGTCGAAACCGTGTAAAATGATGTTTGGGGATTGCGATCATTCTCCAACGAACAATAGTTTGGGCCGGTTTTGCAACATTTAGTTTCTATTCTAACATTTTCTCCTTCTTGCACGCGAATCGTCTCGCGTTTCTCTGACATCCTTGTCCACTTTCTTCCCACTCTTTCGAACTTTGAACGGATATTCCAAGACGATTGGAAACTGACGAATGAATCACTAACACCGGGCTGAATTAAGCCAGCTGATGGCCCGATGCATCTGCTGTCTAATTTCTAACGTTTAAACCTCTATTTTACATGCTCGATTATACGATCCTAATGATTCATCGATATCTGTTCTGTTAGGGTAGCGTCGTGTCTCCAAACTTTGATTCTTTGCAAATCAAATATTCTTTCAAACAGCAGTTATCTCGATTATGCAAATATACATACAACGAAGTATCGTTCTTCCCTATTGCTTGTACAGTTTTGTATTAACCATTTTGTTACTTACGTGAAATTTATCATTGGTAACAAGCATAGATGGATGTCTCGATATACCGTTGTTGTTGTGTCGGTATTGTTTCAGTATTTGGATAGGTCGATGATGCAGCACTTTATAAATAACAGATCGAGAAATCGTTTCTATTTTCTCATCGTCAAACCGATTTACGTTGCAAAGTTAACACATTTGTAATCCCCGACAGCGTCGATATAATTTGCTTTAATCTTACTGGAAATACGCTAACACGGACTTCATTAATGACCAACAAATTGCTTTAGCTGGTTCCCAAAAATATCGTTCTACGTACAAGTATAAACCCTGAATAGAAAATACTCTATTTCTTATTTATAATTACCGTACATTTGGATTTTTAATATTTCAATAAAGCAGGGAAATTACCTTCGAGTTAAAGATATCCCAAATTACAGTTAAATACAGTTTCAGTTAATTTCATTTTGTACGATTTCTTCCATACTCCTTTTTCAGCGTTCGCAAATGGACTACGAAGCTTTTAGCAAGGGGATCATATTTTGTGGAAATAAAAAATATAATCGTGGTAGAAAAACGAATCAAAGCTGAGAGAGAGAGAGACGGATTCGTCGTTGTTTCAAACAGAGAAACGATTAGCTTCTTGCGTACTCCTGAGAAAAGACAGAAATCGACGAAAATAGCTTTTGTTACGTATCGTTGTTACGCGCGTTAACAAATTACTTCGTGTCTTAAATTAATCGAATAATTAAATAAGAAACAGGCAGAAATGTCGAGCACGACGAAGATGTTCCGCGATAACAGTCAACGACAGTAATGACAACAGTAATGGGAACTGCGGGATTCAGGCGGTATTTGATCAGGTTGGTTAGGGTCGTGAATAGAAATAGGCGGCACGGCTGTTTCTGTTCCCATTCTACTCAGCGCCAAATTTCACTGCTCTCTCTATTATCCTTTCATAATGCTCCTTGTTGACAGAGACAGCTTTAAACGGCGCGAGAAAAAGCGCACGGTGATTTCCTTCGCGTAACATTCTCAACGTTTCGCTTCTTGCGTCAGAGCTAGGTTTGTTTTATGATACAAATGCCAGTTGATGTTACCGCGTTCATCGAACGATGTTCGCTCGATACTGTAAAATTTATAACGATATTTGCGTAAGATAACGGGAAACGCAAATTCCGTGCAGTTCCTACAAATTATATAGGCAAATATTCGTCTAAATAAAATCTGCCCGTATTTGATAATAAATACGTTCCGTTTAAGCATACTTGTACGTTCAAAGTTAAGTATTTCCAGGTTTATTCAGATTTTTATATCGCATAATCGATGAAATTATTCTTGGAACAATTTGAACAAACATTGGTGGAAAAGTATCGAGCAATCAGTGACGATGCATTTGAAGCACCCTATAGATTCGCATCCTTCTGACTGCGAGGCGAGCCGTGGCAGGACTCGATTGTGTGTATAGAGTAGCAGGATTCACCTCATCCCTCGGGCTACCGAAATCCCGGCGTGAATGCATTACGCGTCAACGAACTCGGAGTAGCAATATCCTGAGTTGCTGGATGTTAGAGTACGAGGATTATAATACATTACCAATTCGACGAACGCCTCGGCCATTTGACCTTGTTTCAGACTTTATTTCGCGTGTCTGTCTTGTACATTGGATTTCAACGGTTTTATCGGTGCACGGATGCCTAACAAAATGTGATTTTTATTAAACCATCGTCATTTTCCAAACCAGCGAGAGGTGGTCCATCGAATTAAATTCGCTATCGAAAGGATTAGTATCGTTAATTTTATCGAGACGTGGATCGTACTGTGCGAACAATTTTTTTTTTTTTTTTTTTAAATAAACGAGCTTCGACGATGCGATAATATTTTATCGCGAATTTTTCCAAATATATGTAAAATATACGTATACGTAGCTACGTGTACCTACGTAGTATGTATTACATAGATGATCGTTGATACTAGAGAAGGCGAGGGGTGAAAAGGGGATGCTGAAGTTGGGTAGCTGGAGACACTTGTCAACGGCAGGCAGGGGGTCGGTTTCAGGGGTAGATCTAGACGACGACTCTGTAAATATTGTAACAAGTGTGCCATCGTTGCCACACGTGGCATTGATGTGCTTGGTTAATCGATTGGTCCATCGAAAATTTTCTCTTTTAATCGTGGAAATATTTCTGCGTATCCTGATATCGTATAATTGTAATTTGCAAGCGTACTGATAAATTATTTATTTTCATTTTATTTTCATATCCCGATGTCAAATATCAAACCGATTGTATTTTGACTAATTGTTTATTCGTTGATCCTCTTAGCCATGATTAATCTCGCATATGTTTGATTTATAATTTATTTCAATGCCATGAAATTCTGACCTTGCTTCGTACAAGCGTGTACAACGCGTAGATACGATGTACAGACGATGGAATGATTCAGACGTCAATGAAAAATACGGCCATTCTTCGTCCTTCCTCTGTTGATTTTCTCATCTCGTCGATACACAGTTGTCGTTTTCACACTTTCGCCATTTCGTTGAGCAAACATGGTCCATTGTGGATGCGGTGAATGATACTTCTGCTAGGCACATTTGCCGCCTGTAGAAAAGGACTTTGTTCGAGTCGATTCTCGCAAACAATCGAACCACAATCTGACGAACGAAGTAAGTACCGTGACGAGTATTAAAAAAAAGGTAGTTTTCTTCTTATTAAATTTTCCATTCCTCGCTTCCTCGCTCTAAAAATCAACGTCTATCTCGTGCATTCAGCGTATATGTAATCCGGAAATACGTTAAAATATTCCAGACGAAATATATATATAGAAATCGTCGAGTATTCCTGGAAGCAAATTAAACTATGGTCAAAGCAGCTCTATGCAGTTTTAAGCTCTATGCATGTAGATATACGCTTAATACACAAACTCAAGCTACCTATCACGTGAAGCCACGAAGTGCGACAGAAAACGTCGTCGTCCGCAAGCTCATCGAAGTGATACCTATTCGTTCGATCGTGACGATTATCGGGAAAGTAGCGTCACGCGTGTTTCTTCGTGAATATGTAAATTAATTTGTCCTATTAGCCAGCTCGAGGTCCTTGGTCGTGCTTAAACATGCGCTCGCGTTGCACCACGAAATTACGTAAGCTGGTGCATCGGAGGCGAGCACCAGTCCGTCTAAAGATATGCACCCTTGTGCTCTCGCTATGAAATAATCATATGGTTAGCTAATGGCAGCGCTGGGGTAGCGATTGCTCGGCTGCTGCGGCCTCCATAAGGCGCTTGGGGAGAATAATAAATAAATTCAATGTATTTGCTCGAACCCCTCCGCAAACATTCAATGATAGATCGGAATCTTAAGGGAGGGGGAGCGATGATGCATGGGCCAGGCCCTCGTAATGGTCAGACGTGCGTGAAGATCGCAAGATCGGATCTTTCCGTGCTTCTTCCGAATTGTCTGGCTATCGCGTAACTGGGCTACGCAATTGCGATCCGCAGATGGCCAATTTTCATTCGTATTCATTCGTAGCATAGTTTATGGAGTGACACCTCTTTCGTGTAATCGAATCATCCACGGTCAACTTTAATTTTCGAGATGCGTCAGTAGACTTGGCTCGTTCTTCGCTTAACGATTCGATTAATAAATCTCGTAATCGTCGATGAATCGATGGATCGTAAATAGCAGACTTCTGTGGTACAGGCAGTTTATACAATTTTGCAAGTTACAAATTATTTATTGTCCATTTTCAAGAGAATCCTTATCGGCAATCAGATTTTGCGGTATCGTTTACGTTGCGGCGGAATCATCGAAGGCTAGGAAAAAAGAAAATTAAATAATATGTGGGTCATAGGACGGTGTTGTTCGTCGGTTCTATCGACTTTGCGGAATGCCAAGCAGCACGAATCGGAGGCGGATCAACCCGCCCGAGCAGAATTATTACATCCTGCAGCAAGGACACGGTCCCCTTACCGACTATCATTCGTGTTATTATAGGTTAAGAGGGTGTAGCTACGATTCGAGCGATTCTAATCCATGCGCGCATCTCGCTGCATTTTATTAGCGTATTTACCGAATCCCTCGGAGTACCGTCGAAAGTATCGGTATTATCGGCTGTTCGTGTTCGTCCATTACGTTCGTCGCTTCTATCATCGGAATGACGGAGCTTAAGCGCCTTTGCTTTTATACGTATCGATGAATTATGCAACAACAATGTGAATCAGTGTTGGTCCCAGCGTCCCACAGTCCGGTACTTTTCCACCCGCTTTATTAATATCGCTATATTTCGTAAACAAGTGAAATTTATTCCCGGTATTTGCCGATGTACACCTTTCCGGTTAACGAGATAGAGGGACAGAATTTCCATACGTTTCATACTTAAATTAAATATCGCAAAGAATACGTAGACGTACGTTACACGTCTGTATAACGTGCCACGAGTCCAAGTTCGAGGTGTCGTCGTCATCCTGACGCCTTTCCAAAGCTCCCTCCTTCGTAGCCTCGTAGCTTACAGGTCCACGCACATTCCATTCTTAGCTTTCTCGCTTAAGCGTCGCTTTAAACGGACGTATCTTCAATCGCGCGTAATTAATAGCTAGCCTAGCCCCTGGAACAAGCCGAATCGTGACATATCAATCGAGCAACTATGGCGGCGGGACCGTTTCATTATCGAGTCTGGAGCAAGGGTTGCTCCTTCTTTCGAAAAGTCCCCGTGGCATAGAGAGCGGGAGTCCGCGGAAGTGTGCGTGTCGAGTTCAGTGGCGTCGGATTAGCTTGCAGCTAGTTATGATTAGAGGAGACAGTTGGCCCTCCACCGGACTACTTCATATTCGAATGCTGATCGGCGGCAGGCGAGCGTAGCCCAAGCATGTCGGTGTTTCGGTGGAAAGGGGGCGGCGATAATACGCACTGACAGCCGCGCACCCTCGACAACCCGGTCGCTGGGGGGTCACGAGTGAAAGGAAGGGCGGATGGGTGCCGTACGAGAAAAGAAAAACATATACAACAACCCGATAGAATGAGCATCGCATGCGCCGACGCTTGTTCCCTCTTCTGTCGGCTTGTGCGCGCAGAATTACCCACTGATGTTATAATCCTCTCGTGTTACGCCATCGCACATGCTGTCCTGTAAGCAATACATTGTTTTTTTTCTTCTGTCTCTCTCCCGAACGCGCCTCTTTTTGCCTGTTACATCCCCCCGCGACGGTTTATGACGCCAAATCTATCGGAACCCATATGCACACTTTGCCGCCGTGAACGAGAGACACGGTGTCGCCTGTTCTCTTGTATACCGATCGGTGTACACGGCGACAAGTCTTTGTTGAATCGAGACAACCGGAATTAACGAACGATCGACGTAACGATAACGTTACCTCGGTGCGAATGAACGTCGTCAAAGAATCGAGCACATCGACGAGTGACTAACGCGAGGTGACAGCTGCACTCGCGGCTTTGTTTTAGAATCGTTAGTCGAGAGTTTAAAGTCTCATTCGCCGACGCTTTGTACTTTTTTCGAGTTATTTCTTAATAACCTCTTGTCGATTTGTACGCTACCCGCCCATATATCGTTGCGTTTGTTAACATAAACTTATTACGATAAAACGAGTCGTGATTTATGCTTGCCAGGGTAGATTACACCTGGCTCAAGCCGCTACAAATAGCAGAGTTAGTAACAATGTTAAACGTTATCGGTGTTTCAGGTACTTGGTAGCAGGTGGATTGGTAGACCGAGTGTATCGTCACAGTCGAGCTTTGATCGAAACCGACTTTTTCGTGGATCAGGATCACGAATCGCCAGTTTTGTCGTCGTCGTACGATCTACTTTATCGCATCTGTTGCCATTTAAAGAAATCAACGGATCAAGATGTGGGAAATATTCACGAGGGCAACAACAACGTCGAGCAGACCAACGTCGAGTCGCACCTTCTCTCGACGCTGGCCTCGGCCGAAGCTGCGGGGGCGATCGGTGCACTTTACGCTGCAGTTGCACTCACACCGCAAAATCAGAAAGGATCCTCTCCGACCCCTAATCAGATTACGGTATCCCAGCCTATGAGGATTCTGATCGTTCGCAGCCTTAGGCTACTTAAATCGATCGCAGGGCTCAACATTCAGAAATTACAGGTAGGTACTTCAACGTATCTTTTAACCGTTACTGTATATTCTGTTCCTTCGGTAGCGTAAAATTTGTGCAGGTAAAATTCGCTTTAATAAGGTAGACTCGAAAGGAACATCGATCGAGAGTGATTCATCAAATACATATGAAAAGCCTGTTCGTTTGTTTTAAAAGGGAAGGACGAAAAGTATCGTGCGAGTGTTAACAAGCGAGGAAAGTTTCCCTGGTCAATAGGACACGACGTTTAATTAATTAACCACCGTTTGATGTAGGGGAAAAGACAAAGGATCCGCAATTAACTCCTTCGCTTTGTCTCGCGTATCAACTGTAACCTTTGTCGTGCCACTCTTTATCTTATACTAACTGCAAACTTTGAAAATGTAGTTTCATCCTATCGATCGAACGGCGTTAATCTACGTTTCGATCAGCATTAATCTAAGTCTGGAGAAACTGAAATTTTCCGCGGCTGCAGAGATTAACGAAATTTTATCCGGAAAGTAAACTTGGATCGTTGTTCTCTCGATCATCGTATCCTCTTTATTAGATCGAGTACCGCAGAAAGTGCAATAGAGATATTATATGTATATATCGCGTGTCGTAGGGGTTCGCCTGTCAAGATAGAAAGGTCTCCCGTGTAGTCTGCAATGGTCGAACCACGAATTGAATCGAAAGCTCGCGCCCCCGTCCACAAAAACCATAAGGGCTATCCAGTGTCCCATTGGAGAGCCTGCTGAGTCTCATGGGGCACCGCCTCGATTATCCTTGTGGTCCACGCAGCCGGCGTTTGTCGAAAAACCAACGTTTATTATCTATTCTCTTTGACTTTCTGACAACCAAGTCTGGCTGTTCTTTAATCTCCGCGGGAGTCTGTCTCTTGTTTCAAAGAGATTCGTCTCGTTGCATAGAGGCGATGGTTTAAGAACATTTCCCGATACGTTCGACGTCTGTTAATCACCTAATCGCGCGATCATTTCGCAACCAAGTTCCGTGAAAATTTTGAACGAATTCTCTCAATTAGATTGCAGGCAATTTCTTTCAGAACGCAAATCTTCTGATTTCAGAATCTCCTAGGAGCAGAAGGTACCAACCTGCAATGGCGACTGATAGCTAGTCATGTGATAACCCGATTATCACGAGATCCAATATCGCACAAGTCGGAAATTGGATCTGCGCAGAACACTAGTGGTACTTACATCCTGTCAGAACTGTTCCAGGTTCTAGGATATTTTGCAGTTAACAACCCGGAAAATCAGGTAAGCCTGCGCTCCGAAAGCGTTCTCCGAATGAAAGTCATTTCGCGCAATTTCCACGACATACGTGTTTCTTAGCGTGTAACATTAGGCGAAATAAATTCTCCAAGCTCGTAAACACGTTGGACGTCTACCAACGAGGTCGTTGCAATCTCGAGCTCGATTCTGAGAAAGTTCCCAAGATCATCTCCGGAACCGCAACGATTCGGCCGCATCCCCGAACCGGGGGAAAGCAAAGCTGGTAACACGCATAAATCGTGTAACGAGACCGTCGTTGCCTCGGATGGTCCCCTCGCAATTTACCAGCCGAATCGGCCGGCAGTTAAAGGTTAAAAGCGTTTTTCCGCTAGTTTCCCCGTCCCATATCGGATGCACTTTCGGCAGGCAAACGCAGACAAGCAGCGGACCTTCTTAAAAAAGGCGGCGAAAGACGAATGCGCGACGTCGTCGGTGCACTCAACGCTACACATCCCGATGCATCCAGCACGCGCTGGATTGATGCACCCTCCTCGCCGGCTCGGCGCGGCCCAGCGCGGCTCGGCGCTGCGCGACTGCACGGGGCTGACGTATGGAATGGAACCGAGTAAATATATCTTAACTGCATTCGGCCGTATATTGATGGGAGGTCCGCTGAGTGTGTTGTGTCTAACAGCTTCTTCCTTCTTCGTCGCGTGTTACGGGCCGCATTTCACGCGAATGTACCGGGTGACTCGATCGCCCATTCCGCGAGTTGATGGATGATGGCTCGTGGTCCGGTTGGTTTTCGTTTCGGCGCTCGCTACGTTCGCCGTGGATCGCGGATAAATACTCGGCGTGTCACCGATCGATATTTTCATCGATAAATCGCGGTACTGGGATTTACTGGCAGAGTGGCGAGACGTTTCCGCTTGTTCCATGTAAACGATATATTCTCCTCCTTCGTGCGTCGAATGGCGCGGAACCTGAATACCTGAGGAACGATGTTTCGTGAAAAATATAGATTTAATTCGTTACTCGACAGAATTGTGTACGCGTGATATTTGTGGATCGTTTGGTAAAATAAACTGTTGCTCGGAGATTTTACGAATACCCGTTGAGATGTTTACATTACGGACGCTCTCTAACTACTTCGAACGAGATGCTTCTTGAATGGACTTCTAAGTTAAGACTACTCTTCTTCTTTTGATGCTCGATCGATCTATCCCTGAATTTAAAATCATCTCCTCGTTGAATACTTGATCGGATTTTCCTTTTAAAAACAACGTGTAGATTCGTGTTTGTTTTCGTCTTTCCGTGCTACTTCTTAAACGCTGTACACTGCATTAACACGGAACACCCTGTATAAATGGAAAAAAGAAGATATCACAACGTCCTAGATTTCACAGGTTCCAGTTTCTTATAATTCGAATTTCAAGATTCAGAATATAGATTTCGCAAGACGAACTTCATCGAGCATCTTCGATGTCGTAACTTCTACGTTTCTCTGTGTTCGTGAAAACATGCTGTCATTTTGTCGCTGCATATCAGCTAATCGTCTTCTCTGAATTCCTCCCGAATATTCTTGTAGCCGGTACAATTTATTTCTGCCTGTTTCAGTAACTTTATTGCCAAGTTCGTGAGCAAACGACAAACACGCGTACCTAACTTTCAAGACTGCTTCGGTACAGCTTTGTGAGTCTATAATTATTCGAACGGTTACGAATTTAAGGTAGACTACTTTTGACTGTTACCACGAATATTTCCTAATACCTATGCTATTTCAAGTTACTTTAAATAATAATCTGGTCAAAGATATTGCTCGAAATATCCGATGGTTGTCTCTAAGATACGAAATTATACTGGACTCTGACAAAAGCAAAGGGTAGCTCGGTTAACGAGAATTCTATAGCAGGAAAAACAGGTATGTCTAGATAGAGATTGTCGGTTGAACGTTTTTCCCTCGTATTCATCGAGATATTTCTAGTCACGGAACAGACTACACGTGGAAATATGTGGCGCCTTGGAGAACGTCGCGTCACCACGTCCTTCCCTTTCTGCGCGACTATCGAACTTCGTTTTTGAGATATCGGCCTCTCGGAAATCACCGAAGTATTCGATCTATGCCGAAGGATATCGAGAAGGAACGACTAGCTAAGATTAGACCCCGTAGGTACAAAGAGCATCTCGACGCGACAACCTTCGCCTATCATCAGCCTAATTGTTCTGCTTAGAGGACTCCTTTCCCTCTATTTTTAGTCGCCCCCTCGAGATATCAGGTAAAAATGCGTCGCCGTCAAGAGCAGAGGAATTGGAAGTCTTGTGACTCGTACGAAGGCTTCTAACGAACCGTATAAACGACCGAACACTTTCTTCGTATTAGGGTGAATTTTCCAGTCAAGCGTTCTGTACTTGTTATCCAAGCAGTTTGCTCACGGCCTTTTAAATACGATAAAAATACGTAGGATTCACGATCGTCGTAAATCTAGTTGGCGGTTTTATGCCGCGTAAAAATGATCTTTTAAAATAACGCACAAAATGGTACGCGGAGGAAAAAGGTTTACCATAGAGTAGCGCGTAATTTATCGGTGCAATGTATCCTTCGCTTGACGTAACAGAAAATTACAAAGCGATACACTCGTTGACAACTTATTTTTGACACGTTTCAGCGAAAGCGATAATATATATGTAATAAAAAATACACGTAATAAAAATTGGCAAAATCATCGACGAACAATTTTCAATCGAATCGCTTTGACCATCGTTCGTCGGTTCACCTCTGAAACGTCGTAAATCGGTGAGATCTTGGAAACGGATTATCAGCGCATTCGCCTGATCGAAATGCACACTTGGCGAATCGTTGGAGCATTACCAGAGGGTACGCGTGTAACGAGGGACGTAGGTGAGGAAATAAAAATTCGTAATGTGGGTACTTCCTGCAGGAGACCTTTTCACAGGTGCACAAACCTGTTCGAAGACACTCGTTGAACCGCAGATGTACGTCGCGACGTTCTCTTGTTCCTGGAACAAGAACTTGCCGCGTACCGACACCTGGATTATATAGGTGTGTCGTTTCCCACGATGTTTAAGCAAATTAACGATCTCGCGGCGCATTTGGCCCGCCGTAACTGATCATCTTCGTTCTGTGTAACGACCGTGAACGTACCTGTTCTGGCTAGTAGCTTCATGTGGGTGTTTTGCAATGGAAAACCAATCGTACGGCGGACCCGTCTGTTTGGAAGAATCGATTTAGCTATTCTCGTAGTTAACCGTTTGTGAATTCGATCGTAACGTTTGAAATCTGTTGCAGTTGATACTTCAATCGGTTGGAGCAGGACCAAGCGTTCTTCAGCAACTGTGTACTCTTCCATTTCCGTTCTACGGTGCTCCAGGATTGACGTCATATATTTTCCCGACACTCTTGGCAGCCACGCATCAAAATCCAGAGGCTACAGCAGTCCTGTCTTGCGAATTATCTTATCAGGTAAATCTCGTTTACTTCAAAGAGATGTTTACCGGTATCTCTCTTTCCAAATTATCGAAATTATCGACATTTTATGAAATTTTAACTCAACTTCATACCTCGAATATTTTTCCTTTAACAAATTCTTAAGACGAGAACGATATTTTCAATCGTTAACGTTAGAAGACTGGACGAGCGAAAGAGAAAATTACAAACAAACCAAATCAATGTTCTATTTCACAGCTGCTGGAGGAGTACAGAAATTCGGACGATGGTAAGCTAAATCCGTTGGTCCGTCTGCTGAAGGACTCGGTTGATCCATAATCGTCCCAATTACGATTCTATTAGTTGGTTTAAGTTTCTTCAAGTATCTTCGTTACACGCGATGAACTCCGTGGACGTAGTTAACCGCAGGACCATCGTTTCTATTCCGTTCGAAGAAGGTTCGGGGAACAGTTTTGAGAAAATTGTTGTTAGGTACGTCCATCGTTGGAAAGCTGTCTCGAGGCTGGTACTCGACATTGCAACGTATTTATACCGAATGCACGTGCTACTACATACACGGTGGGTAACTGTAAAAATTCGAATCGAATTAACTAAGAGACCAGGAGGCGAAATTTTTACCACGATCCTATCACTTTTAACAGCCGACCAATCGAAGGGTTTTTTTGCAGAAAGCAATAATTGCGAAGAAATGCATTCGAATGCATCTTTTTTTTTTTTTTTTATTCCTTTAAACGTCATTCGGGCGTTCAACTTTCAATCGCTATTGCGAAAATCAATAATGCTGCTAACGATCGTCGATTCGTGAGTTCTCCTCGGCGTCATAAACGCTTATCTTCAACGCATAGTGTAGAATCCTCGAGACGTTTATACAAATGCAAAATTTCGTACGATAAGCGTATATTCTTGTTATCGAAAGTCGTTGACGCATTGCACGCGTTGAAATCACTTCTATATGTTTCTTTACTTTATGCTCGCGTCTGTGATAGTTTTTCTTCTCCTCGTATGCTTATTCTAATGAAATTCTAACGTTCGAAACGTGATATGCGGCACAAGCTACGAAGTTCAAAAACGAAAGGAAGAGTCTTTGTTTTCTTAATTATTACAATTTGATCACATTGAAATTCCTTTTCCCTGACTTTTGTTTATCAAAGCTTGCCGATTATTTTAGCAGCGCTTTCAATATACAGCTTCGACGGTCTTCCTATTTTATATAGAGATAAATGAAATGTAAATAGCGACAAAACGTTCGAAAATATGTGCTCTTCTACCTGCGTACAAATTATAATTTCTCTCTGCGTAATTTGCTGAGCTCTAGATCGGTAAATGAAGTAGCAGATTTTTTTCGTGATCGACTCTTTGCTTCCTTTTTTGCGATCATTTCAGTTCTTCTAGTCGTTCAAGAATGACACTTTCTAGTCTTAGGCTTTTTCCTACGGACATTATTTACAACGCGATAGAATCATATTTTACACAGCTTTTCTATTTGCGTTATTAATCATATTTTTCCGTGTGACTTCATATTACATCACACGACAAAAATGATAAGCGTTTATTTATAAATATTATTTTCTTTCTTCCCGCAACTTCTCGGTTGTTAGTTCTAAGATATTTATTTCGGTTGTTTCTCGAGGCGAATCGTTTCTAAAATTATTTTCTTTCTTCCCGCAACTTCCCGGTTGTTAGTTCTAAGATATTTATTTTCGTTGTTTCTCGAGGCGGATCGTTTCTAAAATACTAAATGATGAAAAAATTGCGTTAATATCTTATTTTTGGATACTCGTTACGAATACAAATTTTATTAGGAAATATCTTGCTTAGACGAACGAGATAACGAGAAAAATTCATTTGTTTCTGTGCAAAAACTCTTCGGTTCCCTTTCGATTTCGTGATGGACGCACGTAAGCGAACAATTTTCATGCTTCAGACATCGTCGTTGATATTGCCACTTTACTTGATGAATATAATTGATATTAATTGTACAATCGTGAGTTAGAATTATCCGTTAAGAAAGTAAACTGATTATTTCTGATTTCGCTATTTCACCGTGTAATCGTTCGCTATTGCGTCGAAGATACAAAACTCGGCAAGTCCGTTTCGCTCGCAACGTTAACGAAGTGCAAGCCGGCGAAATACTCGTTGCCACGTTTTCGGAAATTCTCTCCACTTGCCGCGAAATATTCGACGCTTCGAAAGAAAACTCGTCAACCTTTTCGTTTTCGTTGCGTCATCGTTGAAACGATTTCCGAACGGATATTCAACCGAAAACATTTCACGGGACATTAAAACGATTAAAAGCGTGCTTTCGTTCCCGTGTTCCCAATTACAGTCGTTCGTGCATTTTTAGTCAAACAGCGTAATTGCCGTTGAAAACTGCTAAAGAAAAAAAAGAAAAAAAAAAAAATAAAAAAGGATCAGGTGGAAACGAGTTTAAAACGGACTTGCGTGTTTTTGAATCTAGTCCGGTCAGCGATTCGCAGGCTTTATAACCTTACGATCGTAATTATATTTGTACGTTTAGTACGTAGCGTATACTTGTTTCTCTCGTTTTCACGCGTGCCAATAATTCGTGCAAATGAACGTGTCTTTTGAACGGGCCTTTTAAACGTTTTTAGCTGTCGTGCAATGATCGAGCTACGACTCGTTAGAATTAGAATAACGTATCTCTGTGCGTATGTGAAACCACGTGAACCGTACCGAGACGATACAAATTTCTGCCCTTTTTACTCTGTAAAATGTGCCAAACGCAGTAGCCGATCGAGCTAACGTCAAAAAATAAAGAAAAGAACATTCTTAGATGTTAATATTATCGTATATCGGCGTTTTTGACACACTTTACATTGTAGAAATGCAGAAATTTCTGTGCGTATGTGAAACCACGTGAACCGTACCGAGACGATACAAATTTCTGCCCTTTTTACTCTGTAAAATGTGCGAAACGCAGTAGCCGATCGAGCTAACGTCAAAAAATAAAGAAAAGAACATTCTTAGATGTTAATATTATCGTATATCGGCGTTTTTGACACACTTTACATTGTAGAAATGCAGAAATTTCTGTGCTTTAAGGCGCACATCCTTTTTCCTGCTTCGTTTCGTTGAGATGAAGATCGTCACAGGAGTTATATGACAAGGATACGTGGTGGTGGTTCTCAGTTTCGTTACGACATTTTACCACGATAGTTTTCTTGCAACTCGGCCACAACAAATAAACGAATAAGAAAAAAGAAAAACGATAAACAGATCACGGTATAGCAATTTTGCTAATTGAGAACCATCCGTTTAAAAAATTCGTAAAGTTTCTTTAGCGGAGAATTTTTAGGATAACATGCGCTCTCGCTTCGTTATTTAGTGGCAATCATACTTTTCGCGAGTCTCGCATAAACGCGTGTACGTATTTAATCAAGATTGATTATATATGATAAATGTTTATTTATAAGAAATCGAAGGCATATTTTAATTTAAGTATACCAGCAACGCATTCAGCGATACACAATTTCCTTTTTCGTTTATCGTTGTTTCTCTTTATTTACACGTTTTACTTGCCGTCTTCTTTCGTTGTTTCTTGCTCCAATCGTTACTCGTTTTCTTTTCTGTTCATACCTCGCTTGTTCTCTGGTACATTCTCTATTTCTAACGGCGATTATTTCGAGAAAATTCAAATTTGAGGAAATAAGATGCGAAAACCTTTGATACTTCGTAAGACAGCACGATGTCTTACATTCCAGAAGATGTACATTCCATTCCACTACGCGTACAACTAAAAATTCATATCGAAATATCTAAAGTATCCGTGACTCGAATCCCTTATCTTAAAAGTTATCGATGAACGTTGTAATTTATTTAGTTGCAATTAGTAGAAGATCTTGCAAGTATGGTACGAGATCCTGTTTCTCGGAAATACGGGAACGAAACTCGAAAGCCAAGAGTTTGTTATTTATTAATAATGTTATTGCAGTCGTATTGTGACGCTGAATGGGTTGATATAAAATATTTATCGATATTACAAATGCAACGTGCTCTTCGAATAGATATTTATTTCACAACGATATGAATTTATCATAGTGCAATGTAAGATTATTTATTATCGAAAGGAGACGGACGAAAGTGAGTACTTATAAAAAAGGTACAGGTTTTCGTGGGTGCAGCGAACGCACTTGTGCAATGTCCTGCCAATGCAATTAATATTCAAGTATTATATATATATATATATATATTATATATACTGTATACATATATTTAGCGAATATTTAACTCTGTATTAAAGAAGGCAAGGATCGCGTAGGTTAACGCTATAACGTAACTTTTTCATGTAAAAGTTTTGTAACTCAACGGCTAAACTGAAAAATCTTATTTACAAAAGAAAACGTGGAAACACGCAGACACACAGCTGTGCCCCTATTTCTTCTTCTTTTCGTGTTTCCGTCGACTCTATTACGATTTATCGCGTTGATTTTTTCAATCGACGGCGATCAAGTTTCATTTCAACTTTCGATAAAATTGATTTCATTTCCGTCATACAGATAGATCCGAAGACGTTCTAATTCGTTTAAACAAGTTTCGTCTAAAGCCAGATTATTGTAAGTTGTTACAGAAAGAGAGAATTGAACTTTCCGCGATGTTGGGCGTGAGAGGTTGAATTTTATAGAACGACAAAGTTTTATACGAAATTCGACGTATGTATAATAAATAATCCTGCAATAAATTTTACAAGCTTGAATAGCTAGAAATAGGACCACTTTTTGGTCGCCGTTTGTTCGAGAAAGAAACGAACGCGTTATTTGCGACTGAAAAAATCTCTTATGGAATTTATCCTGTATACGATCGACAATAAAATGAAGAAACATTGAAGGTACGCTGCAAAATTATCGCCGATTTAGTTGCGCCTATGCGACGATACGGTGTACAAAATCAAGTTACATTGTAAAATGTTTCTTCCTCTTTTCTAATTTCTCTTTGTCTTTTTAAATCGGTACCGATATTCTTACAATATAACAAACGTGTCCTTACTTTGCCCATCTATAAGACGATTAAACGATCAAAACATGGTGAAACATTTGTCGTTTTCAGTCTTAAATATCGTGTTAATTCCTGTTGATCGATATGACGAGCGTTGATATCGACCGTCGCTCTAACGAACGAATCGAACAAAGGGAAAAATCGTGGAGAAAGGAGAATAAAAGTAAAACGAACGTTATTTTATCATCGCTGAAAACTAACGTTTAAGGGAAGATTATCGTAATCAGAGTACTCGCGTACCGTTTATATTTTCGAAGTAATTTAGCTCGATCGTCCCACGTAATAATACTCTTTCTTGTAAGCAATCTATGTAAAACTATGGCTCGGCGTTACGATACAAACTGAAAAAGAGAAAGCAGAAACAGATCGCGCGTAATACGAAGCGCGTACTTGGCCGACGCTGCGCGCCTGTACGAAAATTTCACGATCGATCGTTCGCGATTCCATGCCTGTTCACCTCGTTCGCCACGACGTGTTGCGATTAACTCGCTGATCGATCGAAGAAACAGAGGTCGAACGTACGCTTTGTAAGGTTCGCTAGAAGTAGGAACGAAACTGAAACTAATAAATTTCGACGAAGAAACTTTATCGTTTGTTCTTAAATAACCTCGTGCTTTTTCCCTTCCTTAGCAGCCACTAAATCCTCTAAACGAACATTTTGTCCCGTAACTTTTAAAGAGATACGTATTTCCTCGCGAGTGTATTCTTTAAAGTAATCTTTCAATCGTTCCTGCCTTTTTACCTAAACAATCGTCTCGCTCTTTTTAACGAACGTTTCCAACAATTTTACAGCGAATCTTACGTTTCTTCTATAACGTTCCGTTCAGTTCAGATTACGATTACTCTACCTGCGAGTTTAACGTTATCGGTCAAGTACAATCCCGCTTTGCCACGATTTTTGGTAATCTCGTGGAACGCTAACTGACGCCGCGTGACTTTAAATTCGCCGTCTGAACGAACATTAATAAAAACATGCTGTGTCGTTAGAACACGGTGTGTCATTTGCCTTTTATCCACCTGTCGAAACGTGATACGAGGTCGTCACTTGGTTGGGGGGCTCGGTTAAGAAAGTCCACGGAAATGGCTTTATTTCGACGTTAAAAGGAAACGAACGGATGAATAGACAGGGCAGAGGACTTTATCGGTGTACCGCGTGCCGAAATTATCGTAACATTACTTATTTTTATTCGATATATTTGTTCATAAGTTGATCGACTTGCCAAGTAGGAACGGCGCGACGTCATCACGAGCAAACAACGCGAAGACACTGGTGCTTACGCGTGTGCACCGAAACGGGCCGCGCACGAATGACGTATGGAGTGCATAGGGTAATCTTTTTTCCGGAGCGTTTTAGCGTGCCGGGGTCTCCACTTTTTCCCCGAGCGTAATCTATAGGCGCACTTAATACAGCTGCTCGTCCGAACAACTTCCCCGCAGCCTCTTTTTCCTCCTCTCGTCGCGCCGCGTTCTCGCGCTTTCCTCGTCGTCTCTGTCTCCTCTGTGTCTCTTGTACGCTGCGCTGTCTCTGGGAAAAAGAGGGACCAGGGGAAAAAGAGAGCGTCAGCTTCCACTTAGCGGCACCGTACGATATATCACGCTCGGCCGCTTTTACCCTGTAAATTGTGGAACCGCGTTTCGCGCACAACTATACGCAGCCACGTGCAGCGACGCCGCTTTCGTCGCTGTCGAGGAAGAAGCTTCGCTCTTCGCAGGCAAGAAGCAACGAGAGTACAGCGATCATCGATGATGTTTCGTACGTTGCTTAATCCACCAATTATTAAAATTATACCGATTAGCGTACGCGTGTTGATCTGCTTCGACGACAAAAGCGCAACGTTATTATTGTTACTCGCTCGATCGTTGATTACTTCGTTTCGTTAAGCTTAGAGATCGTAAACCCATCGACCTATCCAGCTCTCGTTAACGCGGCTGTTAACGGCAACCGATCGTCTATTTGGCACCGAACTGCCCGCTCTATCGCGTTCTCTTTGCTTGGAAGCCAACCTGGATGGATCGACCCGTATCAACTTGCGTAAAAAGACTACGGTTCTCCTGCTGCTGTAACGACGGACGAAACGATGGAAGAAGGAAACGTCTCTGGAAAGGCAACCGTCGAACGAGCGATTATCGGTCGAAAGAGGATCGATCGAGGAGACAGTGGCATTGCGCGTAATCGGCTCGCGCTATGCGAACTGTAGGCGAGAGGGGCGCGGGAAACGTTGGCGTGACGGGGCGCGTAATGACGCGAGTGGGAAGAAAAATCGAGTACGAAGAAGAAGCGACCGGCAGCTCGTTTCCGAAGAGAGAGAATTCCCGAGAATGGGGGCAATTTGGTTACCTGGTGGACGGACTGTTCCAGGTCGGGTGTCGATCGATGTTCATCCACGTAAAAGGGTGGGCGGTGGTACGAGGGAGCGGATGGTTAAAGGATAGTGGCGGCGGTCGGGGTTGTAATAAGCGTAATGGATATAGCAGGCCTGCACGCATGCCCTCGCCTCGCGACGACCAGCGCGGCGTGTTCACGCAGCAAAGGGTTGCTCGTATAATCGTGAGAACGCCCACCCCCGTCCGCCGCCTCTCTCCTCTCCTTCCCTTCCCCTCCCTGTCCCTCTGACCCTCGCGTGGCCCTCGCGTATCCCTCAACCTCGTCGTCTCTCAACCCCGGCTTTATTTCTTTCCGCTGTCCAGCGACACGGCGCGCGCCGTTATTTTCATTATGCCTGCCGTTTTATTTCGATCTGCCGATGCACAGGGGAAAAAACGCGTCCGCGCTCCAGGGCTCCTCGATATTCTGCTTGGAAAGAGCGACTCACCGAATCACCGGCCCAGGGGGGACACGCTAGGTGTTTCAGGATGAACGAAGATTAAACAGAGTGTGGTAAAAATAGCCGAGAATCGAACGTATTCGCGCGCGGAGAACGGTTTCGCGGCTGACTGACTTTCCGCACGATGGATTAACGGCAGATCGATCATTTTAACGAATACCGTTATGATGGTAGTTAGGCACGTGCATGTAGCTCGCGAGGAAACGTTAGCTCCAACTTGAGCGCGTCGCGTGGCATAATTTGCTAAACGTTCAAAGTTTCGGGAAAATAGGGAGACGAGAGGAAAGTTGGAAGAAGTTCAACACGACGGCGGAATTTATTTGCCGTTTTCAATAATCTAAACGATTCATCCTAAAGATATTAATAAAGTAGCCGACACATTGGTCGCGCCGACCTCTTCCCAGCGTGTTTCGCTTACTTTCGCCGTCGCTTACGTTATTTACACACGACCAACGTCTACTCGTACTTCTATGTATCAAACGTTTGTTAGATTTTAACGCTTTAAGACTCGTCACGATCGGTCTCGCGACTCGTAGTTTCCCGGTTTGGTCGACAAGAGCTGGAAAAAGCCGAGGCTTGGACATCCTGACTGCTACACGGTTCGAGTTTGCGGCGGTTTCCGGTGAAAAGTTGGAGTTGGCTAACTCAATGTACCGGTTCGCTGGGTCACCGGAAGCTTTTATTGTTTTACAAGTTTACCGCGGCTTGGCGGGGCCGACTGACCCTGCCGGTAATTCGATTGCCGAAGACGGTACTTTCCTTGAAGAGGTTTCGCTTCGTTGCCCTCGGTTATCAAGAACGACCGCTTTATCCTTCGATCGCACGCTCGCGAGAGACTCGACCCGAAGCGGTTTCAGGATTGACGCGTCTAAAACGAAACGCGATAGACGCACGGTGAAATTTTATTCTCGGTGACATCGTTCAAATCCTCGACGCGATGAAGCGTTCGCCGAGAATGTTCGAGCGAGAATTTGGAAATGATAAATAAAGACACCTCGTGTCTCGTGTCTCGTTAATCGGCGATTAAATATATTTGTAAACGATTTTCCATGCTTCGCGGATCTGCTGAAAATGTTTGGCCAAGTGGAGCCTCGACGTAAGACGCGTAGAACGCGTACGACGTTACACAGCACGCGATTGAAAGAGGAAACAAAGATAAAATGGAAAATCACTTTCTAGAAATAGCGATTCGTCGAGCTTCGGCGTTGAACGACAACGACGTTCGAGGACGCGTGATGAAAGTTGGCGACGCGTCTCGTGCAAGAGCAGGAGGCGAGATCGATTGATTCGCCGCTCTCCGTTTGTGTCCCGCGAAGGAAATAAAGCAAAGGGCGTGTTTGGTGTTTCCGTTTCTATGGACGCTTGACCTATTGTCTCAGAGGTTTAATTTTTGGCCCCTGCTCCGCACGACGTTCTTCTCCCGCGGCTCGTCCGCGTCTCCCTCTGTTTCGGTTCCTCCCACGTCATCGGGAGTCTTGCCAAACGTATTCAACGCTCGTACACGCGACAATACGTCGTTCTCGTTGCGGGACAAGGCGATGCACAATGCGACAGCAATCAGGAGTCGCGCCCCTGTCAGCGGGATCTGCCTCTGTCCCTCTATCGAGTCTCGCCTCTTCTTCTATCTTCCCTGCCTGGCTCTATTTTTTTCCCTTTTCTTTTTTCTTTTCTCCTCTATTCCTCCGTTTTTGTCTCCTTTTCCCATTCAGAGCCTATGAAACACGCTGCTCAATGGGACAGACCGGGTCGGGAAGGGGAGAGGCAGATAAGAACGATTCTTCTTCTCTCTTTCTCCGATTTCGCGGCAGGAGCCAGTGATTTCACGAGTCTATGCCGGGATAAGAGATTGCCGGAGGAGGCTGGACGACGAACGGACGGCGAGAAATATTTTGAGATACGCAAACCTCGTTACGGAGGAGCAAGAGAAACACGAGAAGATAGCAGTCGTTCTGGGATTAGAATAAAAAGCAACATCCATTGCGATTCTATAGTCGTTGCGACCGTGAATCCTGGCGAAACACGGCACCGCGTCAAAGTCGACGACGGTTTTAACGAAAATAAAAGTCGTTCTCGTTCGAGCGTGGACGAGAATACAAGGAGAAACGGTTTGGGAACTGAGCGAACATTTTACGCCACTGTTGTAACGGGTGATGTGTTTGCCCGGCCCGATGGATGGATGGATGGATGCTTTGCTTACGCAGGGAACGACGCACTGGGTAAACAACGATTGGGTTTCCTCTTCGGCCACGTCCTTCTCCTAGACTTTCTGCATCCTACACGGTAGATCCTGTATCCGGCTCGTCGAGAAGTGGGTATCCTCCGCGGTTAGCAGAACCGATCCGATTTCGGGGGAGAAAAAGTGGAATCGACGAGCCACCCTTTTCTTCCTGCTCCCACGCTCTCCCTTTTTCCCATTGAAAATTGTCAATTTCTCGTCGTGACGTTCCCGAGATACGTACTCCGGGGGAGATGTGGGAAATTCTAGTAGCGTTCGAACGGCGTACAATTTCTTCTTCCTTGTCTATCCGTCGCGCTCTTGGTAGAAGTGTACTTCTGGTATGATTTCTCGATTCCACGCGTTTCATCCATATCGCGTACGTATTTCGTATGAAACGATATCCACCCTCCGCATTTACGTTTTCGTTCAATTCTTCGTACAAATAGCGCGAACCGTGACGAGGAAGATCGACGAACTTTCTTTTAATCATCGATGAACGATTCGCGCACGCGATGTTTCCATTATGAACACCGTGGTGGAAGCTAAAAAAAAAAAAGAAGAAAAAAGAGAAGACAAGAGGGCGTCCACCCTTCTTCTCGTCTTCATCCTGTGCAGGAAGTATTTCTTCCGAGTCGGTGGATCATCAGTCAGCGCGACGGCGAACAGAATTTCGCATCTGAATTTTTTCGCTCCTACGTTTCCAGTTCTACCCGATGATCCACGATGTGCTACGAATCGTTGCTCGCCAAGAGCTATTCTTCCGGCTCGACGGTTTCCTTTATTACGAATCGAAGCGACTGCAAATTGCGTGGCCGATTTTTTACGACAGGCATCGCGATCTTGTTAACAGAATCAAAGGAGAAATTCTTATCAGGATCGCCGATCGGGGTTTGCAGTTTTTCGTCGATACAGCGCTACGTTATTCGACGAGCAAACCTTATCGATGTTTGTAGGTTTCCAAAAGATGCCGTATACGTGATCGATAGATCGAAGAGCGAGTTCGTTGGCGTTTCTTCGGAAAGAAGGTCATCGACTCGTACGAGTCGTCGTCTCGAAGAAATCAGGTGCGCCGAGCAGGCAGCCAGGCAACAAAGGAACGTCTGGAGCGCGAAGTCTTGCGATTTGGAGGAGAAGCCAGCCCCTATGCAGGAAGTATTTCTTCCGAGTCGGTGATCCGGAGCGGAAATGAAAATTTCACATCTGAATTTTTTCACCAGACGTCCCATTCGAAGGGGGTAGGCCAAAGGACAATGGGAAAGCCAGCCCGTGTCACCCTTGCGTTAATTTCTAACGGGGCGTTCGCCCCTCCAGCCTTCGACCTTGCAGCCCTCGCAGTCTGAAACTATCGTTCGCCCTCTCGTCCCTCGTAGCTCCATCTCCATTATAGACTTCTTCGGGTACATATCCGGTGACCTGATTTAAACACCGAAGAGGTCCACTTCCTCTACTCGAGCAATCGCTCGATCGATAACCAGGCATCTGTTTCTCAGCTTCTCTTAAGGCGGCCTTCGCCACTTCGAACATCCTTGTCCTATCGCGTATGATTTCTGTACAAACGAGAACTCGGGAAATTTTAATCAATTTCGAATCGGCGCAAAAAAGGATCGAAGGTTGAACCAAACGTTGCGAATTATCTCGAGAAATTATTGAAGCTTCGAGTAAGATTTATACGATAGGCAATCGTTGCGCGGATTAACGCACACGATCCAAAATGATGATGGTAAACGATGCGGTAAGAACGGGTTTGAGCTACTGGAAATCGGCCGACTGGTGTCCCCGACGGGGAAATCTCACGTCGAATTCATCCTCTCATGGTGGTGTCTCCAGTCGAGCGTCTGCCATCCCACTCGTGATGATACTCCCTAAATAGCAACCCCCATGGAGACAATCAATCAGCTGGTCACTGGACCTTGACTGTGTCCACATTGCGCTTTCTGCGCTTCTCTCTCTCTTCCTCTAGCGCGATAATGGGCGTGAAGCCCTTTCTCTCGTACGATTTCTCTCTGTTTCGTCGTGCTTTACGCGTAACTCGCCAGATCGGCGAATAGACGTCATGGACGGCTAGAGGGGCGCGAGCCTATGAAATAAAATAACACGTAGCTATGAATGGATTGGCGCATCTGCGATTTTTGACGGTCCATCGTTGGTCATCCAATCGTTCCTCCCTTTTTTTTTTCTCCCCGTCGGTCGTCGTTCTTCGATGCTGCGAGACGCGACGCGATTCCAGGTAGCAACGTTCGACGATTCGTTCCGCAGAGGGTGCTGGTCCCATTCGTTTACGCGTTATGCCACGGCGAACGAAAATTACGTTGTCTCGGGAATGGGATCTCCGACGAGTCTGGCGCGGGGGAAAACGTTTTCGTAATTAACGAGGTCGGATAGCTGTCTCTGGACGAACGCGTTCTATTTCGGCAAACGGAATTTTCAACGAAAACCAGCTACCTCCGCGTAACCGGGTCTTCGATCACCGATCATCGGACAGAAAAGAAGATACTGTCAATTCCGGACAATGACTTGGTGTACAAAGTGACGGTAACTTAGCGCGCGTCCCTAAGCAGCTGAGCGCGAAGAAGCAGCTCCTCGCAATCTCGCAGAAGCTACCCCTCCCACGGGGGATCGTTAGATTGCACGCGTTCAGCACGGAGTTGACATACAAACAGACGGCCAGTGTTGTAATTAACCGCAATCATCGACGGCAAACACACATCGCTCGCGTCCCCGTGGGATATCATTGACCGAGCGGAATATACGCGTAAGGAGTACATACGCTGTTCCTGATCAATATTTATGACCGAAATCCAAGGGTGGAGATGTCGGTTCACGAGCGTACGCCTCGGAGGATACGAGAACCGCGGTCAATATTTATGACAGCCGTCGAGCACGACGCAACGTAGAGAAGATTCGATTCGCCACGATCTCTCGTCAGATTTGTTTGACTTCCGCTCGTGCGCAATTCCTCTTCGTTGATCGATTTGCCGATCTGCGCCGCGACGATAACCAGTCGCGTGGCGGTTGCAAAAGCTCCACACCACGTCAGATTCCAGCCACGAAGTTTCGATCTCGTTGCGATCTGGATCAACGATACGTTTGGATCGATCTCGTGGTAATCGATACCTCGTCGACCATGCGACCTATGCCGAACCACCTACGCCGCGCGAGAACAACGAGCCTACGAAATACGTACGACTGCACGATCTTCCACGTTCTCTGAATACTCGTATTCACGGAGTCGGTGGAGCAACCTTCGGCTTTCCCTTTTCTCTGTTTAAGTCCACCCGCGCTCCACTCATACATCTTCTTTAACGCGTTCGCTTTCGATACCCTTTTGTTGCTAAACTAGTAAATGTTTTATATACCCGTGCAACTCCTCCCCGGCAAGGCTTGTAACCTCTCCTATGTACTCGCAAGACGACACAGATATGCTTTTAGCGAGAGTCAGGGGTGGAACGGTGCGTTTCCGAGCGCACGCGTCTTCCGGCCGACTATGTGCGTATATACGCATCGACGCACACCGAGATCGGCCTCGCATTAAGGCGACAACTCGACCAGCTCCTGCTACGCGACCAGGCAGAGCATCGCCAAGAAGGGAAAGCCCCTTGTCGCTACCATATAGAATACAGCGGAGGGTTGCTGATCTACTTGCACCGGATACTTCGACACCTGGAAAACTACTCGCTTGCCGCTGATTTCTTCGGGGCCAAGGGTTATCTCTTCGGGCTCGTTGTTGTCCGTCTTCGTTGCAGTTACCGTACCGTCGCCTGTATAAGTTTCGTCCAACTCGCGCAAGATCTATCTTACTAACGCGCAAACTCGATTCGTAAAGATTCGTATCGTAAATTGTAATCTTTCGGACAAGCACTGTACCTATATGCCACGTTGCCGTGGTTTTAATACGTCTTTAATAGAAGTTCGATTAAATAACGTTGGTGGAATAAATCGTAATCCGTGTATAAAATACGATGGCGTAAACTGGCCACTGTTCGTTAAGACCTGGCGAATTTCAAAGTTTCGCTGCTAAGTTAATTGTTTTACGACTCCATTACCGAATTAGCTGTCTCTTGAAAATGAATGTTTGCGATGCTGTTTAAATCGGAACGTGTTCGCGTACCGATACAGCGAAATATGATCGCGAATATCGTCTCGAATCGCGCGGAATATCGCAAATCCGCATTATTCGCAGTTGAAATAAATCGGAACGAATAATCGCGATGTTCTACGAACTGCGCGTTCCAGGAACCGTTTTTAACGATTTTCTTCCGTTTCGGTCGTGAAATTACGATACTATTTTTAATTAAAATTTCCTCGTGAAATGCAGTCCCTTGTTTACGAATTTCGTTAAAAGACGCGTTATTCCTGTATTGCATGCAAAAATCGAGATACAACATTTTAGATGAATTTCGCCGATTGGGCGAAACAACATTTTACGAATGAAAAAGCGTTTTTATTCTCGATAAAAAATGACGAATAATATCAAATGAACGTAGTAGAACGTTGCTTTTGTTCCAACATTTTACGGCGCGTATATTATTGCAAAGTTATGGTAAAAAAGTAAATGTTGCGTTAATGGATTCGGGAATATCATTTTGCCGGTAAAAAAGTAACGCGTATAAATTTACCAAATTGTTACATTTCATATCGAAAAGTGTTAGATTTTCAGAATGTGCTTCAATCAGTTACCTCTTTGGAAACTGCGTATCTAAATTCATATTTTTTTATTTCCTCTTGGCCTCCAAATACTTTGTGACGGATGAGGAATGGATCGATATCTCTAATACGAGAATGATCGCTGCTGCAACCGTCAAGTTTATTTAGAATAAATAATTTAAGTATAATTATAATCGATACCGTCAATAGACGTTCGTACAACGTATTCACGCAGATGGAATAGACCGCTCGAGGATGACTCGATAATGGCTCGCTAATAATAATTCGTACAACTCGGAAAATAACTCGGTAATCGCTCGACGATCATCTCGCTCGCGATCGTGTCTGCTTAGTTATACTGGTCCGGGAGAGTCGGAAGATTCAAAATTTGTTTTGGAACGACGGTTGCCCTCAAGGTAGGCGACATTGTTTTCGCCTAGAGGTAAATAGAGTTAGCTCTAATTTCGTGTGTCGAAGCGGTATCCGTGTTCCAAGGCACAACAACAACACGAGTCGCTCTCGCTTCGCCTCGTCCTATGACTCGTGTGTCGCCACGCTCGAAACGTCTTGAAATTTACGAATATATTTTATTTTTCGCTAAAATTGCAATTCAAACGGCAAATTCTAACTATTTAACTCGTCGAAAACAGCCAACCGGTCGAACAAGGAAATAAATTCAACGGAAAGATATGAAACGCGTTATCCAAACTCGTTCGTTGTCCGAAAGGGTTAATCGATTGATCTAAAAAAGTAACTGTAGCGCGCGTATATCGTAGAATAGGACAGTCGCAAGGACCGCAAGACCGAGATGGCCCGTAACTCGTCGAAGCTCCATCCTCGATCGAATGGCTCGCGCTACAATCGAGCGTAAAGTGCAACATGTTCCAGATGGAAATGGAGACCGAGGGTGCATTGTGAAGCACCTGTTTTAGCGGGGCACGCTCGCAACCACCCCGCGCGCTTCTACAGAATCATGATTAAACCTCTCTGTCCGACTGCTACTCCGCCCCCCGATTTCGTCCCGTCTACGAATATCGTAGGGTGCAACCTTCGATTCGACATTTGGTGTGATTGTCGCGAGGCGATGCGATGCCGAGGGTGCAGCACGGTGCAACTGCTCTAATGCTGATTTAATCAAAATCCTAGCTGCCATCCCTCGGGCCTGACACGGATTTACGCGGGGCCACTCTCGTAATCACGCGTGTTCTCCTTTTTTCTTTTTCTCTCTTTCGTCACTTTCTTCCATTTGTTTATAACGTATAATTTATCGCGCAAATGGCAACGCTTTTAAATCCTTTTAATAAGTTTCAATAAGCCGATGAAATCGTAGTCGCCGTCTATCGAATCAACGTTTAATTCGGTATTTACCGTGACAGGTATTTTAAAACAAAGAAACGAAAATTTAAAAAAATTGATCCCGCCCTTTCAACGTGCACCGACGCTAAAATCAATCTTCGGCTTCCCTAAATTCGACTACGTAAGACGGTCTTCCCACGTACGCACACAACGCATACACACGTTCATAGATATACGTAGACGCGTTTGTGAATCTATTGGATGCACGTGTGTAAGTACAGGGGCGGCATTAGGCACATATGGCCTGTATACACGCCGATTATTGCATTACCGATGTAGATCCAAGAATAATAATCAAAAGGGACACGGCCGATTCGATCATCAATCGGCAACTATACATCGACTAACCTACGATGCACGCATCGTATATTAATCGGAAAATCTGCACACAATTTCACGCTTACTATATTTACCGACGAATGATTTCGGATACACGTTCGTCCCTTCGTACGATGTATCTAATTAGGATATCAATTCTCGTTGAAGAAGTGTGCGAAAGGTTGACGCTGGAGCGCGATATCGACGAGCATTTCGCTCGTTCGTCGCGATATCTTGTAAGAATATCTCGGCCTTTTAGAGGGAGTGGCGATTCGTCGCAGGCGTCGAACACGCTCGACGTGACGATTTTACGTCGGGGCTGGTTGCGCTTTTGCGAGTCGGCGAAATCGAATTTATTATCTGGCACGAAGGGTACGCAGCGGGGACGTGTTTGTAGGGTCTTAATCGAATTTCGGTGGACAGAAATCGGAACGGACCAGTTACTTTTACCGGAGACCTTCCGTGGGACGTGCCGATGCTATTAAAACTCGTCATCGAATGAGAAGCGACCGAACGATTCGGAGTAACAATAATTTTCGCTTTTCCAAGAAGATCTTGATGCGTCGAAAGCAACGTTCTTCGGCGATAACGGAGAACCGAAATCCAATCGATATTAAACCAATTATCGCTTGGCTATGGAAAATCCAAAATTTCAAAGGAAAAACGAAGAACAAAGATAGAAACGTATCGGCGACGTAGAAATACTGCGAAAGGTAATCAACGGAGGAAAGAAACGAAGGAAGAGACGCGTGAGAGATGGAGGGGAGAACCTAAGGCCCGCAATTCTGCGAACAAATTAAAGCTACAAAATCAATCGCGATAATCGTAAAGAAAGAAGGTAAAGGAATAGAAAATCTGAAGAATGTAGAAGGGACGAGGGAAGAGATATAGGAAAAACTAGGTTTCAATAGAGTAATATACAATAGAAGAACGATAGTACGAATAACTAAAACTAGGTAAGGTTGTTGGTATAACTATAGCGTAAATATGGTTTAAGCACATATCGCAAACAAATAGAAAGTAAATCGAAAGTCATCTTAAGCCGCAAAGCGGGGATTAGTAATAGATAAATGAAAAAGAAAAATTTATTTTTGAAGCGTTCTTATCGTACGCGGTTTTGTTTCTGATCGATCCGAGACTTGGAAAATCTTAGCCCGAAGAAAAAGAAATGCCTGGATCGGTCAACCATGGGACGTTTAAGGTCTTACTTTCACTAAATCCTCGAATTAGTAGCCATCGAGGCGCGATGCAAGATAACGGGGATGTAGATGGCCAGGTAGATTAAGAAGCGACAGGCGCAGGCAAAGGCAGAGGCGGAGGAAGGTCGCCGAGCAGTTTAAGAAGCGAGCCGTGTCGAGAAACGCAGAGAATGAATGCAAGAAAAAGAGCGGCCTGGTCAGTGACGTGGCAGATGCAACTGTTCGATACGGGATTACCCTCTTCTTCTTCGAGCTGCCACTAAAGGCCTGTCTATCCTGCGCACGTCAATGATGTCACACGGTATAAAGTATAATATATTCCGGCGAAACCGAGCGGATTTTTCAAAACAAAAAACTCGCAGCGTGCGAAAGAAGAAGTCGTTCGCCGTGTAATTTCCATCGTTCGTTGCTGCGAAATGGCTCGAACCTTTCGTACCTCTGTTCCATTCTGATCGACGCCGATCGAATGTAAAAGGTGGCTTGGCTTCTAAAAGCCAAATCTAAAAAATCCTTGAAAAACGATTGCGAATCTGCAAGCAACTTTGTTGTAGTAATTTACCGATCGCGTCTTCCTTCGCCAGCCGCTCCGTCTTCCAAAGGAGTTCGTTACGCGAGGAAACTCCGTACGGAGAAGCAATTTCAAGTATCTCGGCTGATGGCGGAGGACAGAGTTGCGGGCACCGACGAAATTCATCGACAAGAGCATAAATCAATTTGGTGGACTGGCGCGCATCACGATTTCATTAGGAAGGCCGCGATCGTACGTTCCCATGACACAAGTTTCGTGGAAGATACGTCTTGCATAATAGAGGGATGCACTTAGCGTTTCGCCACGGGAACCGCGCCGTGGCGAATCTCTTAACAAACACGCGGTAGTCTTCCACGAGCTCCACGGTGCATCATCCGCTCCATTAGACGTTCCCGTCGAATCGGCCAACGCAGTGGCGCGGCGGCGGCCGGAAGCTGTCGAGTCACTCGCTCGCGCGCCACCATTCATCCCACTGCGTCATCACCTGCTCTTAACCCATTGCTCGTCCGATGTTTTAACAGCGTTTCGACCTCGATGAAAATTCAGCGACCGCCTATGCTTGATTTACAACTCTCCGTTCTTCGACGTTGGAGAACGTCAGGCGGAGGAAAGATCGTAGGCGGTGAGGAAAGGAAGTTTGATATTCGCGCAACCGTTGACAGGCTCTGTACCGCGCGGAAACTTCAATTTCGAAGATCGTTTCATTTTCTATGGCGGCAGGTGACCGAAAATTTACGCGTGTATCTTTTAACGTTACTCCTTTTAACGTTGTCTTCTTTTTTTGGAGGGGATCAAATTCGATCGTAATATTCGGTTAAACAAGGGAGAAAAATCGAAGCGGAACGTTTTCTCAATTCTCAACGAGCATAACGATCCCCGCGATAATTATTTCGCTGTTCCGGTCATCGAGGCTATCGTTGCGCATAACGCGGAGACGCGTAGAATTCGGAAAAGCGTGTTTGTCGAACGCGACGTCTTCGAACGGACGGGTTCCGTTCGAGTTCTCCTGCCGGATGGCAATTCCCGATGGATAATAGATGACCGCAGCGAGGCACTCGTTCTAGACGGTTTCGATTTCAAGGCAGGGGCCGATACGGTGGGAAACCATGGCCGAATGATTGCTATACGCCACGCGGGGGAGTATGTACAAAGGGTGCAGTAATAACGCGACATTATGCTTTATAATGTGGATCATATTCCGTTCTATCGACGATCGTTAAAGGTGACAAGCGTGAGAGAGTACTCGCTAAGCGTTCGCGAATCGTTCTCATAAAAAATTCACCGAGATCCAAAGAAATAATGCACTTTCAATTATCGGCGGAATAACGTACCTCGTAACATGTACACGTTCATGTTTCTGACCGTTAAATTACACCAATCACGATGACCAATCGCGATAATAACCGTTGCCACTCGGTATCGTTAGCTAACTCATGCACGATGCACGTTTCCCTAAAATACGATTTCGAAAACAGCCTACGAGTACAAACGTACAGCTTCGAATATATATTTACATAGACAAACGCGTTTTCTTACGTTAAATTCGTAGCGATCGTGGCCATCCGCCGATAGATCAAAATTTTACTCACGAAATCTTATCTAACGATCTACAGCTGAACGGCGCGCCGGTTGGTTCAACGCTTGTTGAACAGAAGCTCACGCGATTTTTCACCTCGCCTTAAACGACGAGCGTTGCCGCACTTTCCATTAATCTACGCCTCCTTCCCCTCTGAGTTTCTCTTTCCGGTAGAATAGCTTCCGTTCGACCAGAATCCTACAAGAAATCACAGTACGAGAACGAATCTGTTTAAAGATCGTTTCTTGCGTTTATCACGCGGTACTTCGTTTTTAATGCCATCTCATCTTTTTATTCCTTATTTAACTCTAATTATATGTATCGTTAATGTCGTTGTTTATCATTGTCGCAGCTGTGTGCAATGTTTATAATTAACGCATAATTTATTTCACGAAATTCATTTCGGATTGGTCGCTTTAAAACAAATATATTTACGACACGTAGGTAATATTTCAATTGTCCTATCGTCTCAATCGATACTTTGGTCGATTGTGACATAGTTATAAAAATATCGAGATAAATAACAACGCCTTTACGGAATATCGCAAGGTTTCGTTTCATTGTGCAAATAAATTCAAATATTTGTACATTTCTGATTAAACGATATCCCTGTGAAAAGTTATTGTATAAATATGTCTGTCTAACACGAGTGGCATGCATCGGATACAGAAATTAATTATTTACGGAAGAAACACGTTTTACGTCGGTGCATGCTGCTTATCGGCCGACTAAACCTACTAATTTCGATTAATAATTTTGAAAACAACATTAGGAAAAGTTAGTCGACGCTAAAGTTTCTCACAAGTTGCTAGAAAGCGCGATACTTTTAATTTCTCTCGATATACGTTACGACAGCTAGCAAATAGAGACAACGGAAATAAAAATGAAAAGCTAGAAACCAGTAGGATGTAAACCAAAAAGTGAATCCGCGTAGAACAAATCTGATCATGCACTGTGGATTGCGTAAAACCGAGATTGTACCGGTTAGTTAAAAATACTGTCGCACTTTCCTTCTGCCGTGTTAAAATGGATAGCGGATTTTTTTTCAACGAGAACAAACAAACGAGAAAATTACGTATCTTCCGCTTTGCTAATAGCGCTATTCGTTAGGAAATACATCGATTTTCCAGCAACTCTCGATAATTTTCCTGCGGAAGATATTTCTTCGAGTAATTCGCAGTTTTCTCAGACGTCGTTTGTTCCACAAATCTACGTTTCAAGTAGCTGGGAAAATTCGGACGCTCTACTCGACTCCGTCCAAAGTTCGAGTTACTCGAATAGGTCGAATAATACTCGCACGCCTCTACTAGCAACGACTACCCTATCGTTTTACGTTAATAACCACTGTCGCAACGCTTACCTATCGAATTTGCGATTAAATAAACTGCAGTCGAGTATACGAGCCAGTAAACGAATCGCATCGCAGTTTTACGTTCGTCGCTGTTACAAAAACCGTAGCCCTTCCATTCTTACGAACCTCCCTTATCCGTGGCATCTAGACGCACGCACGAGAGACCAGGAAAGCACATGGAGATGGAAATATCCGGGCAGGATCGCGTGGTCCCTGAATAATTAGTCGATTGTCCCGTCCGTGGCCGGAACCGAACCATCAATATTTTTATTGCTGGCCGACCCCCGTGAAGCGAAAAAGAGGGGCAGGAGGTCGAGCGCGCAACCCCTGCGGTTCCCTTCTCTCTTTCCCTCTGCGTGTTTCTGTTCTTTTCTTTTTTTTTTTTTTTTTTTGCGCGTGTCACGGCTCCTAAGGGTGGGCGATGCCGGCTAAGTGATATCCTTCGTACGTGATGGAGGGGGCGACATCACGCAACGCGGTTCCAGGATCCTGTTTGCGAAGAATAGATCCTGCCAGGGAGAAAAACTGCCACGCTACCGAGACTCCGGATAGATTAATGGATCCTGAGGACACTCGTCCTCGTCCGCGTCCGACGAGTCGTCTCGAGCACGGAACAAGCCAACCGACTGGAGGCGTCTCGAAACGCACTTGAAGACGGCGATGTTCGGGGCTTTTGGAACCTTCCGGATCGCGAGATTCTCGCGGCTCGAATTGATCTCCGGTGTGGAAAAACGTACACGAAACGAAACGTCAAAGAACGAACGAATCCGCGAGAACGCTTATTACAGATTACGGAGCGTTGGAGCGGTTGCAAGCTGGCGAACGGACAGAGTCGCGGCACGTGACGTCACGGTAGCGTCAATTAGGCGTCACGTGGCCGAACGACGCCACGCGTTATTTGTCAGCGTCCCCGGGAGAAGCGTGCAGTCAGTTCCTGCGAACACGCAACGAGAAATTCTCCACCTCTTCCTCTGGGAATAGCGCTGTATGGCTGAGACACAAGAAAGAGACAAAGACGCGGATGCTTCGAGTTAACGTCGATCCACGAATTCCTTCTAGCTAACGCTAAACGATTCTTTCCATTTTCTTTCCGCGAATCGCTGTTTTACTTTCCACTCCACGTTGTTACTTTGTCGTTCGTCCTCGTTTAAGGCCATCGAACGCTACTCTCCTTCCCATCGACGGTCTTCTTCTTCCAAATAATCTAAAAGTTTCATCGGACTCCTGGAGAAAGAAGAAAACGCGCAAGGACTCGAGTACAGAGATACGGAAACTCTCGAACGACCGATTAATCCTCGATGCAGCGTTCACGGCCGTTAGGACGATCTACAAATTCTGAGCAGCGACTACAACCTCTGACACAATGCCGGCTGATTGGAAGTCACGTGTCGGTGGCAATGAATTCGAATATCGAGGTCACGTGTCGAGCCGCGTTTCCGTGAACGACGCAGCCAAAAGTCACCCCTAAATGCGAACCCTAAAATGCACCCACCCTCTAGCCAACGTCACTCCGCGTGGCTTCCAGGAGGAGGAGCCCGTTTCCGTGATCAAACATCGAGATAGTTGCGCGCTTGATTTCATCCTTCTCTTCATATGGGTATTTTGCAGAGAGACATTGACTCCTGCGACCGTAACTCCGACAGGTAGTACGAAGGATAATTTTCATTTGTAATTCGACAGCGGCGTCTTACGAAATTCGGACATTTTTATTTAAAAGCCTTATTAGAGTTGGCGAGTGTGATAAAAAGTAGCAAGGTATTTCCAGATCGATGGATCGCGCGAGACTAATTGGATGGCTGACACGTTCGTTGGATTTTTAACGTTGCTCGGTCGCTCTGTTCAAGGGACGTTACTTCGATATCTCGAAGGCTATTTTGCGCGGACAAAGGTCGAAATAAAGGGAAAAGTGTAACGTACGTATTGTGCGAGAATGAAATTTGACTGGATCGTTGGTCGTCGAAATATCGTAGCGAATTATTCAGGCTTGATGTTTTTAAGTGGCAGAGAGGTGACAGAAACGTATAAACAGGGGCAAAAAAGGAAGAAAGATAGAGGGTGGTAATGAATTAATTGACTTGTGGCGACGCGTGGCCGGATGCGCGGTAGATCGTCCCCGACTTCCGGTCGCGGTGATTCTTTCCTTTCCCGACGTGGTTCCGATCGAAAGCCACAAGAACGCTCGAAAGCAGGACAAAGCTTCAACGTCGCTCATTGTCCTGGAAAATATTTATCGCGTCCGACGTCGAAGGGTACGAACGACGTGGAAGCTGGATTTCTTGAAATCCTTTTGCTTCCGTTGCTCCTCCCCGCTATAAATCCTTTATCGTACCGGCAGCGTATTACCGCTTACGATTCATACGTCCGCGTGCTGAGACACGCTCTAAATGGAGTCATTAGTACGAGTATCGTGGTGCGTCAACCGGTGAATCAGCCGGAAAACGATGCCGCTCGTTAGATACAAGGATAGAAAGTTCGAACGGACGAGAAAAATTAACCGACCTAAAAATATGTCTAAACGATTAGCAATTAATACGACGCGATTCTAAACGACTCGTATGGATAATCGTCCCTGGCGCTTTACACGATTGCGTGAAATAACACAAAAGCGTGTAAAGAACGGTGCGTACGATCGAAAGTCAAAACTAAAGGAGGCCGAGCGAAATAACGTGGAACAATGGAAAGATTTTAGAATCGATAAGCGACGCGAACTCATCCATCACGAGCTACCGCCTCGCACCTTCCGATCTACGATATTCCAGAGGAAACAAAAAGAGAAACACATTTCGGAATAACAACTGTCGCTTCCGTCAAACGACAATCCCGCCAATTCAGCGTAAAATGGTGCAGCGTCGCGGCTCTGTATTCCTTTCACGGGACTCGCGCCTGGTGGATTTATTAGGCGTAGCCTGAACTCGGTCGGTTTATCAACGGCGCGATCTCTTATCAGATGTACTCGCACGTGAGTGCCTCGGTGGCGCACGAAGAGGCGAGCGGTGAGGTGAGGTGAGGTGAGGAGAGGAGAGGAGAGAAGAGGAGAGGGTGGCACACGCTCGATGGATGCCATATGGCCGAGAAGGGCAGCTGTTGATCGGATCGTAGGCTCATCATCGTCACTGGCCCTAGCCAGCTCATGCTCGCCGTTTCTACTTGATTTGCAGATGGCACAATTTGTATGTACGTTCTCGCGTGGGAGGATGACGCAACGATTCCCGCTTTCTGATAGAAATTCCATCGTGACGAACGAAACGTGGTGATTACACGCGATGAAAGGGAAACGTTTCGATACGCCAATTGTCAGACGGAGTGAGATTCCGCTTCTTTCGGTTTTGTCGATAAACGCGCGTCTTCGTGAAGTAATTTGGCGAAGGTAACGAAGATAAGAAAAAGAAAAAAAAAAGAAGGAAAAGAAAAAAGGAAAAGGAAAAAACGAAGGAACGAGAATGAAAACCGCGAACCAGTTTACCCGTTTGATTTCTCAGGTACGTATCGACGGGGTAAGATAAAAGCGTTTGGAAAGCATACGAAAATATTAACAGTTGCGCGGAGTCGATAAAAGAGATAACAGGAACGATCGCGTGCATGAAAAATACGAGAACAAGCATGATAAAACGTAACGGATGCCCTGTTTGCGCAGATAATCCCTTTTTGATCCCTTTTATGTTAGCAAACAAATCCATTCTCAATGCGCTGGCAAAGCTTTGCAAACAGATGATTTGAAATCCGCGATCGCGTTCTAGAGCCTCCGTTCGACCGTAATCGCCACGTATTGTAAATTGATTTTCCGTTAGCTTCGTTCGCCGTAACGAATTTTCAGATGGTATGCGATAGGTACTGTTTAATTATCTCCGTTATCCTACGTCCTAATTCCGTGGCAAGAGTTCGAGGACGCGGTCGTTTCTAGGACAAACGATTGCTAATCACGGATCCCATTTAAAATATACAAATCGCATAATATTCGCGGTGCCATTAGCTAATTACCTCGGGCATCGTATCGTTAAATATAGCGGAGAGATAGAAAAGAATTTATGTTCCAACGATTATAAATTACCGTGACTGCAAGCATGCGGTATAATTAAAAGAAAATCACCTTGAGTCGTGTACGTAAATGGACATGTCGCGGCAACACGAACGAGCATGCTGTGTAACGCGTAAACGCGGCAAAGCACGTAACGATTATACGAATTTGCGTGTTAGGTGCTCGTCCGCGTTCCATCCTGGCACACCTAACTATCCTGACATCCCTTAACCGTTTGTTCAACCCCTGGCCATCCCGTGGTCAGTCAGCCAGTCAGTTAGTCGGATCCTTGCACGCGATGCACGCATTTGATTCCCCGTTTGAACGACTCGATCCGCCTATTTATTGCTCGTCCGCGTTTCAAGCTTCCTACGTTGATCCGTTTTCTTCTATTCGATCGTCCAATTACGCGGCTCGTCGTCGATCGAAAGGTCGACGTCGAAAAACATCGAACGAGCTTTTTCCGATTCTTCGAGATACCCGAAACGAGAACGAAAGACGAGAGGAAGGCGGAACACGAGGATTTCTCCGAGGTTTTTGTCTACTGGCGACGATTACGGCCTTTGAGCGTGAAAGGGAAGCCAGTTTTACTGGTTCACTTTGCAGATGCGGCTGCAGATGCAGCTGGTAGGATGGCTGCATCTATATAGATAAAGCAGTTATGTCTATATGTCGTGTTTCGAGACGCGGGACCGTGGCTTTCTCTATCCGACCGACAAAAGAGCAGCCACGGATAAATATGTAACTATAAAAAAGGATAAATACTCACGGTCAAGAGTCAATATTGTGAGAGAGTCCCTGTCAGACATCGTTGTGTCTGAGGTGGATCCCGTATTTAGGAAGCACCGCGCGCATTTTTATCCGCCTTCCAGGAAAGCATTTTTCGACCTCATCGAATCCCTCGGCGAGAAAAATATCTTCCTTCTCTTTCTCTTATTTCCATTTAAACGTAATCGTAGAAATTTTTACCCGACCATCGTGTCGCGTGTGTCCGTTCTATCTTCTACGGTTGTCTATTCGATGAACTTCGTTGATCTTAAACTTATCGTTATCGATTAATTATCGTGCCAACGAAAAGCAAAATAAGGACGAAATTATTCGTTAACGCGGAGATATCGACGATCGTCGGTGATGTACGCGCGTTACGGCTGAACGTTTCACGAATACGTTGGAACGTTACGTAATTGTAAAATATCCATAACGAGCGTGGCAAGAAGATAACGAAATAAGCTCGATCGATGCAAAAGTTTTGCCGCTAAAAGCTTTCGGATCGCTGGTAAATTTGTCACTGACCGATTATAGCGGACAAAAAGAGAAAGAGCAAAATAATCGTCGGTTCGCATTAGGGATCCATTACGTGGTGGGTCACGCGTCCAAACACGTATTAACCCCCATGGAGTTTTACGTCACGGCGAAAGCCCTTCTCTCCGCGCGCTAGATTAAGCTTGTCAACCCAGAAACCTGCTGCGCTTCGCGCTCTTCTCCCCTTGCTTTCTCGATTCGTTACTTCCGACGTCAGATCCTCGGTCGAGATTCGTTTGTCCAACAACCTACGCGTTTCGCGTAAAAAGCGCACGCTAATCGTACGCGGGTACGCGCGTCTCGAATACAACGGAAAAACGAGCAGTCGCAATTATTCTCTGACGGTACGGTTTAACTTGGACTTTTTTATCGCGTTTGTTAGCATAATCACTACCTTTGGTCCTTCGCCAGCTTTCCACCTGTTCATTAGGAGACGCATTATCTTTTTCAACCAGTTCATCCCGTGACTTTTTACGCGAAATGACTCGATGCGGTACTTTCGTTCGACATTTGCGACTTTAATTTCCCGCTGTTAACACAATCTATTATTTATCCTTTGGCTGACGTTACATCTTCCTTAATATTATCCCGACACGTGTCAATTTATCTGCTTAATTAATCACCTTGCAATGCCGTTTCTTCGTAACAATGTCGCAACGTCCGCTCGTTAAAGTTCAACGTATCAATCGTTGAATCAAAATTGAAATCATCAAGAACGACCTTCTTTTTTTCTATTTAGATATTTAGATATTTAGAATTCGTGGCTCGAATCTTCGGCAAATCCTAATTCCACAGCGACATCTTTCGCCGATGAATAATTTACGTCGGCTACGGACAGTTGGGAGAAGCGACGCGTGATTCTATCAAATGTAACGCGATCGTTCTTTTAATTACGATATGGAAACTCTGAAAAGTTATTGGTCCCTGCTAGACGTATCCATTACACTGGCAGGGTGGCGAGCCAAAATATTAACCCCTTCCTGGTTCTACAGCAGCCCTTGCTTGGTAGAATGGGAAGCCTGTGTCGCCTCGAGCCAAGTACGAACATCGAACACCGTATCTCTACCCAGATGGAAAATTCGATGCGTTTCGTGTCTGTAGAAAAATCTTTCAACGTATATCATTACCGACCTGAAGTATTATTCGCCTTCGCGTATTATTTCGGTATTATATTTGTAAATGTATTTCAGAATTTCTTGTATTTCAATCTGCGCTCTTCTCAGGCTTTCATAGACGACTTATCATAGAGTTTGACGTTCCATCTCGGCCGCGTTGTTCCCACAGTGACGCGAAGGCATCGAGATCGAGATATAGATGCTCGTAAGTAAATTTAAGAGGCGCGATCGCATACACGATCGAAAATAGAAAAGGCCGTTAGTCTCGTAGAACGATCCGTGCGGCGAGGAGCGACGTTCGAGCTATTATTTCCGCAGAATGCAGGTGTTGCCTTCGCTAGACAGGACTAGAAGTCCTCGAGTGGAGTGGCATCCTACCCTAGATCAAAGATCCGAGCCGCTGTTCCATTCATCTGCCTAACTAGCAGCCTGGTCGAGTGTGCCGTTATATACCGAGTGACACTCTACACCTCCCGCAGTCACCTTCCATATCCCTCGTTCAGTTTGCTCATCGACGTTCACGATTCATGGCCGAAGACGCTGTTTCGACGATTCGTATATATAACGAATATTTAGCCTTTTATTTAGCCGAACGTCGCACGGTTCGCGTTTAGTCGCGACAAATCGATAGCAACAAGAAAGCGAGACGCGGATTATTAAGAGAAGTTGCGATTGCAAGCGCGTTTCATCAATTTTAAACACACTCTTGTATTATATTTTGCTATGCAACGATGCAAACACTTTTTTACCTCTACATCGTTTCAAATAATTTGATTAAGAGAAGTAGGTGTACTTTTTACGATTTTATCGTAATGGTTATATCGCAGAGTTCTTCGAAAACCTACGTTAATCCGAATTGCTGGCAACCACCCGAGTAAATAATACAAAATAATACGCGAAATAAATAAATCTCAAGATTCGATTGCCGAGTGAATTAATTCTTTAACAGGTCCGCGCTTTAGCGAACGGTCGAAGCCTCTACCGAAGAAAGTAAGGAAATTCGAAGTTGAAAGAAAAACGCACGACCGTCCGAGTAAACGCGTGATCTTTTGAAAGATGGTAACGTGTTGCCAAAGGACAGACTGGCGAATTTTCCCAACGATGTGTTCGCAACCTGAAAACTCTTACGAACGATAGAATCAACGTCAACGTGAAAATTCGTATCTATCGATCTGCGGCGCGAAACTTGCTGCCGCTGCTGAATTCAAAATTCGAAATTATGTCAATCACGGCGAGATGCCGTGGCAAACGAAAAAATTAGCGCAGCACAATGCACGGGACGACTGCGGACCGTCGAGTCGCAGAATCATAACGCTTTCATCGGAATTCCCTTTCTGCGATCGCCATTCCAGCCATGAATTATTATCCTCGGGCGTGAGTCGCGGGTTTAAGCGGCTCTGGAAACGGCCGATCGATAAACTCGGTCCGCGCAAGTCTGTCGCTTTTACGGTAAATACCAGTCCACCCCCGCGTGGAATATCGAAGTACGCACGCGTATACACGCGTGCACCTCGATACACACCTGCAGCATCGAGTTCCCGGTGACTTCGGGGCAGGCCCATCCCCCGTGGCCACAGGATTCGATCCAGCCCAAGTCCTTCGACCGATCGTCTATCCCTGCGACCGCCTTCCACTCTTAACCCTTCATTTTATACGCGTACCAAAAGGGAGAGTCTTTCGCCTTGGAGTGGACGCGCGGATTTGCTTGCGCGTCCTTTAAAATCGCTTCTTTAAAATCGTTCGACCACGACGTGCATCGATGCGGAGCAGAAAGCTAACGCGATCTCTTCGTGGCAGATTAAACGCGAAAATACCTAAACGGCCGTTTCTTCGGATCGTTGCATTCTTTACGATTCTTCGTCGTCGTTCTACGTATTTAGGTTTTCTATTGGCAAAGAGGTTTCTCGTCGAATCATCGATGGGAAATTAGGATACTGAAAGGAATTTTTGTTACAGCCGATGGGTAGTAGGAAAAGATCATATTTGAATGCGATAGGTGTCGTTCGATAGGCGAGCAAATTTCTACTCGTTCTGACTCGATATAGGCAGGATGAAAGTTTCAAATATTATGGTTACATAGGCGCGTGGAAAACGCGGTCTCGTTAGTAAAAGTTTAAATTTGATAGTCGATGTTCTATTTCTGTGCATTTACAGAATTACTTAGATTCGAGGTAAAGGTACTTACTTAAGAAGCATTTTGTTTATTTAAAGCGTAATTTCGAAAGCTTTTTAACTCTAAAAACTTGGAATTTCTTACAGGTAATGCAACGGCGAGAGAATTTATTCCGTTTCCGTGCAGGGAAATCATCGGAAAGCTTTGCTAGTTTAATTCCTAGGAATAAAAAGGAAACGGTTAAAATTGAATGCCGCTTAAAACTGTTATCTCATTATCATATGTTAAAATAACGTAATATTATTACATAAATCATGAAACTTGGCGGTTCTATTTAAATTGCAAAATCCTTCTGTATTATTATATCGCATTATGTTTGAAATGCATTAAACGAAAGATTCAAGGCAAATTGAATCCGCTTGTCGAAACTTTTTAATTTTAATATTCCGCCAAGAAAAACACCACCAACTGCCGCCTACTATTTGTATAAAAGGATTAATATCGTTGATAAAAAGAGCTCGTATAATCAAGCAGAGATCGCGTTAACCAGCCAAGTGTTTCGAAAACAACGTTTCAAAAACTGCGAACGCTATAATTCTATCTAGTTAACGAAACAAATAATTTCGTAGCGTCGTCACCTCTATAAACCCGTGTCGTATCCTTCGAAATATTCCTGCCTGTATCAAGAAACTCTGCCAAACTGCAAGAGCTTTCGTGGAGAAGCATCGCCACGTGCGTATCCAGCAATAGCGTCGTAATTTCCACTCTAACGTAACTTTGAGCCTGTCCTTTGCCCTCAAAGTACTCGCGTGGACGCTTCCGGAGCTGTCAAATTCGTCTCACGGCGGCTCATCGAGAAGCTCCGTTTTCCGCGGAAGTATCGAAAAGCTCGCTTACCGCTCGATCACCGAAACGCAAAGAAACACGACAGAAAGAAAGAGAGACAGAGAGAACTCCGCGATAGTCGTACGTCTCGCGGATTGGTCGGAGATTCGGCGCGTTCTCTTCCATCATTTGCGTCCGATACAAACGAACGACGTCGTTGCGATCTCGCGTGGCTGACGTTGCGCGACTCGCCACCTCCGTGCGTTTTTCAATAACGCGAGCGTTTCTTCGACTCTACGAAAACGTTGGTTAACAGTTGGCAAGGAGAAGAGGCGAAAATAAAGGCGAACCGGTGCGAGAGAGGAGGAGTGATCGATCGAGAAGGTGGAGCGAATAGGTGAGGCCGGAGGAAGAATCTATATAAAATACCAGAGGACACGGGTATAACAAGATGTTAAGCAGTCGGTCGCGGCGTTTTCGGGAGGTTCGGCTGCGAGGCGGGCGGGCTGTAAAAAAATTGGGACACACGGTCGTCGTCGACGCGAAGACGAAAGAAGAGAAGAGGAAGGTGGGTGCGGGTCCGTAGGAAGGGAGCCAGGAGGCACGGACCAGTTGATGGGGAGAAGCTTTTAGCCCGGCTAGATGGTGCCGAGATAACGGCGCGGCCAAGTGCAGAGTGCGCCGTTGCTCTGCCACTCGTTCCATAGTTGTGTGCACTTCCACACGTACAGGCGCACGCGCGCGCCTTCCTCCGCTATATTGCTCCGTTTTCAGCGCGGTTCGACACCGCGTCTGTTATAATTTTGACAATAACGCGCCCAAGCCCGCGTTACGCCTCGAACGCGACCGATTTCACTTTTGGCGGTAAATCGTCGCTGCAAAGATTCACGACCATCGATCCGCTTGATTAGAAGCCGCGCGCAGTATAGCGCCGGCTAGCGACAAACATAAATTTTAGGAAGAACAGACCGAGAAATATCGGCTGATACCGTAATATCTTCTTTACGCGATTCTTACGCTTGTATACAATTATCTATACGTATTTCAAAGGGTATTTAACCACTTGCGCTACCAATTGCGCGTCTGCGAGCGCAATCTTCTAAGCAACGCCTCAGCGCGTTGGTAGGGTCTTACATAAAGAATTCTACACGGATATGAATAAATACTCACGGCAACGATAGCATTTTGTTTATTAATAGTCTATTCTGAAATATTTCCTAGATTTCGATGACTCTATGCGACGCCGTGCACTCTGCAACTGTAGCTCAAAAAACGAACGATCCGACTGTTAGCCGACGTGCAGCGCGCGTCATTTTTATTTCGGCGACAAATGCCTATCGACGTGGTATGCACGTCGCTGGCGATTTTGGAACGAAAACATCTGGACGTGCGTGGCACGTCTTTCTAGAGCAAGTGGTTAACTCGCGTACCTCTTCCAGGGCATTTCACGCGAAACATTTTTACCTGAGCCGCCGTTACGACTATTCAAGCACCCGTTTAAGCTTCTTACGTACCTTACCGTTCCAAGCCATTCGTTCACGACTGTCCCTGCTCTAATTACCAAGTACGTTGATGAAACAGATAGATCAGATATTGTACAACGAGTTCGAGCATTCCGGTTATCCTTTGTCTTGTATCTTTAAAATCATACGCTTTGACGATGTAGACAATCCTCGAAAGACATTCCCATGGAGACTATATAGAGCTTTTAACCGAGGTTAAAGCAGAGTATTCGTGTAGAATTTATTATTTTAATGGACGCTAATCGAATGTCGGAATAACACCGAACGAATTTTAGAAACTACCGTAGGGCACGAAAGCAATATTTTTATTAAAATCTTGATAACAGGATCTCTTTTTGAAAAAAAAAAAAATGGGGAAGAAGGACAGAACTATGTGTATTTAATTAAATTAAAAAGTTGTATTTATGGATCTAATATTACCAGGATATTCTAAGCTAGGATATTCGCGAAATCGTTTCGGTCGGGTTATTTAATTCCAATTCTGAGGAAAATCGTGTCGATTGCACTAGGAAACGATTAATGGAAACTAAGTTCGATTTATATAACTGTCGTTAAGAAACATTTCAGTAATTCGATTAACCAGCACTAGACGAAGAATAAAGATAAATCAAGCGATTATAGTCGTTATCTGATATTTAAATCCAATAATTCTGATTATCAGCGTTTCCGACATTATTCTTAACTATCAAACTAAGACGCGGGCGAAAGCTTCATTAATGGACAAATCTAATCGATCCCATTAGCGGATATTAGCGATTGAATCTAACTGTAAATAATCGAAAACTGCGTATAAACTGACGGAAAATTCCGAACAGGGATGAATTCAGATTCTCCGATTACCACATTTTCAAACATCGAACGCTTCGATGAAACTACCACGATCGTATCAGCTACGTTAATACGTTTCTGTAAATAAACGATACTTTGTGCATTTCCGCGCCTTCCTAAAAGTTAAAATTTCAAGCGTATGACAATATCGGAGACAATGGCGATTCGTACGAACGTGTTAAACATCGAACAGTTATTTAGCATCGGATATACTTTTATACGATTAGACGTCGGTCTATCATCGGAATAATTGGATCGACCGATATCGAAGTTAGATTCGTCGTCGTTTAGAAAATGACCGCGCACGTCACAAAGAACATCGAGACTAATTATTTCGTTGAATCGATCCGACTTGAAAAACAGCCATTTCGATATAACGAGTTGCATATACAGAGTCGCATTGGCGATGGCACCACAGTACACAATGGTCAAATAAAAAGAAGAAAAACGTTATTTGATACGATGTTTCCTTTTGTACGAAATTATTTTTACTCGAAAATTTACATAGTCTCGGAAATATACCTGCAAGCTACGTTTGTATCTTCAACCACTGTAAACCTTTGATTCTAAGACAAAGGCAACAACGCCCGTCGTACACCATTGTTATACCATTGTATCAAATTGTAGTAAAGAAAACTGTTTAATTACGATCTTAAGCCCACCCAGCTAATCCCTATAGTCGTCTTCCTTGCGGATCTCAAAAATCCTTTCGGTAATTCCGCCGTAGGTTACTCCAACTATTCAGTAATAAGTTAAGGACGTTCCTTCGGTTTAACAAAATTGTTATGTTACATTGGTACGACCATCGAAATTATCAAAATCTATCGTATTAGCCACATTTTATAGCCACAGGTATATTTTCGAAATTTACAACGGTAGAAGATACGATTGACCGAAACTTGGGAAAAATTATCCGATTGACTGTGAGCTTGCAATTGTCCAAAGCGATGAGGATTATGGTCAAACAATTGGGAGCGGAAGAAGACCCCAAGGGCAATAAGCTGCAATGCCTGCTACCACCACGGTAAATGTTTAAGTGCGCGTCGTTGCGCCTTTATGACGCATATCCTGTCCCCGTGTCCGAGGCTCAGGTAGCCGGAGACCTTTTCCACACTGTGTGGCCAGGAAGTACCTTAAGCGCGCCGAACGTCAATCGTAAACGAGGATACAAATTCTTGACCGTGTCGCTTTTTGCCGTGATCACGTGGGAACTGAAAAGCTCCTTTGGGTTGATAATGAGACCTCGTTGGCTCGATGATTCGACCAGGACGACGAGAGACAGGTACGATCGCAGGATTACAGTTTTCACGATAGTCGTGGAAATGGTAGCTGTTAGGAATTGTATTGGATCTCGCGCACTCGCTCACCCGCCAGTACACGCAGCGAACGTTCGGAACTTCGAAAGAAGCATTCGCGCGATGACGATACGCTGGATCCTGACGCTCGTTTATAAGACAAATTTGCTCGTTTATAGAAAAATTTGATCTATAAGTCGGATGTACAGTCACGTAGGGAGGTTTACGAAGGAAAGCAGGTTTTATCGGAATAATAGGAAAATACTAGAAATATTATAAATCGTTGCAGCGTTGTTTGTTCAGCGGTAATAACGACCCTTCGTATCATCGGCTGAAACGAAACTGCAACGTTAAGAAATTTGCGTTTGAAAATTGGCAACTATCGAGATCACCTGAAAATGGCATTAATATCGCGAATGTTTCGTTATTGTAAACAAATATTTGCGATTCTCTCGTATGATAGAAGGCCTCGAACGATCAAACGACCGATCAAATAAACCAAATGAACACCGACAACTGTGAACGACGGAGAAGATAAATATCATGTTTCGATAATTATTAAATTTGCCCAACGATTAATGCTATTTGTCGCGACATTATTAACACCGCAAACCTCGGTGTTTGAACGAACCATGGGAAGGCCGTTGCCCGTTGATCGTAATCGTTCTATCGTTCGTTCCTTTTCCAAGATCAGTATAGCGATTACTCGAGTACGGTACGTTTCCAAATCAAAACATTGCGGACACGGTTCGAGCCATTTTCGAATTTACAGCGCTAGCTGACCCACCTTACCTTCACAATGGCTACCCTCGTTAGTAGTTTATCGGTAATTTTTCCACGGTACACAACCTTTTTGCACTTTCATCAGATACGAAAGATTTCCAGATTTGACATTCGATAATTTTCAAAAGCACACAGAGGCTAACGTAACGATAACGAAGCGAATCAATAGATTCGGATTATCGGTGAAACGTGAAATTTCAAGCTTCGTCGAATCACGAAACTTCACCGATCAAGAGGAAAGTGAATTTTAACACGCACAGAGTCTTTTCGTACCGTTAATTTCGGATACGGTTTCTATCGTACACGAGTCGAGCCAAAGTATTTCTATATTTACATCGTGCCATCGACGAATAGGACGAATGCACGCGTCAATCTTTAACGCGAGAGTAAACTGACGTTTAATTTTATGCGACGAAGAATCCATGAATTATTAATTGCGAGCAAAGAGAGTTGATTCGTCAAATTCAACGTTCCTCTTCGCGATCCATTTCCCTCTGGTTTGATACGCGCCCAGTTATGTCACGTAATTAATTGCATTGTAAAAATTATTATTCCATCGTAATTCAATTGCGATTTTATCAGCGAATTAAGCACACGTATTATAAATCCCATTTTCCATTGTTTTCACCTCCGATTAATTAAAAATTTAATAAACGTTACGTAAGAAGAAAATGGTATTGATCAACGCGATACGGGACGGAATATTAAAATTAAACGTGATTTATACGACTTTATCATAGGACGGAAAAGTATTTCCCTTTCGGAGATATTCCCTTCGATTAATAATCGTTACGATATTAAAGTGTTTCTGCCCCGTGGCCATTTCCCATATATCAACCAACAGAGACGAATGTTTCTTTCAACGCGACGAAAAGTCCAAACGAAAGAAAACTCTGTCCTAAACTTCGAGTCGGTCTTTCGCCGTAACGTCACGCGCTGTCGATTTCGCGTGGATGTAACGCGACTAACCGAAAATTACAACCGCGTTACGTCCGAGAAAGTCGACGATATTTGGCTATCGGCACGCGAACGTTCCGGGGTCCGCGTAATCCGCTGAAATCCATCGTTGACCGAATTAACAAGCGGAGCAGCCGAAATGATAGGACAGAATTGTTGGCGGCGGAGAACGGAGCAGCGGCGAGGGTGAGAAGAAAAAAGAGAAAGACGTCTGGGTATGGGGCCTTAGGGGTGGGAGGGCGAGAGGGCGGCGAGGGCAGGCAAGGCACAAAACCTACCACGGCTACGGATTAAGGCTTTCTTCCGCGCTGAGGCGCCCGGAGCAACCGATTGACCTCCATATTCTCGGCTGCCTGAACCAGAAGCAGTTCTGAGCCGCTTAAGTAGGTAGGATTTGCTTTCCTGCAGCGACGAGTGCCTCGCCTCGCTGAGCTCTTTTACGCGAGCACAAGGCGCCACCTCGTGTTTTTTCCTGTTTTCTTGAGCGCGTAACCGCCGACGAGCTTGCTCGTTGCTAAACTTTGATTTATCCGTGCACGTTACCGCGTGCTCGCGGCAAGTTAAAAAAATGGCAAATAAGAGACGCGTCGACCGCAGGCGACATTTCGTTGGAAAAAGACGCGATCGCGCGTGGCACGATCTCTCGATCGATCGATGGTTCGCCCGACGAGTAACGGCGAGGAAGGAAACGCTTGGAAATTAAAAGTCGCTTTATACGTGGCAAAGTTTCAATAAAGTCTGATTTGCGATTCTTCGAATCTGCAGGTTTTCATTGATTTATGTTTCGAGAACGGTCGATTACGCCCATACGCTGTTACGCGTTTTCGAGATAATTTATTCATCGATCTTCGTGTTTATGACTTTCGTAGGTTTATACTCGAACGATTTATGCAAAGTTTATCTCTTGGCGGAATTGTAAAATACACGTAAAACACGAAGGAATATATATTTATATTTTGTATCGCGATGATTTCGATATTTTTATATCGCCAGTATGGAACTCGGCGTGTCCATAAATTGAAAAAGGAAAAAACCGACGAAAGATTCGAACAAATGCATCGAATTGCCCGCGTAATCGAATGAAGCATGAGCCCCAGAAGTTTAATTATTCGAACCGGTTGCCAATAAATTTCGTTAAATCGCGTCGTAATTTTACAGTCATGCGAGAAAATCATGAAACTCGACGTTTATATATTATACATTCTCGTTCTTTATCTACAGCTCGGCCGTTCTAAAATGATCGAAAGCATGGAATCGCATTTTTTACACAAAACCTAAAGACAAAAATATGTTAATTCGAACGTTTCCAAGGACTCTCGGAGTTCGTATATTGATCATCTCGATACGTTTCTACGTCGAAGTAAAAATCCTCCCAACTTCTCTCGGATTCTGTACTTGTGTATTACGAACCGCGAACGGCCAATAAACACCGGTCAATTGTACAAAAATTGGCATCCAAGTTTTGCAATTATGCAGATGTACAAAACAATTTTGTAGAACCGTGAAACGTAGGAGAGGACAAGGCGAGTGAAAGAGAGAGCGACCAAGAATCGAAGCGTTCGACGACGTATCAAGGCCCGCGACGAGCTGACATTTTTAACCCAAAGAATCGAAACTTTCTTATTCTCGATCCAATGAGACTTTTACCAACCTGCTCGTTACGTTTCTCTTATTAGAACTGCACCAAACGCGATATAATTTCGAGCACAGTTGCTCGCTCGATACAGGATAATTAGCTACGGTATCGGCAAGGAAATATAATTCGAGTTATATCGTGTTCGATGTCGTTTTAATCGGAAGGATCCTGTAAACATTTCGCTTTTGATTTAGTACATTTTCTTCGTACCTTGGTCACTGTCTCATTTTTCTTTCTTTCTCCTTCTCCTTGCTGCGCGATTGGCCAGTGTTTTCCGATCGATCATCTCGATTTTCGTATTTGCATAGAAATTCCGCGTGTATTACGAACGGCCAATATACAAATCGTTCGATCTGCGTAGTGGACTGTCGAAAAATCGACATGGCAAAATGCTAGGCGCGTCCACGCGTATAATATCGCCTAAGTATATATTTCTTCGTAACAGTCGCCGCTTTTGGCGAGACTTTACTTGAATCGACGATGCTTCGCGCACAGACCGGCCGGTTGAAAGTGATTCGAAGTGGACATCGAACATCGTCCAGGTAAGCGTACCTTGACTTGGTAGATTTGCGAAGCAACAGCTTCGAGAACAGCGACATAAATAAAATTACGCTGCGAGAATTTTTTACAAACTCGGACGAGCGTTTGAAATATTCTCAAACTTCCCCTGTGAATTTTCTTCCGAGGCTCCGTATGAAAATTAACTGCGCGCGACGTATCGCGATCTCGTTAGTTCGCGTCTAACTTTCAGAGAGTTCGTCGCGATCTACGTAGACGAGCGTTCTCGTCTAACGCGTCCACGCGATCGACTGGCGTTGCAGCGAAATTTTCATCCGGCGTCCGAGTTTCGTCTCGTTGGAACTTCTTTTCCGGCGTGAAACTTTCGCCGGTGAAGCAACCCCGAGCGAAGAAGCGGCGCACAACAAGCTCGTCGGATTTTTCAACGCGGCGAAAATTACTGGATCGAACGGGGCTGTTGGAATGGCTGCTCCTCGAACGTTTCCAAGTTTATACGTACGAGGGACTGGTGAATTATTACGCAGGGTTCACATGGCTTCGACACTCGAAGCAGTTCGAAAGGGAACGACGAACAGAAGGGAAAGGAGAGAAAGAGAGAGAGAGAGAGGAAAGAGACCGAAGCACAGAGTAAAGGGAGCATCTGCCCGGGATGCATTCGGCGCTGATAGCTTTGTCGGCTTCTCGCTCGTACACGCTCGTACGCGCTGAGCCGCTTAAGAGGCCTCTTCTTCGTCCTCTTCCTTCTTCGCCGGCGTTGCTACACGCTTCACAAAGCAGCATTGTATGTATATGGCTAAGTCGAATGCTACGTATAAGTAGTTATAAATATACGGGGTGTAGGTGAACGAGTGGCCGCGAGTTTCAGAAGGAAGGGTGGGTTTTACTCGCTGAAATAATGCCAGCAGTATGGATAGGTTGTTTACGAGATGGATATTAATTATTGGCGGTGTCTGGAGGTAAATCATGGACAGAGGGGGCAGCGACGCACGAAAGGGGGTTGTTTAGGTTTTTTAAAGGCGGTAGCGAGGGAAGCGGTCGAGGTTCGTTACCTAGCGAAGCTCGTGACGATGGAGAAAGCAACGGTGGAAAATTCGCACCGTATCTTCGATACGTGTTTTAACCTAATTTGAATCTTATTCGAATCGATCGTCGAATTCCTTCTCGAACGAAAGTTTGCTGCCAGAGACACGGTAAATCGTCGTGTCGTAGAAACGTGCTCTGCGTTCACGGTTAATCCGCGATCACTGCGTCTTACTCTTCGCGGTTATCACTCGCGTCTGCGGTACCTTTTTCCTACTCGAAACGATTTTCCAGCAAATTAAAGTTTTTACCGAATCGACGATACTCGAACGAAAGACAGCCCTCCCGAGCATTTTTTTTTTTTTTTTTTTTTTTGTTAATCTGTCACAGAGTATGCACGCTTTGTTTCTCGTAGAGTTTCTGGCAATTTTTTATCCTAAATAATATATTATTGCTCGTATCTACGCGAGCAGAACAGCGAAATATCAGAACGTGTTTTACAGTTTCGCGAAACATACAGGTAATGAGAATCGCGTTCGCGAATGGAAAATACATATTTAGGCTGCGATGAATTCTCGTTCACGACACCGTAACAAAATCAGAGGAAAACTTAAACGAAAGAAGAAGGGAGAAAAGTGGGAGGTTCCCGACAATGGACAGACTAAACGTACCGAGATCCGTTCACGCCTCGACGTACGGATTAGCCTGATGCACGTGATCGGTGAACCGCAGAAGATCGTCCTTTTTTCGAAGGGCAAATCACGCTTGGCCACTTCGAGGCTGCTCTTTTTTGCGTAACCGTCTTTCGAGCAGCGCTTGCGGTGGAATTTTTGTTCGAACGACGCGAACATCCTCGTTTAATATCTGCACGGTCGGATACGTATCTCCTAACACACAGCTTTCTTTTCTCGTTAGTATTGGAGGCATGCGAGAATATTTTACTAGAAATATCAAAAAATGAGGTAAGATGTATAATTTCTGCGTCACGCGTATATGGAAAAAGGAAGAAGGAGAAAAAAGGTTGAAGAAGATTCGAACGTTTTCGAACGCAACGACGTGGCGTCTCGTTCTGCTCGATGCATGGAAAATTATAATAATATAGACAAATTACAAATATAACGTTGCTTGGTTTTGACAGTTATCGATAGTAATATTTATCAGTTTTAAAATCAGGCGATAAATCAATTTTCCACGGTAAGATAAAACATCAGCAGGCAGCGATAAGAAAACGCGAACCGTGCGAATAGCAAATGGATACGAATTCGATAATTAAATTAATTATCGATCGGCGGGAGTGCGCATCTTACCACAGAACGCGAATTTAAAGATTATACGATCGTCATCATATTAATTGCCGCATTACATTTTGAACAATTATCAAAGCGCGTGTAATTCATCGAAACCGATGCAATTATAATTTTTACTGTAATTTTTGCTTAATATCACGCTACGTGTACAAGCTGAGTCTTCTGACACGACGACTTAAGATCAACCGTAAGTTATTCGAAAGTTATAGAAAGAAATATTTCAAACAAAAGTTGCATGGTGTCTAGGGAGACATTTTCACTTCCTTGCTTCTTTAGCGAGATATTAGGGTCACCTTTGGTCTTTTAAATGGAACGTCCATGTTAGAATTTAATCTTAAAGTTAAGATTAATAACCTGTGGTAGACACGATGTTTATGTTGAAATAATATTCAGCGATGTTTATTAAACAAAACTACAGAACCTGATGTATAGAAGCGAGTGATATAGTTAACAACGTACGGAATTGTTGATCGTTGGCCGGTTACTCTCAGACTAGACGTAGACAGTAACCCACGATCCTTTAAATATTTTGAGCCCCATTCTCTATACAGTAACGAGTATGATCTGTGTAACTGTCCTCTGTTTACATGCTGTGTGGCTGTCTGTGTAAGCGTATTTATGCCTGAGCGTGAAATATCGTTGTATTCCAACAGTCCAACATTTTTTCGCAAATTCGAATAAATCGTCAAATTTTGCGTAAAAAAGCGTTACACAAAGTGGGACGTTAAAGTCGTGTCGAGGAAGATGCTACACGTTTTTAAGGTGTCGCGGCATTACGATCTCCGGTAACAGTGAAAAATACGATACGACGAATGCTTATGGCCTTTCTAGTCGATCTGCGATTAGATACGTTTGTGAAGCATGTAGTTGTAATAATTTATCTGTTACATACTACAAATGTTAGTAAGAAAATGTTTGATTTCTGCGTTCGATACAAAAGTGTAAGACACGTCGCGTTTATAGATAAATACGCTATCGATTTATTTTCCTATTTTCCAGCGATCGTCTGGCTCGCGCGATAGAAACCGAAACGTCGTTCAAAGATACAACGTCCACCGTTGTTACTTGTCTATTTCAACTAACGAAAGAAATCGCGATTTCCGCCGGTTTCGAATCTACGTTACGTTTCAGACGCAGCCTGCTCCAGTTTAGGATATTTTCGCGAAAAAGCGCGACGGTCCGCACGCAGCATCCGGTCGGTTTGTTTTCGAATTCTCTTTATTTCGAACGTGTCGATAAATCGATAGACCGATTACTCGTCGCGGAATCGGTTTAAACGGTTAGCGAAAATCTGCAAACTGTAGCTTCGCGTGGAGTATATAGTTCTCGGGAACGTATTTCGATCTAGATATCGTTAGAAAAATTGGTATTTAGTGTGAGAGCGAAGACAAGGCTGAGACAGGAGGTAGAGTAAGAATAGAAAGCTACGATTCGCTCGCATTGCCAAGCATTTCATCGAGACGATGACAGGCAGGTAGGTTGAGAATGGAAGAGAATTTCACTTTGCGCGGCTGTAGAACATTCAACGTTGTTAATGACGCATCCTCTTTAATAACTCGATCTATACGTAAACGATTGCACGCGATTAAGGCAAATCGAGTATCTGAAATATCGTAGCGCAAGCTGCGTGTACGAGTTCTACGACGTTTCAGAATCGAGCAAAGTGATTGTGCGTCTTAGGCATTCGAATAAAGGCAGTATCACCTTGCGATATCTAATAAAAGATAGAAAAATTAGGCGATATTTAAACGTCTGTCACGAACATGCGACAAACGTGTCATTTACAAAACGTGCAACGGATAAGTAAAACGCGAAGCGAGGTTCCGGCCAAAGATGTTTAACGTTTCGATAGAAGAGAAGCACACTCGTCGAATATTTCGTACGACGAAGAAGCTCGAAGCGACGCGCACCGATCACCGAATTCGACAACGTACGATCGAACGAAACACGAGCGACGAGGAAGACGGATGGAAAGCCGGGGCGTTCGAACAGCTCGGGGAAACAAAGGATTCGAAGCGCACGGCGAATCGATAAAGCGGTAAGATATTCGCAATCGCGCGGCAAAGAAAGCAAGAAAAAGAAAGAAACTCGTTTAAAAGCAAAAAGCTACGAAACCTTCGTCGGTACCGAGATCTTTCTGCGGGAAAGAGCGAGCGATGCAAACGTCAAAGGAAAATTCAACGAAAAGAAGAAGAAAAAAAAAAAAGCAGGAAACGACCAAGCAGACGTATAAAAAAGCTGGCGAACGTAAACAGCGGTGGAAACTCGGCGATGATAACGGGTCTCGCGGAAAGAACGAGTCTAGATGATAAAGTGGAAGAAAAAATCGCGAGATGGACGTACGCGGCAGAAGCTGACGAAGTAAACGATGTTGCGCGAACAGCGGCGTAGCATCTTTTGGTGGCCGTTTGAAGGAGTATCGCGTAGAGAAGCGGAGAAGAAGCGAGTCGGGGAAGCGATCGGTCGGTCGCGAAGCTGGAGGACCGGCAGGCACGGTACGGCGCGGCGGAGGTGACGGTGGCGGCGGCGGTGGTGGCGGCGGTGTCAGTGGCGGTGGTGGTCGACGTAGGAGAGCCAAGAGCGAGAGGACGGGAGAAAGAGGCGAGATAAAAGAAGAGGAGAGGGTAGGTACGAATCGATTAGGTCTGTCGGCCATTTTGTTGGCGGCTCGAGCCGGCCAAGTGTCCCACAGCTGCCCCCAGGAGGCGTGGAAGCGACAGAGTCGACTCCACCGGGAGAACGAATAGCTCGACGTCGGCGTGGAATCGAGGCTCGAATTCTCGCGAGCGGATAGGACGTGGATGAGCGGATCGAGTGGTGGGACTGAAATCGGAGTGGGGTCGAAAAGGTCGACCTCGAAGGTGGGGGCATCGGCTGGTTAGGTTGGGTTCTATAGGAACCTAACCGGCAGTCAGTGCCTCCTAGGGCCCCGCGTCGTCAGTCTCGTTGGTGTTGCGTCGTGTAACGTGTCCTCTCTTTCTCTCTTTTTTCTCTCTCTCCTCCTTTTTCTTCCTCGAGCCCTCTCCCTCTCTCCTTTCCATCCCCTTTCCCTCGTGCGTATATACCTTTTATTTTTCTTTTTTTTTTTGCTCATCGTCACGATCAACGCCGTCATTGTCGGCCGCGAGTGATAAGGAAATAATAATCGCACACACGTGCCACTTTCCACGTTTCTCGTCTCTAACGGATGCCGCGCATTCGCCATTCTCTTTAATGGGATAGCACAGCCGACGTTCTGCTCCGGAAGACTTCTCCAAGAGATCGACTAAACGGGTCTTTGGATTCGATCGAGCCGTAGGTAGACGAAGAACGATTCTTACCGTGGCATCGACGGAGCGAAGAGTCTCGGGGTGCCTAGACCGGTGATCTGCGTTGCGATATTGCAACAACGTCGGTTAAAACAGTTCCGCAGAGACAAAATGTTTGCGTGACAGAATGTTTATGTGACAGGAGGACGTTCGAAGGATCGAAGATCGCAATACCCGTCAGACGATACAGTAAACGCGATAGGAATTTGAGAAAAGTAATTTGTGCCGATAACATCTGTGCTTCTCGGTAATAGTAATCGTTTTCGAGAGAATCGCGGCCAAATATCGACCAGGGTAAGATGCAAAGGACGTCGTTCGCCCGGAAGATCGCAAAATGGCGTGGGCTCCGGTAAGCTATCGCTGCGAGTGCGAATCTTCTCGTTGAAACCGTACAAACCCGATTCGATCGTTCGTTCCGGGGACGAGTGTCTGTGAAAACGAAATTCCACGACCAACATAGCTGTGACGGAATTTGCGCGATAACCAACGTGCGAGACACAGCGAGTAACGTGAAATTTCACGAATTCCACGAGCTACGGTTGTTCTGTGGCGGATAGTCGATAGCCGGTGGAAATTCTCGAGAATGAAACTACGAATATTTGTCGCGACTGACACGTGCAATTGCCAATCGGACGACACCGCTGGATGGGTGAAAGCGGGCCAGAAGCGAAGGAGACTGAACTAAATTTTGTCACAACGCAGCCGATTCATCCGAATACCTTGGACTCGAGCGCAGACTGGAAATATTCGTGTGTCGTTGAACCGGCGAATCGAATGTCGTAACTTTGTAAAAAAAAAAGAAGTGGTTTCCGGTTCGTTCGGTGAGTCGACGATTCCCTTGGTGGACTTGATCGGGAAGGGAAAAAGAGTCGGTTCGAACGTCGACGTCGAGACTTTAGTCAAATTCTGTGTAGAAAAGTAAGTACGGCCGACGGTCGTACTTGGCACGAAGGCCTCAAGATTGCTCGAAAATCGTCGAGAGAGGTGCGCAGGGCAGGAAGAGCGATGGAAATCGGGGGTGCAGCGATGCAGAGGATGGCCGCTGCCGGAGGGCCCGGGCCTCTCAGCCTTCAGGGCCCTCCAAGGTCAGTGAAAATCTCACCCGTTAACATACAGGACGAGCCCGGTGACCTCACTTCTCAGAGTACGTATACCATCAAATTATATTTTTTTAATTTGCTCGGATTACGCCATACATTCTTGCCATTTATTTACAATTGGTAGAGAAACGAAACAGCTTTAAAAATCCTATCTGTTCGATGTATTTAAATATCGTTGGTCAATGCGTGATGCGATATCACTGTAAATTTGTTATACAGATACATTTACACACAGGTTGCGCAATTTTTTACCTCAACAAGCTGTTTGAATGATTTTACCTTTTATTTGCTCTTCGCTTCGCTTCGTCTTCTCGTGGTCGACTAATTAGGAAAAAAAAAAAAAAGAAAAGAAAAATAAAAATCTAGGTACATTTGAATAGTTCGTTGAAACGGGGGTTCTGAAGTTATCCTTCGACCTACGTTAATATTTTAACCTTCGTCTTATTTTGAAAATCTGTAACAGCAAAATAACCGAGTCACGCTGCAAAAATAAAGCGGCTAAACGATATTGTAGCACAACCAATGAAATTCAAAGACACGTTGCAACGATAACAAGGTGCATCAAACGCTAAATCGATCGTGATTTCTCTAATATTTACATAGATAGTAGCTTCGTTGAAACGACTGAAATGCATAGTAATAATCGTATCGTTGAAGTAACAGCTATGCGGTAATTAGAAACGTTTGCAACCATCGTCTGAAACTTTTTAGAGTAAATCCCTCGATGTTCGACGTTTCAAACAGTTCGGTTAAAATATAACGGTAAACAAATAGTAACGGGAATTTGGTGACGAAGGTCAAAGATTTTCCCTTTGCATTCTCCTTGTACTTTTCTAAAATTCCAATAAAATAGAATTTACAAATTATTCGTGTCCAATGCTTACGACGAGCAAATTTGATTGAACTAAGTCGTCGCGATACGAACCTATTACCTGTCTTGTTTACGTTTTGGCTGCGAGTTTTCCATTCGAGAAAAGAACAAACTACAAATCGCGTCCGATTATTCTTAATACCCTTTGATCGCGCTTAACGAATTATCAACGCGATACTGTTAAATTATTTCGCGAAATAACATTTCCCTGTTGCCGGTCCATGGCGTACATCGTCGTGGAAACGTTGCGATTCGTTCGGCAAAATAGCGACGGTTCGCTTTGCTAATAACGTACATAGAAATTGTCAAGAAAGATCGCGAATTCGCGTACGACCGAATCGAACGAAATACGACGCAACCGGCCGTCGCGTGGCGCGTCGCTTGATACTTCGCATCGAACTGCGACGAATTTCCTTCGATGTTCGTTCGGGGTCGATCGACTTTGTGCTCGTCGATTACGACGTGTTTCCTTGTTTCACGAGTGTCGGTGTTTTTGAAAATTGAAAAGACGTTTAGAAAATCGATTTCGCGTCTGGATAATTCGTGTTCGTAAGTTACGAACGTGGGAATCGACAGCGCGATAGTACGTTGGCTCGTCCACGTTGTCAATCGTTGCCATCCCTCGAGTCTGATCGTTCATAGAAGAATTGTCAGCGATTTTGGAGGAGTATCGAGGAACGTTTCAGTATTCGGCAACGAAACAGCGGAGGCTGGACTTGTCGGTGGTTGAACTTTAAATAGCAGCGTCGGTGGTCGTCTTGCTAGCTACGCATTCCGATAACCTTTGCAATTAGCCGAAAAGTGCTAGAAACGGAGGTTTGCGCAAATACGAAAAAACGGCCGATGGTCTCGTTAGAAATTCCAAACGTTTCGATTCGTTGAAACGAGGGCGAGGTATAGGACGCGAATGTCGGAAGACCGTAAATTGCGTTGATCGCGGACGAATAGGAAAAGAAGCGAGGAGAAATCATGGTGAAACGATGGGGATGGAAAGCGATGGAAAACTTGGAAGAATTATTTCGATTAAAATGCGTTTTATCGACGGTGATCGTCGTTGTACGGGGCGAAGCGACGCGACGATCCGTTTATCCATGTATAGATAATATCGCGATATCGAATGAAACCAGGATCCATCAATTAGAATATTTTCCGGAAATTTTGATGCGAGTCGAGGCCAGGCATCGTTCAATCCGATTACCGGTTTCCCATGTTGATATGTATAAAATATGCACCGACGCAAATTTGCTTGGCCCGGTGTTTTCTACGATTTCGCGTGGCTGTCATGTCCGCGTAATAGCCTTACGTGTTTGACAAAAACAATTTAGCGAAACGCGCGAAATAAAATGGGGATCCTGCTGAATAATTCGTATTTGCAAATTTTCAGCTTCGTGACACGTACGAAATTGAAACCGTGGAAATTTCGTGCGTTGTAATTTTTAATAACGAAAAGTGATACGGTAACGGGGGTTGTGAAATTTTATCGTTCCACCATTTGTAACTTAACGCGACAGCATGTGAATAACGGTTGAAAATAATGGCAGATTCGTTGCTCGGCGGAATATTTTTGCACGAACGTTACAAAGAGTTCCGATCGCTAATTTTGTTCACAATGGAACCTCTATTATGCACGCGTTTTAGCGATCCAACGATTGCCTTGCTTCGAGATTTTACTACTCGAACGCGGTTTCCTCTCCGACATACCAACGATTATACCACACTTGCCGTTAAAAAATTCAGTCACTGCGTCACCGTGGTCTTCGCGACTAAAACTTTCACAATGGTTCGTTGTTTTCTTACTGCCTTAAGATTTTCTCTGTTGGAAACGCTTACGTTCTCGAAGAATTCGGACAAAGTTTAAAAAATTTGCGAACGCGTTCTTTCCCCGTGTTACCCAGTAACGATACAAACGCGATAAACTTTCGAGAGATATCGCGACGTAACGTGACGTAAAATTATAGCGGTGTAGGGAAAGATGAAAAAAAAAAAAAAAAGGAAAAAAAGAAAATCAGATTCGCGTTTAAACGATTCGGTTTAAGATCTGAAAGAGTTCATCGACAAAACTCGACCCCGTACGTGCATCCTCCAATCAGATAATTCGCTAACACGATCTCATAGCCGCAGAATATTCAGTAGCAAACAACGATTCCACGATAACTTACTACCGTTTCGACGTTACGTCGTGTTACGCCAGCTTGTTTAACATGTATTTTCCGTGTTTCACCAAGGATTATAGATCTCGTACATCGATCGTAATTACCCTGGCGGAACGTTACATCCAGACGTTTATCTCGCGTAATGGCAGACGTTGTTGCATCGTTTATGAATAAGTCGATGGGCGCTAATAAGTGCAATTTCTAATCCAATTTATCCAAGTGGAATAAACGCGCGTTTCCAACAAGATCGACGCTGCAAAACGTACGATATTTTCTTCTACGGGGACTTTTTTCCATTTGGAGAAAAATAAATTCGACGAGGCGAGAGACGCAAGTACGTGAAACGCGTATCTCACACGCGTTGGTGAAGGATGCGCGAGGCGCGTCGCAGATTTTCTTAACGGTCGACGCGTTCCAGCGGTCAGTTTTTCGAACATCTGTCCTCCTTAGTTTCAGTTTGAACGGCGAAAGATAAGAAACGTCGGATAATGCGAGATTGGCGCGCACGATGCGGACGAAAAGATGGGCGAAGAAACGTGGCTTTAAAGTAGAGGTAAAGGAGATCGGTTGGAGCGTTTGATTTCGAATAACTATTTAGAGCAGCCCGAAAGACCGCGGTCTTATTGTTAGTTCGAATTCCTTGAATTCACTTCATTTGTTTCTACTTAACTGCCGAATAGCCGGCCGCCGAATCGGTCCGCACGGGTGCAATCAGAAATAAACTCAAGCGAATCCGGTCTGTCACCTCGACCGATTTCGCTAGAGACGCGATTTTCAAAATGCTGGAAACCAGCTGCTCTGATCGCGCTTCGTCCGTTATAAATCTTTAAAGCAATTTTCTGGTCGCCAAAATTATAGACCAGCGGCTGTTAAAATTCCCAGTTTCTACGCTGGGAATCTTGAAACGCGTATCGTGGAATGCCGAAGGAGAAGCGGCTGTCTGATTTAGACGTAACCTCTGGTGCGCTGCGAATAGTCGAAAAAGACGGTTGAACACACCGGTTCCGATGATTGCAAAGTGGTTATTATTAGGATGTATAAAGCAACTGAATACTTATTTCGTATTATTCTACTTTTCTTTATCGATTGCAAGTAACAAATCGCTGGGAATTTTCGTTTCTTCGGCATTCAGCGGTACTACGAAAAAGTAACGAACGACGTTTACAAGATATTCGTGGCATTTGGCAAGCGTGAACGAATATTAACTTTAAAACATATTTAAACAATATATTACAAGCGTACAAATTTATTGAATAAATACAAATCTCAAATCCGTGAACTTCCACTACTGTACAAACAAAGCACACATCAATAACGAAGAGTATATTTGATTTCCAGGATATTCATTTTCACCTAGCAACGATTAATACGACTACTTTTCGTACGATCGTCTCTTTCGTTAAATCGCCCGTGTCTCGTTAAGAAAGCGCGTAAAGAAGTCTGAAAATTATTGTCCTATCGAATAGATGCCTAGCGTAACGCCAAGAGGAAGAAATCGACGATCAATTGTCACCGAACAGAACGCAACTTGCGTCAATTTTAATTAGCGGTTAATACATTTGCATGATTAGACCCTGAAAGTTACGCGGTATCAGCATTCCATGCATCGAAAACGACCACGACATTAATGCTGCGATTTCTCTCTCAATCTCTCTTTCTCTATCTCTCTACCATTCACTGACACGTATAACTTTACCTGACGTCGACTTTAAATATTTAAATGTCCGTCTTTCTGTTCTACCTTTCTTGCTCTCTCTCTCTCTCTCTTTCTCTTTCTCTCTATCTCTTTATCTCTCTCTGTCTCGTTTCTATCCGATACCAAACACGTAATACGTAGATTGATAAACGAAGGAATGACACGAAATTATATTTTTATAATGTACATTGATCGTGAAGTAAAAGATTCGGTAAGGTATGCGTACCGTAGTGACTGGCTCGAATAATGCATATTCTAGAATCTAGAATAACAAGTATCATGTTGTACATTATCTGGTGTGAATAACATATCGATATATGTACAGCGCATAGTATCGATACTGAATAGCGCATACTACGCAATAATGTGTTATTATATATAGCATAGAGTATAAATAGTATATCTATTATCTTGCGTTCGATGCGAACATCATACTATATTCTAATAGGTATTTCATAGATTTGCTATGTACTTTGCATTGTAAATAGCATACTATCGGTCAATATCGAATCTATGTGATGTAATATTACGTAGCTCGTAACATAAATAATGTACTGTCGCGGCATATTCCGTGTGAACGATGTACTATGTGCTATCAATTGGCATCAACGAACGATATATTGGCAATAACGATATATTACATATAATAGTACGCACCTATTGCTATTATTGTACGTATATCACGATGATTATATACCACGTTCACTTTTCCGCGTATTATTTATTGTTCATCGTTTAGATACGTTAACGGCGTAATTGTTACGAATATAAAAATTCGAAAAATACATATTCAATAGCGTGAGATTTACAAGTCAAAATGGAAGAAAAATTATTTTAATCGTTTCATTTTTGTTCACCGTAGAGAAAATTTGTTGCGCTAGTCGAAAACGAGATTTAATTATCTTCGTTCATCGAGTCGCCAATATTCGGAATCTCTTAATGTATAAAAAATAAAAAACGTAACTATACGGAAGAAGCGTAAAACTGTCGTTCTTTCGCATCGTTTCCTTTGTTCGAAACAGTCTTTCGTATAATTTACATCAACTGACGTTGCGACAAATTACCAATGACACAGCCTTCGCGTGACATTGTTAAAATAATCTTATACCTACTTATAACTTTGAAACAAATGTCGCATACGTAAAATGTGACGTTTTTCGAATAAATTTCGTATTTATATAGAATTCGAATGTTTCTCGGTCGAAACGTATTTCAGTTTCTTTTGCCTTTTCCAAGAAAGGTGATTCGACTATGCTTATATCTAGGCTGATGTAATTAGCTATAGTTAAGATTATTTCGTGTTGTCGGTACAATTATACGCGCAACGCGTATAAACTGGAACTTTCGAAAAGAAAACTGCAACGTAAAACATTATAGTAAAATTGCATGGTTGAAAGAAACCGAGTTTTGAATTAATTACGTATAATTAACGGTACAAATACATAACGATTTCTAATTATAATACTAAACTAGTTTATATCGACGATAAGTACGGCAATACTGTAAACAAGCGTATCTATAAAGATTGAAATAGAGTCACGTGGAGCCACTGCATGATACAATAACGATTACCACACACAGTCGTTGCTGTAAATATAAACTGATAATCAAAAAATGATCGTTTCCGTATTGTTACGTCCAACTATTTCGTCAAAATGTAAAGCTGCGATCCAAAGAAAGCGCGGCTTGACGCGTATCGTCTTAACCGACTAGTCGTGGAATGACAGAACGATATCATAGCGCTGCGACAGCCTTACGACGGAACTATATAATTCTGAATATAATTCTCTAAGACTACTTTTAAGACCACGTTATTTTTACGAGAGTGAATATAAACAGGCGACATTGGACGCGCGAAATTGACATTGCGTTTAAATTTGTCCACGCAAGAAGAAGTTCTCGTCTTCTAAATAAAGAAATCGCGGCCACTGCCGGCTGATGCTCGTTGTCGAACAAACCATTCCGAGTAATTCTCAGGAATCCCTTAAAAAAACAATTGCGAATAAATCGTAGGAACGATAAAATCCTTGTGAAACGACGAATACTCCGATGGAAATGTTCATAGACGACCGCGTGATTTACCGATGAAGGGCACCGTGCGTGTCACGGAGCGCGGCCAGTGCTTAGAAAAGGACAGACGAAGGTTTAGGTGGAAATCATCAGCCGATTAGAGTGCAGATGTTCTCGTACGGAGATTATAAGCCGTTTCCACCCTCTGCAACGTTCTGGCCCAGGGTCCTTGGTCGTATGGGGCCGGTCCAAAGGGAGGAATAGGAATAGCTGGATGGGGTGAGCTTGATTGAATTATCATGAGTGTTTGCGGAACGGCGGCCTGCAATTGAATTAGGCCCGACTCTTTTTTCTATCGGCGTACGTAGACATCTATCAGTGTCTCTCTAGGAGCCCTTGCTTTTAATGTTAATCAATGCCTTCGCCTCGTTTCACCGGAACGACCGACGTCCCTCCGACTCGCTGCTGCTGTTCTCTAAATAGCGAACGACGCATCGACGAGTCGTACTTGCCACCCTTTGTCACTCTCTTTCTCGATACATATTTTATCCCACTTTTCTCTATTTTATCTTCTCGTATCTTTTCATACTTTTACTCTACGCTTCGTTTACACTTGTTAGCCACACTGTATACATATAGCTATCTGCGATACAGGGTGGGGCGATAATCGTAGTACAAGCGGACAAGGGGGTGATCGTAAGCGAACAAACAAATTGCAAATATAGAATAGAAGCTTTTCGCCTGACTCTTCGTGCCCGAGGAGATCGAGTTTAGAAATTTGTCAAGTATACTTCGAATCGTTAAATACGATCCACAGGAGATTATGTAGGAAAATATGGTAAAGAACGCGAAATAAAATTTGTCCGTTTAAGTCTTCGTTCTCGAAGAAATAAAGTTTAAACGCGTTTAATTGCGAGCTGGTCATGTACACGCGTATCATAAATTCTGTTTCGCGTTTTTCGTTGATCTCCGAACGTGGTTCAAATCCCCGTCGATTATTTGCTCGTGTTCAGCCCGGAATTAGGCAAAATCGAAGTACACTCGTCAAATCTTCAAGTTGGATTTTCTCAAAAACGAAGCGTCGAACGAACGAAACGTTGTACCAAACCTTTTCCATATTTTTTCACGTAGAGTCACCGCCTGCCCGATCGTAGTACGATCACCGTCCCGCTCTGTACAAAGTAACTCGTTTCGTCGTTCTCATTCTGCGAGTTTGTTGACTCTGACGAACAAGCGCGTAGCGACAAAATCGCTCCGGATAAAAATGTTTCTTGGTTCGAAATTGTTGGTCTGAAAATCGTTGATCAGGTCGACGTTCGTTTTACGGCAAAAGGTACGTTCGTTTTATCGCACGTTGCGCATAAAGTCCGCGAGAACAAATTACACCTTTGCTCGAAACTATCGATAAAAAAAAGTTGTTAAAAAAGTGAGAAGCTGTTGTAAGAAGGAAATAAAACACGCGTGTGACGGCGATCGTGACTCCTAGTGATACGTTGAAACGTGTCTAACGTACGTTTGGCACGATGCCTCCTGTTAGAAGAGTCGATCGTAACGAGAAAGAAGAAAAGTAGAGTTCGAAATGGAAAACGCTAATTCTCTGTTAAATAATTCTGCAAAATCTAAACACAACGAAGTCACGAGTTACGTTGGTGTAGTACCAGGAAATAAAAGCAAAACGAGCAGAGATATTATCGTGCGCTATGCTATTTCAACTCCTCCTTCGTTCGATGTTAGAAACGCTTACATCGAACCTGTTCAAATTTTCTACTTCATTGACGCGATGATAAACCTTCGGGATAATCGAGTCTTTTTTCGACGTCATCGCGTCTATATCGAATTAAACCGTCTGCCAGAGCGATGAAATCTGGCGAACAACGCGATAATCTGTGTTCGTCGTGCGATTTCGAAATCCATTATTTTTCGTGAAAATCGGATTTCCTTCGTGCTGATTCGAGAAATCAGTTGCTCGGAGAAACGAAACAGAGATCTTTTTTCGCTCTGTGTACACATCAACTTGTATTATCTCGATACCGTAATTCTTTGTCAATGGAAAATATTTAATATCGATGAGAATAAAGAAACGAAGCAGAGTGTAACGAGAAAATAAGAATATTTTTATTCCTTCAAAATTCAGAAACACTCGCGTATCTGCGAGTAACGTTCATTTTAATGAGATACATCAGCGTGTACGTATAAAATAGTTGATTTGCTTCGATGATCTAAGAATAGTCTCCGAACGATTGATTAAGAACACTTACGATAAGATTTGAAGTAGAAAGAAACTGGCACCGTTTTACTGACAAATCTAAAACGAAATATAAGGGTATCGTATTATCTTTATAACATTTAATTTGCTAGTACTGTCGTTGGCCGTAGCGGTTCTTTACCGATAATTATATTCGTTTCGTGTTGTATTTTTCTGTCGCGTAAAACAGAAAATTCGCCTAATTAAAATACCCCCCCCCCTCCCCGTTCGTAAATTAACAAATCGAATCCACAAATATTTGTTAGGAACAGAATATCGAGGAAATAGTAGGTCGTACGATACTTCCAAAGTTCAATCAATTACGTCAAATCGAGCAAAGTATACAATGATTGGACATAAATGAGAAATCAGCCGAAACTTTGACTCTACCCAAAGTATGTACTTGTCTCTTAGAAAAAAAAAGAGAAAAAGAAAGAACAGAGAATTAATCGTGACGTCGGATCGGAGTCGAGGATGAGATTCTTGTCACTTATCGGACAGTCGGTCAATTCGTCAACCTGATAACAGCGATGTTATCGAGCGTCCGATACTGGAAATACTTTTTCCTTGGAAGCGGTGCGTCTTTGATCTGCCGAAAGCACCGATTTCTCCACGGCATTCGTAATACGCGAAGGATGTCTCCGATTATCGATAACTCTGTGTACAAAACGATTAGACATTACAAATCGAGAAATGTCGTTTTTTTCCATATCGGAGATTATGTGAACGAGCCAGCGATTTCATCGTTCTGTTATTCCGATAATCCCGGAATATACACACTTCCGTCAATATCTATATAATTTGGAAATATTAGGGAACATTAAGAAGGGTAAACGGTACTCGCAAGTTCAGCTTTTCAATTCTATCGAATTAATCGTCAGCGATAATCGTTCGTGAACGATCGCGTCAACATCATCTCTCGTCTCGATACTTCGTACGTTTTTGCTCCATCTTTTCGAAACACGTGGCGCTACGTCGAATAATCTTTCTCGGCGATGAGAAGAAGCAAACGTGGCAGATCTTGTCACTCGTTCTCCCGGGTTTTTAGTAAAATCTTCTCAGGAAATTGTTGACTGAAAATTTTATCGAGTCGACTGCGAACGAAGGGAAGAAAAGCAAGCGTAAGTCGTAGCCTCGTATCTACGTGCGGTGTACGAGAAAAGGAAAAAGAATGAAACGGAAGGACGATGGTCCGTGCTCGTTAAAAGCAACTAATGACAGGACCGAATCGATTGCGTGTCGTAAACCCGAAGCCTGGCGCCGGCGTTCGGGCCCGGAAAGCTCGGTTTACAATGGCCGCAAAGAAGGTCGCGGCTGGCGGGAGTCTCGTCAGGCCTTCTGGACATCGTTCTCTCAAAAACAGGCAAATGGTCCGCCGATGACCATAAGCTGTAAAACCGTGTCGGGATACCGGTCGATGAGCCATCGTCAAGGTCTGCGCCTTGTCAGGATAGCTAATTTCGTAGGGAGAATTAGGAAGCCGACCCTTACGCTCGTGGATACTACTGTGTAATCACGCGGAACGAGACGCGACCAACGTTCGGCCACGAATGTCATTTGGTATCGCTGCCGAGCATGTAGCTCGGTAATTTGTTAGGTGCTTTCGACCGATCGAACAAGATGCCGGCTTCGGCAAATTTTCGTCCCCCCTCCCTCCGACCTTTGAATAAATTTCTTCGCGCGTCTTTTCGCTATCTTCCTTCATCGAGCGACGAATGCTTCGCTTCGCCGGTTTGTACGTTTGCACGAAAACCATCTCCTCTCTCCGAGGCTGCATTTTTTCACGAGATGGAACGAGTCTCGAAGTTGCTCCGAGCGGGCACAGAATGCAAATCATAACGGCAACTTTAAGAATATTCGAAAGGATATGTAGGTAAGTGGTACGTAGATATCGTGCGTAAGTAGGCGCGTACGTTAGTTTGGTAGTAGGTTTCCAAACGTAGAGCGAGCATTCGGTTTACATACGGCTAGTATTTGATCCACGGAAGCGAACAATTTGATTTTTTAACGTTAAATGTAATTTTCTAATGGTAATTTAGACGCGGAGGGAAGATATTTATATTACGTTGGAAACCGAACTGTTCGTTGGTATTTTCATCTTCGCTACTTTCTTCCTCGTGTCTCGTTACCTTCGATGAATTATAACCAAAAGAACCTTTCGAATAGTCGTAATTTTCTTACTGCAAAAGTACGTAACCAAACCGCGTTTAAAATCATCGTGATTTTACCTGCTTGATTTTATGCGCTATAAAATACTTCGGAACTCGGATCATTAAAATATCATAATTTTATGAGGGATTACTATATCGTATTGGAATAAGATACATCTGTAGATACGTGCGACTCGTGATCGTTTAGGAACAGAACGTAAGAACCTTCTTAATCTCGGTGTTCAATAAAAATTTCTTTATCAGTTTCTTTTATTAATTTTTGTGGGCTATCAGCGGCTGCAAGCTATCCTACTCGTAAAAATTTGAAGGATATCCTTGGAGTCGATGTTCGCGCAACCAGTCGCATCGATTATGTTACCGTATCGTAAGGTTTCGTTAAATTTTTGCCGAAACTTGGTAGGATCGGAAACATCGATGCCTGAACTTTGATTTCCATCGACTCGAACCTTTAAAATAAAAACCATAAGAGACCTTTCCTAGATAAAAGTCGATTTTTCTAAAATATTCCTATCGTTGCAAGATCGATGGAAGGAAATGAAAGTTGGAAAAATTGCCGCTCCTTCGTTCCGTTGGCTAACAAGTCAGGTGTACTATTATGCACTGTTAAAGTGCCGGCATAGGAGGAAGTGGAGGGGATAAAGTGCAGTCGGAACATGAAACGATTAGGATCGGTTCTCGAACGGGTAGGAATCACGTCGGCGTCGGTCCACCCACGTCGCGCTTATAAATATTGACAAGAAAATTTGTACCGGTGTGTTTATTTCCCTTGTTCTTATTTTATGCGACGAGCGGCGAATAAAACGAGAGAAATACAATTCGAGAATTTCGCCTTTAACGTAATGTATTCCGTTGCAAATTGACTTGTTCAGAAATGTTCGACTCGATGTTCCGAAACATTCGGTAATTTATTTTCGGTACGTATAATACGCGCAACAATTTCCTGCATACGGGAAACGAGATTGTTAAAAAAAAAAAAAGACGGATTACCAAATATCTGTAGAGGATTCGTAGAGAATCGGTAAATAGGGAACTTGCAATCCGTCAAATATATTTGAAATAATTAAATAAATATAAATAAATAAGTAATGTCGTAAACGTATTCGCTAGACGGTGTATAATCGCTCGCAGATAACTCGTAGATGCTGATAGATACTGGGTACATACCGAACTCTTTTCGGTTGCGTTCGTTTATTTATACTGGCCGGGGGAAAGTCGGAAAATACAAATTTGTCTTTGTTCGACGGTTGCACGTAGCGGCGACATTGTTTTGCCCGGAATTTATTTATTATTACATTACGTGTATCCTAACGATCTTGATACTCCGAGGCAAAACAACACGACTTAAATTATCCTCTACTCATGTGCCGCTACATATCGGTAAATGATCGACTTTCGGAAATTGTTTATCCGGCACAGAATCTAACTCTCGCGTACGAAAAATTTACGCGGCACTTTTTCAAACTTTTACGCTTCGCCGTGCTTGCTCGTCTTGTCCCATTCACCGAACGCACCAACGTAAAAAATTCACGCGTTTGCAGCGAAATCCCAGCGCAGCAACCATCGACGACAGCACTCGTCACGCGATTCCACGAAATTTCCGTGGCGAAAGATAACGGACGAATCGCATTAGTGGCTACAGAAGGATCACGGAGAGGCAAAACTCGCGTCCCTCGGGAAGGATCCGTCGCGTAAATCGCAGAGTCGCAGCCGCAATGGCGTAAGGCCAGGCCAGGCAAACATTATCCGCGCGGTTTCTCGAACAAATCGAAGTACAGCCTCGAACTCAGATAACAGGGAATAATTTGGCAAGTCGACGCGTCAAAGTATAAATACGGGTTTTTCGTGCGGCCTTTCCGCGAGCAAGCGAGCGAACGAGCGAGCGAACAGCCAGGCCGGATGGGAGCCGATTCGAGGAACCGAGTCACAGTCACACGAATTAGAACCTGCTCTCGGCCGACACCGGGGCGCCGGGTGGATGCAAAGGAATGCCAGTCGGACTGATAAAAGCCACCAACAACACCTACATAAATTTCGGTCCCGGGGATATCTAAGGACGACCTTTCGTTCATTTAAGCATACATCCTAAATTTAGTGGCGGCTACGGTGTGCCGTATTGGCCTCCTCGGATATGGGAGGCGCCTGCTTTGCGTGCAGCAGCTCGTTGCTCCGTCGCGACGCCGCGTCCACGTTTCTTCGTGGACGTTATCGTTATCCTGACTCTGGCCAGCTTATTATTCCAGCGAATTGTTTCGAGTAAAGGTGACTCGCGGACACGGGAACACGCGATCACAGTTCCATGTTCGTTCTAAGCGATTCCAGATTTTTCGTGGCGAAGACTACGAGTGTCGATGACTTCTTTAAAAACGATCTTATCTTCCAGTTTTCCATTGTGAAATACGGTTCGCGGAATACGTTGACGCGTACGGTAGGTATAACGAGGAAGTTCGACGCTGACACGAACAAGGTGCAGGATGATTTTACGCCACAATGATTAACCGTTCAATTATTCGCCCGTTATGCGTCGCTGCATACACCCGCTCTGTCTTCTAATCGCTTCTTATTACCTAAATCGAAACGTACCTTTCCTCCCGTTAATATTTCTCGTTAGTATATTCGATCGGTATACGTTTGCCAGAATATACGATGAAACGTTGATCGATGGCAAGAACGTTTCGCAATGCTCGGATCGAAAAGCGGCATATTTAACGGTAAATCGAAAGAAGGTATTATCGTGGATAAAACTAGCTACAAGTAAAATAAAACTAGTACAAGATAATCGGAAAGACGATGCGTCCGAGAACCCGGTCCTATCGTTACTCCGGATAGTCGGTTTAAAAATGATATTGGACGAACGCATTTTACGCGCGCACGAGCACGATCACGAGCATATACGGTATCCGGAGTCGAGGCTGGAGGTATCCGGAGTCCGGACTCGCGACTTGTAAGGTGCATTCCCGATCCTGCTACGAAACCGGCCAGGCCGCACAAAAAAAGGGAAATAATTAGCGGAGGTGTTAATGAAATACCAAACGAACGCCGTGGGACACCGGGTCGGCGCCTCTGAACTGCCAACCAGACATCCTCGACACAGTCCACGGCGCCGCGCCGTTTTCTTTTCCTCGTCCTTCTGTAAAGCTGCAACCGCTACTCTCTAACGTATCTGCTTGTTCCTGACCCCCGCCTCCCTCCCCGTCCTTTCTCCGCGTTTCCATCTTGCCACGATGTACTTCTCATCCGACACTCTCAACCCTTCACGAATTTTTCGACTTTCGACGAGGAATGCCTTGTCCACCCGCTCGGAGATCTTCTTGTTACTTGGACGGAATCTCCGAACTGATTATCATAGATCTGCTTTCGAACCGGCGCGGTGCTCTGCTCCGAGCATCGAACGTGTCGCTGTGTCGCGCTCACGGATATTTAAATAGCAACGTCGGTACATCTCGAATAAGAGGATACCGGCTGTTCGTATTGTGAAACCGAAAGTGACGACTCGACTTTAGAAAAGGGCATCCGTATTTCCAGCACTGGGAGCTGTCCGACCGTTTTATGTAAATACGTAGTTTAGTTATGATGATTACGCTATTGATATACTACGTGTATTTAGTTATCGTCGATGTTAGCTCTGTCTTCGATGTTCCGCGTGATTTACGCGTGTCGTAAAAAAAAGTACCTTGTAAAGTAAAAAAACGTACTTTGTTCTTCCTGCGTAATATGGCCTAGGCCCTTTCGCCTGATAATCTACTTTCGTCGCATGAATGGTTCTTACGATTTTACGCCGAATAGAACAGAATCGACTGGTTCGTAATTTGTAACTCGCGGCTTGTAAAATTTGCCTATGTTAATGCTAATTTAATTCTTCGCTTTTTGTTCGAATCTAGAATCGTCGAGAGGAATTTCTCGAAAGGTCGTGGCAATGGTCGAACCGCGATAACGAATTTTGAGAAATTCGACGTTTAACGTACGTCGATTACCATAAAATTACGTAGTTGCTCGGAACGTATATATCAATGATACGTTACTTCCAAAATACACGGTTCCTTGCAAAAGCTAACAAGCCAATTAGAATTAATGTATATGTATAGAATTGCGAAAAAGACGACGCGAGAGCCATGTGTCAAATGCACTATTCACCGGTTTAAATCAACCGTAAATGTATGCGTTTGTCCGTGATTAACTAGATAAGCTGAATTATTCAAAATTTCCTGCTCAAACTTATCGAGTTTATTTTAAATTTTCTACCAGTTTAAAATAGGTATATCTAAGAGAATACAAATTTCGTCTATTCTGATACTTCTTCCAAAGACAATCGCCAATCGAAATACCTTAGAAGTAAATGAAAATTTCCCTCGGAATAAGCAACCGCGCGACGTTTTTCGCAAGTAAAAATTCGTTAACGATTGAAAGGTTATACCGTCGGAATAAATGCAATATTCCGTGACAAATTCTATATATAAATTTGAAAGAAATTTGCAAGTTGAAACTGTGATAAATCGCTGTAATAACGAAACATATGTCGCGTTGCACGTATGAAATAAATCAAAATCTTCGTACGTTGTCGTGCGTTTCCTTTCGTTGCCGCGCTTGTTTAGGAAATAACAAAATCAATTTCCATTCTTTTCGTAGATTAATTATTTCCAAACGATCTGTCCTCTCTGCCAAACAAAAGTACGCGCGTGTTTCTTATTCGAACAACGTCCTACGCTCGAGAAATTACATCGAACTTTATTGAGAAAGCATCGTGCATAAAGTGCATTATGGCATTCGATGATCGGATTTCCAGTAGATATACCTAACGAAATATTTCTAGCCGTATTCTTTTTCTTTTGTTCTTTCACACCGAAACGCTGCCCCTAAGATACTTTGCTCTCTTCTTTTTTCCTTTTTCCCCTCTATCTTTCCTGGCGTCACTCTTGTGTCCGGTCCTCTTATTCTATTTATGTGCCTTCTTATTTTCGTACCCCTCTTCACCGTCTTATCTACCTGTTCTAAATTCAGGATTTTTTATGCGGCTCCCATCGTCCTACCGTCAAGGGGTTATCCATCGTTCTACAGGCGTACGCGGTTCTCGGAAGTACAGATTCTATAAAACAGAATGCGTCTGGATCGTGACTGGTTCGGACGTGCGTCGAAAACGTCGTTGTAAAGTTAAAATAACGAAACCGTGGACACGCAGATGCGCTGATTTATCATCGGTGCGAAGATGTCTCGAAAACTTAAAATAGATGATAGAAAGCGAGGGTTTATCGACTTTCACTAATGAAATATCGCTGTAGCGGCGGTGCTAGTCGGCAATAAAACTTGGTTAACACGTTAATGTGTCCATTAGACGAGTAGGAGAATCGGCTCGTAAGAAAGCTGATAAATAATTAAATAGAACGATTCAATTTCGTCGATGACTTTGACTATTTGCGCTTTGTGCTTTCGAGTTTCTACGCGATATACGTACGACTTGTAAAAAATAAGGAACGAGAGTTACTTTTAAACAAAGGGGATGTTATCGTTGAAATAATCGTAATAGTAAGATGAACGAGGTAAACAAAAATATACGAGGTAGCTGAGCGTGACCTTAAAGCTGACGATGATTCGCCACCCACATTCTACCAGTAGCAAGCTACTCTAAAATCCCAGCTTCTCTCGTCTTTGTCCTTTTTCCCTTCTCCATCCTATCCCGCTTATCGTTATTATTTTTCTTTCGTCTCGCAGAACCCATTTTGCCGCCAATCAATCCGCTTTGATTTATAATACCTACATTGTGGTTTCGTAACGCCGAAGGAAGATACACTTTCGAATATGGATAATTTAAAAATAATTTAGAAACGTAAAAATACAATTTCCTATCTTCGAGTATAGGCGACTGTGTTAAAATAGCTAGAAAATCAGAGAAAGAGAGAGAAAAGGGAGAGAGAGAGAGAGAGAGAGAGACATTATTATATCCTATAAACATGTCACCACGATTTACAATCGATACGCATTATGCGTGTTATGACATTTGCAGCACAGTTCGATTTCTCTCGAGTCGAGATCTAAATAAGAAATTGAGGGGAAGAATATTTTACGGGCAGACTCGACTCCGGTCTGTTAGATTTGATTAAGCATTCGTTATCATCGCATACGTTATAAACTTGTTGGGAATACGATATTAGTTTTCCCATAGACGAGTTTCGGTGCTGCGCTTTGCAGTACTTAATTGACAAGCTCTTTATTTACTTTCTTAACGAGTTGGTCGATAAGACTCGGAAAAGTTTCCGTCTTGCCGGTTAAGTTTGCTGAAACATCGCAGAGATCGTTCGATTCGAATTTAAAGTCTTACCACAACCCCGGTAGTGCGTACATTGAGCGATACGTGCCGCGTGTTTTGTCGTTAAACCTCGAATGACACGACGTTTCGTCGCTTTCGATTATCGATTTTGCGATCATCCGCCACGACACCGTGCGATCGCGCGTAATTAGCGCGATTTCGTTATACGTATTTCGAATTCCTCGCGATATCAACGACGAACAAACAGGAAGCAAAACGATCCTCGATATGGCCAAATCGTTGATCGATCGTTAACTTTACGGTAACGAGCGTTTCTACGATGTTCGAATAAACTTGGCCAAGTCGCTTTGCGAGCAGTTGAGAATCGTAAACGACGTTCTATTATTTTCGTTACTAGACGTTTTTCCTATCAGCTCTTTACGTGTACGTACATGAAACGTCTATCTGAGACTTTATCGTGCCATTTACAAATTCTAATAAAGCTGATCGACATACAGCGGAATTCACGATGCAAACGAAACAATTACATATCGACGAGGAAAAATACAAAAAGTCGGTGGAAAGAAAATTCGCCGAATCTGTCACTCACGTGGAACATTAACGTAACGAGTAAATACCAAACATTATAGTAAATTCGTCATCGCGAGAGGCATCGTAAATCCGAACGTTCCATATTTATAAGAGACAGAGAGAAGGAGAGAGGAAACGAGAGAGAAAGAGAAAGAGAGAGAAACACGTCGTTGCAGCGTTCGGTGCATCGGTGTATCGGTGCACGGCCAGTTCTCGAAGATACGAGCTGCTTGTCGTCTCTGGGAGCTAATGGGACGCCGCCGACACTCTCTTCTCTTTCGAATCTCTTTGATCCTGACCGAACTTGCCCTTGCCTCTACCTCCGCGACTCCTGTCCTCTTCCCGCTTCCCCTCGCCCCTGCTTGTTCCCGACTCCGCGTCCTGACCTTATCCGCAGCCTCCTCGGGATCTTCATGGTGGTCGCGAGTCTCATGCGTGTATACGCCGTTGTAAAGCCAAGATCCGGTAGAAATGATCGATTTTTACCGAGTGTGGAAGTCAGGTCGTTTGTCAAATTACTTTGTACTTGGTGTGATTATCGTGACTCGCGAACCAGAAAGATAATTATACCTTTCGCGTGGCGGTGTTGCGTTGGATTTTCCCAACTTAACGAGGCTTAATGCGCCTTTTCGATTTGTTGTCAGATACGTTCGCTTGAATTTCGGGATGTGCCGAGATTAAAGTTAATTAAAAATTGATGGGAATAGATTGCAAGACGTGTTCGAGAGACGCGCGATAAATCTTCGAATCAACGTAGAACGTAGGACGAAAGTAACGTCTGAAAGACTACTGTCCAATTAACAGAACGCGCTGAACGTTGCTTAAAAAAAATATATGTACATATTTAGTTGGCGTAATAACGGGAATGACATAGCTGGCATAAGAGTTTCGCATAGTACCGTATATTTACGTATATATTTTCACGGCCGAATTGCTCCTTTTCTCTCTCTTAAATCCTTATCCACGCACACGGTCGAAACGTTTCAGGGTGGCCGTAAATCTCAACCCTTTACCGCGCGCATTTACATCTGGCTGTACGCGCGTGGATAGAGCAAAAAGAGAGAAAGCTCATCTGTAAGCTTATCCGCGCTATCGTGTACGGTACGGATGTTCTTCTTATTTTCCAACCGGTTGGGAAACGTTCGCAGGGGCCCCGTGTTTTTACCGGTTTCGGAGTAAAATTTCGTGAAGTCGGAAGCCAAGTAAGACGCCTCGTTCTCGTCGTAAAACTCGCGGTATCGCCATCGTTCGCCATATTTTTTCTCCCTCTTTCTAATCGTATACACGATTTTAACGATGATCGTTGTTCCATCTTCTTCCTCTTCCTCCGCTTCAAAACCACGTTCGAATACGTTGTTTTATTGAACAAGGAAGTTCGATGGGATTTCTGACCTTTCGCTTCTTTTTATAGAAACGGGAAATATCGAATGACTCAAAGTTATAACCGACAAAAGCAGCTTTCCGCAACAAGTTTCAGCTCCGGTATATATATAAAGAAACGTATTTCTATCGGTCTACTTTTATTTTTTTTTTTTTTTTTTTCTTACTTTATATTCAAATACAGAGATACACGCGGAAAACATTGAAGCGACTCCACTTAAATAGCATTTCGAGCGTAAGTTCGTAAACGATAACCGTATCTATATCGGGAATCGCACCTATTTACGCTTTTCTATTACAGTTTTGCATTTTCATCGACCACTTAACGTCTGCCACACGCGTGCCAATAGACTGTTACACGCGTAAAGTTACGTTATAAGCGTCCAGTTATAGAAAGTACCTAGAGAAAGAAGAAATAGCGTTTGCCGAAGCTTTCTACCAGCATTAAGGGCTCTGTTTATCAACTTGATAGGTCTCAGTTACTATTTCAACCTGCTATTGGGAGAAAGAGGTCATATCGTAGACCGCGAGTACGCTTTTTATCGTGTACACCGGTGCATGATAGATAGCACATTGTAGTTGCACTTATCAAACGATAACGTAAATTACAGCCTACGGTTAAGTTCATGTGGCACGGTGTTGACAAAAGCGAGGAGATTCATATAAACTTGTTGTCAACGCTGTCGTTTCTTTCAGAAAAATAATGTTATTTGACTTACAACCGTGAAGCAGCAACCGATACCTACGCTTGTACGTTTACGGATACCTTCTAATATAAATAAATCTCTATATCCTACGTACGCTGTACTATCGTCTATGTTGCATCTAGTCGTACCGTATCAGACAACTATAACGTATAGAATATCGAAAATGAAACGATATAGGAATCTAATAATATTCTAGAACAATGGAATATTATTATTGTTCGATTCAAAGGCGATATCGCGCATCCTAGTCGTCGAGTCCGTCGTACCAAGTTTCAAGAAGAGATTTCATAATCGCCACGATACAAGTAACCTTCTGGACTAAGTCTTTTTTCCAAGTCCGTATATATCGATCGTATGTACGATCGCATTTTAAAATCGATATGAAACGCAATTGTAATTGTATCTAATAAATTTTACGTATATCGTCTATGCGAGTGATAAGTTTTCACGTTCGTCTATAAGCTAAGCACGAATTAATTAGCAGTTAATTTATCGCGACGATTATTATTTAGTCGTACTCCTTGTAAATGCGCCTCTACATAATATTCGTTGTCATTCTTAATATTTACGGCTCCTTTGACAGTTCTTTGAAACGTTCTAGCATAATTCAGACATCGCATTGCAAGATAAAATATAGAACAGTGTATCATCGTGCACAGTACCGTGCAAAAGTTTCTAAATCGCGTGTCAAATGGAAACGTTTTGTTTTTGCGAACGAATATAAACGGATTTAGTATTACATTAATTAATCGTTAATTCTTCGCGATTGCCATTGTACGTATATTTAGTTGACGTTATAAGATCCGTAATATAGACAGTTACGACTGTCGTACAGTATCGCAGACGCGTGAATAGTTTGGCAACTCTTGGCTCGATATTTCTTACTTGACTGTAACTGTAATTTGTGTATACCGTTATTTTTAGTCGATTGCATAGCCTTGTTTCCTCTATCTACGACAAAGTAATAATTTCTTTTCCTTGTCCTTTTCCTCACTCGTGTTACGCATCGCACGTAACGTACAACATTTTCGTTCGCGATCCTCCAACGATTTAATAATTTCCAGAATAAAATATCGAGCGTCGATCGTGAAAGCTCGTGACGAAATACCTTCATTACGATACTACGATCATCGTTACGATCGAATCGTTCAATTACTATGTACCATATATCGAAGAATTACTTACTCGCGGAAAAACCACCCCCGGTTTGGCAAACCGTGCAAGGATGATGAAAAATCAGAAAATAGAAAATCGGTGTGCAAGAAAATTGAAACTCGTTCGTTGATCGAAACGTAAATGAAATGCGAGCGTCTCAAGAACGCAGAGACAGATAAGCGAATAAAAAGCGCGACGTGGTGCGTCGCGTGGAAGAACAATATTGCGACAGGCGTCTGATTTCGGAGCGAGCGGAAAGCGTTGACGCGGAATGATGCATCGAAATTTATTATCGAAGCTGGATTCCACGATAATCGCGCGCCTCGTCTCTCGCGTTGAGTGCAAGAGACGAGACGCGATGCGACGCGACGCAACACAATGAGAGTAAGAAACGCGTTTCGCGTTTAGGTTAGGCTTCGCGGTTGAAAGGAAAGAAGCTGCGCGCCGACTCGATGGTTTCAGCCACGGAGATCTGGGCGGAGTTTCGAGCTACCGAGCTGAAAGTGCACCGCCCAGCTTCGTCCCCTGTTCGTCCTTCTGTGTTCACCATTCCCCTCTACGGTGATTCCCACCCTTGGCAGGATTTCTTTCGCGGTTCGCGTTCCTAGCGCGCAAACGCACCCCGGCATATAGCCACGAACTTCAGATAGATGCGCGCCACCAGTGGACCAGCCACCGTTGCATCGCGTCTACTTACGCCCGGCCCGTTCTTTTCCATCCTTTTCCCCCTTTTCGTCCTCCCTCCTTGTCCATCATCGTCACTGGCATCCTTTTTCGATCCGACTCGATTCGTTCGAATCGCATAGCCAAATCTATACAAAGACAAAAAGAGAAAGAGAGAGAGAGAGAGAGAGGGAGAGAGAGCTTTTACGATGTTCGAATGTATCGAGGTAGAAGGACGCGTTTTGCCGAATATTCGTAGACGAGGAACAAGTGGATGTAAAAATTTCGTCAGGAATAGAAAGTTAACGAAGGACGTACCTTCGATGTCAATTACGTGTGAACGATTTCAATAATCTCAGAACGAAAGTTGAACGACGTTTAACGATCTCGAGTCTCCTTGCTACGAAGGATTTATTTTTATCGTGCCACCCGTTGTACAAGCGACTTGCGAGGGTAAATCAGATCTCTGGCAAACAATGGGCTTCTCTCCGTATTCTTTTGTTCCCGTCTGCGCGTTAAAACTTATCAATAGCCTTTCGGTGAAATCTCGACTTGCCCGCTTTTTGCACGCGTCTCACTCGCCGAAACAAAAGATGATGACTGTAATTTTCGCCGCACGAGTGTCTGCATTGGCAGCTGAAACGACGCGACGCCAGCCTACGTGTTTTCTGTGCCGCGACAATACAACGAAAGTAGAGGAAGCCAGTTGTCCGTGGACGCTTCGTTCGAAAGCACGTCTATTCAACGATTCGCAAGTTCGTTTACGAAATCGTTTCTATACCTCTACGATTGACAAGATTCGACTTATTCGCGTGAGCTGTGCTTGTAAATACGCAACACGAATCTCCGATGGTTCGACACCTTGAGAAACCTATTTTAATCGCGATAATTTTCCCATAGGATTCTGTACCATTTTCCTTCTGTTCCTTCGTAAGCAAGACGTGGCTAATAAGTCTTGGAAAGAATAAACGGTAGCTATTACACTTAATCGACAGTGTGATCCGATTATCCTGTGATTGACTACTCGAAATTTCTTCGTGTTTTGACGACTTAATGTCGTTGTTAGCAACGATCTTGTTGTACATACTCGATAGACAGCCTGTTATTATCGAATTGGTGAACAAACGAAACGAGCATTAATTATGAGTTCAATCGACGTATAATCGTTCTTGATAGACAACGCGATTGCTGTTACCAGAGATCGATCGTTTTCTTCCACCATTACATTTAATATTTCGCAAAGAAACGAACGTACTACTTGGACGAGTACGATGTGACTGTCAGTGTTCGTGCGTTTGAAGCTTCGGGATAAAGGATCCTATGTACCTTGTTCGACGAAAGCTAATTCGATGATCGAAAATGGGAATAAGGTCAAGCGGAGAGTAATTTCACTGCAAAATTAATTCCACGTTAAATGAGACCGTTCTCAGTATTTTACAACGTTACGTAATTATATACGCTGTTGAGTAAATATTTAATTACTGTTAAATTATTTGGCGAGAATAATTCCATTTAAACGCGCAAGAGGATTCATCTCGCGCTCGTTCTCTCGAGTATTTGTAAAAATTAATCAATCAGTTGGAATATCGTTTTCTCAATTATGAAATTTTAATCGTACGTTGTCGTACGTCTTTCGATACACGCGTGATAGTTGCCTAATTGCGTACTGCAGGTAAGCTATGTGTTTGTAACGGAAGTAATTTGTTGTTTTGCAGAGAGCACAAGTTCTCATTGCGTGGGATGCGGCGGTCGAATTCACGACCAATGGATCTTGCGAGTTGCACCAAATCTGGAATGGCACGCCGCCTGTTTAAAATGCGCGGAGTGCCAGCAATTTTTGGACGAGCACTGCACTTGCTTCGTACGAGATGGGAAAACTTATTGTAAACGCGATTATGTCAGGTAAGATGTTGCCCCGACTACGTCGTTGGTTATATCTTTCACACGCCGATATCCTTCTTTTTATTTTCCGCTCATCTTTTCCATACGATAAACGTTCTAACCGCGAGCGTTATTTCTTTTTATAACTTTAAACTCGTCGGACAATCTCGTTCGTTCTTCTATACGCGTAATTGGACGGTCGAAGAAAATTTTTACCATTAAGAGTACGTTATTTTCGACTAAAATGAGATAGAGGAACTTGGAAACCGATGGCATTCTCTCGCGCCGTACTCGCTCGTGGCCATTCGCTCTTTCCGATGCGCGTTCGCGAACACCGAGATCGGGGAGAAATAAAAATAGAAAAAAAAAAACGATGCAACAGGACGAGCGAAAAGAAGAAGAAAAAAGAAGAAAGAAAAGAGGAAAGTAAGAACTGACAAAACGTTTTTCTCCGGAGTATTTTTATCTAACATACACGAAGTAGAAACTACGGTCTGCATGCGAGGAAATGCATCCGTAACAAAAAGCATGGTTCACACGTGGTTGCCTCGAATTTACGCAATTGAACGTAGTATTTCGTTTCGCCACGAAACACTCGATTCCAAGTTACGCTAAAAATGTATACAATGAAATTTCTGCTTTCAACGTAAGAGCGTACAGTGGCTAAATGTGTCCTTATTCCACTCGTCGCGTGACGTTTGTCGATCGTTCGAATCTCGGTTCACTCTATTTTTTCTTTTTTTTTTCTTTTTTTAAGTTCGTTTCGCCGAACGATACTTTTGCAATTCTTTGATTTATTTATTATAGCGGAAAGTTAAACGTATCGAAGTTTCGAAACTCGGGAAAGTAGAAGAAGGCGCGAGCGAGACATGTAACTCAAAGTGAGAGCGCGTTGGAATCGATTGGACGATGCTGGAAATCGGATGATACGACATGCCGTTTTAAATGCAATTCGAAACGAATGGCGAGAAGAAAGACAGAAGTTTTTAAAACTCGCAGCATTGATCGACACGAATTCCCCCCGCGAAGACGCGAACATGTAGCAAATATTTTTCTGGCACGCGGACAGGCGGTTTATTTGCATTGATCCATCGAACGTCGAAAAGCGTCCGAAACGAAGAAGAAGACTGGCATATCCGGTCGACGCGGATTTGCCAGGGCTGAGCGACACCGATGACGCCTGTTTGTTGTTTCTGTCGCCTCGTACGAAAAGTCGAAACAACCGTGGGGTAAAACGTTTCCTTCTGGGTGTTCTTCGACGCAGACGTCCTTGAGTAAATTTGGTTGTCGACGGATGGAAAGTAACGCAGCTTAAAATTACACGTTAAAAAAGTTTTGCCGCGATTCTGTCCGTTTCGATGTTACAACCACGTTGTAGCACAGTATCGACGAAACACGTGTTCGCGTTATCGATCATTCGCGAAATAATCGCAATTAATTTTTCGCTAAAACGATTTTCTACGATTTTACGTTCCGCGCAAAACTCACCGCTGTGATATCAATGGCGAGTAAATTATGGACGAAACTTGGTGATATAATTACTGGAACAACTGATAATTAACCAACCACGTAGCATCAGAATGGAATTATCTATCGCATGAAACTTTTTATTAATAAAATTCGACAATTTAGAAAGCACCGCTAATGAATGCAATTTAGTTCGTTCGGTTTCTCCGAACGAAGTGCTGCAGGCAAGCACAATTAGCTTGAAAACCGATAATTAACTGCTCGATCCGGCAGCCGAGTAAAATTTCGCGGAATTATACGTAGAAGTCGATGCAAATGGAGACAATAAATAAATTTGCAGGTAAATTTACCTAAAAAAAAAAAAGGTGATAATTTCAATTTTTATATTTAGCGGAATTAGTGGGATTTCAGATGTTTGGCGCGAGTTAGGATAAATCCTGCGATCTATTGTTACATCAGGTTTAATCCGGTTTTTAAAATCCTCTATCTCTTAACACCAATTTGTATACCTTTTTTTTTTTTTTCGTTACTTCGATACTGATAATTATTCGCTTTATCATAATGTATTCCTTATTACTAATCCTCGTTACTAACACCTAACAGCCGAAAGAAAAATAATTACCTAGGGGAACTTACTTTCTCCTACAACTGACACGGCGCGGGCTTTCTACACCTGCCGTTAATTCGTAATCGATTTTGTCAATTTTTTCGGTAATATTTTAGCCAAAGGTTTCTAATACCAAAGTCTATACCGAAACTACGAGAAAAACGCGATCGGAAATGAAATTGCGAAAGAATCGTTAACACAGAGAATTCGTTTCAGGTTGTTCGGAACAAAGTGCGACAAGTGCAGTGAGTGTTTCAGCAAGGACGACTACGTAATGAGGGCAAGGAGCAAAATTTATCATATAAAGTGCTTCCGATGTTCAGCCTGCATGAGGCAGCTAGTTCCTGGCGATGAATTTGCCTTGAGACAGGATGGCCTCTTTTGTCGACACGATCACGACGTTCTCGAGGGTGGGAAACTCTGCTCCGGGCCTGGTGGTGTTCCTGGAAGCGAGAACAACAACAACGCGTCCCTTATGAATAATAATCATCATTTGCACCCCAACGATGGCTCGATATCAGGTAAAGAAACTTCTGCATCTTTCGTCAATTTCGATCTACGCGACGGCAATGCACGTACGATGAAATTACTTTCGCACCGAGTACGAACAGCGAGCGATATTTGATCGCGAATAGGAGGAATCGGTACATTAATCTTCAAAATTATATCAGTATCCTGATATTTGTGTGATTGTGTGAATAATCATCCTATGATGTTAAAGGTGCTACTAACTTTGTAACAAGAGCGAAAGATTGAGAATCTGTAAACTACAATTTCACTGGTGTAAACGCTTTCGAGCGCGATGTCTTGATATTTTGTAACACCACGTTGATGTCACGCGGTAAACCGACCCTTTGCGTAAACTTTAGAAAGATGAAATTTTTAGCAAAAAAAAAAAAAAACAAAACGTCAGTGACTGGTTAACTTTGGGAGTAAATTTATGCGGACAGCAAAGTGTTAATACTAATTATAAACGATACATTAAACACATTCGTATTACCATTATTAGCCACCTGAAAGATTAAACCGATGACAAAGTTGCGCAAACGACAATTTGACGGGATAACGGTACCGTGACTTTTATCGCGTCGACAAATGAGCGTAACCTATTTGCGGATTACATTGTCTGGACACGGGCTACCGGGGCACAAAGAGCAAATTTGCAAAAGGGACTTCGCTCGAGGGGAAGCTCAAAGGGCCTTTCTGATGCAACGCTGTTGTATTAGGATCACCGGTCATAATTAGGTGTTGATAATTGAAGCCTTTAAGACCCGAAAGGCTTGACCACTTCCCTCCTACGCGGCCGGATTACACAGGATTAGCGTTCCTCGAGCTAGTCCTAATATACGAGCACACACTGTCTGGAGATCGGTTGGATTAAAATATCTAATAAGGCTGGCGAGCAGATAGTAACTTAATTATATCGACGCTGTTTATTTCGTGCGACGTCCACGAATTCGCAAATATAGTTTGACGAGATCTAACAGAATCGAAACGTGACTAGCTGATTTAGCGATAGACGGATCTTGCTAGATGGAGGTATCTGACGGCATGAAAATTGTCAAAACTGTTAGTTACAGCTGGCGGATGTTTCGAAAAAGGCTTGTATCTCCGAATCTAACAGATTGTTCTCCTTTCGATGTCGTTTCTAAACGGTTAGCAAATTCGTGAAGAAATTCACGAAGAAAAATCCGAAGATTTGCGACAGCCACATAGAGAAACGTCAGAAGTGGCGCGATGGCTTATTATTTATACATGGCCGCGTCTACTATTACTAATTCATTATTTACACGCAGCGACGATAAATTATATTTGGACGAGGATTCTAACGACGTGGTACGAAGCTGGTTAATCGGTGATAATTGAAAATTGCGTAGTACGGGACACAGGGCGTAGCTGAAACGTTCACTTCTAATTCTCGCGTAAACAATTTCATGGAGGAGCGGCGCGAGCCGCGTATTTTCCATGATGTTTGTCACTTGGCTTCCTTATGGAAATGGTTGCGCCTAAACCGTCTTTTCCCGATGCACGAAGCCCACGGGCCACGCACCGGCGACGGCAGTGGTTTGACAACTCTTTACAGGGGAACCGAGGTGTCAAATGTAGCACCTCTCTGCCAACTACCGTGGCACATAACTACGCACGATCTCCTTCATTTCTTCTTTTTATTTATGGACGTTTATTCAACTTTTTTTTCCCCAACCTCCGTCCGGGAGTCGCTTCCTTTTTCCTTAGTTTTAATGGACGGACCATCCACGAATTCACGTACACCGCCGTTCGATATCGTTGCTCGTCTATCGTTACGATTTTATGCCTTCGAAAGAAACGGGGATTAGTATCTTTCTCAGCCGAATTTTATCGTTTCATCGATGATCGAAGCTTGGAATTAATAAGCAAACATAAACGTTCTCTACAAAGTATAACGTAAAATATTCTGGTTATCTATCGAAATATTTCTGACGAGTTAAGAATTAACCAACAACCGACCAATCTTCTTTTCAACGCGAGCAAGAAATTTCTCCTTCTTCGTAGCACATTCGGACGATAAATTCTCGCATTAAACAAGCAACGCCGTGAATACCGCCATTACCCTTTGAACCGTTCGCGATTAGCAAACTATAATAAATGCCGCAAAGTGGTCGTTAATTATAATCAGTTTCATTCTTGCCGCCGATTTCTTCCAGCGTTTTCTCATCCACGAGTACCTACTACTCTCGAATCATTTCGACTCTCTCTCTCTCTCTCTCTCTCTCTCTCTCTCTCTCTCTCTCTCACTCGCTCATTCTTTCGGAAACGCGGTTCTGCCTTTGTGACCGCTTATTTGGTTAGGACGCAAAAATAGACGCAGGATTTCGTTTGCTCGGTTGCCTTTTCGTCTTACCGTTCGCAAACATTCGAAATTCGCTTTCGTGCGGCTACCAAATCCTTTCGAAGGACACCGCCAAGGAAACTGGATCCTTATCGCGGCACGAGTTACTTATTGCTCGTTAATTGGGAGTTAATGAAATTCAACGTTCGTCCCTCGTCCAGCCGTTTACATATGGGTTTCGCTGTTTGGTCGGCTAAAAAGTGTCCGAAAGGTTCGTGCTTCTTCTTCTTCTTCTGTTTCTTTCTTTTTCTTTTTCTTTCTGGTGAAGTCGCTACGAAGGAGTCGTTTACTGATCGATGCGACTAACAAGGGAGCTGAGCCTGAAAAATCAAAACCTCCTTCTTTTCCTTTTATATCCTTCGTCGGTTTGTGAAGAGGTTCGACATAAATATCGGACAATTTCTATTTGCTCGTCCGATGATAATGGATGAGATAAAGCATGTAGTACATGGATATGGGGTGTTGATGAATTTTCGCTGCATAGAACATTAATTTAAGGGTAGAACGAGATCTTGGGATGTGCGTGTACGCGTTGCGACAGTTCCGTTTTACCTCGTTCTCGGTGAATTATTTTTTAACAGCTTGCAACAAAGACGATGTCGATCGTCGATTATACTAATCGGTATCTCTCTTTCTTTCTGATAATTCTTTCGATATGTCAAAAGTATTTGGACGAAATCCTTCTGTATAGATACACGTTGCAGAGGACACTCTCGATTCGCATACGATTCTTATAAAATTTTCTCCAAATCGAAGCACAATTTCGTGCAAACTGCCGTAATCCAAACAGCGTCGACGCTCGAAACTTTTCTCGATCGCAGTCGATCTTGCGAAAACGTCGCCGAAGACCTTTCCGATCTCTCTTGTCGGACCTGGTACCGATCACGGAATCGTCGCCAAAGTTTGCTCATCGACAATATTGTCTCTGGCCTCTCGGATAGTCAACAGGCATTCGTCTCAGCGTTCTCCATCCGCCATGCTGTACCACTATCCGGATCTCCCATTAGCTGGCGAAGAACGTTTTGCAGGACCGGTTAGGACGATAGTCGCAGCTGGACATTCTACTCTGCATTCTCCTGATTTAATCGAGCTACTCTTCCCCGAGAGTTGGCTTTTTTCCAAACAACCGGCGAATCGTTTCGTGCAATAGCCAGTGGAAGCAAACAACGGAATCGCCATTCGTTTCGGCCTTTCCTTCGACTTCTTGAATTATTTCTCTCGTTATCGCGCTTCTACCTCTTAGTATTTTATTCGACCGTCGAAGAAATTTTTTACGCCTCGATTCGATCTACTAACGATACGTGAACGCGATTCGATTTATTCGTAACGACCACGACGCTTAAGATAGAAAAATGTATTTATCTAAACGATACGAAAGTAGGTATAGGTATATATATATCATGCTATTTGCGTATCCGATAAAAATTTCGAAAATTGTGCTTGATACAGTGACGAAAGCGAGAGAGAAAGAAAGAAGGAAGCTAAACTGTGGTAGAAAAATAGAGGCTGGAAAAATCATGGTGAGTAATAGTGACGTTGATTTGTTCGTAGATTCCGGGTCTGAAAGCGGGTCGCACAAAGCTGGCGTGGGTGGTACTCGAGGATCGGGCGGCCATAAAAGCGGCGGCGGTTCTGACGGCAAACCAACCAGAGTTCGCACTGTTCTAAACGAAAAGCAACTTCACACGCTGAGAACTTGCTACGCCGCGAATCCGCGGCCGGACGCGTTGATGAAGGAACAATTGGTGGAGATGACGGGGCTGAGTCCACGCGTGATAAGGGTATGGTTCCAGAACAAACGGTGCAAGGATAAGAAGAAGACGATTGCCATGAAACAACAGATGCAGGAAAAGGTTGGCATTCGAGTTTTCGCATTTCGCTATTATCGCTTTCGATAGAGACGAATCTTTGAAGCGCACCGATCCACGATGTATCGTTTCTATTAGTTGTCGTATTTCCAGCCACGATTGAACGAACGAAGGTGTTCTATATTTCAGGATGGCCGTAAATTAGGTTTCGGTGGGATGCATGGAATTCCTATGGTGGCTAGCAGTCCCGTACGACACGAGAGTTCTATAGGGATGACACCGTTAGAAGTTCAAGCTTATCAACCACCGTGGAAAGCCCTTTCAGACTTCGCCTTACATACCGATTTGGAGAGGCTAGATCCTAACACTCCTTCTTTTCATCATCTGGTGTCGCAGGTAATTATCGTAGACATATTTCAAATAAAAACAAAAAAAAGTATCTGGTATCGATCGTATCGTCTACGAACGTCGATAGCGTTTAGGAACGGTAACGCGTTGCACGATGCGATATATTCATACGCGATTAATATAATTCATTTCAGATGCATGGTTACGATCTTCACAGCGGACCACCACAATTACCACCGCCAGGGATGCTCGGTGGACCGATGAACGATGGCGGAGGCGGCGGGGGTGGTGGTTCTTTGCCACCCCCCGGCCCACACCATCCCAGTAGCGGCGGCCCAGACATGGGGCAACACCCTGATAGCACGGATAGCTATGTGACTTACCTCGAAAGTGACAGTGACTCTCTTCATCACGATACAGGAAGTCCATAGTGTTGTGCAGTGTGGCCAGAACGAAAGTGTCCGCTTTCTTCGTGGTCTTCTTTCAATAAGTGCTTGAAGAGAATCGTAGTCTGCGAGAACAAATAGGACGATTACGGATGGTTGGAAACGAAACAAAAATTGCGTTATCGAATTGCGGCTTTTTGTGCAAGGAAGCCTGTGACCCTTTCGCGCTTAATTTCATAATCGAAGGAGAACGCGTGTGAAACGTTGTTTAATCGAGAGAAAATCTTCCCTTGTGAGACGAACTGGTGTAAAAATTCGGTTTAACGACGTGCCATTAACCCGATTCTTCGTTAACGTTAAAATTATTGATCGACCACACGAGTGTCGCGTTACGTGGAAAGTTTTCAATTAGTAGAATTCGACAGAAATGTTGCGGTTAATTAGTATTATTATTATTATCAATTGTTTCTCGAAATTACTATCGATGGATTAAAAAAGAAATTTGACTTCCCACGCGTAAGGGTTAAGAAATATTGTGGTTTTAAAATTGATCATTGTTTGACGTTCGTATGTATTATTTTACCAGATCGTAGCTTCGTGCTCGATATTTCGCAATTAAACACTTGTGTCGTGAACGAGAAAAATTCGATACATAATGAACGCATTCACTCGCGAGAAATCTCAGGTAGGATATGTATAATGATTCATGAACGATATAGACAAGCGGATTTGTCGATCGAATAATTGCTCGTTTGTTACGGAACGGTAATGATATTTAACGGAACAGGCGAAGAAAGTATATAAAATACTGCGCCAATATTTTCAAGTGAAATACACCCGTGTAAAAAAATCGATTTCTTCGCGAAACTGACAATGAATAATCGAATAATTGCGAATCAAGGACAAATTTTATCATGATTATTGTAATTTCTAAAGCATGCGAAAGGAGATTGCAATAAAAGATGATCAAACTTATTGTATGTCGAGTTGATTTTACCATTGTATCGATGTCTTTGAACGAAATTCGCCCTTATGCACTGAAATTGTATTGAATTGATAAAATTGTGATAGACGAATTTCATGATAAATATGAAAAGTGTATTTATTAATTATCGTTTAGGTACATAGGATTATTTAACTATTTAATAAATTAGAAAGGCGATTAATTCGTTTGTTTATTCTTTATGCAATTTCAGTGTATTGTTGATGGGTGAAGGGGTGCAATAAGTATAATACATTTTCTTAGGTCAAAGTATCGCATTAACATCGAAAGATATTAATGTTTTGAAATTGAATGAATCGATTAAAAGTGCTCGAAGGTGTATCTGAAATTCTGTTCTGCACCGAAGTACAGTAATTTCATTGAGGAATGATGATTCGATTATCCGCGATAGCTTTTTTTCCGAATGTCATTTCAGCCAGTTCGAACGACCAAAGAATGCTTTTATCACGATAGAAAGACGAAAACGAGAAGAAAAGGACGAAGCAGTGTCATCAACAGAGTTGGACAAATTTGTCGATCGCCGTATATAAAAAGTAAGAATCGACGTGGAAGAATTTACACTGATAGATAAAATGTTTACTTCGATAGTTTTCTTCGTAATATAATCTTTCATCTTTTGAATTACAGTACATTTTTTACGACATACATTATTTTAAGCAACGGAATAATTATTAAACATTAATTTCTGCAACGGTAAAATTAGAAGGAACCATTACAAATTCCTCGATCACAAATTTTACGTAACAAACGAAATAATATTTGTCGATCGATCTAACCAAATCGATATATCAAAAGCAGGTTATTTTAAAATTTATTACACAATACCTTATTTATTGCGTACAACTTTTTAATTGCCTAAATCATACTTGAAAGAACTTCTAAAACTATCGGTGGCAAACATTTATTCAAATAAAATGTATTTTATCGGTTGCAAGAAATATATGTATCTATACACTTACCTACATGATTTACTGATTATCAACCATTTTTATTCCAACTCGTACAACTTGTCGTTGACACTATTTGCAACAATTAAAAATTTTCAGATACAACTTAAAGTTTATTTTTAATAATATCTATTGTATTATCTATTACAAAATAAGAAAACAGGTTATATCTTACTTTCCAACTCTGTCTTTCGTCCGCATTGTTGTGAATACAGAAGTGAACGACTGTCTCACTGTAAATATAGTTGTGTCCACTACATATAAATTTGAATCATGATGTACCGCCAGGCGCAGCTAATTCATAATATTGATTACACGAATAGCCGAGTTATGTATAAAGGATTAAAAAAAAAAAACATAAAAAATGCAAGTAACATTGACGATAGCGCATTACCCCCTGATTTATGTTGTAACAAATCATATTGTAAACGCAGGTACATATGTACATTCGACTAATACCAAAGTGTGCGAAACTTCATGTGAACACGGAAACGCACTGAATTGTATTGTAAATATCGTCTCTAACCCTCCCCTTCCTCCTGATCCTAACCTCGTTGTCGCTAATTAGTGGTTCGTTTTAGTGGTGATTCGTTTAGATGTTTGTATAGAATCGTTCCATCACCGCTCCTCTCGTAATGTACATGTTTTGAAAGGGAGAACACCGTAGACCTAACATTTTCGTAATCTATTCGAATCGTCTTCGAATTTGTATAATATTTCTATACCGGCGCACACGTAATAAACTGTCCAATTAAATTATTTGTCTTCCAATTAATTCACAACCTTTTCTTCAATTTTTCAATTTATATCTCGAAACAACTTGATTTTATAACATTCAAAACGTTTAATAGAGATAACTATAAATATTTCCATTAGCAAGATATTTTGTAGCAATAAAAGATCATAATGTTGTCTCATATATTTTATTTAAATTATTAGGAATTTCTTGTACAATTAATTGTCGCCAAAAGTATTACAATAAATTTTGTTCAAGCTAATTATTCATTACAAACAACATTAATTATTCGTTATAAATATTGTATATATTAGATATTTAATGAAAAAAAAATATGTAATTTATCTTATTTAATATTATTTAAATTATATTATTGATTTTAAGGAGTATTAGTGAGCAAACATACGTATAACGTACATATATTGTGTGATGTACCTTTAAACATATTGATTACACCTAACTGAAACAAAATTTAGAAAGCTAAATCAAGAAAATGATTGTTTTCTTTATCTAGTAAGACAAGAAACCAAGAAAATTGTTACCGTTATACAGGAATTACTATACAACTTTAACATTGGTATAATAGACATCCATTGATTTTAGATGCAGTACATTGTAAAATGCATGACTTAAATAAATTCTAATGAAAACTGAAAAACAGAAGAAGAGAAAAATTAATATACAATTTAAACTACCATACTATAATATACTGAACCAGGTATATACGTAGAACACATAGTTATTCACACGTAGAAAATAGTATTTCAAATCTTAAATTTTTATCATTTATCGATGAGATTAAGGCTCCTAAGTATTACGAAAAATAAATGCAACTATTGTATCGATAAATGAGATACAAACCGGGATTTAATCGACGTCAATGAAATTCAAGCCTATTGAGCAGATTTAAGACAGTGTTTAAAAAGTTGCAGCAACGATTTTTCCAACTTTTATAACTAACATTCTAGGGATTTCACTTGGTGATTTATATTATATATAAATCACACAGATCTTGACTTATGACAACCCTTAAGTACTGTCTGAACATTCACATAATTGGTTAATTGTATCTTACACGTACAACAAGAACATACTAAATACATATAAATATTAAATAATGTCTCACATAACTATGTATATATCCAACATGAATTGCGTGTATATATAATATATATGTATATATAATATTATCTAGTCTAACATTAAATAATAAAAACAATCTTGTACATTGATGTAATAATAAGCGTACAGTATGAGTGGGCTTACAATTATAGGAATGTATATCGCACGAAAGATGTGGAACAATTATTGTTCTGTGTCAGCTTGAATAAGAAAAGATTTTTATGGCATACTTTCCAGACAACTCTTGATATGCTGCCAAGCTTGCAATCCCTGCAATTATTTATAGAAACATTGATTCATCTGTACAAAGATAGGTAGTAAATTAGTTAAATAATAATATACAAAAATGTTACCTTTCTAGCAAGTTTAAATTGTAAAATGCAGTAAGCTGCCAAAATTTCTTTTAGATCTACCACCTTTTGATGTTGAAATCTTTCAATGTCCATCATTGCTTTAATAGAGAAAGACCTAAAAACATTACATGTAAAATATAGAGAAACGTATTATACATAGTTTCATAGTATATTTTTTATATGCTATAAGTATGTGTAAAATATTTGATTGAAATATATTACTTTAAATCTTCATCCACCCGCTTGACGGCTTCTTCGTGTTGTGCAATCCTTTGTTCTAATTGTAGCATTTTTAATTCACGAACTTCTTCTGTATCCACAGATACAAATAATCTTGACATTAAACCAGATTTACCTACAATAATAAACTGCATTAGCTCCAGAAATTCCCATATTTGTAAATTGAATGTTAATAGTACTTAGTATAATTTAAAACCTTGTATAATTTTTTCTTTTTGTTCAAATGCTGTGGTTAGAGCATCGTGAGCTTCATCTTTGGTTAACTGTAAAGCTTCTCTTCGTTTGACTACTGCTTGTAACGCAGAAGCACCAAACAACCATTCTTTCAACTGATCTGCTATTAGTTCCTCTTCTTCGAGAGTTGTATCTATTGTAGCTGCTAATGAATCCAAGTAGTGACCCGATTTCTAAGAAAACAGGCGCTGTAATGCAGTGCGCTTTGCAATATATATACTTGCAGCATAATTCAATTATGTTTTATCATTTAGAAATTTCTCGCAAAAATTGGTAATTCCAATGTTTCTAAAGATATAAATGTTAAGAAATATTTATAATATATATAGAATTGAATACCTGTAGCCCATCACCCATATCTCTTTCTATGGCACTCCATTCGCTAAACACACGACCATAATTTGCATGTAATTTGTACAAACTGTGTTGTTTTTCTACAAGTCGCGCACGTACTCGAAGAACATTACATAAATTATTCTGAAATATTAGACAGATATGTACTACTATAAAACCTTTACTTTTTCTCAATGCTGAACATACCTGAAGTTCAATTCCATAGTTTTTGATTGTTTCAAATCGCTTATCTGGTTTCCTTAATCGCACTGCTACGCTCAGTGCCTTTAATTTTGATTCTACTAATTGCAAATAACCTATCATAAAACATTAATAATTACAACACTCATTATAAATGTATAAATAAATAATGATATAAATAGATAATAAGATATATACTTCTTTGACAGAATTTACCTGTTTCTTTAATGCTTTCCCTCCAACCATCTTTTTGTTGCAAAAATCCCATAAAATGCTCATCACGGGACAATATAGGATGCGAGGCTACCCTCAATAGGAAATTCTTAGAAATAAATTTATTATAAATATCAAATACATATTTCCAAATAAAGAAGCAATGAATAAATATAAATAGCATACCTCAAGACCAACTCTTCGTCTATCAACAAAATCTGGATCAAATGTATCAGTGGTAACCTTTTGCCATGCATATAAAACTTTTTTTTCTGGTAATGGAGGCAGTACAATATACGGATAGGAAATTTCCAAATAAGCTCGGAGTAGTTCAAATTCTGTGTATCGGCGCCATAGAGAACTTACTTTGGTGAGTGCACCTTTAAAGCTTGGATCTGTAATTCTACAATAATATTTAATATACATGTATATATTTCATAGATGTTAAAATTTTGCAACGAGAGACAATTTAAAATTAAATGTACACAAGCTTAAAACATTCCTATTTTAGCTTCATTAGATAAAGAATAATAGGTTCGCTTACTTAGTCTCAATGAGGTAGACTGTATAAAACTCTCTTAAATTCAATGCTCCATTTGCACGCTTTTCGGTTTCAACTATAGAGATTTCCATGTGATCAAGCAATACATCCTAATATGGAATATAAATAATGAGTTTAAGTTATAAAAAATACAACTGTTTTATTTTTTATATTATATAATTTAGTAGATTAGATAAAGTAGATTTAAAGAAAAATGACAAGTACAAATAAATAAAATCTACGTAAATAATTATTAACAAATATTAATAACACAATTTATTTTTAATATTAAGTATCAATATTAAATCATATTCAATTAATACAAGGAAAACAAATGAACTATTTTATATTTATTAAGTTCCAAAATTAAAAGTAAAAAATTTCATAATTTGCATTATTATCATTAATTACTCAATAAAATAATATCTTGCAATAATATCTGAATTTAAATTGCTTGCATGCTAATTCAAGACATCATAGGTTTAAATATCCTTCCCAAACGCGTATGTAGGTACCGCCAACACTACTATAGTGGTACTCAAACGGATAATTCATGACCTACTTTGATGCTTTTTCAAATAAATTAAGAAACCTGTATTTTCTATTGTAATAATACAAGTAATTTCTTTTAAGCAATCTAGTATCGTTTATTTTATACGTATCATACGTTTAAGTAATACAAATTTATAAAAATAGCTTAAAGCTAATTTATACAATGAAGGTACACTAGAAAATTTGACATATTAAAAAAATGTAGCATAAATTAAACAATAGTAAAAACATAGATATAAGTTATTAAAAGTAAAGTTAGAAAATAACGTCAATAAAAAAAATAAGAGATTTAGGACAACAATAACAAAACATGAGAATCACTGCGCGTCACTTCGATTCTTTCACAATATACATACATATTCTGTGCAATTATCCAGTGCTTCTTTAACTTAAACAAATATAATTTCGTAGTAATTTAACTTTGCACAAATATTACGATAATCATAATATCTAGAAACCCGTTCAAGTAAGAATGTGTTTAAAAATTATAGCTTCGAACGACGTATTGATTTGGCGGACGAATTGAAATGATCAACTATTCAAAGAGTTTCTTACCTCCTTTTGTGTCTCCATAGTAGTTATGTTTGCGTTCGACTCCCTTTGATAATTCCCGTTCTGAAACACTTCTTCCATGATTCTGTATCGGCCTAAAAATCTACGAAGCGGCAAAGGAACTTCGAAGCCTTTCACATCACGTCCACTTTCTCCATTACTGTCAGTGTCACTTTATTCAATAGAGCGCTGTACGTTGCAGCAGGTTAAATTCCCTTTAAAACGTTCAATAACGAGTCACTAATCCGTTTACGAAAATGTTTCGTTAGTTACATTAACATATTTATTGTAATCTTAATAATTCATTCGTAGTATAAAGAATTCGTCTAAACATATTTACATTCTGCAAATAACAGCAACTCACGTAGTTTTTGGTAGTGTTCTAGGGAATTTTAAGAACTGCGTTGAAGCCGGAAGTTTTCGAAACAGATGCGTCCAATTGATTGCAAATTGCAAGAAATGAAATAATTTGCGCATACACTATTTTAATGTCTATGTGCGCGTACAAAATCATTTCCTTATAAATATTTTTCGATAGTTTGTAGATACGTCATTAGTAAATTCGGTAATTTTAATTTCTGGAGAAATTACAGAAACACAGTGAAGGTAATTAAATATAATAACCACTGAATATATGTTTGCTTATTTAATAGAAAGAAACAACTTTTCTGAAATCGTACATACGTACGTACTATATATATTTGTATCGCTGAGCAAACTGCGGCATTCTAGTGTTGTGATCATAACAGTAAGACGTGTTTAGTATTACTCCTCAGTACGTAGTAATTTATACCTTTATATTTATTCGTCGTTCAAACGCACATTAGTCTTAATTTTATTTAATTAACGCACGCGTTTTTATGCAATAATTTACTATCATCTATTATCTTTTTTCTTTTGATCTTTTTGATTGCCACATTTTACCGGCAATTATCGGTAACCGGTAGCTCGTATAATAAACCTCCGAAACGCAATTTAACCTTAATCATCGTTTCATCTCTAAATAATTTGTTCTTTTTATATATTTATTTTACATTTAAGATTTAATCTCTTTCTGTACAGATTATTGTTCGTTGAAACTTCGAAGCATTAGGGGGATGTCACAGACGATGAATCTGAAAGTTTTTCATGGATATTTGGTAACGTTTGATTTATTTTAACACACGCAAACGTATTTATGCGTCAACTTTTTTCTTTTTCTGGATAATTAGTAATATTTATTTAGTATTCTACAATTTATATAGTACCTGAGATACATTTTTAACAAATAATATTAACGTAATTAATACGTAAGTAGTAAGTAAGCAAAATTCTATTCAAACCACTTTTTATATTTTGAACGTGTTAAAATATTTTTTGTATGAAAATAATTTTCTAACTATCTTTTATGCGATTAGAAGATCGAACTGACTGTTAGTAAGTCTCTGATTTTAAAGATGTAGTTTTTCCAATTGCGTAGGACACTTATGACTGTTAATACTAAGATAATAATAATCAAGAAAGTAAATTCAGAGGAAAACGAGCTATTACGATCTTTAAAATAGTAACAACGAAGATTTATTACATAACAATATTGCTTCTTTTCGTTACATCGCCTCTGAATTTTACGATATTCAATAATTATTTTGCGAATTAACGACATTAATTGCGAGTTAATGTATTATTTAATGATCCACTGACGGGCGAGGTTATTAAATCTCGAGAATAAGGGGTGTTCTAAAATTATGTTACGCCATGCAATCATGATGTTTATTAAAAACGTCACTTAGGCCATGCATTTGTCTTGCGAAGTGTTTGGATTACACGCATACGTATAAAATGATGAGAATACCTTATGCTACATAAGTGTAATTGTATTGTATTTACATATTTACATGATGAAAAATCATGCACCGAAAATTACAATCGACCAACGACCAGACACAGGGTGTGTATTTACAAGCGATTCTTTCAGCTACTATTAGCTGATTACATTTTAACCATACACATTTTCGTCAGGCAATTTGCTTTGGCTTATTCTTCTGCGATTTTTTTCGTGGGAGGATGGTCACTAGTAATGCCGATACTGAAAAATTAAATTTGTGTGCAATGTACATATAAGAATATTACGTCGTAAGAATATCATTTTATTATTCATATACCAAAGGAGTTAGGTTATTTTACCTAGAGAGGCAGAGCCAATCATAATGAAGGGACCCAAGCAGGACAAGTCAAACAGCACTGGAAATAGTAAGTTGCCTATGACCGCCCCAATTCTGCCTACCATCATGGTTAGACTAACTGCCATAGTCCTGAAGAAAAGCATTAAATAATCGATGAGATACTTGAGACGTAGAATAAATAAATTGCTACGAAATTATATATCTTTGTACCTTAAACACGTAGGGAAATTATCGACGATAACGTTTACGACACAGGCACCACCTATGCTCGACATGGCTACGAAAACTGAACACAAACCAAGAATACTGTTAGTGTCTTCAGCCCAGTAAAGCGAGCCACAACAAGCAGCTGCTACAACGAAACAAGTTGCTGCAACAAATAGAAATTAGAAATTATTACGAAGATCAATATTTTCCTGTACGTTGCTGTACAAAATTTATGTCCACCGTAGATATCTCACCTATAAGTTTCTTTTTTCCTACTACAGTAATGAGCGTGCCTGCCAAAGTATATCCTATTACACCGGTAACCGCAATCACGATAGAATTAATGAATACTTTTGAGTTCAATTCCACCTGAAATGAAGCACGCGTAAAAAGTTATTGAAATCTTCAACGTATACAAACAAAAGCCGAAAGAGAGAATTAATAAATCCTTCGTAAGTACGCGTAACAAGCAACGATGTATATTGTACAAGCTTAATCTACACCATCGTAATGTAAAAAACAAAGAAATGTGTGTAAACAAGGAATGATTTATTGTATTTGTATGTAAATAACGTAATACCGGTACGCATGTGTGGGCAGCATTTAGAGTTTCGTTTACGAAACTCGTTGAGAAACTATGATTGGCTCCTTGTTGGCCTAACATGTAACAGAAGCGCGGCTGCGAGCTCGAATATTCGTATTTCGAATAGTCATTCTTGAATTGTTCCATCATTGTGAATAATTGTGGCATCCATAGTCTAATCGAATTCGATCTATAAATTGAAATTTCCTCATTGGTCAACGTTCTTTGTTTCTCCTATGATTAAAGTCACTCACGAACGTTGACTCTTGAAATATATTCGACATGATGCGAAGAATTCAAAGTACAATTGATCTAACTTACCCTATCGTAGCACCCAGTTGGATCATGCCGATTGCGATCAGCTTGAAGATGTTTGGCGATAGAAAGAGTGGTTTGATCTGTTGCCAGCAGGAACGTAACTTGTCCTTTATCTTACTGTTACTCGCCAGCTCGACGGAATACTCGTCGTCGATATCTTTTATCTGAAAACGAAGGTCATTTCGAATTGGACTTGGTATCAAAAATGAACGAATGAATGGTCACGTTAATGTTATGCAAGGAGTGAGCATGAGTGGAAATATTAGAAGTGTAATTGGATTGTGTCGAAATGCAATTTGCAATTTTTCGTGGAAAACACTGAAATATCGAACGTTGCTTACTGGATACGTGTCTGGATTCTTGCCGGTGTTCACCGAATATATCTTCCTGAAAACTTCAAGAGCCTCTTCTCTCCTGCCTTTCAACAAAAGAAAACGCGGGCTCTCGGGGAATGCGAAGATCGCTAAGCAGGCAAGAAACTCTGGCAACGAACAAATCGCCAAGAACACACGCCATGAACTGATCTTTATGACCCTGGTCCAAACGTTAATGGTCCATTTTTGCGGTATGATTAGCCAGGCGATGCCTGAAACCAAATATTTCCCCTGTTTTGCGCGGATGAACGTAAAGTAAAGTAAGAAATGTAATCGAAGATCTATATTAAAGACATTAAAGAGTTTATCCCAGTCGACGCATAGGATTTTCTTCTATCTTATAGACATTCAGTGTTGTCTATTCGTTAATTGCTCTTCCTTTTAGTATCAATTGATACAGAGATTAGAAAAACATCGCTATATGAACGTATCGTAATTTTCCTTCGATGAATCGCTTCGATGGTCAAAAGGAATAATTTCCAAAGCTATGTAAACACGTTAGAAGAATATGAGAGCAGGATATCGCGATTAAAGGATACTCACATGGTAGAGAAATATTTCCAAGCGAGAAAAACACCCCTAGCCACATATAGGTTCGAGATCGCTGCGCATCGTTGTGCACTTCTGCCAAATAAGACATCAGAGCGGCATACGGGCCGGACATGCTGCAAGCGTGAAAAGATTATTATCAAAATTTGATATTTTTTGAAAGAATCAATTTTAGCTGCCATACGCATCGCCAATGGCACGGTAGATTTGTAATTCTGTATTAAGCTACGCGTTAGTTCAACGTTTCGTTTTCATTCGTCAGTTCCACGATCAACGAATCGTGCAGTACGTTAACGTAAAGACAGATACGAATCGTAGCGATCGAAGTATTGATGTTTTCATTGCAATGATCGTTGTATCAACTTACATTACGCCATCGAGAAACTTGAAGAAAATTAAAAGCCACGAAGTATGCGAGAAACAAGCCGCCAAACTCATGATTCCGGCGACCATGTAACCGTAAAACATTATCTTCCTACGACCAAATGTATCGGTCATAAATCCCCAGAAAAATGAGGTGCTGATCATACCTGAAACCAGCCAAATTTTCAACGATAGTTGGGAAGTTAGATTTCTCGGTTGATTTTATGATACGTACTTTATCGATATGAATCATATTATGTTTGTTCATTATATTTACAGTAATTCGAACGGATAGGCAAAAAGAAAAAAGAAAAGAATTTCGAAATTGACTTTCAAAGAATATACATAAGCATATATTTAACAAATTATTCCCTATAGGAATAAAATGTATATACGTGATTGATTAAATCCTAAATCCTTACTTATTATGACGAAAGTAACGATTAATATAATTCGATACAAATTTTGATGTAAATCGTGATACAATAAAAATGAATAATCTTCTTATTCGAAAATGAATCAGAAACGAAGGATGAAGTTTCCCGGTAAAAGATATCGTTCTAAACAAAAGCTATTGGAATTGTTCCAGAAATACGGATGCAGATATTATGCATTGTAAATCATATTGGTTATGTTTGATATAAACATTGATCTTTCCGTGGGACTTTCCGTTTCCATAAATTCTCGTATCTCTTTTACCTGTTCCTACTGTTGTCATAATATCAAGTTCTTCGCAGTATACTGATATCAAGCTTCTCCGTTAGAGAGTTTTATTATAGGTGATGTTGTGCGTGGCATTATCAACAAGTTATTAATTAATACAATAAAGAAACGATAAGCTGTCAAAAAGTTTATTTTCTCAGAATACTGCGTCTTATGCTATTCGATTTCTTTCGTATAAATTGTACAGCCTTCCTTATCCGAAATAATATGAAAAGAGAACTGTTTCGATAATAAAATTTCCGAATAATAGAACAATCAAATTTCCTGGATATGAAATTTCATTTATTCAAATACGGTTTAAGATTAATTGATAGTTTCTTTAAGTATTTATGGATCCGATATCGTTTTAGTTGCTAAGTCATAATTGCAAGAAATTGCATGGAGTTACGTTCTTTTTCCATTTCGAATCATCCAAGCCCTTTTTCGAACGTCACGAATGCTTCGGTACGAGAAGGAATCTCTTCTTTACCACTTTTGTTTGTTGTTTCCATTGGTATAAAGTTATCGTTATTATCGTTTTTATCGCAATGAAATCATTTCATTGCATCAGTATATTTACGGTTTTTCTACCGTTGCCAGTTGTCACAGGGATCGACGTGCTTTAGATCATGTTTTTGTTTTTCGATGTCTGTGACTGTGGTGACTTTTCCAACACCATGTACTTTTGCCAATTCTATTGCACTTACATCTTTCGAGTTCTTTGATCATATCGTTAGTTTCGTACCAAACTTTTATAATCAGAATTCGCCCGGTCGAATAAAGGAGAGAGTACACTCTGCGTACGAACACTAACAAGATATGTACATATTTGAAACGGAAAATTCCGTTACTGGAAAATATTATGTTCGGATGTGGTAATAGAGATTAAAAATTAGAAACTCGTAAAGTATCTCTTCGTTTCTGATTCGAATCAATCATACGGTAACCAATGCGGTAAACAATTCGGTTTAAGCTACTAGTTTGCGATAATCTTAAACAGGTCATAAAATAATCCACTCTCTTTTTCTTAAAAGAATTCCCAACATCTCCAACCCGATAAAGAGACCTTTTCAATGTCTTGCTCTCTTACCTGGCAAACAATCGACAATCTAAATTACGTTACGGTAGAAATAAAGACGGAAGCAATTTTAAATTACGAGTCGAACGATCGCTCGCCGATCTCGAACGCGATTTCTCGTCGCTCGAAAATCGTCACTCGAGATCGTTGCCCACGCGAACCACGTAACCAATGCACGATGAAGTACAAGAGTGTGTCATTTAATTACCATGTCCGTACTCGTACAAATACATTCCCTAACGAGTCCGTAGCGTACACCATGTGTGTTCTAACCAGAAACTCGAAGCGTACCAAATGCGCGCTTTGACTCTCTGTGTCTTAAGCTCAACCTGTAATTACAGTCGCGGTTACGTGATTACGCCAATAAATGAATATACCACCTGCGAACGTCATCGAGTTGAGTAGACCCTTGTCGAACATGGTGAGCCTCAAGTCGCACTCGGCCGATGGTAACACGTACGACATCGCCGATGACGAGAAAATACTGGAGAAACTAGCGGGCAACACGGCCAACAGCAACAAGTAGTTGAATTTTCCATAGCCTGTCGAAAAATTTTGCGTGTACATGGATGAGTGCCAGACGTCGTTCGATCGATGAAACATTCCAAGGAAAACCATTCGATTGGATTCAATTCTAAGTCGAATTTCTATCTCCCTCTTTCTCTATATATATGATATCTCTGACCGTTTGCTTTTCTTTATCCTTAGAAAAGATGCTCGTTTCGATGTTACATCGACGAACATCGTTTTGTTCGTTTATTTCGTAGATGTTACGAAAGGAAAAGAAAATAGAAATTGTTTGAGAATACGAACAGCTCGAAGCTCTTGGAACGTTTATTTCCTTATTTTGTAATTTGTATAATTGCTTCGGTAATTATGTATATGCATCGTTTAGAATTTAATAGTTTTGAAAAATAAAAGGAAAAATAAGCTATTAGATCGTCTGGAAATTTTACGCGTTTCTCTCTTTGAATTTTAAACGCGCGATAGCGATCGATGGAGCATAAGACGTTGTTTTAAGTGAGAGCGCGAAATAAAAACATCGATATATGCTTACCGGCATTAGTTATTGCTCGTTCGAAATCTACGGGACCAGACTCCTCAGACTTTACGTCTTCACCTATAGCAAGACACATAGTACACGATTATTGATCCTTTGCTATAAGTTTTGTATATTATTATATCAACGTTGTAAAGCAACAAAGTAACATACATCGCAAATACTTGTAGCTAAACATTGAAAGCATATCGAAGAATCGTTTAAACACCATCATTCACGTAATACGTTTAACAAAATAAATCGTTACTATTAACGATTGAAGTTAATAATTGGAAGATAAAAAAAAAAAAAAAGACTGCTTATGATTGTATTGTCTCTGTAAACGAACGTTTACAAACGTAAAGTTTGACAATTTATAAATTTGACGTTAGTTACATTTTATGATATTTAATCAGTACTTATTTACTTTAATTTCACGGTATTTGTCCTTGTTAAACACGATTTATGTAAACGTTTACGTTACAGGCTGGCGATAAGTAATATTTATTATCGCAATAATCGAATTATCGTCAACGAGCGACGGATTTTCACTAAAGATATCTCACTCGTCTCTTTATTATAAATTACGATTTATAGCGATCGGTATTAATTGTGAAAAGTTTGACAAAAAATATTTGCGAACGCAATTAACGTACGATAGAATCACATGATAGAAAAGTAACATTTATTCGAATAAGAAAAGAAAATGCAGGCAACTTGCAACTGATAGCATTTAGTGAAATGTAGAATCGATCACTATGACACTGTAATACGTTTGACAATGACTAGATTTAATGGTGAGATGATGACCGAGAAAGTCTAACTGAAGAATCAGTATATACAACAATAATTCAAGTAGAATACTTGTTTACACAGATGGTAGCTCGTTAATTCCATATATCTGTAGAAAAAATGTATAAACACATAGTGTTTGAAATTTTCCAAATTCTTGTATATTGTATTGCGTATGTATTATACGTCCGCACAAACATAGATCGTATTTTTATATTTCTTATTCATTCGTTTCTATTTTTATAATTTATTTTACTTTTATTTTTATTATCTTGCAAATGTATGTTTATCATGTAAAATCGAAACATGTTGTACGATATTTTAGTATTTATATTGGTATTACATTAATAGTTAGTTATATTAGTACTTATACAGTATTTTGGTATACATTTTTTCTCACAGTTAGAATATTAGGAAATACTCTTCGAAGCAGGAATTTTTATGTGCTATATCACGGTTAAAAAATGTGGCGCGATAGTAAATAGAGTTTATCAACCGAGGAAGGAACGAATAAATGTTCTCATTTCAAGGAATATCTACATAGTTACGATATTTAACATCTTGTTTCACGGCATTGAATGGGGGAACAACGAACCATATTAATTAGGCGAATAAGCAATTTTAATTATGATTGACATAAGTAGATATAAAAAATGTAAAGATATAAAAATAATCTCGCGTCACGTGTATTAAAATATTCTGAATTATTGTTAGGGACTTGTGTTTTCCACGCTGCCTACGAAACAATTATAATTTATTTGATATAAATCGAATTAAAAATTCTCGGTCGATCTACATATGTATATTTGTTAATATTTTCAAATCTAACGCGTTTCTTATATTCTGTGAAAGCGAGAGTCCACGTGGTATAAAAATCAAAATATCGATTTAACACGTTCGTCGTGTTCGTCTCGAAAAGAAATCGGCACGTATTTTTACGATACACGTGTGATACGAACTGGAATACAGGATGCAGATTAATTATCAGGAAATTTCGAAAAATATTTCCGCAACGATTCGTCCAGGGTACGCGTGTCGGTCTATCGTTTATACTTGTTTATGAAAATTATTTGCTAACATGTTACATATACAATGAAAAACCGGTCGTTTGAACGAGCATTTCCCAAGTAGCAGTCGCAATAAGATATTTATTCCCATTTCGTCTTTCATGTCGACAGAGTCAAATAAACGTTGTTGACGAACGATTAACCAGCAATTCGTTTTTCAGTTTCATTTTTTAACGTCGTGTAATTAAACGCTATAAACATGCAGCTCGAGTATTCTCCATCTGGTTGTCACGAAGCAAATATACATAGCTACGTACGGTGCATTGGGAAACCGTAAATCTGTTAGGTGCATTCGATAATGAAGGAAAATTCCGTGATACCGCAAGGGGAAGTAGCGTCGTGTTCTATGAAAATAAATATTAATAAACCTACTATCCTTCTATTGCTGGGACATTTATCATATGCAAATGATTATCACCTAGTTATCGGTATATACATATATGTGCTGCTTCAGTTTCGTAATCGCAATAATTATTGTCAGGTAATCGATCAGATAATAATATTTGAATATTTTAATCACAGGTATGTACAATGCGCTGCTGCAAGGAAGTTTCGCGGTGCGACACAGAGGCAAGGGAGGTATTGTTCCCTATCGCTCACCGTCACGCGTTGTTATATCGTTTTATTTGCGTATATGACACTTTTGGCCAATACGTGTGCTTATCTTTATGATCGTGTCGAGTCTGTCAGAAATATCCAATATTCCTCCCGCGAAACTTTTCTCGAGCAGTGCACGGTATATTTTGAAGCGACACGACCGTGACGCTTTCGCAAAAACTACGTTAAACGATTAAACAATCTAATGAAAAATGTCGGCAAACGTGTAAATTAAACGTAAGATATTGCGATGAAACGACGTTTGAGCAACGTTGGGATAACATTGGTAGATACGAGTTCCTACACTTTCCGTTAAGTTTTTATATTATTTATATAATATTCGAGTAAAATATCGGTAGAGGAAAGAAATATACCGAAAAAGAAAGAGAAAAGGTGTTGGAGTAAAAGCGCTTGAGATCATCGCACTTGTACGAGATCCCTCTACGATCCCTCTAGTATTTCCGACAATACATAGAACGTGAATGAAGTTTATGGTTTTCCAATGCCATTGTGTTTTCGCAATCGTTTCTTTGTTTATTTTATTATAGCATCGATATTAAATTCCAGGATCGAGTGATTGCGTAAAGTAGTTACACGAGTTAATTGACGAACGGTAATCGAAACAGGTTTGAGAATTAATACGTATAAAAGTAATGTATAAAAATATGTCATTGAATCGGTTGAGTTGAATCGGCTGATTGATCATTTGAAATTTAAATATGATCCATATGGTCTACTTTTTTAAAATTACGATAATTACTACGATCTTGGGATAGCAATGACAAGGTATTTACTACTCATTCTTCAATCCGCGATACGATCTTTGGTGTAAAAGCAACGCTTCGTGTGTTTATTCGGGCAGACGTCTCAAATCAAACTCAACAAAAGCGAGAAAGTTACAGTTTTACGTGACTTTTGAAATAATTCGTGTCGCACGCAATACGTGATTTCTTCGCTTTTCAGTCTGGTTCATGACAAATGTGATAAACGGAAGGAGAAACATTATTCATGTGTTAATTCCTCGCTAACTTTTCTGTACAACGTTTACGACACCGTTCCCACATTTTCATATTTCCGAAATTAAATTCTTTTACTAGTTTTTCACTGACGTGTGAATTTGCGGCACGAGTTACGTCGCGGTCCTCGCTCGATTTTCCGCCCGATATGCAAACAACATTCGAGCTAGGTGAAGATTTCTTGCGCAAAAAAATTCCTGAATTCGTTTAATTATCTGTTACGGTTAATTCGAAATTTGAAGAGTCGCTGAACCAACGACAGCCGCGTAGATATGTGACGCTTCGTTTATTTTAGATTGTTTAATCGACAAATATTAAACTTTTACGTTAACGATATCAATTTTCATAAACGTTAGAATTTTCGATTAAAACGCGATTGAAAATCTGACATTGACAAAACGGCAAAAGAGAAAGAAAGTAGCAAAGATATCTCCTCCACCAAAAAAGAAAAAAAAAAAGACGCAAATACAACTCCTTTACAAACTTACCGCTGTACTTCACCGACGGATTCATTAAATATCCTGTTTTCCTCCGCCTCCTGTGATTTTGTGTCTTGAGCCAATCAGTTAGCGAAACAGCTGTCAAAGGGGAGAACTCTCTTCCTTTCTTACACACACGCGCGAAATCGTCGCGGCGAACGACGATTTCTCTCTTCCTTTTTCCTTGCGAAAATAGAGAAAACGGAGGATAAAAAGGATAAAAAAGAGAGGCAAGAAAAGAAAGGGAGGAAAAAACAAAGCGGAAAAGAGGCGACGGTTGCGCGCCTGTAGCAACTGCAACGTGCACCGTGAAGAGACGGAGAAACTGAGCGTAATTTCAGCTACACGCACTGCACATGCCTGCCGCGAAACTACAATTCGCGCTAAAATCAGACAAACGCAAAAGCCACCTGCGACGTGTATGTAAATTCGACCCTGGTGGGGCGAAACAGGTTGTCGAAGCGAATCGTACGAGCGATAGACAAAAAAAGATTCAATTCCACCCGCACTGACACATCGGCCGATCCGCCATCGCGTTTCATCTTCTCAACATCTTTATTTTCCCTATTTCAAAACTATCCACCACCTGTATCCAGGATGCACAGTATTTTTTCCTGTCTACTCGTTCCTATCCAATTAGGGCGTCTATTATTCTTGGTAACGTTGATATTAACGCGATATTAAGAAACAATTACTAAAATAATACTAGCAGCGTCGATACGAAAGCGTATGCTCTTTGGTACTTGACTCGTTCACGTTGCCACGAATTGTAAGTGTAAATATGGTCTTCCAGAGGTCGTGGTCGTTTTTGATAACGTTATAGGAATTCAAGAGGGACAAAGAACTGTTCCTTGGTTTAGAACTGTTGGACGAAGTTCGAAGTTATACACTTTGGTTCGTCGTGGAAAACTACTTGATGACTAAATGTAACGCGATAATTTTCTATCGTTTATCGATGATGAACCGTATTGTCGAAAAGATTTTATATAATATAAAAGAACTTGAAGTAATTGAAGCAGATCTTTATGAGGTTTTACCGCATTGTTCTTGCGCGCTTTTGCTTTAGACGCGTTAAGAATGCGATAGTTTCTTCCTTTTCTTCTTACCAAAAAAGTGTCATATCTTTTTAGCGCGGTTAGTTTAAAACGTCCTTTGATAATAAACGCTGTAATTTAAACATTGCAAAAATTCGCCGAACTGATAAAAATGATTAGTTCTTAAATAGCGAGATTAACGACAACGTTACTTAACCTTACGAAATTGAAACAAAATATATGAAAAAAGAAAGTTACGCAAATATCTATGTAATTAACGTCGTCCTCATAGATAAACAACAACGTAACTTGATACTACGCTATCTGCAGTAAATTTAACAATTATTCAAGATACATTTCTATGAAATGAGATAAGACAAAAATTTCAGATCGAAGGTTCCTTTCAGTTCCAACCTTCCTGCTTTATTTATACGACATAAAGTTCGTATGTGCATTGAGCGTTTCAAAACCACCGACAAAGTTATTCGATGATATCGAGAACTTATCGGTATCCTCGTATTGATGGAAGAATAATTGGACAAATCGTTCGTTTCCATCGTAAAATTAAACTGCTTCGCCGGTAGTAACGTAATTAGTGCTTTCCAAATAATCCACGTAATTGTGAAACATCACGTCGGAATTACTATTTGTCAACTATTTGTCATTCAAACTTATCGAGATAAGCAATGATATAGAGACGTATCGCGTGGATTATACGAATTAGTTTGCTTTCTAATTCTTTGGGAACGTTTCGACAACGTTTCTTGAAATTCGCCAAGTGTTAATAATTAAAAACACATTAGGGAAAATTCCGTCTCTTTGTTTGACGATCGCTGAATCTTAGCATCGTTTCTTTTTTCGCTGATACAGTCGTATATTTTGCATACACACTCCTAATCTTCTTACAAGAGAGGTTATTTACGAAGAAGATGGAAAAAACCGAGGTGAATAATTAAACCGCTGCCGACATAAATCTTCCCATCAACTCGGTTATCTGATTCGTAACGTAAGTGGTAAAACACTAGCTAAACGTACGAAAGATTAACAACTATTTCTCCTATATGTTTATTGAAATAATATAATTAACGATACGGTTCAAAGTCAACAATTGAATTGTCGAGTCAAGATGAATTGTCGAATCTAAATTTGTCATGGTCTTCGTGTAGTGTGATCTAAAAAGGAAGATATAGAAAAGTATCACCGAACGTGCATCCACCGTTACAAGGTCAAATCCTCGTTCGGATCTTCACGAACCTACGGATATTCGTAAGGCCAGTGCAGGATTCACGAGGTGGTGATGAATTCCAGGACAACTTGGACAGTTCTAATCAAGACTCGACCAAAGTATTGAAAATCTCTTCAAAAATAATGGTCAAAACCATTAATTTGCATATAGAATGGTTTCGTGGCTTGACGCTCTTTCAACTTGTCGTTGATTTAACTCTAGACGCAACAAGTTAAATATAAGTTTATTAGTATACTCGTTAAAACGTAGCGATAATAAATAATAAATCGTCGAAAATAAAACGTAGGTGCACGACAGGAAGAGGATGAGGTAGTTTGGCCTTCTCGCTCATCTCAACAAGCTTAGAACATATTGCCCGTGTCGTTATTCCAAGCAACTTTTTCTTCCACGTGCTACCGCCACGTGGCTTTAATTTCCGAGATATGTACAGAAAGCTTCTGTTCAATTTAAAACGAAATTACACGAATTTCGAAATTTGTACGTAACAATTACGATCAGTTGGTAGAGATTCTGATTGAAAGTAATTCACGTCGCGATTAATTGTGCGAAGCGCAGTAAACCAATGAAATTTGATCGTGAAAAACTAACGTTTCAATGTTGGAAGAACACATTCTACAAGAAAAATCGGAACTCAAAACGCGTTAAAACATAATATGGTTCAAAAATTGGGGTATTCCGTAACAGATAGTTGGAACACGCACGGTAAACTTTCTACCGTCGAATAAACGATTATTTATCGAGACAGTTGCCTACAGATATGCCGAGACGTTATTTACAATCAGCGTCGTGCGAAGGTGCTTTAAACCAGATACGACAGTAGTATCGGAATCTTGTAGATTTTACAGCTGTTTCAATCTCAAGGCTTGAAACTATGTTATCGTATCCATAAGACTAATTTCATTGATCAAGACTCTAGGGCGTACGCGCGGAATACAGAAACTCCACGGCCAGGTACGAGATATTATAATATATTGGCTTGGCGACTAAGTGATTGCGGATTTTGTCAATATCACCTAATGACAAAATCCGCAATCACTTAGCTGCCAATCCAATATATTATAATGTTCCTCGTTACGGGATTCGCGCGTCACATTATGTGGGATTAGGGTTGCCATTTATAGAATCATTGATCTAAGGTAGAATGCATTGGGACCTTGGACTTTACCATTTCAAACCCGGACACTTTTGACTATTTTTTCAGATCGGGTCCGATATCGCAAGATAAAACTTTTTTAAATTATAAATAAATTATAGCCGGATAGCACTGCGTTTGCATTTAGACTGCTTCTGATGCGTCCGATGCGAACGCGACACTTGAAAATCACCCCCAGGGGAACAAGTGCGTTGCTATCCAGTGTATTAGTATAGTGTGTCTGACACGTGTCAGATCACCGCGTACAACGTACATATAGCATGATGACAAGGATGATTGGCAAGGTCACCGGTTTGGAGAACAACCGAGTATCGGGAAAGCCTGATCGCTACAGAAAATTCCCCCAGACGCATTAAAAACTGGGACAAATCGAACGAATGGCAACCTGATATGGGATACGTAGCGGAGCTTTTATTCCGACGACGACGTGATTTTGACGATGGTGCGACGGCAAAAATATTTCCGACTTCTCATCAAGATTGTACATATGCATTTGTAAAGTTTAACAAGTTTCTTGTGAATATGTGGGAAACCGAGGCCGAGCGGTGGTAACGTGTATAGGGAAAAGTTGTTCAGAGCGATGACCAAGACAACATAGGTCATCGAAATTGGTGAGAAGGTCTATATATTTTAAGTAATTAAAATATATAGTACTCGGAGCGTCCTATACAACTTCAACAAACCGTAGCGTTAAAACGATAGAAGATAGAAACAACTTTGACGAGGAGAGATTTAATAATTTTGAGTGATGAATTAAAAAAAAAAAAAAAACGAAAATTCATTTCTTTAAAGACTAGTTCTTTTTAAAAAATTTCTTTTTCAAATACGCACTTACATAGAGTAGTAATTATTTTGCAAGCTGATGTAATAACACTCGTTGCTTACTGCAAGGTCTAAGATAGTGACTAAGTTAACAAAAAACGTGTAGTAAAAAATATACAACTGAAAAATGAATGATACTTAAATATGCAATGTTTCAAGACGATTCAGATCTGATTCTACGTATTTCCGCTCGTAAATTCAGAAAGTTAAGCGAGGCTAGCTACGAAATGCTCCTTCGCTATTAAAATTGTATTGTGCGATATATATGTTCGAAAAATAATTTCGATACTTGCTTATAATTTCAGAAGATAGTTTGTGGAAGAAGATTTGCCATCATGAAATGAAAAATGAAATGAATGAAAAAAAATGAATTTCCAATATAATACTTATGAACATATATTTACGATAAAGTCCGCTATACATGGTGCAATTTATTTTTTCTTATAATACGTACAATTGCAAGTGTAATTATTATTTTAGTCATAACTGTCTATGTATCCATTTCGTTACTAATGCATGATCAAACAATTAAATTATGTGACAGGTAATGTAATTTGTAATTAATCCGCAATACGAGCAAATAATACGTTCGATTATAAATGTCACGCCTCAGTGACTATTAGTTGCTACTATTTTATCTTGTTATATTTTAATATGATATTCTATGCGATAAAAATTCATACAGAACAAAAAGCAAATAAAAATGATATTAATTTTCATGTAACGTGACATAATATCTAATCAGGAGCATCGGTTATGACGAACTTCTACGTTATTAATTATTCATAATATTTAATTAGGAAATTATAAATTAATTAGGAAATTAATAATTCAAACTTTGGTCGGAAAAACGTTGCTCTGCTCTGAAAATTACTCGGTAATAGAATCAATTTTTACGAAAAATATTCGAAAGGCAATTGGGGATAACACCGCAGACTAGGTGTGTGTAGAATTTAGGCAATTATAATACTTGATTCAGGGTCTCGAGATTTCGGCCCCTGAATGCTCACTGTACTGCTATGCAGAGAGAATCGAATGGAACTCGTACGCCAGGGGTAGTCTTGCCAGTGCTGTTCTAAGTTCTGACATTTACGTATTTCTTACTTTATTTTCTAATTATAATTATTAACACTTGACCACATCGATCTGACATATGCATTTCATCTGTAAAAAGACGTTCAACGAAAGAGTATCGTACACGGTAACACAAACAAAATTTTGTACCTCGTCCATGATGTAAATGTATTTAACGATACGATCACACGCACATCTAAATAACAGCAATCTAAATAAAACCAAGTTTCAAAGATTTACAATACTTTGACAGCTATATCGTAGCAGCAAAATTTACGGCCAGGAAGAATTGAATGAAAAACATGAAAAATTTGTCGTTATCGTATTTTATCCGATAGTCGCTTAATTTCGTTCAATTGATATAGTTGTACTTTCAAAATTAATTACGATCGACAAAATCAGAGGGTCCGTTGAGATTTGCTCGACTCAAAATCGAATTTTTTGCAGCATCGACATAATCTATTGCCGTCGTCGTAATTCAATTTTAATCTATTTGCATACTTATTTACTACGAGTTAATGATAAACTCTTATTATCTAAACGTGGCGCTGCTTCGATGATTTGATTTACATACGTAATTGAGAATGCTCTAGCAAACGAAATCTCATAGCTCGCAGTATAACAAAAAACAAATATTTCGCTTAATGAATTAGAAACAGCATGCTATTTAGTGATATGATAAAATATGAATAAATAATGATACATTTTTTTAAAATCTAAATTTAAAATCTTGAAATTTAAATAAAATAAATCAATTTATTAGAATTATTATTATTATAATTACAATCTGCATCGATTTAGAAACAGAAAATATAAGACAATACGAAAATAACACGCCAGAATTTCTACATATTTAAATATTTAATTAATTACAAGTCTCTGCTTGGAGAAAACAGGCTTGAAATGGATTTATAATATTAATACAACGATACAATGAATATAAATAATTCAATAGTATGCACACGTTTACCCCTCCACTTCTTTCCCCCCTTTTTATATTCAGAAGATTCCAACTTGCTTCGTATTATTCGCCATTGAACGCTGTCGCTTCGACACGTAAATATACATATACACGTATTTTCTGGTAATTTCTCAAAGATAAGTCAAGTACGTACGCTTAATACGTACCCCCACTTTCGTCAATATACTTTTCTCGAAGCTTCTTACAAAAGTACTTTTCACTTTGCTCACAAAAGTATCTATTTATCTAGTAAAAACTGTTGAACTTTTTATTTCAAAGGAAACTAAAAATGTTACGAAATGACGGCTAATTATATTTAATAAACGTTTCATCACGATTTATCCATTTCTAAGGTTACGAAAATGGTCCTTAAATGAGAAAAGATAAGACTAAGAGGCGATATTGCATGCTTCGTGAGGCAACGTTTCCTAGAGATACGATGGAAGGCAAATACTTGGAAGAGCGAAATATTTATTAGAAAAATCGGATAATCGTAATTTTTTCGAAAATTTTACTCGATCGATAGATTTATCAATAATCGTTTAAAACTATACGAATCATATAAAAAATACTTTGATATCGTGATTCTTAACTATTATTTTTCGGTTGCTATGTTTCTATGTTGCTAGGTTTCTCGTTGATGATATTAAAAAATTTGTACAAGTGAAAATTTCCATATTTTTCTTTTATCTGTGCTTCTCGCGAACGAATACACGCTCAAGTATTGCATATACGTATGTATATTATCAGGCGCTAGCTGTCGTTTAAGCTGTTCACACCGGAGTTAGATATTAACTTCGTCACCAGAAATAGATACCAAAGCGTTAATTACATACTTATATCTTAGAAATCAAATGTTTAACACGTCGTTTCACTTTTCCTCGCCCCACGTGCCACAATAGAGCAACACGTTGTTGAAGACACGATCGGAAACCGTGATCGAAGAATCGCAAATACGTTCCTAGAAATATATCGAACTTTGTATATTTATTTCGAAAATATTTCAATCTTTTTCCTAAAAAAGATTGATCAAAGTGACTATTTCTTCGAGTACTGTACGTTGGTACATCGAATAGATGTTAAGGTATGTAATGTGCTGGCACGATAAGGGTTTGCTTCACAGGCGAACCGCCAAGTAGGTTGAACACAGTTCAATTTTAACTTACCATCGAATATCGAAAACAACTAGGGAACCTCGTAGCTTCTGGTCCAATAGTCTAGTGCGTTTGAGAATACATGATTTTAATCGTAGCAGAAAAACAACTGCCATTGATGAATTCTATCGAGCAGGAAGATAAATACGTAAATACATAAACATAATACGAGGTCAACTGCGAATCGGGAAAACATTATTTTATGAATTCAACGAATCGCCATTGTACGGTTTTCGTTGTTGAAAATTGTTCGCCGAATTTATTTCATACATGAAATAAATTAGCCTTAATATCTGCAGCAATAATTAATAGTCTATTAATATAACTTTGATTGTATTGTTGAAACAAAGTATTTCAGTAACCTTGTTTATTTCTTTATATTGCGTATTAAACGTAGATAACAACTTCTTTTATTAACTTATCGGAAATGGTTAAAGACTCGTATGGATCATTAAAGCGAATGCTCTGTATAATTTTTCTCCGCATCTTCCCTTTTTCATTCTGCAGAAACTATAGGAAGCGGAATCAAGCTGTTATCTGGTCACACAATTTATTGTCCATCTTTCCTTTTATCGATAAACGATATATCAAAGAAACTATAAATCGTACGTAAGGGACTGATACGGTTCAATCGTCTCTTTCACGATTCGATATTCCGACGAACGTCGAACATAACCTAAAAATTCGCTGTTATCGTGAACCTTCCTTTTTTTAATTACAATTTTACGTCGCGTTAGTTACAGGGTTATTAGCTACAACTTAAGATCAATTGCGTAGGTACTCAATTAATTTGTCAATTAGTTTGAATTCTTTTGTTGAACTCAAGTGGGCGTGAATTTTATCATTTTCCAGATTCTCTACAAGCGGGAGTTTCGATTTAAATTTGTCACGAAGAAACTTATACTTAGGACAGCGTACGATTAGACGATCTAACGTAATTGTAAAAGAGCGAGTCTCGTTCTGTGCGCACCTGATATTATTCTCAGAGCAACGTTCGTTCTCTATAGGATCCAGTTTTTGGCTGCCAGCTTTCGTTTTGATTTTATTTGCTGCGCCATATACGATCGAACCATAGCGCAGTTTAGACCTGACGATGGACTTTTACGTGTTTATTAAAACATGTTTATCCGCCGCCGATGTATCATCTATTACTATTACGCGTATTATACTTGTTTTTAAGTTTTGTAATGTACGTATGCCGCGAAAAATTGTTGTCACAAACAACGGCGAAAATTTGAACATCTAGTAGAATTTATCCACTTGTTCAACTTCGGAGCTGCCAAGATGCAATTTCATTTTTGGTCGAGTTGTTATGTCTGGAAAAGACGATAAATTTGATTTTAGCGTCGGAGAATTTGGAACTTGATTTAATCGGCCAGTTTTAAAATCTATTTCAGATATCCAGAGAAAAGTTTTGCGTCACATTTTCATTTTTTCCTTTATGTAAAATAAGATAAGTTTTGGCTGCTGAGGTTACCATAGATATGATTTCATTTATCGCGACTAAAAATAACGTAGCAGACACATAGAACAGAGTCTTGGAGAACACCGTTTCGAACAATTTTCAGGTCAGATATTATTTGCTTTTACTCTTATACTTTTTGCGTTAAGGAAGCTTTCGATGAATAGATGGATATTCCTACGTCTTTCAAGATGTTTAGAACTCTTTTCTTACATACTATACCATAGGCTCCTCCGATAGCGGTGGATATTAGGGTTGTGTGTATTTATCATTTATTGCAATTTATTTATTAAGCTGTTACAAGTAAATGATTCCATATTTATTGTTATCCGGATTAGTAATTATTTTTACTTAATTTTGTAATTAATTATTAGTATTTTATTTAGATTAGTAATTATTGGTTTATTCGGTTTGCCTAGCACGACCTCGCTAGAGCGAGAGTTGTGTGACGATCCTCGAATTGATTTTAATTTATTCCACAGAACTTTAGAATGGATGGATGTATTTAACGACGACAGAAAATTTAACCAAGAAGAAGTTTCTTATATCGTCCTATTATGTTTCTTGCTGTTGCTCTATATTTTTTGAATATTATCAAGTTTTCCGATCATTTATTCCTCTTGTACCTACCAACAGCCCGTTTAAAGCGTTTTTAACTTCAGACTCGCGATCGTTGTTTTACCAAGATAATTTATAAAAATTATTTCGATTCGCATGGCATTAGGTTGTTTTAGGAATCGACTGGTCACCTGCTTTCCTTAATGCAGCGATAATTTCTTCGATTATATTATCAATTCGATGCGTATCAGCGTTAATACTTATATCTGGTGGAGGTAGATTCAGGTTGATTAATCGACTATGTTCATACCAATCTGCCAAGTCAAATTTTCGAGGAAAAAGATTCTCATGACTCGTGGATCCATTTGTATTAATTTTAATTGCAGTAGGAAAATTATCGCTATCGTATAATTCAGAGAATGCGATATATTCACAGTTGTATGCTATGATAGGACTGCATAAGGTTAGATCGATCGTACCATAGGTCATCATTGGTTACATTGAAATTCATTGGTTTACAATCATTCGATCTAACTATGTTGTCACTGAGGATGATTTTTTCGAAATCTTTTATCCTCCGGTATCTGTCCTCCCAGAGCCTCACAAGGTGCCATAACTATGTGTCGGGGTAACGTTGTAAGTCGGGGCGCGTAATGAATCTTTTTGCGAGTTGCCCATCGTTGTTGTATACCAGATGATATTTATCGAAGCGAATGTATCGCAAAGGTTAACAAGTGATATCGGTGAGTGAATAATTTAGATGTCGGTGACGACGAGTTTAGGTTCGATAACGAATACACGGTCAACGGGATGACGATTGCGATTAGGAACTCGATGTACGTGTTCACTGGCCTAGTCGAACTTATCGGATCGAGCCTCGGTCCAAGTGGAACTGGCCTTGTATACTCCTCTCCGTATCTCTCTGTATCCCTCAGGTCAATCTTTGTTTTTAAGAAAAGCTATTTAATCGCTTCATACCTCTGTTAGATACACGTCCCTCCCGTGACCGTGGCTACGTTCAGCGACTCGTTATATCACTTTGAGCCTAGGCCCACTGTCATTAACCTCGGGCAAACATAATTGTTTTATTGTTTTATTGTTTAAGTACGGCTATAATAAAAAGTCTGGACTAAAGTATCGGGGACCTTCCCAAACATTTCAAAAGAATGATGTCCTTTCATCTCCGACATATATAAGTTATCGGATATGATAAAGAGTTTCGGTGAATCGTCGGTTGGCTGGTTTATTTCAAGCTCGTTTAATCGGCAACTGTTAGGAATATGTACGTACTTTAATTGTTACTATTTTCATGTTAGAGGTGATTTGAAATTTTTTAGTAATCAAGGAACTTTTAATTAACATAGCTGCGCTAACGATTTGAGAGTTACGATTAGTGACAAATGAATTATAATTTTTCATTCGAATCGTCTGATGGCGAGTTCAAAGTTGGTTTCTTGCAAGCAAACTATATCCGACTGATATTTATTCAACAAGACTCGTAGTTGAGGTAAATGGGGAAAAAAGCCATTTATACGTTCCATTGTACGATAGTCGTTAGCGTAATTGATACCGTGATTAATAATTAATATGTAATAACTTAGATATAATGTATGACAGCAGAGATGATTCTTTAAGGCCAGGTTCACATTCACAACGTGTTGATACCGAGGGTGGAGCGACATGATATATCGTCAATCGTTATCGTCAGACACTGAAAGTATTAGACAGTATAATTCTATTTTTGATACTTCGTTCTTTTAGTACAGGGTAAGCCTCGATTAACGTTTCAATTAACACCGATATGTAATTAATATCGTATGCTCTTGAGCTACTACAGCTCCGAATGAATTTTCCAAAAAAGCGGTTAACTGAACGAGATCCATAAGAATATTTAATTAAAGATCGTTAATCTTGCTTTTTGCTCGTCTAATCATAACGCTAATATGGTTAATGGCATCCTTGGAAAGTTTCCTACGCTTATTTACCTTCTTCATTAACAGTACTGTCTAATACCGCTCTTTGATAAGGCGATGTTTGAATTTGTTTGCACTGGATTATCTGCAGGATTATTGAGAATAATTGACGTCTGCGTAGATGTAGATATAATGCTCTTTTAACATGTATCTGTATTTGTAATCTCCGTTTGTTGGGAAGAATCTGGTTGAATCGCGATGCTAGAGGTGGAAGCACGTAAGGAGGCATTTGGTGCTATCGGTATCGATGTCGTTCGACTCAACTGTTTGTACATTTTCGTTATTATTTGTCGTTGGTGATTTTATGAAGTTGTCAGATTGGCTTGCAACGTGTTCTTCTTATTTTGCACGAGAAGCGTCTAACTTCGCCGGTAGAAAATTCTGTACTGGATATTATCGCGGATGATTGGAAAGGTTCAGGTATCTTCGCCTTGAGGAATATCTGTCTTTTGAAGCTCATAACGTGTACAAAACCGGCTTCGTGTATTCCCGTTGGAAGGAAGAACATGTCACAAGATATTCTGATGTTGCCACTTGCAATGATATTTTCTACCTGGTCGTGCGATATGGAAGAGACACGTTAGATAAGATAGTTGTTTGGGAAAGTTCGAGAAGTCTGACCGTAGCAAAAGTGTTATTGAGGGACTATGCAACTCTACAGGCTTAAAGAAACAGGATATAGGAGTCAGTCGAGCAGTATCGACCACTCTAAGCTTTTGCGTTATATCTTGAGCTACAGCCGGTAAAAATCAAAATTTAAAATATTTCCTTTCCCAATGAATATCTTCTACCGCAAACTGCAATCTCGACTTTTGATTTACCTCTGTTGAAGGAGGTTTCCTTTGCAGTTTCTTCCGCTGCAAATGCTTTCACTGCCGGTCTCAGTCATTGCCCGTCGCTCGTACGCGGCTTCCCGGCGTAAACAAATCGACGGACAATAAAACAGGCCGTCTGTTTGTACAATATGAAGTAACAATCGCCTATCTTTCTCCTACTCCGCTCTGATTAATGCCCTTGCTCGCCTGAAAGCACGCCGAACGACGCTGACTCGCGTTGTCTCGGAACACTGGAAGACGTTTGGACGTTTACGATATTCGCTTTTATCCCAGCAACTTCGGCAATCTGCCTTGCAGTCATCGATAGCGATGAGTTCGATGCCGTTAAAGTTCCAGATCGCCCGCCATGCAATTGTATGCACTTCGAAGTAAATGAATAACTTTTCGACTTGTATCGACAGCTTTAGCTCTCCTTGAGAGAGAGTAGCTTTCTTTTGACAATGTTAAGTATCCGTTAGTCTTTCTCCAGTTTCTACAAACTGCGTATAATATCTCTAGGCTATATTGTCAATTTTCTTACTGCAGACATCGTCGCTTGCTCGCGTTCAAACGAGAAGCGAGAACACGCGATATTTGCTACTATTGTGTCGGGCTGGTCATCCATGAAATGTGATTCTAAGAATCAAGGGACGATAGTTACATGCTAGAATCAATGAAGTTATCGTCATATTAATCCATAGCTAAATACGTATACAAATATTTTCTATACTCTTTCTATACTGTCCTACGCTATTACAAATATTACAGAGTGTGCTATTTTGTTTTTCTCTCTTTTTTTTTTTTTTATCGCGGACTGTATTCTAGCTTGTTCGAATTGCGCAGTGTTTTGACGCGTTCTGTCGTCTTATTTTGTCATGCTGTTCTTCTTTGTTGTTGTCGCTAATCGAAATCGAAGAGTCAAGGCAGATTTATTTACTTACATACTTATACTATTACATACTTACAGATAGTGTATTAATTACATCGTTATAATTGACATTTCAATTAATTTGCTTTTTTGTTGATATACATCGAACGTATTGCAGAAAAAGTCAATGTATTTCATACGTCTATTGTATCCACTCATAGGTATATTAACGATTTTTTCTAACTGATATAAATCTAAGCTAGAAAACAAGACGCTATATATTTTTTATCCTGTTTCGATCTTCAGGAGAACTCTCTACACCGCAAGGGAACAATTCGTCGTTTTCCTACTTTTCCAGGAACAACACGCGTATTTCAACAGAGAAGTATACACATACAAGGATATAATAAAAATGGCACAAAATGATATATGCAACATTCGCATTAAAATTCCAGTCTTAAAACCGACACGTTAATCTCGTGGAACTGAAACGTGTCGATGAAAGGTACGATTAATTGTAGAATTAAAATACTGTTAATTTAAATTTTCAATTTCGTAACTACGATCTCTTCCTCGTGTATGCCGTAAGCGAATAAATCGGACGTATTTTCCAGAATGATTAGCAACTAGAAGAAATATAGAAATATTTGCACACTTTCCTCCTTACGACCATGAAAACATCATTGTGCGGAATGTTCGCCGATAAAAAATTATAAAAATGTCTAGCGTCGTGTCAATATCGTGTACGTAGTTTGCACTCATACAGATACATTCTCGCTATCTATTGACTAACGATCTTTTATCGTGCCACCGAGCAAACGAGCGAAAAAATAGTTACATCGCCGAAAACGATCCCGAAGCAAAGTTCAAGTTCACCGTCTCTCCCTCGCTCACGAGCAATAGCTTAGCCTGGTTCGAGCGACAAGGGTTCGGCTACCGTGTGAAAATACGCAAACAGAAGACGAAGAGCCATGAACGCGAATGGTAAGGCGATCGTTGAATTCCTCGATGTACATGAACTTTCTATCCGGGGTGGAGATCGACCCGGAACGACCCCGCGACGACCCCGCGACGATCACGCTAAAAGACGAGTAAGTACACGATCCAATGACCAATGAGAGTGTCAGGCAGAGGCCCCGCTATCTAGAATCACTTGTTGGCCGATAGAGCTCGTCTTCGTATATAGTTGCAGTTGAAAAGCGAGGATCAGCCAGAAGCGCACTAGAGGTGGCACGAATACGAGCTGCAGTCTAATAGAAGCTAACCAAGGTGGCTGAAATCGGTGGCGCAGATGAGCACGTCGTCGTGAACCAATCGCCAAGATTTTCATTTCAAACCTCATCGTTATCGTACGACTGTGAGTACCCTTTCTATAATTCATCCCCGAATCTTAACGCGATCGCCTTAGCACTTTTGCTCGGATCAGGTCGATTCACCATCGACTGGATCTTTCCCGCGCTTTTAAAAAATCCTCCCCTGCTGGTAAATCGAAATTATACAAACTTAGAGAAACTATCGACGCGTTCGTATATCGCGGTATTATCATCGTCGTCGTACTGTTTACTATCGTAAGTTTTACGAGAGATTACAAGATGACGATCCGCGTCTCCTGTCGCCTCTCGATCGGTCCATCGATGTGCGATTAAAATTTTGTCCTGATTTTCCCCGATTTCGTCCCGAGTGCTAGAAATTTATTTGTGAATTTATTTATTCATGATCGATACGCTTTATATTTTATATTGTATGTATACAATGTTGAATCACGTATCCGCGTGTCTGCTCGTGGCACACCTGTTCCTATATCGTACAAAAATATTTGTCATTCTTAGTTGGTTAACATCATCACGTAGGAAACACATTACCGGCTGTAGAAATCGCGATGAACTATATTTTCGACTTTGCTTTAAGTTTGATATCTATCGTCTCTTCGTAGTGCGGCTTTTAGTGGACAAATTTTTCGGTCGGTGAAAGCAGATTCCTCTTAAGTTGACAGAAAAGTTACATGTCTGAGCGGCAAAACCGTGCTAGACTATTCGTGGGCGTAGTAGGAATGCGAATATCAATTTTGCAGCGACCGTCGAGTGACCTAGATTTAATAGTTATTTTTAAAAAAACAGTGAAGCAACGGTGAACGTTGATAACGGAATACGATACATTACAGTTTCATTATGAATGACGATATGTCTTATGTTTTCCTGTTCGGCAATAATGCAATTGATCACGCTTAAACAATTCTACATCGCTATAGTCTTGTCTTCTACGATGAAACATATTTATATAGTATTATACAATCATTTTCATGAGTGTAGTTCAATTTGTAAACCAAAATTTATGGACTATTTTTAAGCAAAGAAATTTTCTAACGTCGATTTAATCGAAGGTCTACATCGCTATCGTTTTGTCTTTTACGATGAAACATATTTATATAGTATTATACAATCATTTTCATGAGTGTAGTTCAATTTGTAAACCAAAATTTATGGACTATTTTTAAGCAAAGAAATTTTCTAACGTCGATTTAATCGAAGATCTACATCGATTTAATATCAGAGTACGAACAATTACGAATAATACATATATACGTATCTGAAAGTCAAGTAAAGTTCAATACCGTAGATGGAAGACATGTGACGATCGAATGAATCGTAATCGAAACTAGAATCATCGAACGGGACAAAAGCTTGTAAAGATGATTTCTAGTCACGTTTCTGTTTCTGTTACTTCGGTTTTATCACGCGATGCTTGAAATATTAATGTTCGAATTATATCGTTAATTGTAATTACGTTTCGCTACTCGTAGAACCATTTCGTAACTCGATGGAAGGATTACTTTCCTTCGATAGTTTCCTGTTTTGCGTTTCGGTGACCTAGAAAATGGAATTTTCACGCAATCACGTTGGAACATACGTTTTCGCATTCGTTTTCAAATCAAATATTCCCGCTAACAGCATTGTATTCGCTTTTATCGAACGAGCAGTATGGTGTTCAGTTCTATGCTGTAAATAATAGGTGACGCGTTCATGGCACTTTCTCGGTCGTCATCGCACATTGTTATGCAATAGCGAATAGAACGCTTCTCGATAAACGAGGGCAAACAACAGAATACATTACTGGCAGCGTCAATTCATACTTTGAAAACATCGGAGTGTTCTGATGTTTCTACTAGTTTAACAACAAGATGTATCAATAAGACATAAACATAGATAATTGTTTATTGTTTCGTGCGATAATGCTTCCATTAGAAATTAACAAGGTGATTCAGTTGGCTCAGAGATAATAGTCTTGATTATGTTGCAATAACAGTAATAATTATATTCAATAAAATGAAATCAAAACAATGGCAGGAGCATACATGTTAAAGTTGTTACAATTATTATCTGCTATTTTAATTTTACCTGAAATAATCAAACAACGATGTTAATGCTCGTATAATGTTCTGAAATAATAAATAAAAAAATTTGAGCTTGTAGAAATTTTATCCGACTGCCTGTCGAAATTTTTATTTGGATAACATCGACGCGCTATAAAATTTTACATTTAATTAAAGGTTTTCATTCTCTCGTCAAAATAAATGATTATCGTTGAATTAATAAAGTTTAACCCGTTCCAGTTACTAAAAATAACGCGGTAGAAAATAAGGCCATGTAGACGGTGAACGTCCACACACACATCTAGCTTACGGTATTTGTTACAGAATGATTAAACAGATGTAATGCGTGTAACACGTGCCTCGAAGTAACTCAATTCTTTGCAAACATCGTTCGATCGAAGAGAGGATAGTTCTCCATTTATTTCAATTAACTATTCGCTTAATAGGCACATTTCCCGTTATGTGTGTTCCCTGCGTAAGCAACCGTAATATTTGATTGGGAAATTTTTATAACAGTTTCGTCACAACTTGATGATTCGTGTTAAACAACATCGTAAACGAATCCATTTAAATATATGATAAAACTTTACTTTCGAGAAAGCTTTATCTTAAGCTTGGAAATAATGCTCATTTATTAATTGTCTCTTAAGAACGACGTTATTACCTAAATAATATATTTGTGTGAAAAAAATGGATTAAAGTAGATTGGTCTTTTCTTGAGATATCATTTTTCGTAACATCAGTTGGAAATATACTTATACTTCTTCATTTCTCAAACGATTTAATTCCACAAGATCTTACGCCTTGCGAAATGGGCCAAAAACTGGAAAATACCAACGCGCTATGCAAAGTCAATAGATCTCTACTATGACGAACGAACAATAATAAAACGACCTGTGCTATGTGTTTGTAATATTTGTCACGTGCCAGTTTTACAATGTACAAGCAGGAAATGTCTTGTGACAGTCATAAACCGCACTGATTAGCTAATCGCAACTATATTTCTTCAAGCTTCTTCTGAACTCGATCTAAAGTTCCTCGCTATGATACTGCTGTAATCTTTCGGCCTTGTTAAATAGTTACACGCAGTACACTTTACATAACGCTTTTAAAAGTAAACGTCGATACAACTTCTTCGACATAGATGACTAAATATGCACATATTATCGTACGGATTTTCCTGGCCACCTTCAGGAAATGTCATCTTATAAAGATTTATAACACACGAGGCAAACTAGAAGCTTATTTTTTATATTATTTTTGCAACTCAGTAAAATTCATTATAAAATATATATACATATATATATAATGATAAAATTTCAACGTCAAATTATTTACCAAAAAGTCAATTATATACTTCTATTTCCTTAATGATCAGCCGATCGGTGACAACCTTTTTTTTTTTTATTATTTAATTTGTACTTTACAATTTATTCAGCTGAACATTTGGTACATTTTTCTAACTTAATTGCTAAATTGTATGTGGATGACTACACCCAGCGGGATACCATCTTCGAGTTTGACTACGTGACAATCTTAACGACAGAATGGCATTGTGAAAAACTAGATTTAAACTCGGATACGGAAAAGGAATTCGTTAACCATGAGTCAATCCTCGGTGTACTTGTGGTTATGACTATGCCACGATGTCTACATTTGCAATATGTATCTAAATTTTAGTTATCTCAAGGTTCGTTAGAAATAGAACGCGCACGCTTTTTCAAATTATGTACATACTAAAAATTTAACTCAAATATAGTTTTATTTAAACAGCTGTTATCAATCGTTCGACCTTTTTCGTGCATTTCGATAAAAACAAGGCAGATTTGAAAATTTCGTTCGAGCGCACAAGAAATTCAGCGATGGATGCAGACAAGAAACGGTAAAGATGCCGGCCGGTCGAACGAGCACGTGATACACGCGTGACGGATAACCATTCCGCACGATCTTCGTATGGTTCGTCTCCTCTCGTTCCCCTACCTTCCTAGGGAAACGGCCGAGTTTGCTATTCCGCTCCCCACTATTCGGTTTTTACTGGCTTTCATGGCGAGGTGGAAGAGCGAGCAATACAGGTAGAACAATCGTGGTTCGTTTTCGTTCGAACTATCCTCTGCACTATAAGAAGTACGCCACCTGGCAAATAGCGAACTTATATTCTTCATTTTTGCAATCGTATGGAAGGAATTCGCGAAATGCAGCAACTCGAACAGAATGGGAATTTCACCGAGGAATGCGAATTTTTCATTTAGTAAGGCGTTTCATTAGAATGTAGGCTATAGCGCATAATACGAATATTTCTGTTTTGTTCTTTCTAATTCTCTTGCTTGTAATTGATACGCAGACTCAAGTTATCTACATAGAATGGTGCAATTAAACACTTTGTATTTTATGCGACTTTAAGAAAAAATTAAGAAATTACTTTGAGAAATGCAGTTACGTTAGCGATATTGTTTTAAAGACACGTTAAAATTTAGATACTTTCACGAAGAGTTAACGCATAGAAAGTTCTATTTTCAAATACATAATAGATTATTGTCGCAACAAAGCGTATATTCTATAAATCTTACTCTCTCCAGAAAACAATTCTGACCTTGGAGTCCTGAAAAGAAACTTTGTTGATGTGATTGTTATATTTAAATCGGAAGAGTTCTTAAGAAATTAGAATACCTTTTAAGCGAAGTTCGTCTTGAAATTAATAGACAATATTTAAGCTCTTTACAAGTTTAATACTCTAGTTAAAATGCGACCCTCGACTCTATTAAATAAGTCATGGTCCATGATGCTTTACAGTTAGCGATGCGTTCGAACCGCTTCAAACTGTGTCAAGCAAACAACAAAACGAACAGTTATATCGATTTCTAAACACTTTTAGTTCGACAAGAATCCATAAACACTGCTCTATGATTGACATAACCAAATTGCAAGATTTCGTTTCAAGCTTCCAAGCTACATTCGTGTTTGCGTTAATACTATAGCGCGAGATTTCAATTTTACCATAATGCAAGACTTTAATCGTTGCTTAAAGTCATCGCTAGTACGATCGTTTGCGAGTGTTCGCGGTTTAACGTGCCTAATTAATTCGTTTGAAAGCCTGCGAAACGAGAAATCGAATCGAACATTTATCGCCCTCTGCACAATGATCTTTTATCGTTGGTACGCATGAACATAGACGCATACTGTAGTTCCATAGGGACAAGCGCATGCGCCCTGCAGGATGACGTTCTGGGCGGGTAGAGGGGAATAGCAGTATTCCACCGGGAGAGTCGAATTCGGGTAGTCGATCGTACAGGAAGCACGCCCAATTGTGAGAGTTTGTTGATTATTTATTTTTTAAACTCAACGTTCCTCTGGTCGTCACTTACCGATTCTCTTTCCTACCGATCGTTCCGAATAATTAGTCCAGTAATCAGTTGGTAAATAGTGGTCAAGAATTTTCGAGTCGCGTCCGAAAAACGTTTTATCGATCGCACGGAAGATTAGCTCTGTTGTTGTCCGCCAATTTTCCAAAAAGTTAAAATTGGCGTAGGGCTCCGGCAGCCCAACTATTCTATTTGCAAACGGAAAAATGGGCGTGGACGTGTTCACCTTCCTGTATGAAAACTTGCGAGTCGATCATTTCAAGAAGTCATATTTAGGTAAGTCATAATTAGCTGTAATGTCGCCAATGTCGTGTAGGCATTGAATTATGCAGAAAATCGGAGCAGCCATTAAAAAAAGAAATTCAAAATGAAAGCGCGAACTTCGTTACGTTCATACGTAAAGTGTAGCACTTTTTCTAATTTTAATTGAATTTTTCAATGTAATTTTAGGAATATTTGTTTAATATAAACTTTATAGATAGTATAAATTTGATTATGTGAAAAGTATATATCGAAAACGGCGTTGTCCCGGTTCGGAAAATATGACGTGATAAAACAAATAATTAAGGAAGTAGATAGATGCGAAACTGTAATTTTATGACGGTAGATCGGGTAATCGTTAAAACTTTTTTTCAAATCGATTTAACAGTAATGACAAATGGATATGGATAGAAACGAGTATGTATATCGTCTTCGTTGATTGACATAAACAGATGTTACGATATTTAACTTTACTATAGGGATAGTGAACATTTAAAAGTTGGTCAACATGTCGCAATCAAGAAAGTGTTACTAGTTACTAAGTGATGAGAAATGTCGGTTAATTGTTGACAGGATTTAACGTTTTGTTTTCTTTTAATTTTACTTTTTCTTAATTTGTACCATTCATATACGTATTACTACAAATCAGTTTGGAAAAATTACTTGAAAGAAAAAACGTTTGCATTTAACTCAAGATATTTATATGGGTTTGACATTTGATCGCTCCTACGTCAACAGACTTTCGTGTATTCAAACAACTTTGTTTAGAAGCTAGGAATTCTGAAGTATAATACGACAAAGTTTAGTACATTACTACATCTTACACAACAGAATCAAACCAATAAAATTCTAATCTTCTTAATAAACATGTTCAAACATACGTCTCAATTACGTATATCCTTCTTGTCACGTATAAGTTTATATTCTCAATTATTTAGTTTTAGTTACATTAAAATACATCTTCAGATTTGAAATTTGATTGTATTAATGTAATGTTAGAAATTATTTACCGCAACGTATCTTCGTGGATTTAATGATTATATACAAAAATCAAATATTTAGTAATAACGCGTATAAATGTTTACATAAAAAAATCTAGAAAACTTACACTGTAAATATTGATAAAGGAATACCTATATTATCAATAACGTTTGATCGGTTGACCCTTGTTACTTTAATTTGTTATTCGACATGGTAATTAAAATCTTAACTTTATATATAAAAAGTATCCTGCTGGGAATATCGTGCTGCTGCATCTGCACTTGCTCCGAATTTCTAATCAATACTCTGACGTTAAACTTCCGATAAGGATGCTTTGACGTCAGAAACGGAAGGTTAAAAGTCTCGTTTAATAATACGAAAGGGCAAACATGCAAGTTTTGAACATAAAGTTCAATATTTAATCTTTGACTGAAGATCTAAAATGTATAATATAAATTCTCAATTTTTTCGAAGAGTCTAGAATCATCACGAGAGTCGTTGAGCAGCGTAGGAAAATCGAAACAGAATCGACCCGATAAGAATTTGTATACTTTTACAATTTATTTTCATTATATAAATTGTTTGAAGTGAAATTCGAGAAATGAAAGTCGATCTGAGTCATTTTTATGGAAAATTTCACGCCGATAAAGGAGACCACGTAATCCACATAGTTTTTTCAGTTTTCGGTCATCGATTTTGATGTCGCTGTAATTTCCCTATTAATATTAATAGCTGTAGGATTAAACGCTAGGTTATTCGAACGGAAAACGTGCAAGATTTCTATTTCAGATATCGCTTTCACAGAAAGTAGACTTTCATTGAATACAAAGAATTAAAGTAAAGAATTAAATTTAATTGGTAAATCTCTCGAATGTATATATGATTTTCGAGATAAAATTGATTGCCACATATTCTTTGCATTCGATGGATCTTAGTAGTTCTCTGTATTTCGACTGTTAATGAATTATCGAAAAAGGAAGTGCCAAGAGGAATCCTAAAAACGGTATAACGATCTCGCGAGTACACGCGAAAACGTTTTATGATATCTTCAAGGATAACTTTTAAAATATCAAACGACGATATTTTCAAAATGAAATAGTCTGGTCTTTCAAGTAACGAAACGTATATAAACGTGCTTTTATAAAATTCATTTACAATTTGAGTATGAACTTCCGTTAAACTAGTTGCTGTTCTTATTTGATTAGAAATATTCTTAACCAACGATTCCATAAATTTTTCAATTTTCTTAATTGAACGTCATTGCCGTAGCCTTTGTACCAAGAGTTCAATTGATAGATACACTCGTGATTCATGACTGTACTTATTTCAGTTCCAATTGATTTAACACCCTCTTATTTATAACTGCGTTCGTCTCATAGACGCATTGATCTGGTAACACAGTCCTTAATCCTTATTCTTAATTCGAGTGCCAGTCCAACGATAATAATTCAATCAGAAATTAAAATAGATCTTTCTGCGCTATTAGATTGTCTATGTATAATTATTAAAATACACGTATAACGTATACGAGAGTAATTTTACAGAACAATTTATTTTTCACAAAACAAATATCACAATCTATTAATTTTGTATAAGAAGAATATAATAAGATCGAAATAAGAGATATTAGATTTATTATTTAGTATCGGTTGTAACCATTGTATCGTTTGTATAATAAGTACTAGGTTTTGTAAGGAAATAATAGGTACACAACATGTTTTGTTTTATAATAGTTTTGGGACTTATATTATTTGGAAACTTTTGGGACAACCTAATAGATCGATTTATATAGCGAGTATCCATTTCTCTACTTACATATCGTTCCCTTGTGTAAATATCGGTACTGCGCAGGACAGGAAGGCCACAGTGAAAGCAGTGGAAAAGTACTGGGCTGTTGGTAGGGTACCACACACTTGCCATATACAGTTTAAGGGTTTGGAGGGCAGCTTACAAATAAAAGAAATTTGGTTTTGATTTGTCCCTAATTTTGTATCTATAAATTCCTCGGTGAATTTTGCACCGAATGCAAACATCTTCTCAAACAAATATGTATGTATTTTTAAATATGGGAAATTAAGGAAATCGTGAGAGGAATGAATTGATTTGTGATAGTTGAATACAATGGTAAAATTTTTGCACGAATCTGAAATATGTATTTCTACTGAACAATTTTCTAGGAATTTATGTTGCGACGAAATAAATTTAATACAGGGCGTAGCAGGTTAATGATCATCCGACCACGATGAATAATCATCCATTTGTTATAAATCAACGATTTATTGCCACTAATTTTCGAGAATCTACAAATTCTTGTTTCTAACGGGACTGAAAGAAATTTCCAATTCATCGATCGAACGCAAACAAATTTCTAACGGTATTTTCGTGCAAATTGAAAACATACTAACGAACATTTACGAGCAAGCTTTTGATTTCGTGCCATGTTGAAAGATAACTTATGGAAGTTGTAATTTTTCACGACTTTGTTTTCAAACAAGAACCGATAAACTATTAGGTTTGTAAAAACTCGAGTGTTTCGGTTAAGCTCAAACTCGAGAGCTCGCAATAACAGCGACCACGTGAAAGCCGCTCTCAATTTCACGAAACAAGAAAGATATCGATTATCGCTACTTTACTTACGTACCCAACGTCGATCGATGACACGCGAGAATATTCTCAATTATTAAGGATTCGTATCATTTTTCGAAGACGTCGTATCATACGGAACACGTGTTTCCACATCCCCGTTTGGTAAACAGAAAATCATGCGACGAAGAATCGGCCAGCGATAACCTGGAACGGCTGGAACACGCTTACGAGTTGGCATGCAACGAGAAACGAGCGGTGGGGAAGCCGAACGAGCACGTGTTCATCGAGTGATAGAAGTCTTTTTCTTCGACCGAATAAGGTGACCCTATCCTGATAGTGGGGTCTGGCGAATGAACGAGCGAGCGAGTAAACACATACACACTTGCACGGGCAAGTCGTAAAATCAAGAGAATGACCAGCGCTAACGAAACGAAGACGGAAAATTTATGTTGTACCGTAATGTATGTACGAGAGAGAAAGGAATAGAAAAATCTAGAGATTGTAGTTAAACAAAGATGGAAATATGCAACGTGCAGATAGATGAGCGCAGGTATAGCAGTAGTGGGAGTTGATCATCGCTTGTATATGTACCGTGTGTAAGAGAGAAATCGAAGTACACAAGCGAACGAGTGGAAGCATGATAAAATGTGGAAGGTTGTGTTATCGTACGTGTGCCGTCTGCGCGCACGCATGTGTATGGGAAGAGAGCAAGGGAGAGAGAGAGAGAGTGAGAGAGAGAAAGAGCGAAAAAGGGGTTAAAGAAGGATGGAAAGAGATTTATGCACGGTTTTGTATAATAAGAGTGATCTTGCGAAGATCGCTAAGGTAAAGAAAGATAGTAGGAGCACAAAATTTTTCTTAGGTAAAAAAGAGACATATAAAGACGTATGTAGTATAAAGGTGTGCGGGATACCAACGGAGGTGAGAGTAAGACAGTGCAAATGCATGGAACGCAGAATGAAAAAAGCAAAAAAGTCACATAAGCTGGCGAGCGTAAGAGGAGGAGGATGCCATGAATTTGCCGTGAAGGTACATGCGCAGTTACATAACGCGCGAACAATCCTGCATTATCTATCGCACAATACATTAAACGGGATATAATTATGCGTTCTAACTAATAGCATCATAGAGCATGGGAAGATTTTTGATTTATAATTTATACTATTTTTAGGAGCACAAACTTGCATAGTGCAGTCATCTTATCAGTGTGTACACACCTTAATGCACGCACTTGAACGAACAAACAAGAAAGAGACGCGCGCCTGTACGAGCGAATGAAACGGAAATAGTATGAGCTTGTTGCGAGAGTATAGAACGCTTCGTGAAGGAAAAAAGGACAAAATTCCCATAAATATACGAACTTCGGAGCAAGACAAGCGTTCAACTAGATGCGTTACTTTCGACAAATGAAAGAGCTTTGGATCAGTCCACTGTAAGAAACGTTCTCGTGCAGTCCAACGTACAGAAACTCTGAAGGAGCGAGAGAGAGAGAGAGAGACGTTCGTATGGAGTGTGAATGAGAAAGATGGAACACTGTGAGAGTGTGTAAGATTCTGAATGTGGTAAGCGGGCACAAGAGAGGGGGGAACATAGAAAAGAGAGAGACGATAGAGAGAATTCTGCAGTCTGCAGCGCGGTGTCGTGCTCGCGTTCAGTTTCCTTCGTTAACTTGGATACCGTTGAATCTTCGGTTCATCTTCAGCAGCTAGTTTTCGTGAGCGCAGCGCGTCCGCAAATATTTTTTTCACTCGTGTGAGTTGTCAGAGGTGAACGCACCTGTACGAGCAGCTTTCAACGAGAATCTATCGTAGAATGTTTATCAAAGAAATCGCTCTAATTCGTTGAATTTGACACTTTATCGAAAGATAAATATTTTCAATTCGTCAATAAATAATTTCAATTAATCGGATTCGTGTTGGCGCGAGAATTACCAAAGATACGCGTTGAATGTGTGGGAAATATCGTTTCTAACGCGAACACAGCTGTCCCGCTTTTGCGTGTTGAAAATGTTCCTCGTTGTGCCGGCCGACAACAATCGTTGGGCCTATACGATGCATGGATTGGAGAAGCCTATGGATCACGTGTCCGGTAATGTTGTGTTACTCACATTTTTCATATCCGACGATCATAAACGATTCTTATCAGCCGATATACATACATATTACGTATTGTACTACATGTAAGAAATTTTTATGGCTCTCAGTGTTCCTTTTGCGGCGTTTAATGCGAAAACGAACAAAAATTGTAAATAACATTTTAGGTACTATCGGTGATAGATATATGTATGTACATAGCAAGGTCATAAAATTAACCAGGCTTGGATACATACACCGCTTTTGAACGCCGAAACAGAAATTTCCGCAGATCTAAAAGGAGACACTGATGGCCAAAGCGCATAGATCTTAGCTGCGGCTAAATCAATCGATGCTTTTACTCAAAGTTTCAAATTATGACCTCAGCACGCTTGTTGCGTGAAGAAATTCAGACAGGCGTAACCGGTGTAGATAATTCTTACGGTTTGAGACATAGTTGTTAGCAATGTGTCATTTACATGGAACATAATTACTTATTTTCTAGGTAATTGCACTCTTTCACCTTGTGCTTACATTATTTTAACAGTCACTGCCATCGTATTATCGAATGCGAGTCACCAAAATGGTAAATTGATTATCAGTATGACTTACATTATTATAGCAAGTAAAAATGGAATATCAATTTATCTAGAATATGTCAAATACGTATTAAGACGTAAGCCTGCTGGATGAAAATGAATAGTAATATTGATTGCTTTTATCAGCAGTGTTATCTAGGTCAAGCTACAAATTTTTAAAACACTCGATTGTTTATCAATGTTATGGCTGTAGGATTTTAACGTAATACAAAATATGACGTAGAAAATAAGATCTTTGACTCGTATGATTCACTCGCAGGAAAATATTGTGACTAATTGCGCAATAAAATTGAAATTTTTTGCTTAATTCAGTACGAGATACAACATATTCTATTACGATCATTTGACTATCTGTTTTAAAATTATCTAATTATTGAACCGTTTTAAAATTAACTAACTATTTAACCATTTTTTTAATTATCTGTTTAACTAGTTTAAACGTAATAAAAACAGTGACATGTTACCGTTAAATGGAACACTCAGCCGAGAAGTGAATTGCCATGTTATTTTTAGAAAGTGAAAATAATTTTGCGGAAAAATAAAATACGTGGCAAGAAATTTATCGATGCACACTATTGGATAACAGAAAAATGTAAAAGAAATGCGGAGTAATGTAAAAGATTTGCAAAATATTTTTACAAGATGCACCGTAGAAACGACTAAATATTTTATCCATGGAATATTTATTTTGGTATGAGGTAGTAGCAAAGACAAAATGTTTTAAATATTAATTTTACAACGTATAGACCATATAAATTAATAACATTTGGAATGAAAAATATGTGCAGCCTGTCGTTATTATATATACACACGTGCAAGAATATAATTTGAAATATGAAAGAAGTATATAGGAGAAGATATTTAAACAAAAAATTTGGAAATACATCTGACGTTCATTTTGCATTAGTAAATATGTAGCCAAGCAATTTCAATGCGATATACAAACATGCAATGAAAAGAATATCTTAACAGGTGGTCTTTACCACGTGACCTATGACTTGTTTTTATTCGACTGGGTATGTATTTTTCCATTGCTTTTTTTTTTAGAAATTTTCAATGATTCTAAAAATTAATTTCTCTTGATATTAATGTTCAAAAGCTAGTCAGCGATAGTACGTAACTATTCGTTCGAATCTCACAAATTACTATTTTAAATTATCTTGCGTATTTCCCTGTTGATATCATTAAAATGTGAGATCTATTCCAACCGTAATCTACTTCATAGAATAGTTTGTTTTATTTGATCTTTTTCTCAAGCTTCAGACATTTTTTTTATTTGGATAATACGTAGCTCTTATCTGTATAGGAATAAGAAGTGATCTCTTCAGAAGAACAAATATCTTTAGATTATATAGAAATCTAAATACACGTACAATACAATTCATACAAAGTAAACTTACAATATCTTTTTTAATGGGCGATTATGGTAATTGTAGATAATAAAAAATGTGAGAAATTCGCTACGAATATTTCAAGCAAGCGAAGATAATTTTTATTACGTTTAATGAACGAATCGCCAAGTAATTACACGATTGAGGCTTTACGTGACACGAATAATTGCAAGATACTGTAATATCAAGTAGGCATCACATTTGTTTGTTCGTTTATCCTTGGAGCTTCGAATTTTCAACATATTCTATATGTTTAATAGTGGTCGAATTACAAGCTTTTCCGAAGTATGATAAAAGAAGGAAAAGGAATAAATAAAGAGAATATGATGGATGGTTCGGTTCAGTAATTTGCATATAAGAAAAATATTTATGCCAGTCGTCGTTCGATATTCATTACGCTGAATACGTCGTAGAATACGCTGGATTCTATGTGTCGAGCAATACAAACGAGTTATCTCAATATGCGTTATACAATACCATCTATGGAATTAATTTAAATTACTTAATAACAAAACAGTAACTGTATGCATAGAGCATAGATGGTTCGTTATAACGCAATTATTGTCAGATATTTCCAATATTTACTCGCTGTAACACGCCATGACGTAACGAGACTCGATTTTAAAACGTTTGACGGAAAACAGGCGTGGAGATCTCGTTTTACTGGAACACGAGGCGTCTCGCAAGTTATAAATATCTCGCGAAATTTTCTTAAAGGTCGGGGTAACCGATGAAAAGAACGGAAGGTGAGTCTACATAATCGTATCTGGCTCGTGAGTCAGTTTTCGGTCCCGTGTTGCGAATCGAAACGCGGAGATACAGGGTGGCTCGATTCCAAACAGCACTTCCGAGTTCGACTCTATTTTCGTTCTCGCGAGGGCGGCGAGAGTGGCGATCAGGGTGCGTAGCTTCGAACGAATCAACCTGTACTATGATCATGCTAAATTTAAACCCGACTACTTTCGTTGAAAAGTTATTTTAATGATAAGGATATATTTACGTTTAGAGAGTGGGATAGAAGAGAAGGAAGAGGATCAAGTATAGTTTCTTTCAGAAGTACCATGGTACATGGTCCATGGTACATGTTTTCAGAGTTTACATTCGCACTAATAGGAAAATAGAGGCGATTAGATAATAATTTGGATGTATACGTATGACGGAGATACTTTTCTTGAAACTTTGATATTTTACTTACGTTTTACGAAATGACGATACTAGCGAACAGTATTAGCGATAGTAGCGAGAAAGAAGATCGTTGATTTCAGGTTTTTCGCTGCTCTTTCACGTGGATTATGGTATTTACGCTAAACTATTTTTGGAATTCTATCTTAAAGAGACACCTAAATCGTTCATTCTGGAAAATGCTGAATTTACGCTTATTTATAACGTTGTTCCAGTAAAAGATTGCTATTTCCTGGAAGAGAAGCGAGATGCCGAAACTGAATCGGTGCCAATTATATCTAACGCTTAAAATTTATGTCCGATGTATGCATCTTAGTTTATTTTGGCTTAGAAATAGGATTAGGTTTGCATTTCTTCGTACACATTCATCCCAATCATATATCTTTCCCACTTGTAACGTATGATAGAACAAGAAAATAGAATTCGTAATGTAGCTCATTCATAATCACGAAAGTTCAATATTTGTCTTCTTTCCTCAGAGAAAATTTACTTTTATCTATCAATTGTTTATGAAAAACTTAAGGCGTTCAGGCATTCGCACGAGAAGATGCTTAACCTTTATTCTACATTTTTTACACCTTCTTCGTACACGGAACGTGTTATTTCAATCTTTCCAGCTGTGGCTGTCCTAGAAAAAGTAGTTGTTGCTATACAAGAGTAGTCAGAGCCAGACGTTAGAACCGTGAAGTATAAAGTGAAAGTGAAAACCGTGCAAGTTGTCTACGCAAATGCGTGAATTAGCATCCGTATGATCTGAATAAGAAGACAAAAATCAAGTAGATACATACCTACGAAAGTAATTCATCGTGTCAATATCTATCTGTTTAAAAATGATAAATTTTATATATTTCTTTTTATTTTTATAATCGTTCAAATTTTTCCGTGTTATCGCTACAAGTATAACAAGCAGATACGTTTCATCGGTGCGTCTTATTGATCATCGATCGTGCTTATTGTGTGCAATTTATATACATAGTACAGCTGCCGCATCTAACATCGAGTAATATACGTACGTATTAGAATGGTAAATTCCGCTCTGGTTTTACAATGGTTAATTCCATTCTAGGATAATTGATATCTTGATGATAGCAGCGATATCAGTAAGTTGAAAAATACACTTTGTTCCAGTATATCATAAAAGATACGTATTCTTGGAGAATGTATTGTTTAGGTATTAGTAAATACACATTGACATAAAAATACTTACTTTGAAGATATGAAATAAAAAATACATTGGATGATTTAACGTTTAACTTCAACACGAGCTTTTGTTTTTCAAACTTTATATGTAAAATACAATTTATTGTCACGCACGCGTTGGACAGTCAAAATCGAAGGGGATAATTTTAGATTTTTATTTGTTTTGAGATGTTTCTTCGTCTTTCTCAAGATCAGTGTGCGGTTGTAGAACTTTTTCTGTTTTTTTTTTTTTTTTTTAAGATATACATAAATATTACGACGAAAATCTCGAAAGCGCGCAAACATTTAAAGTATCTATAAATTATTAAAAAAAAAAATTCTATAATTATTTAGAAGACCTCACCGGCTTTGACGATTCTTGAATATGTCGTAGAAATCAACATTTTCAACGACTTTCCACATATAAATGAAAATATTTTTGATATCTTTACTTTGATGCGCGTTGAGTGCCGTTTAGGGTCTCGATTAGACTTACGTATATACCGGCATGATTATATTACGTGTTTACAACGCCATGAGTTTACAATCTCGCGTTTCAATCCGTAAACACAGAATGAGTCAAGAGAAAATTTGTAGTTACGCATAATAGATATTCGAGCGATGTAAAAGGTTGTCGTAGTAAAATAGATATCGAGCTTCTTCGTTTCGCTTGAAATTACTCGATGGAAATTACATCGAAACTTTTTTAACTGCTAGCCAGCATGCATAATGATCTATATTGAATTAAGTTTGGGTTAGGTACGAGCCAACATTAACTACAGTCGCATTTCTTTCTTATCTGCCTTTCACAAATTGAAACTCGAGATATGTAAATTCATCGCGACCCAGGCATATAATGCGTATATGTAATTACGTCCGTAGATAAGTCTAATCCAAACCTAAGCGACATCTAACGCGCATCAAGGTTACAACGTAAAAATATTTTCATGAATATCTCGGAAACTAAGGCTGAGCGGGGAATTATATGCGCGAGAAAAAATCGTTGAAAACGTTGATCTCTGGAACATATTAAAAAATCATCAAATCGGTGAGGCGATAATACTTCTAAATAATTGCCAAACTTTCTATCTATATACATATGTGATTCCGTACGACTACGTTTGTACACTTATCGTTTTAACGTTTTGTATTTGCATATTATGCTAATCACGTAGCCACTTGTGAATGAATCATTGATCGGTAATGTTATCAATGTCATCATCCCAGCACGGGATCTATTGTAGTCGCAATTATAACAATTTGGAAGCGTTATAATCGTAACGCGCTGCTCGGATTCTATTTTCGTTCGAGTCGGATCACCTGTAGATTACGAAACGGCAGGAAGATAAATGAAAAAATGGGATGCGTAATGACTTCAAGCTGTGAAAATATATTAGCAAAATACGAGACGCAAATAGAATAAAGGCGCCACAGATTTGCGATTGTTGTTTCGTATGTATGTCGATTATGAAGCGTCGTTAAAGTCAAGGAAGTATCAAGAACGTAGAAACTGTGCAATTAAAAATCGGACTGCGTAGTCTTGGAAATAACGTGGCATGAAAAATGCTCCACTGGAAAATAAACGCAGTATTTATCTCACGAATCTCGAACCTACGCTTTCCTGATAAACGTGTAATCAACCACATAAATCTTACACGACCATCTTCTCTATGGTATAAATAGAAAAGAAAAAAATGTTTCAATGGTAGTTCTACGAAAACAAGCCACCTAGACAGTCGATGCATCGATTTTATGTGAATAGTAAAGCGAACAAAATTGACAATAGAGGCAGCAGTGTGCGGGTTTCGTTCTTTTCTTTGAAAATTACTGCTAGTGGAAATAGCGAACGTTTCAACGAGTTTGACGAACTTAAATAAATTAGAAGACTTTGATTCTTAGGAAATCCGTATGTTTCAAAGTAAACGGTCGTCTTACGCAATTATTTATGGTTTCATCAGGAAGGTGTTTGCTCGGTTCATTTCAAAAGTCGTAAGTAACATTTCGAGAATTACCATCGTTTTTTGTTTATATTTTCTTGTAAGCGAAAACTGTATGTACATCATCATCGTGGCGACGATAAGAAATCTGATAATGATTTGTTTTTCTCTTTAATTTTTTTAACCTATTTATACGTTAAGTCGTAGCGATTATATAGAATAATAGTAGACGCAAGGTAATCTTAAATAAAACGGATTTACAATTTAATTTTTTTAATCGATAGGATCTTCGAGCGTTTTAATTCGAAAGGCAGATCGAACCTCGAGCTTTCGTTGGTAAATAATAGCTTCTAGTCCTCTAAGTTCTAAACTTGCGACTATTTGAGCCACAAAATTGGTAGCATATCGAGATTATTTCGTTCGTGTCACCTATTTTGCTTGATATTTACAGTGTATTTGATAATCAAGTTTTGAAGTCTAATTTCAGTCCCTTATCATATGTTATAAAAAAAAAAGACGCTCATTGGAGCTCATAACAACTGGAAATTAATATAGAAAACAACATTCTATAATTATGCCGACAGCTTCGAGTTTCACTTCGTGCTTACGTGTTTACGCAGAATTAAGCGGCGTACATCTTTTGATAACCTCGCTATCAATGACGTCAATGCCCCTTCAATCTTTATTTTCTTATCTTAAACAAAAAAAAAAAAACAAAAAAAAAAAAAATAGAAAAACGAAGACACGAAGTAAATAATTTCTAAAACTGTAGTTATTAATATATTTTGCGAATTCAATTTATTTTTGACGACATCGATCTTTATATCGCGCAGAAAATATCTGCGCGCAATTTCGACGTACGATTGTCAAGCTGAAAGTATACGTTCGATCGAATCACGTCTACCAAATATAGAAGAACTGGAAAGTGACAATCTCATAAGAAGGGCAATTTGCCAGAGCCGTTTCAACCAATCGATCAATTAATCTCTGCAACGAACCTTAAGCTATTAAGCTATTCCAATAAACGAGATTTATTGCTCTAAATGTAAACACCCTGTTGCACGAAATTACCATCGACTGACCACTTTGCAACGTATTTTCGCAATAAAAAAAATCAGTGTTTTCATTTAGTTCTGTAAATACGATCGTGTATGCGTTGAATAATCGGTCAAGAATGTTTTTGTAGCAAATAAATGACGAAAGATCATTTGGTTCTGTGCAGCTGGAGGACTAATGGCGGGTTCCGTGGCTACCTTGGCGATTCTCTGGGTCTCTCTGCAAACCATGGGATTCCTTGGAAATTCGCACGCGATCGGTGCCTATAAATTGCCGATGTCTGTGCAGAACTACCTTGCCAGTTACACAGGTAGGTCGTCCACAGCTTTTTTTTCTACCTTTTGTTCTTTTCGTCGACGAAGAAAATTTTGATCCTTCGATCGAGTAACCAATACCTTCGGTGGTGAATTTTGTCCTCGATTATCGCCAACGTCGAGCAGTACGGCTATACTTAGCCCACCTAGGTGAATGTCTTGTAAATATATTTTAACAAAATTGATCAATGCTGTTGTGAATTGCATTTTTGAAACATTATCGAAACATTAGTACAGAGTTGTATTTAATAATTTTACAGCTATTACTGTTTAATCAATTATTTCATTTTTAGGTAAGATCGATTATTACAGACAAACGTTTAGTTCAACGTACATTAAATTTAATACTTAAACATTTTTAACCATTGTGTTCATAATTTTTCTTATATAAAACTACTTACGGTGTTTTAATATGCATTTACGAAGTTACTATTATCAAGCAGTTGCAACGCTTTTTATTGGTTTTAATGAACTCTATTTTTAAAATAAATTTATAAGCATTTTAACAAATAACGATTCTATCCTTCTTCTCTATTTCTAAACAAATATACACTGAACACGATAATCACAGTAAATTATATCTGTGTTTTACAGTTTGAGATTCTATCGAGTCTATACATAAAAGTTACATTAGAAAATCAATTTATAGTGTATACATGTAAATGTTAACTATTTAGAAAACCTTTGAAAAATTAAAGATTACTCAACTTCGCTATTCCAATCTTTTTTATGTAATATAATATTTTATCAACAAAGAATTGTTTCTATAACATTCGTATTTTCTACATTAGATCTCTTCACGATTACAAAAAAGAAAATACACGATCATGCCACACGTAAATATTATCAGAACATAAACAGCCTCTTTGACGATTACACCTACGTAGTTTATTATATTTGCAAAATTCTGCAGAAAAAGACAAAATACAAGAGAAATATACAATGTACTTTTCCTCCTTATGTGTCTTCGATAAGAAATTCGTTGAAAATCTTGCACTTTAAATTAAAGCTTCGACCCCGTTAAGTCGCGACCAACACAGTTGAATCGACTGAACCCATTTCACCGACGTTTTTAAAGGTATCCTTTCAGGTTTGCCGATGTCGAACGACCCTTACGAGGGCGGCGTCGTAGACACAGGTCGTTTCCATAATCGACGTTACCCTCACATTGACGAGGCGGTCTTGAACAACTCGATCACTTTCGCGCAAAGCTTGATCGATCGTATGAGCACCCTCGAAAGGAATATCGCGAATGCTGGCGTCGAATTGATGGCTCACACGCCGGCTGGAAAACAATTCCTTGATTCATATCCTTCCGAGGATGCTTTCGAGAGAGGCCTCGACGCCATTGTGGCGATGAAAGCTTCGTCCTATCTCCTTCATCAGAACTGTCGCAGGTAACATACACCTCTTAGGTCAAAACTCCTTTCGATTGACTGTTACGACTCTGCAGGATGTTTCATTACTGGTGAAAGTCCACTTATGCATGAATTCAGCGTTGAAAAGTATTTGAAACGTTCCCTCTACATAAATTTTTAAAGGCTTTGCTTTTGTTCAGTGTCAATCGACCGGTCGACGCCTCTGGCAGTTCGAAAGATAAGATCCGACGAGTCGATCTTCCGCAGATTTTTCGAGCGAGGTTCGAGTCAAGTCGTTGCGTAGGACGTTTAGCTGGAGCTGAAATTTTCTATCGTTGTTTCGATCTCTGAAACTTTTATTTAAACATTGGTTTTTTCAAACGCGTTAAACTTATTTTTTTGCCTTCAGCCATTATATCCGCTGCTCGTTACTTTTCAACGCTGAACCTTTCGTTAAAGTGGATTTCGTTCGTAAAGAATCACTGTATTTGCTATATTATCTGAAAAAAGGAGGAAATTGTGCAAAAGGAAGACTATTTTTAGAAGGAAAATGGTTTCGTACTGTTTGAACACTTGGTATATACATATGGTATACATGGTTTATTGAATATTGAATTTTACTCTGCTATCTATGTACGGTAATTGTTTGCATTTCATTTCATTGAATACATACCCATTATCCCGGATGCAAAGTAAACATAACATATTCTATACACCATAGTCTGAGATCGAAATAAGTCCAGTGGGATATCTCAAAATAACTTTTTATTTTACATAGTAAGTAAAATAAATAACATCTTCCTTTATCGTATTTTCAGATCGTAATACGATCAAATCAAGTATTACTATCGTAATTTATATTACTATCGAAACGGTGCAATACCAAGTGGTGTAAAAGCTAAAGTTATAAATTCTTCTTAGTATAATCGAAGAATTTCTCGCTACAATTTTTCTATTGAAAACTACTAACAAAATACTAGTAAATTTGTATCGTTTATTGCTTGGTCTTCTAACGAAAGTTCTCATTGTATTTGCAATTAAACTATTAATCTGAGTCTTATTTTATTTTGATACTCTGCTTGCAACGTTGCATTAATAAGAATGCCTTTTTGCACAATAAAAAGATCATTCGGAAAGTTGCTTACTATGGAGATATCGGAAGATGGTTTTGAACGAAGAAACAAATGATATTTACGTAATGCTTTGAAACCATCTTCTGAACTCCCAACAGCAGTCCATTCTTCATCTTTAAAGAGAATTGGAATAGCTATGACTGCAAATACTTTTTAATTTGAATATCAGCAGAACGTTCACTTTTCTCTCAATTTTTTGTGGACTTTTAATCTTATTATTGTAAATTCACCTAACATCGCTGATCTTTATACGATGCATATTAATCTGAACATTGATTTTAAGAAGATGCAGGTGTAATTTTGTTCTTAAACGTGTTTTCTTTGAATACAACAAGAAAGAAAAATATGAAAATGGCAGTTACCAACGAAAATTGATTTTTATTTTTATTTATGAAATGTTTCGAGTAAATCTCTGTGTACTTGAACGTAACATTAACGGGAGAATTCAAGCAGGGGTTAAGTTCCTTGGCATTTTTACAATCGACATTATTAATTTGCAAGAGAATTATTACATACTATATATCGATTAAGATACTCTGATATAAAGTTTAAAACTTATTCTCGCCGAGTGAATCCAATTCTTGAGTGAAGAACTATCTTTAATGTAATTTACACGTCTTTACCCCTTTGTGATCCAAATTGTATATCACGTTTTATCTCAATTGTCTGATTAATTTACGACGCGTAAGGATTAAGGGTTCGCTTTTTATGTTAAATTATAATTAGAATCGAACGAAATAGAGTATCGAGGTCAGCTCGACGTAGGATCGCAAAGGGTTAATGTATTACGTATCATTATAATATTAAGCTCGCAAGAATTCGTCTGAATATTACCACAACATACCTCTGAACGAAATCTTCGATAGAACGTTGTCTGTCTTATTACAAAGATTAATAACGGTAATACCTTAAGCATTCTATAAATTATAGAGGATAATATCTGGTTTAATAGCATGTTATTATGACGGATAGTAAACAAGTCCGTGGACGTCTGTCCACATTCTACTATCGCGTACTTGATATATTTATAAGAAACAACTGGCGTTTGTTACAGATTTGGTTTGGAGAAAGATGATTGCGCTCGTTACATATCAACGTTGTCGCTCCAGGGGACTTCGTTGGACTCGGCTTGTCCGACGTTGCGACAACCGATTTGCGATCTCACGGCCAAGTACCGAAGCATCGACGGTGCTTGCAACAACGTCGAAAATCCAAGCTGGGGTAGTGCGATGACCGCGTACACCAGAATTCTCTTCCCCCAATATTTTGATGGTAAGGATTTTTCCTACCATGTGACTATCAGTAGAGAAAGAAAGAAAAAAAAAAAAAAAAAAGAAAAATAGAAGGACTTGTCTATCATATTTCGTTATATATCGTCCCCATTTTGCGCGATGGAAAGTCGCGAGAATTTCGTACGATCGGGATCGCCGCTACGTTCGAATTGTTACGCCGGCCTTCTTTAAACCGTCGGTTTTTCGATTGGCTCTCACGATTTCGGTTATTAGCGCGAGACGCGTCCTTTTCTCTTGTCTTTAACATTCGTACGCTGCTCGGGCTTTCGAACGGACGAGATAAACGGAAATAGACAAAAGAACGGTTCGAGATATATTTTGACTTCACCATACCGTGTTTCGTGGCCTCTCGTCGTTATTTGTGTGGAATAATAATGGTACAATTATTTGCAGCCTCTGGTCGCTTGGCGCTTCCTTGTTCTCCTCTCACGTATCCGTCCTGATTCCTCTGTCGTCTATCTATATGATCGTTTCTTCTCGTTGCCGGTTTTCTCGTGGTAGATTCTTCCAGAGACGATCTCATTTTGTATCTGGTATGCGTCGAAACGGCCGACGATCCAAGAATGCTTTCGACCACGTTTTCCAATTGTACGCGATGCGCAATCGCTTCCATTAAACTTACCAACGAAACGGAGTAATATTTGTCTGCATAAATGCGAGATGCAGTTAGCCAATTATACATATTATATAAGCTGGACACGCATCTTGCGACGTGGGATGTGTCGTTTTCATCTTTTGTGTTTGCGAAATGTGGCATTTACATCTTTCGTCTTGCGGAATGTGTCACTTTCATCTGTTGCGTCGTGGGTCCCTGTGCACGTGTCGCATCATATCCGATCATCTTTACGAACGTCCAGAGAAGACGAAACTGTGCACTTTGGCTGTAACGCTGGAACGTGTACAGGGTGTCCTAGAAACGTTTTAGTATATCTTTACTTCTGTCTGCCTATCGACTTGACTTTCAGTTTACATTGTTACAGTCATACGTATAAACAAATTAGAAATATTTTAATACTTTCGCGCAATAATACACAAATTGTACGATACTGCAAGAAAGCAGTAAAAGACAATGTGCGAACGCTTCGCTTAAAGCAATTTGCGTCGAGCAAACTGTTTGCTGCAAATGCGTTCGAAAACTGAATATTTTACGGACAAAAGTCGCTGTGTTGGTAGAATTTGCGAAGAAAATTATACTTTGGATCGACGAAACTTTCAACGACTGATTCTTTTATTCGTATATCGTAGACAAAAAATGTACGAAAGCTTATAATTTTGCCTGTTACACTTGAGTAGAGTTTCTTTTACAATTGTATATCCTCCACGCATCTATGTACGTACGTAGCTGGAAAAATTTAGCAAAAATTATTTTACAGTCATTTAGCTTCTGTCTGAAACATTTGTCGTATCGTTAACGATATCTATATGCCTAAGGGAGGTACCTTTTGTTAGAAGAAGAATAGTCAAAACTTGAGATAAAGTCGCAGCGTGACTTCATATTTCTGGAACGCGTTAATGTACGTACAAAGCGTACGAGAATTCCTAAAGAATTCCTTCTTCCAAAGGTCTACGCTTTTGTGATATTCGTTACAATACTGAATATTTCATGTAGCGCGGTAAACTTCGAACATGGCAAACCTATGTCTCTCGTAATTTTTCCTATTTTCGGAACACGGTATTATAAACGTCTAATAAAATAGTACGAACAGGAACGGTAATACGATAAATTCTCGAGGCTTACCAAGAAGAGACGAGAGACATACGTAGTATAGACGCGCGAAGTACCTTGTACATCTCGCTTCGCTGTACTCGAACCTTCGCCGTTACGCGTTTCTGTAGAATAATTCAAGGACGTTGCTCTTATATTTCCATATAAGTAATATTGGTTAATTTTACGACGATAATTCTAGGACACCTTGGACGTTACACTGGACTTTCTTATATAATTCTTAGGGCGAATTAAAAATATCGCCATAATTAATTGAATTTCAATCGACCACAGGACTGTCAACTATACTTTGGTTTCAAACAGGCTTCTTGCATAATTGCTCGCTTTTTAGACAAGACACGTTACATTTACCAAGAATACACGTAGAATGGTATCATCGCATCTCATGTTCGTTGCATTGTCAAAACTCTTCCTTTCATTCGTCGGCCGTTGATGTCGAGCAAAGTCGAAAAATTGGTAAACTCTGTGATGAAACGAAGGGAAACGGGCGACCGTTTCCTGTTGACGACTGGAAATCGTTACAAAATTGCGTGGTGGTGCACGCGAGTTACCAGCCTCGACCTACTAACCCACCTAGTCCTCACAATGACACCTTGCACAATTATATACGATCACAAACAACGAAACAGGAGAATCATACACGCATACATATTTATCACACAGATGACAGACGCAAAGCAAAGCTTAAAGAATCTATATATTGTATCTCATTTGTGTATATGTAAATATGAAAACGAACACACTCTCTGATCCTTGGGCGCTAATGGATGGAAAACAGAAAAAAAAAAAAACGTTCGTCGATTGGCTTAACAAATTATATTCTGTGATTTGCATTACAGTTGTTGTGCGATAAGGCACATAGAGCATAAAATGCCTGAGTGTAGCAGTGAATAATACTGCCTACAATAGGGTGCCCCGGTCGGGAGATTCTATCCAGCAGTAGAATGTGTATGTAATCTAATTCGGATATACCTAATAATGTATCATATTTATTATTGTAACACTAGTTCAAATATTTTCTGTTGATTGCGGTATACGGGTCTCGTTAAAGGTGTCCGAGACAAGCGAATGAGAATTGGGAGTCATTCGCGGTTCTAGGATCTTGCGATAGGGTGAAACGTAGTATATCGAACGTATTGTTGACGATCTTAGTATTTATCAAAGTTTTTATCTAAAGACGTAAAGAATATGGACACGATGTATCGCGCATCAAAGAGCTAAAAGATACGCGGTATACAGAAAGCACGATAGGACGTTGAGACGATCGCTCCCAGTTTGATTTTCTCACTTGGGCACCTTCATCAGCCTATCACCTAGATAAGTCACTTGATTCCTTCTGCGAGCGTTCTCGACGTGATCGTTTTAAGAACAATAAATAAGCAAAACTAAAGAATCAGTAGTCGTAACAGAGAATCGAATGTGAGCCGGTTTTTCTTTTTTAATTCGTTCTCAGCGCGCGTGTTTTCGTCGATAACGCATCAGAACGTCATGTCGAGCAAAATAAGTAGAAGACAAGTATTTTGTACTGCTGCTCTGCAGCGCGAGAGCTGCCGCATCTTAGTAGATCCAGGGACCAATCAGGGCTGGGACGTGCGTGATAACGAAAACGAAGAAACAAACGGACATTCTGATGGAACGGTTCGCGTTTGTAAAGCAATTATCGTCGAACAGATCGGTAGACAGAAGACTCCATGATGTCATCTACTGATTGGTCTCTGACGAATTGGTCGCAAGTTGAGGCAGGTTTTATAGGCGCGGTTAGGCTTGGGATTCTCGTATGCAGGGATTTGAAAGCTCGATTTCGGTATACAGAATCAGGCATTGTTAAATCAGTCGCGAATTGTCTCTCGCTCTCGCGCTGTACGAACACTATTTTCACATGCATAGGCGAAGCTCACATGCAAAAACCTTGTCGAAATCGGAGTAATCGTAATGTCTCGATTCCAACTGTTTCGTCGTTTCGGCTTCGTTGTTCGTCGACCGATACTGTTCGAACAGAAACGAGCAAATTTGTACGATATCGGTGCCGGTTGGTAAATTTGAATATCATTTTTGCGAAACGTAACTGTGGTATTACTCCGATTTGACGACATATCGCGGGAAAAAACGCGAGGCTAATGCTTCATTTGGCGACCAGGAATTCAAGAACCGAGACGCATGGGACAAATGAGAAAGCCGCTGCCAGGTGCCAGAAGCGTAAGCGTGGCTTTATCGACACCCAACGATCTATCGGATGTCAGCAGAACGTTGACGGTCGTGCAATGGGCGCAATTTATCGCCAATGATATTTCGCATACTCCAATGCGTAAGATGGGTAAGTGTTTCAGCGATATTTAAGACGAAGTAATTGTAAAAGCATGAAGACCTTAAGACCTAGCATGAAGCTCTATAAGATTAGGAAATCGAGTTTTAAAACGACAGGAGGAAATTACAAAGCAGTGTACCTCGCATCGACGAGACTAACATGAGATTAATCGATAAGCTCGATGTGTTAACGTATACCGCACTGAAAACACCGTAATACGTATTATATGTTAATATCCATTCTATTATGTTCTATTAATCTTAAAATTGCAACATATTCTTAGTTATGGTAAATCTGTAACTCTCAGACTAAACGCATGTATGTTTTATAACTGGAAATATTCGTTTAAGTTCTCACTTGATTTACTGTTATTTACAGTATCGTCGGGAAAACCGATCTCATGCTGTCGATCAGACGGAAATGCCTTGTCTCCTCGATACATGCATCCTGATTGTTCCGCGATTATGGTACCTGATCGAGATCCCGTCTATGGCCAACATTACGTACGATGTATGAATTACGTGCGATCGTTACCGGTCCTTAAGTCAGATTGTACTTTCGGGCCTATAGAACAGGTAAATTAACTTTTCCATTAAACACTGTACAGAAATCGTTAACGTTAGAACGTACCAGATACAACAGTGTGATTTTCAATGATAGATGAATCAAGCGAGTCACTTCTTGGATGGTTCTACGATCTATGGTTCTACGTTGAAGAAATCTCGCGAGCTTCGTGAGTTCGAAGGAGGTCGGCTGCGCGTTCACAGGGGCAACGACCACGATTTCTTGCCAATTGCTGAAAACTCTTCAGAATGCAAGGATGGGTGTTACGATTCTGGTAGTTATTCCTACTTTGTATTTGTTTTGCGATAAAAAATAATAACGAATCGTTCGTACAATCAGTATCGATCATGTCACGAAACTAAATATTTTGTAAAGTACTTCTACTACTAAATACTTCTTCGCTATAGGTGATAATCGTGTAAATACGCATCCACAACTTGCTGCGATACACACTATCTGGCACCGTGAACACAACAGAATCGCCAAAAAGCTCGCCGAGTTGAATCCTCACTGGTCAGACGAGACGCTGTATCAGGAAGCCAGGCGTATAGTAATTGCTGAAATTCAGCATATCACGTATAAAGAGTGGCTGCCGATATTACTGGGCAAGAGGTACACTCGGGCGATTGGTCTCGCCATTGGAAATAGCTACAGCCGTAACTACAACTCCGAGGATGAGCCAGCAGTCAGTAACGAAGTCGCGACAGCAGCTCTGCGTTTTATGAATTCCTTGTTGCAAGGAAAGATAAGGTGAGTCGATATCGTACTTTAAAATGAATCGAACGTGTAATCGTCATTCGTACGATGCCGATTAAATTATTCAGATCCATGAATCCAAGAACAAATATTATGCTTCGGTTAAGAAATTGAAACGTTTCATCATTTGTTACGTCCGGTGACTCTCTACACAAACCACATCTCATACCGCGACCAAGATGGCTGCCAGATTGCGGATCCTCGATAATCTTAAGGACTTTATCATAAATCTTCGCATTTTTATAGTTAAGATCCTTCAGACCACACAAGTGTCTTTTAAATTGAGGTATTCGTTAGATTTATTGTCCATTCCGAGAAAACACGGGAAAGCGGTTTTCCTATGTACAATACCATTCACGGGCGACCTTTGATTCCGGGCGACCAGCACCCATCCATACCCACCAGCCTTTTTCTTATTCAATTAGAAGCAATGACAGTCGCCCTCATTTTTCTATCCAAAATTGCCATCAACGAATCCGATGGTCCCCTACGCTAGACACAGCCACCAGTAGCTTTCCTCCGCGACGACATCGTCACCGAACTTCACTGGTTTTTCATACTTAGATCAGTCACCATCTCTTTGACTGGTTTTTCGTTTATTGATCGGTCATCGGTTTAACTTATTATTTACACTTGTTTTGATTTGTTAACTAAGTGTTATCATCAGTTCAACCACCTCTATCATCCTAACTGAAATAGGGGATCGACCAATTCGTGGCGTCGATTATCAAATCGTAACGGGAATTTACGACTCTCGTTGGCTCGTCTCTTCGCGATCGCGTCTCTCCGTCGAACACCATTAGTTATTCTAATGTAGCGGGATGTACGTCCTACTCGTTAAGAGATTATGTTGTTTATTACACAGATACGTAGATACAGGAAAATAGCGAATACCAGAAAACGTAGTTAGTTAACGATAAGGAACTAGTTGGAGATAAAAGCATCATTAAATACTTAATGTAGTAATATTTTATCAGAGTCAAGACATAACAAGCATGTTAATGGTTTTATTTACGGTTTTATGTTACAGCTTGACAGACAATAAACGTCAGATCAACAAAACAGTTTCATTGGCGGAATATTTTTATAAACCAAATATAATCGAGTCGCATGAAATATTCGATGGTTTACTGCGTGGTATGGCTACTCAGACCAGTCAGAAGATGGATATCAGCATAATTGAAGACGTGAGTATGCGCTCTTCCTCTAGTCTAGTCGATCTAACCATCGATTTTAAAACAATAAAAAATAAACTATCCAAAGCCGAAAATTTGATGTATAAAACGAAGTCGATAAGAACAAATTATTCGTCTTTTGTAGGTAACAAGTAAACTGTTCGCTACAAATCAGGACAGCCTAGGTTTAGATGCTATCAGCTTGGATATTCAGCGTGGCCGTGATCACGGTTTACCCGGATATAATCATTATCGCAAATATTGCGGCCTGCCAGCTGCGAAGAGCTTCGATGATTTCTTAGATTACATTCCAATGGAGGTAAATATGCCAACAAAATGTTTACGCTTCGCATATATTCGTTATCTCGATGAATTTTTTCTAAATATAAAATCTTTTGGCGAAAGAAGAAAAAGAAAAGAGAAGAAATATTTCAACTTCTAAATTACTTGAACTTTTTAAATATTTGTCGTTTATTCTGTTAACAGATGACGAAGAAATTGCGTACAATTTACGCCCATCCAGATGACGTTGATCTTATCATTGGTGGTATGGCTGAGAGACCAACGGAGGATGGGTTATTAGGTTTAACTTTCCGTTGTTTGATCTCCGAACAATTTTCCAGAACTCGTCGCACCGATAGATATTTCTACGATTCTGCAAATCAGCCACAACCTTTCACAGTTGGTAAGAAATCATTTTTCTGAAATTATCGTTAACGCTTGATATAATTATAAGAGGACAAATTTTAAGTACGATGAAATTTGTGTTACAGAACAATTGGCAGAAATACGCAATGTAACATTAGCAAGAATATTCTGCGATAATGGTAACAACATCACAGAAATGCAACCGAATGTATTCCTCCGACCACAAGCAGGGTAAGTTGATATCCAATTATTTTACTAAGTATATTTTACGAATTTAGGATAATGTCATAAAAGAATAACAAATTGTCAAAGTCTGGAGTTTAGCTTGTGCAATGCTCGACAAACAAGTAACACATGCATTTTTTACATTTTTCATCAGAAACGAGTTGAGATCCTGTACGATGTTTGAAGCGATCCCCAGCGTGGACTTATTTGCCTGGGCAGAAAGAGCCAAGGCTTATCGTTGAACTTTCCCTCTTAATTGGCTGGTCACATTGCCGCATCGATTTGCCCGGATCGCGGGACGGGCATAATATAGAGGTCACAAGAGAATACCGGCGACTGACTCGATCCTAATCTCGATGTGATGTTATCAACGCGATCGGGATAAAGAAAAAGAGGCAGAGAGTTTTTGCTGAAGAGCTGCGTGTATCAGTGCGGTCGAACATCGAACAACGGGCACGATGAAGGGAAATAAGACAATTTAGTAGCATGCACACTACGCGAAAATTGATTAAACAAATAAACAATACTGTAAAACAAGATGCATCAAATAGACGTGACTAGTCGATTAAGTGGGCACGCTACGGAGGCTGTGCTATGATATGTGAAATCGATCGAGAGGAAAGAATAATAGAAAAACAACTGCCGTTCGATAGAGGGGAAATGACTTCAGATTTCAGATAGACATTTAAATCTTACGGCAAGGCGTTTTAGAATAATTTAGGAATAAAATGGAACGGAGTTATCTATCATTACACGAGAATGCACGCGCATAAAAACCTAGAAGTCGTAGATACGCTAACCTTGTTAATCCTACGCTTACGAGTATGTTTGTTTCTTAGCGACGGATGTTCACAGATCATGCTGCTCGCAGTGACGTATTTGATTCCCTTTTTAGTGGCGTGAAGCTAATAATTATGTTAAGATTCCTATGCTAAACCAAATTTAAGAAAGTGTAGCCTGGCTAGATCGACGTTTGTTAAACTAGTAGGAAATTAATATTTACCTCTAGAGATCCTTTGGCTAATCTGTCAAAATATATTCATTTAGACGGTGATTATTGACTTTGTATGTACTAATCGAAATACGCGCACTGCAATGGCCAGTCTAAAACAGCGTTTCAAAACTTACATGGTAAGCGAGTCTCATTGGATCCGATTGTTTTTCACGTATTTTAGAAAACGCAAGAATCTTTCAGAACTCGAGTGTTTGATGGGCATCCGAGTGAAAATTTTTATTCCAGTCTTTGCACGCTAGCAAATGTATTTTATATAATTCTAATAATCATTTATCGATCTTTCTGACAAGCTGATAGTGTTCTAGGTCCCGATGCATATAGTGCCATTAGCGTCATGGTAAACCGCTCCTGGCTGTTCGATGAGTTCATGCTTTATTTGTTGCGTTCGTGTTTTATTTGTTGGTTCTTTGCAATTTATCCTTCTTTATGATAAAAAACTAAAAAAGCCAGGAATTCGTTTTTTATATTTTCGCATATTCTTTTTTTCGCATGTTTCCATATGCAAACGCTACAGATAAAGTTTATTTTGTAAACCAGAGCGGCATGATATCTTGAATGTTCTATGAGATATGCAAATGAATGTATGAGCGAGTTTTTCTGTCTACCGAACTCGAATCCATTGCGATTTGACGTTCTATTTTTCAAATAATCTGGCGTTAAGAAGTCCAAGTCGATTTGCAATCACAAAATAGTTCAAAGTCTGAATATATACTTCGAGGTCGCATTTTTTTAGTATGAGATAATGTTTCTACTTTACATATATACTCTTATTTTAACGTATATATTATTAAAGGTAATTAATCTTAATACAATCATGGAAATTATTGGAAAATAAAAACAAATATTCTTTCTTCGTTTTATCACGATATCGAAGACAGTTTATTTATTAGCGATTTTTTGAATTGGACTTTTAATTAGAATAATTGACTACTAATTAACTAGTAGCAACTGATGCTAGTTTATTAAAAATAAGATAATTTCCATATTGTTCGACTACATCATCGAAAAACTCCCAGCTCTCAAAGAATCATACTTTTTGGTAAGTTCATATATTTGATAGCAAAGCATTATTTCATTTTTAAACATTGTACGATGTTTAGCTATTCATGCATGCAGTGGCGGATTTAAGTCTTTGGGAGCCTGAAGCTAACAATCCTTTTGGAGCCCTTGAGCTAAATTAAATTTTTAAAGGTATTGCCTGGCTAAAGTGATGTTTGTTAAATCAATAGGAAATTAATATTCAGATTATTAGATACGCTTTGGCTAATCTATCATGTGATGTGAATTGTATCGCGTGGTGAGTTGTATTAATTCCATAATGTCATGATTAAAATACTCTTGTGGTAAGAGAGTCTCGTTGGATTCAATTGTTTCTAGAAAACGTAGAAATATTCTATAACTCGAGTGAAAAGAATATTCGACAAATATCGTTCTAGCCAAGCTGAAATTTTTATCGCAGTTTATTTGCATAGCAACAAATGTACTTTATGTAATTCTGTTAGTTTACTTTTTGATAAGGACTCTTGGTGCCTCTATAGCGTTCCGAGGACCGACGTTTATAGTGTTATCAGCGTCAAGCTTAATTTGCCCCTGCATACGCTCCAAACTTTTAACGAACAAACTCTTTAAAAATAAAAGTATAACGTGATAGCACGATGGAGTAACACGATAGAATATTAAGGGAACGACGTGGAGCAGATCGAATATATCAAGTAAAACACGCCAATAATTTCAAATTAATCGAATTATCGCACTCATCTACATAGGAAGAAAGGAAAAGACGACGAGCGATATCCAGTAATACGATACGAGTAAGTTTAATTGGATTGATTAAAATACGGAACGATGAGAGTTAGAACGAGCAATAAGTCCTGGGAGAATAATCGATATTATAACAGACGAACGTAGTACTCTTCTACAAGATGTATTGAATGAAGTAGTGTTTCAGGGGTTTTAACGTGTTTATCATAGGATCGAAGCGTTGCGGAACAAAAGTACAGAAAATGCGAGATCATTTCGTAATTACAAAAGAATAGCAATACATCTGGTGCACAATATCTTTCTAACTATGTAGTGCGAGGTTTTTACTCATATCGTGAAATAAGATTTAGGATATTGTATAATACTTTTAAGGAAATATATCGTGTAATCAAACTTTTTAAGTAATATATTACTATAATATATTAGCTAAAGTTTAATTACATCCTTTTTTCGCATGATAATTCTTACGGCTGTATCGTTTTTAAATTGATAGATTCATCGTTTACAAATTTTGGTTTGAAGCATTCGTCGATGAGTTTGAATCACTCTACGGTCTTTCGTTCAAGTCGATAACACCGGTACTCTTGAATATCGATTATGTCATATGAGAAAATTATACGCATAGCTCTTAATATTTACAACGATTGCCTGCCATTTCAAATCTCTCGCTTTCTTCGAATTTGCTCGCAACTTTTTTCTCTCCTAATCATGCTTATTGTTACCGAAAATGAATTTTAACGAAACTCTGCTCAGCGTTTACGTTGATTTGCATGACTGTAACGACTGAATTATTTTTAGGAATATACGGAGTATGACTGATTAGTTTTTAAGAAGAGAATAATATTGTTGAACGTTTCGTACGTAATTAGAATTAATTGTACTTACGGAATTCAATACGATTCAAAGTTTGATCAGAGCTGATTAAAAACGGAATTAATCGTATTGCAAATTTCGAAAATAAAAGATCTTATCCTAATGTGTCGGTATTTTTATATTTTGTTATTACTCGCATTTTCCCTGTATACCTTTTTATATAATTCTCATATTCGTATGTTTCATGCATCGGCAGAATGGATATTTTTCCACGGATGTATACTTACATATGCGTACAATATATACATTTAATAATACAAACATAGGTATATACCCATTGAGAAATATGACTCATAGAATAATCATTACTCTCGTACAAAGGATACCACTATTTTTGAAAGCAACAGAATATGTATTGCGACTGAATATACATGTGATAATATACATAGACTGGAATACATATTACGTTGGAAATTCGACGTTAAAAATAGCAACGATACTTTATCGGAAGTCTGGACGTGAGTTTTATCCACAAATCGATAGAGTCTGTAAACAATCTGTAAAGACTGCAAACAGTTATTCATAAAGTTCAGTTTAGACTAACACACGTTGTCTGTAAACGGTCTACGTACATTGCAGACTGACAGCCAAGACGATGCATATACACGCGTACACAAACTTTTGTCCGCGAACAATGTATGGGGGTTAGGGATAAAATATCGTTTGTCATCAGGACTAGGCTTAAGCCTAGACGAGATTCGTGGCTTAACCTTAACCTAAATCTACATCGACAAAAAACTAACCGCAGACACGTGTCTCAGCCAATCGGCATCTATTGTTGGTAGAAAATCCATTGATAGACAGACGCTGATTGGCTGTGATACGCGCCTGCGGACGATCATCGCCCATCAGTGTTGCAGATTTAACTGTAAAGTTTCTGCGAACATGCGTGCACGAACAAGATATAGAAGCGGTATAATTCGTAAATGGTACACAGTCGCTGAAACAATGGTTTGTTTATGATTGAAGTACAGGGCAAGGGAATGACGATCGACTACCTGTGAAAAGAGTCTACCACGTACATTCAGTATGTACGGAAACGATGCACCAATTGCACGTAGTATCTAGGGAAACAGTCCACCATTTTACAAAGTATCTGCGAACACAGTTTACCATGTGGACGAATAAAAAGGTTCTATCGTTTATCAAGGATCTGAAGTTAAACGAGTGTTTATGGAATATAAAGAGTGAACAGTATAGAAATCGAAAGGCAAAAAGCGACGCGATAGAGCGTTTATCAAGTAAATACGAAATTAGCGTCAGCGAAGTGGAAAAAAAAAATTGCCAATCTAAGGTGTCAGTTCCGAAGAGAACACAAAAAATCATCGAATTTAAACAAAAGTGGATCCTATATTGTTATTTCTACTGCAACACGTGGAAGTATGTGTATCGATTGAAATGACGTTATTATTTAAGAATGAATTAGTTTGATTTTTGCGAAACAAAGGTAAGGAAGGAATAAATAGAATTTTACGTTCGGGGATATTTATTTTTCCGAAGGATTTTAAACGCGATTAATTACTTTTTGTGTGTATCAATTTCATGTTGACCGAACTGCTGGAAAGATAAAGGAATTCGCTCAATTTTTCAAGAATAAAATATGCGTTATCTCTTCCTACCCCTCTTCCGTCACAAACCTCTTCTTCCTAGAATAGTTAGAATACCATTATTGCTGTTTATAGAAGGACACGGTTCAAGAGGATAAACTATCGAGTAACGTCGACTCTTTCTCCGTAAAAGCGGTCTACAGAGAAAATCCAGGTATGAGCACGGCACTTCCGATATCCAGGTTCTCATTTCCAGAACCGAAAATAAATTGCGTTAAGAACAACATGGGCAATGAGAGGGAAACTATAAAACGTATAAAGACAGAAACTAGTACAGAACGAGATGAATTTTTAGTTTATTAGATGAAATTTTAGATCGCGTATGTTTTAATTTAATAATGGGGTTAGGTAATAGATATTCTGCACCGCAACTTAGACAATCACCAACGTTAATGCCATTGGTACCGTAATTTAAATAATAGTATGCCAGTGTAACGATAATTCGAATAAAATATACAAATTTATACCGATTTAATATATTTTTATCTTTTACATTATTTTGCATCGCTTATTATTCGTCGCATACTAGATAAGCTTCCTCGGTTTGATTTATTTTGCAGTTGCGCTACACGTTCCAGATCAGTTTACTCGTTCAAAGTGTTAATACAACGTGAAACTAAAATCCGTACAACGAATCGAGATATCAATCGCAAACGAAATATTCACATGCTCGAGCACACGAGACAGACCTAAATACTAATCGTCGTTCGTCTGACGAGCGCTTGTTCGTATCAAGGACGATCCGTCAATTCCTAAAATCCGTAGCTACTTCGTACGAGAAATGGTAAGTATGAATATCTAAGAACTACGCGACTCTGTCTCGCTAAAATACCACCACCACGTGCATATGTTTATGACTGGTATAAGGACTATAAATTGATTCAAAGCGAAAACGATTTTCATAAAAGTGGAAGCGCGGGAGGTGAGAAGCGTGGAAGGAACGTCGTTTCTACAATCGGCTCGTTTCTATTCCCTCAATTTCTCTTTAGATCGATTATTATTACGTTCAATTGTTAAAGCGAGGATATCGGCTCTTATACGAGAAGGAGTAAATCCTAAGACGAAAGGGAATTGCTCGAGCGATCGCGTCTTTTTTTTCTCAGCATAGTCGACAGGGGAACAATAAGGTGAGTTCATTTTTACCACATATTAAATAACGAACGTATGAATTTTACATCGAGCATACATATACATTGAACATTTTTTAAATTTATGATTCTCTCTGATATATCGTCCTGATCTAACCGCGTAACAAACAACCCCATTATACTTTAATAGAGATTTCCAATACAGTCGACTGGATTTCCACGTTTCGCAATAGCAGAAAATTTTATACGATTCTCCGCGGATAAATATGTTTATCGTCTTGTTAAAACGGAATGTTATTATACGACTTTTCCTTTGCACAAAACTTGTAACCTCATGTTTTCTCTGTTAACGTTGCAACGTTATCTTCGCTTCGATTATCGTCCTACATTATATTTGTCAACAAAAACGTCATCTTTCATCCACCTTAAAATCTACTTTTTGATTAATTTATTGAAATTCCCAATTAACATGCTTCTAAGGTGTCTCGCGTATCCTTCCATGCACTGCCAGCGCATCGAGGAAACCTGTAACCTGTTTATATTAGTTTTCGTTTTACATTTTAGTTACTATTTCCGCTTTTAAATGCGAATAATCTTATTTTCGAAATAGTAATCTTTCCAACGATAGTTAGATGAGACTTTTCTCCAAACGTGATCATCGATCGAGCGAACTCCTACGCCGCGGTTGATCGATCGACTCTTTGAAAACGCGAAGCTTGTAAGTTCTTACAGCATTCACGGCTACCGAAGATTGTAAAACATTTATCGCAAACGATGAGTGGAATTGGCGGGAACATATTACGATCGTACAGCGTACAATCGCCTCTCCAAGTACCTACCGGTTTTAAATATCACTGCTCGAATTAATGTCGGCAATTTTTCAGCAGCCTTGGCGGGACTTTTTTTTGCCTAAAAAAAGTAGCGAACAAAAGAACGTTTAAAGAGCAAAGAGCAAGTACGAAGAAATTCTTTGATCCGCGCCTTTATCCTGGCAAAAATCGAGCGATATCGCACGGTCGAAAAGTCAATCGTTACATTATTCGGCGTTTTTACAACGCGATCTGTTTAAGAAATAATATCATAAGAAACTGTGATCCTTTCTAAACACGAGTATTAATCATTGGAATGGTATACGGTTGGAGCGGTGCTAAAAATCTTTGTAGACCGAGAGCTTTTGACAGCGTGGGGTACCTGCCGATCTACGATCGTAACTCCTGCACTTTCTCCCACCATTTATAAAGTTCGGCTCATATCTCGCACTCGTTCAGTCGTCTTGCCAACACGTCTTTGGAATATTGGCCGAGAATTGGCAGAAATCGCGTATGAAGTGAAGTTCCGCTCTAATATTATCGATTTTGTGCGTCTCGAACGAGGTTCCAGCTGGTCTGGAAAGTTCGGTGTTTTCGAGCAGCCAAAAATCTTCCGGTGGGTCTCAAGTTTCATTTTCTCTCAATTACGCGACCGCAGATTCGTACGGATCGACCGATTATTCATTGTACCGGTGAATCAACGGTATTTCGACTTTCGATACCGATGCGACCACTTTTCGTTTGCAAATTGTCTTTCTCGAGTATTAAAGTTGCTAATAAATTGATGGATAAAATTGATCGTTTTGGTGAATTTTACGCCACTGCTTTTCAAGATCGATTAAGTTTCTCATCTGCGTATCATTCAGTGGAAGCTTCGATCAGGTAGAATCTACTTCTTTCCGAGATAGAGGGTAGAGTTTTCCTTCTGGCGTTCGAAGGTAATACGTGTCTTTTCATACAGATTTCTTTCTTATTTTGTAATTTATTTTACTTTTATCAATTTTACTCGCTAACGTATCAAGGATTCGTCGTGTAAGTGTTTGAGCACAATAATTAAATTAGCGTTGGAAAGAGGTGTTCCGAATGAATAGGGAAAAACCTAAGAACGTCCCATCGATGTCAAGCGACAGGTTTATTTTACATCCTTTTTTCCTATTGAATGACTCCCTCATACTTGTCGCGTTATGACATCAGACGACCTCGTGTAATTACAAGAAGCTGATAACCTATTGAAAGGAACATAGAACGACTGGTAAATTTACAGTCGTTTACTTTCTAATACGAAATCAGACGTGTCGAATCAAAGACCTATTTTTTTCAAGCAAACAACCACTAGGAATTCATAAAGTAATACGTTTGTTCAATAAAACGTTACAAACTCTTTCTTTACTTGTAGCATTTCGCGTACTTGAAAAACGTCCCAGACATTCGCCTTTATTTTTATCAGAGTTTAGTAAGCGTGTTTGTTAAGTAAGATCGATGAAACGGCGCAAAAGAATCTTCTCGTTTCAAGCGTATACTTGATACTAAAGAAAACGCCTTGCACTTGCCATTTCAGCAGCTACCGTGCGAAGATTCTAGCAATTAAAGGTTAAACAATGCCGAAGCTCAACTATGAGTGCATTCCACTCGACGCCTTAGTCGTATTCGCTCAAATTCTTCTTTGAGCAGGTTATTTCCTATCTTCTCTCTTAAAAGTGAAATACAAGAATAGCGATATCTAGCGATATCGATAATAGCGATGATTTTCATTCTAGCTATTCGAAATTATTTCGCAATTTATTTATATTCGTGTAACGATCGATTTATTTTATTTTTCAATGATATTGTAAGAGTTAATTGTGTTTCGTATAAATCGTAACATTGTAACGCGGTCTCAAAAGTTTCGAGCTTCTTGAATCCTAAGCGTTTGTTACTGCTCGTAAGATATAACACAATGGCATATAAATATAACGTACAGAGCAATTTATTGCTATAATTTTAGGTCCTGCCCAATTTTTGTTACTATATAATTGGAAATTTGTATGATTCGTGTAACATTCGTAATTCGTTTCCTACACTTATAATTAGCGTCGCGTCGATTCGTTGCATGTCTACTTTTGATGCATCGTTTGGTTTCATGATCGCAATCCTAGAGGAAACGCGCTCAACTGCAAACGTATTTCTTACATAGCAATTAAATGTTTCTATCAAAATTTCAAATTTCCATCCAAAACATTAGGCTTGGATGATTTAATTAACATCTAGTTTCTGCGTTTATATATAAAAATTTAATTTGATTTACATAAAATTGCAAAATCAATATTTCACTACATGCGATATAACGCAACAATATCAGATTAATAAAGAAGATTACCGGCCGTTTAAATAACCAACATGGCAAAAAGTACATGTACGTAACGCTATCGTGAATTAATTAATTAGTTAAGTAAAGGATTTGTACTCTTCTGAGAATATATAGTATTTCAAATGGACATCCAAAATCGCGTAATAAGTTTGTCGTTGAGTACAAACAAACGTTTACGCCGAAATACGAGTACCCCTGAAAATGTAATTCCGGTGCGAAACACATTAAATACTACTTGAAGAATAATATTTCAAACTGTCATATCGAACGTACTTGGAACATTAATTACTTTTCATCGCTTCCCTCCTTTGATATGTATCTACTCTATTTCACTGGTCTATTATTCATTACAATGTCGATCACGATTGCAATTATACAAATGTATTAACGAACTCTTGCTTATCGTGTTTTCATATTTTTCATTTTACCAACAACGCACAAGATTCACGGAAAAATAAATAATTTCTAATTCCCAATTTGCAATTACCAGTTACGTGCTCGATCTACTAGTCGCTATCTACCTGACTCGGCTCAAATTTACGCTTAACGTTTGAGTTATTCGAAGCAAGCGGAAAGCACTGATTCGTCCAACGGAGTTCCATCGTATAAATTAGTTTCCTACGCATCTGTTTGTGTAATTATCGTAAAAAAGAAAAAGGGAAAAAAAACAGGTGAAATAATTAGCCATAGTATTGCACTTGATTTTCTGTGGTCGAAGTTATAGCCAAACGTATCTCTACTTTCTCTTCCTATTATACCAGCGAATTAGCATTTCTTTGATCTTCGCAGAGCAGTTGTCATTAAGGAAATTCCACGTTCACCGTGGACACGCGTCTTGCTCGCGTTCTGCTCGTTGACTGTTGTTCGAACGATATTGTGACGAAATAGGTATAAAGTTATTGTGAAAATATTTACGCAACAGTACGCGTGCGTTTTAATCATTTTTCTATTAGTTTCAGTGTCGTAAGCGTAGTTAATAGGATTTGACAGGAGATTAGTCTTTCTATGGGAGAAACTATTGGTTTTCTAACGACAGTACCTCGTGTTGATTTTAGAATTTTATTCCTAGAGCGGTTTTCGAGTTAACATAAAACGTGTTCTTTTCTCCGTACGATTTGAAGGTCAAACCTCTGTGAAAGTTGTTTTTTAAAATGCTTTGATAATTCGCGTTAGTTCCGGGATGTTGCACGTGAACGACCAATGATATTCGTGCTTTATTATACATATGTCTCGTTTTTCGAAGGTGGTTAATCGAATGTGAAAGTTGTTGGCCTTTGAACGATGAGATTAGATTATATACGGCGAATTTCGAGAAGTGATTACGTGAACTTTACATAATTTGCATTTTCTGTAATAGCTGTTACGACTGTTCAGGTGTTCTAAGAATCAGTTAGCAATCGATCGAAAACAAAATTGTCAGAGCGCTTCTTTCGAAGGTGAAATTAACACGCACCATCGATGATTCACGCTAATCCCGAGATTCGATTCGAGCACAAATTTTGCAAGAGTCGAATGAGTAATAGCGGAATATAAAAACACGACAGCCACATAGCTGCGAGAATTGTGACTTTTGGAAATTACGATGGCATTTTTATTTGAAAAATCCTGACTTTGCTCGTAGACGTTTCAACGATCGTTAAATAAATAACACGTTAGAACAGTCGGCTATTACGTTCACAATTTCAGCTGTCTGTTTTAAAATTATTCGGCACTGGCACAAACACGCAAAACAACAAACAGCAGGACTGCGAACAAGCAATTAAATCGCAACTTGGATCCATTTCCAACTTAACGCGTTCGTCGTCCAGCGTGATTCGGCTAAGTTCCCTGCGGGGCCCAAATCCGACTGTTCGTCCCCTTCGATTCATTATAAAGAAAAGATTATTTATTTCTGAAATGGAGAAAACGATAAGCTATCCAGCCAGAGTATTCCGAGGGACCTCATGGCAGATATCTGAGATCTTTCATTTAGTCGAGAAGCATACTTGTGAGACGTACATCGGTGATTTTGTCCTCCTCAAAATGTTCGGTAAACAGCGTGAAAATATATTTGAAATTGAGGAGAGTAGCGATGACGAAGTCTAACTATTTTTCAAAGTGCCGAAAATCACCCCAAATGTGTTTGGAATGTTTTAACGAATACCATACGATATAACGTAATATATTATCCAGAATATAAATTAATAAAAAGTATGGTATAATGTGTTTTTAAGATTTTTATGTTGTATATCCTATATATAATATCGTATATTTAATTAATTCGAACAAGAAGAGCGTCACCATCATTTGGTGACGGGGTCCCGAGGTGACGGAAGTATGCGACGTGGCGACGAACGTATTAAGAGCTTCGAGCCGAAGACGTGTAACCACCTGAAAAGAACAGATACACCCGGTGACAATGGCTGCCATCGATAATTTGTCAACTGGTAATTACATCCTTTCGTAATTAAGTATCACACGGACGGGAAATCGTGAAACTGCCAGCAGAAAAGAAAAAAGAAACTGGGACACAAATCGCGCCACGTATCGCGTATCAGTGATGGATACCTCGTTTCTCATCGAAGAACCTCATTCTGATTTCCGACCGCAGAAAATTCAGCAGGTGGATTCTCGATCTGCCATCAGACATCATTTGCCGTTTATCGCGGTTTCGAAGCCAGACTCGTTTGTGTTATCGGCAAAACTCGTTCGTAACAATCGAAACTGATCGATACGTAAAAACACGAGCGCTCTTCGATTTTATTGTCGTCGGTTGTTGGTCGTATAGGCGTGGCGCAAATGATATCTGGATTTTCATTTGATCGCTACCTTCCCGTTGGTCTTCGTTGATGGATATCGCGAGATTAAATCTCAGTGGGAAATGGCCAGCTCCTAGCTTGTTCTTTTTCCGAATTTCTAATTAAACGATAAAGGAAAACAAGCGTACTTATACCTCGTAATAATCGCGTAGTTGATATCGATCGATTAACAATAAGACGACCTGTAATTAGTCGTTTCATTGTTACACGAGGTGTTGAATGCTTCTATTCGAGTAAACAGCTGGATGTTGCGGTGAGCTGGCTGGTAGATGAACGTAATTGCTTATAACGACAAGTATATAATTAGTTGCACGGTTTCAGGCAGACAAGCCACGAGATCGGATCTTTTAATTATCTTCTCGATTAAATGGATAACTAACGGTGGATTGTCCGAAGATTTTTACACCTGCAAGTGTAAAGTTTCGATTCGTCGAACATCTGTTAGAAAGCGTATGTTGTCGAAGACGAGATTTTGTGTTTTGCGAAGAGAATCGGCAACTCTTTCTGATACTTTCTGATACGATTAAAGTTCCGATATATGATAATAAAATGCAGCGTTATCTTGGAGCGATAAGAAAGAAATTTAGCTTTACTATTGCGTAATCAACTGATATAAAGTCGCTGGCAGCTGGAAATTATCAAATCGTTAATTTTTTCGCGAGAACAATTTCCCTTATCGAAACAGATAGAGAACAGAGACTTTCGTTTGATCGGTGAATGCAAAATTAAGGTTATGCAATTAATCTTCATCGCGTGAATTTGCGTGACGCGTTTATCAGAAGCGATAGTTGTAACTCTTGATAATGCAAGAGTTAAGTGTAATTCTTGATGGCAGGAAAATTGCTTGTAAATCTTCGTGGAAAAGAATACTTTTCATTTCGCTTAGGAACTCGTACTATTCTATGCGCGTCGAACGAATAGTTCGTTCGAGATTACTCGATTATCAGATAAACTTACTATTTTGTAACGCGGATGAAGCTTCGAAGAAAAAATCGTTCTTACTTTCAATTTACTCCAACTTTTCGTACTTCATCTTTCAAATTGTATTTAACTTTTGCTTAATAAAAACGTTTATATTCTTCGTGGAAGAGTTAGATCACGAGTCGAGGACACCAATTCGCGTCCTTCATCCTTAAACAATTTATTATAATTTATTCCAATTATAATAATTACAATGATTTATTTCGATAGCAGAGATAATAATATTACAAGGTTGCGAATTCACGCAAAGTTTCTAGCACACATGGAACTCTTCAATTTCGCAATCCCTTTTAGGTAGACGATTAAGAAACCACGTTGCCTCGATGCAAATTTATACATCACAGACCTATTTCGCGCAACATCCTTTCCAACAAGTCATCGTTAAAGCGAAGCGAACAAACTTCCAAGCTGGTTTCTGTTTCTACCATCGCAACGTAATATCGTATTTTAAAAATTCACGCTATCGAAACCATCCGCGAATTATTAAATCTTGGAATTTTTGAATGCACAGCATTACGTTGCGCGCGATACGTTCGCAACGGCTGAAGAATTTGCGTCTCATCGCGATGCTTTCCACAATTTCAAAAGACTGCTTTCAGCTTTTATCCCACTTTTCGTATCAAAGATTCTGCGGTATACCGGCGACTTTCCACAATACGTGTATACCTCGGAAAATGGTTCTCTTCCTTTAACAGTCCACTTCCTTTGCTTCTGAATAAGTCAAAAGTACTCGAGGATTTCGTGACTTCCTTTGAGAATATCGATAAAGCGATTGCACAATGCCAGTGGACGGAAACAGTGAATCAGCGATCGACTTTCTTATTCTGCCTTCCTGCTTCGTATCGCTGCGACGTTAATTAATCAGAAAGTTAGAACGATTCGGAAAAGTTCACGAAACGTGAAAAATACTACATTTACATGTTCCACGGACGGACGTTGCCGAATCACGAATACGACATTGATCGTAACACGGTGATAATAAGCGTGAAACTTCGTAACCTTCGCGGCAATGGAAATCGCTTTACGTAATCGCGCAATTACGCCGAATGCAACTTCATAACTGTTGAGCTGTTAATTAGCGTGAAAACGCGTGGCAAATTTCCTCGCGGAAAAGCGAGCGAAGAAAGTGGAATTTACCGGCGCGCGTGCCAGTGTCGTGCTTCTATAGTTAAGTCGAAGATTTATCTTTTGCGACGGTGATTTAAAACGTAATTAATTTATAATACGCTTGATATATTTATGAATTAGCAGAAAATGTTTTTTTTTTTTTTTTCTCGTAAGATTAATAGTTGATCCAAGCTTGCCGTAACTCTGCTAGTCGATGAAACATACCAAGTATTTGTACACAGGTTGGACATGGTTTGTGCTTATCTTAGACGCAGTCGCTGCTCAAAGTAACGTACGTTGACTCCGACGAAGTCACGTAATTTATCAACGATCGCGTTACGAAGTTGGAACGTTGGCGCAAACATAATTTAACGAGTCAAATTCGCGCGATTTATCCGATAATAAATGCAACGAACGATTCATCGTTTTTCCACGTAAGAGCATCGCGTTTCTTTTCTTTGGCAATGCTTCACGATCCTCAGAGACCGTTTCACGCTTCGATTTCGTTCCGACTTCTGACTCGGCAAATGTTTTCCTGCATAATTTTCATAATGACGTTACTGCCGTCGTTCATTTTAGTACTGCAACTTCGCGGTACCTTCCGAAGTCTGGACAAACAAATTGAGGCGGTATTTCTCATCATAGAAACAGTAAGTCGGATTACGAATCAACTGCAGTAATTTAGCGTGTCCAGTTGCGTGATACAAATTACCTGGTCGCAATTACCTTGTCGGTTCACCTCTGGTTTCATCAATCAGACGGGAAATCGATTAGAAAAAACAATTTGAAAAAAAGAAACTCGTAACGATCGAGTTCCATAAATGGAGAACAGGTTTCGCTTCGGCATGGCATTGCCAAAACAGTGATTCAACAAAAAGAATCAGGGAATTCCTATAGCAGAGATCGCTTCAGCCGATACCTCTTCCGTCTTTTTCTTTAAATTATACAAATTGTAGAAAACTATAAAGAATCCTTTAAATCCTAATGATTTGTACTCTACTCTGCGATCATTATTGGAATAATACCAGCTTCATATTTCCTGTAAAATGTATAGTAACGCGATCAATTATACATGATCGTAATGACCATCCTCGCTAGTTTTGGTCTCCCAATCGATGGGAATAATATTAGATTACAGGCTTATAAATTTGCAGTTTCAAACCAATCGAATATATCTGTACGTCGAAAGATATAAGAACGTTTCGATAGAAATTCGCGAAAAAATTGGTGACACGCAACCGGAAGGCGTTCGCGGCACACTGCGCACAAGTTGCCGAGTTTCTCGTGCACCGTCACTGCAAAATTGGTCAGCTATGCAACTTTGTTTCGATAGAAAAATGCTCGATATGAAAGTGAGAATAGAGAATCGATCGGTATTTTTGTCGCGTGCTAAGTATTAGGTTGTCCGAAAAGATTCTTTCGTTTCGTAAGGTGATAATAGATGAACGACAATTTGTTTTATATTATTTTATCGAAGTAGGTATGATTCGTTTCCTTCTATTTCTATTCTTACGTTCGTGCATTAATTCAATAAACTAATATAAAACAAAAAACATTGTGCGTCTATTATTTCCTTATAAAACGAAAGAAACTTTTTGGACGACCTAATATAATACATAGAGAGAGAAAGAGATCCCTTCTTGAATGTAGGAAGCCTAACAGAGAATGATTATACCTAAACGTATGTCCGATACGATCTTGTTCCGCAGTTATAGTATCATAAGCTGTTTTCCAAATAAGCGTTATCGCGATTCATTGGTATGCAATATAATTGATTGTAATAAAACACGTGAATATGCGTGTGATATTTCAGTAGTTCTGTTTGGACCTATGGGATCCAACTATGGGAACAGCGAGTAATTCCAACATAGAAGTTCTTCAACGATTCCGATCAAAAACTCTAAGATCTTTAATAGATGTACCTTGATATATTACCGACGAAACGATACTTCGCGATCTTAAGATACCCACGGTCAAAGAAGAAATATCCAAGTTGAGAAACAGATATAATATAAGAGTCAGCAACCACGAAAACCCGTTAGTTACCCAATTACTCGACACGACGGATCAGATCCGCAGACTAAAAAGACAATACCCTTTAGATCGAAGCATTAGATTCAACTAGAATCAAACATACTATAAACTCTTATAATCCAAGCTACAGTACCACGCCAAAATAGTTTACTTATAATTCTCTATGAGAATTGTTATTGGATGTGTGTGAATACAAAGGAACGCGTGGATAAATTGTAAGGTAGAAAAAATATATATATATTTTGAATACTAAAGTGTAAGTACAAAGTTTGGAATGCAATATGAGCTGGTCCAGATCCGCAGACTAAAAAGACAATATCCTTTAGATCGAAGCATTAGATTCAACTAGAATCAAACATACTATAAACTCTTATAATTCAAGTTACAGTACCATGCCAAAATAATTTATTTATAATTCTCTATGAGAATTGTTATTGGATGTGTGTGAATACAAAGGAACGCGTGGATAAATTGTAAGGTAGAAAATATATATATATTTTGAATACAAAAGTGTAAGTACAAAGTTTGGAATACAATATGAGCTGGTCCAGATCCGCAAACTAAAAAGACAGTACCCTTTAGATCGAAGCATTAGATTCAACTAGAATCAAACATACTATAAACTCTTATAATCCAAGTTACAGTACCACGCCAAAATAATTTATTTATAATTCTCTATGAGAATTGTTATTGGATGTGTGTGAATACAAAGGAACGCGTGGATAAATTGTAAGGTAGAAAATATATATATATTTTGAATACAAAAGTGTAAGTACAAAGTTTGGAATACAATATGAGCTGGTCCAGATCTGCAGACTAAAAAGACAATATCCTTTAGACCGAAGCATTAGATTCAACTAGAATCAAACATACTATAAACTCTTATAATCCAAGTTACAGTACCACGCCAAAATAATTTACCTATAATTCTCTATGAGAATTTTTAAGGTTATTGGATATATGTGAATACAAAGGAACGCGTGGATAAATTTTAAGGTAGAAAATATATATATATTTTGAATACAAAAGTGTAAGTACAAAGTTTGGAATAAAATATGAGCTGGTCCAGATCCGCAGACTAAAAAGACAATATCCTTTAGATCGAAGCATTAGATTCAACTAGAATCAAACATACTATAAACTCTTATAATCCAAGTTACAGTACCACGCCAAAATAATTTATTTATAATTCTCTATGAGAATTGTTATTGGATGTGTGTGAATACAAAGGAACGCGTGGATAAATTGTAAGGTAGAAAATATATATATATTTTGAATACAAAAGTGTAAGTACAAAGTTTGGAATACAATATGAGCTGGTCCAGATCTGCAGACTAAAGACAGTACCCTTTAGATCGAAGCATTAGATTCAACTAGAATCAAACATACTATAAACTCTTATAATCCAAGTTACAGTACCACGCCAAAATAATTTATTTATAATTCTCTATGAGAATTGTTATTGGATGTGTGTGAATACAAAGGAACGCGTGGATAAATTGTAAGGTAGAAAATATATATATATATTTTGAATACAAAAGTATAAGTACAAAGTTTGGAATACAATGTGAGCTGGTCCAGATGCGCACGCTAGCAGCGTTACGCTATGACTGAAAAACCCTGAAGCCAACGTTGGATATGTACCGTTTATGGTTTGCCTTCGACGCAGTCTTTTGTCTATGCGCTGTCGATGGCTTCGGTGCTTGAGAAAACTAAAGACCAGATGTAGAGTTTTCTTAGAAGTGGCGATCACTTCAACACCCTCCCTAAAACTCTACATCCTTACATGCAATTATCCCTTTGTAAATATTTGAAGCTTAATTTCGTCAATGCCTTTCTCTTCATCATACAAATTAATTTATTACTAAAAAAATGCTACGAGAAGACTTCACAGATCATGTAGAGTTTTTTCTTTTTTTTTTACAAGTGATAACCACTTCAACAAGAATTGATTGTAAATAGTCTACCAAATATAAAGAAAAAAAAAAAAAAAATATTTCAGTAGCAAATCGCGTTTGTCCAAACTGTGGCGATCGAGAAAAATTTTCACTCGTCTTTAATATATAAGAATTAACGAACGAAATATTTTTCAAATTACGAAAGAATTCTAAAATTCTATTCTGTAGATTTGGATGATAAAAGAGCTTTAATTGGATATAGCGATATATTATATCTTTTTCAGAAACGTAAACAATGTAAGCGCGTAATTAGGATACATATTCAGTTGGTTAGTAGGTTGAAATCTCGTAATTATTTCCGTCACGTAAACCGAGATATATTACAATATTAATGAAACCAGTTTTCCAACCTCATATAGATACGTGACATAAAATATGGCTATGTTAAAAATCTCTCAAGTTATTTCGCGTAGTACGTACAGATTGGATAAGAGCTTGGAAGAAAATTTTAATTATTGACAAATTTCACAATTCATCGTTTATTTTATTTCAGAGCAGTTCAAGTCAGTCTCTACGTACATTAATATGCACATTCAGATTGCTCTTCCTACGCGCTTGAACAGCAATCCTGCAACAATCCAAAGTAATTTCTAAATGTTCGATTTTCAAAAAGATGAGAAGCTACTATGGTTTCATAGAATGGCAGGAGAATAAAGATCGTGCAAAGTGTAATTGGCTTGCTTATTTACACGCAAAGGATAGTATCGTACATGATTTGAACGTATTTCTGGAATGCATACATTCGCGACAAAACGCACCTAAACGTGTCTCAGGCATTACACGCGTTACCTTCGAAGGTGTCTTTTTTTTTTAATTAATAAAAGAAGTACGTATAATAAAATAGCATGCATTTAGTAACAAATCGGTCTGAAATAACCGACAGGGATACGACGTAAACCTTTCAAAACCACGTTTCACGAGACGGATGAAAATAACGTTGAACAGGAGTAACGTCTATATCTTTTAATATTTACGACAAACGTTTACCGTTTTGAACAAAACGATTAAAATGCTATAAATATTCCTTATAGGTCTGTTAAATTTCCGAACAAAGATTTTCCTCAACGAGTCCGATGATCTCGCGTCCTAAGACTCACCTCGTCGTAGTTTTCCTTCGCGGTATCATCGCGACAGTCAAGTCAGTCGTTGCATATCGATTCGAAGCAATCATTGACAAGTCACGGTAATTGTTCAGAGTTGCTCGGCATCTTAGGCGATCATCATCCGAACCTACAGCGCGAATCAAAAACGCGTCGACCAGAAGTCGAACTTGTAATCGCGAATCGCTAATTTAATAATCGCGAGTCCTACTCCTCCTTAAGCGTACACCTTGAATATATTATAACAAATTTGTTTTGTTAAATTTACTCGAGTCTTTCTTCCTCTCGCTATCACGAGATCCATCATCTCGTATCTATGTATACGTATAAGCATCTTGCTATCCTGAAAGTAGAATGTTTTGCTTATATTCGGACAACGTTCATCGTCGCACCGAACCCTGTTGAAAACTATCAACTAAACGTGTCGTAAACCAGTTGCCTCGAAAATAATTGAGATTCGTAGAAGGAATTCGATATCTCGTTTATCGTTTGATCGTATCGATGTTTGATAAAAATTTAGATTGCTTAGATATTATTTTATTTGCTACCATAGTACAGAATTAAGAAATACTTTGAACAAGTATATCAATTGATGGAAATTTTTGACATTTTTCAGCTTCCATCTTACTAATTTCTTAATACGATCTCGACCTATATTTCAGAAACATGAAGGGACGAAGAGAATGGCAGACAGTAACGACTTTCCTCGTTCTGTTAGTAACAAAAGAAGCAAGCGTAGCGAATGGCAAGAATATCACGCCCCGAGATGAGAAATTCTCAGAAAATACAGGTAAGGCTCTTCGATACAGTTGCCGCGGCATTTTCTCAACTATTTAAAATCGCGAGCTTGCGATCGTAATAACTCAAACGATAGTCACTTTTTAGACGCACAATGAGCGTAATTCAGCATCGTAAGCCTATATTTGCGCCGCGATCCTTTCACGAGTTACTATAAATTGACATAACGTTTTATCGACACTTTCAAATATTTGAAAACTACGTGCTATACGTTATTTGTTACAACCAGGTGTTGCACATTAAACGATAGGAATTCTCAACTGAGAAAGAAACTAAACACTCGAGTGCATGTGCTGCACAATGCCAAGCATTTTCTATTATGCATTAATTTCTTATATTTCCCGGAACAAAGATAGAAAAAGAATTACTAGCAAATAGCAAATAACCAGACATTGAGATTAAAAAAAAAAAAAAAAAAAATACAGGAAATCTTGTTAAATCAAGTTAATTGTTTGCAAAAAATTCTTTAAAATAATAATATTAAGCGGAAGCTGAAATATGATCGACAAAGGCGATAAGAGAGTAAAAAATGAAGAAAACATCGAATATATTATATGCTACGTAACATTGTAAACGTTAATAACGGCATACGTATTCGTATGTAGACGCTAATACAAATTCCTGTTGCGTCGAATGATTATTCAATAACTAATCGATACTTGGTTAGTGATACTTTCGAATAAAATACCGATAATCAAGAGCACGCGTGCAACGCAAAGAAAAAACCCCTGGATCGATATCGGAATTAACCCAAATTTATCGTAACATATACTTATACTTAAACTGACCGCAATTCATAATACGTATATGGTCAGGCAAATTATATAGCGTGTCTGCCTAATGAAGCGACATTCTACTTCTTGGAATACTAGATACATGCTAAACATTTATGCGCGTTTCGCAATGCTCAGCGTGTTTTTACGTCTCTACGAGGTTCCAGCTTTTCCTAATAATCAATTAAAACGACAGCGTGAATCGGGCCAAGGGACAGGAACACAGGAAGAAAGAGGGGAAAAAACGACACACTTGTACGCGTTCCTTTAGAGCGTTAGACGTTTTCTTCGTACGTTGTGTCTGCTTTCTCGAATAGCAATTAAAGCGTTGATAAATCAAGGCAAGGGATAAGAGCACGCAGCGAAAGGAACTAGGGCAACTTGTTCATTGTGCAACAAGTGGAAGTTAAAAACGAGAAAACCGTTCGCCAGATAGAAAACGATTGTCTTCTCGAGTATTGTAGCATGCCGGAATATCGGTAATTTGTTTTTTCGAGAAACGTTCCTGTGGTCACGGGCGAAAGTATCGTTCCTACGATATTTACCTCGCGGTATCCTTAACACGCAACTCGATATTACCACCGGAGGAGCAGATTCACGCGACTCGTTGCTGACAAATCAAAGCGCTACTTAGAAAACCGATGCCGGGACACGGGATAGGAGCGCAGCATCCACAACGGTGTAAATAACAGGGCGCGAGCAATTTGGCCACCGTCCAAAGCGATACTTGCTGCGCTGATTGAAATTCAAATTCGGCCAAGAGTTTAGCAAGTGCCCTATAGTCAGCGTACGCAGTTGACTAGGTTCGTTCGTTTGCTGAGTCGGCTGTGCCAGCATCGATAAGATCTGTCTCGTTGGTATAACATTTATCGTTCCGGCTAAAAGCGGTGAAAGGCATCGGGCCGTAGCAACGAGCGTGTTTCACGATCTATTACGTCGACATTGAATCCCTACGATTTTCCATGTAACGCAAGCTGCCGGCTCGATGTTATGCGCGAGATAAACGCGCAAGAAATTCACCAGTCATCGAACAAGTACTTGCATACATCGCCGTAAGTAGAATAGGTAGAAATAGATAGAAATCGAACGCCGATCCATGTGTGCCATCTTCGTCGTGAGAAAACGGGATTACCCGCACATGATACATGTGGATATGCGAAGAACACGATAAAGCTGGTATTAATAAATCCCTTTATCCTGATTAGAATGATCACTGTTACGCACTGGTTACCGAGGTTCCGGGTAAACGAGCTGGGAAACAAGTTAGCGGATCGAAAGGCATGATTTAATTACAACACGCTCTCAGATCAACACAGAGAGATGGCCAATGCACAGGATATTAATTGATCAATAGGGCTATATCAACCAGAATATTAATTAGTCGTTATAGCGTCGAATGTAATAGAAACACTGGCGAATATAGAACGCGCATGATGCGTATTGGCTAATGTAAAATTCGTGTTCTCGATCTAGATACGGTTGAAACCGCCGAGTAAAATTATCGCGTAACGATCGTTCGATTCTGTTCATTTATTTCGATCGTATCGCAAAATATCTTGATTTCTTTATTGAAAATTGTACTTCCGGCAAATGCCGCGGGTCACTGGCAACTGGTAACTCGCGAACGAGAGTGTCAGAGTATGTTTAGCGCGTTATAATATTTCCATTTTCTCCTTTCGTATTTTGGAAGGAATTCTCGAAGGAAATGCGCGTAACGGCGATACGCGGACGATTTTCGTGTCTCGCTGTATCGTGTTAAAATCAACTAACGTTATGGTCGAAGTTTACGTAACGTACTAATTAATGTTAAATCCAAATGGATCGCGTTAACTAATTTAAAGTAGTCGTGAAAAATAAAATCCAGGGATCTACAGAGTCACGTAACCTACGTATTAGCCAATTCAGTTTCTAATCGGTATCTCATCTTTCTTTCAGGAAACAAGGAGAAACTGTCGGATTTGGAAGGATCGGAAACAACCTACACCTTTAGTTACACGAACGGTTTTGAAAATGCGTATGATTCATTTCCTTATTCTTCCCATACGTATTCCTCTAGTTTCCCACAGAGTAGGTACGCATCAAACGAATCGTTAACGACTATAGTTAAATTCGTGTCTTATTGGCGCAACTATAATAAAGAGTAACTTTATCCGTGCAATTTAAGCGTACCGTTCGACATTGGGCGAAACACGACGTTTGATATTCAACGAGAGATCAGATGCGGAGACGCTTTCCCGCGCGTTTGTGAAGAAACGAGATATCGAACGTACGATGGCTCTTGCAACAATCTACGGAATCCCACGTGGGGTATGGCAAATACGAGATACGGCCGGCTATTGCCACCAAATTACGGAGATGGTAAGAACGAATGAGACTTAATTCGCAACGATTCCATTTCTTCCTTTCAGCTGTTTGTCTTCGTTAAATTCTTTACGTCGCGATTTCGTGCGCTCTATAAAAAGCAAAAAGATATACGACACGTAACATTGGATAAAATTGTTGAACGAACCGTTAAATTAAATTTTAAACGCGCCTTTCGCCGGTTTATATTTATGCGTTATTCAATCGTTTTTATCGCTATTTCCTTGATTTATAGAGAAAAAAATGTACTTCCGTAAACGATATAAAATTCAGCGAACGTCACTTTCACTGTCTACAGTTCGATTTAATTCGTTCTGACGCACGCCGTCAGTCAACGTTTTACTTGACAACTACGAACAATTATTCACGACGATCCGCTTATTACGCTGCCATAACGAACGCTTTTTTCTCCACTGTTGGTCGATTTCCCCTGTCAAACGTTGGCAAGGCGTGTTCGAAACAAAAAGCTCTGCGACGACCGTGAGAAGGTTTCGACGAAATCGAAACGCCTTCTTCTGTCGCATTTTTTAACCAATTACGTTACGTAAGTGGTCTTTTGCTAAATATCTTTTCTCGTACGTTCGTTTCCTTTGTGTTTACAGTTTTAAGATACTTTCTCACGCACACAAAAATATGACATAATTACGCAAGTATAGTCGACGAGGTACAAATGAAAACGTAATTCGGAGAATCGTACGACTTGCCGATGATTAAATCCTCGAAATATCGTGCTACTTTTCATTTCCATCGACTTAATGCTTCGGAGAACTTGCAGTCGAGGCAAATTCTCGGCAACTTTTTTCGAAACTGACGTCGATCGGTACAATTCCTTCCAGCAGTCACGCTTCACTTCGCTTTCTAACGAAACGAACAAAAGACTCGACGAAATTATTCCACGCTGACGACGTATTACGTGGATCGTGATACAAAATCTGCGATTTCCTCGGATCAACGATATTCATCCGTGAATAGATTTTTATCGCGTATGAAGATAAAAAAGGGAAATACGAAATTACGATTCGATTTCCTTTAGCCACTCGAACTTGATTCGCATAGTCGTAATAATCTTTGATACCAGACACGTACAAAATCTGGAGTAATATCATTATTTTGATATTCATTTGAATCAATTACGTCAAGATTACCTTCTACCGAGATTTATGAAGGAACAAAACCGTATCGTACCTGGCAACCTCGATTATTTTTCAAGTAACGCGTTCGGACAGATAAACAAATTCACTAGCGATTGCTCGGATATGGAAGGTGAGATTTCAGATAGTGCACGTTTTTACACGTAGAAACGAGCATGACGCAAAAAGTAAAAATGTTTTTTTAATATTTTCTTGCAAAATTATAGTTCTATGGTACAGTATTGGTACGAATGTAAGTAAACCGAGATAAAATCGGTAACAACTTATTTATTATTTACTTTTTGCTTAGATTTCGAGATTGTTGCACATTATCAACGGAATTAACAAACTTCTCTAATAAATTGGATTATTAGGTGTTGATTACGTTTATCCTTAAAAAAAATCTGGTATTATTTCATATAAAAAAATGTTGTTATTACTTCCATTGATCGATCGTACCATTGATCAGGGCAAGCGAAAACAGACTCCAATTTTGTATAGTATGATAACAACAACGTTGGCACTTTGCTTTTATTATTTTCGTCAAAGAATTCAGCTGTAAACATAAACTACGTGATATAGTTTGCTTCTATCAAAAGCGGAAATATCGTTTTGCATTATGGAGTTTCTTTCTTTTTTATACACATAATTCGGTGCACGGGCAATGAAACTTCCTGTTGTTTCTACGGTTAACGTTCAACGACGTCTCCCATGACAAATACCGACTTTCACACAAGCTTGTTTCGATTTCAACGATATAAACGCAGCAAATATGATTCGCACGCTTCGGTAGGAATTAGTTCTCTTTCTCGTTTATAAACTTTACAACGTTGATACGCACGAACGTATGAAACCGTTCTGAAACTTTCATACACTTGTATCCCTACCCTTTCATTTTCGACAGTCCAATAAATGCTTAGAACCTTATCTATCCGCGTGATGAAATATTTTAATTAAACATCCAGGTGAAATTTATATAACAGGAAATTAGATTCGTATCGTATGTAATTTATAGCCCTATCACATTTTTGAACAGTTATGTTACGTGAAAACTACCACGTGCCACCGACTCTTTCCATCAAAATCAAGCTGTTATTTCGAACGATTTCAATCATCCTAAAATTTCACCTCGAGTTCTTCCAGTCTCGTCTGAATATTTCCGTTATAGATAGATCGCTAGCATTCGATACTCGTGTATCGCGGCAATTTTTCATTCTGTCGTAATTATTAATCGTTTAGTAACCGTTGATCAAAGGAGAGAATTTAACGATCAGCGTGCTATTTCGTAAAATTTAAGCTTCGCAGGGACGACGTTTCTTACACGCTAATCCGATGAAATTGCTTAAGAATGTCATACAGGATAATGATATTAACCTTTACGACGATAGTTTTAACATTCTCGATTGGTGGATGGGGAAACAACTGTACAAGGAAATATGAAATCGCGATGTAGTGGAAATACCGTGGAAGTATCGACGCAAGAATGACGAATGGACCGCATCCCGTTTTATTACACAATCGTTGGTGAACACTGTGATTGAGTGACAAACAAGTTTTACAATTGTTCGACTTTCCTAAAAGGAATTAGTATGTGTGCGATCTACGTTACCCACGCCGAAGCGACTAATTAAGTCACAGTGTTTTACGATCGTTCGTGTCTAAATGAAAAAGTGTTCGCGACACCTGCTAGTTACGACACGCTCGTAAATACACGTTCGTTAGTCCTCAGGTTTATCTAACTTTATTTTAGTTATTAAACTTTTATATTCTTCAAACTTATATTTATTTATAACGGATTACATACGTGGTACGAGGTTTGGAACAACGTTAGTTAAAAGAGGATATCGAGTATCGTGAAAGAAACAACGACTAGAGGCAAGAAAGTCTGTATAGAAATATATTTACAGAAATTGGACGCAAAATATGGAGAATGTTTGTCGATTAAAAATTATGTAAAAATTAATGCAACGAAGCTTGCGTTCGATTTTGCCAACGATGTGAATCGAATAGAATTCCAAAAGCAAGGAATTCGTATTACACGCATACATATATCACCTTCGTGCGCTTTCTGTTACTATACCATAGTCGCTATTAAACGTTTAATTTATGCAGGAATACGATCGCCCACGAAATCAGTAACTGGAGCAGAATTACCACTTTCTCGATTGGTTAGCTATACGTTATTTCCCAAAGTCAATATCGATGATCCCGTATGGACGCTGGTAGCGATGCAATGGGGACAAATTATTACTCACGACATGGGTTTGGTCGACGGAACTACTCAATCAAGTAAGTTTCAACTTTTCATCATCTCTTTTCGTCATAAGTTCACTTTTCATTTCTATGTTTGCTTTTACCTTGCTGAAACTTCAGTCATCGAAATAAAATTCTAGTTAGCGTCCGATTAATCGAGCATCTGTGATTAACATGAACGTTTAATTACCAAGCAAAGGTATCGATTAATCGGCGATAAATCACCGCTTGTTAAATCGTTCTTAAAACTGGTTTAAAGTTAAATGTTACATTTCGATAGAGCGCTTTCCTACTTTTAAAAGCGTACGTAGGCGCCTAATCTAAAACATTGCGACTAAATTACGTTCTAATCTTAACGCGAGGTTAAAGCACAAAGAGAAAAAAAAAGAAAAAAGGAAAAGGCAAAAATATTAAAAATTTTTTATCACCACACGTTTTTCATAGTAGCCTTTTTACGTATAGGAAATATTAATAGAATATTTCAAAATTATATCGACCTTATCGATATCCAATTGCCTTACTTTTAATTAACTTTTATCCAACAGAACCACACACGACGAAATGCTGTACCGAGGATGGGCAATTGGTAGACCCGTCGTTGCTTCACGATCAATGTTATCCCATAATTATACCTTACGATGATCCCACCTACAGCAAGGCCAATATAAGATGTCTCAACTTCGTTCGTAGTACAACCGACCTTGACTACACTTGTGAATCTCGATACAAACCAGCAGAACAGGTTTGCTATTTCTTATACTTGATAGGTCTAGTCGTTCGTTGCTTCATTTATTACTTCATCCACGGAAATCGAAAGTAATCCTCAGGAACACGAAACGACGTGTTCGGTTCGTGAAAATATTGAGAAACGTAACGAGTTTGTATAAACATAGATACGAAAGCATTAATTATCTTTACTCGAACGAACGTATCAATCGTTCTATAGATTACCGATGCACCGTGTCGCGCTATCCTTGACGGTCTACAAATTATTTTGATTCTATTGTCGATGATTTAAGTGTAATACAATGTGTATCTGATCGAGGATTCAGGAATCGAAGAAACGAAAAATGAAAGAAGAGGGAAACTAGTTTTTGGATTAAAATCATGTTTGTCCTAAAAAAAAAAAAAAAAAAAATTCCTCTAAACTCGTAAACCTCGAAATTACAATTTTTTTAATTTGTCCGACCAAAGCGGCTGTAACATTTGGTTAAAGAAACTTTAAACCTCTTTTCGCAGAAAACTCGTTTTAATTCTTTTCTTTAAGCGCGCGTTCTACTCGGTCTCCCGTGGAATTTCAGAATGTCGTAAAATAAATCTTTCAGTTAAACGCCGTGACGCATTTCTTGGATCTCTCTCTGGTTTATGGACCCAGTGATCAGCTGGCGACTAGTTTGCGAGCCGGTGTCGGCGGCCGCATGAACGTCGAGATACGACGCAACAGAGAATGGCCACCTATGGCAGCCAACAGGAGCCAGTTTTGCGAAACTACGGATCCTAACGAAATTTGCTATCAAGCCGGTAAGCATTGACGAAATCATGCTACGGCAATACGATTGCAATGAATATTTGTAATCGAATGTCCGTGTCTAATGGACAAGAAATCGGTATGCAATGGGTTATCGAAAAACGAAGAAATTATCTTCATTAAAAAATCACTGACAGCTTTCAATTAGAACGATTAATGGGTATTATACCGATATCCAGTTAACTGATCAAAAATTGAACAAATAACAGATCGAACAAATGATTATAATAATTATTTTCCCGTAGCGATTAAGATGTAAAATGGTCGATAGCGTTAATTGTGTAATAAAATTCATTAACATCTTGTTACCACGTTCAATGACACGTTGTATTCGGGTAATTTCATATTCAGATTGAACGCTCGCGTGTCATTCGTCTTGTCATTTGCTTATGTACTAAGACTGTTAACTTCTCGAACAGGTTGTCTCGCTGACCATTAAACATAATCTTTAATACGTCAAGTACTGTTAAGCATTGACTAATGGCCAAGTTTTGAGCGACAACGTTGTACGAGGCAACGTTCTGATTAAAAGATACCTTTCGAAGATAAAGAAATTTATAGCCACTAATTATTAAGCGAGCATTGGTCAATGAAAGAAAAAAATATTATATACATAGCTTGATGGTAAACTTGTTATCTTGAAAATCTAGTATATCGCATTTAATAATTAAAGCGCAGAAGTAATTAATTATCTTGGGATTACCAGCGTTTATGAGTTCATAATTCATAACTATCAATATAATGTTAGTGAAAGTGGTTCTTGTTACTTGAGTAAAATATTTTCCTAGACAGCTGTACGGTGTAATTGGCACCGTTGATTATTTATTACATTCTTTAAATCAATTTTTTTTTTTTGCAATTAAATATACCCTTTCTTTATCACGTTAGAAATTTTTATTAGACAAATGTAAGGATTTATAGTTATTTAAAATTCTTCTTTTAGGTGATTACTCTATTGCATTACATTGACACGCTGTTCTTTCTAAAACAAAGATTTCCTTGTTAAATCGGTTTCATAAGTGGTAACCGTAGTATGTATTTCTTATATAAGTCGTTTTAGAAAATCCTATTGTTTGTTATTAAGCTAAATAACGCTATAATTAAAAGATTTGAAATTTTTATTTATCCTCTTTGCCCCGTTATTGTATTATTTACTTTGTATCGTAACCCAACGCGTATTAAAACATTCCGCTTGTAGTTAATAACATGCCAGACGCGTTTCATGTATCTTCGTTGTTCGTTATTAACGAACGATTCGATTTTTATTTCAGGAGACACGCGAGTTAATCAGAATCCCCAGCTGACTATTTTGCAAATAATACTGCTTAGGGAGCATAATCGCGTCGCTGATGCTTTAGCTCGTTTAAATCCACATTGGACGGATGAGACGATATTCCAAGAGGCGCGGCGTATTGTAATTGCAGAACATCAACACATTTCCTATTACGAATGGTTGCCAATATTTTTAGGTAACGTTATATGTTCGTTACATTAATAAATATCCGATTAGTCGATAATTAGTATTATGTAAATATCGCGTTTCTAGGCATTCAGGCCACGTATGGTAATAAGATTTTGTACAATACCAAGGGCTATGTAAACGACTATGATAAAAATGTAAATCCAAGTGTTCTGAACGAACATTCGAACGCAGCTTTTAGATATTTCCATTCCCTTATCGCTGGCTACCTCAAGTAAGTTCGATAGTATTATCACAGTTAGTATAACGATATTCCAATCGGATTGGAACAAAATAGATTCGTTGGGAAGCGAAAAAGATTAAGAAAATTTTGTTTTACTCGTTTCGCGAATCTCAGTTTGTTGAACGAGCACCGATTTTCGAACGGTGCCTTGAGGCTGAGCGATCATTTCAACAGACCAGCAATTATCGAGGAATGCAACAATATGGACGATTTGACAAGAGGCATGTCTTATCAGCCAGGAAAAGCCAGCGATCAATTCTTTGACGCGGAGGTACGTGAAACGTTTAAACGAATCGCGATCAAGATAAGTGAAACCTTTCAACTTTCGCGTATTTCAGATCACGGAATTCTTATTCAGACACGACAAACTACTGGGATCTGACCTTCGCGCAACAGATATTCAGAGGGATCGCGATCACGGCCTCGCGTCATACAACAGCTACCGCGAATACTGCGGTCTACCCAGAGCGAACAACTTTATTGACTTCACAGATTATATTTCTCCCTCGGTAGGTAGATATTTTCCAAAGAGGAGATCCAAAATTGCCAATAAGTTTGGTTCGAAACTTCCGAAATACGATAAAACGCAAATATTAGTTCGAAACGTACGAAATGTTCGTTGTTTGCGGATGAAATAAACGCGTGTTCCCTTCTCGTCGGAATAAATATATTTTAACGAGACTACCGGAATTACGAAACAATCGTGCAACATCATTTGTTCGGTCTTACAAAGAACAGTTATAATCAAGATCCAAGATAATTTATTTGTTACACAGTTCATAGTAGGATTTCACGCTATATTTCTTTGCATTTCTATTGCGTAATAGGGCAGAAGTTCACGATGAATTACACATATTATATAACGAAGCCGTGATAAATTCTAATAAAAAGTCACCATGATACAATTATCATTGTGAATTGATATTGGAACGATATTATCATGTAAAAAATACATACGATAATTTCTCTATTCGTAGAACGTGGAAAAGTTGTCCGAATTGTATTCCAGTCCTGATGACGTCGAACTGACTGTCGGAGGATCATTGGAAGAACACGTGCCGGGCACACTTTCCGGTCCTACGTTCTTGTGTATTCTTGTCAGACAATTCTATAAAACACGAGTGGGTGATCGTTATTGGTACGAAAGAGGTGATCACCAAGCAGCGTTCACTATAGGTAAATGTTTCATGTTCTCATTTCAATTTCGCTGTTTCGCAGCTAATAGATAAAGATTCTCGATTTTGAGAGAAAGATCTTTCAAAGATTTACAAGCGTGCGACTTCTATGCTTTTGCAGAACAATTGAACGAGATTCGAAAGGCCAGTATATCAAGATTATTCTGTGATAATGGCGATCACATCACGAGCATGCAACTAAGAGGCTTCCAGCAAGTATCTGCATCGTAAGTTTTCTATTTCTATATCACGATACGCCTCGTGGTTCAATAACTGCCCCATCCAATAAGTCTTTTCGCTAATTTCAGTAATCCTATCACGATTTGCGACAACATTCCGTCGGTAGATCTTTCGCTGTGGAAGGATTACGCCCCGGACCTGACAAATCAAAAATACACCATACCCTCGTTTTAAAAAATAGGAATAATCGACAGTCTCGACGGAATAATTTTCGTATTACCAAATATCAATCCGTTAAATACAATTTAAACGATACGCATACGCCTGAAGTATTATTGATAGTTAACGTAAAATTGTAACAGTTTATGTAATTATACGAGTTGTGCCTTACGTCCTATTAATTAAATGCATTAATTTTTTTAATTTAGTTCGAGCTTCGATATTTTCAAAAAATCGGAAGATTAAAGCGGTTCACAAGGGAAAAGATATATTGTAAATGTACAGCGTAGAACACGGTGTCTACAATTTTTTATTACATTGTTTAACGTTGGTAATGCGTTTACTGGTAGATACAGAACGTTACTGTCTGCTATACCAAACTGAACGCTTAAACATATTTTTAAGTGAACAAAAATTCGTACTGCTCCTATATGTCTTTTCAGCTAAATTTAAAGAACGTTTAATCCGATATAACAGATGACAAAATTGCAATGGGGAAAAATACGCGTGATCTTACGTGTTTGAAATCGCCGGCAAATCGACATTTTCCAATAATGTTTGCAAGTAATGAATTGACATGTCGTGTAATATCGGTGGTTCCCGTTCGTAATCTCTGAAACAATTTACGATATCATACAAATATCGGTATCGGCGATAGATAAGAGATTAAACTTAAGATGAAGATAACTTCCAAAAAAAAAAAAAAAAAACTTGACATAGTTCAATTTATTTCAACTATTTTTTCAGTTCAGAAAAAAAGATACTAATTGTTTGTCGATTACGTGAAAAATTTGTATACATGAAATTTTGTAACATATAATGTTACGATATTCATAATTATCTTATTATCAGCTTATTTATAATAAAACGAACGTGGATTTAATATGTACATCATAAATTGTGTATGTCGAGCAGATTATTATTATAATATCATAGATTGTTAGAAAAGAAACGATTCAGAAAATTGAATGATGCTTATGTTTGACTCGTAAAGTCATCGTAATGAAAGAAGAGAAACATTCTGTCGTGATTTATTGAAGTTACGATGCTTTAATTTGCCACATGATATTACTGTATGCTTTATCAAGTCACCGTTTATTTGCAATATATTCTGGCGTAAAATGGAATTTACGACTTATCCCAACACGTTCAATAAACTTTCTTATCTTACACATGTTTACGACCGTCTGAGCAACGTTTCCTATTAAGGAACGAATATCGAATTAATCTCGAAACGATCGCACTCAAAGGGTTCACAATCAAAAATTTTCGGAACAAAATTCTTATCGAGAATACGTTATTTCGAGTGTGTAAGATTTCATGTAAAATTAAATACAGATAGTATTTAAAATCGTCGAATTCCTATTATCTTTCTATTTCTTATTATTAATTATTACTAATTACATGCGCATACATATACATTGTTTCGATTAATCATCACATATAATGAAGGCGTTAAATATAGATCGGCATCGTCGCTTGCAAATTATTTCACAGATAACGAAATTAATTAAAAATTATGTCACAAATCGGTAAAATCTTCCGTCATGGAAGAAGCTTCGTGAAATTGAAACTTTAATCAAAATGCGTCGTTTGAAAAATAGAAAACTTGATATGATATATTATTTTTTTCACATATTTAATCATAACATTAATTATAGTGTGTGATATTATGAAATACGGTGTGCCGTAAATCTGTATCAGAAATTTGAGGCGTTTTATGGTTAATATATAATCTTCGAATACTTGTATATGGAATGGAAATAGGAAAGTCTCATGGATATTTTAATAAATAAATTTTAGAACATTAGTTCCTTCGAATGAAATCATTGGAAGATGTATATAACAAAAGGGCTTTTCCGATAATCTATTCTTCCGATAAGAACAGAATCGTTTATGTTCATGATATTCACATATTTAAACGTATCTGATTGAATAAAGATTCAACAAGAAGGGCTAAAAAATGAAGAGAACAAAATATGAATTATACAAAATCATTAAATAATAAAAAAATTGAATTGTTAAAATGTCCTAAAAATTATTTTGAAAAACAAAAGATTGGGATAAATAGAAAGCTATCGATTAAAAACAAGCTGTATATAGTTTCGTAATAAAGACTTCTTTTTATTTATTATAGGTATTGGTATAAAATATTTCTGAAAAAATACAACAACTGTATGCGCTACATAAGTACGTAATGTAACATTTACAAAAATTTATTGCAAAATTAAACGTATGTAATTCCTGAATAGTAGTTCAGTTCTATTAATTAATAACAATTATTGTATAATTATCTTTTACCATGTAAACAAACCAATCATATTAGTTAGATCAAAGTATGAAAAAGATTAATATATGTACACAATTTCTTCTATACTGTATTAAATTATACGATACACTTGTTTTGTTACTGCCCTATGTGGTTGCTTCTGTGTATTTGTTCCTATGTAAAATAAAAAATGTATATCTATCTTTCCACAAATATTTTTTACTGTGACAAAAATGGACAGCTTCCAAACAAGACCATATTACTAAGATAATACTGTCTTAAACAATAAAGTTTGTGCCCCTTGGTTTCAACTTATAAGGCAGTGTAGGTTTTGAAAATATATTTGCAATTTTGTTATGTAGATGTTTAATGCATTCTGGAAGAGGAGCATTTTCGGTTAGATTCTCTAACAGTGGTCGCTTGAAAAGCCTTTTCGCCTCCTGTTGTTGTTCTGGAGTCACAGCTCTATCATCCAGATGTACCAAATGAGGGAACCAAGATATGACGTATAACCTTTTTTTAATAAAAATATTTATAACAGTAAAGTATATGTAATTTGCATATATTCGACGTATGTGATTATTATTTATGTTATTATTAAAGCAGTTGACATATTTCTAATTGCTTTTTATGTTCATACCTGTACTGAAGATAGTCGTAAAAGGTACCACCATTTAAATAACTTGGTGCTGCCTTGTTTCCCATAAGGCACAAATATCTGAGGTTGGGTAGACTCTCATAGAGATTCTTAATAAATGGATACAATTCTTCTATGTTATTATGATTTAACCACAGAAGCTGAAGTTTCGGCATATGTGGAAAAACTGTATGATCATCTATGTTATTATGGTCTAGATTTAAAGATGATAAATTTTCAAATTCTGCCAAAAATTGTAAATTTCTAAAAGTATAACAGGAAAAGAAATCTCATTTGATCGTATGGCTTTTGATCACTTAAACTTGAACATTAACCTATGCATGTATAATTGTATTACATGCATAAATATGTCAAATAATACATACCTACTAAACTTATTATGACTAATATCTAGTGTATGGAGAGTATTACTATAATTTTCAATAATGTCAAACGGCATATAAAAAAGGTTTTCAAAAGCAAGTGATAAGGAATCAACAACATCTACAGATGGTTTATCTGAAGATAAAGACTTTGAATGTCTACAATGTAAATCTACAAATATTAGTCTTCCTAAGGAAGTCATAGCAAGTTGTTCCACTTCGTCTGCTTCTTTTTGCAATTCTAACTCATTAGTGTAATCCAACCTGCAAAGAGGTTATTCTATTTAATGCAATAACATCCAATATTCTCTGATTCACAGAAGAACTAAGGAGAAGAAAATTCTTTTGCACGTTTAATATTTTTTAAAACATTTCAATAACTGGTAAGAAATGTAAAGATATTCTCTGATATAAAATGTATACAACTTATATTTGAAAATTATATATTAGTATATGTATGACTAAAAGTTAACATTAAACTACAAAAATATCGATTATTAACATTAGTAAAAATTTAACACTGTGAACATTTTATTTCAGGCAACTTATTCTTTTCCCCTTTTTAGTATACATTTCTTTGAACACAGATGCGTTAGCTTATGAAATACGAAATTTCTAAAAGTTACATTACACATACCCAATTTTGATAATATTTTCATTCGTTAATACTAAGAAACCTGTATTAATGTATCCGTGTTAAAAAATTTACAAGTATATAAATTCTCAATGGACATCTTGGAATGATTAATAAGTTACTGATAAAATGTCTCACGAAAACACACTTAATCATATTACTTACATTATGCCTCGACTTTTATCACAATACAGGGCAGTAACTTCAAACGAACAATCAACGCGTTAGGATCATGCAATACACTTTTCACTCACTACATTTACCTATACTATTCACCCTAACATCGGTTAAAGCTACAGCTTGCATTGAAAGATAATATTGCGTAAATAGAAGATCATGTAAGGCTGTAAGGCTTCAGTGTAATATGCAATACATGTAGTGATTGGGTCAACCATAGTGAGTCTTCCTGCAGTTTGAACGATACTGAGCTCTCATCCGCGAAGATAGTACATAAAATTTATCGTTTATCTGATGGCAGTTAACGATAAGATATGGGCAAAACCGACTCGCAATTAAAATACTATCTGTATTGTGAGTGGTTCGAACCGAAACGGGAAACATTGAGGTTAGAAATAGAACATTACATAATGTTTAAGATGCTAGGTAATGTATTAACAACGTAAGTAAAATGTCAATCATTAGCCAAGATGAACAAGTAAAAATATATAATACGAAGGACTTACCGATTTTCTCTGCATATCTCATTTTCATATCTTCTCACCGAAGATTATGAAACTTCAAACACTGTATTGCAGTGAGATAGTGCTGCCTTACCATTTCGGATGCTTGTAAACTGTTAATATGGTTGAGAATCGAACGAAACGTTTTACGACATCGATTAATCGTTTTATCGTTCTGTATTTTTCAGTTTGGCGGTAATCGTGCGTCATGTACCATTATATTTTTTATTGGAACGTGCTGAAACAAGTATATTATTGCTGTTTAAATGCGTATTATATAAAAATTTGTGATCTAAAGTGTAAATTTTTATATTTTCCATCCATTCATTAATTTCTTCAGCAACGTAAAGGTAAAAATAAAGTTACGTTTATAAGATACATATTTAATGATCTAAGACCATGATCTTAAGTTAGAATGCTATGGCTGTGGTAGAATTTGTGGTTAGAATTTTCATATTTTTATTCGTAATATAAAAATTACGACATTCGTTTATATTATGTGTGTGTCAGCGTTTTCAAATTTAATTCAAGAAAAATAACACTTCTGCTAAGTTCTACCATCTACACACACGCACCTTAACCTTTATATCTATTTTACCTGTATATTACGGCAAATAATATTATAATTCCTTTGTATCAATGTAATGTACGAATAGAAGATAGACAACTGTCCACAGTAACCAAACAATAATTGACAATGATCTTAGAGTCGATATAACGAATCCACGGTCCACGGGATAACGAATATACTTTCCCTCAAAATCTACGTCGGACTCGACTCACTCCTCGTAATACACTACTCGCTTGATTCATTTTTCACTACTCACACACTAGGTCTCTGGCTAGTCAGACTGCAAGCAAGAGAATCCCTCGTCGCTACTGAGCAAAACTATATGAGGTGTCCTTACGGCACCGGATCATCGGATTCGTGGGGGAAAATTGCATAAGGGGCGACAGGTATACGGGCTGATAGAACAAAGGCCGCCTGCTAATTGTGTATGATGCGTTACCCTCTGGCGATTATCCGTATGGGGCCGTTTATTGTCAAGTATCGGTACGGCCGATTCATTAAAGGCAGGCTATGCAATTCCACGTGTCCGTTAGATGAAACGTTCATCCTGTGGTCGTGGCTACGTTCGGCGATTGGTCGTCGCCTCGAGCCCAAGCTCATTGTTTCAAGTTTCGAATAACTGTGTTTGGGTTGTTTCGTAATGGCTACAGTATTCAGGTTTTTCCGAGTGATTCCAACGGGGGGTCCAGTTATCCTTTCACCTGTGACATGTAAAACCATCTTTCTCTGACGTCTGAAAAATACATCATAAATCACAAAGATCTACCACAACCACAACATTATATTACACCAGAGAGATTATGCTAACGAAATACAAACAAAACATAATGGGTACAATAATTCATTATAGAGTTAAAGTCCATACACATGTTTATTTAAAGAGCTAATGTGCATTTAGTTTTTACATAACATTGCTCGTATCGTTATCGACACGTTTCACAGACAGTCAGTAACACCATTAATATCTACATATAAGCTATATGTCGAACAACAGTATCACACGTGTTGACGACAATCGGCTGTCATAATTATCGTTTGTCGAACAAAATTCGTGACAAAAAGTCTAGCGAAGGCTTTTGTCTTTTTTTCGTCGATTATTCTCTTTCGTTAGAATAATCGTTATATTAAACAATAGGTCAGGATTTATCGTCGTGTATAGTGCAGTTGCCTGTAACAGATTATGCCCGACTCTATTTATATGTTCATAACACTTTGACGCGTGTATTTGCACGCGTATTTTCAACGGGCAGTGACTGATAATGAAAGCAAGCGCCAAAGCGAATTTTACAATACCGTCATGCCTTCTACGGTGAAATTTATGACGAATATTTGAAAATTTTGCAGCGACAGGCCGTACGAATAAAACATTCGTTCTGTCGCTCCTGTAACTCACAACCTCCACTCCCCCGTACAATTTAAATCACCTACGAGGCAATTTGGACCTTCTTGCAACGTCTCGACTCATTCTTACTACGATAGTCTATAACAAATAGCGTTTCAATAACAATAATGTTTATTGTAATGCGATTTATCGGGGTCTGGTTTTAATTAATGGCACAATAAACAGAAAATGATTATTGGCGATAAAATCTGCTACATTTCTGTTTTTTATTTTCTTTGATTTTTATTGGAATCTTCATCTTCAAGTGAACCGGCTTCAAGGCGTGCTTGTGCACTTGTTGATAAAGTATCAGACGAGTCATTAACACATTCGATGCAAATTATGTGACGTATCTTCGTTCTTTTAAATTCTTTATCGTTTACGTCCCATTTATTGCCTTTTTTCTTCTTGAAATTTTGAAAAAAGTATGATTTGCATTCTGTTTATTTCGTCATGAAAAATTATCTCTTTACCGATTATACCTTCCTTCATTTATAAGAAATTTTACGTATATATCGGTTAAATCATATTTTAAATATTCCAAGAAAAAACATAAATTACTTTGCATTAATAACTAACACGAATGTGTTGCGCAACGATAAAGTTTAATAATATGTTCTTCATTGTATCTATTTCGTGTTGATTAAAAATCGAGGAAATCAATTGCCGTGTTATCGTTTTCAATTTTCTTTTATTGTACATTCAGAGTTACATGACAGACTATATTAAGTTGCGGAACAACGTTGCTGTTCAATACTTTCAAGCACAAGAAAGTTTTCAAAGATATAACTAAACGTCTCACAATCGTATTCATATACACGTTCATGTTTTTTTTATTTTTTTTTATTTTTTTATTTTCACAATTTCGCTTAAATAAAAGGTTCCGACGAACTGTTAATTTAGATAGAAAATATGAAAATATTAAATTTGTAGTTAAAGCATGTGTACAAATACGAACGCGAATATTTGAAATTTTACTCAAATTCGTTAAACTCCTAGTGCCCATCAAATTATTATTAATATTATAGCTATTATTTTGTTGCATATGTCGAATATTTTTTCTCCTTAATGTTTATTCAATAACATCGACTATGGAAATGTTATTTGAAGAATTGAAGGTAATACAGGGAAAACTGTACAATAACATAATATCAAAGTATCGGGCAATAGAAGACTGAATGGTTTAAAACTCAAATACGTACCGGCATTGTTTAATTCTTCGATTCTGCGTCGTCGAGCCAACATCGATTAAACTTTAAAAACCTCATTAATTATGATTTATTGAAAACTCTGTCATTCAAATATATATACACATATATACATACACATACACGCATATATGTATATATATATCTGTGTATATTCCTGTTGATATACGTGTGTATTCCTCGGTATAACAGCGTATATAATGTCTATACAAGACACATTTAGGGCAATATTGAAACTCGTTTAAAATATAATACTTCATCTCAGTGATATTCCTTACACGATAATTAAGCCAACATTTGTTTGATTAAACCCGTCTCTAGTTTATTTCTGCCAATGATTACAAGAAGACATATTCATTTTTTTTTTCTTTTTAATTATTTTTAACACTGTTCCACGTCGATCTCTTCTTCAACGTTACACAAAAACGCTGGAACTATTTTATATTTTTATATGTATATATATATATATGCGGGTATCTTTTGTTCCGAACAAATTTCGTTTTTAAACTCTGAAAATACCGTCTGTTTAACAATGGAGGGAGATATTTTGTTTGCCAGAGTCGAACGAAAATCGATCGTTCGATTTTTCACCACTTCGAAAGCACAACGATCTTGCCACTGGACGTGAAGGAGACTTGCACAGGTCACGATCATTATAGTTCGTTTTTCTTACATTTAAATACGCTACAGATACAAACATACAATGAGATTATATTTTAATCACCGCGGGCGTATCGCGCGCGGTAAAAGGAGTTTCGCTGTTGCGCGAACGAAATGATATTTATTTGTCAAACGCATCTTGATTCGTGAACTGGAATCGCGCAGACGATTATTTACAATCGTCAAAAGAAGAAGGGAGGAAATGAAAGAACAATCGATCTGTGCAGATGATGGTAATCCTACGAATGGTTTTTAAGAAATTAAATATTTGCATTTTATTATTCGTTGTCGAACAAAAAGAGCTTGGCTTGTCTCGTAATCTGGGGCTCGAGTAAATTGACCGTGAGAAATCAGTTGAATGAAGAGTAGAATGCGACGCAAGGGAGTATAGTATATATTTATGTACGTCGGTCGGTTTTCCGCGAGGCAAAGCGAGTTAGAAGGAAGTTTTTCCGAAAATAAAGTTTCCGGCTGCGGTCGGCTCGTCCGAGGAGAAATATTGCTTCCAGAGGTTGGTGAATTTATCCCAGGTAATTTCCTGACCCTGTACAAAGAGAAACGATTCAATGGAATTAATGTTCCGCCCTGAGCGTCGTATCCTTTGTACGAATCTGTCGCGTGATTTTCACTTACGACTCCTAATTTTTTGAAAGCCTCCCTGGCCTCAGCCTCTGCGACACCGTGGTATCTGCACACGTTACAGAATTCGTTCTCGTCGATCGATTTGTCACCTGACCAACAGAAAACGGCACATTCTTTTGATTAGTCGTCAATTTCCGCATCGAAAGTGACATTAAAGTAACGTTACAAGATTCGTTTATTTCGAAGCGACAAATACCTTGTAGCTACGTAGAAATTCCTTAGAACGTTCTTCAAATAAGAAGACTTTTTTTCAAGTGGATAGATCGATATAGAAAAAGAGCGTAATACGTAGTATCGTGAAATAATCGTGTAAAACTTGATCAACTTGTAAGGAGTACGGAGTACAATGCAAGTAAAATAGGAAAGCGCCGACGGGTCAGAAGGGATGGGAAATCCTCACGGTTTGTCAGTGCCAGCGACATGCCCGTGGCCCTTTCGGAAAAAGGGTACCTGGGAAAGCCAACGTGACCATATTTGGTTCTAGGACGATTGTAAAAACGTGCGTGTGGTGGGAGTACGGAAATCGTTAAAAAGGGACGTTTTGTTGGAAAAGGTTGTTGTCGTCGTTAGTCGTTACGAGTTAATTTAATTGCTCTAGTTGTAATACATTAATTTATTAAGAAATAGTTCTAGTTAAATAATCATAGTTTTCTGCTCTATCATTTGTAAATAAATATATAAAATGAAATCACAATAAGTATATACGAGTATACTCGTATGTAAGAAGCGAAGGTATTTCTGAAATTCAATATCGCAGGACTTGGTAAACAAGCTTCGAATATTTTTGTATTGATCATCATTTATTATTTTGAAAGTTTCTGTATGGCGTGGTTGCGAAATTCTTTCATAAATATTTAACGAAATTTCTGAAGATATTGGAAAAAGTGTATCCCAATTTTTTTTCATGATTCTGGGAACTAAAAGTATGATAAACTTACCAGATGCATCGAACAACTGGAACGTCACAGACATGTATGCTTGTTGCCATTCGGATGGGTTCGATGGATTTTTTGCATATTCTTCCCACAGTGAAAACCATTCATCTCGACTAACCTGAAATAAACAGGAGAAACAGAAAGTATGAGTCAAATGTTTCTGCTCAGATCTTCTAACAAAAGCAGCTTTGAGTCGTTTCTTTCGAATATGTACAGCAAAGTATCACTGGAATTTCGACAATTTTACATCGCTCGACGAAACGAAACGAAATACGTGTAATTAAATCTTTAAAATATAATTGAGATAGAAGATCGGTACAACTATAGTAAATTTTATATTCGATAGAAATTCATTTACCTGACCGTCTTGATCCGTATCAGCTCCTTGCCTTAAATTATCCCACATTTTAAGCAAAGTATCCCTTATACTTTGAGCTTTGGGATTATCGGCAGACCAACCTCTGTTTTCATTGATTCGCTAAAACAAAGTGAAAAGAATCGTGTAGATATCGTTTTCTAAAATATGAAATAAGTTTGAAAAATGTAACTCCTGTCTCTACGAAACAGTTGAATATTTGTTACTATATTTCAACATTACTCTTTAACTAACTGTATCGTTTCCTCGACGGTCGAAGCTGAAAATCGCTAAATAATAAAATATCGAATGCTTACTTGTATAGCAAGATCTAGATCCTTCTTATCAATCGCACCACTTTGATTGAAATCTGGGAACATAAAAAGAAAGCATAGATATAAATGTTATTTTAAGTAGAAAGTAAGATAACAAAATAGCGAAAATTCCCTTCCGATCCGACTCTGTCCACTCCATTAATCTTTAATCAATCGAAGCTATGGTGAACAACTACGACGTAGCTCGTAGTTCGTTCGACTGGTACAGTTGGCGCGAGCCATTACGATCCTCGATATACGACATGACTGAATCTTCTCAGAAATTGAGCAGACAGAGGGAAAGGACAAGGTGAGAAAGAAGTATATAGTTGGTATTTGGCATGAGACCGAGGGAAAAAAAAAAGGTAGTGGAACGTTCAACGTCTATGTCAGTATAGTGTCAAAGTCATCGCTACATTAAGTTGACACCGGCCATTTGAGGTAGCGTTAGCCTCGTCAGCTTATCGTTTCGCACGCGTCGATGATCGAAACAAAACCTTCCCGCGCCTCGTTGAAAACTTTTCACAAGGAAAAAGGGGCTCGATCACGTAGGCAGAACACGTGACAAGGAATCGATGTAATGAAATATGGGCATGAATAAGATAAGGGTAGCCAGAGGGATGGTATTTTGGCCTGTATCCAGCAAGAGCTGTGTGCAAGATCTGACGTTAGACCGGTGGAAAGGACGGTCTCTCGTCGATCGTGCCATTCATCGCTCAGAGCAAGGTCGTTGTCGTCCTCGCGACGTTTGAATCGGACGTCATTAGTTTTCGCAAAGTCGACCCAATTTCGCAAGTCGACTTTTCTGCCCCTTTTTAGGTGACACCTACTATCCTTAGATTCCTCCGGGATTCATCCCGTTTATTAATTCCAATTTTGCCGAGCGAACCCTTTCTCTTCCGATGCTTTTCTACTTATTTCACCTACTGTTCCTTTCCGTCTCCATTTTTTTTTCTTCTTCTTCTCGCTTTCTTCTATTTTTCCTGCTCTTTGTTTATATTCTCCTCTGCGTGGTTTTGCCTCGTTCGTCTTATCAAATAGTGATTACAATTCAACGATGTAAAATGTACAATTCCGAAACCCGACGGCAGTCAATTTTTACCGAGGTCACGATGAAATAATTTAGCAGAACGAACGATTGGGAACACGCTAGATATCTGGTGGTTCCGTACGACGCTAAACTATGGGGATCTTTTATCTGATGTTAAATTGATTAGGAGGCACGTGTATCTGTCTAATATAGCTTCTATGCTACGTTTTGACCTAGTATCGGAATATCGTGGAATAATTCTCGTCAACCTTTCGTTATTATTTTGCTGCTTTGTGTTTAAACGATTTCCCGAATAACGTACAATTTGGAATATATACTTTAATCTACAGCGATTGTACGAAGTTTACAAAAAGACAATTCTATCGAATCACACACGAAACAACATTTCTCTCAAGGAAGAATATATATATATAAATTTTTACCTCGATAACTAAAAAAGTCCAGAGAGAATTATTTGACGAAACACAGAGAAATCGTAAATTACGTAAAGATTTATTATTCCAAAGCAGCCTGTCCAATTAATAATATTTAATAAAATCGGCCGATTCTGCTCCATACGTATAAACCACTAGTTTTCAAACGAAGGTTCGCAATTCATCGCACCGTTCACGGCTTCTCTGGGTCACGGTGAAATACCGTATCGACAACGAAGAACAGCCCTGCAGGATATGTTTAGCAGTCGATCGACGGTCAAAGAAGGGAAGAAAGTAAGGGGCTAATGAGGGCCACGAAGCGTGTACACGCCTGTGACCTCCACACGCTCCACACAGGCAGCCTCATCATCGCATAGCGCGACTGATCGTGCTAACGCAGTTCCCGATGCGCACGTAACTACACTTACCGATTCTATTCGCAAGTTTCGTTCTCTAATTACGCGTGAAATTTACGTCAGTCTATTATTCGCATCCGCCACACTGTCATCATCCGTATAGAAGTATCCATGTGTTGTATACACATGCAAAGGTACTTTCAAAACTTTAACGCTGGAAGATACCCTGTCAGAAATTTTGGCGCCTGTATGCGTCTACGTGAATGGCCTTTCTCGAAAATACACAGAACTGCGAATAAGTCGTATGAATGATTGCCCGCGCGTTACACACACGACGAACATAGAAACATTGCTCCGGTACGATAGGCGTATACGGTGAACGTGTAATTTCAACGCGACAAGACATCCCCCTTAACCGCGTCCATTGTTTATCTGCTGCTGTTCATACCATAAATAGGTGTCCAGACTGACTCACTTTTGCTCAACCACGCCAACACATAGGTGCCATAGAGAGACCGAACAAAACGGCTCTGTATAGCCTTGATTCCGTTTTCAGCCCCCAAAAATACCCTCGAGAGGATGTCGTCTACTCTTCCTCCTCCAACCTTTCCGGACCGTATTTCATTTCGCTGGAAGCAGCGTGAATGTTCGCGCTGCTCTCCGCGATAGCCCCGAAAGGGGCCACCAATGGAAGAAGATTGTTAGCTGACCCGACTCGATTCGTGGAAGAGCTACGAGAAACGCGTTAAGATCCAGGGAACGACAATCGGTTTTGTTATTTCGTTACCAGGCAACTGACGACGCTTCTTGGGGAAAAATCGTAACCGATTCGCGATGAGAGCTTAACTATACCAGTCTCGTGGTTGATGGTCGTGAACGTTAGTTCTGATAAGGTGGCCATGAAATTTTCTTGGGACAATTAAGTGCCGTTAGGGATGCGTGATGATCGGCATGAAATCGGATTACTCCGAAGCTTAACGATCATGTTTGATATCGAGGAAAACTTTGAACGCGGAATGCGTGGAATGAATTCGTTTAAACGGATTTTTCCCCGATCTTTGCTCTCTCTTTCTTTTTTTTTTTTAGTGTTTCTAGTTGGGGAAAAATCCAATTAAAGCTGTTATCTGATAAATTTGCTTTGGTGCCGAAGAAATGTGGAACGTATTGATTTGTTCTTTGTACTAGACGGCGATCACTTCGAAGGGAATGTAAATGAAAATGAATTTTAAACGTGGCTTTGAAATAAATTGCTTTGAAATTTTGAAAGCAAACGTCTTGCTAGATTGTCGACCAGGTTTTACGTCAGACTATACGCAACAAATTAATTAAAATTTGTCATTCTAACGTAAAGACTAAGAGCTAAGAGCTTCTTCTGTAAATAGATTACTCGACGGCTCAACAATAGGCGAAGATAATACAGCGATAAGCATAAAACAGAATAGAACTTAACTACGAGGATAATTGACGTGGATCTTTCGAATTGACACTGTGGAAAATTAAGATTTTATAAAATCGACGCAAAGTACGAAGGCTATTAAAACAGAACGTAGTGTACTCACCGAAAAAGGTGTTGAAAACGTAGAGTAATTTCGTTTTACGGAACTCTGACAGTGGCATCTTGTCAATCTGCAACAGAGAGGAACAAGGGAGTTGTTAAGCGTGTCCGTACGTTCGTGTGTGTCATGTTAATATTCATTCTCCGATCGAATGACGATCAGGGTCGATTGTCTCGAGCGACCGACCCTTATTTTATCTCGTCAGTAAAAAGTAACCGCGGCTTGCTTTTTATCGAGCTGCTTTGTACAACGCCTCGATATTTACAAGGCCGTCGTGAAGACACAAAGTCAGCTTAATTCAGGTACATCGACAGGTGTTTTCCGATATCTGGACAATAATTAAAAACTTTCGAATTTTATTTTCGTGACAATCCTTCGATTCGCCAACGAGCCTTCTTACACATGCGACCTACTTCAGATAATAATGAGAATTCTTCAGACCTTTGAATTTGTAATTGTGAAAATTATTCATTGTTACTAAAATGTTCATATTCTATATTCCATAATTATCTACTGTCGTGGCGGTACTGATATATTCTACTAATAAAGGAATTGAAATAATTGCAAGGCTCTGATATCTAAAGTGTATAATTTATGCTTATATATATGGCTGCTTTGATTTCACAATGACACAACTCAAAAAATGTAAAGTCTAGAACGAACGCGTTTAAAAATTCAGGAAGAGATCTTCGCGAGTCATTTCAACGACATTGTAAGGCTGACTTAACACAAGATACGCCACTATTCGCGAAAACGATACCTTCCACTTGTAGCGTCAAAAAACAACTGAAGATGTGCCAGTGTTGTTACTTATTGGCCTTGGAGCAAAACTAAAGCCAGATTGATGGCGGCATAAGTAATCATTTTTCCCCCTGGCGCGGAACTAATGGAATTATAGATACACCGTTTTACACGATAAAAGTAGAAACATAAGGTAGAATTCTTCTTTTCGCTGAAAGCAAATATGAACTTTTCCGAGTTGTGCCACTGTCAAAGCACAGCAGCGATATCTTTACAACGAAAGGATCGAACATGTTTATTCAAGAAAAGAGAAAAATTCGATCAAACGAATTGTCCGCTGATTATTTTAAGCGAGATATGAGAACTTTAACGAGGAATTTACAAATTGTTGAACTCTTATTTTACGAAATATGGTCTTACGTTTGTTGGGTGGAGAAATTTTGGAAAAAAAGCTGCTGGTCCTTCCTTTTGCCCCAAGCTGAAATAACTGACATACTCACGGAAGGCAACCCTTTATATAATAAGATTTAAAAGCCTTTCCTTACCGAAGATAACGCGTCTATTTGAGCGTTTAATGACGTACATTTCGCTATAATGCCACAATAATACTGTAGATGTAATTTAAGATATCTGCAAACATCAGAAATGTATTATTGACCGTAACGTGACGTAAATTATGCTCAAGTGATTCACACAGAACGAAACGTTGCTTGGAGCCTGTTCTTTCCCTTTTCGTCGAATAGTACGTACATGGTACACCATCGACCATCGAATTTTACTTGCGGTATAATATTAACCGTATTAATAACGATTCCATCGAGGTTCAGAAACTCTTATGTGCCTACGGCGATTATGCATTCCTATGTAAAATACAATGGTAACTCTCCTTTATCGAATATTTAATCAACCTCTGACGTATTTAAGAAGAATCGAAGTATATCTCAATGCTTTGTCGTAAACATATTAAGCAATTAGGGAAAAATCTACTGGTTGCGAAACACAATTTTCATCATCTGTAAAGTTATCACGTGTGCTGAATAAATTTCCTACGTTTATGGTTACCGGCTTCCTCGAATCTCACGTATACATATTTTATTGACTATTTCCTTCAGCTGTATAACGAATATCTAGTAGTTTATGATAATAAACTTGTCGAAATAGCTTCTACGATATTTATCGTATTCATCTTTCATTCATGACTTATAGCGTTTTAACTCGTTATACGTAGAACATATGCGAGTATCGATAATAATTTCTATAGTAAGATATTTTAGAATTTATCAAGATAAAAGTAGAATCTTTGACATTGATCAAAATCGAGGCAATTCTACGTTTACGCTTTAAAGCGTAAGCCATAAATCCCCTATTTTAAGAATGGAAACTTTTTTCTTTCTCTATTAGTTTTTTTCTGGTCTTTCTTATTACCAATTTCTCGTAATGTTCAATCATCGTTCACCGTAATTTACAGGCGTGATATTCAGTTTAGAGAAAGCAGAGATCAATTAACCTCGTAATCCAATTACCACCTATTATATAATAAGGACGTTCGTGGTTAACTTGCGCTAGAAAATCCGAGCAACGATCTTTCTGCACGATGTGAGTATTATTAATCGTCGCATGATTTCTAATAAATAAAAAATAATAACAAGTAATCAGCTGTGATAGCTATCTATCGAAAAGAGCCGCGAGAAAGTAGCTACAGCCAACATTGTAATCGTGTATAACTGTATATCATTAGAAGGTGGTATCGCTTCAAGGTGAATGTTGACGTCAATCTTTAAAGTGATTAACGTTGCACGGTAATCTTTTCATTTGAAAATGTCCGTGCTCGTGAACGTTTCCATGTAACTCGTCGTTTATCAATTTTCCAATCAACACTAGCGAAGATTTTACGATCTAAGAGCTTCTTTCACCGTTGATGGTGTATGATACATTATCTTCTAATTTGATAATAAGTAAATTGACCGCAAACTTTGTTGAAGTCGAACGGTTAGCGAATTTCTGCCATCGTTCGAATAGTTTAATGGCAACTTCTAGTCGCCATTATTGGTCGTGCAAGTGTTGCTGGTTTGCAAACAGTTCGCCACGACTTGGAACTGGTTAACTTGTAGGCAATTTCCTCATTGATTGAACTTGACTGTAAACTGAAATAGTTCGTGTCGATTCCTGTACGCAAGTTTTTTCAAATTCATTAATTAACAAGTTGGTAAATAGCGTGGTTTGTTCGTGTGTATTATGGCGGGTCAATTAAAATCGTAGATAATCAATTTGCTTGAATGTAAGCGCACTTGTATGGTTGAAGTTTTCTTCCGTTTATGTCGTGTGTAAAATAACAGATACTTTCGAACAATTTTTGTTTTTTTATTCTCGATCCTCCAACAGCCATACAGAAATTTAATTGAAAAAAATTACTTCGTGAAAAAATGTTTTCGGTCAAGCTATTATCCTGCATTGCACTTCCAGTCAATTCTGATCAATAACTGTGAAACTTGATAACAACGTGAAAGTCTTCCCACCAAAAAAAAAAAAAAAAAAAAAACAAATAAAAAATAAAAACATGGAGAAAAGAGAAAACTTTTAATAATTATAATTATCGCAAATCGATAAAAGTTTTCAATACACGTTATAAGCAAAAAATGAAGCGCGAAGTAAAAGAGATAATAAGCCGATAAATCGTTGTGCTTGAAATTCGGCGACGTCTGTAAGATAAGGCAGTCAGACAATATGGCGATGCAACACAAAGATCCAGAGTAAGCTTTAAGTCTATTGTTTCCACTAACACTATGAACAACCTCGATTCTCTAGCAACGTAAAATATACGTGAAACCAGCTCCTACGTTGCAGTCTTGTTATCTGCTCCTGCCAATATATCAACCTGTCGATACGCTAAATATTGTACAGATTTGATGAGATATACATGTATATACGTGGATCTCCAATAAAAAACCATCTCAATGATTCTCGTGGGGTGTACTATAACTTGGCTACTATATCGAACTATTTTCTACACTTTTTTTTTTTCGTTCATTTATTTGCTTTTTATTTGCTGCTCTTTTGTTACTGAAATTGACGCGTCGGATAAAATATTTTAGAGCTTCGAATGGATATGAGTAAAATGGGACGATATCGATTATAGACTTGTTGAAACGTAAGTTATCAAAAGAGCTTGTTTGTGCGTATTTTCAATGGAAACCTGCATCATACGTCGATATGTATAATTAATATTATAATTAATATCGAAGGCTCCTTTACGATTTGACAAACTAGGTATTAAATCTGCATATCGTAAACCTTTATCGCTAAATAAAGACGCGACCGTGAAAGATTGAAAGGGTATAGTTTATTTTTAGCCCACTGGATATGGAATTTTATTGGTGGAGCAATTACAAGATAAAGTAACGTAGGAACATACTGTGTCATCAATCGAAAGAGAAATATAATAGATAAGTTACGATAAAGATAGATATAGATAATTTTCTAAGTAGAAAATGCAACGACTACTTGTACTTCCATCCGACGAGTGACTTTGATTTTAGGATACATGCGTTTATTTTCCTACGATATTTATTAAAACAAAGCAAATAAAGTTTCCTATCAAGTAACATTTTACGTTGCTGTACAACGATTGATATAAAAATTCAGTTTCAAATTAGCTTTACGACTCATTATTCAAATCTCTGGATTAAAATATTTCTCGGTGGAGGGTAAAAGTACCTAATCCCGGTATAGTTATGGCCCAAGTTAGCAGAAACTCGTAATTACCAAATGGGAGTTCACGTTATTATTAATTTCAGTATTATTATAACCAAAAAGTAAACGTACTATCCTGTTACTTTGAATAAAAGCGAAGGACACGTTATACATGGTGGAATATTTTTATATACAAATATTTAATACCAGAGTTAGAAAGGTTCCAAATGGTAATATTATTTGTAAACTATTTTTTCACTTTGTAATATTTTCGCCACTGTAAAATTCTAATTAATAGTATATAATATATCTCTAATAGTAAATAATAATAATCTCGCTTGACAAGAATTTCTTCCCGGAGGAATTTTTTCAATTCTGAGAATAGATGGGAATCAGCGATAAGTATATAAATCTGGCAAATAACGTTGCTGAGGTAATAAATTGTATTTTAAGATATGACACCTGTATAGGGGCATGCATTATCTTGATAGAAGATGACGTTTCTCTTTGCTAAACTTGGTGAAATTATTTGATGTTTAATATACATATACAGAGTGTCCCGCAGCATCGGGCAACCGATTCGACGATGTATTCTGGACACGAAAACAATAAGAGAAGTTCGTAGAAACGTATACTCTGGTCGATCTTGTTTGCGAGTTATAGCGAGTTTTATATTGGAATAATTCCATCGAAAGGTGGAAATAGTTGAAGTAATTTCATCTACTCGTTTACAAACAGAATTCAATATCTAACGAACAATACGTGGAGAAATGGAGAGTCTAACATAATTGATAAAACGTCTCCAATCTTGTCTCGTGTTCGGATGCCTCTTGTGTAGGTATGCAGATACAGTTTGTTTAAGAAGAAACTCGCCATAACTCGAAAACAGGATGAAATAGTTCTACGTGTTTGTATGAACTTCTTTTTATCGTTTTCCTGTGAAGAATCTACCACCGGAGCGATTCATACGGCGAATGAATATCCGTTGCAGTAAAAAAATCCAAAGCTGCTGTTACTGTTATACTTCGTTCCAAGAAATTTTCAAACGAGCCATATATTTCGGGATTACTTTTTAAGATTCTTTCTTTATTACCACAAGTTCTATGACGTAGGATTTGCAATAGTATTTCTTTGAAAGAAATCCTTAAGCGAATAAAAATTCCAATTTCTCCCACTTCCAACTTCTTTCCTCGATCACCGTACGAACCGTCGAAACTGGACGAGAGGTGCAAATACGTAAATATACGTACACGTATTTCTGTGCTACCAGTAATACGATTTACATATCTCAGGGAATAAAATATCTCGGAGAAATAAAATTTTACCGATCAGAAGTCGCATGATGATTCGCTCGCAAGGTGTATCACGCCACCTGTATGGATATTATAACGAGCAATGAAAGATATAAGCGGGTCGAGAGAGTTAGAGCTATAAAGGTCGAACTATATTATGGATTTTCTACGCAAAGTCCGCGAAACGGAAAAACGATAATGCGTGCGGCTTGTAATGTCGATCAAAGCAAACGTTTAGACGTTATACATATTGGATAACGTTGTGGAAATTAAAGTAGAGCGGTACAACGTAAAACTTATTTTGTTGTTTCTTTTTTACTTCTTTTCTTTTAGATGTCAAAAAATAAGTTGGGAGAAATAAAATTTTACCGTATGGATTCGGATAGAAAATATTAAAATATATTTCCTGTCTTCTTTATTAATTGTGTCCGTATTTAGCAAGAGACGCATAACGCATGATCTATTTCTTTCATCAATCGCTTTCAGTGTTTAATTAAAATCGTGTTCAATTTAGTGTAGAATGCATGGCCGTTATCACTAGAATGATCGTATTGTCTCTATAGTTTCGTTGCGTCATGCGGAAAATCCAAAGGCATGCGCGAAATCGCTAAAAAATAATAAAATACAAGACAGGAAGTCTAAAGTGAAATTTTTCGATTCCGTATATTTCCTTATGCGACTGAGTTATTAATGTGATTTAATTTTTATCGCATACATGTGGAAATTACAGGTGCACTTGTTTTATCCATTTTTAAAGAAATATGCGTTAAGAACGCTATGTATGTTCGCCTCTGCGACTTCGTATACGACTGTGGACTTGGTATAACGAAATTTTCATAAAACACACAAGTATGAAGCGCGTGGATATGTTTAACGTTTTCGTTTTGAAATTAACGTCACAGATATCGTTAGTTTACCGCGAAATGTCGATAAATACGATTTAATGAGAAAACTAGGAAATTCGGATCAATTTGTTTTTCATTAACAGTAAGTTTACTCGAGTAAAGGAAACAAAAAAAGTTTTATTTGAACCTAATATTTTTCATCGCTTCTAAATTTAGTGGAACTTTTTCTCCTTTGCATTTATAAAATAAACGTTTAAACATTTATACGTAACTTTAATGTACATTGGTTTAAAAAATTAATTTGATCATTTTTTCTTTCAAAAGCTTTTTTGATAAAGGATTATAGCTTGTAATATTTCCTTTTAAAATATCATATTTAATGCCTTTCACGCTCTTTTTATATGGTGGCGATGAAAACAAAATTTCATACACAATTAATTTTATATCTAAATACCATCGATTAAATCAAATGTGTTTTTAATGTTCAAACTACGTATTACGTTTTAATTATCCCTAGTGACAACCGCGATATAAGCTGCTTAATCGCAATACGTAAATTAAAAACTTTTCGTTTCTATAAAAGTTAAAATCGAAATTATGCATTAATAGTTTAGTACGTCGTAAACTTTCATCGATACGAAACAAAATTGCTATATTTTAATTTTTTCTGGCGATAATTGCACGATACAAATAATTCCTAGTGTCGTATACGAAGCAAGAACTTTTCGATTACATTTGCATTAAAACCACGCAAATCTTCGTTTATACGGAACGAATTCCCTGGAACTTTCAATCTCGTCGATGGTAATCAATTTCAGCAATTTAATCTCGCACTGCGCGCGAGCTAGCAACTTTGCAACGCCTCTTAAAACGAAAATCTCGCGTCGATACTTAGGTACGACGCGGATATTTGTCGCGACGAGACTATTAGAATTTCAATTTTCCCGACGATAATCGTTGTGCGTGTAAGGAGAAAGAACATTTCGCAGAATTTTCACGGAGCTACCTACACTTTCCGTTGTGTTCGGTAGGGCAGTTTTCACGATCGTGTCTCCGGTTCGAGCGACAAATGAAAAATTTCAAACGAGAAAGCCTCTTATTCCATGCTACGTCTTACTAACGCTAGCAAAGGAATGAAAGTGCAAATTAAATTGCGTCTCTTGCAGACGATAAAAAATATGAAAGTCTCGTCGAGCTACGGTTCTCCCCTATCCTACTGATTATTACAATTGGAATAAGATGGAAACTTATTCTTAGAGGAAGAAACGTTGTCGTTAATAAAATAGCTTTGCGTCGTAGGTTCTTTCTTCTTCAAACAGGTATCTTATAAACTGGAAAAGCGAAAAGAAACACGAAAGGGGTCGCAAGACGATCCTTATGAGAACTGGATTCCATGGCGTGTCGAATAAATCACCGACGGCCATTAATACTCGACAAACAAAATAAGCAAAACGTTCCGAGCAATTTCATTTCCAGTTTGGATTGCGTTAACGAACGTTTTATGATTTGTCTACATGGTCAAGGGACAACGTGAATTTATACTCCTTTCTCGTTTCAAACATATCCTGCGATATGGAACGTTTCTACGTCTCCGTGTGTGATTGGTAGAATTTAAATTAGCGAGACGAATTAAATATTGAAAATTAGAGTTTAGAAATAATTAGACAATTTCGGAAGTATGTAGATGGCAGAAGTTCGTAATATCACGAGCCATACTCCTAGTGATATGGGATTGGTTTGATTGCGTAGGATTGATCGCATTTTATTATAAATTTCACAGGAATAGATAGACGTATGTATAAATGTGAACGAGCTAATACGTAGTCGCCAAAAAGTAATAATTTTGAATAAATCTCCACGTTATATGTCTTCATAAATATGCCAAGTGAAGAGCTCATATTCTAGTTATTAAAAGAATCTGCAGACAGTGAAGCGATGAAAGTCTTTATCAACGCATTTATGTGAATGATAGAACTTCATATTCTCTTCATGTAGAAGAATGTCTTAGCTCGAAGTATCCACTGGTTTCTCGCATGAAAACAATATTTCAAAGCAAACCTCTAGTGGTTTCAATATACTGCACCTTCGATCCTAGCGGAAGAAGAATTAGTTTGACTTTTTAATGCGTTACCCTAACACCATTGCTGATAAATATCAGAGTTATGGAAGCATCATAGGTCCGTTATAGGAGAATAAAAATTATATTATATCTGTTTCATTTTCGCAAATCCGTTCTGTGGAAGAAAGCGCGTGCACTTTCCAAGATTATTATTGTGATTTATTTAACAACATAATAAAAATTACATACGATATTTTTTTAGATATCGCTCTCCTATTGTAGCCTCATAAACAATTTTATAGGGATTGCTTCCCGGCTAAAGAAATCCCTTGAGCGATAAAAGAATTGAAAGTTGTTTACACGAGGCGGTCGTGATATTGGCAGCTGACAGTTACAAAATAAGAAGATGGTGAAACTTTGCAATCACTAGTTTCCGCAAAAGCTATTAACAGCTAATGATGTGCTGTTTAAAAAGCGAGAACTATAAAACCTATCTATCTGTTTTAACATGTTCCGATAAAAGGAAAAGATGAAACTGTATAAAAATTATATTCGTGACAATCCAGTACGATCTTTCAAACAATGAAATATTCGTACGATCAACATCGTCGTCATTCATCATCATCGATGAACAATTCCTGCAATAATTTGTACAACGAACGATTTTTCCAACAAGCTTCTCAAATTCTAAGCGACGAATAAAGGAATCTGTCGTTCGAATCTAGAATTTCTTGTTTCTAGAAGCCCGTATAATCTGTACGGTCGTTCTAAAAAATGGCATCAGCGAAAACAAGGGAACAAAAATCCTGAAACAACGCACGCGTATTCATCGTCCTCGAGGCGTAACCTCGAGAGAGGGAAGCATTTTTCGTTTCGCGGAATGGCATTAGCTCTCATTGAGGGTATTAAAGCGTCGCAGGAATAGCTATTGGCCTTAAATGGAGCGACCGAGAGAGCACGAGCCCAATCGTTGTCGTTCTACACAAACGAAGCCGGAAGTTTCATTTGAATCGTGCCGTGTTTATCGGTCACCAGCCGAGCTGGCAACGACGCGACGGTGAATAAAGTGCACGTGCTCCTTGGCTCTGAGTTAAGAAGCTTACTAAATTATAGCCCTGCGATTCGCTGCGTTTATCCGGGGCGACCGTGTCTCGCTGGCACAGCGCTACGGCATCACCAAGTGTCGAAGGATAACTGCGAATCTGCGTTAAGGGCTCTCTTTTCACTAGCAACCAGGCGACAGCTGCACGAGATTTACGTGCAAACGAGAGCTAACGATTTCGGTTGTTTCACCCCCGACCGTGAGGCTACCCTACCAAACTTCCCTCGATTCTCCTTCCACGATGTTCCAGACGCGGTAAGAAATGGGATTGTCGTTTATACTGCAGCTCGATGATGAACGGGAATTTGTACGTGCCATGCAGTTTTCATGCTGAGGTTGATCGTTCATTCTGAGATTTAAAAAATTATTCCCTTGTAGATGCTACCCTTAACTCAATATAGACGCTGTTCCAGTAAATGTTCTTAATCACGTCAGAGATAGTATACGTTTGTTTATAAATATTTGTGCTCTATGTATGTATCTATTAAGGAATATTACGAGAGTACGATATACTCTGTAAATAAGTTATTACGTTTGGCTACGTGTATCGTAATTCGTGTTACTTCCGAGGAGATAAACTTCACTTTCACGGCTAACGATGATACATGATCGAATTTTGTAGGACGAATTAGTGTTACATAACTACTTCGATAGTTGATAGGAGGAACGTATTACCATACGTGCGAAGACGTATTACTATGTAAATAAATATTCGTCAAATTAACAAGGACAAGGTCATAACCTACAGTAAAATACGTAGGAAATATGTAGATGAAATTGACCGATCAAGAGGTAATCAAAGATTTTATTCAATCATATTTCTTCATTCAGAAACAGATGGTGTAAAAATACATCGTCCTTTGGGAGAAGCGTCATGAGTGAAACTCAAGAATGTAAATTCATAGTTGTATAAAAATTATGATTCCCTTGACGCGACGCGAGTAACAATAACGTAGGATATATATTTCTATCCCCCCTTGAATATATATTTACGTTACGCGCAAGAGTGTTCATGAATATAAGGGCAGTGATTTGGTCTTAAACCGGAAAGAAGCAATTTCGTAAATAGGGTAAACGTGTGTAGCTACCTGAAAATTTTTACTCGAAAAATTATAATCCTGAGTGGAGAGAATGTCTCGAAATATACATATGATATACAAAGCATCCTGTAACACTGGAACCGGCGATATAAATGAGAAGAGAGTGATAATTCTTGATGAAAAAAATATATCGAAGATATACCTACGAGAAATGTTTTCTTACATGAAGTTACAGTGATTAATTAAGGTGGAAAGTATGGTTTCTTCGCACGATGAAGCCTCGTTTACATAATCTATACACGCTAATGACCATTTATATCGTAACATTTTCTTAATGTACGAAATGAATATCAACTACGATGAATTCATTACGTGCTATGGACTAGGAACATACATATTACAGTGGCATATTTTATAGGTCGTTCGATGGAACAGGCTAGTACTTTTAATTTCCCGACAACGGCACCTAATTTAATGGCCTTAGATTTCATTTTTACGAGGTCATCTGATAAAGAAAATTTATGCCGGGATCTTACCACAGAAGTTGATAACAGCCTAGAATATTACTTTTGAATGAGCTAAAATAACAATGTAACATTAAATAAAGTGCAAGGCAATCACTCGTATCTCAGTAACAAGTGATTTTCAAGATTTGCACTGCTAACATGTTAAATAAAAATTAATACTTTGCTACTGGAAAGTATATTTCACTTATACGTCACTCACAACTGTAATCCTAAAAATCTACCTTAACTCTAGCTTGCGTTATTAGCGACCACCTGACAGCTTCAATTACGTTATAGGATATCTAATTTTATCTTGTATTTTATACTCTATATAACGATGACTATCAATGATCTTTGTCGTCTAAAGCGAAAAATACAAATTTAAATAAAATGAACCATAGCGATCATTTATGACTCAACGGTATTTGTCGAGGGTCAGAAATGTAAGTTTATTTTCTACTCAGGATATAAAAAGACATCATTATGATCGAAAATGAAAGGGAAATTATCTTATTTTAAACTTGTTACCAAACATCACTAATTTACAGTTTAACGACAAAATAATGCTTCAACGAGACGATTTGACTAAAGATTAGCTTCCCAAGTTTTAAACAAGGCAGTAACAAAGTTACAAAATTTAACTTTACGAGACACGCTCCTGGGAAGAAAGGTAAATTACACGGCCCGGCTGATTGATCAGTTACAGGCTGGAGAAAACTGTTGATTTACAAACGATAATCGAGAAAGTCTAAAGCAAGATACTAATTAACGAAACGCGTTTCGAACTCGTTGTCGTCGCTGGAAGAAATTAATTATCCAGAAATTAACCAGTCGGCGCTCGAGCAGAGTTTCGTTGCGCGCACCAAGTACGAGTGAAGAACGATCGCCTTATTTAATTATTTCGGCCGATTGCGTTTCGTCTTCGTCGCTCTGCAACCGATACACTTTCAATTTAAAGCTTGCAATCTAACTTTCCGAAAACTTACGTGATAGCACCGCCAAAGATCCGTTGCCACGCAGATCGACTTAATTATTCATTCAAACCGTAGAAGAAAGCAGAAAAGTTTCGCACCTTACGGCCATCGTATACGATCTCGTGTTGCGATGGAATTTACTAATATCGATATTGTTCACAAAATAGAGAATTGTTTCCTTCGTTTGATCATTTACATTCGCATCTGCATGTGCAGTTCTTACGTTATATCATACTTTATTACATAAACGATGATAATAAATAGTTTAATGTTCGTTTTATAAGGAAGTACGAGCGAAGCTTTCGCTTTCCCGCTAGAAAAGAATAAGCTCGCTTTCATCGCGAAGCTAAACTTGATTGAACAACCGTATCAAATTACATCGAAGTACTCTTATAAAGTTTGTACGCCGCTGAGGTGACACGTTCGTTGCGCCGCTTTTAATTCTATAGTTTTCCAATTTTCTAATTTTCTTTCGTTCTTCCTTCCACGCTGAATACGTAGGTATTATCACTTAGCGGGTGCTATCTTTTGAAAATATTGGAAAAATGGAACTTCCACGGACCTGATACCTCTTTAATGAAGCAGATCTGTGCATTGAGTTCCACTGTATTCTTTCATCAATCTTATCGGTTGGTGCACACTCCTGTTTGCCACGGCGATTGTAGACTTATCGAATTATGTTAAGATTAATACAATTTAACAATTTTATTTTTTTTTTTTTTTATATAAAGAACAAATTTGTATACCTTAGTACTTTCTCAAAAAAAAAAGAAAAGAAAAAAAAGAAAGAAAAGATATGTGGCACTTTTTGCTACTTGCAAGCTGTTTCTTTTGCATGGTAGACAGCTGTGGCAAAATCCACTGAATTCTGACAGAGTGCGCGCGTTTGTATGTTTAAAATCGATTTCCTCGAAAGCGAAGTTGGACACGAAAAAGATTCTATTCTACGCGTTCGATTTATTGGTGAACCATACACGAGAAAAAAGATGTTTTCATAGATAGAGCTCTTAATGTTATTTAAATTTCAAAGCAATCATGATCCAAGAATATTCACGTGGATTTCAGTAAAGATTGAAAAGAATAAAATTCCCTCCGAGAAGCGGAAAATCCATTGCGGCACATAATCCACGCGTTCCCTTCTGACTATCAATTTCCCGGTAATTTATTCAGTGGCACGTTTACAAAATTGCATTATTGTTCATATTTGCGTCAAACGACACCACCGATCGATAAAAATTGGTAAAAATATTAGAAAGCTTCGCGTGTGCTGTTTGAAATGCAACGCCGAATCCTTTGTTCGACATAGCATCAGAGGCGATTATTCGAATTCCAGTAAATTCCAATCGCACGTATATTTTATACCTTCTTTATTTGAGCGATGGTCGCTGTTATTTGAACAGTGAACGATTAAACGAAAAACGATATCCAATTTTGAAGGTGCAATAATAGAATGTCAATAACTTTATGAACTATATTGTTACATCCGTATAGAATAATATAAAAAACTTTATAACACAAAAAGTAAAAATCAATAGGTTGATTCTGTGCTGAATTTAAATGCTTATTTCTCTGGCGTATTGAATCGCCAAATGATGCGAATAATAAATAATCCTTACTGTAAAATATTTCGATTTTATCCCTGGGGATCACATTGTAAATCATATTGTTCAAGCGATTTGGATATTTAAAGGAAAAAATATCCTGAACATAAAAGATGTACTTAATCGAATATCCTAGAATAAAAATATTCGGAAGAAGCAAGAGGCTAAATGTTTCAAGTATTTATTCAGTTTCGGGAACATTTTGTTAATCGTTTAAAATTATTATAACTTTTTATCGTACAATGCTATTTTAAGTTATATTTAAAACATGATAATAAAAAGTGCTCCTTAGACGGTACATTTTTAAATACGAATAAAAAGATCCTAAACATAGGAGGTCACAAATCAGTTCTGTCAAACCCAGTCTCGGGTATAATTCAAACAAAGGCTTAGTTCAAAGAAGCTATTTTTGAGAGCCAGTTTGCTCTTACCTTAAGCATTTATATAACTTTTCTGGAAATCTCTGTTAGACAGAAATGTTTAATATCTCGCAGCTCAAGCACTTTACCGCATTTTTCTCCTCAACGCTGTCAAATACAGTTTAAAGGAAGTCTAAGCCCTCGATTTCTAAAATAACGATAGAAGCCTTTTTAACGTTGTTTACTTCTGATTTAAGTATCATGGATGTACGAAAATTCACTAGTTGTGCGAATTTGCTGGTAGATATCGCTAAAAAATTCCCGTCAAATTTATTTTGTTAAAGCTCTATCAAGAAAATGGAAATTACAGTATATGACACATCGAATATTTATTAATGCAAAATAAAATCGATACTGTCCCTATAAAAACGGCAAGCTTGTAACAACGTCGATTTACAAGCAAATAAGAATTACAAATAATCGAAACAAAACATGAGACATAAGACTAATACGATTAAATCTAATTTCAAGATACGAAAATACAACTACGATAGAAATGTTATTTTACTAGTTACAATAATATTTTGTTTGAAATAATAGGAACGAATAAAATCATTTACACGATAGAGCATTGCTATGGCTTTTACCCGAATGAGATTAGTTTGTGAACCAACATTCATACGACATCCTTTGTCCATGGCATTAAAAATACTTTAATCGACTGACTATGAAACGAACCTTGTCACGGTCCTAAACGATACAAATAGGAATTATGCTAATCTAATTCTAAAGAAGTACACGCTCTTCCATCATTCCCTTACCTTCGTTTTAATTTTGCACTAATCATTTATCTGGACACTGTACTTTCTTATCGATTATTATTCTGAAAGAGAGCTACAAGACAACGAACATTCTAAGTCATTTATCGATGATGGGGCAAGAACATATCCGAGATACAGATACTGTGCACGTGACTGACATAGTTGGTCGATCAGATTTGCACGAAAATCTAGCGCGTGAACATTCTGCCGCGCAGATAATTATGCTAATCGTGATTATGGAGATAAAGCAGTCAGCGCCATTAATCACGATTCGCAGAGCCATGACACAGGCGAATTAGCTGGCGTCACGCAGGAAATAAAGGCAAGGAACCGTAAAATTTCTAAACAGAAACGCTTTGGTTAAGTACCTAGTTAAAAGTTGAGCACAAAAGCCTAGAGTTTCGAATTTCCCGGAATTATAACCACACGTTTGATTTGCATGAAATGTATATTACATTTAACGTTTCCATCGTTCGAAGATTTAAAATTTTAAAGTGGCACCAGAAGATATTCTACGCGGATCGTTTCATTTTTCGGCTCCAGTTTGGCAAGTTTTATTCGAAGAAATTTCTACCATTTATCACTCGATACAAAAGTGACGAGTCTTTTCATCTTTCCATCTTCTGCAAAACCATCTGTTCTCTGTTAAAAAGAAAAAATTATCTCGAAAATACTCAACGAACAGCACATACTCTGCCTCGCAGCAAAAATAAGACAAGCGAACCTCTCCTTACAACCAGAGACAATGACGCGAGACATGTTTTATTGGCAGCATCGAAAGTTCTTTGGCAAAGCGGAAGCGTCATTGTTCGAACGCAACGCTCGAAATTAATTATTGGCGCTGTCACGGGTGTCTTGCCCGGGATGGTATCCTAACGGGAACAAGTTTCTAAGCTTCCGTTGTGCATTGAAATCCCACGGAGGATTTCTAAGCAATTGAAACTATGCTGTAACGTCTGCTGACCAGGAATGGTCAGAACGTTGGTCTACATTGTGCATTGTTGCACAAACGAACCACGACTCGTGCAACAAACGGCGGTCTCTGCACCTAATGATCGATCGAGGTATATCTCGACGAGGTTCGACCGTTAAATTAGTCGGCAACCTTCAAAGAGTAACTGCCTTGTCCTTTGTACCTTCATTGACCCAGGCCATGTCTCCGACACAATACGGGGACACTGTGGCGTTTCTCCAACCTCTAAGGCGTTCACCGCTACTTTGTTCGCACGTTCCAGAATAAAAACAACGATGCCAAGTTTCTTATAATTTGTCTGTCATTTTGTGAAATAATTATCGACTAGTTGGAGGCTGCTAAATATCATTTTTTTTTTTTTTTTTTTTTTCAGAATAAAAAGAATACTTGTAGTCGATATGGACTGGTACATTTTTCTTTTTCATCATCCTATCACGTTCGTTAATTTTAGTAGTCTTGGGGTCGCCTGGATCATATACGTCAAGGGAACGTCGTTCACGAGGAAGTTTATACGAGGAAAGAATAAAGATTACCAAAATCTTTAACACAAGCGTCACATAAATCGATCACTGTTTGTTTTTGAGAAGCAAACATTACTAGCTTTCTTTCTTATTTCCAAGCTTTAATGCCGTGCTAAAACTCGTTTAAACGCGGTCGTTATGTATACCTCGAGATCTCTTCTTGTCAGATGCAAAGCGTACAATTTCCCCACGACCTCCGAACAATTCGCTCACGCGACAAAAAAGGATGAATCTCTGCCGGTATTCTAACTCCTCGCTTCCGCGGCTCGCTTCTCTAATTACAGAGGCCTTTAGATGTTCTTGCAGTTAGTCTGTCCAGTGTGAAAAAGGCTATCATTTTGTCAGGGGCTCGTGTTAGGAATTATCGTAATTTCCTAAACGTTATTTAATTTCACGAATAACAAGAAATTCAAGTATACGAAAACGCTATTGTAGGAATGGTTTTACTCCCCCCCCCCCCAAAAAAAACAAGCCGATTTATTGCGATAAAACTATAAAGCGTTCCGATGGAATCTTCTTCTCAAATAATTTACAATAATAAGGATATAAGAATGATCTGATTATAGTTGGAAATTTTTAATTAAATATTTCTATCGTTTGGGGAAACGCGAAAGAGCCAGGTGGAGATAGACGAAGAAATTGAAGATTGTTTGTGAAGAATATCTTGGAAGTTGAAAGAGTCACGTTAAAATGTGACGAAGTACGATTGATAAAGAAAAGTTGAAAAGACGGAGCACAAAGAATATCTTAATTAAGACTCGGAAAAATTGGAATGGTTTTTTATTTTGTAGAGATGAAGCGAAGATTAAGATTGATTATGCTAAAATGGTAAGTTCTCGAACAAATCTGTTAGTTTCCACGAACCATTAATTCTCCGGAGTTTTCTTGGACGAGAAAATTACAATGCAAGGTTTTGATTGTGTACAGCGATCAGTGGACAGAGTGGATGATTCGCAGACATACATTTTTTACTTAAAGTCACTCACTTTATTTTTATAAAAATAACAGTTCGTTTACCCTTAATGTTTTAAAATACGTACACGTCTACCGATGGAACTTGAAGTTTCAAAAATGTTCGTTCGAATCATAACTTCCCCTAATCAGTTATCAGATATGTCTACTATTTTTTTTAACTTTTCCACCCTTCGTGGGTGAATCATTAACATCATTCTATATTCAGGACTGAAAGCATTTTTAGTCAGAACGGTTTAAATCTGTTTTACCTTGTAAATTTCCCAGCCAGAAAAGTGTGTCAAAAGTTCGTGGCAAAATAATTTGTCGATAATCATATAGGAAAGCTAAACTTGAAGATCGATTTAAAACTTCTGCATAGAACTTTCATCCCTACCGGTCTATTTCAGAAAACAAAGACGCGTATGGTTGTCGTACAGCTTCGATATGAAATATTCATCGTAATAAACAAATTAAAATGAAAGAACGATCGGTCACTCGTGTTCGTGTCATAGGTTCTTTTATTTTTCTATTTCACTGTAGTTCGCAGTTTGCAACGTTCATCGATTTGATTGACTGCTTTTATTTGACCGATATATTTTTCTACGCTCAGAACGACAGAGAAAATGTTGGTCGGTTCTACAACATCGCTTAAAAATGGACAACAGTGTGATTTCGAATACCACTGCCGCGAACTACTGATTTTTATTCTCGTTTTTTTAGATTCTCGTTTTAGCGAATGACAATACCACATATGCATAAAACTGAATCTCCTGTTGTACAAATTCCCCGACGAACATTCCGTTCATGAAGAATAATCCAACAGCTTGTACATACGTACATGTAAATTGTAGCCGTTTGATTGTGCAACAACTTTCCATTTCATGGACAAAGATTTCAATTGAGAGATGGAGCGCAACCATCAATTGAATAATTAAGAATACCACTTGTATACCTTTTTACGTTGCATTCATTCTGCAACCTACGTTTTCCTCTTTATTGTGGAGCTAGAGTGCAATAAAGATGCACGAAGTACGTTGCGCCATCTCTCGATTGCTTTTAATCTAATATTAGACAGGCTTAAGAGCTTATTATCAATTCAATGTTCGTGATCGTTTGACATAGGAGTTACATAGATTGCATTACAATTGTGCAGCATCTAACGAAGTTAATGTTATACTGTAGCCTCTGTTATAACAATCAATTGTGCCTTGGCTCTGTTATTGAACGATGCTTTCAGAAACGCGACCAGAATCTTATTTTCCACGTCGCTTTTGTTACTTTTAAAGGAGAGCGACGCCATGTTTCATGCTCGTTCAGACGAGTATTCGTCTTTTTACGATGTATAATGATCGACGTAAAAAGAAATTGTAAAAGAAGTTAATTTTTAAGGACGAACAGAATACAGAGTTCAGCGTTGCGCAAAAGAGAGATTGCAAGGCAATCTTTGAAAAAAATGTTCAGTAAAGATCAGTCTAATTTAATTATATATTTAAATGAACCGCCGTTTTAGAAAGCTCTTCCAATTGAATTTATATTAACGTTTTAACAAAGATAACGTGTTAACGGATGATCGTGGTTTCTAACTCCGTTTGCAATTTTACAAAAATTGAGAACTTTAACTTCGCCCCTACAACTTCGTGAAAATTTCGTTAAATTGATTAGAGGACCAAATTTTGTCGAAAGCAAAAATGTCATATATTGAAGGAATTTAAAGTACTCGAGGAATTCGCGGCCATCTAATTCCACTCTGGTCATTACTTTGACATAATATTCCATCTTCGAATATCTACATTCAAAGGTCCCAAGATTTTCATACAAATTCTGTGCTGAATTCGTCTATTATCCTTTCAAAAGGTAGATGCTGCGATACCGCAAATACTTTTACCACCTTAAAGTAATTAACTTTGTATTGTAATTAATTATTTGTAATATTCGACATTTTAACGAGACGTCCTTTACGTTATTAAAGCGATACGTGTTTCGTAATATTCATAGTATTTCATCGGAAGCTCTGGTGGTTAGATTTTTATTAAAAAAATTTATACGAGCAAATACCATAAACGATGAAAGGAATGTGTATAGAAAGATTGGTTTCCATATAACCTGGATTCGCAACCTGAGAGTCACGATCCCCAAAGGGGTCGCAGAGCTTTTTCCAGGGGGTCGTCACGTGTATTTTTAGTCGTAATTATTTTTATAAAAAAATTGTATCCTTAAGATTTTCAATATGAAAAATTATTATATTCTGCTACCGGTTATAACAGTGAATTTTCAAGAATATAAAATAATGGCACATGGAAAAAAATATCAGACTTATAAAAATTGACATGTCGATAAAATTAAAATGTCTCTTTCGAAATTCTAGCCTGAAGCATTTGTGACGCACCGGTTTCGAATTTTGCAGAGAGGCGAAATTATTTCATGCATAACTGCATTTGGTATATGAATCCCAAAAACCACGAAAATAGAACAGGATATTACCTTTCAATTCAAATGCAATGTAAATGTAGAGTAAATGTAATGTAAAGTAGAACGTGTGTGACAAAGTTTAATATATTTAATATATTCTTAAACCAATGATATATAATCGCATTTCTCCATGGCAAGCTTTATATTTTTTCAAGAATTCTCAGTGTGTGCTTTCAAAGCATGCTGATTTCACTACACGATTTTAATAAACTGTAACATGCGTGTAATAAACGTACTTTTATACTTTTACGTTGCATAAAGAAAAATAAACAAAATTGATTTCTCTCATAATTCCATTTAAAAGAAAAACACGAGCTGCAATATAGTTGGATTTTGTGCTCGGTGAAAAATAGATTATATTAAAGAAAAGTAATTTTTTCGCAATATTTCATCATCCTCGGAATAATTTTATTTTGCTTAATAATTCACAAATGAAATTGACAGATATAACACGAAGATCGTATTTATTCGTCTTTCTATCGTCATTTTATGGAAATTCTGAAACATCTAATTATCAAAAAACGCAATTTATTTTCTTTTAATGCAAAGTATTTTATTTCGCTTTTGTTTTTGTTGGCAAACAAGTAAAATCGTCAAAGCAAGTCAAATATCTAGAATTAAACGTTTCATATTCAAATCAATAGAGAGCAGACGCTGTTAGATTGCAACCAAGCGATAGCAAGTTGATGAAAATTTGTTTATGCTTGTTTACCCGAATTCATTGGCTTCTGCGTTCCATAGCCTAGCTTTTCTCGCTAAACTTTCATAACGAATAATAAAAGGATAAAACGACACGTAAAATAAGTATAAAATATACGGCTAAAATATATGACGTAATACGTTGGGAGAACTCAACAGATGAAAATGGCTTTTGCAAACACGCCTCCTAAAATGCTTCACAAAATTTTATAGATACTCCTACAACACTTTCTTTATGTTCGTAAAACGTAGACATGATTTATGTACGATGATGCTTGGTCACATTTTCCTGGCATTAGGTATTGGGAACGCTTAATATCACCAAAAGTAATCCACTACAAACTCTTATACGTACTGTATAAAATATTAACTATTCATATTTTTTTATACGATTTAAGAACCTTTTCGAATTTATCTCCGTGTTGTATTATATTAAAATCAGAATGATTCAAACTACTCGCCATTTACATGATACAACATAGGTATGGAAGACGAAAGTGCTGAAAGCAACGCGGAAACCTGTTGATACAACTGTTATCTCGGTTAAACTTCTAAAACGCTATTGAAACTTCCACTTTATACGAAAAAAAAAACAGCAAGGGTAATTACGTTTAATGGTTGAATGCGATTCGGCTACAATTATTGTTTTCCACCTTAGGGCTTGAACAGTTTCATTAAACCATGACTTCGTTTAAAGCGGAATGGCATGATTTTATCCTGATTTAGTCGCTCCCTTTATATTTGTATAACAGTCTACGAGGTATATTCAAATTTTGAACTCCGTTTTCGGAAAATACTTTTTTTTTTTTTAGAAATCATTCGTTTGTTGTTTCGCGTTACGAAAGAAATTATTCTATTATCGTGAAGCGGACATTACACGAAATTCTAACATTTTCCAAAGAATCGAAAACTAATCCGTATAATCCAATAAAACGTCCGCCGTTGAAATATCGTATATACGCGATACGATAATTGCCGACATAATTAGACATAATTGTTTTAAAACCAGACAGTCCGGATAACACTGTGGAGAAATTAATCAGCTTGTACATACGTCGTTAATTAGCGAAATTAAGCGTATCCGGTATATGGAGGACCGCGGCTACGTTAAACCTCGATATTATGCTGTATTTTAAATAGGTCCAAGAATTTTGATGGCCGCCCGTGCATTTATTACACGTTGGCTTGCTTTATCGATCGTGGTGTTTAATTATTTTTAACTACGATGTGCGCCAAGTCATTAATGCAGTATAAACTTTTCACCGTCGCTGGCTATCTGAAACCGTGAAGTGTGAAACATCGATACCGTTCAGATCTCTCTTTCTCCCTCTTAACAACGTGAACCGTTGTTGTTGCGTTAAAAGAGATAATAAAATTGAGAAATCGGAAAACGTTCATCCCTTGTTCCATTTATTTCACGCACTTTATCTTGATAAAATAAGTCTATCTTTGTGGCATATATACTACCATATTTTATCGATGATCTATCTAAATGCTATGAGCAAAGTGTTGCTTAATGCCCATAAAGTGCCGCTTAAAAGGTGTCGTTATGGTAAAAGTGTACATAATACACAGAAAGGAATTTTCAATTTTTATGGTAAAAGCTTATAAAACCGGGGCACCCGCGAAAAGCCATTGTGAATTTCACATCTACCGGTCATTATTCATTTGTACCAAAATGGACTGTATCAAGTAGGTTCTACCATCTTTGTAAATTTTATTTGTATTAATCACATATATAACTGTTAATTCTCTGCGATTTACGATCTAACCAACTCCTTCAAAAATACTGTTCAAAAAATGCCAATTATTTTAATTTTGGATAATTAGATTACCAAATATATCGATTGAAAGAATTCCTTCTTCCATTTCCTTTCCCTTTCCTTTATACGATCATTTTGTTTGTTAGCGTTAAATAACATTTAATGATAATTACATTCTAGTATCGAGAAACGTGTAAATTGTATTTATCCGTAGTAATACTTTTATTTTACTAAATCTCAAATACATATACGCATAATGCTTGATATGATTAAGCAGAATTCGATGTGATTAATAATTAACGACTACGATTATAAAATAATTTGTGGAATGAATGATGCCTGTGATCATTGGGTAATTAATAGCCATGATTACGAGGTAATAGAATTCATTCAAACAGATACAGCTATCGAACACAATTGATTCGATAACTACAAAATGCCAACCGTGAAATCATACAAATCACAGGGAAGCTGAGTGAACTAACAATGCCAAAATTCGAATTCCCTAGACGCTTCTTAGAGCCGAAGATTTGCGGAGTTTGATTAGTTCAGATCAAATAACACCATCGGCTATTAGCTCGTCCCTGTCATTTGCTCCAATATTACTTACATCAAGAATATTGTATCGAATCCTCGAAAAAGTACCTCGACAAGCGTAATCACAGAACGATTCACGACTGTCTCTAAAGGTAAAAATCCTACAAACACATATCACGACGCAATTAACGTCGTTTCATCAGCCAGATCCTCAAATTGTCATTTCACTGGCAAACGTATTTGGCGAAGTCGCTGCGTTCTAATTCCGTTTTGAAACGTGCTAAACAGGAAGCAAGCCTTCATTAGTTACAGCAATTAATGGAATTGACTGGACACGAACTCTGAGAAACAGGTTATTTGTGTCACTGCACGTAGCATTAGAGAAAATGATAAACCGGACAGGTTTCGATAACATGGAAATTATTAATGAAATTCCGTTTGGATTATTTCGGTCAAACATTTGTAATTCCATGTCGGAACCATGTCGGATGAAGCATGATTACAGTTGAAGTTTCGCTTTTCTCTATCAATCGATGATAATCGCTAAAGAAACGTTGAATTTAAAGATAATAAATAACGTTATGGTGATGTAAATGATAGCACGACGCATAAGGTATGACAATAAGCAATGATAACGTTATCTCGTATAATGCAACGTTACATATAGTAAGCGCAGCACAAACTGTTAGCGTTAGAAGCTGATCCTACTATATTTAGTAGAAAAATTATGGTTAAATGTATGAAACGAATCGATCTCTCTATATAAAGGAGAAACTCAATTTTCATGAAAAGAAATTGTTTTATATAGGGAGGAATATAAAAGTTTAATAATGTAACTACCATACAGAAATAACGTTACAGGGAGATTCTGTAGAAGTTGAAATCGTTCTTTCTCCGCTGACAGAAGCTTATTTTCTCTGTGGGAAAGCTGACGATCAATCATTGTTTTTCAATACCTAAATTACATTCGCCACAAGTGACTGATGGTATTTATCTAGTATGGTGGCTTATATGCATCCCCTAGATAAAGGGGTATAATGGAACACGTGTTGCGCTCGCTGCTTCTATCTTATCGAGCTGAATAAAGTACAAGCAAGCTGTTAACGTATTTTAAAGAACTAGATGAATTGCCTGCCGCGTGATCTTCAAGATACATATGTCACGAATGAATGAACGATGATATAGTTATATAAAAAATATTATTACTTCAAATAAAGACCTACCTGGTTTGAAGAACGTGCTTCTGCAGCTTAGTAACGGCGAATAAAACAAGTTAAAAGTAAAAGGAAGCGTTTCGTTTTCGGTATGATGCAAGTCGAAGAAAATAATTTCTGAAGTTGTTGATGCAGGGTAGTGGAAAATCGTCGAAAGTTTTCAACTTAAAGTTCATAGATTTCGATATTGAGGAGATTTAGGAAAGTTTGTAGAGCAAAGTGAAAGTGATAAAGTGCAGGTTAGCAACCCGGCAAGGAGTTACTTCGAGGTCATCGATACTTTAGAAAATGACTCGGCAACTTTTTCTTTTTTTAACTGAAAAAAAATTTACACCGGGTACATTCAACGTAGAATTTTAAGATTAAAGACGATCTTGCGAATCATCGATAATTAAATTGTGAAAGAATTTTATCTATAAAATATATTTTAATCTACGCTGAACTTCTCTATTGAAAACTTCCAAAATTTTATGAATTCTAGTTTGCGTAGGAAATTTTACATTATCGCGTAACAATAGCGCATTGTTGTTTTATTTGTTAACTAAAGCTACGATGAAATTTGTAACCTTATTTCGAGTCAATTTATTTGCCAAATTTAATATATTATAAACGATATATCTATAGATATGTGTATAGCTGAATACATTCATCTCGTCATTTTCATCATATTAAACGTGAAACCTTATGAATTTCTGTATTATACGTCATTTCCCAGTGAAATCAGTTCTATAACTCACACTACCATACATACGTATGTGCATAATTAATTCAAATTTATATAATAGCCCTTCTATTTTAAAAAATGCATATAACGATTTAGTTTCGAAATTGAAACGAGAATACACGTACATAGGTACAGCAATAGTAACGTGTTACTGTGGTTTTGCAGATTAGTTCATTTAGGTATATAATTATTAATTATTGCAGATAATTGAATGCAATTGATGACAATTGACTGAGTAAATGCGAGTTGCAGTTTTGATCTAACTGGGAGAAGACACGTATATTGAAAGATGAAAACCGGATCGATTGAATATCCATTAGAGAATCCGAAAAAAGAGAAAGGAAAAAAATGAGACTGTAATTTGATTAAAATACAATTTCTTTGTTTGCAGGTATTCTTCGTGTTCTATCCTTCTTTTTTTAATTTGATAAAGAAACTAAAGAATATTTTTATAAAATTATATCGCATATTTTAATAAAATTGTCGTTTCGTGTTATTCACGCGTTTTATGATTCGGTGCATTTATAGGTCAGTTTGAAATATTCTGCATCATAATATGGAAAGAAGTACGAAATATAAAGATAGCTCTTCGTTATTTTAGGCTGCAGGAAATGAAATTCTCGCTTCTTTTAAACGAAGCTTTGTTTTACGAACTACGAAAAACGTCATTGTGAATCTGAACTTTCTCAATCGGTAACTCTTCTGAAACTTACATACGTAAATATTGGATCTTCTACAAAATTAGAATATTAGCAGACTAATATTATAGGCATCGAATTTTATCCCATCGATGTTCAATTATGAAGGAGCTTATTAACCAAATTAAATCGCATAAATATCACTATCGTCGATTACTAAATAATTGCCAATTTTCACCACCGATATCGTCATCAGATGTACTAAATGCACAAACACATTGAAATGCCAAAGAAGAATGCGCTACGAAACGGCAAGCGCTTCGCCGCGTAATCCCGATACAATTAACTTCGTAGCAACCGAGTTCGAAACAAGTAGCAATGGCACGAAGCAGCTGCAAGCAGCAATATTCGCACGAGAACGGTCGTCCTCCTTAAGGGCATCGTCTGACAATGAGAGGAGGAAAACGGGTCGTTGAAAAAATTGGCAAAAAAGATAACGCAATTACGTTCTTCCCCTGCAGTTGACTGGAATCCTGCGTCGTCTCGCTAATCACAAGTCGACGAGTTTCGCTGTTTAGAAACGGCTACGCTTTAACGACCAGCCAGGGTCCCATTCAGTGAGCGCTCTATTCCCTTTGGCCATTTATATTCGGTCAAAGGTTTCCGTATATACCTGGATCTATGATGAAATTTCAATACGGCGCGAATTGCAAACCGGGGTAGATACTAAATTAAAGTAAATTAACAGACGAGATGACTATGGAATGAAAATTAGTTTGGTAGATAAGCCTTAATCACAATTAGTTCAGCACGATATTAGCTGTGACGCGTTTATACGATTCACTATGTATAAACATGATTCATGATTTTATAAATACAGAGTGATAAACGACCAAAATGGAACCGTACAAATTTTCTCACTTTACTTCTTTTACAACTTCCGCGGTTTATTCGATATCGCTCCCCTTCCAGTTAACGCGTTCACAAACATAGCTGTTATAGTTTCGCGGAAATAGAATTGAAAAGGGTGACATATTGTTGCCCATATTACCCAATATTAATAGCATCGGTTGTCGCCACGCGTGTAAAGAACGAGTTCCGGCAAAGATTTCTCAAGTAGCTTGCATCTGTTAGAAAACTTGGAGAGCAAACCGCCGGTAATTTATGGGGGATACAAACGGTTCGATCTCTTGCTGGCTTCGCAATATATCACGTAGAACGCACTCGGTGTCGGATGTAGCAGATTTCACCACTGTTGCAAAATGTTGGTTATAGCGTTTGTTGTTTGTCGTCCGGTGCACGTCTAAAGTTTTTATAATGGTTTCTCTCTCTCTCTGGCGATTCTCACGCTTCTTAAACTTTTGTTGACACTTTTTAAAATTCAAACATTTTTAGTGGACGCACTATCATTTATCTAGATTTGTATATCTTCTCTCTATGACACGTACGCATCTTTTAACACGATCCTATCATCCAGGTAAAACCTCTTATTATCAATCGATCCTCGTAACGTTAAATCGTGGCAAAAGAATGTGACTTACAGATAAAAATGTCGGGCATATTTTAAAGCGAAGAACACTCCGCCAAAGGAATCTCTATTTAAAAAATTACCCGGTCTAGATTTAAAGAGCGAACTTTCACAACTTTCGCGGCAAGATTTATGAAACTTCGAGACTTCTTCCAAAACGCTTTGGTACGTGTAGACGCTCGGTTACGAAATTGCTCATGCGTTAGAATTTAGCTAGCTGGCTAGTTCCGTGGTGAGATAATATTCGAAATCAGTTTTGAACCGTCCCTGCAGCCAAGATTCTTTCTAGTTTATAACTTCTTGGATTATAATTTATTTCCATTTATTAATACGCGTCAAATAAGTATGAATCGTCGGTTTCCTCTGTCGCTGGCGACAACCGATTTTTCCAACATTCTTAAATTATTCCTGGACGATTAATTATATCTAAAGTATGCGAGCCATTTTTATAATTTCAAAGAAACTTGCTTTTGTCGAGTAAACGTAGTAAATTAACTCGCCCTTAATGAAATTTCTATCCGAATTGCGATTAAATTAAGAACTAGAAGTTCGATATGAGCAGTAGGATGGAAACTATGATGGAATATTCGAAGTATCAGATCGATGATAGAGACATCGTATGTTACAGATATCGATGTTACGCTTAATGAAATATTTTCTAGTTTATGAATGAAATATCGTACACTAAGGAAATTTCGTAAGGAAGTTTCTCACCGATACATCGAAATCATAAAAAATTTTCATGAGCTTAAATTTCATCTTGAGTCGCGTGATGAAATCTAAATCGAAGCTAATATTTTCTCATAAATTGAGAAAAGAAATAATTACGTTATATCGGCGAGGGTTTATTTACACTAAGTCCTTCATTGCAATCCAACATTTATGGCGATCAAGCCATCCGTCTTACCGAGATATATCCTCGAGGGCAGATCTGGCCTTCCTGCGGATAAATCATCCCGGAGGCATCGGGACAGATGTCTCGTCACGTCGTGTCGACCTACCCATCGCAACCCACACGAGGAAGAAAAGCAATCGGTTACACTACCAGAGAATCGGGTTTATTGTATCAGAAGTTAATGTGCAATAACAATGATATTATTATCAGGGTAGCCTAATAAAACCGTGGAATAGAATTTCTTCCAGTCTTTTACGGTCTAAGATATTTATCTTTCTTCTTTTTTTTTTTTGTTCACAATTCGGAAATATTTGAACTCTAGACGTGAGAATTGGTTTTCGAATTATGGCAAATAAGCGGCGCGATAATTTAAGTAATCTGATGATTAACGTGACAAAATGTACGAAGGAGGCGTAGATACGGGAGATGGCAAAAAATAAAACTTTCGAAGAGTTAAGTAAATAAAAGTTTATGAAACAATAAAAAAGAAAACTAAGATAAAGCGTGTAGAAGCCTTTAAACGTGTTAAGCGCAGCAACCTACCTACCACGACACCTAATTTAATATCCAGCTTCTCGAGTCGGATTCGTATCAGGCAGTCAAGGCTCGAGCGAACTTTTCCGCGATATTTTCCCGTTAACCTTGCCTATTCTGGTCGGTCCAATAGTCAATTAACAAAATGTTCACCCGAATCTCGCGGGCCTCGCCTCTCAAATGAACCCTTAATTGTATATTTGTACGTGCAATCAGTGTGTAGTTCAACTGATCGTAGCAGCTAAACGACACTCTGCCAGGCTGTAATCGCCGTTTCGGCAAATTGAAGGAAACTTTAGCCATCCTGGTTATAGCCACCTTCGCAGGTGGACTCGAATTTCCATTCGAAACAGGCGGAAAAAAAACTGGTCTTGACTTTCATGGCGTGTACTACCGTGGAATTGATCTCGTTGTAAATTCGTAAAACGGATAACATTACATGAAGGTAGTATCGTTAAAGTCAGTTTTATTACAAAAATGGAATATTAGTACTTTAATCTACCGATAAGGAAACAAGATTCGGTGAATTTAACGGTATCGTCAATGATATCAACTTCATTGGGAATAAAAGAATTATTTTAAATTATTATAATCCATTTTAGTTAAATTTTAATTAGATCCAGACTTGTTATCGATACCGTAACGTAAACTTACTCTAATCGGAAATAGTAGAAGCAGGTAGAATGAGGTCATTCCTTGTTTCGTTGCAGTAAAGGATGATCTGATACGACATAGATATTTCTGCTCTGCAATCCTTTGTGATCTGATAGTTCTGTAATTACAGTTGTCGATAAAATCCACTATACGCTGTAAACTTATTATCCCTGATTTTCAAATGATTAAGATTCCAATACTAATTATTAATATCAAATTTCTAATTGCTTCGTCGCGTATGCAAATGTTAAAGTCGAAGTATACGTTTAATCTAAAACGAGACCAATTCGATCCTTAAATTAACGTAGATCCTGTATTTTCTTTTGATATAATATACGTTCGTAAAAGTCATGCACATACGTGCGTTAATAAAGGGATGCAAGAGGTAACGGTAATGTCCTCTTCTTAATTTGGATTTCTAGAGAATATTTGTTACTCGGACCAAGGTATACAGAGCTCCAAATATTTTATACTTACCATCGATGTTCCGCTTTCCAACATTACTCTTGCATTATTTATTCGCGATCTTCACGGAGGAACCAAAAACCTGTTCAAGCTGGGAACATGCTTTATCACTTTAAATACTTCGTCGATGTTGATATATGGCATAAAACCAATCTCTTCCGAAAGGGTTAACAATTTCACTATCGTTTCAGATTAACGCTTAATTTTTGAAACTCAGGCGCAGAAGCTCGATCAAATTACGTTGCTTACTCGAGAGTACATTTCGCACAATTCGTTGCATAAACCTCCTTCGGCTATCGTAACACTTTGCATTTCACAGCTACATTCGATCCAGTCCAGAAAATCAGAATGAAATTCATACGTAGTTATGAACGAGACAACTGTTTAGTCTTCTACGTAGAACGCGTGAAAACTTCGACGGGTATAGTTAGCGAATCGTGTCAATTTTGAACGAGCAACGTTGTATCGGCTCATGCTGATCCTCGGTAGTTGTAGAGAACGTCTGAACATTAGCGTCACACGTCGCTCTCTCTTTCCCTTCTCTCACTTAAATTCTATGGATTCTATCGTCCCGAGTTAATTGAACGACACTGTGTGTATCGTTTAACTAAACCAGATACAACGGAACAATTGTTAGAACGTATACAAGAAATGATCGCTTGAAATTTTCCGCAGTCTCCTCGGGAAAACTCAACAGATACAAGTTTTGGAATGGATATAATTAAAACGGAGGAATAGCCGCATCTTATTTTAACAATATATTTATAATTTGAATTTGATGATTTATTAAATTTATATTTATTCAATTGTATGATTAAATTATTTCGTTATATAATATCGAATAATTAGGCCAAGATAATTAAGCAAGTTGACGTTCGTCAAATATTGTAGATATCTCAAAGTTTTAATACAAATAAAAACAATAAAAGAAATAAGAATTTTAATAAAATTTTAGAATGTCATCCTTTCGAAATTTACAAAAGATCTTATCTTGTCTGAATCCTCAAAGTACAGCGGATTGGAAACATCATGGCAAAGAAAATACGTTTGGAAGGTATTTTAGTATATCGTCGAACATACAAATCGCTGGTCGCATAGAAACCGCGCCATTTAAAAGTTATCCGATTATGTACTCAGAGTCTTACTTTTTGTAAGTATTTAACAATGATCATCGACAAGTAGGAATAATCGCCATAAAACGGAAGAAGTTGCTCGCTAAGAAGAACCTTCGCATTCTCGTCGCACCGTCATGTCATTAATAGGATTTTTAAAATAAGAAGACGGAGAACAGAAGAAGCATTTTTAAAAACCGTAGAAAATATAGGGTTTCGTATAAGAATACTTCTTCTACTTGTTCTCAATCTTTCTGCAATTGTTAGCTGGGGAAAAGATAAAAACCTATTAAGCATTATATTAATCTTTCCGCACAAAGGGATGACTAATATTAAAATTATAAATCCACTTAACAAAGAAAGATATAAATTATGAGTTTCCCTTCTTCTTTCTGACAAATATGTTTTTTATATTTTCATTCAATATTGTGATTGAATTCCAGACTGTTCTGGAATATGATACACTCGGGTATCGATATTCTCGTTTCCCCACGTTATGTTTTTCGAGTCATCGATAAAACAGCAGTATCCGAAGTTTAATTTTTCAAAATTATTTCCATTTAACAGCATTCAGCAATTACGCGCAGAACACCTATTACAAGAATAATATTTTAATAAAAATTTATTTCAAACCTTTTATATTTCAATATCTACAAGCAACAATTTACTAATACCTTTTGCAATTATTTTCACAATTAGTTCTCGGAAAAATTGATTTTCTTTTAAAAAAATAATTCGAACATTAAACGAGTAAAGCAAACGAAATTGTGGAAAGAGAGTAAATATTTCACCTACTCGATATGTCTGTTACAAAAGAGATTTAGCATAGCGACGCATAGTATAATACGAAAGTAATTAACGCAACACTTTTAACACAATTGAAGCGACAGACAGCGTTACCTGCAGCTACTACAGAATGCCACGGTCCCTTTTGATTTTCGAACATGTTTGCGTAAAACGATTGCTTCGTTTCACTGGATCATTATTTCCGCGACCAATTCGCATTTATGTACACGGAATGAGCTGTACCTGTGGCGATCGTAAAATTCACAACAATTCGAATATCATTATCAGATAATATTAGTCACGTTTATCTACAGAGTTAAATGCAGTATGTAATAGACAAAAGAAAGTTTGGAATATTAATGACATTTTTTATCACGTTGGTAATAGTCGTCTGTTCTGTTCTAATATATCGCTCTTGTCAGATGTAATACCATTTTATAAAATTACATCGGTTTCCGTACGTGTGCATTTATTGCATTATGTTCGTGGAATCATTTTTCACTTTATTTTATTAATCATTCGTATCATCTTTTCCAGAGACACCGAGTAAAATATATATTACGTGTATAATCCGGGGAATACAACGTACCGTGTCTTCTACTATAAGAGAAAAAACGTGTTTAAATAATGGTCTAACAAATTTAGATAACAATGTTCAGGTAATAGAGTATTCTATCCATAATGAAGTATTACTTCGTGGGAAAAGGTGTCCAGCTTGTAATATACAAAGACACGCTTCGTTCTAGATATTCTTATACATGTTACACACGTTAGAAAGTAGTCTACTAATTAACGAAACAATATTGTATAATCGTCATTCCTCCAACAATACGTATGAATGAAGAAACGAACAGATCGTCTGTGTATTACGCTCTATTTGATGAGAATTTAAAAGCGATTCATTAAATTGAAAAATATGTATGATCTGTAATGTGGACATTGAGAAATATCGGTGAAACTCCAAGATTTGAAATCCAAAGTGTATTTAGGATCCACATTTACTTTACAAATATAGAATCAACAACTCGGGTTGATATTACTCGTGGTCAAAGATTAAAATATAAAAGATATTGAAATAATAATTGCAAAATTATTGATACTTTTGTATTGTTAGCTGTTTAGCGTAGATGTGAGTTTCCGTTTCGTCACGTCAAGAACGTCGACCCTTTCTACTCGAAATATACATCGAGCTCGTATTCCACTTTCAGAAAGGTGTAACTCGAATTAAATTCGTGCCACATCGAAATAATATATTGGAAAAAATTTCAAGTAACTTGCTACAAAATTTCCTTCTCTACGACCTACTTCGCTCGATTCAAATTCTGCTTCCGCTGGAAGAAGAGATGGATGATAATAGAAATTCTGATCTTTTAAGACCCACCACGATATGTCTTCTCAAACTCAAAAGGGATGAACCACGCGAAGAATATCAAGAAATTTCCGTGATCAAGAACAAGATCAAAAACCGAACACCAATTGCACTTTCATTTTTCAGAACGAACCGCAACATCGACGTTGCACTAAACGCATTCGAAACGACCGGCAACTACACACCACGGAAATATCGCAATTTGCTGCTGTGAAACGTTGGAAGATTACAAAAAATCTCGTGAGATCGCTCGAAAAATTCTCAAAATTCGCGCGTTAACCAAAGGGATACTGCCTTTAATTTCGCCACTCGGATAGATTTTCCATTGGCGGAAAAAATTTCTCGGTTGTATGTCGGGCAGAGTTGATTTACAGCGGCCGAGGTTTCTCCGATGGTCGACTGTTCCACGGACCGGAGCAATTCTGTCGGTTCGTGCCGCGGGGACTCCGCGTCGTGCTCACACTTTGCCGCCGAATTTCACTTTTTATTCGCTGCAGCCAGACGCAAATGCATCCGTGGAGTTAAATTATTATTTTGCAACGGAAGTCGGGGAATAAACCCCGCTGTACCTGAGCCACGCGCTCAATGAAACTTGGAAAAGCTGCAGAACGATGGAAGGGGTGGAAACAAAGAACGCAGCGCATGACGTCCAACCATCGGCCATTTATACCTTCGCGATATTGTGCATCGTGGCGAGGAGAACGGGGTAGAGCCAGCAGAAAAAAGCGGGGAGAAAGAATTAAGTAAGATTAAATTGATAAGCTGCATAACAGACAACGTCAAAGTGGCGTTCCCTTATCGAACTTTTATATCTCGGGCAAGATTATCGTCACGGAGATCGACCATGTTACTTTCGTGTTCGCCAAGTGTACGACCCGATAAATATGCGAGCGAGATGCGATTTCGTTAGTAATTTTACAACATTTTAACAGAATATTTCGATGATCGCGATAGAAACTGCTGAAATAATATAATTATCCGTTGTCCGAAATATTTGCGTAGATTTGTTTAAAATGACTATAGACACAAAATATAATGACCATTAAATTAATGAAATTGTAGTAGTGGGAATATTTATATTTCTTGTTTGGGGATTGCGATGAATCAGTTTAATTAAATCTGTTATCCGATTGTTAAACGTCATTATCGTTTTATCGAAATTATATTAGAAATTACGTGAATTAATTCTACGTTTATATCGATCACAGTTTTAACGACTTCGGCGAAAAAATAAAGTATCAGTTTGTACGTACATCATGCTTATCGAACTGTCATGTGTTTTATTGGATAACGGATAACGCGAATTAAAATTACTACGGCCGTATCAAAAAATGTGGAAAAATTGAAAATAACGTATTTACTACATTATCTACGATATATTCTTCTTATCTTTCTAGGCCGCTTCTATAAGAAAGCTCTATAATGTAAGCATAATTATGATCAGCCGGAGATACAGCAGTACGTACACTTTGGCCTAAGAGCAGTTTAGCGTACGAATTTACGATTATTTTTCTTTCTAAATATTCATATTTCACGATGACCCCGTTTCTACAAAGATTTTACATACTTTCGTTAAAATCAAAAGAATATTCGAAACAGCTATTTTTCTCATAGAGTGCCTATAGTTTTACTAAAATTAACAAGAATACTTCCGCTTCGCCATCTTCGCTCTTTATTAAATGTCACGGCAAAGTGCATCCTTGCGTTACATAAATTTATGCGCTATTTAAAATAACTATATCATCATACGCATAAACGAGATGTCCAATATTTTGAAAGTTGCGTTACGTAAACCAAATGCTTCTAAAAAATGAAACTTTAATAATATTATATATTTACTTTTTATATTTAGTATTTTATATTTTATCCAGTTCGTGAATTCAGCCTAATCTTCAATTATCTTGAGTGATATGCACAACTTTATTAAAACTAAACATGAAATTTTGCTAATAATAAATATGTTAATTCGATGCTGTCCTATTTCTTTTTTTTTTTTTTTTTTCTTCGTTGAAACTACTTTCTCAACCGTTAGATTGTTACTGCCTGACTGAAATTCACTATGACGCTTCAATCTTGTTACTTCAGCACCTTTTTCTTCGGTTAGACGTCGCAGGAAAATGCATCTTTCCATATTATAAATTTATAACGTTATTAACACAACGCTTCAAATAGAAAATTCTAATAATCTATTGTTAATAAATACCAAGCAAATATTCTTTTGATAAAATTCGAGAAAATTATAGCTTCGGCAAAAATTAATAGCGTAACTGTCTCATCGCTGAACGTCGTAGAAAATTGTATCTCTTTAATCCACTACTGCGACGTAACTGGATAATACACATCTCATAATAGAATATCGCCGTTTGATATTTATTGACAATCATGCTTTAATAAGTGCGATTGAAAAAACGCGTTCCATTGTTCTCTGTTCATTATTATCCACACGCACGATAGCACCGTATCATTAAACGTAATAGAAACAACATTTATTGAAAAACTGGAAATTGATTCTCGCTGAGATATTGCAAGGAAATAATCCTATGGAATAATCCTAAGGAATAATCCTAAGTTACAAAATATTGCCATCGATGGCGATCGATAGCTTGATAAAGTCAATAAGTTTTGAATATCAAACGTTGCGTTTATATATTTTATATAAAATAAACACGTTTATTATTGACAATTTTCCAAATTTATACGCGGACAATAAATCGTTAACTATTAAGTTGCAGTATACGAAATTCAAGACTTTAAATGGCCCATAAGTTGTCAAATAAATGTGAAACCCTTTCCAGTTAAATGAAAGTTTCAGCTTAAATTTCGAGATTCAGCTTCTCGTTCGTAAGAATAAAATTTATTCAAGGGGAAGAAAGGAAGATATAAAACACGGTAAAATTAATCGTCTCAGAAACCCTGGACCAACGAACGTTCTCATCTTGACGACTGTAATTTTTCGATTTAAAGAAATACGGTGAGGCTAATCGACTGTGCAGTCGTTGGAAAACCTGTGAAACTAAATCTGATAATCAGAAAATCAACGCTTCGTTTACCACGATAACTTCGAATAGAACGAGACTTTCCCGATGACCGGAAAAGAATCACCGGAAGCGATCGCTGTGCTCATTGCGGCGCAACTCCGGCAAAGACGACCATTAGCTCGAAGTATGCAGAATTTTCAAACGCGTTAACTTGCTCCAATATTTCGCCGCCCTAAGACAACTTTCAAACTGAAGTATTTGCCATAATTGAAGGTTCGAAATGGCAAAGGCGATAAGTGGCTTTGGTGATTTCAGGTGTTCGAGTAACGTCATATATGCGTGGAAGGTTGAAAGGATCGCAAAATTTTTGACAAAATATGGCAGTTTCGTGGCTTTCTAGAAGCTTAAAAGCCTTCAGCGACGATAGCGAATTTTCCAAACAAATTTCCAAACAAAGTTTAGAATCGTCTAATTTTATCGTTGCGTCGATATCGTCAAATGCCACCGATTCGTTTATATTTCAATAAATTTTTGTATTAAGAAACTACGCTTCTTCAATTTTAAATTCCTTCGATTCTTCCAAAAGACTTTTTCCTTAAAGTAGGTACATCACAATTTTTAAACTACCGTCACGTAGCAAACATGATTTCTTGACTTAATAAACTGGCTAATTAACCAATTGCAAGGTTAAATTGTCTGGAATGCGCTTTAACGTTGCAGAGTTCTTAAATTTTCTTCGCGATAAAGTAATCTCAAGACTACTCGACTATGTTTGACGAGTATAGTCGCTCGCATCGAAAACGTATACAATTACTTCAAGTACGATAAAAAACCATTTAAATATCAAAGTAATAATTCATCGGCGTGTACGTAATATGTAAGAAACAGTAGGATAAAACTTATTAAAAGTTTATCTTGTCTCGATCGAATATAACACAAGAACATATCCGTCTATTATTCTAAACGCTTTTCAGATATCTTTCCGTCTTTGCTCGCTACTCAACGTCCATTTCTACAGCTATCCCAACGCTATTCTCACCTTTCGATTCGAAACGAGCTCGGTAATAAATCAAATTAATTCCGCTGCGTTCAACAAAAGATAAAACTAGCTTCCATTCTTTACCAACAAACCTACCACCGCGTTAAAACCGTTCGAAAAATCTTTTCCCGACTATAATCCCTCCACTTCCTCGATTTCTTCAACGTCACTCTCTGCTCCGATCGTGCGAAACTAGGATAAACCTATTTTCCCCGTTGTATCACTCGGAACCACAAAATCACTGATTCGTGTACGATTTCAAATGTCTCGAAATTCGAATCGTCGGACGCGTCGGAACAATCGTCGCAGGTTTGCGCGATTTCCACGCAAAAGCGTCGAACGAACGTCGCTCAAAAGCTTTGATAAAAGTATTCTCTGCACCTACCTGGATGAGCCGAGCTGGATCGTCGAAGTGGAAGTCGCGAAGTAAACGCGATGAAACGAAGGAGTCAACACACGAGGGCGACAAGACGATACTGCGACGACGACAAAGACAACGAGGAGAAGCTGCAACTTGGCCGATTCGCGATCGAGTGGAAGAGAAAAAAAAGACGAATCGAGCGGGCTGATCACCGTGAACAAACAGCGAACGAGCGCACGACGCGATTGACGGACAGATGAAGCACAAAGTGCGCGCAGCGAGCTCCAGCTTCTCCTCTTTATACCCTCGAACTTGCACCTGTGCTTGCGCAGATCGGCCTCTTAAGCTTCGTCCACTCGGTTTCTTCGTCCGTTCGGCACGGGCCACCACGTGCTCTACTAAACGCGCCGTGTATCGATGCCTCGTGGATATTTCGAATCGAATCTTTCACGTTTTTCAACGATTCCTCGATTCTCGCTTCAACATTTACCACCGACCACTGCACGGCGCCCCATCTTTCAACCTCGCGTTGCTTTCCTCTCCGCTTTCCAGTGCTCTCCATTTTTCCACGAGTAGCTGTTTGACTTTTCTATATATTTCAGCGAACTTTGATGACAAAGGGAGACTGGAATTAAGCGAATAAGAAAGTAAAGCGATCGGTTTAGAGAAGCAAGGGTGGCATGATAATCGAGAAGTTTTGCTGGATAATGTGTGGAGTCCGGCGCAAGTTTCAACGTATACGTTGATAAATCAATATCAAAGGAAATTAGCGAAAATAATGGAATTTTTTTTTAAATAAAATAAAATACAAATTTTAAGAAACATATCCGAACGAATCGAAGTAAATCTTTTTACACGCATAAATGTTCAGTACGACCGATGTCCGCTTCGATAAATTCTTCGAGTAACGAGATAATATTTGGATAAAATTCAAAAATTAATTAGATAAGTAGGTAGAAGTAATCGCAGGTTGTGTTTTGGCAATTTGTGGCTAAGTTTATGAATAATTAGAATTTTTTTTTTGTCTCCACCTTTTCCTTTTTATTTCTTTGCGTTGACCTCGCGGACCAGGATGGGCAATTAGCCAAGGACCCAGTTTTAGGCAATGTGCGCCACGATACGCACATAATTTCCAGTCTGTTGTTTAATAGCGGCTTCTTGCACACCGTACCACCACACATATTTTCGATTACGCTCACACGGAATATATAAACGTCTTGCCGACTCTAAAATTCTAAACACCAAATAAAACATAGCCCTTTGAACAACGCAAAGCTGTTTAAGATTTTAAGCAGAAACGCGATGGCTGCACGCGAGAACACGTATTTCACGCTCAAAGTAGACTATCATAGGAATTATTCTTTCATTTATTCCGAATTAGCACCTCTCGTGGTAAATATTAATAAATCTCCTCTGGCAACGGTTCTTTTTATCCTAATTTCAATGCGTTCAGATACATCGAATATACCTAAGATATCCAATTTTTTCATCCGTACGTATTATTCCGTGTAAAAGTTAACAGGCGACGTAGCGGCAACTTCGAAGCTTCTCTTTTTATCAAAAGCCATTTTATCGCTCGAGATTCTCGTTCGCTAAATATTTATGCTTTATCAGATTGCAGCATAGCGCAAAATAAAGAATTTATTTTGTAATTTTAAGGTGTACTTTTTTCGTACACCCTTTTTTGGCCTCGTCCCAAATTAATACACCGAGTGAATAAATAATGTGAGCTGGCTATAGATTCGCGGCACCCCGAAGATCGACTAAAATTTAAAATTAAAGCAAAATATACGATAATTAATGTAATTAACATAGCTGGGCTGTATATCGCGTTACGTTATTAAAAATCTGCCGTAATTGCTCCGTTTAGTTTCAAACAGTACACTTTCGATAGCTCGTCCTCTTCTAAATTTCATTCCAATTTTACTTGCGAATGATATTTAAAACATCGCAATTTTCAGTTACGCTTTAGATTACGTGAAAATGTTAAATCATCTTCTCCGGAATTATTCAGAACAATTCCAAATGCAGCTCTCTCGTTATCGTTGATGCGTCTATATCACTTTTTCAGTTAATTCCTTTCTCCGGATGTAAAGGTAGAAGGAAGAAAGGAACTCAATTAACATTACGTAAGAGCGTCTTCTGTGTCGAATACGGTGACCATATTGACTGGGTAGAATTAAAAAAAGCGACAAAAGATTGGCGGGAAAGGACGAACAAGTTGGAACGGAGCCACGTTAACAAGTTACGATGTCAGGATAGAAATGTTTGTTAAGAAAGACCTGTGTAACTGAAATCGTGCATCGAGAACAATGGAACCAGATGGAGGATCGATCGGTTATGCATTGCCGCTGATACGTTGATTGATACGTAGACAGATGTACAATGAAACGTCAATTAAACAAACTAATTGGTATCATAACGAGGTCGTTCGAATGGCTAAAAATTTGCCGATCGCTAGCGAAGATTTTCGCAAAAAACGCAGCATGTTTAAAGCGTGTTTTCACGCATCAGCCATGGATATTCTTCTTTTCACGCGGCAGACGTTTATAATTTCCAATTTATTTTCCCTCGAATATAATTCTCAAACTACAAAATCGAAACTAAAGTTACAATTTAAACTAAACTTTCTTCTTTATGTGTGATCGAAATCACAATCCATGCCGCGTGCGTGACATTATAAAGCAAAAGGTTAATCGCGAATGAAATTTCCCGATTCTGATTTAATGTTTTTCGAGTGTAAAAGTGCAACAATTTGGAAACGATCCATAACGATGAAAGAGATTAAAGTCGTATTACGTACGATTTAGGAACGACAAGATTCTGCGTATATTATAAATTTATAACACACGCTGTAAATACAAGTGAACACGCACTTGTCAAGAACATAAGTGTGTTGGTCGTAATTTCACTTAAGAAAGCGAATATACACGAAGCTAATACAAATAGCTTTATATCGCTGTTATTAAATTATGCGTTAACTTCGGCAACGAGTTCGTTCTTCCTTTTCAAGTTAGAAGCTTAACATCGTAGTTAATACGCTCTTTGCCGAGGATACCAATAAATGAAAAGAAGAAAATTCGATCGTATGACATTTTTCGTACGACAATTTCTCCGTTGCATTTTATTCCTTCCACATTTTGTCGTCGGATTCAAATATGCGACGCATATAAATACTTCAAAGTAAGAACAGCTATGAGAATTTCTCTCTCTCCCTCTCTCTTTCTGCTGTACAGAACAATTCACCGGAAATTGTTCTCCTAACTTCGAATACGCTAAATTCTTATCGAATAAAGTTAAATATTCCGCAACAAATTATAAACGTTCCGATCGTACTGTTTTTTAACGGAACCTGTACAGCGCTTTCTTCTTATTGCGCGAGGTATTCGGATAGCACATGGTATTTGAAAACGAAAGTTGAACTTTTAATCAACGAAGAATTTAAAAATAACGAATATCGAGGAACCGAACTCTCCTTTACAGATGGAGCGTATTATAATGTTGTTAATAGTCATTTGAGAATCTATACATTGGAGAATCTTCATAGAACCAATTAGACAAACTTATTTTAAGCTGGAAACGTAATACGAGGCAGCTTACCAAGGATCAAGAGAAAATCTCCGTTTTCAGACGAACGGCTGTACTTTGATAATACCAAGAAACGAAGTATCGTAATCTATCGTTGAATATCAAAAAACACAGAAAACAGTTAAATTCGCTGTATGAAATTTATAATAGCGCAGGAATAATTATGCCGTAACGTAGAAATAGTCGCATACTCTGCTGTTAATTTTTAATTTATTTGCACGTTCCATTATCACCTGTGAAAAATGACGAAACTCTGCCTGTACCGATGTACCAGTGGAACGAACGCAAGACCACTCGTTATGCTAGTGAGAATACGATCGTTGCGAAGCGAAAATAGAATACCATCGTGAAACGTTCTATCGTTTTCGCGGATATTGTAAAAAGAAAAAAAAAAAAAAAAATGCCGACTGGAAAAAAGCATTGGCAGAGGAAACTTGGACCGATCTAGGTTTCAAGCCTGTGTATGACATCTCCGGGAAGCGATGCTCTGGTTTGCTGGCTTCCGTCAATCAAACCGCAACTTACCTACCACCTTCGATCGCGGATTTCATGGGTTTCGGTGCACGTCGAGTTAACTTGATTTATAAGAGGTATAAATTGCGATCGTCGCGACAGGTCCGTGTATGTAATGCCAAGATCTATTAATTAGAGCCGCGCGATATAATTTTGTTACGATGGACGATCCCGAACCTGATACAACGCGAGAAAATAGCCAACGGACCAATAAAATACGATTTTTCCTTGCGGATAATTCTTTGCGACGATCTTCTATGTTCGCGTAAATTCGTCGTTGCATATTTCTTATCAGGACGTCGCATGCAAACTATTTTTGGTTGCTATAGGTCCGGAACAGCTAAGGAAGATCCGACAAATCAGCATTGGAACGACAGGCGAGAAACCGTCGGAGTGGATCAAGGATCTGCCGTTAGTTCTCGAGCCTACTTCTCCACCTCGAAATTGCTTTACGTTTCGTCGCATCGTCGTCGTCGAGTCAGCGGTCGCATACATCGACGATATTTCCAAATCGTAGAATTCTTCCTGACCACAGGCTTTCGTCTCAGCGAACAGCTGATCGTATCGCGCTTGTCGACAACCTGCAGTAGAACTAGCTCCCGACCCCTTCACCTTAAATTACGTAAGCAACTTTCCTTCCTTTTCCTTCTCTTTTCTTTTTTCTTTTCTTTTTTTTTTTTTTTTTTGTTCATTCGACCGATCTTTTATCGCGGTCTTTCGCTTGCTTCTTCCTCGAACGCTCTCTTCCGGCCTACGAGGAGATTCACCTTTCGAGAGCTGATGGTTTTAGGATAAAGGGTGAAGCTTTTTGTTATTGCTTGTTTTTCCGGCAAGAAGAACGTTACATCAAGTAGAGGAGAATTGGAGCGCAACTTTTTCGCATTTATTCTTCGTTTATTTCGTGCCGTGTTTAGGAATCGTAAGAAATTGTACGATAAGCTACGAAAATACTTGAACGATCGATTTAACATGGAAATACGCGAACAGAAATAGAGTTTGTTGATTGTATTTGGCAAAAGATTAATGCCCGCTTCTGGTTTGTTAACGTTTCTGTTATGAATCTTACGATCGTTTAATAATCTCAGACGAGCGTAACCACCCCACCAATCTCTGCATAATATCGGTGTATCGCGTCATCGTTGACGAGTGAATTTCGAAAAGTAAGCTAGTTGCGACTGCACGAATACGAAAAGACGCGATATAGGAATTTTGTAACGCTTTTTTTCATCTAAAAAGATCGTTGAGATACGCTACATCCTCGGTCATACTCCGGACGATCGATTTTCATTTTACTTGGTGCTCGGATATTCAAATAAGTATTTGCATTCTGCATAATTAGATAGAAAAAAAAAAAAAAAAAAAAAAGGAAGGAGACGTCTAACTAATTTGATAGAATATCATAAATCGAATAAAAGATTCTTGCCGGATGATAACAGGTTCGCCGTTAATAACTTTCTTGCCGGTATAGCGTAAGATGGTTACTTCGTCGCAGATATTCGCCTCGTCTCGTACAGGCGAACTTCAAACTGCTCTGAGCAATGTATTTCGCAGAGTGCAGTTTGCCTTTATAGGAAGTTTGGTAAAGAGGAATATAGTTTGCACTTTGTCACGTATCGTAACTGATAATAATCTCTAAGCAGGTTCGCGGAGTAAAGTAAGGTGCGGGTAGCCGGGGCTCGAGATTTATTCAGCGCTGTAATACAGACTCCTAAGAACAAAATTGCTTGGCTCACAACTTTCCATCGTAACGTCACCCCCTTATATAGTCGCCTCCGGGATATAATGGACTTCGTTCCCTTTTTTATATCGATATTTCACGACAGTAAGCGCGAACGTCGCGCTATGTTTTTTCGTTCCTTGTCCTGGATCATCGATCGCCGCCTCGTATTTAGCGACAGAATGTGCAACTATAGGATTTCGCCTTTCATCCTGAATTATCTGTTATGTAGGATTTTCCTAGCTTTTATAGAACAAGCGTCACGCCATGAATCAATTTGTGGTAAACGTGTCACGAACATTTACCACCGGTGGTAATACAAATGTGAATTACAAATTAGAGATCCGTTCGCTATCTCGATGCTTCAACCACATTAAACCGAATAAATTCGCGTGGAATATACGATGATTAGATACGAGACAGGACGCGATCTGTTTTGTTCTTTTCAGAGATACGCAATTTTGTAGAAAATCGATGGTAAAGTTGCAGGCGAAGTAACGATTTTTCCCTTTGAAACTATCATTCGCTGTTTTTTTTTTTTGCTTGTTTTACATCGGACAGATTAAGCTTTCTGATGTATCTTATATCTACTGGAATTTATAAACGTTACCAATTCGCTGCAATAATATCTGATACTAGACGCTACTAATCGATTATACAATAGCATTTTGCACTTCAGAAGCTTCAGTGGTTTAGCAAGAGATTTAACCATTGACTAAATATAGGATAGACGCTATAGTTGTAGGACTTCGTGAGTCGAGTTCTGAAATACCGACCTCGAAAAAATTCGGAGTGTTTCTTACGCCCTCTACGATTTCTTACGGCAGATATAGGAAATTCAAACGTCTATATACGTGTCGATAACGTTACACGCCTGCGATGGTGTCTTACGTTTTACGTATCGTCCGTCGATAAATTCGATTAATCGTTGGTAACTAAACAAGAATTATGTACAAACGGAAGATTTTTACTAACCGAGCAGTAAAATAGCGAAGATATCGTGTATTGTTAATTGCGGGTTATACTACTGCATGCTTTAGCATCGAGCCGAGCTACTGTAGCGTCAACAAGTGAATTTAGACAACGAATACGTACTCGGCCAGTAACAAGATCAAAATCTGAAACTTTGTTCTTTACATTTGCAACTTTAGGAAATACCGACGTTGCTTTTTGAATACTTACAATTTGACGAAAAATGCGAAGAAAATTTATCGAGTGACAGAGTCTATGCAACTAAAATCATCGTTATCAATCCTAGACTTTTCTTTTCAGTTATATTCGTCCACAGATACGGTGTTCTAATTTTAAACTGTCCACAAAGCGATGAAAAAAGTCCACGTATAATACAAACCTTATTAATCTAGAAGCAACCTGTGACTAAAATCGTAACCTGCGAAGTATCTTTTAACGTTAATTCTTACTCTTGTTTTATAATATTTATTGGTATGCTTAAGAATATCGCGAGTTCTATACGAAGTACTTAACAATGTTACATCGTATCGAAAGTGAAAAAGATTTTACGTCGAGCAAGAGTCGGACGAAAATTACGTATCCGTTGCTAAAAATCGAAAAAGTAGAATACCGTTTCCTGAAATAGATCAGTGAAAAGGATGGGCGTAGTTAATAACAGGTCACGTACTTTCATTGCCAGATTGTCATTCGGAATATGTAGCCGAATGAAATCGCGAGAAACGCTTTTGACATCACTTTTCACTCACCATGGCTGATTTCACATTCTACGTATTCGCAAAATTTGAATAAGTACGATCGACTCTGCGCGCTAGCTTGTTGTCTTTTACGATGCCTCTGGGATGTTTAAAAGATGCAAAAATCTCTGCAATCTGGCCAGAGTAATAGCAAGCAGTACCCAAATAGTACCTGAAATCCTTTCTCTTTTTTTTTTTTTTTTTTTTTTGTTTAATCGTTAATTAAGAATTCGAGGATCTTTCTTTAACTCGGATATTACGCAAATCTTTGTATATTTCTCGGTATAATATTTTTACCTTCCGAGTAATAGAAGAATCGAAACGGCGTTATATTCTTATTGCCAATACCAAACGAGTTTTATGTCGAAACCTAATCTAGATATAAAAGCACGAGTATTTCGTAAAAAAGCAACGGCCAACTTTCTCCCTTTGAACGGCCAACTTCGAATCCGACGAAGACGTCTCTTATTCGGAGGATAATTTACGATGTTAATGCGCAATCGTGCTCGTTGCTTTGAGACACAAGTTATTCCTGTCACTGAAACGTGATAAGGGATCTGTTCTTTTTAAACTTTCATAGAATATTACTTCGATAAGCATAGATGATTAATTTATGAAGCTTTCTCTTGGAAACTATATACCTGGAAATTGCAGTTGTTTCGTATTGTTATACCTTTTCCAATTTCTTGCCTGCGGAACTTTTCATCTTTCCCATTTTATTTTCCAAAGGTAACTCGAATAAAATCCAATAAAATAATCCAAATAAAGGACGCGAGATCCGATAGTTAGCTTGCATAAAGTTAATAGCGTTCGCGTATATGCGTCGAGGAATTCCAGCATCGAATAACGCAACTCTCCTTCTGATTGATGATCGGATGATCGATCATTGTTGGACGGAGAAGTCTACCATGTTATATCTTGGCAGTGACACGCGCTTCGGAGGTTAATCGAGAAATCAAACGAAGAAGATTCCAATTGAAAATTAGCAAAAATAAATTTAGCTTATCGTCGTTCGACTCGATAAGGTCGTGGAATAAAAAAAAAGCTAGAGGACACGCGTATTCGGTTGATCGCTGACAGACCGATAAAGTTATCTCTCGTTGAAATGATGACAAGCTTATCGCGTTAAACGATACGTGTTAAGTTGAATATTCATGTTCTCGGTCATTTTCCAGCGATTTCGAACGATAAATTTATGCAAAACGCGGCCCATCCGCGCGATCAGTCGCGCAAAGTCGAATTCGCGCGAACGAAGAAGCCCGTTTAATCCTGTACATTTGTAAAAATAAAAGAGCCAACGGCGCGAAACACCGCCCACGACGGTGATGGACGCGCCGCGACGTTTCACGCGCCTCGTTTCTCTCCCTTTTTTATTGCAAATGCATATCGAATGTTGCGGTGCAATGGCTCGTAATGCGCCCAAAGCGCGTAGTCCGGCGCTTCGACGAAATTCCCTGCTTCTTCACCCGCGTCGCGTCCGTCCCATTGTGTTCCCCCGTGTTCTATGTTTGTACCGGGTCAGTAGGATCATAAACTCGAGATTAACTCTTGGTTGAATCGGGATTAGAAGACAGCGAAAGGAAAATTGACGATTCGATCGAAAGATAATCGAAACGAAGATGGTAAAGTCTACGATTGTTGTCCCAAGTATAAGTAACTTTTAAACGAAAAGTTCTTCCAATAAGACGTCGTAAACGATCCGAAGCTCTTCGACAGCTTGTATGCTTTTCGTAGATCGTTCGTGCCGACGGTAATCTTTCGCGTTTGAAAAAAAATGCAGATTCTTGCGTGGAAAAATTCTTCGATAACGTCGAAACGAAAGGTGGCTTTTACGCGTTCGATCGTTGATGGGACATGACCCCGCGTGAAAAGATTATCCGACGAGAATGACAAAAGCAAAGCAATAGCCGTTAATCGTGGCTATAATGATCGAAGAAACATTTATATGATTTCATTTTGTGGATTCAAGTTGAATTTCCAATTATCGCCTCGCAATCTCCGGACTAAACGAATGGTATTCGTTATCGCGTCGATTCAGAAATAGTGGAGAAATATACCGGAGGGCAACGTATCTCGGCCAATTAGAACGCTTCCTCCCTTTAACGCGACTTACGTATTACGCTCGTTTCTCAGGGAACACGTTCGATTTCGTTCGAACGTCGAACGTTTTTTAACACACGTACACTGCCACTCGTAAGCATCGAGGTATTTGCTAGTTTCATATAAAATCGACACGGAAGAAAAGAAATTAGTCGATTCGGAATTATTTTTCCGAATTCTGAATTCCAAAGCAATCTTCTTTCGGATATGTTAAGTAAATACAGGATTGCCATCGGCTGACAGAGGTAGAAATTACGCTCGTATAACCGTCGCATCGACTCCTAAAATATCTTTCGAAAGAGATTAAACGAAAAGAACGCCGTTCCTTATTGCGTTGTTCACGAGTGACGAAGTAATTGAGGACGAAAGTCAAGCTGCCGCTCTTCCTCCTTCTGATGACTTAGGTTTTACGACTATCGCGAGAATGTGCTCTACGATAAAACCTTGTTGACAACGTTTCTCGCGTGATGAGAATCTCTTACATCCGATCTGGTCTGTTCTTTGCCAAATTTTTACATCGCGAAAATATGACGATCTAAAGGTATCCTGTTCGTTTTTATTTTTCAATGGCTTTCGCTTTACCAATTACGATGTTCCTTCGAGTTATTCGTTACCGATCGAACTTCTTCTTCGGTGCAGAAGAACGAAGAGAATATCGAGGACACGCAAGCGCATATATATCATATTGTATTATCGGAGGATACTTACTAATTAATTACTTAATGATTAATGATGGTTTATTTACAAAGAATGGATTGATACTATGCTTTAGACAATTCAATAATTAATTTGCAACTCTCGTCACGACGGATCCAACGCTCTCTCGACAACGCAACTCGCACCCTCTAACTTCTCGATTCACACTCTCTGACTTCTCCACTGACACTGACTACGAATTCGTCTTTCTGCCTTAGCAACCCTTTTGTCCCTTTGTCTTAGTCTCATCACGCACGTGTTACGCAACCGCTCGTGGCCAGAGCCACGTGGGCCTTTTTTCTACGAAACTCTTCGGCTAAAGGACCGACGACACGTTGATGGGCCTGTCGGCACCTCGGCTCGCGACAATGTTTACGGTTTACCCGATATTTTTAGGCCTTTTTGTCCACGATACCACAATATAATAGTTTATTCAACGATCGTTCGAAATTTTACTTCATATTCTTTTTCGTGCGATATTATTCGACTAGTGGCAATCGATGTATAGTTATTGCGAAGCTTCTCTAAAAAGAAATTCTTTGTTTCGATAATATTTCGCCATGTAAACTGCACGTATGGCTTAGAACGTACATTGGTAAAACATATAACATATGCGCAGAAATCTGTAGCGTAGAAAATTAAAGGGGAAAATTTTCTTCGTAAAATTGCCAATATTTAACCTGTTATAACTTCATAACAAGAAAACATACAACGATCATTCTGGGCTCGTTTTCGACCCTCTATTTTCGCAATTCTTTCTCGTTTCGAAAATTTTACAAATTCAACCGATTCTACGAGCATCAAACAATTTTTCTCAAGACTAAAATCACCACATATTCGAAAATTACGACGGAGGATGATACAGGAACCTCTGTGCGAAAAATTAACCGAGAATCCTGAGAGTAGAGGCTTGGCACTTTGAAACGAACCTAACATGATTAGGTTGCGCGTATATATATATATATATTTTTCCTTTTGTTACAAAGTTATAACAGTTTAAATATTTACAACTTTTCGGCGTAAATTGAACGTTCCTTTAATTTCGCACGGCGGTTTATATTCATACAACCAACGGGTACGGCTATTCATATTTCACAAATTATAATTTTCACGTTCAGCTTCGCGCTGTAAAAGCGCTACATCGCATTGCAACTTTCTAACATATTCTGCATATGTTATCGAAGCGGCAAAATTTCTACGTATTTGGATGGTCGCCTGATTCTAGGTGCTGATTCCCACGTACTTAAAGTTTGAAAGTTCAAAATTTAGAAGTTCTAAAATCCAAGGATCAAACAAGAGAACGATAAAATCCTAAAGTTTGGTAAAATGCTAATTCTCGGCGAACTACGATTTAACGCGATATAAGAATGTTGATTCGGTGTAATAAATATTTCTTACTCGAGAGAATAAAACGAGAAATGAAAACTATCTAATTACTTTGCGGATCTTCAAGCGTTTCGTGCACCGGACACATCGTGTGTAACGTTACTATGTTCTACACAATCGTTACAAAAGTCGTTTAATCAAACATTGACGACGCAATAGCAACTGTGTGATACGTTATCGCTCTAGCCGGAATTTTGAGTCATATTTTATTTATCGATACGATGATCGATATAATTGATTTATAAGCTGAACTTTTCTTTGCCGCAAGATCGCGACTTTAGCCTTCCTTAAGCATTAGAAGATTTTCAATAAAATAAAAAGTTCCTTCAGTATTCTTCGAAACGAAGAAACATCGGTAGAGAGAAATCCGATCGTAGATACCTGCAATTGCTATAAATGGAAAGCAAGCAGCGTTTCTATCGTACATTAAATACCGATTCATCTTATTTAAACGAATGTGTCGCAACAGTTATCGCCATTTTGCATTGTTAAATTACAGCGAATACGAGGATGACACACTCGGATAAAACCAGATGAAATATTAATAAGGGAGATTTATGATCCACATAGATATAACGATCTTGGCTTAAAATAACTGGATCCAGGTGTGCAACTACGCGACTTTATGTCACGCGGTCGGACTGTGAACCGCCGTTACTACTTAGAACCACATGGCCGAGTCAAACGAAACCTCTACCACTTGCTCGTTCTCTAAATAAAACGTATTCTAACCAGAATGAAACGAAAATTATAAATTCGTGTAATCCATCTCGACCGTGTTTATCGATGGTTCTATGAATTCCTGTTGTTTGCAAGCCAAATTCGCGTTTCGATAGAAAACAGAATTTTACGTAAATACACAACGATTATGTACAAGTATCCATCGAATGAAATCTATTTTATAATTTAAGGATATAATTTAACATCGGCAATTTCATGCGCTGTAACCCATAATAATAACATCGATGATAATAACTACGTAATCTTTAATGTAAACAATGTTTCATTATCCTCGAGAAACGAACCAAGAACGACACCTACTGACAAGACCGCTTCAATCTCAGTAAGAAATCATAATTACCGTGACCATAGACGCTTTAAGTATTATAACACAGGAGTAAACTGAAGGTTGACGTTAACGGATGTCGGCGATTCATTATCACCGTTAACGATGATGAATTTTTGTAACTCGTGGTCCGAATAAATAACACGGCAACACCTTTAATCTTACAAACGTTGATAGTCACGGTTTTCCTTATTTATCGTGCTCGATTAAGGGATAGGTTCATCGACAAAAGTTTACGAAGCTAGCCATGCTCCTTTCCGTACTTGGTTAATTACAAACTTTCACCAAGTAAGAATCTTTTTACAACAATTATCTTTTACCTCGCTTAACGAAAATGACTAATAACTCGCGTTTAAACTCCATTTACGACAGGAAAAAAAAATGTATGTATAATATTGTTAATTTGGAAAAGTTCTGCGACGGTGTCTCGAAAGACAAAATTAAATAGAAGGGATGCAGCAGGTGCGTCTGTCGAAAGTTACAATTAGTCGAATGGACGTGTTATATTTCTGGAAATTTTCAAACGACCTTCTCGAAGGAGAAGATAATTCTATAAAACTTCTTCTTCCCCGATACGAGCTATATTTCATTTTGTATATTCGTATGACATTTTTCTTTTTTATGTAACTACGTTTATTAACTCGCTTAAGATATTCCTCGGTAATTTTTACCATTCTATGCTCCGTATCTTTTTCACTTTTGTCTGTGTATGTGTGTGTGTGCGCACGCGCGCGCGTGTGTGTGTGGTAGCAACGACTTTCCATCTCGTTCGCGAACAGTAAATTTTTCAAATTAATCATTTCGAAGAACTTCTTGTTCCTTGTGCCGCATTCTTAGACGTAACGCTAATGGGTTTGTAGAATTAATTCTAGCGAGATTTGATTTCTATTTCTCAGGTACGAAACTGCGAAGATAGCCTCGACCAACACGTACGATTTAATTTGGTGTTCGGGGAATGTGTGTTTCATAGTTTCATCAAGGATGACACGCGTCATACAGATTTTCCTTTATTACGCTCAGTTTAAGAGCGACGATAGACCTACTCTGTTCGCGTAATTAAATTTCATCCCGTTCGTGCGTTATAGCTTCAGCGAATTCGTACCATATTTTAATTGGAACACATCCGAGCGGAATTCGTATGAGATTTACGAAAATTTTCTTTGTCGACAGAACCCAGGCAATAATCTCTTCTATTAGTATTTATCGTCGGTATCGTTAAACGCGCATTCTATCGGCAAATTTCTTTTCTTTTTGCAACTTTTTGTAACAGATCGTTGCATTTGGAAAAAGAGACGACGAATATGACGATATCTTTTAGTTCGTGTTAAGAAATTCCACGCCCACGCACGCGCATAATGCTATTTTATTAACAATCCCTTGAACTACAGTCCAGCAAAGTAATTGCTAAACGTTCCTTGTATCAAACATTAACTTCGAAAACAATCATCCTAATAGACTTATCCGATAATAGCTCTACTTTAAAAGTAACTTCACGCGTCTTCGCAGGCATTTCCCGCGCGTAACTTTCCCACTTCCTCGGTGTGCCGCACTGTACTGCTCATAAAATTTCAATTCAACGAACTTGCAACTTTCCACCAAATAGATGCATCGTTATCTACTAATCAAATTTTTCCAAGCATACTCTATCTATAAATCTTATTCGAAACGAAGGAGAATCTTGAAACATTTAATCAATTTAATGTAGAAATAACCCGATTTAGTCGATCTGTTTGCACTGTTTTGAAACTTTTGGAGTATAAAATAATTGCGTGATATTCTGTGATACCTGGAACACGTTACGAGATTATATAAAGTATGAAACGAATTATGGATCAAAATTCATTAACATCTCTACGTTAAATAGCTAAAGCAGAAACACGTATGAAAGTTTAATATTCGCATCTTTGAACTTCCAAAATTCCTGACGTGTGTAAATTCGAGTGATATTTCCTGTATATTTCCGTACAAATATCTATCTTCGTGTACGATCATTGAAGACCTTTAATCAGGAACGAATGCTTCAATTTTAATGAAACACTGCTTATACTCATCCATGCCCTACCTACCATCGCTTCACGCTTCTATAACGCAGGAAATTCTTGTTTCTATTCGATTCAAGACGTTTCATCGTACAAAAATTCTGCTTGAAACCAGAGAATTAAACGTTTAAACAATACCGAGAATAACGAGACGATTTTCTAGTTTTAAGTAAATAAAACAACGGTAAAGATATTTTTTAGAGCAAAGAAATTATTGAATTTCCTTAAACACATATATCAACCTCTCTCTTCTTGTTTAACCTTTTCACCAGAAATTACATAAATGAGGAGGAAGGCCAAACGGTCGTTTTATTTTAACGTAAAATAACATATATTCCGGACTACTGATACAAGCTGTAGTACGTACACGTGCACTTTTTGTTTACTGTTTCTTACTACACTTTCATTTTATTCCGTAGAACGCAACAAGAGTTTGCCGCAAGCTCCTAAAAATTTCGCGCTTAATTAAAATATCGAATCACCGGTAGCTCTTACGAGATAATCTTCGCGCGACTTAAACTTAACTAAACTCAAGACTAACGCATCCATCGTGTACGTCTACGATGCAAGGAGTAGCGTGATACAGGCGCGAACATGGGACGTAGGATAAGATCAGGAAATTTAAAAAATACATCTTGCACGATAATCCGAAAATAAACATTCGCCTGCGTATACGAAAAATGATCCGTTAACGTAGTTCGTTCGTCGATAAATTAACGCATAATCCATAAAATCGGTCCAGGTCGTTATATTGCGCATTTATTATCTTCTTCTATGCATTGCATCGACTCACGAAATATTTGATTTCCCCTATTGGAGTAACAGGGTTACCACGTAATTTAGAATACACGAATCCGTAATTCTTACGTACGTATACACACGGCGGTAGTGGCTGATCCCGGAGGAAAGAACATCCCTATCCGCCAACGCAGGTGCGCGCTTCGAAGGCGCGCGGTGAGTTAACCCCTCCACCATGCACCACCATGCTCCACCGTGATGCCACACACCGTGTATAAAAGCCCTCATCGTACGACCTGCTGGCTTCGAGTTAACTTGGCGAGCTCTTCGATCGGGATCTTGCACGGATCAAACATTCGGTCATTTTGGTGAACCTGTGCGAGCGGACCGGTTTCTTGGAAGCACGTTTCCCGTCGGACTTCCTGTCTTTTCCGTTTCCGAATCGAAGGTGAAAAGACTGGCATTACATACATATACATGAGTAACAAAAGGGGTGATAAACAGGGAATCGGTTTGAGAAAAGTTGCTTTTCCGTCGATCGAGGAGAAGGGACGCAGTGGAAAAGTGGTACAAGTGTAGTTTTTGTTTTCTTTTTTAAGAATCGAGATAAGTACGGGAAACGATAAACAATATCTGTTTCGTTATACGCTTCCAAACGCTTATCACGACATATAGTAACATGTTTATCGTACGGTAAAAAATACGGATTTTCTGTATCGGAGTTCAATTGTATTCTCAGTTTTCTGAAAATTTAAATTAAAGATTTTGTCATTCGCGTCGCATTTTCTTCTTTTGTTTTCGCTTACGTTTGAACGAGCTTCGAATCAAACGCGATACAAACAAGTGCCTGATTATTTAAATAATTTTCATCTTTTGCGTTTTCCAAGCGGAGAGAGTTAATTTCGGAGAATGAGAAACGAAAGAATTGGAAGAAAAGTGACGAATAGAAAATCTCGCCAACTGATAGCAATGTGCATCATAAGTTTTGTTTATATTTAATTAAATTCGTTGATTTTTTTTTAAAGAGACGCGCCGAATTGTTCCTTCAAAATTAATTTTAAATTTTTATCAGATATAACCGACAAATTGTTATTAATATTTTATACCTTGTTTTAACGCGGACGATTTTAATGAAAAAATTTTTACCAAATTAATTAAAAATTTTCCTCCCTTTTACGTATTAAACAATTTTAAGCTTTCATTGTTTTCGGTCATCTTTTCTTTTTGCCTTCGAATCAGGTTACGCGAAATGATTTTTTCTAAATTGAAAATATGTATATAACTTCTATTATGCACATAAGATGACATTTGTCGTTGCTCAAAATGTACAGAATAGTTTCTGTTATTTTTCAATTTACACGAAACGATGAACGAACAAACAACAAAAGCGAATCAAGCGAAAATTTCTGTACATTTATCGTGGATCGTTATACACGTTCGAAAATATATGCCACGATTCATAGTATCTTGAGCTTCTTCATATATACATTATAAATCTACATAACATTTAATTACCTGTTTCTTTATCGCTAATGTAGAATACCACTGGTCACATGGCGATCGGTTCCGAAAACTCAGTGGCGGTTCTTATACGCACTTGGACCTTCATGATAATCTTTTGTTTCGCGGGCTATGCAGCAGGTATGTATAAACCTTTAAATCTATCAAATTTTTCGATCGTATATTCGTTCATAGTTAATACTATAGCAAATATCATAGTTAATATTCATTGTCTAAAATTATCAGACATTCAATTTGATTCCTTAATATTGTCTTATTCCTCGGGGAATAAGTTACTACCGGCGAGATGACGCAGGACAGATGGAAGGCTTGAACAAAAGATCAAAGTCCTTATTACCGGCTATTTTTCGTTCAAGTAATTAAACATTTTCCTTCTTTTTTTTTTTTGTTTGCTATATCGGAAAAAACGTATTGCAAAAGAACACAATCGAGGATAGGTACCTTTTATTTTAATCGAGTTCGAAACATCGCATGTTTACGTGTATACGAACAAGCAAGATATCGAAATTTGAACACAAGTTCGACTGTTTCGAAAGTATCGTTGATTTTTCATATTTTTTAAATCCACGTTTCGTTATTACGTACTTGTTTTAGTAGCTTCTCTCTGATGTTGGTAATCGTAAGATAAATGCCATTGTATTTAAAAATACGTATAACTGCGAATTGTTTTAATATGTTAGAAGCGTTTTCTTATGATGGGGCTTGAGAAAGTGACAGAACACATGGAACAGACGTAGGTGCTATAGATGTATAACGGAAAACATAGTTATATTGTATTATAGTAATCCAAGGAATTAAGTTTATAAATTGCCAACTGTATTTTTAACGCTGTGCCTTGTTATTTTAAAAGCCATGCTGTATTGCGTTTTAAACATATCAAAATCAGAGCTGACCTTCGTTTAGATTAAACGACGCTGTCGAAAAATGTTGCAAATTTTCTATTGGCAATGGCCGTTTAAAGCCTTTAATTATTTGCGTATAACATTTTAAGAAGTTTATTGCATTTCGAGATTGACTTTAGGAATATGTCAATATCTAGGAATGTTTGAAATGCTTGATACAATTATCTTTTAAATTATTAATTTTACAGAAAAGGCATAGTTTCGTGCGACTCGTGTGGTAGAAACAGAAACATTTTCAATTTGAGCAAATGTCAATAACGTATTTTACTTCGTCACCCGAAACAAAATATAATTTTCAATGTCGTCTGTAAACGATTAGTGCAATTTATTCAGTTTATTACAAGAGTAACACGGGAAAAAGTAATAACGATTCGAGTTTATTGCACTTCGCTGTTTCGTTGCTATGATAAAACAATCGGAGAAGCTTCCTAACGGTCAACTCTTGCATAGCGAACTATTCTATGTCGCAAATCAATTGATCGCTCGTGATCATTAAGAGCCACTTCGTCATTTTGAAATGTCACTCCTTTTCAAAGCTAAAGGACTTAAGATTGTAAGTGCACGACTTCTGGCTTTTGTTAACGCGCTCGAAAATGTTCCGTGCAATGACGAAGAAAACCTGTATATCGTTACCGTGCGTTAAAAATTTGTTCAAAGTCTGTAGAATGTTTACAACAACGAAATATTTTATTTAAACGATAGTTGGCACACGCGCAAAGATCACAAAGATCTTTGCGATGAAATCGCAAAGATCGCACGGTGTGACACGATAAAAAAAAAAAACTTTATCTAGTACTCGCCAACATTATATCGAAATGAAACATTCAACAGAAAAAGTTCTCGCAATTAATCCTATTTCCGACGTAGGAAGTAATTACAAGAACGAAAGGCACACCCCAGTCTTGCCTTTCCTCTGGTATAAGCTTATTAAACACGCCATGGATTGCACAAGTTTTACCAAAAAATTATGAAAACAAACTAACACTTTGATCCACGAAGAAAAAACAAGATGTACAAATGAAAAAGTTATATGATTCTCGATCTTCTCTCAAGCGGTTTTTCTAGTCTTTGATTCTTCGATTAAACATGTCGTTTTCTTCAATTTTCAAAAATATGTTTATCCGATACCGTCTGCTTATAATAATAAGAGTCACGTTTCAAATCAATTAACAAAGTTTTATTCGTGCTTAGGAAAATGCGTTATCCATAATACCGTAGCTACAGTATTTGCATAAAGGAAGGACGTTTTAATTAACGAGGTCATAAATTCGTTTGTTTCAGTGTGAAATGTAATTTCCTATCTACAAGTGATAGTACGGTAAGAGTTTTAACTATACGTCGAACGCGATAAACAAATCATTCCGAGAATATGCCAGCTTGATAAATAATGAAACAAAAATTATACTAAGAAATAAAAACGTAATACAAGACATGCCTGGAATATTTAAAAATGTAGGTCAGTTTATATTCCACATTCGTGAATGTTTTATATCTATAAACGAAAAAAGACGCATATGACAAAATTCGACTCTCGCAGAGATAATGATGTTCCTCTGTGCGATGATATAATTTCTTTGCTAATATCGGTAACGATTTTTTTTCCTCGAATTTTTTATTTTTATTTTCCAAATTTATTTATGCTTAACACGCTGCCAGAAATCTCGTATATATTACAGAATACTCGTAAATAGAAAATTACAATAATTACAAACTTCATACTAATGACCTATTTTCAGGATAACGCTCGTAGATCATCCAAAATCCTGACGATGAATTACGTGAAATACGTTAGCTGTTCGTTGTTCTATTTTATATTTTATATTTATATTTGGCTCGACGTAGAAATTATTTGAGACGAAGAATCACACGTTTTCTGCGTTTATAAATGTACGTTTAATTATGATATTGATTCACGTGCAAACAAACTGAAATGTTTTAATCGAGGTTATTGATTTACGCGTGCGACAAATAAACTGTTTACATTAAACAAGACGATTTTTCTATCACGTAAAATTACGATTGTAACGTTTACCACGTATGTTTCACACGATATTCGTCGCTTATTATACGGATCTTTAAGAAGCTGCCATATTTTTCTGTAAAGCAACAAATTTAATTTGTAGATTTTACCGTTCAGTATTTAATATCACAGGATTAATTAATTGACTTAATGAATGCACCTTTGTAGTAATACAGGTTCGTACTTTTAACAATTCAATATTGAACTACATATTTCAGTAAGTACAAACTACAATTTTGATTACACGTTATTAAAATAATCTAGCGGGACTTCTTCAACTTTTATCTGAAAATTCCGGTTCAATTTACATTGGAATTATTATACGGCTTGTTATTCGTCTTTTAAAATCATTCCTTGCCACTACGTTTAATTATACTTCCGTTGTAATTAATTTGCTTGGCAATTGAGATGGTTTTCATTTTTTCAACTTTGTTTCTTCGCGAGTTCCTAGAATTTACCACCGAAATACAATGGAGATTAAACCTAAGTTAGTCGATAATTAAGTTCGGAGCTACCCGGATAAATCGTGGTTATTAATGCGAAGTACGTTCTCCCACTCGTTTGCATCAGTCAGTCGTATATTACGGTATGTTAAATATGGAACACCGCACAAAAAATACGTCCAATTTTGATGATCAAAGAATCATAACCAGTGAACAATTCATAGAGAGTTTGATGAAATGTCCGTGCTTCTGGCTAACGATTAGTATAAAATGATGTGGCTGAAAAATATTTTAGCACAAATAACGAAACGAAGAAAGCAACTTCGAGATACTCGGGGGAAATTGAACGTAAATTTTTGAAGCTTAAATCGACACCTCGTTACGACAAGTGTTTACAGACAATCGATGCTTACGTTGATGAGTAGATTAGTCGATTATCAGCATACGCTAATAATAAAACAGACTTTTGTAAAGTATATTTCTATTTTATTTTCTTTTTTACTTTTTTTTTTTTAGTAATGTGGGATTGAGAGTGTTCTGCTTAAAATTTCTTCTTTATATAAAAAAGAAAAAAAAAAAAGAAAATAACAGGAAATGTAATTCTTATCGTGCTTGTAATCCGTAAATATTACCATCGTAATTCGAAGAAAAACCTAGAATTTTGTACTGTGAGCTTATTTCAATATCGAAAAACATAAATAACGAAAATGAATGTGGGACGCTTTGTACAAGTTTCTGAATATTATTTAACCGTGATTGAAAGTTCCAGTCGAGAGAAAGAGACTGTTATTAAATGCAAAACGCACGTACAAGAGAAAGGATGGCTTAAGAAGATCTGACACGAACAATAATAACAAAGTTGGTGCAACTTCGATAATGGGATCATCTGTAGTTTAGCGATCCTCGTTTCCATCGGGCCGCGTTAAATTTTAATTATATATATAGAGAAAATCCGCATTTACAGGTTATAAGATTAACAACTTCACGCGTTCCAACAGTTTCGTGGTGGTAACCTGTTGCAGCTAATCCTCGGGAGCCGAGGTTTTGTTGCCTCGCGAGTTTGTTGATCGATATTCCAGTAGATACCCGATACTGTGCGGAATGAAATAAGAAGAACTGTTGGACATAATCTTCTATAATTTAAAATTGTTCACCGATTAATCAGTTAGGTGTTTTTTACGCTCACACTCGTCACGAAGGAATGGAAATATTTTTTTACGACGAGCCTTGTCGGTAATAAAATTAAAAAATAAAACAGTCATTTCGTTGCAACTTAATTCTACGTTATAACAGCCACGCATACTCTATGTTTGACGAGTATACTCGTCATCGCTTACTATTTGCGACGCATTTAGTTTTCAAGGAAGTCGCAACAGCTAACTGATTAAAAGATTAAATCTTGCGTTTTCAATTGTTTTCGATTATCGTACAAGATTCCCTATACGTTGCAACGAACAATATACATTTTTAAAAAATGAATCCCTCTTTAGTCCTTTGAAGTAGCAACATGGCTTTTCGCATTCGTCCAACAAACTTTTACGTAGGTATCTCTCAACTCGTGCGAAATCCATTTATCCATCCCCTATTACTTTCCTATTTGTTTCAAGTGTTATTTCTGTTGGATTATTTCCAGTAATATCTCTTGAAAATTTATCACCGGTAGTATTTTCGTGCCCATTTCCTAATGGAGAACCGCGAGTTCAATTTCACGAATTAACGTTTAATTACGTCTTAACATTTACATAACGCCCTTCGATAAGATTTGCGCAAATAACTATATGAAATATGAAATACAAAATATATCAGAACAGTGCGTAGAAAACGCCTTCGTTCGTGTTCACGCTAACATTTAGGATTGCCAGTGCTTTTAAATATATAACCTGTGAATATGGTGTTTAAATTGCTCGCGTGGTAGGTTAATGCAAAGTCGATGGTAGAGTCGTAGGTCGCTATAGTCGCGTGTAATACGGATAACGACCGACATAATCTGAACACCGAAAAGCGATATTCCCTTAATTTTGAAATATACTTTGAAGACGTGGTCGAATGTTAAAACCTGTTAGACAAAATTGAAACAACGTATCAACGAAATCTTTGAACAGTTTGCAGAATACACCTGGTAAACTGGTTTTAGCACAGAGCGAGACCAGGCCGGTTGATTTTTCCTTTGCGATATGTCCTGTGCGTTCTAATATCTTTTTACATGTCCGGCGAATATCTTTGATAGAATAAAGGGAATGTATCGTTTCTGCCTGAGAGAGATGTACATCCCCGGTGCAAAGAAGGTAAGAAAGTGTACGAGAAAGAAAAGAAACGACGATGATCCGTTTGTGAACGGTGAAACGTGAAAACCAATTGCTGCCTTTGTCAGCTGGCCGATGCAACTAGATATGGAAATGGATGTTATCATTCGCGACCTTCTTCTGCACATATATTCGAATTACACATTGTGTCAGTTCAATGTATTTCGTATAATATCGAGTTCAATCCGTATGTCTCGTGTAGATACGTATGTGTTTCATTAGATCGGTATTGGTATGTCAATTAGATATTCCGGGCTTGATTCGTTACTCGTTGAATATGTTATCGTTTAAAAATCAGGAATCAAATTGTCGTGGTGTAGGAGATTACGAATTTTTTAACCGATTCAATATTTTTGAGTAAATATTAAATCTCAATAGGTGCGTGAATTGAAATAGAATTTCTTCTTTCGTTCTTCTGTTTTATTATCGGCCTTTTATTTCTAATACTATTATTTCTAATCTGTTCTAATACTTTTTAATATAATTATAGTACTCTCGTAATTTTCAAGTAAAATTTAGATTCGAAAATAGAGATCTACTATCTATAGTAGATACGGTTTTTTAATTTATTGACGTTCAATCGTAAACTATTTTTGACTGAATTTCTTCATTTTTATGGAAAAATGTTTTGAGGAAAAGAGATGTAAAAAATAAATGCTTGCTGGAAAATAAAGCCAGAGTATTTACAGCAGTTAAGGTTTTTACACACGACACCCGAATTTGTATCCGAATATAATCAAGAGATAATGCCAAATATTCGACCCGAGTGTTCTTTTCGAAATGCACAAGTTGGGCCATAATCGTTGTTTTTATTAATGTAAAATTATTTGATCTTAATTAAAATTCGTAATATTAGAAATATCAACTTAATAAAATAGTACGTATCCATCGTACTGAACGCGATAGTCGGCAACGCGCGTTTAAAATAATAAAACAGAGGTTCGTTAAAGGCACACTAGAGACATATACGAGAGGACGTTTTGTTACCATTGGGAAATTGTTATTATACACGGAACTTTTACGATATTATCTTCTGTAGGCTATGAATAATGAATTTATCATTCAAAAATGTTGGATGAATTTAAACGCGTTTCAATTTGTTACGATACTGCTGTGATTTATACTAAATATAAAAGGAAAAGTACACGATTTCCTAAGGTTCCGAGTGGACGTTCTTACGATTTACGTCGAAAGTCTGCATCATTAAGTACTTTTCTTATAAGTTGCCGTTTTATTAAAATTGATATTTAAGAATTACTTTCAGTACGTTTACTTGCAGTTCTGCTTGGTGTTTAAACTATTTAGTCTTTTGTAACCTCACCTTTTCATCCTTTCGGGAATTACGCGATGGAAATACCTGCGATGAAAGTTGAAACGAATGTAGGTTATTGTGAACAAGAAAGAAAGAAGAACATTCTTTTCTATGCGTAAAATGCTTTTCGCCTCGTGTGCTTAATAAGGAACTATGTTGAATTAATTAGTTTTTTATGCTACATCTTTGTATAGTTACTTCATCGTCAAATTCTGGTAACCAGTTACCTTATCATAATTATTTTCTTATAAATACCACGCTGGTACGTTCTTATTTCTCTTTTTTCATTCTTTTTCTGCGCTTTTTTTTCGCGATAAATGCTTAAGGGCAACGGTTTCGTGATATTATAATCCTTTATTAATTACTTAACGAGAACCAAGTATCGCTTCATACGATACATTATTATACCCATTAATTATCTGCCTGCAAGTTATAAATCGAAGTCAAAGAGTTCCATCAAAGTATGCGTAGAAAGATGAAATATTATGCACGCAGCGATTTTATTGATATTTAAGAATATAGATTCATTCGCATGTCACATTTTCAATAGGGTCGAATCGTATCTCTGAGGCTTTTCATTTCCGTACATATAGAAGCTACTCAGACGCGCTGTTGAATTTTTAATTAACCCAGTTCATCCTGTAGATACCATCACTACGTTCGCGCTATTCTAACGTTCATTTAGAATATCCTAATGAGATCGAGTCGCCCACCTAAGATTATCGTTCAGAATGAAATACAAGATAAAGATTATCTTATTACATCGTATATCGTATCGTACATTTATTACACGTACGCAATATATACGCATAGTTAACTGGTTTCCATAAATTTGATCGAAACTACTTGTATTCCTTTTACACTTGCTTCATCCATTTGGCGAATAACTAATCGATTCTACGCAATCGACGAAATCTTTACGCGTTTGTTGCGTTTTTAAATATATCTTATTATTACATGTATTTATATTTATATGTATCTTTAACTTTGAATACGAAATACACTGTCAAAGAATTTTTCAATTTCGAAAAAATTCTTTTTGAGATATAGAGGTGTCTTTAATAATGCATTTTCTTTCAAGCCAATGTTCAAGCGATTTCCGAGGTATAGGGTTTCGAGAAGCGAGATCGAAATACAGAGAACCTTGTATGAAAGAAACTCACTTTTTGGTCCCGAAAACGACACATGACTTTCTTAATTTAACAAACAATGTCGTTTCACGAACTTAATATAAGAACTTAATCTACGGATATAAGCATAATCAAAAATCTCTCTGCATCATAAATTAATCATAAAATATTTGTTACAGGATCTTGTTTAGAGTATGGACATTCGTGTTGGGGAGGTATGTCTTCGCTCATCTTTATTTAATTACAAGGACATTTTCATTAGAATAAAGTCTTCGCTAGTCTTTTGATATTTCTGACAATATACGAATTTACGAAGTAGCATCACGATTTCGTTCCATAGAAACCGTATTTTACACAAATTCATCAGACAGATGAATAAAATTTACATTTCAATTTAGGAAGTAAACGAGCTTCCTTCTGCGTTCTGTTAATACAACGATTTCCACCACGTAAAATATGTATACCTTTTTATAACGCCGTTTATTGTCTAAAGTGATAAAATCCTTTTGTCTGTATCACTATCGTAGTTTAGATGTCTACGATATTTTATTAAATATTTACCAATTCTAACTAAATATTAATTTAATATACTGCTGAACGTATTGCCACGCTAATTTCCTTTTTTCGTGATTACAGGCCATGGGAAACGAAGCGGAGGGCATAACAATGCATATTTAGTACCGTCAAAGACATCGAACGAAATACAACAAGAGATACCGTCGCTTACGAAAGAACAATTCATACTTTCCCGTTTGATTGATCGACCATCGATACCTAATAAATACAAAGCAAGATGGGACAGACTTCTCAAACTAAAAACTAGTTTTCCAGAGAGTTGGGACGGTGATGCGTTTAACGCACAACTTATTAGCGATGAACCCAGTCGGTAAGAATATACGTAAAGGTAGACATATAACTGTAACGATTTAGTACACGAAGAAGAGAACTGGTACTTTGATTCTTAACTTTCAAACGACAGTTTTGAATCAAAAGTGGCTTATGATATTTTGAGTTCAGTCACTATAAATTTTAGAGTATTTTCTTCTAATTCGGCTAGCTTGTATTTTACGCGATAAATATTGGAAATATTTATCACTAACGTGATGTACAAGTTTTCGACTGGAAGAGATAAAAATAGACAAATAGTTTCATCGAAAATTTCCTTACACTAGTTACTTTCGATATGTTAATCGTGATTATGATAATTAGAATATACATATAAGTCGTATATTACCGGTAAGTAGTGTAAATTACAACTGTTCATACGTATGGATTGTAAATACCGATATAAAATATTATAATTTCTTATCTATTACTTGAAAGTTCTTTCGCCTTGATTTATCCGATTGCGTTAACGTTCACAGGGATCAAAATAATAACGAAGACATGAATCTGGGAAAAAGGAAACAAACCAACAACATGCAAGATATAACTGGAAATACCAACGGCGAAAGGAGGGAAATTCCTGAGATACTATTGATATCGAATAACGAGGACAATCAACATGGTAGTAAACCACAGAACGTAGAGTTGTTCAAGTTTCTGGTGAATTGATTCGCTATCGTGAACCTCTATGATATATAAAATTCTACATAGCTGTAACACAGGACTCTACGTATTATTATGCATAATTAATTACATTATTTTCGTTTGCAGAGTGATACAAATGGTGATTTCGAATAAAACAACCGAGCATTACTATAAAATACATATAATGTAAAATAGAAATTGTCATAATCGTATTGTAACTGGACTAATAAGAATATTGTTTAAGCTAATTTATTAGAGATTCTGTTTCTCGAATAAAGATCAAACGACTGTCCTATCTAACTTAACGTATAAACCTTAATTTTATCTTTTAAACGCATATGTAATTAATTCCAATCCTAATCAAAATGCAAGCAAAAATAATTTTTCTATTATTCAATGATAAATTAAATGTCAGAATTTGAATTGCGATTAAATAGGATAAATAAATAATTGTTTTCAGCTTAATTATTTTTGTAATTTTCATTTAATGTCTGTAAGAAGTAGAAACGTAAATAATAACAAATAAAATAAATGCTGATAATAAATCTGTCTATTTCGTAACATTTTTATTTATGGTCGCTATGAAAATTGAGACAGAACATAGAGAATTCTTAGAAAATGATAAAAATTAAACGAACAAACGATGAAATCTTCCATAAATTATGGACATATCGATTAATCGTCCGGAATATATGTATATTATACAACTTAATCGTTACTGCACAGCTGCTTGCACTAGTCGCATTCATTTATCATTAAGTTTTTCTCAAAATAATTCAACTCCTTAACGTATCTATACCAATGTACATATATTCGTTTGAAAATCAACAAGTTGATATTAATTATGAAACAGTCTAACCACCTTCTGCGACATTCGTATTAAAATTCTTGATAAATTAATTCACAACGAGTGTTAGGAATAACAGACTGTGGAAAGAGAAGATGAAAACCGATACCCAATTGTTATAAATATATCATTTGATATCGGAGTAGCAACGCGTGTAATATACAATGTATAAGGTAGAATAGCGCAGTAATAAATGGTTGAAAGAAAATTTACAAAATACAATATGAACATGTATGTATATAACTTCCAAGTCACATAGTATTATAGAGAGATTTTAAGATTGGAGAGATTTAAGATTCGCATTGCATTAAAATACATTAAATAAAATAAACAATCGTTTTAAGGAATAACATTTTATTCGTTCTACTTTATGCTTACATATAATTCAATTCGAACGTTAACAATTATATTAAATAATTTAATGTTAAAACGAAAATCCGCGAATATACGTGGAAATACTAAAGTACGATAGTTTCTATTTATTATTTTCGTTCGATGCAGACAAAAATAAAATACACGCATGCTACATATTAACGAATCGTTTAAATAAAATTCGTCTTACTTGTGAAATGTGTAAAAAGACGTAACATAAAGAATTGGTAAAATTATAATACGATAACAGCCAAGATAATTCGTTAAAATATTTTCACTTATCAATTTCACATATTTTCGATATCTAATATTTTCCAAATTCTTCGTTTCGAATTCAAAGTATAATAGAAACGCCTATCCGTTTATTTCTTATTAAGCTCCACGTCCGGCTGATGAAGGCGATGTTGCGACGTCAACTGAAATTATTAATTGAATCGTTAGTATCACCCATTAATCGAGTTCCTTAGTTTCTTACGAATAAAGCGTGAAAACGAATGAACGATGCTTTTATAAACTTAATACTTCCGTAATAATGCATTGGTATCGCATATCGCATATCGTCGTTATACAAGATTACTAATGCGTTTGCTAATTTCATACGAAATAATGAAAGAAATATGCTGTACGCATAGTAAGACGTTTTACATAAATAGATTTTCGGACAACGAAGCATCTATCGTATAAAATAAAATTTGCTTACATTATTCATTACTATCGTTGAATCTCATATTAATTCTTACTGTGCTTCTCCATTTATTCGTTAAACGCATAATTCATTCGTTTAATTATTCTAAGAGACAGTACCTTTAGTAGTATTTATTAGAATAATGTGAAACTAACGTTTATACAAAGAACGTTTGAAATTTAAATGAGGAAAAGAGAGGAAGACGAATTCAAGGAAGGAAGGAAAGACATAAACGGAAATAGAAGTGTGACTTAGGGAGAAGCTTGATACTCTGATCCAATCCTGCGCCTAATTAGCATACAAAACCATTATAGACAGTATAAAAGTTACAAAGGAAGGTGGCGAAGAAAGTTAACTTTTTAATGAGGTTTTGCATAACGATAGAACTTAAAATACTTAAGTTACTGATGGATACAGGTGAAGGTATAGTTTTACAACACAAGATCTTGAGATAAAAGATTCGCGTTTTAACGAAGTTCCGCAACTCGATAGTACCTGCATTGTCGAAGTTACTGATAGACGATTCTATTCGTTCGTTTTTGCTTTTTCATGAAATCAAATATTTGCATACCCATTGCCGTACGATTAACGACAAAGTGAAAGGGTCGAATCTCGTAGAATCCTGCCTGCGCGTCTGAGGAAGAAGCGTCTCTTCTTGTCCTTCGAACTTCTTCCCAGGAATAACGAACTCGTTACGCAGGCGTAGAGGTTCCATTTCTTCGCGTTTGTCACTGGTAACCGCGTCTATTTGATTCTCTTGAAGAACGTTGCCCCGCATATGCGGATCGAACCTCTTTCCGTGTCCACCGAAACAGGAATGTCCGAACGCGGAACAACCACCTGTTAAAATAGAAACGAAATTAGTTTTTGGATTATGAAATTTAACAACGATTAAACTAATTTAAGAGAAGAAACGATTAAATCAAATACATTTATAATAAACATTTACATTTATAATGAAAGACATTTGTCATAAAATATAGTTTACCATTACGGTCTACTCCTTGTAGTTTTCATAAATGTATAGAAATATAAATGTTACTTTTAGAGTATGATACACAGTTACTAGAATTCTAACGTACGTTCGTTCGATTTAACCGCAGAAAATAGCTGCGGTACTTTTCTAACCCGTAACAGAATATTTAACTATTGTTTAATTTGAAAATACTCGGCCGTATTTTACTATTTTCTAACTATTTCAGACCTCTGGTATCCGGGTTTATACCTTTCGCTAACAAGAGCAAACTTTTTATTAGACAAGGTGTCAAACCTTCGAACAATCTACAAGCATCATAAAAACATAATTTGTATCTCAGCTTATTTTGGGGTATAAAAATCTCGTTAAATTTAAGACACGACATTTGCAAAATAAAAGAAAATGCATATCGCGTGGAATGTCAAACTGTTAGAAGCTGATAAACGGAAGCGTAAAATCTAATTTCACTTTCAAATTTACTTTTCTCCTTCCGTGATACGAAGTGGAAAAAATAAATGCTTTTAACGGATCACGATCGGGAATTCGTAATATGGAACCTTCGAAATTGATTCTATAGAACGTAGAACAAGAAAGATTTTATACTTTATAGAACATACATAGCTCTATGATCCATTTTAGTAATTAATATTTCTTAGACGATGTAAAGTTTGAAAAATAACGGGCCTGCAAGAGACGGCAGATGTAAAAATAAATACGCAATCCCATAAATTCGAATGTGCAGTACCATCTTTTAAGTAGAGAAATATAATCGACTATTAAGAGAAAGGGAACGAGATGAATAACGCGTTTTCAACCTGTAAGCGAGAAATGTTACACGAAGAATTAGAAAAATGCTATTCTGAAATAAACGTTTTAACAAAAACCGAACGACTTTGCGATATAAAATGTGATATACGTGGATATGCGTATACACGATTTAAACGCAGAGACTCTGTCGACAGGTTGTACAATTTAAATAACAATTACACGAATCATTAAAATATTTTGAGCAATCTATTACCCCTTAACATTTACATGCTACGTAAGTTTTCATTTTCTGATTACTAAAACAGAAATACGAATAAGAAATCATAAACGAAATTGTATCACCATTTACACGCTCGTTCCTGCCATTCGCAACCTATTCACAAATATAAAACGTATTCCATGTTACGACGAAATAAAACGTGGTCCTTAAATAATTTAAAATTGAATGTACCTACGAGGTATGAATCAATCGAATCTCCTGAAAGCGAATCATAAATCGAGTGGAATAGAAAAAGGAGGAGAACAGAAAAGAAAGAAAAAAGAATGTATCGCGCGAGAGAGCAAACTAAATGACAAACTAAAAAGCGTGACACGAGACGTGATTGGTCGTACGTGATAAGAAATGAAAAACCAAATGGATCGAACGAGGGCTCGAACTTATTCGCTCGATTATTATCTTAAACGAAGGCTGGCTCTAATCGATCAACGGTTTCGAGCTTCTTTCCCCTACCGCGTCCTGTTCGCGCGTTTTAAAAGCTTCGAAAGCTCTTTAAAGGGACTCGATCGCCAGAGAGCTCGTTGCCAACAAGGATTTTCTTTTTTTCTTACACAAAGGTTACTCTGTGAATAGCAAACTACACAGATCGCAAAAATGATTCTTCTTGCTTTTCCTTCGTTTTTAGTTAGCTACAACAAAAGGGAAGGCGAATAGAAAAATTATATAGGAACTATTTTTGTAAGAGGGCGTCTACGTTCTTCTATATGAAAAAAGCTCTATCGTTTATCGTTTGACTTGTAACTTTTTTAATAGCTACATATAGTATACAATATAAAATATGAATACTTTTTTAAACAACGTGAAAGAGTCAAGGGATCGAACAGAGCGTTGAAAGTCAAGTAGATTCAAACGAAAACGCGAAAGTAATTGGAATTCTCTTCTTCGATCGTACAAACAAGACTGTACTGTCTGTAGCGGCAAGCGATGGTTCGCTAACGTTCGTTTCTTTTCGTTTTTGCTAAAGGTTGCGATTGCATAAACGCGCGTTAGAGACGCGCTAAATGATAAAATGTTCTAACAAAAGATATTAGTTGAAGTAGAATGGAAGGTTAATTTGGATTTTAGACATTCCATTCTCACGAAGAACATAATATCTACTATTATATGGATTTAGATTAGAAGAATTTGAATGAAATAAAATTCTCGTTTAAAAATGAAAATATGGATAAGAACACTGTGAGAGGGTTTAGAAGAAAATAAACTATGAGGTAACGTTGATAACGAGGTAAGGAATAAAAGTACATCGAGTGGATATTAAAAATTGATAACACATAAAGCGTAGTAACTGTTATATGCAATTATGGCTTGCGTACTTAGCTCCTTTACATTAAATTTAAAATAGAAATTACTAATTCTTGAGGAAACAGAATACAACGTCAACCGGTTGTTTCGTCATAGAACCGGTGAAATTAATAAAGCAGATATTCAGTTTCTCGCTAGATTAATTTAACTACGCTTCTGACAGTTCCTATTGCTAACATATATCAAAGTTTTCGATAAGGAATAGATAAAGTTCAAGCTGTTCGCACGAATATTTGTAGAAAGGGTTGATTAACGCATTTTGAACATTCTTCTTGATAAACTTCGCTTTTCTAAGTATCCTCGATAAGAGAAGAAACGATCTACACGTACTAGATCGGATGATGTCAATGAAAATTCAACACGCCCACCTTCTTGTGTCCAACAGCTGGAAAATTTTGGTATTTGATATAGTTGGAACTGCGCGATGATACCGGACATCAGAGGCAACCGTATGTTTAAACTTGTGCGCGCTTGCTATTCGTGGAGGAGATACAGCAAAGTCATAAAATCATCAAAGAACAGCTTTTATCTACGTAAATGCGTGTCTAGATAAACCGAGCAAGTGTAGCGAGGCGAACATAACCACGTATGTCTTTTAATTTAGCTTACCTACGCACGCATAAAAATATTTTTTCAGAAAGAAAGAACGAGAAAGGGACAGTGACGTTTTATAGACATTTGGGTTCCCCATCGCGGTCGTACGGCAAACGTTCTTACGATCATCGACTAAGATGTTTTATTCCGTCGAAGAGCATGAGTCCTTCAGAAATCAAACAGGCAAATACATACTTTACATGTACAGTTAGGAACAAAAGTATCTTTAAAACAGAATAAGCTTTTTAGAATTGGACCAGACGACTTGAATTTTTCTGACGAGTTGAAAGGATTAGTTTATTAAATGGACGTGTGAAAGAAGAAGTTGAAATGTTTTGCGGTTGGTTTGGAAACACGAAGAAAATAGTAAAGGGCAATTTTTAAGAGTCTTTTATCTGTAATGAAAATTTTAAAGGTACACTTTGTAGATCTACGTTGGTTAAACGCATGCTAAAAATTCCATCGGAATCGGTTCCAGAAACGGACTATGGGCACCGAAAATGAAATATATAGAAATATATAGGTTTGTTACAGTTGTAGGCCGAAAGCCGTAGAAAACTGCGACTTTCGTCGTTTTTAACCGTTTGCAACTAATAGTCACGTTAACCGAGTTCGATGAAATTTTCAGATTACGTAAATCTACGGAACGTATTTTTAAAATTTTTGTTTCACATGAAAGGGTTGCGATAAGCGAGCTTTACTATTTCCTTCGCGATTCCGATCAGCTGTCATTTTTTCAAAATCTTCTTTACACTTCTAACTAACTTCTCAAAAAAAAAAAGAAAAAAGAAAAAGTCGTTTGGTCCAATCTAAAAAGCAGAAAATTATTCCGTTTTGAAGAAACTAAAAATTGTGCCAATACTTATATTTCTAATGTACATCGTACGACGTATTCTTTTTTGAACATCGATGAGCAAGAGCAGGCCGTTGAAAAGTCGAAAACGAGAGGCACGAACAACGTCCTTTCGAGTTCTGTGCAAATATATCTCGCGTATATGTACATTCTCGCGATAAATCGCTTTTTACTCGAGCCGAGGAAAATAGAAATATTTGCGGGCAACGCGATCTCGACAAACGATTCATTCGCACTTTGTGTTTACGATCGCCGAGAAAATGCATTCTACGACTGGACAGCCTATTCTGCTGGACCCAACTGCAATTGCACGTACGAACACGAGAGTAAACGAGGTTGGCAGCTTGCACGATTCCATTGTCTCCGATTACGGATGCGTCAAAATGTAATGACACGTGGTAGCCTGTTTTTATTACTATTTGTACCCTGATTTATCGTGGCAGTATTTATTCGTGATAAAATCGCTATGCTGTTAAAGTTTGTTCCACTGTTTTCCAAGCACTGTTAATGTTCGCTTTTAATGCAGTTGAATGTGTTCGAAAGTGCTCTGTAACCAACCATCAACGTTCGAACGATCGTACGAATGTTTAACTTTTAGAAAAGGTTGGCGTATTTTTACCGTGTTTTTTCGCATTAAATATTTTTGAATCGATCGACGAGTCTCCTCCAGTCTTTAACAAACGATTATTCTGTTCCATATTTGTCGAAGGAAGGGGATTATTTTCTATGAGTTTCTATCAAATTTTGAAACGAAACGAAAGTAGTTGAAGTCGATCAAATGCTGCTCTTACTTAGATACTAAAGCCAACGACTGAAATACCGTGACAGACAGAATGGTAGAAATTTTATAGATTTACACATACATACACACACGTACGCGCGCGCACGCGGTATCATACGAATGGATGACAAAAGGAAAACAATTATATTAACCGTGAACATTTTCTAGCGGAAACAATTGGAGAAAACTTAATTACATTTTATACAACGAATGTCGACGAATTTTGGTTCGCCCGTAAATGTACAAATTTTCGAAACTTCTTTACAATATAAAAAAGTTACATTTGAAGGAAACGAATCGATGTCGTTCGTAGCTGAATTTCATGTAATACGTTTAATGTAACTGTACCTTTCGATCGTGCGATTAATTTCAACTTTAAATCGTAGTCTCCAATCATTATGTAACAAGTAAAACAAATACCGCGAGTCTTTATAAAGAACGAAACTTGAATCGATTCAGTTTCTTTCGTTTTAACTTCCCTCCAACTTTAATCCACAGATTAAGGGAGAAACGAAGCAAACACTACCTCGTTCGTTATGAATATTTGCAAAATAAAGCTGGCCAAATATTTACAAAACTGCCTACAAATTTTTACAAATACTACGACGCTTACATAGGATAAAAATCGAAATTGGCTCAATACTATTTGCTTCGTTCACGTGTAACGCAAATTTTAACCTAAATTGCACTCAAACAAAATAAAATCCGCTTCGGTTCTCTATAAATAATAAAATTCGTGCATTTATTAAGCAGGAAAATCGTTGTAAAATGCAGGCAAGGCGATTTATCGACTCAAAATCGCGTTCGATTCTTTTTCGTGAAACGAACGCGAGATTCGTTCCTTATTTCCAAAAATAATTGGGCAGCCAAGGATAATATTGTCCCGAATAACAATGCAAAACATTTCCATGACGCGTACTGAATTTTCAAAGTGATGTTCGCCTCCCAGAGTCACAGTGTCAACGCAGGTAAAATGAAACATCGTTCTTGAAAGGCAACGGTAAAAGAGGAGCAACTTGCCGACCTCGTTGTAGGTAGAAACGTCGTTATTTCTGGGATCAAGTGATTTAATAAAAGCGATTCGTCTCCGTAGAAATCTGCCTTTCGCGTTTTAAAGCACGCTGAATACTTTGTATTTTATCCAATTTTTATACATTTTCGAACCGCTACATCGGAACGATCAAAAAGAATATCGTATTACCTTCTTTTGTTTAATTTTACGACTGTGTCCTGCTATATCTATACGTGTCGTCCACTATTTTACTTTTCAAAGGTGTTTTAGCTACATGCATACTTCTTTTAATCTTCCTCTTTTTTTTTTTCTTTTTTCTTTCTAAAATATCAAATCAAAAAACAAGTATATACTTTTGCTAAAAAAAAAAAAATCTTAGCTACACGTACGTTACGCAACGGCGTTATCGGAAAAACACGACGCACTTGTTCATTAATTTTACGATCGACCGTAAGTACTCATTGTCAGTTTGTAATGAGTGAAACAATATCACGTTACTAAATAACGATGATAACGAACACGCTGATGCAGAGTATTCGCATTCTTCTAGAGATCTAATGATTGTTATCGTTTATTGCGTAACGATAGCGTATTCCATTGTTTTCCGATTTCTAGAATTTCGCGAAATTTCAAAATTCTTGCAAATTCGCGGAAACCGTCTCTTCTTCATCGCGAGATTGCCCCGCTGTCTGACATCGATGCTCGACCGCTTGAATAAGTAATCGAGGTTGGAAAATATAATGGAGATGATACAAGACGATGCATATACGTTATTTTTACGTTTCGTTGGAAATCATTTGGAAAACCTTTTAATGTACCCGAGAAAGTAGGTAATTTTTCTTTCGAATTTAATTCACTGCATGAAAAACTGTTTCGTTAAACGATTTAATTCTTCCTTTGTTTCTTGAATGGTCGATTTACGTAGATTCTTTGTTATTACCCATGCATACATTATAAATTACTTTGAACTTCAATTGATGGGGAACGAGTACCGTTAACGTAATTAAGGTGTAACTTCGTTGACTTTATTATATATTTGCTGATTATTTTTTAATTCTGTTAATACACGTTGAAATTACGTGTAATAATAAAACAGAAAATTAGTCGATAGATAATTGATCTTTCTCGTAGTAATTATATGAAGAGAAAACTTATAATCGACTTACGTATGTAAATAAAATAAAATTCTTGTTGATCACTATACCTTATTGAATATCGATTTATATCGTCGTTTTTGCTCATATACCCGTGTGTTAATGTTTTATAAATATTTTACAAATTCCCCTTAGTTTATTGTTTGCAAGCTGACTAATTAGAAAATGAATCAAACGAAGCATACATTCTCCACCCTACTCAATAATGTTTTATCATGCTAATTATTTTTGCAATATTACGTCCACTTGTATTCGATATTTTGCTGTAAAAATTACGCTCAAATACATATATGTATATCGCTGGAGCCTCCATTTATTTGTAAAACAATACGCAGGTTTTATCGAAATTACACCACGCTAGATATTGTTCGGATAATCGCGTCTCGGTATGTTCAGAACCCTACTAATAAGCCAATTGTTGGAAAAATTGAATCGTAGGTTACCTTCGGTACAATCCTAGTCGTTCTAACGAAAGTCGTAACGCTCGCCCAATTAAAGGTAAAGGGCAAATGAAAGTTCGATCGTACTGCACCTGGCTGGAACAATGCTTTCACGTTGGTTACCCACGAACTACTAACAAAAGCGATTGTTAATGAACCAGATGTTCGGGAAATAACAGTACTTCCGAAGTAACGAGAAAGATGCTTTAATCCCTTGGTTAAGGTTTCTAAATAGAAGAACCTTGAAAGAAAGTCCGTCTATCCGTCGATTTTTGAAATTTGGAGAATCGCGTCCAAAGAACGTATCTGCTGACAAATTATGAACGTCTGTTTAACATAATTCCTAAATTAAAGATAAGGTTGGCGAATGAATCGAAAGTTCCGCGATGACACGATTAATCGATCTCTTTGAAACGTCTTTTGTTTAAAATTATAGAAAATATAGGACTATAGACTTAAGAACGAATTTCTCATTTGTGAAAATTCTTTTATATAGACAATATACTTTGCGCTATACACGGATGGGACAAGATTAGCTCGTTAGTGTAAAATAACTGTCGATTCGTGAAAACCTTTATAGAGGAATGCCTGCCTTGATCGATCTTTACGCTAACTCGTAGAAAATCATTTGATATAATCGCGTACTCTGTTAATCCACTTTCAATGGAATACTACTCACCGTACAAAATACTAAAGTCGCGTAATCATTTATTTATACGATATTTTGTGAATAATATTTGTGTAGGAGCGTTTTAACGTATTTATCTTAATGAATCGTGTCGTTAAATCGTAATCGTATTTATTACGATTATAGACGAAGAAAAAAAGAAGATAGTTCTTTTACTTTTCTTATTTGAATCAATTCATACTTAATCAGATATTGATACTTTTCCATACTGCAGTAAAGGGCTAGATTATATATATAGATATATGTATTATAAGCCGATATATCATCGACGTTATTGAGGTGGTACACGATACTTTTGAGTTCTTGGTAAGTAAAATCCATCCCCATCATATTTTCCATACATCGAATTATCGTGAGTAATAAGATTTAGATCGGATGGAACTGCAACGAGTAAGACGATTAAAGGTACATAATAATGGAACCAATGTAAGGAAGTAAAATTCTTTATAATTGCAATGAAATATCCCTGTACTCGAGCTTTAGAGATAAGAATATGCATAAAATATAAATGTTTTTCAATTTCAGGATATATATTTCCTTTCGATAAAAGAATCGTAAAGTTTAATGGAAATATAATTGAAATACATTTTCTTCGTTAATAACTTTTTGTTTCTTTAGAAACGTAATTTCTTCGTTAAAAATTAATTAAAACCTTCTTGTTCAGAGTGGTACGAAGTATAACATAATTTGTAGAAAATTACTCGCTATTATTTAAAATATAAATGGATACTTGGAATTTTTTAAACGTATAACATGCTTATAATACGAAAACCACAGGTTCACATTGAAATTATAATGCTCGTTAGACTACTCGCTACAATGACAAGCAGCTGCATATTGTCCAAACACGCAAATAACTATGAATAGAACTCGTACTTGTACGAACTTTTATTACTTCTCTGCCTTTTGTTATTTATGTCTCGTGTATTATAAAATATCTTGCACATCTTCAGTTAACTAAAACTAGGATCACGCAACTACGTACTTACGAACGTAAGAACCACTCCCACTAAGCTATTCTTTTCCATTGAAAAGAAAAACGCTACCAGTATACCAAAATCTATTCTGTTATTAAATATTTATAAATTACCTTATCAATATATAGGATGCTTAAGTAATTTCCAATTTCCTATCCATCTACGAAGTTTCCAAATAGCTCTTTAGCTCCGTTTAAGTAACGTTGAATTTGACGAGTAAGCCGGTCAGAGATAGCCAGCGATAGCTCAACGAATAACGTTTACATTTACGAATTAATGGTTTATAAATTTATGGATTTCTCGACGCGTTGTTGAACAAGTAAAACGTGTTACATGTTTTCTATACGAGCATCTTACACGACTTCGTGTACCATTTTATATTTAGAAGAGAATATCGAACGTCGGATTCAAAAAATTGCAAACCAGTCTTAAAAATTCCAAACCAATCTCCGCATCTCGATAACGGCATAAAGTTACGAGAAGCTAGTTAGCATATTATACGTGTACATCCCTTGACGTCGTGCGACGTTTTATTTTTGTCAACTTTTTAATATAAAGTATATTTACGGCCAATTTAAAGCGATCTAATTGAACAAATCGCTGTAAAATTTTATCACGTAGTATTTTCTAGAATCGTCAGACAAATTCTGATCGACAGAGCTTCCATCGTTTTACGTTTCGTGTTACAATATTTTACGAATCGGACTCGGTACTTTAAATTACACTCGATTAACTTTAACCATAGAAATCATGTTATACGTCATGGAAAAAAATTGTTTTAAAAGGATAGATCACAATTTCTACGATTCTTTAGTCACCGATAACCAAGTGATATAACAACTACAATGTCGGCCACGTACTTGCAAAAAAAAAAAAAAAACAAAACAAGATAAATAAAACGTGGGTCGGTCATACGGTACGGACATGATACGCGCACCGTACATCTGTCAGATGTTAACATTTCAGTTATATCTATGTATCGGTTTTTACTATTACGAAACAAAAATATAAGAGAATTGTCTTTAAAGCTTTCGATTATATTCTTTTGTCGCTAACCTATTGTTAAAAATGTATTTAAAGACTAATTAAACAGATTCGTTAGCTACCGATTAAATATGATAAAACAAGTAGAAAAAGTGAGACAAAGAAACATCGAAAGCTTGGAACTAATGATTGCGAAATAATTTACATACCCTTGCAATAAAATAATTTATCTGTATCTAGCGTTTCGTATTTACTCTCCAACGTACATTAATTCCACAAATTTCAAACAATCGCACGAATAAATCGCGAATAAACTCAATTTACAATTACGTTCGTTAAATTTTCTACGATTTACTTGTGTGAAACAAATAAACCTTACGTAATTTATGTTGTTTATTATTTATGTTTATTATTTAACAAAAGCAATTCTATTCGATATCCTCCTCTCTATTCATTTGTCTAGACATTTCATATACGTTCGAATTCCGATCTCTCTTACTCGCATTTCGATCTTGTACGTATAGCGTCGTAAAACATTTACTGAATATTACTTTGCCTGCTTAACACTGTTTCATCGTATGTTATATTAGTAATCGTATTGGTTACACCTGTGACGATAACAGGTAAGAAACGTCAAAGGATATAATTCGATTTCTGCTATCATTGGAAACTAACGAGTGATCTAACAATTGTGCCACTGAGAAACAAAAACGTGTACTAAACAGATGAGTACGAATACCTGCGAGTTAGGGGATTTTGTATAATAATGGAGAATCGATCGTTCAATTTCGCATAGTCCGTCTACAAAATAATGTACGGTGAATTCGTGAAATCTATCCGACAACACCATTAAAAGCAACGATAATCGCTTATGGTTTTCTGATGTGTAATTAGTCACATATGAAAAAGCTCTTTCGTTCGAAAAAGAATTGCGAAAATGATAGGATCGAGTCTAATTTCATCGAAACGTAAGTCTCGTTTTAAAATATTAAAGGGATACCGATGAACATTTTCACTGAGAGCTTATAAAAACACAAAAGTACTCGACCGGCCTAAAGATGAAAATCAACAGCACGTTCACAATTAACTGTAACTTATTTTATCAAGAGGATCATCGAGAACTGATAACTGTTTCAACAGGCGCTCGACAGAAAACAAATCGCTTTTCAGCAAATTGATCTAATTTCTATACCAACTTCCGATAATTCGCACGATCGGTAGAAAATTCAAAGATTCTCTATAACCATATTTTCTACTCCGTTTACATAATTATCCCCTACGAAGGGAGGAAAGTTTCTGACAAAAAGAAATCGTTTTATTCACAGCAACACGGGATATTTACTTCCTTGCAGCCGTTTCGCGTCACGTCGATTAAAGTGATCATTAGTTGCGATTCACTTAAATGTAGAATCGAGTTGATCGAAGGGAGTGCGCGATTAATTAGCAACGGAAGTATCGACAAATATGAACAAATCCAATTACGCGCGAACACCAAGGCATAATGTAAAACTGTGCACGCTCGTTCGTGTCTTTACCGTCCGGATCAATTGTTACGTAAGTTTAAACTGTGTTTTCAGTATGTTACAAAATGTTCAGTATTTTACAAAATGACGAACGGACATAGATTCGACGGAGTTGCGACTACTGGATTAAAGAAAACGTTGAATAATTAGGAAGTTGAAAGAGAATTACTAACATTACAATTAAAAAAAAAAAAGAAACGTACAAGTTTAATTATACGTAAAAAGAAAGAAAAGAAAAACTCTAATACATTGGATATAACAGTGATTGTTCTTGCGTTATTCTTTGATCATCTTTCTGTAGACGTTTTACAGAATGGTGAAACCACGGTGAAATTTTCAAGAAAAATAAGTATTCGATTCAATTTGCTTCGCAATTTTATCGTACGATAGAACTCGGTGTATCTTCGCTTGGTTTACTGCGTACAATTTAGTTTGGAAATCTAAACGTTAAAGTTAAATCGAACGATTATGCGTATGGCATGCCGTATGAAAGTTTTCTTTCTTAACGCAATGAAACGATCACAGGGATGGAGTATCAACAAACTAAAGGAAAAAGTAATTCGTTTATAATGAAACATTCGGATTAACGCGTAACATTGAGTCAATAATCTTTGTTTGCTATCACGATGAAACTAATTTAAGTTCACGTTACGCCGAACGACCGAGAATTAAGTATTCGTTCGATTGCTCTTAAACTATACCGTAGCTTTTCTGCGGTACAGCACGGAGTAAAGTTCCTTTTAAATAAAGTTCGTTCTCTGCGAACAACAAAGAGCGAATATCAAAGATTCTCGTTCACAATTGTAACAGCTGCTGTCATATTTCTTGTACGTTTGCCTACTGGCAGACGCGTTCTTTTAAAAACTGAGAGAACGTCCCTTTCTCCGTTTCACGCCACCATCCTTCGCGAAACGGGGAGTTAAACGATACGAAACACGAAACCACCGAGATCTTTATTAAACTTCGATCGGAACAAATTAAATTATACTCGCCAAGGTCTAATTACAATATGCGGTGTAAAGGTGGAAAATTAGCAGGTTATAAGGAGGGAAATGTACGGAATGGAAATGTACCTGATAGCGTGTGTGATGGGAATTAATATTATTAATAAAATAGATAATAAAATTGTTCGAGTAGATTCGAAATTTCCTACCATTATATTTTTAGGAAAATAAATAATATTCCATTCTCGTATTTCGCTTTCGAAGTCTTAATATTCCTTTACGTTACGTTTAAATAAAAACGTTAAACTCAAACTTACTAACTTCGAAATACTTCGCTTGAAACATTCCTTCGTTTAGTCTAAAAAAACAAATTATCTACTCGAAACAAGCGATAAATATCGATGTACCTTATTTTATGATCACCTTTACTCTCTAAAATGAGAAAATATTTAGCCCTCCCCTGAAACTCTCGTATAACGCAGAATTCAAGGAAATTTATGGAAGAAGAAAGTTTTTTTCTTTAATAATACTCGAGTACTTCCATTACAAAAACAAAAATGTCTGGATCATTCGCACGAGAGCATTTTGTTCCACGACGTTCGCTTCGCTTTAAACCGCTAACTTTTCGCTCTCTTCTTTATCAGAATTCAAAAAGAAAAAAAAAAAAAAGAAAATTTTTACAAAGATGAACGATACAACACGTTTGACGATAATATCTAAACTCTGAAAGTAAATGTCGAGATCGTTCTAATCAAAATCTTCTATTTCGTAACTCACCCTCCTCTTTAAAATATCATGGAATGACGAATAAAAGAAAGTTTGAAGCAATAGGAAAACATATGATCGTTTTACAAAACAGAGTTATAATTGACAAGCGCGACAACCAGCGATACGTAGCCTACGAAAGAACGTTACGATTCGCAGTAAAAAATATTTAATACAAAAATGACCGATAGGAACTCGTATAGAGAAGAATCGCGATACTTTTTGTATCTTCGATAAGCGCAAATAAACGACCAGGAAACGGTACTCTTTGACAATGTATTTCGTCGAATAAGAAATTTCTAAAACGGCCGCAAATGTAAAATAAACAATTACTCACGCTTAGCGTAAGCTGGCTCGCTGACAGACAGTAGAATCACAAGCGTGCAGACCGATACACAGATCGACAGCGGAAGACCGGAAGTCGCGTTGCTCTTCATTTTCTTCTCGTGTAAGTTGTATCTCTGGAAGTCGTTCCTGTTGACCGGTCCGATGACTTGATCGACAACTGGCAGACGAAGCAAAAGATCCGATGCTTCCTTGACGAGCAGGTGGTTGTGAATGAACGAAGGAGACGTTACGCGGTCCTTCTTTTACGAGAGCGGAAACCAGAGTGGCGCAGTCGAACATTGCTGAGTCGAGCACGCTGACTACGCAGACACTGTGGGTGGTATATAATACTGGTTATATACAGGGTGTTGATATGTTGTGAACATGCGGGTTGATAAAACTCATTGAAAGAGACACGAATCGCGGAGACATTTAACTCGTTCGTTAGTGAACTCCTTTGTACCTCGTATGCATATACACGTTACATATATATATATGGTCGTGTAACTTTGAAGGTTGATGGAACTCGTTAGAAAGGGTGTACAGATTTCAATTTTGATTCTAAGTGTATGTCGTGAGTTCAAGCTTGGACATTTTTTGACATTTTATTTATAGTTCGCTAGAAGAATGGAAGTTTCAAAATTGCTGGAATCTCTCAGTTTGAAAATCTTTCGGCGGGATTTCGATCGCATCCTATACGTTTGTATTTGAGTAATCTTCCGAGTTGAGCTCTTCAAATTTTTGCGAAGAAATTGTTCAACTTTTTCGTAAAACTATCTTTTAATGCAATACCGATTTTTTATTGTTGTCTCTGGAAATAACGTATTTCTAGAGGTTAATACAATTATCAGGAATTGCTTTCACGTTGCAAATTTATTTTGTGCTTTCGCACTTCTGTAATTCCACGTAACCTACTGATTATCTTTACAGGACTATATTTCTATGGTATACTTTCTATTATATTTAGAAACTAGAGTATATAAAAAATGCATTTTGAAAGTATTTGAGCAGAGAAGAACATTATTTGGCTGATATTCAACGATCTTGGATATAGTTTTTATAATCAAGCTATTATGGCAAGAACATCAACCCTCTTTGTCACCAACAAAAAGAAGACGTAAAGTGATCGCTAGTCTTGATGCCTATCCCGAACAAATATAATTTTTTTTCTGTTGAGATATATGAAAAAATATTAAAAATATACTTTCCAAAAACCAATAATCTGTTCTAAGAAAAAATAAGATTTTTCTATAACTTGGATCGTTTGTATGGCCTTTTTTTCTATATATACATCGATCTATAGACTAAAGTGCAATATGTAAGCGAGTGTAACTTTCATTTGATTATCCCTTTGTCTCTTTTTCTGTGTGCGAAATAAAAATTGTACATCGTTTAAATCACTTCAAAGAAATCTAGATTTCTAATAGAAAAATTTTTAATATCGTAAGTTTCCTCCTTTATACAATGTAAATTTTAACAATGCTTTCCATTTCTAGATAGAGCTAATAACAGCACGAGAAACTTTCAATTCCAAACTAAAGGATTCAACAGCTTCGTTTACATTTTTACCCAACACTTGCAATTAACATTTTTAAGAATTTAATTACAACTTAACGCGATATCAGTCGAAAGTAACATATTTTGTTCCGATGGACGTAGAAATTGAAACAGTACATAATTAAAACGATAAATCTTTGATACCTAGCCACGAATACTTACTTCTAAGAAGTTTAAATGTATGTACATAGTATCGAAACAAGTTTCGTCGCACACAAACGTTTCATGCAAAGAGCTTATTCATTATGCAATGAATAATGGTTCGGTAAATCGAAATTCTAATCGTACACCGGCAGGAAATGATCCTCATTGTTCCTGTTCTATTCTACTTGCAATGGAAAATAACATATAAAGCAAATAATATATAAATCAGTCTAAACACGCGCAACAACAATTCAAATCCTGACATCAATATCTATACAATGATAAATAAGACAAAGTTTATCGATGAAATCTATATTTTCGCTTGCTTCTTTGCAAATGAAACAACCGATAACAAGAAATCAGTCTTGTGAAAGCAAGTTCGATGCCTGATGAATCTTTCGTGTCAAACGTCGTCGTAGTTTTTCTATTATTACAACGACTATCGCGTTAATCTCATTTATTGACTTTCTTTTTATTTGGCGCACTAAAGATAGAATTGTACAAATATTATGGAAAGATTGAGAACGGCATGCGTTTAAAAAAGAATTGGTAATTTTACATGAAAATGTTATATATAGAAATTAAAACTATAGAGACATGCGTAAATATTGTATAAATTTGAAAAGGGCACTTTACTCGCGTTAATTTCCAGTTTCTATAAAATTAACAACTGATTTAACATTTTACGCGCTGTAATACTGTGCGAGATTTAATTTATTTATTGCAACGAAAGTAATATAGAATTTCATTTAATAATATATTTGATTCGTTACGAATAATTACCAAATGTACTTACGAAGATATAACTAAAGTGAAATTTAAAACGAAATGACTGAAATATAATTTTCTATTTCTGCAAATACGAGATCTAATACTGTTACGTGATATGGTAGCAACAAGTGTAATCACATGTATACTATCCGTGTCGAATCGAAGTATTATTATTGGACATATGGTGTATTCTCACAATTTATTGGATAGATCATCGGTTTATCAGTTGCGTCAGCAATCACGAAACAGTACTACCTAATACATAATTCGATTCGTTTCCAAGCTCGAAACCAAGTGTAATTTAAACAATTATCATTAAAATCACCCTAAATATCGTTTCTTTGAAATTTATTTTATGCTCCTTTATTTTATGCTCCCTATTTTAAGCTCTAACTTCAAAAACAATAGGTTTATCAATCGATCGACGACGCGAGACGATACAAGATTTACTTTTAGTTTTAAGTCTTAATTTTAAGACTCATAGTTAGTTTGAAGCTTCATTTCTAAAATTGTATCAGATCTGGTGCAATGAAATAATGTTTCTTCTCTGCTAAATATAATTTTATTCGTCAAAATAATTTCTATTGTGTTCAACAACTGTATTCTATAATAGAGCCTATTCGGAATCACCGATTATTTCGTAATAAAAATAAATAAGTAAATAAATGTTCTACAAGTATAGAATTCTGTATTTTGTTATTTTTGTATTTCGTATACCCTATTTGTAATTTCATAGGAAATTTATGTAGCTTCAATTTACACTACTATAATGAATCGGTAATGTCTCATGTGATACAGAAATGTTGAGAGGGTCACCTGACACATGCTGAATCGGTAACGTTGAGAATGATACTAAAATGGTAAACGAGCTCTAGAGTTCCCTACATAAAAGTGCATTAAGTCCATCCTATACATGAACTTATATTATAAGTCTATGATCCTATACTTGTGATACGTATGATTTATGAATGACATTGCAATTGCAGTCAAAGTGACATACCGGTAATACAGTATTCTATAACAAAATGGTGATGAACAAGTTCCAATAATAGTAAATAAAATAGCGTGCCTTTTGTGTTTCTCATATATATTTGAATAAACTATATTTGATTCTAATGTAACGCAACATAACCCTTTTAGACCCAACGTGACTTTGTTTATATACAGTTTGATATGAATATTCAATGCTTTTAGAGTAGTAGTGTTTTATGTTTTATAATGTTTACATTGTTGGGTGAAGTAAACTTATGGACTTTTGACGACAATATTAATATAAAGAGTACAGACTTTGGTGCATTTCGGTGAGACAAATTAATTTATTCGTATTATAAATTATACTAATAAAGAAATATGTTAATAAAACTGTGTACAAAATAGTAGTATAAAACATTTGCATTCTAAAATATTGTAATAGTTTTACAAATAAATAATTTTTTTATACAATACTTTTTATTATTATAACAAGAACAAATTTTATATTACTATTATAGATATCATGATAAACGTATTGATCATTTACACGAAGAAGCAAAAAAATCTTATTGTCAGAAACGAGGTATGATATATGTACCAACAAATAAAAAAGGAAATAAATTAAAAGATTCTATCAAATACTTAGAGGTAAACTTCTAATCAAATACTAAGAACAAATATAATTAGTTTTGCGTTCTATATATTAAATAATATAAGAACAATTATATCCTTATAGGAACAATTGAAGGATAATACAATTGTACATTGTCAGTGGTATGATGACTGTGTTTTACAATTAATGTTAAACAATGCGTTATTAATACAAATACAAGTTAATATTGCCACTGGTGATGTATGTAAAATAACTTTTGATAAGTATCTCATAGGAAAACTGTTGGAACATATATCAGATGGTAATTGTATACTTTTATATGATTTACATTTATATGTTTATTCAAAGAGTTTTAGATATTTTATTATTTATATTTGTAGTGATAATCACAAGAAATTATATTCTTTGCATCTATAACGATAACCAAGTTTCTGTTGTACATTTTACAAGATCGAAAAGACATGTCTTCGATAAAATTAATAAACTTGAACCAAAATTATCTACGATTGATCTCTTTGGCCCTAATGGCCGCAGATTGGACAAAAAAGTACAAACCAATAAATGTGGTGATCTGGTAAATATATTTGTGAAAAATTTTATCGAATTAGGATCTTTTATCTTTATATTGTAACTAATAACTTCTCAGTTATCTTTTCTTGAATTTGTAATGAACTTTTAAAAATTATAGATTTTAATTTGGTGGAAATCTACTATAAATGAAGTTTATCCTTGGAGTCCTGCTGTAAAAGAACATGACCGTGCTAACATACATCTTTATCGTTTAATAGGGTATTCAAAAAGAGATTCTCCCTTGTTTTTAATTTTATTTATTTTAATTCTATCCTTTTATCTCTATCCACTGTTTAATAAAAATATTAACTTCTTCCAAATTTAATTTATAGATAATGTATTTTTATTTTCAGAGTAAAATTAGAATTAATTTGTTATATACGTAGTGAATTTGATCCCTTATGTATAATGTTTGATGCATGTAATGATAACATTATTCATTCTGTAGAACAAAAAGTTTCAAGAAAGGTAATGATATTGTATCATTCGTATCCTATAATGTTACAATAGATACAATTGAGTACTTTATAGGGCGAAGTAACTATAGAGTGGCGTACGTATGAAGTTTCTCAACAAGATAAACTTCAAAGAATAGCAATGGTTTCTGTATCATTGCCTACACATACAAGTTGTGTAAAATTTTCACCAACTCAAGAATTATTGTTATTATGTTGTATAGATGGTTCTGTTATAATTTATGACCAGACTAGAGCTACTACTGCTAGTGTAAAAGCAGCTTTTGTAAGCTATGCATATATGTCCAATACTAAAACAATGATTTCTAAAATGCTCAAAATGATATATATATGTATATATATTTAAGATACCTACATTGGCATCGTGGCATAGTGATGGAATAATATTTGTTGTTGGAAATGATAAAGGTCAATTTCAACATTTCGACATTGCTTTATCCTGTATTAAAAGTCAAACATTGACCGAAGAAGCAGCACAAGCTAATATACTTGACTTATCTTCATATTTCAGGTATTCTTTTAACTTTACTTTCTTACCAAGATATAATAGCAGCACTTGCTACGCATATAATACAATACAAAACATCTATTTACATTGTAGAATTCAACCAGCATTACTTCGCATGGAATGGAATAAAAAAACTGATTTAAATTGTTATATTAATTTACATAATCACGGAAATTCTTTATTATTGTTAATTTTTCAACGGTATAAAGTTATATAAGCTCTTTTTATAATACAAGTAACAAGTAAAAATGCTATTAATATAATAAATTTATAGAGGACCTCTTGGTGTTCTTAAAATGTTGGAAGGAAATTCTTTTACTGGTGATGTATTAGTCAAGAGATATTTATCTTTATCACAAGTTGAACAAGCAACTTCTTTACTATTAGCTATGAATTGGGATACTCATTCTCGTGCATGTATGCATGCATTAAATCAGATAGTAAATTATTTGTTTAAACTACCATTGACAACAGAACGGGAAAGTAAGATATACTTCTGTAGTTTAATTGATTTGTAATGTTTAATATAACGTAAACATAATATAATTTGATTCTCTAGATCTTATACAAAATGCATTAGGCAGTTTTCATGTACCTATTAAACCAATAAGTCAAGCTACTGAAGAAGAATATGGAGACGAAATAAGAGATTTAACAAGACGTTTCTTCCATCACTTATTAAGGTATTACATATATTTACTTTTCAAAAACGTTCGTGTAACACAAAACTAATTCTAGATATTGTAGGTATCATATGTTTGAAAAGGCTTTTAGGCTTGCTATAGACTTGAATGATCATGATCTCTTTATGGATATACACTTTTATGCAATAGTTGTAAATGATACAGCAATGGCAACTGCTGCAAAAGAAAATGCTGAACGCATATTAAGTAGATCAAATAGTTGCAGTAGTTCACGTAAGAATAAATGAAATATCCCATTATACATCTTAGTTCAAGGAATATACTATAAAAGACAATTTTCAGATTCTACATGTTCTAGAGCATCCTGCTCACTGTGTTCTGATTCAATAAGTGATAAAGGAGAAGTATCTTATAGTGACGAAAGTGACAATTTTTCAAAGGAGAATCAAACTGATATAAAATCAAAAAGTCACAATTATAAGAAAGAGTCTAGCAACCAAATTCCACCTTTACCAGTTCTCCATCCACATACCCTTCATAAAAATTTATTATCTACTTCATTTACCGACATATCACCTAATCAAAAAACTGACTGTAATCTAGAAACAAAATCTTTCAGTATATCTAATAATACTCTTACCACAACCTCCTTACATCATTCATCTCACCTTTCACTTCCAAATACATTTTTTACATCAACATCATTCAACAAACCACTGTATAAAATTCATGCACATCCAACATTAGTATCTACAATGTCTTCTACCAGTAATTCACAATCTTTAAATAACATTTCTGATGATTTAATGACAACTTCATTTGGGAGTCTGTCTTTAAATGAAAGAAAAACTGGAATATCTAATCGAGTTAATGAGAACTCTGTAGATACCACATTGAAGAAAGTCCTACGTGGTGAAATGCAGTTGCCTCTTGATAACATACCTAATGATACAATAACAACGAATCTAGTACAAGAAAATAGTTTTATGTCTACTCCTTTTAACAGTATGACACATGAATCAGTTACATCAGATGTTCCTTCTAATCTATTAAAATCTTCATTAGATAACATAGATAATAATATTATGTCTACATCATTTAGTACACTTGGTGCAGATATTTCAAATCCATATGATGAATCTTTTAATGATTTAGTAACTACTAAATCTGACTCAAATACTGTTTCATCTCCTTTAAAGAGTATTAAGCCATCTGTTACAATCAGTAATTTTGTGTCTAAAACGCTTTCTGATTCTGTTGTAACAAATAAATTAACATGCAATTTACATAACAATCATAGTAATCTAGCATCTACTTCATTTAATTTTCTTGAAAATCAAGTAACAGATTCATGCAATGGCAGTTCAAATAATTTTAATAATGATGATAATCCTAGTATTATGAAATTACAGCAACCTTTCCTGGGAAAAAAGCAAGTAGATTTCAATATTCCACCACCACCTTCTTTAACAAATTCATTTACGAATTATTTTCAAAGTCTTCCAAAAAAAAATCTTCCTTTATCTAGAAGTACATCAGGATTAGCTGATATTGATGAATCGATTAAAAAATTTTCGTCTATCAGAACAAGAAACGTCAATTCGTATTTATTACAAAGACAAAATTCTGCATCCAATATCTTACAAGATCAACCTAAATATACCAATATTAAATCTAGGTACAGATTTAACTATGACTTTGATTGCATTTCACTTCATGGAAGTTGTGATAACATTGATATGCATTCCTCTACTAATAATACGAGACTAGGTAATTCACAATTTTCTTCTACTTATGGTGCACAAAACAGATTTGATAGACATTCAAAATTAGTATCATCACAAAACAGTACAAATACTAATATTAGTAAAGAATCTAAGATATCTTCCAACATTCCACCTCTACCTATCATATCACCATCTACTTCTAGTTCTACATCCTGTTCTTCCTTCCCTACCTTCACAGATACAACATTAACAACAAATGAAAAACCAAAGGTTAAATTTTCAGATACTGTTACACATATTTTAGTACCTGGTACAGTAAGTATATAAACGTAAGTAAAGTATTAAAGATATCAAAAATATGTGGTATTCACTTTTTTTATTATATTTCTAGAGTCAATCACATAAACAAAAACGTTCCACAATTACTCAAGTACATTTAACTGATCCTAAACGGGAGTTAGCAGAAAGTCTTCCATTGTGCCTTGGAAATGAAGATTATCTTAAAGATTTTCAACCTCTACCAAGTAAGTGATATAGTTTAATAATTATAATAATGTTCAAATATGTAATATTATATTTTGTAGAAGAAACTATTAATGACAAAGAAAAGGAATCTTCAAGACAAGAAGAAGGTTCAAAAATAAAAGTTGTACACTTTGGACTATTATAAAAAGGAGATTTCAATTTAAATACAAAAATATATATATGTATGTATATTTTCTATACTTACATATATATAAAACTTGAATAAACACATGTATACTTTTATATTGTACATAATTTTTACACAATAAAAATTATTTTCAAATTACATAACTGAATTATTTATTTATTGCTATATAAATTATAAAACTTACTTCAATATTTTGCTAGTTACAACACAAAACTAATTTTTTATTCTTATATAAATTAATAATATTTTAGTAATCATTACTCTTATTTTTCTTTATTTTCAGTTAATTCTTCTAATTCTTTCTTGGTATCAATCAAGTCCCTATTTGGTATAAAACGTTTCTTCTCTAATGATGGATCATATTTATCAACATGTAATGAAACACCTTCCGGTAAAGTTGCTTCTAATATTCTAATAAGGATAGGATATTTTGTGGATGACACATTTGATATTTGTATATCTCTCTCATAAATTTTTAAATCATATTCAGCATCAACTATAGTACTTCCTTTCTTATATCTTTTTATCTTATGTTCTTTATGTGGTAAAGGAAAGCTATGAAAACAGAACACATCATTATGATATAATATAATACCAAATAATTCTTTATACTAAAAAATATGGCTATAATACTACCTTTGATCAATAGTAAAATTAAATACATTTGCTATTTTGTGAACAAAGCTTTGATAACTCTCAAGTACAGGATAATTGTATCCTCTAATTTGTATGTTTAAAACAGGACAAATTGGTATCACAAATTCTTTTTGCTATAATAGTACAAATAAATTAAATATTAAACATAATCATAGTACAAATTTAATATAAAGTATAATTTAATAAATATAAACTATTCATAGAAAACCTTTAAATACGGCGGTTCATATATACTATATAATCTCACTGTTTCATTAAATAAAGGACGTCGACAGTATGTTGTAACCTATATAATTTGGTTAAATAATTATTTTCCCAAATACGGTAGATTTATATAACCTCATTTTGAGTGAAAAAGAGATGTATTTACCTGTTTGAGAACATTTAATATCATTTTGTATTAAATGAAAGAATTATTGAAAGTTACTGTGTAATGTTTCAGTATAAATAATTTTAGCTATAACCACTTATTTTAACTAAATTGTACCATAACTAATAACTAGATAATATCGAATATTACATGTATGAAATAACAGGTAATAATCACATGTCCACAATAGTATGTCTATGGTACTATTATACTATTGTATGATATACATACTTAAGAAAAATTATTTTATATTAAAATATCTTATAAAATCCATTAAAATTGTCATTTATTATTGAAAAGCATAAAAAATAAACGGTAACATTGGTATATAATCATTAAATTTTATCGAAACTCTTTATAAAATTTCTATTTTAATATAGCTATTTCAATTTATTTTAACTCTCTGTTTTTAAATATATTTTATTTATACATTCTTATTTCTTGATTAAATTATTTTTGTCACAATTTAGTTTTTCATACAGTTAAGACTAATACATTAAACAATAGTCCGGTCAAGAATTAAATTCATTGGATCTTCCTTGTAGGACCTGTATACTATTCATTCAACGAACAGCCAATAATTGTACTGTTACAATCGAGGTATTCTGTCAAGATACGAAACGATATTCTAGACGTGTAACCTATAGATATATATACAACTTGCAGTATGTAATAATAGTTTAAGTATTTCGGTCATATGTACAAATGTATTATTTAAATGAACAATGGATATCGAAACTGAAAATGTAATAAATCTCGTATTTCCAAGTGGCATACCAGGTAACTCATCTTTATTTCTACAGTAGTAATAAACTCACTTCTCAATATTGATATATCGCATTTAAACTACCTGTTTGAAGTAAATCTTTAATTATAATTATATATTGTTATATGTTCTTACAGAATTATGGAAGGAAAATCCAGATTTTTATCAATACTTATCAAAACTTGGTGGTTACGATGTTGATCAGCTCAGTAAGGCAATTTTTCCTAATATGTAATTCTTTAATTTAAAACAGAATATAAAGTGTCTATTTCTTTTTAGATAAAGAGCCTGGTCATTTGAATGATGAGAAAACTTCAGTATTGCAAACTACACAAGAGTTGGTGTTTGCAAATTATAAGACATTTATTCAGACAGCAGAAAGTTCTAGAGAAATATTTAAACAAGTAATAATGTTCCAGACTTTAGTAATTTTTATAGTTTTATTGGTCTATCCATTAATAAAAATATATTATTTAATTTCAAGTTTAATGAAACTGAAAATCGACTTGATGGACTTGTACAAGAGATACCTAAATTTGTGGGAAAGTGTCAATCATTTTGTGATACATCAAAAGACATAAATACACATAGAAGAATAAACAGTTTAACACTAACAAGAAATGCAGAATTACTTGAAGTACTTGAAATGCCTCAGTTGATGGAATCTTGTTTAAGGAGTAATCAATATAATGAAGCATTAGAATTATCTCAATATGCACGTCAGTTAGGAACTAAACATGGAGATATTCCAATTATATCGGTATAATTTAACATACTTACAGAATGTAACAAAATATATTCCAAGTTGTTTATTAATGATTTAGTCCATAGTGACAGAAATTGAAAACAGTTGGTCTGGCATGGTAGGACAAGTTGTTGGTTCATTAAGAGGTGATTTACCACTCGCAAGATGTCTACAACTTGTTGGATTATTACGATCAATGGATGCTTTCACAGAACCTGAATTACGTATTAAATTTCTACAAGCACGTGATAGCTGGCTACAAAGTCTTTTGAATGCTATTCCCAAAGAAGACCGTAGGTTGATTTCGTATAAAACATTATATCAAATAGACAATTTAATAATGTATATTATTTCCATTTAGCTAATCTTCATATCACAAAAACTATAGAATTATCCAGAATACATTTATTCAATATAATAACACAATATAAAGCCATGTTTAATGATGATGAACTAATAACACCAGGAAGAGATTTAACTGTAAATGAGTGTGCTATATTTTATCATTGGGTTGAAGAAAAGGTATCTTGGATATTTATGTATTTTTTGACAATATATCTTCAATATAGTGTAATTAATTTTTTTCTAGATATCCCAATTTTTAATGACTTTAGAACAAGATTTACCTGGTGTGACATCAATAGATTCTATTTTGGGTCAATGTACATATTTTGGTTTATCATTTGGTAGAGTAGGTGCTGATTTTACAGGCCGAATGTCTGATATATTTGTACGTGTTATTGGGGAAAAATTTGAGTCTAGTATTCGCAGGACAACAAAAAAGTTTGAGAGTGATATGGAATCATTTACCTTAATTAATAAAATACAAAAAACTACTATTAAAATAACTACTACAATTAAATCAGTAAGTAATTGTCTTTTTATTATACAGAGTATCACCGATTTGGTGGTACAAGCCAAAAGGAGGTAAATCTATATGAAAAAATAAGTCAGTGACACTCCATATTCTCTTCAATTAATGAAATGGATCTATATATCATATTTACGCTTTATAATACAAATGAAAACCATGTTTTGCAGGAAAATCCACCAGAACAATTGGTTGAATTTTATCCATTAGCTGAATATTGTAATGGACTTATATCAGCTTTTAATGAAATACGACTTTGTCCACCAGTAGCACTTTCTGTTTTTTGTACAAAGATTTTACAAGAGTCTTTACATAATGTAGCAAAATCAATATTACTTTTTTATAAACAAGAACAGCAGGTAAATTAATATTTTTAACTTGTATCTTACCAATTGTTTAAAATTAAATAGATATATATCTAATACAATTTATATTTTTTTCAGGCTTTTGCAGCTTCAGAAAGGGAGAACATGCTCAAATTTATAGAATGTTTGAGTGAACAATTAGTTCCTTATGTACAGTACTGCATTCATGTTATTTTTCCACCAAATCAAAGTGCAATTCACTTAGGCATTTCAGAAAATTTGTTACAAGTAGAGGTAAGAAAGTGTGCAAAATTATTTTTAAACAAATCACATAGTACACTATATATACATAACAAATAATCTGCATTTTTTATAGGGAATAACATACTTAAACAGAGACGTTATTTTGGAACCTTTGGCTCCTTTATTACCAATTTCGAAAAATCTGCCAGTGTCTGACGTACAATCGCTACTGTTACAAAGAACTTCCTCTGAAATATCATCATTACCCGAAACTGCAGAAATAGATAGAACTGCTTCACAATTGGAGAAATTAAAAATGTCACAGTCACATTTATTTCTAGAACAGAAAACTGTATCTACTGATTCACAAGAAAGAAATACACATTTGATTGAAGATAGTAACATTCTTACAAATAATTCAACTGGTAATGATGAAAATCAAAAAAGATAATTGTAAATTTTTATGTTTCATTGCATATTATTGTATACAAAAATATTGTAAATAAAAAATAATTTTTTAGATTAACTGTATGAATATAAAAACAATTTCCTGTTGTGGTAAATGTTGTGCATTCTATATAATTGAAATTTTTATCTATATCATATATTGTACAGAAAACTCGAAACTCCTTTAGAATTATTCTTTTTATTTATCACGTATCTGTCAAAATTATGTCATAACAATCTTCAGAAATTAATATTTCATTATCTAATACATCTTGTTTAATTGTTTTTATTTCTCTAATAGTAATTTTTCTAAAAGTAATTTTTCATATTCTTCATCTTTCTTTTCTTCTACATCCATTAAAAACGTAAGCAATTTACTTTTTTTTTTTAATATTCTTTAGACATTTTATTAATATAACCTTCGAAATTTTTGTAATAACATTGTAAATAAATTTGTAATATTTTTGTCTCCTCTTTTTCCTGTAAATGTCTTTCTTGTGCTTTCAAACGCATTCTTAACATATGACAGTCTCGTTTTGCTTTGGTATATAGATATTGTATTCTTTCTGAAGATGTTTGTGTACGCCTAAAAACATTTTCCTTTATACTTATTGGAGTTTTACAATTAATTTGTTAGTTACATGACTAATTATGTCAAGTTATATATTGTTTTAAAATATTTAAATATTTTATTAATATTAAATAGTAATTTTTTAACTATGGTATGGTGTGACGACTGGCGGTGCAGCCGCAGGAATGAGCAATGAGCGGACGGACCAGGACGGATGTAGTAGTTGGCTTAAGAAACAGGTGCTTACGTGCACCGCGCCCTCTTCTGAGTGCAGGATGCAAGCTCTATTACTCTTTCACCCTGTCTGGTTTCTGCCGCCAGAAGTGGTCAGCCAGAACCAGTATCCGGAATAGAGAACGAGCATTATACACATATATGTATGTACCTATATACATAGTATGAGATAGTATGTACTGTATACATATATGTATATAGTATTGTTGTTTCTAGTGAGTTAAACACCCGACTCTCCACGTGTTTTATGGTTATGTACATTTGAGAATAATATTGCTACCATTCGTTAATTATTATTTATTAATTATAGAGAGCGTTCGTGTCATAGCTATGCCAAAAAAGAGACACGATAATTTAAGTGGGTGGAAACCACTGGAATTGGAAGGTTCTGTATTTGCTGGTAATGTTGAAGATTTGATTGGTATTGAGGAACTAACTGATTACAAATTAACAAAAGAAAATAACAAGACAAAGATTTTAATCCACAATGTGGAAACTAATAGCAAAGAAGTTGAGGTAACTTATAAATTATATTTTCCAATAATATTGCTATTTTAAATTAGTATGATAATATTTGTTATCATTAAAAGCAAAACTTTGGTATATTTCTGTATTTTATTATTTAATCTCTAGGTATCACCAAAGCGTAAACGTTCCCCTATATGGGTAGAAAATGACATAGTTGCTAATGAACCATTATTAAAAAAAGCTAAGAAGACAAAATCTCCAAAAAAGAAGTTAGAAGGAAGAAATTCTAAAAAGATGCCAAAATGTCTGTCTTCAAAAAATGGTTTAGATATTAATCCTAATAATAATAATCAATTTTCTAATGAATGCAACAAGGATAAAAATGATGTATATGACAATGATGCCCAACGATGGTATATGTTAGGTGTACCCGCTCCTGTAATAAAAGCATTAAAAGACCAACAATTTCATGAACCAACTCCTATTCAAGCATTAACTTTGCCACCAGCAATATTGGGACATAGAGATATACTAGGTGCAGCTGAAACAGGCAGTGGAAAAACATTGGCGTTTGGAATTCCAATTATAAATGGTATTTTGGAATTAAAAAATAAGCAATCCCAACAGTCAGACATGGAACCTAAGAAAGAAATAACTGGAATTATTAAGAACAAAGGCTGGATTTGTTCCGAAAGTAAAATGGTGGAAAATGATAATAGCTCATCTGAATCTGATTTTGAAGAACATGTTGAAAATCTTAATGAAAATGGTATAGGTTGTGTACGTGTAATTAATAATGTAAAAATGAGCAAAACACAGAATTATATGAAGCCACTGTATGCATTAATATTGACACCAACTCGTGAATTAGCTATTCAAATTAAGGATCACCTAACTAAAGCAATAAAATATACAGACATTAAAGTAACTATTTTGATAAGTACTACTAATTAGTAAATCTTGAGAATTATTTAAATACTCATTATATTAAGTACTGATATTATTTAGGTAGCTGTAGTATTAGGAGGAATGGCTGCAGTTAAACAAGAAAGAATATTAAGTAAAGGACCTGAGATTGTAATTGCAACACCTGGTAGATTATGGGAATTGATACAACAAGGTAATCCACATCTTAGTAAAGTGGATTCTATTAAGTAAGTTTTTTCCTCTTTATTAAATAGTTTCATAATTATCTGCAATGTTATGAAAATAATGTTACTTTATACATATTATGCAATATAAAATAGGTATTTGGCTATTGACGAAACAGATAGAATGTTAGAGAAGGGACATTTCCAAGAATTGCAGCAACTACTGGAAAAAATAAATATGAATGAAAAAAAAATGGAAGAAAGACAAACATTTGTATTTTCTGCTACATTAACTATGGTGCATGATATTCCAGAGTATTTGGAAAAGAAAAAAAGGAAGTATGCTAAAAGCAAGATACAAAAGCTTACACCTGCTCAAAAATTACAAAGGATTATGGAACTAGTAGGAATAAAGAACCCAAAAATTATTGATGTTACAAAAAAATCAGGTTGCAAACTTTTTTGTTAAGTATTTGAAAGATAATGAATTTAGCATAATATAACTAAAATTATTCATCAGGTACCGCAACTAATTTAACAGAATGTAGAATAGCATGTACAATAGACCATAAAGATTACTATCTTTATTACTTCCTAAAAAGATATGCTGGTAGAACATTGGTATTCTGTAATAGTATTGGTTGTGTAAAACGCTTAGCTACTCTTCTAGGGATACTTGATTGTAAACCTTTACCATTGCATGCAAGTATGCAGCAGAGACAGCGATTAAAAAATTTAGAAAGGTAAATTTTCTTTAACACATATACAACTTTGAGATACATAATAAGAAAAATTAGATTTCAGGCTGATGAAAACGGATTGTTAATAGCTACTGATGTAGCTGCAAGAGGTTTGGATATTCCAAATGTTGAGCATGTAATACATTATCAAGTTCCTAGAACAAGTGAGGTATGTGTCAATGGATATAAATTAGCGTTAATTAAACGCAACATTACGGCGTAATGTAGATGAAATAATCGCTTGCATCGCATTATAATATATCTGAAAAAATACAAGCTTTTCTCTTAATTTTATACTTGTAATTATTATTTAGAGTTATGTACACAGAAGTGGAAGAACAGCAAGAGCACAAAAAGATGGTATAACAGTTCTTATGATGGAACCATCTGAAAAGGAATATTATAGCAAATTGTGTAAAACACTTGGTCGTAGTAAGTGAATAAACTAAACAATGATATACTGTTTGATAATTTGAACTTTTAATATGAATACAATCTTTTTATATCTAGCGGAAGATCTACCTATGTTTCCTGTAGTTGATAGATTGCTAATTGCAACTAAAGAGAGAGTTGAGATTGCTCGAGAAATTGATAAGTTGGAATTAAAATGTCGTAGAGATAATTCAAAACAAGGTTGGTTACGTAAAGCAGTTGAAGAAATGGATTTGGTTTTAGAGGAGGACGAAGAGTAAGATATAACTTAGTTAAAAGCATCAATAATGATTGTTACTATATGTTTTATTCTATGACAAAAACGATCTTATTTCTTAGAAATTTAGCAGCGGAAATGGAAGAAAAGGCAAGCCTAAAGCATCAGTTAAAAAAAAAGAAGCATCAATTGGCATTGCTTATGTCGAAAACGCTATTTCCAAAAGGATTTTCTGGAAAGTATCCTGATGTTAATATTGAGCTTAAATTAAATGATGACAATCAGAAAGCCATTGATATAATGAAAAAGGCTATAGAAGAAATTCCAAAGAAGAAGAAAGAAAGGAATAGCAAGTCTCATATAAAAAGAAGTTCTTTTAAAACCAAGGTTCTAAGAAAAAAAAATAGAAATAAAGTATAATATGAATTATTTTATTAAAATAAAAGGGAATGAATTGTAAATAAAGATGTCATACACTTTTCTCATATATTTGTTTTATTTTGTACATCTTACCTTTCTTGCAGTAAAACAAATTTAAGAAAAATTGGTCAGGTATTTTTCTGCACATATTACATCGCTTCGATTAATTTCTTTTCTTCTTAGAAAAAAGATGAGCTTTTTATTCTTAAAATTTTATTCGTTTTCGTTACTAGTGTTAGTACGTATGGCAAACATATGTACCTGCAATTATTACGACTTCTTGAATATTACATATTATTTCGTAATGCTTTTTGTATAATATGATACAGTTTCAATTTCTAATGGTACGTTGATGAAAATAATCAACGGGTTCTCGATCATCAAACACAGCCGGTTAGCTTATAATAGTAAAATTCTTCATTTTCAGAATATTGTGTTGTAAATAACTTCGTCTTCCGTGCTGATAATCGAATCAATTTGATTGTTCGTTACCATAGAGTTTGCGTATCTACTGTCATCGCCAATCTTGTTTGGCAGAGCTGTGGACGAATCACGGCCTTTAACAATAATTTTGATCCTAGCCATCACATGACTTCCGGGACACTTCTCGACTTGCGCAGCCGCATTCTCACAAATTTCTGCATAAATGTCATCAGCTTTGGTCCTGGTTAACTTGGGAAGGGATGGCACTGGTGTAAGACTATCTCTAACACGAGAATAATTGGGTTGTAATTCAACATTTGCCGGCATTTCTAAAACACTGGTGGACGCTGATCTTTGTACAGGTTGCTTGGAAGAGTTCGAATGACTCGGATGGGAGGTAGTTTCTGGCTCCAAACTGGAGTAACGCTCTTGACACCTCATCGCAATTTCTGGTTTTACTGCAAACGTAAACGAAGCCGATTTTTTTGCAGGATTTCTGCTACGACCACCTTGGGCGAATTTTGAAATTCGATCTAGAAATCCATTCCGACAATTTTGTCTAGTTTGACTTTTCTCCCTAACGGTGCTCTTCTTCAACTGTTCCAGTCCGTCTTTCAAGCTTTGTAGAATTGGCTTCGTTTCCGGTTTCGGCTTGATTTTCTTCAAATGCATCTCTTTAAGATTTTCACCGACTGGATGCAGTTTCAGAGGTGCCACTCTTGGTTCCGTTGCACGATCTCCGACAGCCCGGCTAAAGTGGAAGAACAGGTTAAGCCACATAGAATATATATTTACAAATGTTTTGCATCCTTTGAATATCGCGGTAATACGGGACGTTGTACGGTATATTATTTTCTAACAGTGATTGCATATACTGTATTTTTACCTATCAGTACATATACGTGCTCATATTGTACATGAAATCGATCTTTGCCGGATACATCGGTCTAGAAACAATCGATTTATAAAAAATTGATATTGCAATCTACGAATAAAATAAAATATGAAGTTAATTACATTATAATAAAAAAATTCACTAGGCAGGTGTATATTAATAATCGTCTATAATTAATATTCTGCTTGAGTCTTTGGCCAATCAATTAGATTGCGAACTAGGTTCAAACAACGGAAATAGTAATATCATAAATCAAATTGTGCGAACATGACACATTTATATTCTGTGTTAACATATATATTTATTCTTTGAATAATTCAAATAATTTTATATCTGATTAATTAATAATGAGAATGCGCTTAATTTCTCGTGCATCTGATTGTTAGCAGTTTGAAAAAATAATATACCATAAACATGCATAGTATAAATAATTGATAATCAATGTAAAATTAATTTACCTGCAGGCAGATAATAATCGTTGCATTTTCGGCGATGCCAAAAGTCTAGCTTCTGACGGATAACCTAGTCGAGCTCTTCTTACTCTTGGCGCTCCATTTCCGGTTACAACTAATTCAAGCATTTCAGGATTGTGAACTGGTCTTTCCGGTACGATGCATCCTAAAACAATTGGCCCTCGAGTCGAACTTTCCAGTTGCATTAAACCACCATATTCCCTTGGCAATGGTACAGGTAGTGGACCGGCTATCAAACGGACCTGAAAATGGCAAAATCTTTAAGTATGTAATTCAGTAACAAGCGGCAATGGTAAGACGAATTTAATTTTAATATCATTATTAATTCATTGGTCTTTATATTAATATTAACGGTATTGTTTGTGTTATAGTACTTACTCGCTGATTATTTATATACTTCAAGCATTATATTTTTAATAAGTTTACAAATTTCTGTAAATATTCAAATATACAAGATCTCATAGTAGATGCGGGGGACAAAACATTATTAAAGGAAAGCAACGATGGAAAGAAACACGAACAGAAGAAAACAATGGAATAAACTTACCCTGAGAGGCAATGGTCTTCTCGCAAGGTGATGCACTTTGTATAATACTGCATCGCTTCCGGTATCGATACTTCCATTCTGACATATAGCATAAAATTCGCCTCTTGCGGATAAGGGAGCAAACACTTCCCGACCGTGTGGATCCAAACACTGAGCGTACTGATCCTTTTCGGAAGAGCTGCCGGAAATTCCGAAGGAAACCGTACTACATTTCCTTGTGTCTTGAAAAACAGCTATTAATCGTAGAATTTCCCCAGCTCTGATCGTGGTTTTCGTGTAGTGAGCTCGTAAATTGCCATTTTCTGCAAATAAATAAAGAACTTTTAATTACAAAGTTTTTGGTACTTGAGAAATATTACAGAGACGAAATTGAGATACATGAAAAGTACAAAATCATTAATTTAATGCGAATAAAAGGAAATATGGAAATGTAAGTGCAAAATTAGTTAATAATCATATTAATCGTCAATTATTAATTTGTTCATTCTTTTTCTATTAATTACAATACGTGTCAACTTTTGAAATATAAAACAATCTCCTCTACAGTGCTCTTTTGATTGCACAAAATTTTTGTTGACAGAGATTATCAATAACAATATGAATAATTAAATAATATATAATAATAACCATAGTAATTCAATGTAATGTAATTTACGAGTAATAATGATTAATTTTATTGTATATAATATGTATATACATGTTAGTATTATCATAAAAAGCAATAGTTCATAAAAATAAGCATATAGATAATACATATTTCTATATTATATCGTGAAATATAGTTTTATTTCATGCTAAAAGACATTGTATTTAATTATACATATATACATCTTTTATTCATCAATGAATTTTATATATTTAACTAAATTAAAGTAGTGAACGAATATTTCTTTTCTAATACATTCATTTTGTATATCCACCTCTTAAATGTATTTACTTTTTTTTGTATGCAATATGGTGTGTTTACTGCTGAATTCGTCGATTCAAACCTGCTCGACTTGCCGCCGTGTTGACATCCCCACCACTACGAAACATGTAAGACGAAGTTGCCGCGCGGAGTAATATTCAGATCTCAACAATTGTAGTGTTAAGACGTATTAATTTATTTCGCGTGATTTATTATGCGTATTATTCCCATTTACATATTCTGCTATTTTGTCGTCTTCCTATGCTACTTAAGGTTTGTCTAATTAACACACGTTCATTTATTAATATTATTGAATATTATTACAATATAAAATAACCTCTTACGCGTTCTTTTTTCAGGCGCGAGCAAGACCATCATCCCTCTTTCCTAATCCAGTGGAGTTTCTTCAAAAACCAGTAAAGTAAGTTCATTATTTCAATAACTAATTGAAACCGGTGATACATACGAAAGATTATTGAATTTGTCTTGAGAAGTACTATCAGAGGTACTAACGTTAAGAATATTTTTGACCTACCTATTAATTTTCGATGACAATATAATTTCTTGTTTAATAGAAAATGTAATATAGTACCTCTTAGAATTAATGTCAACAATTTTAAGTGTATGACAAAGACAGAGACTTTAATGCTCACACCGTATGCCTCTTATATCACTGCTTTGTGTATTTCCGCCGTTGCATACACACGCACACACACATATATATGTATTCTATTTACCGCATTTAACTTTCTGCTACCGTTTGGAACGTATAATTTGCGCATTTCCCATATTTCTCTTTTTACCAGATCAGGGTACGAACATTGATATTTATATGCATTTAGGTCAAGAACGTTGCTGCTTGTCATTACGATATTACATTCATGTGTGTCATTATTTATTTTTTTTTCTCTCCTTTCTCGGTGTTTTGCTTTCTTTGCCTTCTCTGCTACTGTTTTGTACGTTATTGATTCACTTTACTCTCTTCGTTCGCGTTTAACTTCTTTCTTTCTGTATTAAGATCATCTCCTATTTTCTTTTCCCTTTACGATACATTTTATATCCTGTTAGACTCTGAATCTTTTGCTCTTTTGTCTTAAATATTTAATAGACTTTTTTACGTTTTCAACGTATTTAACGCTCTTATCGCTATTTTCTTCGTTTCTTCCTTTCCCATTTTGGTACTCTCGCTTCACATCCTTAATTAAATTTCCAAAGAGATACTAATGAACGGATACGAACGCGACATTCCAAGTAGTTAATTTATGCACCGTACAATTAATGAGTTAAAGAACGATGCGTATGTGTAATAGAAGAACGAATTTAGAGTTTAGTACGTATTTCATATTCACAATAGTTTCACTTACCCATTTTCGAGTGGGTCAGAATATATGCCCTTAAAGGTGCAGCCAAAAGAAACGCTGGTACCCCTGCTCGTACTAAGGAATCGACTCTTCTGTAGACTCTTGCACTACCCGTTGTATTGTTGCCAGATATCACAGAAAACCATCCTGAAATTGAGGAGAATGGAAGTTCATTTTTATACGTGTTTGTATAGTTGTGAAAATAATAAATCTTACATTCGTTGTCTTTCGACAAAACTATCTTATACTTGATCATATTCGTTTGAAAAAACTGAAAATTGCAAAGAGAATTGCAAGGGGAATGTCGTCAGACCGTATACTTCCTATGATAATATTTCAGGGGAGAGGTTTGTGTAGAAGCATTAGGCGTGTAGGATAATACTTTCTACGATTGAATGCAAATTTCACTGCTCAATTGCTTCGAGAGTAATGATATTCAGACACGGGAACGACCATTGATGATTGTTCGTAATGTGCCAATGTAATTTATTAATAAGAGAACTGACATTTACGTTTCATTATTCTTGGATATTTTTCTCATACGCTTGCAGATTAATTCTTCTATGTCTTATAAAGATACCAAACTTTGATATTTTCCTTTGTATTTCACTTTAATATTCAAATCGCTTAAATCGTAGGTCTTCTATCGTTACTATAAAAAATGTTTCGAGGTTGAGTGGCAGAACTTTTTTGCTTGGAAAAATTTGTTAAATATATCGTCCACCAGGCTGCATTATGAATAATGGATGATGCAGCGGGTAGCAATAATGTCAGTAATGAAATAGTAGACTAAATTAGTTTCTACAAAGTAGAGGAATCATCCTACTCTGCAACATATATTTTACATAAAATTATCGAGTCAAAGTAACTGCAAATTGTGAACGAATATTCAAATAATTATGGATAAAAACTAGGAGTATTGGTAAAAATGACACGAGAAAATTAGAAATTGTACACAACGTGTGTAGAAAATCATAGGTACGTTTATTTTATTTATCCAATGGAACAAAGTATTTAGAGAGGGTTTATTTCTTTTAAAGTTAGCTGATTTTTTTTCGATATTCGTTTTTTTCGTATAATAGTTAGATGAAACAGAAATGTGTAAAACGTAGAGAATCAGCATTTACTTACATGCGCGATAAAAGCTTTATCCAAGATTTATGAAGATTATGCTAATGAAATGAGACAATCTGGCTCGGTGATGCTGCTTAAATTACGAGCGTATAATTTCAAGTACAAAGAGAATGTTGAAGTAAATATGGATGTAAATAATATTCGATCAAAGTTGATATAACTACGACTAGTGAATAAATGGAAACGTAACGATTTTCGATAGAACTAAACTAAGGAGATATTAATATTTTATTGATAATGACAGAGTTTGCAAAATGTATATCCATAACGACACGTTAATATTGTAAACAACGTTGAACGTACTATTTCCTCGCTTTTAATTATATTTCTTATTAGACAAATTTTCTTTGTTCTCTCTGCATCGTACAATTGCTCCAATTTTTACAACGAAAAGCATTGACAAGATAAGATAGTCACGATCCATTTGAGTATCTTTGCAAGTATACGTATAACGATGATTGCAAATAGAAGCAAAGTAGTACGCTGATCGAACAAGCTTAATCCGTGGAGTTACACGAGTCGAACGTTTTCCATCTACTTGTACGAGCAAGTATGTATTACATACTGGCGGGACACAAAGTGTCTGGCAAAAATTGAGTTTTCACGTTATGTTTAGCGGTGGTCGGTACGTTGTTGCCTGCTTGGGCTGATATATTCGCGCAGCTGATCCGGCCCATAAATCAGCCAGGGCATTTTCAGATATCGCCCTGGACGAACAGATTTACGTTCAGGTTTGGCGCGCGTAAAAACGGCCGGCCGTATTAGCAGTCGTTTCGTACGAGTACTCAATTACCCTGCCTCTTACAAAGTCGTGCGTGGACAGTATAAGTTACGGGACACTAAACAAAATATCTTGCGGCTCACCGTTTCGTGACGTTAACGGGCTTTGTTTCGCAGTATATTACGTGCAAGTAATTCGCGCGTTATATCGGTCGAACGAAAGGACGCCATCGCCATGGAGGCACTGAATTATATTACACCCTCATGCGCGCGAGCACGCTCTTCTTTGGTTCGCGATAGCGCGTGAACGTATACCAGACGAGGATTTCTACTACCCTGTCGCTGTATACCGAACTGTGCACGGGTATAAAACGGCTCCGGTGTACTGTACGATGGGTAAGGAGAAACGTGAGAAGAAATATAACAAGACGCTTTTAAATTATAGTTAACCGCGTTGGTGAATACGGTGTGTGGCCTCGTATCATCCGCTAACCGATATGCGTTATGCATATAAAATTATCTCGCGTTGTTATTATAGCCGCTGCGAGTTACGCCGGCCATTCGGCTAATTATGATACAGTTTAACCGAACCTAAAATGTTGCCGGAGAGATCGCTGTCTTTTGATTTCTGCCGGCGTTCAACTTGGGGGAAAGGAATCGATGCGCGCGCGCGCGCTTCTGCTGGGCAATTAGCGAATGCCTCGCGTAATTTCCAATGGAACACGCCGGAAACCGTTCGGTTTTCTTCTAGCTATAATTGGTCGCATTCCTTGGTGCTGCACTTACGAGAGCCGCCGACCACGGAATGTGACAGATTATTGCGTTTTCTTTTCATTTATTCTTTGGGACAATACACTTTTTTCTAACCTTTTTTTTTTTTTTTCTATTACGAACTGACGTGCTAAAGTTTCAAGCTAACCTAACCCTCGTCGCATTTGCATAGAAAGGTATTTTGAACAGAGAGAAGACATCCCTCAAAGTTCGTGAAAGTCAAATAAATTCTTAGTCTGCTTTGTGATCCACGTAATAGAATCCTTCGTTCTTAAAACAGACGTAGAGATACATATTTAACAAACGGTTACCCAGACCGATGGGTATACGTTCTATTTAAGTGATTTGAATCGTGAAAGAGGTATTTAATATTGCGTATAATATTGGCTTTCGTAATGCGCTCGCAATTGATGTTTATAGCTTGTAAAGTAAGGCCGCGGAAACCAATAATTAGCAAGAATATGGCATACAATCAGACTTATGGATGTACATATTTATACATAGTGTTAATTATCTTTGTGGAAATACATAATATTTTATAGTATCTATAAAAGTAGATACCCACACATATATGCAACGATCGTTTGGACAGGGGAGAGCAGTAACGGAACGCAAAACAATTTTATTCCTAAAGTAATAAACATTTTTCCCCGTTTACTCGATGCATCGTCGAAGTAGCTTGGGTTTGCGTGTTTCTTCACCGCGTTTCTTCCTTGTTGGGCAGGATTGTTTTCCTGTGACTGTGACTCGATTGCGACCGTTCCTTCTCTTCAGGCCTTTTACCTGATGCTGAGCACCGTTCGTTTTGTTTCTCGTTTCGATTTGTCCCCTTGGCTGATCTAGGAATCGACCGCAACGATCCGACAAAGAAACGAAATATCGACTGCCCTTCCTGGTATTGCCGCGGTCCACGGCATTATCCGTGTTTTGCCTCGTTTTCTCCGTCTTGGCGCAAGATCGAAGTTGCCGTTATGTCATTCGTAACGGGCTTCCATGCTACGTCTTCGGGAACTGGTGCTCGCGCGACGTTAGCAACGTTCGAATCGGTGGGCGTGCGTAACTTACGTACGATTTACAGGCAAACGGCAATTTTACGCTTTCCGCGTTTCGTATTTTCCATTTCGTTTTGTGGATCGTAAGTAACACGTGTAATACACCGTTCTAGTATCGTTGTTAATTTACGAACTTCCACGGGGAGTAACGTATTCCGCTTCGATGGAGGAATTACGCGGAACTGTGTGCCATTCGGCCTGTAAAATAAAATTACGACCCTCTAAATTCTAACGAGAGTTCCGTGTCGTCGTTCGTTCGGAATCACGTTGACACAAACCTTTGACTCGTTGTGGGGTTAAATCGTTGTAAATTAAATCGTTTTATTCCGTTTACTCCGTCTTACGTACGTTATATCGGCCACGGAACCAAAAATTCTCTGTCAATTTTTACAAAAATTGAAATATTTCCAATCGTCGAGGTATCGTTCGATATCAACGCCAGACAGCGGAGATATCTTCCTTCGATTCAGATCGTAATAATATCATCGAGTAGAAGGTATCCCAGCATCCCTTTATCCAAGCCTACTTAGAAACGTAGGTTACCTGTTGGGGTCCCCGGTGGAGGCGGGGAAAAAGTTGGCCTAGAGACTTGAAATAAATCGGGGATTCGCGTTCCGTCGTGTTCGCGGTCGGTGGTCTTCCGAAGAAGGACGAAAGGATGTAGCCATTTAGTAGGAAGGAAATACACGGCGGCGTGTTTCGGTTTGGCGGCAAAAAGCGTTCGAAAGTTGGACGACGATAGAATAGACGCGCGCCCCGCGGCGGTAATAGCAGCGATCCGCAGCAACGGGGACACGGTAGCCGAGTGGTCGGCTGATCGAAGGTCGGCTGGTTCTTTTGGTCGTCGCTAATTGATTTAAGAATGCCGCTACGATGCGAATGCACGCATGCTGCGCGTCGAATCCGGCCTTTAAGGACCGTGTGCTCGCGAGTGAGCGCACCAGCGCAGCGTAGCGCGCCACTGCACTGCCTTCGTCCGCTGATCGTTCGTCCTGGAATGCCACCATGGCTATCCCAGACGACCCTAGCCACGGGGAGATCTGAATCTTTGGCCCATCTTCTTCTTCCTTCTTTCTTCCCTTGTAATTGCTGTGGAGTTTGTTTTTGATACGGCTAAGCGAACACGAAGAGCGCATTTGGACAATGGGGTCCTTTTCGGAATCGGAGACACGCGCTGCGAGTCGAGATTATTTATCGAGTTAAACGAATTCAAGGATAAAGGTTTCCTTCGGTATTGGCGATAGTTCGGGTGGAAGCGCGACTACTCGCTCTGCTGACTGATTAATTTCTTCTGTAGAGAAAATATTCTCTAGGTAAAATAGGTCGGAGGAAATTTCAACGGATAGAAATCGAGCGTGATCGTTCTCGAGTGTGCACAATCAGCACGGAATAATACTAAACTCGGGAGTGTTCACTCCGGAAAAGAAACATTGCAAACGCGTACTTCTCGTAATCAACGGAGAATTGCACAAGCTAGCTTCCTCCACTTTCCATTTCCACGCCCGCATCCGACATAGTTAACGCGACTCGGCCGTTTCTGTTGCATTCAGATTACAATCGAAGAGATCGTCGTATCCGTTGGAAAAATCCAATGGAAAGCCAACTCGAACGAGGGAAAAGAGGAGTCGCACGAACCCGGTAGCAGTTCCTTTCGTTCGCATCGACTTCCTTGACTTCTTAATTATGCTACGCTATCACGCGGTTACGCAATTAATGATGTAATTACATAGCTTTTCGATTAATTATTCAAGGAGAATAATGTTCCCTCTGAGAAAGCACTCGGAACGGCCGTGTCAAAGTCATTGTCAGCATAGCCTACGATAATGCTTCGCTTTTTGTTCGGCGATTCCGCATTCATTAATCGAGCAGATCGTTTCCGGAACTTTTACATTTATATACAAAGCTGTTTATACGGCTATTAAACTGTTTCGAATGTTTGAAAGATCGCGTGGATAAGTAGCGACGATTTGACGTCTACGAAGATCGTTAGCGTCGGTCAAAGTAAAAGTTAGTACGAAAGGAAATTTTTAATGGCCAGTAATAATAAGTGACGCGAATACACACGTATGTATGTTTTAATTGCTGAATAATTCGACGGTTAGTGATAAAGTAACGCAAGTATGATTTTTAAGGAGTAAACGAACAGTTTTATAACGCGTAACACGATTCACTCTCGTTTCTGTAATAAATTAAAAACATTACGCGAAAGATCATAAGTCTAACTGACTCACTTTGTCCACATTTTTATTGCACGTTCGCTCGAGTAATCAGAAGTGACACATTAGCGGTCCACGCGTGGTACGAGGCGATGCATTGCAAAACAGTGCGCATTGCAGAACCATTTACAGCACGTGTCGAGGTTCAACTTTCAAAACGCGGGTGTTGAATAAAGCTATGTGTCGTGCAACCTCCCCTTTTCTAGGAACTGGACTGAAGTAGCGAATGGACTGGAGAATAGCGAAGGAACCATGCTTAAGGTTGTTACCCCTTGAGGAACCAGATGTTCGCGTGATCCAGGTGCGCCTACAAGGTCCACGTCACATTGTAACGCTCTTCAGGAATTAATTCTGACTGGGATTTTTCCTCGGCTCGTGAAAGGAGCCCTCCCTTTTCAATGAAATCGACAATGGTCCACGCGATTCCAGATGCTATCTTCTCTTTGGGATCGGATACTTTTAAACGTCTCGGAATGCCCATGCACTGGAATGCTTTCACGCTGAGTTTGCCTTTGGTTCTAACGATTAGCGTCGCTCCCTTTTTGCGATATTCGGCCTCGAGATATCCGTTTATCGGGAGAAGCTCGTAGAAATTGTCGAGGCAACGTTGTTCAAACACGTTGATCGTATTTGCAACTGTTCGCCCTGTAAATGTTTGGCCCAAAGTTTTATATCTCTAAATTCAATTTTGCCTCAGAGAAAATAAATTACCGTATAAGCTACGTTAGTTTTAGAAAGACTGAAATTAATACGTACGTATTGTCGCGTTTAAGAAAATTATCCATTTGAAATTTCAAAAACGTTTTCAAACTTAAACAGGGAGAAAATAAACATTTATTTACGAGCAACTCGATACCAATACGGTGGAATCGAAACATCCTGCAATTAAAACCCATATCATCGTCGTTAATCATCAATGCACCGTAAGATCTATATTTCTTGGTGCACAGTACCGTAAGATTCGTACTTCATAATACGTAAGATGCGCCGTAAAATCGATACATCTTGATACGTTACGTGTCTTCCTGATTTTATAATGTTACCGATTTTTCGTAATTTCACTATATTCAACCGGATCCTCGTGATATTTCATATTTGCCGTGCTTACCTTTCAACGCCTGTCATTTACTTCTTGTCAAAGGACCATTGTGTTTCACCAGAATGCCGGTTGTAATTCGAAATAGTTTCTTCGAAACCATTTCTACATCTCCGTCGCTGATAGATTTCCAGAGAACGTTAGGCCTCTTTTACGCCAGCGACAGTGATCGTTGTGCGCTCTTACCGTTAGGGAATAACGTTGCACAACAATATTATCGCAGTTTTTTTTGTCCTTAAGCATTTCTTAGTAGTATCTTAAAACAAATAACGATATAGGTCGGAAGAAATCGATCCAAGATATGTAAATTTTACTATCGTTATTGTAAATAACTTGGCTCATGGTCGAATATTTTCTCCTACGGTAGGAAAAAAATTGATCGGCGATGCAACAACATACTGGTTTATATACTACACGTAGTTTACGCATTAATCACGGCAGAAAGTGCTTGAACCAGTGAATAAGCCCGAGATGATAATTACACACATACGGGAAGGTGGCGCGACTAAACGTCTTTTACATGGGGCAAACGAGTTAGTACTTCCTCATCGAATAACTTTTTAATTATGTGGGATCTCGATTACGCTTTCACACGCAATTTCGTGAAACGATTGTAAAACATCGACGATGATAATTATTTCGATCGACCGATAATATTACTCGTTATTTCAAGGTACGGAACACTTTATATTTCGCAATGTTATGGTCAGTGAGCAACGATCTCTTGTCGGCGTGAACATGGCATTACGAGCCTTTCAAAATAAAAGATATTTTTCCACGAATAAGAAATGAGTCGATAATTTCAGCAGGAAATATGCAATTGTAATGACAGTAACATTGTGATCGTTCCAATGATTAGAGAAGGGAATGATACAAACAATGATTCGATTCTAGCAACCTTTATTCGTTCGAAGCTTACATTTTCTAGATTCTACCCTTTCAAAGAAATTGGACGGTTCACCGTAGACGGACGAATCGAAGGAGAATGGTTCCTTGCTCCTTCATCGTCGTCCATTTCTGTGGGTTCACGAAATCTATATACGGCTATGTCTAGGATATAATGACTGTTATTTAAAAATCGAGGGAATAGCTATCGTCGAAACCACGATCGGTAAAATAACTTTGCTCGTATAGAAGGATGTTTAGAAAACCTACGAGAGACTGTAATAACGTATTGGATATTTTTCTGGCCAAGGCTTTGTTCTAACCTGTGCAACGGCTTCGATAAATGCACGTAGCCGACAAGATATTCGAGCTTTGATATTCAGAAATATAAAACATGTTTTTCCAAGATCGTTTTGCGTTAGCATCTACGATAAACTGCCAAATAACAAATAAATGTACGTTTTGATTAGCGCAGTAAATTCTTTTATCGAAGCAAATTTTTTGATAAATATAATGGTCATTGACCCATCAACTCACGATTATGCTATGGGAAGGAATCAATAATTCATATAATTCCTATAATTACAATTTTTTTTCAAAAAGTTTTAAAATATTATTAGAATATTGTCTTAATGAATATTTCGTTTAGAATTAGCACGTATCCGGTGAGTTCTACAAGCAGTTTGTAAACTATTTTCTCGTGTTGTTCCTATCCGGTTTTCTATTCCAAGATAAGTAACGGAGAATTCATTTCTAATCAGCTAACTTGTGTTCGCTTTTCGATTCTCGATTGTGTTGAATGGCTAGGCCCATTGTAGTAGAGAAAACTAGCTTGATTTGCAGTCAAGCGAACAAAGCCGTAGAGCGTAGACCTTGCAGTGGACAGGTTAAATTGGCGTGACTTGTGGTCGCAGAACTCTTCCCTTCGCGCTTTAGCCTGTTTCGAAGGTCTGCCTTTCGACAAAGGTTCAAATACGAATTTTTCCACGTCTGACCGCACGGTTCTGGAAGATCTGCCACTTTCGCAAAAGACCAGAATTAGAAAGACACGCGTTTTACGCCCGCGAAACGGTACAACAAAGTAACTTGATCCTTATCTTCGGCTTACAGTTTCATTTGTATTACGTTGAGTTACCTTTCTCTAGACTATTCAACGAACCTAATGTCAATTGTGATATTTATTCGGAAATAAGGTAGTTTTTCTTTTTTAAATATACGCACGAGGCTATAGAATTCCCACAACGAGGAAAGATCAAGCTGAGAGCATGTAATCTCGGTTCGTTAACCTGTGTGTTACTAGTATCATTTACCAATAAATATGTAAATACATATAATAAATGTGTAAATAACGTGTATCGTTAAAACCGAACGTCGATCAATGGCTTATCAATTTAAAGTTTCCCCCTTTTCATATTTTAACGTATAAATATTATATTGTACCGCTCCTTTATACGACAAAAACTTAGATTACTTCCTTTAATATCTTGATCAAGCGAGTATTCGAGTCTCGATAAGCATCTGCTATGTTAATGATAAAGGAGAAGGATTATAACAACAAATTATCGCTGGACGATTTTAGTTTCGCTTTTTTTTTTTTCTACTTAAAATCAACGTAATTTCCGCAACTGTTGAATTACTAAACTTGATTACTTTCAATCGAAAGAATATCAAATTTTATACGCCTCTTCAATTCATCCTTTGACCGAACATGTTCCGAAAAACGAGTATCGATTTATGTAAGAAGCTTCTCCTGAACTTTTTATGCATTTTATCTACACTTCTCAATTAACGAAGGTAGAACAGATATCCTTTAGGCGTTTCATTTTTTTCGAGTTACTCCGGTTAGAATTAACTTGTAATTAAGGATAGCGGTTAAATGCGATAATGGCTTATGATTACCGTACCCCTTCTCGTGCCTGTTTTCAAAATGCTTACAGTCCACTTCTTATGCACGTTCTTCGCGCATGAATTTAAGCGGACGTATCAAACTAAGTAAGATATCGCCGAGAAAGAGTAGACTCGTGCCACTTTTCCATTAAATCTCAAATAATATCGAGTATCTTATGCGATGGGAATGTACGATTCGGTGGATTTTTAATTCCTTATATAATCCTAGATTCGTGGATTAACCACGTGGGAAAACGTGTATTGTTCAGGCGAAACGATCATAAGACGTTTGAGAAAATGTTAGCGTAGGAACAAACGAGAATGGAGGAGACTCGCAACGACCTTCCATAATCATATTTAATTCGCCAGAAATTTCCAGGCCAGGGGTCATTCGAAAGTCTCATTGTTGTAGTTTATTGAACCTGTTCCTCTATCATTTATAATGTTCGCAAATGGAGCACATTTGCTTGGCGGTTTATTAATCAAAACGTTAAATTATCGTGACTCGAGGCTACAGAATTCTTAGAGACGGCGTGTATTAAGCGGCGGTATCAGGAATTTAAGGCACATGTTATTCTTCTTTAACTAAAAATACCGATGCAACTTTTTCCGTTGGATTTCAATTTTGCTTTCCGCTTGTACATGGAATCTGTTGAAAGATCCGTATAGGAACAGGTTGTCCAACGGATCGTTATTCTTACCATCCACATGGTTTCCCCATATCCGTGGAATGTAAATTTCATGACAGGAGCGCGGCCGATGATTTTCGATGTTGCAAAAAGCGTGGAGCACGAAGGGGAGTTAAAGCATTCTTGGTGGAGAAGCATTTGAGCAGCGTCGCGAGCACAAGGGGGGAAAAAATGGAAGGAGCCGAAGGTCTCCTGATGAGAGGGACGAGGCCGTCGACCCCGGTGCAGAGCTGGAGGTTTACACGCCTAATAAATTACTGTAAACTGGAGCCTGGAGTCGTAGCCGAGGGTTTGCACGAATAGTAGTTAAGTGAGCCGGTGATTTGTGCGATATCGTCCATCGTCGCTATCAGCCCCTGGAATCGGATGCACGGTTGAATCTTCCCTAGTAATTTTATCCCGGTTGAAGGTTCAAGTTCCCTCGACGTAGATTCCATTTCCCCCTTACTACCGATTCCGAAGCGAGGATCGAGGCAACGGTCGTCTATAGTCTATGGAATCTATGGGACGGAGGCTTCGTTCGATGGTCCAGAAGAGGGGAGGGGTAGGGTTGGAATTGCCTCGGTGCATCGGTGCATTGTCGTTTTTCCCATCTGCTGAAATTAAAATCGATACACCGTTCGTCCTTGTTGATCGGCGTGGAGCTTCGAGACCGCGCGCGCCATTACAATTTCATAAGCAGCTTCCACGGGTAGAGAGGCAGCACCGGTGTACCAGGATATTCCTACTCTCATCGGAGTTTGATGCACCCTCCCGGACTTGAGATACGTTCCGGAGACCGCGACGCCCCTTTTTGTCCGTCTCAAATGTCTTCATTTCGTTCCCCTGGTTACGCCGCGTGTCCATAGGAAAAACCTAGAAAAAATCCTCGCCGCTTTTTGCACGCTGTCGTAAGCTGATTACGATGATTTATGGTGAACGCGAAGCATGCTTTCGGTGCAGGCTTCGTAGTGGATTATTTCTTGCATCCAATCCCCAACTTTTTCCCTCCCTGTTGCTTTCTCGTCAGCACTTTGCGGTCTGTATTGGACGGCCAGCTGGACGTTTCGTAATTCCTTTATTTTTGCAAGAAAATTTGGAGAGCTTTCATCGTATCGTGACATATTTTATCGATGACAAACATATATCGATAAAAAGCGTAGAAAGGAAATTTTTTTATAACGAATATCCTTCTGAAATGTTTTCTGCGACATCGACTAAAATATCGAGACGATCATGATTATAATTACAATTAAAAAGAAATCGATGTCATTGAAGACAATAGACATAAAGACAAAGTTGCGTTTCTTTTAGAAATTATCGGCAGGGCTAATGATAATTTATAAATGTTCTATAAAATGAATTAAAGCGGCGAATAAAATCGTATTAATGATAGGAGCTTTATAAACTTGCAATAAAATTTGAAGACTCAATTATTTTCACTTCCTTTAATTGGACATGATTGGTGTTTATACGCGTTTTACAAATGGTAGTATGCAAAAAGCTTGTATATTGACTTCTAATTATTTTACGAGTCATCTCATTCTACTGCCATAAACTACTTTTCAGGTTTTATCTTGGCTACATTCTCCGTCGTTTTATGACACAACGCGCAAAATAATAAACTTTCTTCACAACCATATTCCTAATTAGCAGCCATTCGTTTCTTATGAACGGCCTCTCTTATTTTACTAGCATCGTTAGATAAAAGTTGTAACGCATTTAAGATTCAGCTTACGCTCGTTTTTTCCAACTTGCTCGCGAATGAAAGTAAAATAGATCCTATAAAGAAAGTATAAAATAGGGAATAGGACGAAGCTAATTTTAATAATTGGCCAATGAATGCTAACGCGAATCCTCTTTTTACGCGTTTTTGCATTATTCAATTTTCTTCTCCTATAATCTATCTTTAACGGGTAAATCAAATTTCATTCAATTTGCATTTTTACGGTAAACGCGTAAAGCGACGTACGATATATATCGTAAAAGACACGGTATAGATATAACATTTTTTTTTTTTATAAGAAAGCGATTTTAAGATGGAGCGATACATTAGCGTACATTATCGATATTTTAACTTTCGATTAAGATTTTGGATCAAACGTAGTCCGAATTCTTCGACTAGGAACTTATTAAATATTTGACATCGTTTAGATGGATCTCTTCTTGATGTACGTTAAATATTTAGCTGTATGAAACAACTCGTACAACTGGTTTATTTAACTAATATCGTAAACAAGACGAAAAACTTGTTCAAAAAGATCCCGCAGCAGCAATGAGACTAACTGAAATACACGTTCTAATATAACGACACCCTAGTGTATCATTAAGCGTGAGGAATTACTACCTTCAAACGCATCGTTAAATAGCACGTGAATAGTATTTACATAATGGTATTTTTATAAGGTTCAACCTAACTATATACTATAATAATTTATAATTTGATAGCTACCTAGCTAATAATGGAAAAAAATTCAACATAAATTGCAAACCGCGTGGGCTGTCAGTGAGTCGCCCAGTGAGTCAGTTTTCCCTGGAGTTTCATTCGTACTTTCTACGGTTGTGGCATTCGACCTTCTATATTTCATCATTTTCTAGCGTCATTTCGCCACTTTTTCATCAGGAATGGAATTCTCTTAAAACAAGATCAATAGATTCGTTAGGGTTTACTTTTCGCTTTAAACTAGTCGAGACAGAACGAGAAAATTTCTCCGCGGTCATCGCGGAGTACTCGACTGTAATAATCAAACTATCCTGTTCGGTAAGGATCGTTACCGAGCAACCTTGACGCGGAAAAATCGATTCGTACCGTTTCAGTAACAAGGTTTCGAAGGATCGTCCGAGCGAGTAACGCATAACTGACTGTAAATACTGTAATTCGATTCGATTGCCGTAGCAGCGTGCACCGATCGTGCATTTCATGCACGTGCGTTGGACAAATGGGATTAGTCGGGTGACGAAAGTGTCCGCTCGGAACGGAACCGATCGTGCCGCTTGAAATTCCACGATGACGCAGAAGGAAAAGTGGTGGCCGGTGGAACAGTTAGCCGGGTCCGCGAGCACAGCTCTGTTCGCCATGGCACCTGAGAATTTCTTGCTGCACGCGAATCACAAAGAGTCTTTGCTGGCTGATTGACCTGACGCGAGATCGATTCGCCTAATGAAGCCACCTGGTTAGAACGAAACGCGATTCCGATTCTCCCGTTTAAAGAGATCCGTCTTCTTCGGTTCTCTATGAAGAGAAATCAATTTCGTCGAGGAATTTCAATATATCGTAAATTGATATAAACGTTCACTTCGATTAAATTCGATAAAAATACTTAGCTAATGCTAACCACAGGAATTATCCGGATTTTCTTTTTATAGAATATCGATAAAGAAATATTTGTCTCTTTTTTTTTTAAATAAATGGTTCGTACTTTCCATTTGATAAACCATTCAGTTACATAATGTCACGACATCGCAATACTATGAACTGCATCGTGTACAATATCGTGTTAAACGATCAGAGAAGGACGAATGGAAGCATGGTTGTCACGTGGGCATAGGTCGAGTTTTTATTATGCTCACGGGGCTCATCGTGAATTGTGCCGCACTTATAGCGAATTCGTAGGCGTTAAATAATGTTTCCTTAGTCAATTTATTGTTAGTGCCTGTTCGATATAACCTGCGCTGGCCAGCACGAACCGCATATTTACGATCGGACTGTAAAGCTCGCTTAGGCGTGTGCGTTGCGCTATTTGTTACGATAAATTGGAGCAGACCAATTTGTCTCGAACTCTCGGTTCCACGGAATGATCATCCTTATTGTCGACGATAACGATCCTTCGTTGAAATAATTTACCGTATCGGTATGGAAGTCCCGTGATAATATGGAAGAGCGTTTTTCCTCTCGTGGCACGCGTCTAGAGCGATAATTTATCGTTTTCGAGAAAATGTCTTACGTCTTTTGCAGCGTATCTCGTACGTGTACGTTGAAATTTTCATGGTCGTTAGACGGTTAGGCAACGTGATTCGTTTCGATATTAAAATTCTGTAAACGTCTATCTATTCCAATGAACGATTAAGCTCGATAATATCACGTAATAATTATGTCGTATAATAAATCGCAATGACTTTATACGAAATGCGATATATTATCAAGTATAATATACAAATTCCAATCCGTTAGATCGAACTAGATTTTAGATCTCAGCGTTCATAATATAAGATAAATGCTTCAAATTGTGCTCTTCCATCGTCTCGTTAGTGAACGACGTTTTATGTTTCTGGTTATACGTATGCATTAACGTTTACTTCAGATGGAAAGATCAGTGTAGAGCCAAGCGTAATTTCTCGATTATGTTTTAAAGTACTGGAAACAGTGATTCATTGACGGATGGTTGGAAACGTGGGCCGAACACGATCAGCGTCAATAGTAAAAGTGTGGCAATCGGCGTAGCAATTTTCCCCGATGAATCAACGATCCGCGCACGCGACTCACATACATAAAAACGAAATTCGTAGCTGGTTTCTTCGACGCTTGACGTCACCGTCGTTGCAACCTCCTTTCGTCGCGGCCAGCAATCGACAGGTTAATCCGTTAGGCGTCGCTTCAATAACTCTGTCGTGTTGCAACTATCGAGTAACAAGGCAGGTATGCTAACCACCATGCCCACTGCCCACTCGTGACGTTTTCATTAGATCGTCCGAAGAGGTCGAGGACGGATAATCGCTTTCGACTGGGGTTAAAATAGGCTTGAAATCGTTTGGACGTACGCGTACATGATTATTCTAATAAACGCGTTATCTCGACATTTTTGTAAAAATGTTTTTATTTACAGGTAAACGTAGAAAATAAGAGAGATATATTATTTATGGTACGGCCCGATAAATATACTTGCAACTCTACGCGCGATTAAAGCAACAAGGAAAAAGAAAGAGCAGGGTAAAGAATCGATTTATTTCACGATCATTTTTTTGAGAAACCCGACGTCGTTACGGGGACAGTGGTTGGAAGAAGCAACCACCCTGATCTTAAACTTTGCTTGCTTTATTCTTATCGGTTGAAACTAATAGGTTCGCGTTACTCCGGTTTATTACCTCGTAATTTCCGTTGCAAATGTCAGAAAACCAATATGGAGAAGGCTCGGGGGAAGAAATCTACCTTGTAGAGGTCGAGACCATGGTCGTGATCGTGGTCGTGGTCTCTGTGCCCGTTTTGCAAACTTATTGCTACAAAGTGGTTTACGATTGAAAAGGAGGAGAGGACAAGTTCTGGTACTTCTGATAGCGAGCAACCGGGTTCTCGCCGCGAAGCATTAGCGACCTCTTTCAAACGTTGTCGACGCATTCGCGGAGCATACAGTATAACCTGTTTCAGTGATCTAAGCTGGTTATCACAACCGTTCCCGTTTGCTTTACCGGGCATAATTTACGTTTTCCTGAAAATGTCTACCGGATACCGGGCCCATTAAGAGCTAACCGCTGGCTGCCGACGATTATGGTTCACTATCAATTATAACCAACCCTGATGTCTTCTTTCATTTTTATTTTTCCATCCTTCCTTTCTTTCCTTTTCTCTAATAGTTTGTTCTTTTTTTCGATCGTTTACCATTGAACAGGTTTCATGAGCTCTGACTCATTTGGCCGGGTGAAAAATCGGGAAAGGAGGAGAGTGGCGTTGATTTTACATTGTTAAACGATGAATAGGAAGTTAGTGAAACTGATATCGCGTCGAATCTTGCGAACGAAATAGAGATTCGTGAAAAATACCTGACGTACGATGGGAGAAATAAAAGGGCATAGATGTAATCCCGAGCTTGTATACTTTATTAGTTTCATTTCGAATTTAGGGTATGGAAGATGTTGATTATATATTATGCAAACATAAATGACAGTAATTGCGTTCAATAAAAAAAAGAAAAAAAAAACTGAGAGCAATCAAACCTCTTGCGAAAGAAACCGACGCAACGTTCAAACGAATCTCCTCGAGTCTAATTACGAGGGAGTGTGCAATATGCTCGTTAGGTATCCTAAACAGGTAAAGGAGGTCAAAGACGATCGACTTTGTCTATGGAATCGATTAAATTAAAAACGACACGTGATGAAATCGCAATTGCATTAACGCGTATAGATATCTCTTCTACGAAATCAACGATATTCGTATGATATCACGAAGAAGATACGTACTCTACTTGAATCTAATTCATACGTATATATATATATATATATAATATATAATCCGTATTATTATGAAATAAGAACGTGAAACTTACCCGGGTATCCCTCTGGAATGACTATTTCCGGCCCTACTTTAACGTCGTGCCGATAACGATGGATCAATAGGGTTGCACTAACCCGAAGCGATCTCTGTTGCTGTTTGTACAGCAACACTGGCCTGCCGCCAGTACCTTCGAGCCTGACCACTCTCGGTAACGAGAATCGATCAAGGAACTCTCGAAGGGGCATGTAGCCGCCGCTCGAACCGGAACTACCCTCGGCCGTCGCTTCCCTCGAACTGGGCAGGGACTTTGGCAGCGAAGGTACCTCCTCGCTGGACATCGTCGAAAACTCACCGTTCGACGACATTGTTCCGCACTATATATTATTTTTTCACTGATCTCGTTTAACTCGATCGCAGACACTACGTTCCGTTCGTTCTTCGCCAATCGGTGACACGATTCTGCATCGTTACAACATGGACAGAGTTAGGAATTTCACGAGAGATTCGCGTATCGGTAACGAAGAAAGCCTTTGAGACGTTTCTTTAGAACTTTCCAGAGCGGCACGTCATCGAATCGTAGTCGTGAAAGAACGAATCCCGCGTTTACTTTTGACAGCATTTTTATCCCCGCGTCATCTGGTCAGTTCCAGAACGTCGACGGAAACTGGCTGTCAATCGGTAACAGGTTCAGCAGGCACTTTCTTCGGTTATGTCACTTGGATCTGGACGTCACTGTCACTTTTCACTTCAACGTTACGGAGAAGCTAGCGGATAATTATTTCCACGAACGACGATAGACGGATCGTGAACGGGCGGGGCAAGATTTCAGAATCGATCTCGATCAAGCTGAAAGCCGATCGTTGCAGTCATCGAGCGCGACCAAGAATTCATTCACTGGACACTAACTGTTACCGCAAGCAACAGCACGCAGTGAGATTAACGATCACGGTTCGATGGTCGTTGTTGCAAAACCCGGGGATAATTCGTTTAATCCTTCGCGTTACCGATCCTTTGACTCAGCACCGTGCAAATTCTCTTCTCGAATGCCTTCGTGTCCTTCGCGAATGACCCATCTTCGACATCGCACTGCTCACCAAGGTTGACGATCCCTTCCTTTTCAACGACGACGACAATCGCTAGGGAAAAACGTTGCGTCATTCTTCCAAACAGCTGATGATTCGTTCGATCGATCGTGGATCGGTTTCACGATTTCCTTGAAAGCTCACTGATCACAGGGAACGCCAATCGCTCTGCAGAATTGGCATTCCTTCGCTTCGAAAATTCCGCTCCATTTACTAATCGCGAAACGTTGATACAAATCAATCGATCGATCGACCGACGTGTCAACCGCTGTCCACTCTTTCCGGCTGCGTGGGAGCAATCGCATCTCCTGTGGCTCGATTCCCGTCGCGTTTACGATTTAATGGAACTTCTCACGTGCCTCGGAACATGTATTTTAGTTTTATCGCCTCGCAGCCTCCGCGATCCTCACCCTCGGATTCCTCTATCACCGAGGCCGAACTACCGCATCCTGGTAGCCTTTAGGAGAATCTATCGTGGAAGGAAGATGGCAAGAAACCAGCTTGATAAAGTCTCAAAATTCAAATCTTCATCGAATACTTGGGGTAGAACGTTTCAAGGAGCACGTGCAAACTTTCCTTCTCCGTTCGATTCACAACGATCGGCAAAGACTCGCGCTGCTTTTCTCCAATTTTATTTCCTTTTGAAAAAGTTTCTCGCATGCTAAGGACGAAAGAAGAATCATGGAGGATGTCGCGAGCGCGAAATTCGTTGGACGCTTTTCACGGTGGGACGAGGCGACGTTGCCCAAGCCTCGGAAGAAGAAGAACCGATCGAACCGGCGGACGCGAAGTCACTGACGCCCGGCGTGACTGAGGCCCAGCGTAAGAGGCCCACTGACACTAACACGCTCGCAACTGGTTGTATCGTACGATTCGTCGTACCGCCTCTACTACACGCAACACTGTCAGTGGCCGTACTACCAGCAGCGCTTTGCGAACTTCGCTCTAAGTCCTCTCGGTGGAAGTGCAGGTTAACAGAATACATGGCTATACCATAGGCTCACCGACGCTATACCACGAACGCTATACCACGGCCAACCTACGAAGGATCTGGGCTTATTCAATAGGGGTCCTCTATTGTATCGAAGCTGAACTGTTGCTCTCCGACAGAAGCGAACCGCCCCTTAATAGTTTCTCTAGAAACGTAATCGGCCGTAGTAAGTGGAGTTGCTGCGTGTATGCGTCTCCGTGTACGAGCATCAATAGTTTGACAGGGTACGAGCAAGACGATGATATTCGTTACTAGCGAATCATCGTAGCGGAATCGATCCGGATTACTTCGTGCTGGTACCGATCGCCGATGCGAGGTTCGATGTGCTTCGCCAAGCGGTTTGATTTCCAGTTGAAATCGATGGTTTTATTAACGTTGCGTGGGGTCTGTCAAGACGACTACCAGTAGAGAAGTGGATTAGGCGTAATTTGTTTTTTGTTCTTTCACGTTTCTATGCGCGTAACGTACTGGTTGACTGGTACCGTTATCGTAAGAGCGTTCCTCTGATTTCTATTGATATTTTCCTGGATACGTTAGACGCGTTACATAAGTACTTATCTAGAGATTCCATGCTAAATTTGCGCCAGATATCTCTTACACAAGGTTTTAACGGCAATGTAATTCGGTTACGTAAAACTTATACGATATTTATAATATTTATAATAAGTTAATTATTTAGAAATATTTGTAGCTTCCGATCTTTCTAACGTTGATCGATAACGATCGGTTTTAAATACGTAATTGTAGCAACGATATGGAATTGTATTCTGGAGTAGAGTAACTTTCTGGCTACATTCTAATAAGCTGTATTGTACATATATGATTTTTCATCGTTCGAGAAACGTTCGTACTTTGATATATTTTAATTGGAATCTCAGGCTCGTTGCAACTGTGATGTTTCTAACTGTGACGCCTTAAAAAGCAATCTCACTAGCAAATATATAGGCGAGGAGTCGCGAGGCAGCTCGATCCTTATAAAAGATCGTCCAAAGTAAAACTTTACGTTCGCCCGTAAACTCGTACCCGTAATACCTTTCCTTATACAGTTATCTCCGACACTAAAGGGAAATGATACATACCTGGTCTCGGTGGATGTATATTTAATTATATCATTTTATTCACCTCGTTCGTTGCTCAACGATGCGCGCCACAGATAATAAAAATCACGATGGAACGGCTATGGTTCCTGGGAAGCTTGGAAAGTGGAACGACCTTGAGTTTCATTGTCGAACGAATCTCCTCGCGAAAGAATAACAAGCGTGTACACGTTGCATCACGTCTAGTGATATGAGTTCGCACGATCGTTTCGCGATGCCTCTTTTCTCTTCTTTCCCATCTTTTTCTTTACATCGCTGTCTTTTTCAGTTTCTTCTTCCCTCCATCACGGAGAATCACACTCTTTTGTTCGCCGATTGCGCGCGCCGTGACGTGTAACGACTAACGACGACGTACAGTACAGCGAGAGATCGTTGCTACACCGAGCAACGAGATATCCTGCTGGTGTCGTGCGTGTGCTTACACTACCGCTTCTCTCTGCTTGACGGACAGGGAGGAAATTGTAATACCGTGGAGCAGCCAGATAAGAACTGTTGTGTAATAGGAACACATTAGAGGCTGTTGTCACATCCACGCGAATTTATGAATTCTTTGATTGAACTTGCTTATTGTTAGAATCCGGCTGAAACGTAATCTCGCTGGATGTTTCACAATGGGGTATTAGAGGTTTAAGTCGGACTCGCAGATCGTCGCCAAAGATTGTGCGAACCAAAGTGCGCGACAAAACGCAGCGTCTTTCTTGATTACGACACCGCGGGCAAAAAGTACAAAACATTTCAACCAGGGATTTTACTTTTTTCGGTTTTTTACGATTTCGAGATGACATCACGCGCAACAAGGTGTAGCGTACGTTGTACGTACGGTTAAATCCGTGCTAGCGAGCTCCAAATTTGGCGAGTATTCGTAACACGCGTCTACCGCGTGTTACTTGTTCCCTGTTTTATTTCGTTTCGCTTTTATTCCACTTTGCAGTTTGGCACGGAGCGCGTGTCTTACTTAGGAGTGCACGTTGCACAGCGAGAAATTATGGAATTTTATTCAGTGCCGTTGGCAAGTACTTGAGCGCTAATTGAACGGTTAGTTTAAAAATCTAGCGGATAACGACGCAACGACGTTAGGAAATAATTCTGAATTTTCTTCGAATTTTTGGCAGGCTGGAACGTTAGACTCGTGTCAATTTATATCTTTTAGTAAATTTAATTTCAGTTTTTATTTTCCGAAAATTTACCAAGCAAATGTCGCAACGACTCAAACGAATAGGCATCCATTGATATGATACCGCGTAATATCTGCGATTCAACGTCTCGCGGAGGAGAAAAGTTCCATTTCAACTTTATGACGCAATAAGCCGCGATTCTGCTTCGCAGCTCTGAAATTAATTACGATCTTCATTTTTTCGAGGACGACGATCCTCCGTAATATGCTGGTATCGTTGGACAGAGAAAAATTTAATCGAAACGAATGGATCTCGGTGGAGGAACACGTCCGTTGGCATGCAGTCGCGATATTCGAAGCGCTGAAACGGTGCTATTAATGGAACAGACAAAACCGGGACAGCTCATCGTGATAAACATTTACGAGTACAAAGTCGCTGGCGTCCCGTATCCTCGAAATGCATTATAGTAGCATTTATTTGGCCGTTACACTTCTTTACGGCTTGTTGGACAAGCTTCCTTGGGCGTACCCATGAAATCTGGACTATTGAAGGCGTATCGTGGTCGTTGTATCCGAGAAGGGACCACATAACACAAGGGTTCGAACGGATAGGCCGTGGCACTACCAGCAAAATGGTCATTCGTATTGTCTCAAATGCTTTTCAATGTTGATCGTAGCTCGAGGTAGGAAAAACGTTGCTACGGTGTAGGAGAATTTCCAAATAAAACAAATGGTAAAATATCGCCGTGTAATATCAGGCTGTGCTGAATCTCGCCTATTACATTGTCGAGTTTCTTTTACCTTTTGGTTATTTAACATTCGTTCGATCGTATTCGGACTATTGGCGTCGTTGTACAGGATGTTTCAAAGCAGACAGCTTCGAACGTTTCACTTGGCGATCGGAGTGCTTGGCGACACCATGGATTTTTCGCGTTTCCTTATCATCGCGAAAGTTTCTTGGGCGAAACTAAGAGCATCTTGGAAGTAGAGATCGGCGACGATGGCGGAGCGGTATGGTACGACGCGTACTATGCGTGAAACTTGGGGTTTATTAATACAACGTCTGTTGCAATGTCTCGGTCCATTTAATTCTATATTTATCGCGGTCGCGTTTAGTAGGTACGCGAAGATAACGACTAATCTGTGGAAAGGATCAGTCAAGGCAAGCCGGAGGGTCCATTGCGATCGCGAACCGGCTATCTTCCCACGGTGTGTTGGCCAGAGGTTCGTTGGAAAGAAGCGAGTCGAGGCGGTGTGAGCGCAGCCTTGCAAGGACAAGGACGCCATTTTAGATGTAAGCGCGCAAACAATTATTATTACCCGGAGAGCCCAGGGTGTGGCGGCTTCGGTGTTTCTGTCTGAAGACAAAGCTGCAACGGCTACACGGAGGCAGAAAGCCGAGAGGGAATTAGGGGGACGGAGAGAGGGAAAGAGAGAGAGAAAGAGAGAGAGAGAGTAAATACGTTGGAGAGTGGCATGATGATGCAGAATGCGCGATTAAGCACTTTTACGGGCGTCAAGGTCAGGGACGAAGAATCGTAATAGAGTGCAACAATTATTTCATGCTTTTGTCCCTTGAGCCGTCGTGCGCTCTCCACCGAATGCACCTGTACTCGCAACGATTATGCTCGAATGGCGCTCACATTTTCTACGGTGTTCTAGAGGATTTGATGGACCGCGATTCCGGATTCAGGCGTTTCTGCCATGTAATCGAGTTATCGATAATAGAGCAATTTGAGATTCAAGAAATAGGAAGATGGCACGCTTCGTTTTATCAAAATCTACGTATCTTAGACTTGTTGCTATTTCCAGGTCTTTCTCTATATTTATCTTCTTTTTATCAAACAAAAGATACGGCTCGTTTACATCTTTTTAAACGCAAACTTTAATTACCTTCAATTTGTTTCCATACTTACCTCGTAAGTGTAAAATATAACCTCGTTCGGCTAACATTATATTCCGTTTATTCGCAAATACCACTGGTTCTATCGATTTATCGCTAATTAGTCGATGGCTAGGCTGGCTGTGTTCCATTCAAACGGAAAACACGCATCGGAGCGCCATGTTTAAGGGCAACGTTATTCGGTCACCGGTGTCAACGATCCGATATCGTGCGGATCGATCTGTTCACGATTCACGCCGAGAATGGCACGGCCGCCAATTAGGACGCACGCGCTTCGCATTTTTCATTCGGCGTTTTCATATGAAATAAATGTGCTAACTAACCAATTACAGCGGGACGGGCCACAGGACCGGCTGTTCTGCTCATTAGTGTCACGGTAAAGTGGCGACCGCACCTTTGCGCACCGCACGAATACGATGACGATGACGGTCCACCACTCTCCCGGCAACCGATAAATTCGATCCTCGTTCATGAAGAGATTGCACGCCAGATATTCGTTCGGTTGCGTTCGCGTACAATGCTTTAGATATCAACAGGCGCAAAGTGGTTCGATCGAATAATTGATATTTATTATGCGACTCGTTTCTCACCAATACGTATGCCGTTCCCGACACTTTCGGCACTGGTTTTTCCTTTTTAACGTCCGTCGTACCTGTACCACGGAGTCTTCTACTACTTTCCTCAAACAAGCGAGAAACTAAAATTTCCAACTAAAATTAGCATGGTAAATTATCAAGCAAGAACAGGTTCGGTACTTTGACCGCTGCATCGCCATTTAACATACTAATACGAAAAAGGTAGATATCGAGCAACACTTTTACGATCGACGAGAAACGTACTGGTTTCGTTTTCAGTAGCAATTTACGCGTAGCTATGTGTACTTACAATGTTGTTAGCATATTGTACTCGATGTTGTTCACCACGTAATAATGTTTATAAGTACAGCGATTTTAAGTAATGACTAAATACGATGATCGGAAGGTTCCTACATTACGAGTTTATTTTCCGGCTACCTGTCAGAAATTATACGGTCATTTTCTCTGATTGGTCGAACGTAAGAAATGAGCGTAATCGAAGCGCAGGAATTTGTTCCTGAGGTTAACTCCGCCGTACTGGGAATTCCATTTCTGTGCTGCTCATCGGCTCCATACCGAGAACTTCTTCGGTTTAATTGGACCTTGTGCCAGACCATATCGATTTTTCTTCTTGGATTTCGTTTAGAAAGAAAAAAGCCGCGAACAGCAGGCTGATGAGAAAGGAACGATGAGGAAGGTCGATGAAAGAGACTCGTATCAGAGGTTTTCATAGGAAATATCGTTATCGGATCGATTTTGATTTGGTTGTGTATATTAGTTGGCATTGAAGTAGAAATAAACGCAAAGGATTCGTCGGAGACAAAAAACAGAAGCTTTCTTCTGAATCGTTCGTAGCCATTACTACTCATGTACCTTGCTTACCTGCAGATGTAATTGCAAGGTACTTGGTATTTTTATCGTCTCCACCGCCACTTTAACCGAACCAACACTCTTCATCTTATTGTTGTCTGGTGTTCTCGCTTTTATGACGAAAAAAAGGAACGTCGGGTAGGTACGGCCACTTTTAAGAATTCCAAATGGGAATGGACAAAGGACAATATATACATATGACCGAGGTTGCGTGTTTTTCATCGTCTGCGCTGTCAATTGCTTGCAGTTGCTTGAAAACAATCTGAATTCCATCAACAGGCGTATTTCCGTTTCGTAAATTAGATCGATGCCGCGTACCGCTATCTTCAAACTAACTTTTAGGTCGCGTTTTTCCGATTTTCCTTCCATTCTAATTTCTTTTCGTTCGCTTTAAATTTACTTCAAATTTTCCTACTTTGAAATTGGTGCTAATTAAACGAATCATATTTGAAAAAATATAAGCAATGATTCGTTGTTTGGTATTTCTGCCGCAGTTATTCTTACGGTATCGCTATAGTTTCGATCGTAACGAAACGTATCTATAGAAATTTTGTTTTAAATTCGAGGAGACTTATTAAAAGAAAACGGTGCCGTGTACAAGTCGTGAAGCCGATAAGACGGACCGGTATGGTAGCGCGAACGTTATCGTTCAAAGCCACCGCATAAAGCAGGTTACGTTGGACAGGTTACGTTGCGCTCGTAAAAACGCTTTCGATCTGTACAACAGGATGTGTCATTGCGAAAAATTTCGTTTGTACGCGCCCACGAGGACGTCGATCTCGCTGTACGACGTGGGTATACGCGTCCGGATGAAATTTTCATAAATCGATGGATAGGACGACAATATATCATCGCCTCTTTGCCCGATTCCTCAAATTAGTATACTCGAAATTTTTCTCAAGGACAAAATATTATACGCACATAGAGAAGCAATAAGTATACCGTAAAGTATGATGCAACGAGTTACCGCAACGTGTGCCGTAATAGATCCTAATACGACAAGCATGCAGAGGATTTAACAGTTTACAGATTGCAACATTGTATTGACGCATATGGTTGACGCTCGAACATGTTTCATAATGAAATATATGGATAGGATTGATGAAGTTGAACGAATTTCTAACGAATGCATCGTTTTTCTTAAAATCCGACGACTTTCATAGTTATATTTAAAAAGAAGAAGAAAAGAATGATTACCATTTGCAAACGCGAAAGCGACAATGTTTCAAATGTAAAATTTCACTCCTGGGACCAGCAACTACAGCTTCTTCTGGTGTTGTTTTACGCTTTAAACTTCAGACGCCACATCAGGGAACTGGGATTAGCTGCCACGCTGTCTTATTGAGAAAGATGACGTTCGAATGCACGATGCCACGCAGTGTTTTGAATTAGCATAAAGCCATGGAAGCACACGTCGGGACATGCCAATTCAAGCACCGGAATTGCCACGTCCAAGCGATATTTTTGTTCCTCGTCTAATTAACATTCAGTCGACGTCGGCTGCCTCCTCGTGCTACTTGCAACAGATTATTTTTGCATGTCACACGATTCCAGTAGCGTGCTACCTAAGAAAGATGCTGTCGTTCAAAGGGTAGTGGAAAAACGATGCGAGAAACTTCCTTCAGAAATAGCGCACGGAAAATATTGTTGAGTTACAGAACTCTTTTAAACGTTTCAGTTTTCTTTTCTACTATTTCTCATAATTTGCTTCCATAATTTCGCACAATCGAGGGGATCGCGTTTCTAAGAATATTCCGGAAGGAATAAATCGTTATAAAAAGAATGAAAAGATTTTTCAGAAATAGCACACGGAACTTGTAGCAGCGAGTTTTCATAAGCTGGTTGGTTATTTGTTGTACGCGCTAGAGCTATAGAGTCATATTTCTCTTCGCAAAAAGTAATTGATTTACATTTGCAAGCCTCTTATCAAAGATCGTACGAAAGAATTGCAACGGTGTTGATCGGATTGCGAGTTATCGATTCGACGCTGACAATTTCGTAGCAGGAAGTAAATCGGTGGTTCTGCTAACAACAAACCGAGACAGGAATATCAATAAGTCAATGGCATCCACATTGAATGCTAGTTTCGCCGAATCAATTATAAAATTGCCATATCGTATATACATATATAGCGTTTCGATAACGGTATATTTACAGTGAATCACACAAGAATGTCTTTATTCCATAAATTATTAAACTTTGTCGCGACATTTTTATACTATACTGAACGGAGAGAGAAAAAAAAAAGAATATATTTTCGTCGTTAAAATTTTGCCATGAATTTGAATTAAAAAGATTCTCTTACATACACACGTATGTACGTGAGAATTTCTTTAAATCGAAATGCAAGTCTAAATATCGTTATCGTTAGATGATCGTTCCATTTCTTAGAATTCTTATCAAATTTTCTCTGTCGCTTCTATAATTTAGGCATATCGTGATATTACGACTGACTAAGCGCACAATTTACTGAATATGCAAAGCGTTTTACGAGTGCGTGCCTATTATACAATGCCACTACAATGTAGCATTTTGTAACGAATGCTATTCTAACGTATCATAGTCTCTATGCACGCAGTTGGTTATTGAGAAGTAACTTACACCTTTGAAAATATGTATTTTATTTCCCTCGCAACGATAAGATCTTTCTTTCGTTGTTACGACTAGATTGTGTTGTAGGGAAGGTCCCTTAGCTACCCGTATTCATTGATTGTATCAATCAGAATGTATAGAATATAAAATATACGTAGAAGCAACGATCCATATTACGTGTTCCTTTCTTGCCGCACGGAAAGAATAAGACGGACGATAAATTTGAATTCATAGTCGCTTTGAAAAACTTTTAGCGTGATAAATTGTAACAGCCGGTTTCTCTAAAGTCACTTTGCCAGATTTAATCTTCGCATAGCCCAAATAACTACAATTTATCCTCAGCCCTATCGAGTTTTATTACTCGTAAAGGATCTCTGAGTAATCGGTTATCGTCTTCTTTATAGATTCTTTTTCATATTATATTGAAGATAATAATTATTTTCACGAGCGAAATCCCAATACGACTATAACGAAGAATTTAACGTAATTCAGAAGATGGAAAAAGAATTCCAAATAAGAAAAATAGTTATTTATTACCGCGGGGCTATTACGGGCTGAGGAATCATTTTTATGAACCGAATACGTTTTCCAGTCAATGTGTAAACACGTTACATGCGCCTCTCTACCTTGGTTCTTCATCTTGAATTATGCGTTCAATTCATCTTCACTTTTCGCGCATAAATTTCTGCGATATGGTCGGGATCCTCGGACATACTATATGCTGCTGCATCTGATTTATCGTTAGCGCCAGTATTTCGCATAATATCTGTGGAAGTGCCATGAAATATCGCGGCTAGCCCATGTAAAAACCATCCTACCTTTAAAGTACAACATTTTTCTTGATTTGACTTCATGAGTTGGTAATATAATGATCAATTTCTTGGTGAAATCATTTATTTTTCTTATACGTATAAGACAAGTAAGAATTCGTGGAACAGCCGAGAGAAGATCGATCCTATAAATAAGTCGAGGAATATAGGAATATAACGTTAAAAAAAGAAAGAGAAAAAAAATGAACGAAAAGAGAAACTCGTTAGCTCTTATCTTATGCCTTTCGATTAAGCAGGTATGTCTCTTACCGACTGACCCACATTGTTAAAAGTCTGGTATCGAAACACGGCTGTCGTCTTAATTAGACCACCTCGTTTTTCCTCGTCGCGTGCAAGGAATCCTTTCAAACCTAAATTGGAACACGTCGTGCGCGGCAAGTTGCACCGTGTGTTATCCAGATAAGATCCATGTAATGAGTTTATATATTTTGGTTTTTCTCTTTGGTCTTTGATCTTCCTCCGATATGATAACGTGTCATGCGTGATTTCATAAGACTAGTCATAAAAAATCTCATCTCATGCACCCGATGCTTTTTGTACATAGGTAAACGATCCTATTAAAGCGTTTAAAGTGATATTCTTGAAATAAGTTGGAGAAAATTATACCGACCTTTTAGTCGTGTTTCGTTAATGGCTATTAAATACCGCACTCGGGAAAATAAATGTACGATAGCAGAGTGATTATCATCTTTGTATAGTTTTGGTAATAGATCGAGGTAGCCTCGGTATAGCAATTTTACGTTTACTCCGCGTATTTCTTTCTACCGATCCGCGCGTGTATCCGCAGTTCTTTAACAAAAATAAAAATTAAAAAAAAAGGGCAAAAAAAGAAAAGACGAGATAGAGTAAAAGGCATAGAAGAAACAATTTCCTCGCGATCGACTCGCAGAACTTGGTGGATACGAGCGCGAGCCGGAGAATACGCGCTTCGGCGGGAGTAGCGGCGTTCGCGAGATTCGGGTAGCGTGGATCCTGCGTATGGGCGGCGATGAACTTTTCAAGGTTGCCGGTCGATGACGACGACACGAAGGACCCGAAGACGCCGCTGACTCGACGAAACTTTCCTCCCCGCTTACGTCACACACGACGCTACATGCACGTCAGGTGGCAACGACACCTCGCGATGCAGCTGCAGCCCTCGGGGATTTTGCGCGAGGCGTGGGTTAACCAGTTTTTACCAGGGTGGGGGTGGATACGAGAGGGCGGGAGGAGGAGAGGGAACGAAGTCGGCGAGGCAGCCGGGTATCCGGGCCAGCCGAAATCGACGATGAAAGTACAAACGAGAACGAAACTGGTTCCTCCGATATTTTGATACGTAAGAGCTGTTTCGACACCGCATACGCAATCGGCGAACTTGAATCCGCGGGTGTCGTCCGGTTGATGTAACGAACGCGTCGATCGACTGGATCAACTGGAAATTTCGTAGGTCAACGTTTTTACGACATGGAAACGTTTCTTCTCGCGGTAAAAGAAGCAAACTGCGGACATACGGATTTTGGTGAGACTGGCGAAGCTCGGTAATTTGGTGTGTTTGTTGGTGAAATTAGGAGGTTCGTAGATACTCGGAACGCGTTGGAACGTAGTTGACAAATTTTTTAGTACTGTTATGAAATTATCGGAATGCATGGTTACAGCGCGTGCTTGTTTACTTTTCTTATAACGTTGTACGAGGAAGAGCGTATTTTAGCTATACTTTTACGGAGGTCATTATCTCTTTGTCTATTTTTATTGTAGTTCTTCCTCCTCTAAGAACATCCTGTACACTGCTTAATTTTACATTCATTTGTTTGATTAAAGAAATTCTTGCCCATCTTTTCTTCGGATAATGCTGCAAAAAGTACATTAGCGAGTAGTCGGCGGTTTTAAGGGACAAACGTGATGTGGCAAAAGCTTTCGTTTCAAGGACAGTAGTTTTTGTTCCATTATGCTCGTAGTACGATGCGTAAGAGCGATTGGGAGGAAAGAAAAACGAGTGGAAAATGGTAATTATATTTAAATAACGTTATCCGAGGAGAAACATCGTTTCGGAGGCAAATAACTCGTGGCTCGACGAATACTTTCCATATATAAATTATATCTATCAATCTTATAACAAAATCGTTGCATATGGTAATTTTGTATTATCATCCCGGGTACGGTACTCTTGTTATCTCGGATATTTAATTCCTAGCCGCGAATCGAATAGAAACGCGATTCTCCAATTAGTTCGAAGCTCGTATTATCTTCTCTTCTATAGCAACTAAAAGGCAAACATTTCATACCACCCTGTGTATGATTCCTGTCTGCTACGTCTATATACCCAACCTTTTGCAAATTGCTCGTATCTTACCTCGAATTGACGAGCAAGAAAAACGTCGAACCGTCCCCAAACTTACGAACGATCACAGAGCGTGTATCGAGGCTCTCCTCTGCCAATCAGCGAACCCCCAGAAAGAAAGCAATACTTTCCGGTTGCCTCGTTATCGACCTTCCCGAGACCACCTCCTGAAACTTCTTTTCTCAACGGAAAGAGGAGGGGAAAAAGGAAAGGATAAAAAGAGTCGTATCATTTGTAGACGTGACAGTGCAAACCAGTTTCCCATAAAATTCACCGGACACGTCCGAAAGATGCATCCACCAGCCATCGAACAGGCAGATAGCTCGTGACGCTCGGCATTGGGAATAGTCGAGATCGTAGGGTCAACCGAGAGAACCAAGATCCTCCGCTCATCAGCATCGGATTATTATTGCTCGGCCTGACCATTCGTGTACGGCGCTCGGTATACATACTGTATACGCATACTTTGCACGTGCACACACGCGCACGCGCACACGCCCACACGCACACGTATTTCGTACATAGTCCCTAGGGATACGTACTTACTTAGGTTTGGTTACCAGGCGATTCGTTCGGCTAATGTAACTCGAGCGACACGCCGAGTAATAACTTTATTCGGATACCCTATCGACCCGCGTAATCGCACGGTAAACGTTGCTTGCCTTTTTTCCTAGTCATAAACATCGTCGTTTATGACACTGCTCGTACACGTCGGCGTACACGTGGTGCCGCGCCATACCGTGCTCTTTCATGGTCGTTCGTTTGAAGTCATCGTAATTAGCGAGCACCGGCTCGTTCTTTGATATTAAGATTTATGGAGCACGGATTAACCTGTTCTACGGAATCCGTAGACCAGCGACCTTGGTCGCGGAAGAACGTTTCTCGACCTGGTTTGCACGCGACCTTTTGCCAGGGATTAAGCAAGCGTTTCGAACAACTCGCAAAAGCACGGAGTTTCTGTTTACAATTCTCTCGATAAATTTCGATTTTCCTGGAGATTGCCGCGCTCCACCTTAGGAATATTCAGTAGAGCATAACAAACAAAGAAAAAAGAAAAAGAAAAAGAAGACAAACGTATATGAAGAGACAGAAATAGAACAAACGAAGGAAGCATAGGTGTCCGTAGAAGTGAGTAGTCCCGGGGAATTATCGCTAACGAGCTTATCGATTAATGTCGATCATCGGTTCTCCATCCGGATGCATTACCTTACAACATTAATTCCCCTTTTTTTACGGATGTCTCCTATACGATAAAGCTGCTTATTATCGCCGCATCGGTCTCAATCATAAAAGTCAGCGTTAAGATGTGCAAAAGGAACACACGGCGTGTAAGAACAGTGTGCGCAACGGCTCGGTGGAGCTCGGCCATCTTAATACAACTATAAACGTATACACGATGTAACTATCCCCGCTGTTTACATGTCGGCTATCACAAACGCACAGGAATCATTAACGAGACATGTTTCAGAATTTCCCAACAGCAGGATTTTTCGTTTGCTCGCGACCGTCTCAGCGCAAGCAACAAGACGACTTATCGTTGAATAATAAGCGACAGCTATTCTGAAACGCGGCTGCTTAAGCATCCTTTCATTATCTCGTCCTATCTAATTAAAAGAAAACGTAGCAGCGGCGAATAATTCATCGCTTATCGAGATTAGACGTACCGCGGAATTAGGAACAAATTATTGCATGCCGGATCGCATTCGTTCATCCTGTGCGCGCGGCTAATTGAGGCGCGAATGTGCCAACGAGTTTGAAAAAGTCGATAATGCGAACGAGCTTGTTAGTGGATTCGTACATTGATCGTGGACGTCGTGTTCTCGAAGAAAAGGCGAATCGAGAACTGAGGTTCGTTTCGTTAATTATGAAAATATTTTAATTTCAGTACCTTATGCTATTAAGAATGTACCTGATTCCAACTTGCTTTCGTAGTAGCCTTTTTCGGGCAACTATCAACGACGCTTTCTTTTTACGGTCCCGCATTGTTTCGCGTATATTGTCAGGATGATGCATACGAGAAAAATGTTTTTACAAATGGAGCTTCAACATCGTTTCTGTAAAATACGAAAGCGATATCGTCTCTCGTACGATGAACCATAGGACGCAGGAAAAATACAGCCAACGGTGAGTCCACTTTCGGCAAACAGTACTTCAAACAACATTACAAAGCCGGCACTTACATCTTCAAAATTTTATACCTTTCAACCAACAACTACCAGCCCATTGGGTTTTTTTAGCTCACGCAAATTTTAACCAACCGCACTTGGGCTAATTAGCCATGCGCGGCAAACGGTCCAACAAAAACCTCCCGGACGCCCACAAAAAGCCGGTTACTTAGGTCGTGCGTTTCTTTTTTCCTCGAAAGAACGGACAGGGACGTAATCCCCGACGAGTGAGAATTATAAGAAACAGAAAGAGAAAACGAGGATGCCGAGGAAGAGGGAACGGTTTAGCGCAACGATCTTGGAGGCGCACGGGCACGTGAGAATTAACCAGCATTTGCATTGTAATACGCGTCGGGTAATCACTATGATTGCGGTGGGCGTAGCCAATCCTTAACTTTAATAGCCTGGGTTGCCCAAAAGCCCCGTGTCGCCCCGGGTACGCGTGCATGTGCGGCGTGAAACTTTTATCGTTTCACCGAGTCGTAATTTTTGCGGGTGCACGGTTACGTACGTGGTCCTTAAGGGAGTCGAGGTATAATAAGCGCCATGCTGCCTCTTCCACGGCCTTTATTTTCGACTCATCGACACCGGCGTACACAGAGAAAACGGGAGGTCCCTTGGTCCAGCGTGCTCTCTACGATATCGTACCGCAGATCTTTCGAACGTACACTTGCACGTGTAAAGTCGACAATCGCGGCGTCAGATAAAATGACGAATCAGAATGGCAAACGCGCTTCTGTTCGTAACACGAAAAGACTGGTTTCAATCGAACGAGTGTTTAATTGGTTTTAGATAAAACTTGCTTGGTTAAACTCGATGGACGTGCGTCGATGTCGAGTTCTATTCAATGCTCCATCTTTCTTCTCGTTTCGTTCTTCGCGCGATCTTCGTTCAAGAAACGTGCCATTATGGAAAATCACTCGACAGAAAGGACGGGGTCGGAGAAGAAACTTCGTACACGTGTGTCGTGCGATCTGGCACGATGTTCCCCGAAGATGCCAGCCAACACGGTTGATCTGCTTAGCCGTACGACAGATCGTTGGAGCACGATTACGAGCGACTCGGCTTTGGCACGACTCTGAGAAAGCTGCCAGGTTCCCGTCGTCGAACGTGTGGTCCAGCGTGCCGCGTGACTCGACACACGTGTGCCACACGCTCTCTCGCGGTACACTGTTCGTCGTTGATTGAACGTCGTCGATTCCTGGCCGCTGTTACGAGCCACAGACTCGTAACGGTCTGCAAACTATGTTTTTGTGCCGTCCGCATCCTAGCGAGAGGGATCATCGTTTCTTTAGACCGCGGAACACGCTCTCGCGGATGACGAGACGTTTTACGTTTTTCGTTGACGTGACTCATTGTCAGGTGAACGGTACAACGCTCGGTCCTGCGCGCGCGGCCACACTGGACGTCTCTTCGCACTTCGGATCCACTGCCAAGGATTCCACGTCTCCCCGTAGATAGCTCGTACGCTTTTACGACGCAATGCGATACAGCGGCCTCGCTTTTCTTGAAAAATCTGCCCGTTAATCGAATCAGTCGATATTCCCTTTGATTTATTCATATTCGCTCGGAGTTAGCAGATAATTTGTTACACGGCATAGGTGATAACTCGATCGACGGTGAACTAGTCAAGTTCGGTTTTTTTTATACCGAGAATTCGAACAATTCAACGAGAGACGCCCACGCTCGTTCTTTTTAATAAACTCGTTCGAAATATCGCGTACGTACATCAAACTCGTATCTATGCTTCGATCTCGGTAAACAAGCGCTGATAAAAAATTACGACCTCGAAATTACTGTTTTCCGAGATATCGCACGGCCTTTCTTCAATTATTTCTACTCAACGTTGGGGGGCGGCGAGAGCGCGGGCACCTTAACCTTTATGTTTAACCCCCGATACTTACGCCGATTTTGCCACATTGTATATAATTTGTGAACACTGTAATTTGTTAACGTCCGTTCGCCGTCGACGATAGAACGTCGCCTCTTTCGGTGTCCTGCGATGATACGTAACCAATTTAGACTCTATCGTGGTATTTCATCCGCGCGAATTTCCAAGTATCGACGATCGCGGAGAAAAGTTAACGCGGGAAATTACAGAACGTCGCGATACGACGAAGAGTATCGGATTTCCTATATCGCTCCTTTTTCCCAGTAAATCGACATTCTTAAGAGTTTCGTAGATGACTTGGTAGCTTTAAAATCGGAATTCTCGTCAAACTGTGGGGCAAATTGTCGCCGCTGGTCAAGTTCGTTAATTTGAACGAAACTGCCCACCATTTATTATTCACGAAGCTTCTATTTGTTCTATCTGATCATCCGTTTAAACATATTGAGACAATCGCGATGGTTCTGCCCACGCCGCATAAACATTCGACGAATGTTCGCACCTTGGTACTTGGAAGGTCTGTCATTATCTTTTCAACCTACTACTACTGCTCGTTTTCTACGCTGCAACGATCTAAACGAAATGAATACTTTTACGAACGAATTTTATACCGGCCACTTAGATTACCGTTTCGACAATCCCTCAAACAATCAAGGTATGCAGCATCTCGGCGTTGCCGTGAAAAAATAACCAAAGATCCGCGATACACCGTTGAGGCAGCGAGCCGAGCGATTTCGAGGCTATAATTTTCCCTGGTCGCTAGTTCAGCCAGGTCACGGTCGATCTACCGATCGTCCGCTTCGCTGCTAAACAACGATTTAAAACAATTCAATTCATCGACAAGCGATTAAGTTCCGTCTTCTTTAAGCTTCCACGATACCAGCTTGGAATATACGTACCTATTCGCTCGTGATTTATTCCACGGAAGATCATATGTCGCTATTATCGTTGTGTTCGGAATTAACGCCGATGAATGGCAGATCGTTAGGGACGTTGAATCAAAGGAAAATCGGGATCAGATTGCGTTGAAAATTTCCACTATTTCGAATTACCGTTTAATCTTTTCGTTCGATATACGTTTAACAAACGTACGAAACGCGTAATTCAATTTCCTTGGCTGGGAATCCGGTCGATACGCACGATTCGTACAGTGGTTGGGTTAAATCCGCGTGATTCGGTGGATCGTTCACGATTGTCTCCGGTGTGTACAGACGGATAGAGAAGATAGAGGAAGGTATCTATTGTCGGAAGTAGACATTGATGGTCGATAGTTGGCGTCTCGAGATGCGGACCATGTCGACGAGGAGACTGCTACGGAACTGCGTGCCGCGGCCATGGAATCGTTCGAGATCGGAGATCACGCGAGCGTCGGAAAAGGACGAGAATCCAAAGGCAGAGGACCGAAAGAGAGAGAGAGAGAGAGAGAGAGAGAACGAATCGCGAACCTCGACGAGCTCCGAGCATGTCGCCACTAACTTGTATTAATGTTGCCGATCAATTTTAATGGACGTGCTCGCATCAGCGCCGCGCGTGCATTTGCATGCGTATACAGGGTGTTTCTTGCTTAATGCGCGTTTCTAGCCGCGGCTTGGCACACGTATTATTATGGCCGATCGTTGATAAGTCATCGGTTTAGAAGTCGCCGTAGATTGCCTTTAATCCGAGAGATAAATGAAGTTAGGATACGGCTGAGAAGATTTGTATCGAGTTGGTTTTACGAGTATGTATATAAACTTTGGCACAGGATATATCCCACGTGTGTAACGGTATTTCCGATTGTTCAGCACTGATTCGGCTGTTATTTTACCTCGCTTATTCATTTGTATTCTTCGCTCTTGCCATTTTATAACGATTACGGTTGTTTACTTCTTCTCGCGAATCTAATCCGTCAAAAGAATCTTTGGTTTCGCGCGATATGTACGATATCCAGCGCAGTAACGTATCAAAAAGCTCATGTTTGACGAACTGCAGTCAAGCACGTGTAATTACCAAGTAGATTAACCTCTTTGGCCTGCCACGGCTAAAGTGTTTTTGATAAACACACGTTTCAAACAGCATTGTCGAACGATCATAGCTTCCTCTTCATCGATCGCTCGTTTACTCTGAAAAGGAATCATCCTGATGCGTTCGAGGTATCTGAATGGTATTTGAACCCCTGCCCCCTCCCCGTCACCGTCAGGGGATCATCCTCAATGAAAAGTTAATAGCTAGTTGCGATTCAATTACGTTTAACTGCTTATTTATAGTTCAATTACGTCTAATTGGCTATTTACTATCGAAGAAAGTGTCTGAAACGACTGCTTTTAGCTCCGAGTAAAAATTCGGATATGCTTTCTCATGGGTCGGCGGGATGATTGAGAGCCTGTGGCTGCTTCGACTTTTTTTTTTCAACCGCAACCTTTGGCTTTGCACGATGCCGGGGCATTCTGATGTTAATAGCGTACGTTTCGTATTAGTAAATGAGTTTTAAATGATGCTGCGAGTGATAATCAAGCGGATATAGGCCTCGGGTGAGTCGCGTAGACCAAGAAATTCACTTACCGAGTCTCGAGCGTTTTAGACGAACGCTAGCTACGATTAGTCTGCAAACGTTGCCGTGCTATTAAGATACAGTTTAGTTAAAGTATCCGAATGAATTATTCGAACAACGTATCGCCTTATTCGACGATATAAATAATTTTTAAATAATTAAGCTATCGAACGAAACAGGTTCTTGTTTTATCGTTTCTTCGAATAAAGATTTCCCACGCTTGATCAACGCGAAATATCACGGAGACGACTACATGACAATAATTAACGCTAGGAAATCGCGTTGCGTTGGCCGTGTCGGCCATGATAGCTCATCAAAGGCGTAACCGGGAACTTCTGTTCCGGAATTAGTTGCCTAGTTTGTCACGGGATAAAAGGAGGATAAAAGGGAAGGAGTCGCCGGGATAGTCATGCTAGTTCTTCGAAGCGAGCTTTTCTTCCTCGAATTAATCGTCTGTTGAATCGAGACCGAGAAAAACAGGTGTAACGCATCTAGTCAATTTTCCAGCGTGAGAAACCGGTTGATAAAAATGGCGAACGTGAACTGGATTCACGATATGGATGCTTTGCTATTTATTAGACCGATCGTCGTTCGCTCGGTTTTTCTTCGCGTTTCAATTTATTCACTTAAGCGGAGGAAGGCAGTGATTAGGAAATTATATGTGGATGATTTTCCTTTCTAGCTTGAATAATCAATAGTCGTTTAATACGATAATCACGAACATCGGATCGTAGGTATCAAATACGAATGAATGTCTTGTCTATTAATTTTGAATAATACCTACGTACGTAAGAGGATTAGGATTACCAGGTTGAAGCAGGCTTTAATACCGTACGAAACGAACGTTGCCTTATTAAATCGTTATCCGTTTTACGATTCGTACGATAACGAACGCGCGTCGACTCGTCGAAATACACGTATAAAAAACGATCTACGAGCTTTGCCTCGACAAATTCGTATAAATTCTTTTTTACAATTTTTGTCCGTATTCGATGTTTGTCCCATTACTCGAGGAAAGTCAGCCGAAGCTACCGAAGCTTCATCCAACAGCAGAAGAAGCGATATCTCGGTACTTGTCGAGGTGGTAATTGTACCGACCAATTGCACGTTCTTCCCTCGCGCCAATTTGTCAACGAGTGCCTTACGCATGGCTTACGCACGGCTCACGCACTCACCAACACGAACCCGGTTCTGTCGCGTTTTGTAACGAGATTGATCGAGCCCATCTCATTAAGGACAAAAAGCCGGTTCGTAGGAAACGGACCAAGGCCTGGATTGACCGATCATAAATGTCCGCGGGCCGGTCGTTTTGGCGGACGAGCATGGTAAGAAACGGTGGCTAACGCGCAAGAACGTAAGAGAATAATGACAGGCAACATCGTTGGCGAGGCGAGTTGCTACCGTGATCGTAATTGACGTGCGCACACTGTTTCGCGAGAGTTGCGCCGCGCCGCTTTGGCTTTGGCAGCGCGGCCAAAGAAACGACCCCCGCCATCCCTGCTGCTCGCTCCTTTTCTTTCTCTGCTCTTGCACAGAGAGTAGTCGTAAAAAAGGCTGTATACTTTCGCAGAGTCCACGGGGCGATATATAAATTACACGTCTGGACCCGGGAGCCCCCCGAGGAACTAACGGTACCGTGAACAGGGGCTCCGATCTTAGCCTGCTTCTCTCTTCTCTTCTCTTCTCTTCTCCTCTCTTCTCTTCTCTTTCCATCTTTTCTCTCTTCTTCTTTTCCGCTCTTCTTCGCGCTTTGCTCTCTTTTCGTTTCTCGCGACAGCGAAAAGGGAAGAAAATCTGTTTACTCGGGTAACCCCTTCCGTGGCATGGCAGTGAGTCTGGCGAGTGCAGAGTCGTCCGGTTGATCGGCAGCGGAGATTACACGAAGTTACGTCAGCATCCTATTGGTACGCGCATAGGTACACGAAGCGGTCGATCAAAGGCACCCGTGCGCCGATTCGTTTAATGGCCAATCTCGCTTTCAGTCTTAACCCGTCGCGTTTTCGAATGTGCCTCTTAGCTGCGCCCGTGCGATCAACGATCGGCCCGTCGCGTCACGTTCGCCAGAAATGGTACTTGCACCGGCCGTTTTTTGCTCCTGGCCCGCGGCACGGGATGCATATTGCATCGATGCACGCTCAGGAAACCACGTGTTCGAGGAACCTCGTTACCATTCTATTTACGTAATTCCATATTTTGAAAGAATCAAGCGCGCGTGTACGAATGCTTCTTTGATTCGTTACGATGTCTCTTAAAGTTCGCTTGTAAATTTTCATCCGTCCATTCATCCATTCATCGAAGGATTAAATCAGCAGGGAACATTGCCTCGCCACACGATCTTTCAACGTACGTACGAACACGTTAATTTGCAATTGGAAAAATGCCAGTCTCGTAGTGATTCCGATGCGACGTTAACAGGCACGACAAAGGAAAGAACTGTTTTCTATAGATACGTTGCAGCATGAGCCGAGCGACTGTTTCGATTAAAAGCACCGTTCGACGCCCGACCATCTTTATTGATTCCCATAAAATTTAACGACGTTGACCAATGCTCCTCTCGAAGTGATTGACTCAATTATCCGCGACGAGGACGCTGTCACGAAATCCATTCGAATTCGTCGCGTGCAGACCGCTATCCGCGAACATGTGTACGTGACCAGAGGGTTTTAAACCCTCGAGCAAACGGCCCGAGGACTCTGCACCGGCATTGACCTTCGTTAATCAGAGTTCTATGCTTCCTGGTGATAAATAACGTCGCCTGCCAAGTGGGCACGGAAGACGCGACGCTTATTTGTATACAGGCTGTAGCCCCTCGTTATACGTTGCTCGCGCAGGCATCGGGTATATGTAACACCGGCTAAAGGTACGAGGCGTACGGAAGAACGTAGACGGCGCCAGGAGACCAAGAGAAAGAAGATCTATCCGATATCTACGATTTCTTGAAAATTTACAATTTCCTAATTGAAGAATTTAATTCCACGTTACAACATCGTTCAACTCTTTCACGGTCTTTGCTTCTTTTTTCTTCGTCTAATCGCGTTCGAACTTTTTTCTTTTTTTGTAATTAAAAACCGTATACGACGAATTACGACGATTATATAACAACTACGTATAGACGATACGGTAGAAGTCACGATTGGCCACTAACAACGTTTCTTCGGCTATGATTCACGGTTGTCTACGTACAAAACATCCTTTCGATAAAGTTTAATCGTTATTCATCTCTCCGCGACTTTACCATCCATAACCGCTACGAATCGCAAGACCGGAAATGAGTAATCCTGGAAGTTAGCGAGATCACGCGAATCCATCGTAGACGAGCCGAAATTTCCCAATAGGGTTTGTTCGATTTGTTCGCGATCGTCGGAAACAAATGTGTCCTGGCAACTGTTGGAAACGCGCGCAGCGCGAATCCTGCGTGAGATAGGTTACACCCACGATGTTGAGGCAGCTTTCACATTTCTCATGGAGCTAGGCACCAGTCACTTTTGTTTCGTCAGCTGACTCCTTTCATCGGGCTGATGACTCGTGCGAATCGACCAACCATTTACGCAACTTTCGAGGGAACCACGTCGTAGAAGAAACCGCTGTCGTTATCATTGCTCCGATTGCCAGCCATTGTTTCGGCAGACAACGGCGTTGCGTCGTTCTCCGCGCTAATTATGCTCCTGTTTATTAACATTATTCCGTTGAGTAATAACGGCGAGCTGTTTACTGTTAAAGGAGCGTAAGCGTGTCGGTGAAATTGATCTATCGATGAAATGGAAATACGCTGGAATACCATTTACAGAATATCCACGCTGCATCTTGCGATGTAAGCAACTCGGCAGAAACCTGGCGTTAGGCGAAGCGAACCGGCCGTTGCAGAAAAAAATGGACATCGGTTCGCTCGCTCGGGTTGTTTCTAACAGATTTATAGCACAGGATATGAAATTCTTTTCTTTTAAGAATTTCATTTTCTCCTGTACCGATTGATTAAGCGTAAAAAATAAACGACACGGTTCCTGTCGCGTGTCGTGAAACTTTCCTCATTCATCCGGCGAGATTCTTCGCGTCTTCTCTCGACGTGATAATTTCTGTCGTGACTCAACTTACTCGTTCGTATTTTTACCCGGCTCTTATTGAATGTTGTTTGTAAAGTCAAAAACGTTTGAACATCGCTTAATGTCCATCTTACTCCGTCTCCTATTGAAAAACACGATACTTCCTCGAAAAACACGAAAATTACATCTCGGAGCAAACCGGTCGCATAATTTTCCGTGTCATTACCAACTAGCTCCGCGTCAATCCTCTACACCATCCGCTACACTCTGCTCCCATTGCCCGGATCAACGAGCCGTCGCGTTAATTCCGAATCGAAGATAAAGTTAGGAAAGCGGCGACTGACAGAAGCGGTAGCGCGCAGAACCTTGTACTTGGTCCGTCATCACGCCCGTTATCTCGATCGACGCGGTGTCGTTCGTAACGCAACGACAGTTCGCAACGCGTTTTCGCCGCTTAAATTTGCTGACATTACCGATTTACCGCCGTGCAAAACCGTACGGAACGCTGCTTTACGACGCACAAGTAAAGAGTCTCGACAGACTCGTTCGTTTGCGCTTTTACGCTTTACGTTTTTCGTTCGTCACGTTCGAGATATTGCGCACGCTTTTTCCTCACAGCACTTTGTTAGCCGTCGTCGACAAGATTTTGTATTATTTCTTTCGTTCGTCATCACGGCTTATCTATAGTTGGGTCTTCTAAGATAGTTTATTGCCGCACAGCATTTCGTCTCTTCGTTCTTACTCGCTCCCCTCGTTCCTTCGTACTCAAACGCTCGTCAGAAGAGCCACAAGTGGTCGATGAATCAACCGGGCGAAGGATCCTGCTTTTCGTATCGTGGTTTCCCCATTGCTTGGGGACAATAGTGTAGGAAAACGCAGCTGTGTCAACTGCGTAATGTAGCGGTAACGATACTGCGAAGGGAACGCGAACAACGAGGCGATTCGCGCTAACAGGTCGATAATAAACGCACCTCTATTTTTCTTGGCCATTTGGTCGACCGACTGATCGCGATAAATTTTATTTCGCGAGTGCGCGTCGTATTCCGTGATATGGACGTCGTTGAAACTTTGAAACAATGCGAGAGACGATTCGCGAAGTTCTCTATGTTTAACGAGAACTTTCTGTCTAACACGGAATTCGTTCGCGTCAAATGTTCGATGAATTTGTCGAAGGGGTTGAAGATAGAGTATCCATACGTAGCATTGGTAAGACCATAGTCGAGCGTCGTCGAACGATGTCTGCTCGACTTTCCTAGCATCGTACGCCCGACTAACGTCGTATTATCGCTATTAGCGTAATACGTATCCCACGCCCAGGAAAACCGCCGGCGCATTCTGCACCGTGTCGCGTATCTCGACCACGAACTCGCTCGAAACAGTCGATTTACCGTTCGCTCGGAGCCGTGTTTCGCCGGTGTAGATCCAGGATAGCCACGGTTTTCCTGTACTAATTCCACCGTATAATCTCTCGTCGCAATCTGGTATCTGATAACTATCTGATAAGCCACCCCATCCTTGCCATTCCTTCCATCCCCCTCTACCAGCCATTATCTCGCGTGGATCTTATCATTATGCCGATGAACGCAAATTTATTATAATAGGTCGTCTGGTGATCGTAACTTTGTGGATCCTTAGGCTCCTCCACCGTCGCCAAATCGATCGTTTATTCATCGGCCAGAGCGATCGTGTAACGCGGTTCAAACGACGTTCCAATCGTATTACGTATCGTCCGGGCATCGATTGTTACGAGTTAATGGCCTGGTACGCGACCGATCTCTAACGCGTAATAAACGACGAGGAAGCGACGAGTTAATCTTACGAAGCGATATCCGAAGGGTTGCGAACGGTTGTTTTCGTGCCGTGTGCGAGATAGTCAGGTTTCGATCGATGTGGAGCAAGGTCTTTGCTTCCGTCGATAAAGCGCGTTAAATCGCTGTGCATCGGTTTTATCGTTAGTCGTAAATATACGTAATTCCGTTATAAACGTCGAAGACGAGAAGGAAATTGACTTGGAAGCAAACGCGTTAAACTAATTTTAATTTCAAACGTGTGGAACGTAGTGGAAGCAGCGCGGAAGAACGGGCAAGGTAAAAAGATAGAGAAACCGGTGACGACAGACTCGCGGAGTTTTCCCTTCCGCTGGCAATTCCGTAAAGAAGAAAGTAACAGTACCCGCTCGGCGGCGTTCGCCGGGGACCGCATAAATCTCGAGGTTGCAAATTGTCCGGTCCAGAGATAGAACGCGACGCGTAGAAGGAGCTACGCGCTGCGCGCGCAAGAATAACAGCTAACAGGAAACGTTGTACGTGGTCTGTTGTATCTGTTGTGTGTACGCGTTTGTAGTCGGCTATGGTAGTCCCGTTTGTGTTGCCGGATACTTGCGCCACCGCCAGAGATTCTACGTTCTACGGACGGAACTCCGAGCTGCGAGACTTAATCTCTCTTTCTCTAGCTCCTGGTATCTATGCGAGATGAACTCCACGGATGAACGTATATGGCGCACGGTAATTGTCTCCGTAGGTGCTGCAGGTATTAGTCGAGAGTCGAGGGAACTGCTCGATGTAGAAGTTGCAGAGTCGGGTTTCAAGGCTTCCCTGTTCCTTCTCTTGCTCGATATTGACGCCGCGACGAATCGATATTGCACGTTTAAAATTAATTGGTTGTTCCAGATCAATTTTCCGACTGTGCGCAACGTTACGTACTTCTTTGGTTGTATTTCAGTTCGCTGCACTCTGGTGTATGTATATGTATCGTGTAAAATTCCAGAGGTTACGATCATTTTTCTAACAATTGTTAATGCATTTCCTAATAACTTTAAATTACACAGGCTAATCTTAAATCTGTTATTGTCGGTGTTCATTGTTCGTACAGCGCTACCATAATTATACGAATAATATACTCGATAACCGAGAATTATACGTTCTACGTACGAGAATAAACATTGCTTTAAGCGTACGTTTAAACGAAGCTATTAAAACTAGAAAGAAAGAAAGCTCGCCTTCGGAGTGACAATATCGCAGCTCCTTATATCGAGCTGATATTTTCTTATTTTTATCTTTAGATCCGATGATGCGATAAACGGTGTAAATGATAGTGCACGTCGCAAGAAGTATGCACGGGGGTAGTTTAAACCGGATACTGCTTATTGCTGGTGGACATCGGTACAGTCGTGATATTCGATCTTGGTATTTAGTGTTATTATTCGATGATATATTTGATGGGAACAATAGTTGGGTAGGAACTCGCAAAGAGAGCCATTCCGACGGTGATACCGATGACATAAACTTCCTTAAAGCTTCTCAATACGTTCTCGCGAGAAGATAAACTTATTTCGCTTTCACATACACGCAAATTAGTAACAAAGTATCTGACGAATCTCGATTTAACAGAATGGATACGTTTTTGAAAGCTATCTACGAGTTTGCACAATGTCAAGCAACAGAATTCTGCGTGGTAAAGCGTGTTTCGATCTCTGAAACGAAAAAATTGCTACGTAATTTCCATTACGTTTGGTGCGCCTCTAAACACGGAAGTCTCTTATAGTTTAATCTACTTTTACGAGTGTTCGCGATTAAAATCAGTTATAATCGTCGTCGTTATAATCTCTCGACTCGCGCTACTCTTAGCAACTCGTAATTCTAAGCCGTTACGCGCGACTGAAAAAGCCACGAAACGAATGGAGATAGTCGGTGGCGGATGAACCTCGACGCTCGTCGACTTATTCCTTAATTAGTTCGTTTCGACGTGTTCGAAAGACAACTGGAATCTTACGCTTATCGTCGTGATTACCTATAAAGCAACGATACCAGCGGAGAGTTAATTTTGAAAAAGAAACCAATAGTTGACGATCGCGTCGTAAATTTCGTTAGCATGGACGATTATCTACGCTACGGACTGTTCCATCCTGAGAAAGTACAAAGAACGAAAGACAGATCATTAGGTAGAATATTACGTCTCACCGCTCTCTCCGCTCAGTTTCAATTCCTTTCTCTCGCGGTACCCATACCGTATCGATATCGCCAATAACTTAGCAACACCTTATCCCTGACCATTACCAGCACCTCTACAAATATTTGCAACGCTCAATAACCCACCCACTCCCCCCATCCTTCTGTTAACCAACTAAGAAGCTCGGTGTTCGATCGCGGGATGAAGCGTTGCTTTCGTGAATGAAGCAGTTTACGCCGGACACGATATCGCTTACAGCGACAATTTAGCGCCGCTAGTTAGAATTATGCGCGAAACCGAATACTCGCGCTCATATTACGCGATCGCGCGATTTATAGTCTGGCGGTGGAGGATCCGCGATCGTCCTCCTACTACCCCTCTATCCTTGGCTTGTCGCGTCCATCCATCGGCCGCGAATTAAGTTTCCCGGCAATACGAGACGTGTACAACACTCAAGGTCGTAATTTCATCGTACCTTTCCACTCTATTACGGGGATTCTCATGAACTCTAACTGGACTTTCCGTTGGCTCGTTCATCGATCATCTTACGTACGATCGCCACGATATCCGTTTCTTGTTCGTTTCAACGTCGTTCCTTTATTCCGTTGCTCGTAGGATCAGAAACCGCTGGAAAACGCGGCATCTCGAGTCGAGTTACCGATTACGCGCGAAACGTGGGCGAATCACTTTCCCCACGCGCGATCCAGCGCGATCAGCCGCTTTGACTCGCATCGACGGACCAGCCATAAGTCGGCAATTAAATACGAGATAGTCTGGATGCGTGAAAGATCTCCTTCCGAGATCCGTGTGCCGGTTAATTTTATTGAGTCGTTAGTTCGACGTTTTGCGAGAAAGAGTGGCGTGTTTAGTGGCGTGTACACGCGAGCGCAACCGAGTTTCAGAGTTGGAGGACTATTCCGTGTTAACGAACGTGCGAGGGATATCTTCTGCGAATTAATTAATCAGATGCGTCGATTGATCGATGACCGCCACGCCGCGTGTCAGTTACGCGCGCTCAAGATTTCCTCTCTAGAAGTGGATCTCTGGTAAAAATAAACGCGCACTTGCGTGCAGCTTGACGAGATTATAAGGTTGTTCAGATTATTCAGGTTCCCGACGTGCGTAGAAGCGAAGATACGAATTTATCGAGATAAGTAGGAAGTTTCTTGTCACAGCGATATCCACGCGAAGGGAATGGGCTGTGCGAAAGAAATTAATACGCGAATATACCTATTCTTGCAAAAAAAAAAGACCTTTTATTTCGATAAATTATTAGAACGTGTAAATTTATTCGACTTTGCTCTTTGTACGAGAAATCGTTTCTTGCTAGTCGAACCAAGATTTCTGCGTAGAAATTATCGTAACCCGAGTGAATCTTTCGTTCGTGAACTGAATTTTCAGTACGGTCGATTTCGATGTTCCTATTTAAATCAACCGGTGTGTAGGTACGTGTTTTTTCGTACGCCCGCGCCTTTTTCTAAACAAAATTCAACGATAGTCACGCGTGCACATTTCTTGGTCAGCGAACCACCTTTTTCGCACATGTTGTTCCATTCGACTACAAATTGGCTAATACGCGTCTTTCTCCTGTAAAACCAGAGAAAGTAAGGTTACCGTGTCACGTTTACGACACGACAGCGACGTTATCGTTGAATATTAAATTTCCGCGTACTTTCTTAACAGCGCCAATGGAATTTTCGCTACTATTGTTTTATATTGCCGAACGCGATATCGAGTAAATAAATAGCGAGTTTCATAAAATAATTTGATGCTTTAAAATTTTAATTTCGATACTTGGCCAATACCAACGTGTCCTATTATATTTTTTACGAGTATACTCGACAGACGTAGGTCACACGTACGTCGAATACACGTTCGTCTACGTTGTCCAACTTGATGGACGTCGTGTCAGTACTGCCAAAGCAACAGTTGGCCCAATTTTTCGCGACAGGTAATCGTGCAACGAGTCACAGAATGGGGAATGACACGGCTGCTTCCGTGTCTTCTCGTTTATCATTCTCTGGAATACAGTTAGAATAATAACGATGTCGAAAAACGACAAGCGAAAGAGAAAGGTTGAGAAATTGCGGCAAACCTACGTAACTAAAGTATAACGATCAGTACGTGTACTATTAAAAGAATAATTTAGGATTCTTAGAATAACTTAGAATAAAACGGCCAAAGCACACGGTTCGTAATGGAATTTCTATATCGCGTCGTTCGCCATTCGTTAGAAGCAACGTATCGAATCCTTCGAATTAATGCAGTTTCGAATATTCTTCGTCTTCGATGCTCTTGTGCCTCGTTAAGCAACGTGCCACTTCTCGTTATAATCGAACCACCAAGACTTAACCGAGGACCAACGACACCTTAAACGAGTATAACGTTTACGCTAAACTAAACATCGTACAACCTGTGTTATCGTCAATCGAAACGCCTCTCGGCAAGCAACATCGTGCGAGACGAGTTCATACCGACTCAAGTTGCAACATAATCGCAATGGCAAAAACGCCCCGGCCAGCCTACCTGTCCAAGCAACTCCACTTGCGCGAGCACGAACGTATACCCGTACACTACCTATCAAAAGTATCAAGACGCTTGATCATTTTTGACATAGTGTAATTTAATTGCGAAATTACAGATGGAACAAGTTGCAACGATTTTTCGTCTATATCGTCGTTATAATTATGGATATTATGCCACCAGCGTATAGAATAGTATGGTACGATAATATTTATCCTCAGTGGTTAATACGCAATATGGAAAATCGTGTCGCGTAGGCGTTAAAATCGACGAAGTTGTTTTATTATTTGAAAGGTTCTTTCATTTATGGATACGTTACGAGCTACAAGCGAAACGAGAAAAATTCCCAACCGATAGAACGACTGCTGCGATTAATTCGAGTAGCGATATTTAAAAGCAGCAGGTGGGAATAATATTAATGCGATTAAAGCGTAATCACTGCAACACGATTTACACGGCTGCCCGGTGACTCCACGATTATTGTTTATCCGTTTTTCACTCGCGCTGTATCTTTGTAACTAAGTACCATCTCGCGCGCCAACATATTTCTTTACTCACATTCCTTCAAACCCAATTTGGTAATCTCGCAACATGGAACATATTGGCGAAGTTGGCGCGAAAAACTGCGGAGTACCTTGTAAAGGCTTAACCAAAAGAAACGAACGTTTCATACGTTACGACCTGATACAAATGAAGCAAAGCGTCCGGATACTTGCGAGCAATATCGTAAGCGCGTAGAAACCACCGTACCCATGGTTTATCCCGCCGAAGAAACTTTTCCAACTCTTCCACGAGAAAGTTAGAATCCTCTGCCGTATTCTTGGCATTCTCGAGGATATGTCATTGTCGCCAAGCATTAACGAACGCGTGCTATCTTGGCGTGTAATGCTCGCGACTCTGCAGTCACTTTTATTTCTATTAAGATCGTTATAAATCAGCTTTGCTCCGCGATACGCGCCTAACCGCACGTACACGAGACATTCTTGACGGTATGTCACTGTCGTGCAACATTATGATCCCAATGCGTCCTGGCTAGAACGCGTCATACGCTCTGAGCTTTTGCAACCTAAGCAGCGGCTGCGTTGTACCTGCGCACGCAATGCGCTTTCAGTTTTACGTGTCTTCTTTTATTCTCGCGTTCTGGTTAGCCGAAGGAAATCGAATCGTGCGATCGAAGCCGGGAAACGCTTCTGGTTGCACCGTGTCCTTAATTTTCACTCGCGTGCCGTTCCAAAGGATCGGTTTCTCAGTTAGAATTTCTCTCTAATTTACCGAAGACTCTTCTCTTCGACTCTTACGTGATAAATTCTATTCAACAACGAATCCGCTTGCGATGTATCGTTCGTAAGAAGAAGAATCTCGCGTTCGTACTGGAATCGCGAACAATTCACCATCGAAACCCACGTTTCCACCCATTGGCGTTCCATACGGCGACTCATCATCCTTCGAATTATACCACGAGTACACAGAAAGGTTCACGGTATGTTGTCGCGTTCGATGGCGGATAGTCGCCGGAAGAAAGACGAGTATCTGATATGGGAATCGGCGTCGTGTGAACGCGGACAGGTCGCGTACGTGTACTTACGCGCGACAAAGCCGCATACGAAACGAGCCACATGCGGCGCATTGTAGTCCGATGCAAATCGCGCAACAACAGGGACCAGGCAGCGTCCCTCGCGCGGGCAAATAGGAAATGGAACTTTCTTGTTCTCAAGCGTGCCTCGCTCGTTTTCCGTGATTGCACCGAGATAAGACGAATAAACGCCAAACGAAGAAACGAACCAGCCGGTAGACCGCGGTTTGTCCGTGGCCGCGCTCGATGCACGCCACCTCGAAATATGGATTTTTGCGTAAATAGGAAAAACGGCGTAAGCGAAAATTCCTTACGTAAGACGGTAGACACACGTGTCCGAAGGTGTTGAATAGCGTAGATGGTATCTGGTGGCTGATTAGGCATGCCGTTGCTGGGAACCATGTGCCACGCGAGAGTTTCACTTTTCTCTAACAACGACTACCGATTGTCGCGTGAAGAAACGTCGGTTTCTTTCCTTAGGAAAATGTGGTAAGCACGTTTTTGCGAATGTATTGGAAGATCTGCGGATACGTGCGTAGGTATGCAGAGAATCGTCGCGTTTCATTGTTGCATCGTTTCGCATTCAAAGAGTGGAGCGCAGCTCGTGTTGAAATAGGAAGGTGGATGGAGTCTGCTTGCATATAGGAATCCACACGATTAGAATTTGATACGCGAAAAGTTCGAAGATGGCTTAACCATACGCCTCGGACGATCTGCTTTTGACGTCTAATATGCCGTACGAAGATTTAGAATCGTCTCGCGTGAAATAATTCTAACTTGAAAGTATAATCTAACTGTTTGACGTTACGAAATCCAAATAATTACATCAAGCGTTTAACAGCGAGTGAATGATCCAATTGGTCTAATAATCGCGAAGTTTCCTCTTTTTCATAACGTGATTCGCGCGATCGAGTTTAATCCTAGATCAGCGTGCAATAAATATACTTTTTATCCTGCGTGCAATGTTTGCCTTGTTTGATGTTCGAACGAAAACGAACGTGAGAATCGTAACTAATTGTACATTGTGCAAACGCGACGGAAGAAGGCCGTGCATGAAAAGTTAACGGCCTTGTAACGAAAGATTAACTTACCGGAACATTTTGCAAAATACAATTACAAGACTTCTAGCATGTAGAATTGCTATCTTTTTCCTTTTTCGCTTTCGATCTTGCGCAAGCTACGATTACGAAATTTAGTCGTAGAATGTTTTCCTTCGTGACCTTGCATGGCATCGAGTGGAAAATCAATGGCTATTAATTCGATTTTCCCTTTTTTTTTATCACGTATCGAATACAACCGCGAAATTTATAATAATCGGTGATCAACGTCTCTTTCGTTCTATTTATATAACTTCGTGTCGCTCTTAAGAGACTATTTTGTATTGTATTTTCAAGCTGTGTTTAATAAAGATACAACGACCTATCCGTACGTTTCTCTATTCTTATGTAATTATATTCACGATCTTTCACGCTGATTTCTAAACATTCCATTAATCAACGTCCCCGTCAAAACACAAAGGGAAACTTAACAAATACACGACGCGTATTGACCTGTAACCGCGAGCGAAGCAAAAGTCGCCCTCCGCTTAACAAGCCATAAATGGAATCGATTCCGCTGAAACCGCAATTGGAACGATCGTAAATGAAGCGTCGCTGTTTTCTCTTTAGCTATTACCATATTATTCAGGCTTTGCGAAAGCGTTTACCAAAGAAAAAGAGCATCGTAGGAAATTATCGCATTTGAAATTGCTACCCTTAAGGTCTCCGCGAGTATTTTGCAAAGGATTCGTGTGAGAGAAGAAATTACCGTTGTTACGATATAAATAAATTAGAAACGTTCGCGGACATACCGGTTCTGACATTGTCTTGTAACTCGTACGGTTGGCGATACATCGATCGAGAACGGTATCGAGATCCGAACGGTATTTTTAAACATCGTCTCAACCGACGCTCTCTTCTCGTGCACACAGCGAAATCATGCTCCGTCGGTTCTTTAGTCTCGTTAACCGTTAATGTCAAAGAAGAATAATGATCGGTCATTTCGCCATTTCATCGGATTCATCCTTGCTTATCAGCCTCGTGGTTCCATCGCATACGTAACTACGTGTACGTACAATAACTTTTCCCTCGCATATTGCAACCCACATCAGTCCACCGTTCATTTTTCCTATCACACATCGTGGGAACGTCTAATCCTGGTAAAGATTTCCGTAAACAAAATCGATGATCCTTTCACCGGTCCACGATTTCCAAGTAACGATGATTACCGAGCCGTCGCGTTCTATCGGAAGGGAGGACTCGGTTGTTCCACGCGGACTCTCACTTTCCTCGATGGTAGCCAGGCATGGTCCTCGCACAGCGAGAGGGCTGGTTCGGCTCTCGAGCAGATTTACGAAGCTTTCTCTCGGTGGCGATCGAATAACGATCGGCGAGTCTTTCGTTTGCTTTTATTCCTGCGTCGATATGATAGCCTCTCCTGTCTCGCTGACGCGGACGCCGCGCCGCGGCCGGAGAGGAAGGTCTGCAAGGACGGGTCCTCTCCTCGGTATCGCGAGGTAGCATCCTCTCTCGAGTAAACGCGACCGAGCCGCTATCAGCGTGTACTGTGACGTGATACATGACGCGGGCCGCGATAATAATCGTCGAAAGGCATTCGAAGCCCTCGCGCGATGTTCCGTGCGACTGGCCACGGGGAAAAAATGCCACGCCGGACCAACGACTCGTTGTCGACGCTGTTCATCCGCATAATCTGGCCCCTCGATAACCTATGACCGTGTAATTTATCGACAGTTGCTAGCCGGCGTCGCCGCGCCAACCCGTGTACGCCTGTGTACGCGTCTACCTCTTTTTGTCAGCCGCAGCCAATTTTTCTTTCTTTCTTTTTTTTTTTTTCTTTTTTCGAAAGTTTCGCGCGTTTACACGTGTATCCTGCTCGCCGGGTATTTATTTCCAACGTCTCACTTAGGCTGCCTATTCGCTATCGACCGGTGACAATTGCTCGTTGGTCAGCTGTTCGTTCGGATACCCGACGATTTAGACGTAAACTGGTACGCGGTCACAGATGAATTTGAAATCGCTTAATAAATTCACCTAGGATCGTAGAAAATATAATAGACCGTTCACGGTCCGTTGAATCCGCCGCTGGTCACCGATACGCCATTGATACGATTATTGTCAGCGAATTTCTCATTTCGCGCCAACCGTGACTTATCTGCTGCGTAACCTCGGCTTCCTGCATCGAAATCCATTGTAGATCGTATATTGACTAATTCTACGACTCGATACGCTTTATTTATGGATAGAATTTCAGATTTGTTTAAAAGTTTAGAGTCCAAAGGATCGGCTGACATTCCGGAACTTATTCTTTGCGTTTCAATTTGATGTACGAGCATCGATAGGTCTCGAATTGGACACGATACGACTCGGTTGCCAGACAGAGCCGGAACTCGATCGATTATTTTCTGGTTATGGATATACGCGTACAGTTTGATGGTCTTTTTATTCGACGACTCGTTCTGTAGACACACGCGTAACACGTAGCGCGAACATCGAAAGTATTAAATTATTCGCAGAAAAATTCTATTGTAATGCATACGGCAGACAGCTTCAAATTATTTTAATTACCACGTAACTGATTATATATGTATAATTGTATGCAGCGTGCATGTTCATTTGTTTTTATCACCTTCTCGGTTCTCAAACATCGTAGTTTAATTGTATCTAATTAACACCATATTCTACGACTTGGTTACGAGGATCCTTCCTCCTCTATTAACCAACATTTTCGCCATCACCTTCCATCCAACGAAAAAGTTAATTAGTAAAATTTCAATTTACGACCATTTATCGAAAATCGTGCAAGCTTCGAATCAAATCAAACTAAATTGTCACCTTCGTCCGATGTAATTTCAGAAAAAATTTCGTCGGAGATGAAACGAAGGAAACGTAACGATTCGCCGTATTGATGTACTTAGTCGAAAAAGTCCATATTCCCAAGTTCTTCTTTTATTCGCGGATTTACATAAAAACACCGTTCGAATCGCCGCCTTTGTTCAGCGAACAGAAAAAAGATGGTTAATACGCTCTTTCCCATCGAAGCTAACAAACTGTAATTTTTTTCTTTCCTACCCAGAACACGAGCACGGCCTTTCTCATTCATAATCGTCCAGCAGGTCGTTATCGTTCGGTCAGCCAGTCCGTCTGGCGTTTCTTTTTTTGCTCGGATTCGTCGCGGCCCGATGTATTCAGATGAGTTTTGCTCGACCTTGAAACCGTAAGGTCATCGAACTACTGGATATGAGCACACGGGTCCAGCAGGGATACTTTGAAGTCTGAACAGCGTCGTGTCTCACCTCGCCTCGCCTCATCTCGCATCACCTAACCTGAACTTGCCTCGGTGGTCCCATGCCAGTTAGTTGGTGGCTGCACATATACGCTCCATGGTACTGCTATGAGTTTCTCGACCCTTCGATGCTTTCATTGGACATTGAACCGAAATGGACTCTTGCCCCTTCGATTATCGTTGTCGAGTCCGTAGCTTCGACTCACCGCCCTGCCGCTAACCTGCTTTTCTTTCGCTAAATATATAATATCTTTAATTAGTTCCAAGTAATATCTCGGCCGTAGTCTCGGTTACTTTATATAATTTATCATAACTTTAATACTTAGGAGTTTCGAATCGATTGGAAAAGTATTCGGCACGTAGAAGCAGTCCAGTGGAAATAATCCCGATTGATCGTTCTTCTCGTGATATTGCTTTTTTTTTTTTGCGCTCGAAGAATGATATTCCTAATTAGCTTTCAGAGTAGCGACAGTTTAAAAAGCTAATTTCGAATCTCAGCGGTTAGTTTAGTTCCCCTTAAATCGAGGGCGAGATGGAGGGAACCTCCATTTGGTTTCCGAAACCAAAATACCTTTCGCGTTTCGGTATTCCATTACACAATACGGCTTAACAAGCTTTCAAAAGATCATCAAACACGAATACGACACCGAGAAACACAATTCGACTGCCAGTCATCGAAACGATCGCTTTCGCCTTCGTCAAGGCTGCGGATGAGTTGCAACACCGTTGCCGGCTTAACGATTCTGTAAGGCTACCGCTATTTGTCGAATTAAATCACGTTAATCTATTCGTGATTCTGAGATCGAATTGCGGCACGGTAGTCGGGGATCCAGCAGCAGATCCTTAGATCCGTTGGAACACTCGTTAAGAACATTCCGCGAGTGGCCTAGGCTGTTCTGCCCCTTCGACCAGCCAGCCGGGATACGATCTGGTAGTTAGACGGTAGTTCGAGCGCGATCTCGCACAATGCAGCCGTGATTTGTCGACTTTGGATGAGATCGATGTGCTCGTACTTAGGTGCAGTCAACCGGTTACGTTCTCTACGTGTAAAACGATTTAAAAAATCTGTGCCCGCTAATTAAAGGCAAAGAGAAAGAATAAGAGGAAGAAGAAGAGGTAGAGAGAGAGAGAGAGAGAAAGAGGGAGAAAGGGTAGTACAACGCCTGCGGTATGAGCTATTTCCAGACGAGGAATAAGACAACTTTTCTGAGAGCTGTTTGTTCTCGTTGGTGATTTTTTGTTTGTACTAGCCGTGCGCTAGCTTTGCTCGTTAAAGTCGGATCGCTCTTTGATTAGTTTCATTCGCGCGAATTAACGTTTTTCGATTTCTCTAAGCGACAACAATGTCACATCGTGAATTGTTTTTCAACTGTTCGAAGTTGGGTGAACATTGTCCGTTTCGGTGCTTTTTCAGCCTTTTTAGGCTCCTACGCAGATTAGAAACCAGTCCTTTCAATGTGGGCGCTCCGGAAACAGTTTATACGGTAACAAAAACTAACTACCATTCGTTAGCTCCCTATTAAACGCCAATAAAGAGGCAAATAAAATACTTGTAAATTCTTGGGACGACGCTGTGAACAAGCACAACAACAGTCTCTTTGTAACGGAGAAATTTTGCAAATATTTTACGCGGCAGCAAAAACTAACTGTTATTCGACGCTCATCTATTAAATGGCGATAAAGAAACAAATAAAAATGCCGTATAATCTCTTCGACACCTACTTCGAACGATACCTACGTCCCGGCGAGTAAATCAGCCTTTGCTACGTAGAAGCTTCAGAAATGTGTTAACGACGATAAAAACTGTCCACGAGCGACCGTTTCTCTCAAGATCGTTCTATTAAACGTCGACTGAGAAACGGCGGGAAAAACGTTGAATTCCATTAACACCCACTTTGAGTTGCAACGAGCAACAGTCCAGCGCGGAGCTACTAAAATAGTCGCGACGAAAGAAAAATTTTTCGCAAACCGTCCACACGGTAACAGGCAGTCCAGATCTTATCTGCCAAAGTTACAACCGAACGCCCAAGTGCTTCGTTCCACGCGATCAAAGGAAAACCCACGGAACAGTAGTTTGACAAGGATATCACAATGGCCGCGCGATTTGTCGGCTTACTATCGGCCCGACACGCCTAAGAGCGTCCGGCAGAAACTCGTGAAAAGGCACGAGTTCTCGTCGTGCCAGCGGCCAGCAGCTGACTCGCGTCGCCGTGGACACAATTGCCGACCGATAACGTGGTTCGCCATAGGTTCGAGGGAATCGAACGATACCTACGCGTTTCCTCGCAAATAAGTTAGCGAGTATTTTCACCGATCTCTGTCGCGCGTGTGCGAGAATGCTTGGTTAGTTCCATTACGGTCATAAATAGGAAGCTTGTTCTATAAAAAGGAAAAATTGTCAAGATCCTACGGAATCAAAGTATCGTACACTCGGTGTCTTGTCGGTATTCTTCGTCACGAGCGAAGAAACACAGGGGAAAGCATATTTAGCCAGAGGCCAATAAAATATTTGGGAATACGTATTTATTGGGATATAATTCGGGCAGCCGGCCAATCTGATAAATAATTGGAAGGTGGTCGGGCATTGCTCGTGGCTCGATCGGCAGAGCCGGATGGCTTCACAGATCGCGTAGCTGACTGTGAAGTTGGAGCCGGTTTCGCGCATTGCTACCGTACTAAAATATTGTTCGCCGTGGGTGGCTTTATGGGCTTTGCTGATGTAAGGCCCTTTCCGATTCCTTCTCTTGTCAGATACAAACTTATTGATAGTTGCATGGTTGTAGTCTACCGGTCGGTATCTGGCTGGTATGGCACGCTATCGCCAGCCCCGGCTACGACCGTGATACAACATCGGTCGACGGGGAGGAAGGGTGTCGTGGCGAGATAGAACGGGGCTGTGCGGCCTCTGCACGCCACCACCATGCCAAACTGAATTTATACCCTCGATCCTGGCACCTACTCGTCCTTCGAGCATCCTGACGCAGCTTTCCTCTCGAGTCACGGCTAGAAGCGCTAGCTGTGCAGTCTTCGCTAGTATTTTGTTCGTATATCGACTAAGTAAGTTGTTACCCTCGCTCGTTGGAAGAACGCTAATGAAAATTTATGTTTCTAAATTTTGCATAAAGTATTCTTAAATTATATGGTAAATTTAATTTGTTCTTTGCTATTTAATTTAAAGGTTGCCTGTATAGTCTGTACTTTGTCTCTGTAGGGGGCCTACTAGGCTTTGCGACCCCGGGGCTCCGAGCAAGCACAGTCGACGCTGTTAAAAATCCGCAATTCCGAAGTGCAATCTAAAATAGCACGCGCACGATGTATCGCGAACGATGGCTATTGAAGCGTAGAATCTTATATCCACGTCTGTAGGGAAGGAAAGACAATTATTTCTGTATTCCACAGAGTTAGCGTTAACGAGTTAAGAAACTTGTGTAGAAAGTGAACATGTGAGCCGTAAATGTTCTTAATTAATAGGATTGCTATCGTCTGTAGATGCAGGAAGGATTGTTAGTAGATAGCGTTTAGAGTATTTATACGTAGAAGGAATTTTAATTTTGTTCGGAAGTATATAAAATATCTCTCAAGATCCCCTTAAACCGTTTGCTCTATATTAACAACTTCAATAACTAACGCGTACGAGGTCTTCGTTCGGCATGAAAATTGTCGATTATCTTGTTTCGAATCTTAACTAGCATCTCTCGAAGAATTCCTCTACAAATCGTACCTGCCCTCCTTCTAAATCTCACCGATCGCTGTTATAAAATTTCTACCCTAGATGAGAATTGCGAAATTACGTTTATTCGCTACTCGAATGTGCTTTCGCGGCATTTCTTATCCGAAAGGACAAAAAAAAAAAAAAAAAGGCATTAGACCGCTAATGAACATTCCTATTAATCCCAAGATAAAACGGAATGTAAACGAGTGCTCGGCGAATGAACGACATTAATTTTGCCGAACAAATGACGCTAATTTCACCAGCATTTGCAGTTTCAACCGGTAGCCCCACATAAACGTACGAACCTCGTTTCGCCACTATTCATCATAAGAGACAAATTACCCCGTCCCGCCCTCGGTTAAATGCCCTGTCCACGAAGAAAAAGAGACTGAGGTTCACTGAAAAGGTCCGCTGCCTCTGAATAAATTCGCCGCAAACTCGATTACAGTAATCATCCGCGTCCTCGTAGTTAGAACTCCTAAAATAGCTGCGCTGCCGCCGTTTCGCTACAAACAGGGAATTCACCTGGCTGACTGCTTGCGCGTCCTGTTTACGAACGAGCTTGACGAACGTCGCTAAATTTACATAGCTTCGTTAAATCCGCCGATTCAAGTATATACACGCATCGCCACGAACAAGAGTTAGGTAGTGAAGCGCATAAAAGCGGTATTCCGTTCGACGAGCAACGATCTAAAACCTTGGTTCGCACGATGTAAGCTTTTACGTTTTTCAACATTTTTCAGGTAGTTCTTTATCGAGTAAATTATAGGTCGAAAACGATTAACAACGTAGGATAACCATTACGCGATAGATGATCACGGTATGCAAGTTTATTTCAACTTAAAAAAGAAAAACACGCAAAAGCCACTGACAAGGCGAAAGTTTGCCTCAACGTGAAAATGAAAATACATAAAAGCCAATGACAAGTATTTTCCCTAATGAAAGCTAATGCAAATCGCTAAAGCTCTCGTCTGACAAACAAGTCTTTAGGTATGTAGAGCTATAACTTACCACTGATAATGCTACTATTCAAGCTCGTGTACTCACATCCATCGCAAACCCGATCACAACAAACGCAACAAATCGGAGTGCAGGAAGGAAGGACCGCAAGGGACTGCGGTAACGATAAGGGAACCGTTCGTCTCTGTAGATCGATCGAAATTAATTAGAGTAAACGATTGATTCGTGTATCCTGGATGCGCATCGACGCGTCGGACCGACTGGTACAGACGAGCGAACGCAACCAGCCAACGGACAGTTCCGTGACGAGCGAATCACGCGGCTGAGGGAACGTGACAAGCGATATTTGTTTTATACAGCGCGCCACATGATAAACGAGCGCGCGCGATTAGGCAAAAGGAATAGATCCCGGGTGCGCGCGCAACCATGGCACGGGCGCAAGCGCGCGCATGCGTCCTTTTTTACGACTACGCCCGTATTTTCGCCGCGCGTTATTTATGATCGGCCATTACGCGATGCCGCGATAGAGTTTCTTAAATAATTTATACTCCGCACCACCGTTCTATTCGTTTACCGCGGCGTCTCGGGGTCGTGCTGGATGCGCCGCTTCTAGGAAATTTCATTTTTTCCATCCTGTCGGATTAATCGACTCCCTGACCTAACCTTATCCGCGTACGATGTGGAACGAGGTGAAATTCTTACGGTGACTCGTTACGAGTAGCCTCATAGTCGCTCAACGACCCGGTCAACAAGGGCAGGTAGCAATTTTATGCGTGCTGTCCATCCCTCTTGCCTGCAATTACACGATATCGATCGGCCGATCGAAAAAATGATGCCGCAGCCAACTAACGAGGATGGTAGGACTACGGACAATTAAGATTGACAAGGTTTGAGGTAAACGTGTATATTAAAATCTTTCGAGGTTATACTTTATTTCAGATACGTTATCGAATTATCGACGGAGTAACCGCCTATGAATAACTTGTTTCGAACTGTTAGATCTGAAACTGCGTATCGACCAAATACTTAGCTTTAGTTAAATCTCGTTTCAGGGTCAGCGTATCTTAATTTATAAAGCGCTCCAAGCTATTTGAACATCGTACAACGTAAAACATGAAAACCAATCAACCATTCGTAGCATCGTCTTGTTTGCTTCTTTAAATTTTTCCATACACCTATAATGAACAATTAACCGTTTTTATCCAATGCGCCTCGTTGATATCTTTTTTTGACTATAAGAAAGGCAAACGTCTTGAAGTTAGGAACGGATGTGCAACTCGACCATTGAGAAAACATTATTAAGTATCGCCTGTGGTCGAAGTTTAAATCCCTCCTTGGCGAACTGGCAATTAACTTTTTCTATTATACACAACCTGGCGTTCTTGTTGGGCGTGCAACCTGGTCATAGAACGAAGCTTTGTCCACGTGTACGTACACAGGCAAGGAATACCTGGCAGACTCGTTAAAAATTCTTACCCAGATATCGTTCTTGGGTTATTCGAGCTTTCGGAACGATCGTTCAAAAGTATTTCCGTTATATAGGTAAAAAATCCTGCCAAGGTAATTGTTATTTCTACAGATCAAACAGTTTCCTAACTTCTGATTCGATTTAGTTGGAATCTATTATTACGGTTCGTGGCTGGAGAAAATTGAACGTTAGAGTCGTTTGTCCATAAAATGACTTGCCACTTTAACACGAACAGACTAGACGTTTCATCGCACGTACAAAAGATCATTAATTACGTAGGAGATTCTAATCCTAGATAAGTACCCCTTTTTCGGTGTCTTAATTTGGTCAATCCGATGCGAAGCGTACAATTCTATTATCATCCTTCGGTAGAGGTGCTACGAGGGAAAGAAGAGATAGGTACATACTACGGAGATGATTCGCTACAACTTTAGGCCAAAGAACTAATTACAAATTAGTTACGGTTTTTTACCATGGCAACCTTTGACTTAATTTAATAGTAATAGCTATAGCGTAAGTTGGTTGTACTATCGTGCGTTGCGAGGTTGTATCCAATGCCGCTGAACAATCGCCGATGTCTCTTCATTTATTCTTTTGACTATAATTTCAATCAACGCTCAGTGTTTCTGTGATGTTTTATTCAGAATGTTGCATCTAAGATCCAGAGGTTCTGAATTCCGCATATGTTAGAAACCGCCGTTTCTTCCTTGTGAATCTATCGCGAAGGCCCGTTGTTTCGATGTACAGTTTGCTCGTCCCTGTTGTTTCGTACGTCACACTAGCAAGTCCATTGCTCACGACCAATTACATATGTCGAGCGTCGTTGCTCCATCGATGAACCTGACTCCGTTCCCCTAACAGTTTTCTAACTGATTCGGTTTTGTGTAACTGTTAATGTAATGACCAAAACCTCTGTCTGTTCACAAACCTTCTGGAATATAGAAACTAAACCAAGATTCGCTAAAATTCGTTTTTCGCTGAAAAATAGCTTCTGTCTGATTAATAATCTTAATAATTAATCGGTTTACCATAAAACCTTTTCGCTGAAATCGCGAAGCCAATCTCGAACTTCTTTTTACTTTTCGTTTCAATTTGATTATTTTGGATGCTACGCTGATGAGATTACCATGACGAGACTAATCTCGCAGGCGGAGAGCTCGTCAATCATGGCCTGGCATTCCAGAAATCGTTTGAGCGGCTGCATGGTTTATTCGATATTAATCGTAGGAAACGCGGTGGGCCGATAATCCCGAACCGTTCTCCACCACGGCACCGGACCCCACGTACAAACGAGTCAATTAACCTTAATTGCCGCATAATCATTTTAACCGTGCCCCGGCACGACTCATCTCTTTATGTACTAGCGTACGCGTGCACGCTAATTACTTCGCGACGCAGCGGCGAGTAACGATAATTTCAGTAGGCGCGACGTCGCGGTTCGTCCACGAGAACACGAGACCGAGGGTAGTCTATCGGGGGCCGCGTTTACGACCTCTATGCACGGTTTACAATTTACAATTTACAGGTACGCTTCGCCGCTGTAAAGTCGACTATATACGGAGATAGTCATATCTGTAAATTATCGGCAAACATCAGAACGTCGAATAATCTCGATGAAAAATATTTCTATAGCTTCGAAAACATGTGTCTACCGTTTTTACATTCTTTACACGATAAGAGATTAAAACGAATCTCTATTTCGATTTTTAATCTCGGTTCACGAGTTACCAAAAGCAAACGCATCGATCGTCGGCAGTGGTAGGACGAAGGCACGCAGCTTGCGAATCTCGTTCAGGAGTTGATCGAAAATCGACGTGGTTTCGAGATTTCGCGAGATCTCGTCTCATACTAGTTCGCATAGAGTACCCTTCTGCTACTTCCATCGCAGCCGTCCCGAATTTCCACAGCGCAGCGGTCCGAATTCCTCGGACGACTAGAATTCTCGACAGAGTAGTTGGCCTTTCCTTTTTCAAATGACCGTGCTTCCACGAAAGTGGAAATGTTGCCAGCCGGTGGCTCACCGTTCCACTTTCTAACGATTTATCGAGCCGAGCAACGATTCTCGTAATAAGCCTGGCTCTTGGCTCGCCTTTAGCGGATCGATCGCGTAATTTCGCATTGTCGTTTCGTAGCCGTCGTCCTCCATTGGATTTTCACATCGATCTTGGGAAATGCGTATTTTCTTCTGCGTATGGACGCTACGTCGCAAAATCTAGTATCGATAGAGGCGTATCCATAACCGCGTCCTATCGAAATTCATCAAACCGCTACGGTCGGATCATCCTAAAATAAATCAATGTACAGGCGCAAGTTTTTACTTCGAAATTGATTACGCTTCTCGCTGCGTAAAAGTCTTGCAGCGTCTAGGAAACCAACGTTTCGCAAAGATTGTCGGTAAATCTTGCCAGCAGCACGAGGAATTTTTCCTTGCCGTATCATGCGCACCGACTAGCGCACACCTTCTCGCCCAGAGTATTAGTTACTGTCGCAGAAATTAACGACGAATATATATGTACATCGTATATCAAACACGGTGTCGCGAGACGAAGAAGACACGCAGCTATAACCGGGAATCTTTTGCTTTAATTATGATTAACTCGGTGTTAGATTAACAAGTAGCCTATCCATTCGATTCGCGGTACGGTCGTGAAACGTACATTATCTGTTCCACCCTGAATTAAGATTTCTTATCAGTGACTAGACACGTGCAAATATCGTGCATGTTCGGCGTACTCGATTAGATACGGTGCTTAGGTGTCTGTTGCAACTTCTGAGTAGGTACGCACGTACGATACGTTTAGTTAGAAACGCCTATGGAAACGCAACGAATTTCCGGCAAGAAAACATTTGGCTATCGACCGTTTTATCGAATAAAATTTTCCCGTTATTCTTTTCTTGTTACACGGTAGTGTCCAAATAATGGAAGTCACTGACCCATCGTTCGCCAGGCGGCGGGTTCGTGGATTAAAGCGACTGGACAGTTACTTGGCCAAGTTCAATTATACTTCATTACGTTCGATGGACGCTGCGGTCTTCATCAACGGGGCTTTATCGGGTCGTTAGCGACGTTGCGCTCGATGTCCCACACCGATTGAACGCGCGTCCCGTGGATCCCTTTAACGGTGCAACGTCGTTTTTACGGTACCCACGGGGCAACAACGTTTATCCAGTATGGGTCAATCGACGGATCCGAGACCAATCGCCTAAGTGCGTCCTTCCGCGGTTCTGATCTGGTAGTAATCGTCGATGGTTCAACTGGACAGTTAAACGTTGCTACAAGGAAGCTTCCTTCGATTAGTAATAATCGCGTGTATCGCTTGTTAACCGAGATGGTATTACGAACTCTGGCTCCATGAACATTCTTAAGTAATAACCACGTGCAAATGATGGCGAATCTTTTGATCCGAGCAATTTTGATAATTACGAATTTGTAATAGACTCGGATACGCTTTGACTTTCTCTTTGAATGTATTTCTTTTTATATATCTTTCATATATTGCATATATCTTTTAGTTTGCAAGCACATAGAATTACGTATCTATTATTGGTATTTAGAATATCGTCATTTTTTTAGCTTACTCGATCAATAATGTTTATTTGTATCTCCGTCGATTCCGTGGGTTTCCTAACGCCGATCTTTTTGTCGTTTAACGCGCCGTGTCATAAACTCACGATATACATACGCAGCTGGAGCCAACGGTTCAGAGGAATGGCAATTCCCGAGTCTAATATTCCGCGTATTAGATCTATTCTACTGGATCATTCGTGACCCAGTAGGTGGACGTAATGTAGAATTGAATTCGCTAAAAAGCCGAATAACGTAGAATACTGTCATCGGTGATTTGTGACAATTATTTCTAGAGAATTTCATGATTACATCTGGAACGCGCAACTTGTCACATGTTACGTAACGTAAAATGTCGCTGAAGTTGGAACCATTCGATCTTATATTTTCCAAAGCGACTCGAGCGTTAGAAAATATCGAAAAACTAAATCCGATAAAAAACTAAAACTAGCATCCGATTTGAATGTGTATTAATTGGCAATTACTCGAAGCTAGTAAATTTCAACAATAGCGTAATAAAAATCAGTCGATTCGAGATTCAGTTAAAAGTTATACGTCTTCGTGAGAACGAAATTGCAATATAAATATCTCACGGAAAGTTGCGGAGTCGTTGCTTATTTCCAAACGCTGTTCCATGTTAAATAGTTTTTCAATTTTATCAAACGTGTTTCTTCGCATGGACGATAACGATCGCGACGATGCTGCAACGCGAAATGAATCCTGGGAACGTTTAACACTAGGAAAGTGATCTATTTAGTTAACAATCGGCAGTATAATTCACTGAGAATATTTCTTGTACGATTTGGTAGAAACGCACCACTGATCGGTATACGAATCTCTGAGAAAGAAGATCGTTATTGAAAAAAAGTCGCATATCCAATAAACTCGATCGTCTCTTCCAATCAGATTAGATCGACGTCAGAAAGTTACAACAGAATTCCTCTCGTAAATTCCAATCGACGTATCACTCGCAAATCCCCAACGACACCTCTATTAACTCTACTTGCCGTATAATCGTACTTGACAACATCGCGGATCGTTCATCTCGTCTTCGATCTTCTCCAACAAATACAAATGGATCCAGGTAGGACTGAAATTCGCACCATACTCACGAACCTCGCTGTGATTCGCCTGCAAAGAAATCGCATCGAAGTAAGCTGCGCCTCTAAACTTGAGAAAAGTATGCTTTCTCGCAAAAGCGACTATCGAGATTCGAAGATATGGAAGCGCAACACGGACTTCGATGGATCTACTAAAAAATTTCAAACGTAAATCCTCTCTCGACAAGTACACGCACGAGCGCATACGAATACGCTGCAACACTTTGGAATACACGCGCTACGGAATACAATCGGAGCTTGCAGCAGAAGGAACAAATCTGATAACCCGTTCATCTTGCGTGCCGCAAAGCTCTTCTACATCGTGTCACGTTCGATCGAAGGAAACGTTCTGCAGTTATCTGCGAGCGATGGAGGGGGCGCGCGCCAGCACGAATAAGGTTGCAGGTGTCGGCAGTATCAGACGGCAGACCACATAGTTACGAAGCTCCATTAAAAGTCTAGGAAGATATTACGTCATCGAGCGGTAGGTCATCCTCCTATTATAGTGGAATTTCGCTGGCGAGATTGGTGGCAAGCTGAGATCCTAACCAGTCCTCCGTGACCGTTCACCGTGTTTATTAACCTCGGTCACTTTGTCACGGTCTCCACGTTGACGACCAATCTCGTCGTTCGTTTCTGCCTTCGTTTTTGCATCTAGAACCGTACGACTGTGTTGCACTCTATTGTGCCAACGTACCTCGACACATATACCGAGTAGCCGAGGTTGAGCAAGATCAACGCGCCTTGTACGTTGTGTAAATGTATAAGTAACGCGTATGCCATTCGTGAAATCGATATCTTACGTATCGGAAGTTGAATTTGCATCCGAGTAAGATGTCTGATTTTCAAGAAGACGGACGATTCTGATTTTGAATTTCGTAGAGCATCGCGTTAACGCGAGTGAAAGTTTCTCGGTGAAAATTCACTGTTCCCACTTTTCTCGGTGAAGCGTGACGATTTGAATTTTACCGCGTTGCGGAATTCCCGACGAAATGTTCCGGAAAGAGTTGGCGTTCCGTGTAAATCATGGTGGTCGGTTGCGTTTGCCAGTCATTGAAGGAGAAACCGAGGCAATAAGCGCGGTTCTGTCGATGCCGTTCCGCCGAGCACGGCTCAATGGTAGCCTTTTCCTTCCTGATGTTCCTGATATTTCTCGATAGGAAAATAGATATTATGGTATAAAAGCGAAAATTATATACAAGATACGCGTTCTAATTACGCTCTGTTACGTTTCTCGTATCAATTACCGTCTTGGAGCAGAGTATGCGAGTAATTAGAGATGCGATCTATGAGATGGTGTAATAAGGGATAGCTGATAAAGGAAATCAATTAGAAATGCCAAATAAATTTTATTTCGCGAAGTAATTGATTTCAGGTACCGGAATGAAATTCAATTCGAAGAATAGAAAGTTAATGATCTATAATCGATAATGTTGTTTTATCGATAGATCCGTTGAACGCAATCGACGATTAGGATTAGAAGAGAAAATTTATCGATTAAAAAGAAAAACGAAATAAAAGAAAAACGGTGATAGACGCGAGTAGAGAGAGTCGTGAAACTGTTACTCGCATCATTGATCGTTGCGATCTGTTAATAGTCAGAGAGGTAGTGAAACCCTCCTACCGCTTCGACTCCGAATCCCTGAATGTCGTGTTGCATCCCCGGCGTCCTTGAATCCTTTTTACTTCCAGGTTTCGGGCGTTCGCCCGGTCGTTCGCATTTCGCCGTCTCCACGTTCCTTCCGATCAGATAAAAATGTTATGCATTCAACGCATGCCTATCTGTCGGCCATGCCGGCGATGCTCTCGAGCACGGCGCGCCGCGACGCGACGTCGAGAGTGTGTTCCCGTAGGAATCCTCGATCGGTCCGCCGCGCCGCCGTTGTCGGAGCAAAAGAGTCTGACGGAAAAGGGAGGGAGGGAGGAAGGAAGGGTGAGAGAGCGCGATCGGCGCGTGTGTAACCGCGTATTCGCCCGTTGGAGGCAGCATCGGCGAGAGAGGCGACTTCTCGAGGTCGTCGATGGACCTCTCAGTCCTTCGGCGGACGATTTATCAGAGCCGAAAGATCAGGCCAGGTGAGCAACACACGCGCGATCATAGACACGAACACGTATCGCGTGGATAACGCTGTACTTCGTACACGATGGCTTAACAACGCAATTTATCAACGGCCGCTTTCATCCGGGCGATTCTACGTAGCAATTAACGTGTCCACTGCGGGAACATCGTATTTTAAAGGTTTACGGCCCTGACACGCCCATACAAAATTCACTAGCCTCACGCACCTTCTCCTCTGCACGCCATGATTTTTCTACTTTCGGCGAGATTTACGAGTGGACTACGCGCGATGACAGCGATCGCCCGATGTCCGGTGCGCGATCGACTCGATTCTACGCCCGATTCCGATTTTCAAACGATCGGTACGTCGGTGCTGGGTACACGCGCGCATATTTTCGACTACTCCTACGAAACGTTATCGTTCGACGGGGATTAGATAGCGTCGTCGTACGTAATCGGGTCGTGGTAGCGTTCCGAGCGATTCGCAGGCTGGATAGGGTGCGCGTTCGTCGATACGCGAGAATGTTATTCGAGGGGCGTTCCATTCTCTCTGGCTACGCAAGTGTACGTGATTTCGAAGTTCGAGTTTCATACTGCATGAGTTATCGTCGACGAAGGAACGTTGTTCGGTCGATTCGCTAAAAATTTTGAGGTATTGAGCGTACCGTGTTCATTTTCTTCTTAACGCTCTGTACAAATGGGAAATTGTTTAATCGACTCGAGCGGTATTTTTGTTTCTTCGAATTTAACAAATAAACCTCGTAATCGTACGCTGTGCAAGGTACGAAGCGGAAGATCTTCATTTTGTTTCATATAAAATACGGTTACTTTTCTAACAGAATAATTTGACCGTGGCTCAGCTTGTTCATTTATCGGAACGGATATAGTTGTATCGAATATCGCGATAATCGATTGCCTCGATTAAAACCACAACCCAGTCGATGAAAATGGAAATTGAATCGCAAATTATAAACGTTAGATAGCCTTGAGATCAGGCGCGTTAAAATTTACCTTTCGCGTATTCGCTTGATTACCCGAGGATAGAACTCGAAAAGAATTTTGTCGCTGCGCAGGAAAAACGTGCTTTCACCCGGTATCTCGTCGTGCAAACCACCGACGAGAGTTTCGCTGTCTATTGGCATCAGCAGATCAAAGCGGCACTTAAGGTTAATCGTGGAACGCTTTTTCGTGGCAATGGTGCCGGACGATGTTCGCCGATAACTCCGATGCCATTGAATCGAGCAAGGTCTGGTCTGGAGAGCTTGGATACTTGGCTTCGTGCCGGACTCCAAGCTCGATCCTTTCTTCCAGTTTAGGAACGCCGGCCATTAAGCGGTACGTGCGAGAGGAAACATACTTTAGACATTAACATCGCAGTCGTTCGACTACGCGCACTATTCTCCTAATGGCATGCTCGGTTTAAAAGACAATGTACAGGCCTCATCCGAGCGAAACTTTATCAATGACGTTCCTTCGAATAGAAAACTACTTTCCGCAATCTTTCAACGCGTTCGTCGTCCGCTCAATCGCTAAATTACAAGATTTATTTGATGGATGTTCTCGCGAAATCTAGGTTTCGCGAACGCTCAACATTTAGTTTAGCAGCGGCTGCTCTTTGCGTTTAGGGGTGTACGTTTGTCTGTACAGCGTCTCGGGAGTCTCAAAGTCCTCGTTGTTTCAGTTCTACGTGCGTATTTATGGAGTTCCTTATCGTGATCGAAAGGTAGATTCGTTTAAGTAAAGTTATCTAACGCGGCGTGTGATTAATTTTCTCTCATAGATGTTTAATATATCCTCGCGTCGTTTGCGATACTCGAAATGCATGTAAAGCAAGTTATTTTAAGAGCTGAGGTAAGCTTCGAGCAACGAACGAGTCAAATTTAAATAACTTTATAATTAATTTCTAGATGTATGGTCGATACCAGTTGTTTGTTTGGTCTCTTCGTATCTTCTACTTCGTTAAGATCCGATATCTTGAACAACCTACGATCAAAGGATCTCCTGCTCCGATCAGACACTCCGCTAATCTTCTCCGATAGTAACAAATTCGAAATCTCCGAAAATTATAATTAAACGCGGTCGTCGTTTACGATCGACAACTTGCGAAGCAGGAAAGATAAGAAACCTGTTTCGTCAAACCGAAACGATCTCCGGTGCCAGTTCCCGTTCGATTCTCGCATCGCGCGTCGTTCCGTTGCTCTGGTTTGACGAAAGCGAAGGGAGCGATTCGGCAAGAATGTTAACGAATCGCGGAATCCCGGAGGCAGATGGATAACGGGGTGGTGTTGGTCGTTCGGAGAGTCACAGATGGGCGCTGCCCTGGCCATCGGTGCGGCGCGGCGCGGCGTTCGAACGTAGACGGGGCGCGCGGTCCGTGGTCTGCGAAGTCGAAGGGTCATCGAACTCGTGTTCGAATGTTCGGCGAGAGAGCACCGGCTGCACAGGAGTACCGGGAACAGAGAACAAAGTACCAGGTATCCATTCACCGTACGAACCATCGAGCGTCGTCCGGGGGCCCCCTTACCCGATAAGGGCGATCAGCCCCCACCTTCGCCGAGGCCACGTTGCAGCCCGTGAGCGTCTCGTCCCACAAACGAGCAGACGGAAATCGCCAACTGGACGTTCTGGCTAATGATGCTGGCCGCTCTCTGCTTACGAGCCGTGGCTACGTAGTACGTATACGCCACTGGCCACGTTCTTCCCTATCCCTGCTTATCCCTTACTTTGTTTGTCGATCCCTTGCGTCCTCTTCGAGTCAACGACCCGAGTATCGGCTACTTTTCGTCGTAGCGATGCACGTTGGCACTGACGAGCCTCTCCAGCGGTCTCGTTGACGTTGCATCGCAACTTGCCGTACGTTTGACCCTTTAGTTCTTAACCCTCTTCTAGCTGGACGTTAGCATACGCGCTTATTAGGAACGCTCAGGTATCCGTATGCGTTTCGATAGAAACCGTAAAGTATCAGAGTGTAACGAAAGAATTCCTTGCGTTAACTAGCTTCGCGCGTAAAATAGAAGCGAAATAGTTGTTCGTTCGTTAAACGGAACGAGCGCGGGGCATCCGCCACACAGGAATGTTACTCTAGAAAAGAAATTCTAATTCAAAGCATCTAATTACCGTTCGCGTCAAAGGACACGTTGACACCGTCGTGTAGAGAGAAATCGGCGTCGGCTGCGTGGGATGAGCGAAAGTGTATGCATTTGGCAAAAAGGTCAATCGAATCGAAATCTTGCAACCGCGAACAAGCTACGACGAACCCGAGGCTTGGTAAAAATCAAACACGCTGCTTGTTCTCAACCCTCTTTTCATAACTCGCACGCAAATGTCGCGAAGGGAAATCGCAAACAAGCGGCGTATCTAGGCGAACAGTAGGCAGTACGAGCAAAGCGTATGGCGTGTTAACATAGGAAACGTCGAGGCTCGTCTCCAGGATACACCAGGAGGGAAGCGGTTTTCGCTTGGAAAGGGAGCAAAGGGGAGCGAAGGAAGGAAATCAGAAGCTGGACGTCGCGGCTAATGATGCTGCACGGCCGTCCAAGTAGTACAGTAGTAGACTCTATTCTTTATTCGTACTTTATTTGCTTGTGCTCTCCCACGTGCAGCCGCGATTCACTCGCGTGTCGTGGACGTCGCCCGTTAGCTCTTCCGTCGTGTAGCTTTTTGCCGGCCGGCCGCGCGGCTAATTTATGTACTTATGAGAGAGCGAAGGGAGAGAAAGAGACGAAATACCGTCCGACTGGGTTCTCGTGGTTGGCTAGCCGCTCGTTCGAATAACGACGGCCCGTTCGTCGCGTAATTTACGCGTTTTTGCCCGAGCGGAATGCGGTCCCGCCACACCGATAGACTGAATTTGTGGCTGTTTAAACGCAGCTCGCCTCCTCCCGTGACATAGTTCTTTCCACGGTCGAGAATCGACAGAGAAACTCGAATTCCCACGCAGCCACCGTGTTTCCAGTACTCGAGAATCCTATCGGCGGTCCCGACACCACCACCTGTGGAAAATAAAGTTATTATTTATGGGACACACGGCCGTTTAACGAGCCACGCGAATGTGTCCCAGTAATAGCGGTGCACGATATACATAATTAGCATAACCAGACGCCGGGAAACTTGGTTAGTTCGAAGGACGCGTAGCGAGCGTACCTGCGTGTCCGCCTCCGCGATAAAGCCTCGTCCGGAGGATCGCGCGCCGCGTCCTAGCGCGATATGGATCATTATGCCAGATCCGGTGATAGCGCTCGCTCGTACTTCCAGCTACTTAACGCCGGTGGACGAGTTTACACGGAAAATCTGGCCTCTGTCTGTTAGACTCTCCGTCTTACGCACGCGCCATCTTTTTCGTTAAATCTCTTGGTTGACGTAACTGCCGGGACGAGTATCGCGCTTCTGCAACACAAGTTTCGGACCTCCGCAAGGTCGGTGAGTCTTCAGATTCGATCGTGCTGTAATTTTAAACGATCGAGCGATCGAATCTCGAGGCAATTAAGCTTCGTAACCAACGGTAAATTCTTCGTTACTAACTACGAATTATACTATTCGTTCGATCGTATCCCAAAAGTAAGAAAAGTAAGAAAATTTTCGCGTTCCAATCGGGAAAAGGTTATCCTAAATCGTTTGATCGAAGCTCCGACTCACAGACGTCCATCTATCATTAACGAAACGCGTCTGTGGGTAAAACCGAGCACCGCCTATCGTAGTTTTTCATCGTAGAATATCATCTTGCATGCCTTTCATTCGTCAAAGGCTCGGTAAATAACCGTGGCCGGTAATTGCCAGTGGTCAGGACGTTTGCTCGTGTTATCGTCTGTTATCGATTGATAACACGTCGCCCGCCAGTAAGTAACTGTAACTTGATGGATTGTGCTTCATGGATCACGCGGTTTGCAACGCGATCGACCCCGGGCGATCTTGGACAGGATGTTCCCATGCCGGCTGTCGTTTCACCTGTTCCTTTTCGCTCGTTCGCGAAGAAATCAGCGTTAAGTTACGTGCATGCTTGAATACGCGACCTACGGACGCCGTGAACTGGGATACGGGTCTGCTTTGTAAAATATTAATCACGCGTGAAAATGGGTTTCACGGAAAATGTATAATTCCTTCGTGTTCTTGCATCTTGATCGTACTTGGTACATCTTTTCAGGCTAACGGTTAACGGGTATTTGTTTGCGATTAAGTTATGCGAATCACGGGTAATATAACTTTATAGGATGCAGGTAATGCTTGGTGCAGAAATTATAAAACGAATTAACAAAAACTTATATTACTAACGGCAAATTTACGAGCACGCACGCGTTTAATTTCCCACCGACCACCACCAAAGTATCGCGTCTCACTTTGCAACAGTATTCCATCAATCACACGCGCGAACGTACACGGTCTACGAGCCTTGTCCCGTTCCGCTGACGTCGAGTCTCAAAAATAGGTTTACAATGGTTTGATCGATTGCGACTTTTAGGCAGACACGTTATCTTATGGCATCTACTCGATCGGCTCGAGTGGATCGTTTTATGCAACAGAAATAGACGGTCGAGAAGGCCTATTATATCGTGACACGTTATGTATCATTCCAAGCGCTGCCCTGCCGTCAGAGGTCTGTTCAGGTCTCGTGGTAAAGAACGATGGGAAAACGTGTATGCTTGATACATGATCTTCCGATCGTGAATCCTCGATCCGTCGACAGGTTACTGGTCAGTAGTACGTCGCGCAGGATATCGACTGTGTCGAAGCTTGTCCGAGTAGTGTGATAAAAAAGCTTGTTAGCTTGCTCGTCCTTGTGGCTCAAATTGATTATACTTAGACGCGAACGCGTTTGGTATCTACGATACGCGTGTGTAGTTTTAAAACAGAAACCAGACGTCCAATACTTTTAAATTTTTCCGATCGGTTTCTTATCTATGCCACGCTGTATATTTCTATCGTTGCTCGCAAGTTCCGAACAATTCTCGTATTACGCCAATATCTTTAGAAGCTATCGAGAAATATAAATTTCACATCCTCGAACAAATCCACCTACCTCGTACTACTGCATTACTCACTGAAAAGACAATACCCGTCGAGAGCCTTCCACGAAGGTATTCAAACCCGTGTGGACGACTAAATTCTCTTATGGACAAGAGTCTCTGTATAAGAAAAGCGCAGCAGGCGGTCCGATTACAATAGCAGTTCCTGCTGGTGTCAAGTTGATTAGCCCGAGCCGTGAGTTTAGAGGCACGTGTCCTCTCCGGTGGTGACCGTTATGTGGACGTGACCTATGTCGTCGTCTATAGTGGAGCCTAGGATCAATGAGTGGTCGTTTCTTAGAAGTTAAGATTATGCCCATGGCTATGCACAATGTTCCACTCCTAACGGTCCGCCTGCGCACCAGTGACCTGAACACGAACCGCGCAAACTTCGCCCTGCCGCATTGTTCTTCGCCCAAGCCGACGGGTCTGGCTACCTGTTTCATTCTTTTAATTGTTCTCTAATAGACGTAATTCATCGACCGTTCTTTCGATAACGATAGATCGCAACTCGGAACGACCTGCGATCGTTCCCAGCAAATTATCCAAAGAATAGGATATTCCAAGTTTCTTTTCGACGATGATTTATCGAGTTCCAACGTTGCGTAAATATTTTGACGTTTCGATGGTTTTGTAAATGAAAGAACTTGCACGCGAGATAGTTCGATCCGCAGCAAAGAACGTCGTCCGTCTAGTAACGGAAAGAGAAGAAACGAGAATGGAATTGGAAATGCTCTATATTTATGTCCACGTCGCGTCGTCCATCTTCCAAAGAGACCATAGTTTAAATCGAAGACGACATCTCGGACAAGTCGTTTTAATTCCAACGTGTCGCGGGATTAGAAAAGTCCCGAGACAACTTGATCCCTGCATTCCCTCGTGCAGGGATGTTTTCGTCGTTTCTCTTTCGTCTCCCATCCGTTCAATCTGACACGAGCGAAGACGCAGGACGACGAGAATCGCGACGTCTTCGTCGTACGAATTCCTTGCTTGTCGCTCGTTCGCTTAATTTGGCCCGCTTGGTAAACGAACTCGGGCTGATCCGGCTTTCTTTCATGCCGAAGTGCTAGTTTGTGGCTTCTTAGACTCGCCGATTGAGATAAAACGATAAGTCGAAACGAAGTCTCGCGAGGCCATCTTCGTCCACGAAGGACGGGCTATTCGGGGTGAATAATCGTATTTGGCGTGGCCAAATCGTCGTGACCGACCGACAGTCTGTTAACAAGTTGCAGCTAATCCTCTCGTTCGAACGAAAATGCGAGGAATAAAATATCGTCCGGGTATGTGAGTTTGGCTGATGCGATTCGTGGCAATAATGCAACAAAGACGGACCGATGTTGTAATTGATAGAGAAGCGTTGTAAAATAGTCGCACATAGACAATGTCGTTGACACGTATCGCTATGGTTATCGCGAGAAAAGGAATTTCTCGAGACGCCTCTGTAAAATTCTGCTGTTCTCGTTGGATCTTCCAGGACCTACAGCGTCATCCGCAGACAGAAGAACTCAATCTCGCCGCGTCCAACGGCGCTCGAATGATACACGAAGTTTTCCATCGAAGTAATTCCGTTCATTACATCCACGGCGCTCATCACGCGCTGATGATGATACCCTATCCGGTCGGCGCGAGGAGCACGAGAGATAGTTAGCCGCTTGTAACGACGACGGGGTGATAAATTTTCGCGTGTCGGCTAACAAGACCGCTCCGGAACAGGCCTCGAAAATTGCATAGCCTTTCTTAGAAATTCACCGCGGGTCCTTGCCGCGGTTTAGCCTATAGCCGGCCTGTACAGATCCAGACGAAACCCACGTAGGCGTCTAGGGACAACGTCCTGGCTTTCAGGGTGCGTTCACCCGCTCGGCCGCTCGGCCGCTCGCCAACCTTTCATCCGAAATCCTTGAAAGGGGGGCTGGAGGAGCAGCCGGTGACAAGGGTACAGGATCTCTCTGTGTGTAGATCGCGGGGATCATTGCGAGAAGAGGGCATCGCGCCCACGTTCGACAAACCGGACCTGTCCGATGCTCTTCTTTTCTACACGCGTCTGCCCATGATGGCCGCGTTTCTCATTCGACGCTCTGGCTACCTGCTCCTTTTCACCGGCCCCTCGGCCCGATTAATAGCGAAACGAGCCGTTGCCCACTTTTCATCTCGATAAACGATCGTTAGCTTGCCACGTATTGTATCCTCTGTGGCGATGTCGGATCTCTCCGCTTGGCCGAGGTCGTAGATGTTAATGGTAGACTCATCGGACAGCCAGGCTGATCCTGTCGTCGGTACCAAGCTTTTGCCAGCTCTTGGTCCAAGAGAAATTCCTTTTCGTGGGAGCGCGTGCACGCACGCCCGAGTACTCGTAGGTGAGCGAGGCGACTGGTCGCGTATATGGACATACAGGGCAAGGCGAGCGCGATGCGGCACGCGTTGGCATTCTGAATCGCGCCGCTGTTTTCCGGTCTGCGCCTCCGCCGGTTCCGTTAGCCACGTTGTGCGATTGTGCTAATGGGTCAAATTGCGTCTGTCATCTAACGAGCCGCGAGCACGTGGGTGGCGTGCCAGGACTCTGGATCGAGACGTTAGTTCGACGTGCATGACGATCTCGTCTACATTTTTTCTAGTCGAATTTCGAATGAAGGAAAATCGCGAATCGCCTGGGTAGCCGAAGATATTACGCGATAACGATAAGATTTTGAAAACGTTCGCCGATCAAAGAGAAAAATTGTACGAGTTGCTCATCTTCTTATTACCTGCGAGTAATATTGTACTCCAATTATTGGATCTTATTTTCCAGTCGACGAGATTCCATCGATCCAAGGTTGTCTCTCGAATAAACCATCCCCTAGCTATAGCCGCAACGACTATAGCGATTGAAACTTACTCAATTGCGGGGAATTTTTTTGCGATCGTAGAACGGATCTGCGATTCTACGGTTCTCCTGACTCGAAAGGGAGAGAGACTGGGCTTCGTGCATCAAGATCGGATCGATTCTCAAGAACGAGAAAGTAATGGCCCATGAAAATTCACGAGCCACGCTGCACGGAGCGATAGGCTGCGTGGTAAGTGGCTAATCGTGATCATGAATAAACATTATCGTGGAAATTGTGACATCTACGCGATGATACTTGCAGTTACCTCATCCCCGTTCGCCTGTCTTTCTGTCCTTCTTTGCCATTCTTTCGAAACGCGTCGAGCTAGGTTAATTAATTCCAGCCGGAGTGTTAATAATTAAGCCACCGATGTAAACCGAGAGCAGTGCGAAATAATAGCACCTTTCCTCCTTCGGGAGAAGATAATGCGACATCTGTATACAATTTATACACCTGGGACAACGTTTTGAAGATTTGAATCTTTTTAAAGTTCTGTTTTAATATCCAATACGCGTTGAAAGCGTCGATCAGGAAGCTCGTTAGCGATCGTAAAAATGAACGTTTCGTATCGCAGTTGTTTATAAAAAATTTACAAAGGAATTTAGATACAACGCTGGATACAACTTCTTCTCTCGAACATTCTCAACGCACCTACTGTTTGTAATAAAAAAAAAAAAAAGAAAAGAAAAAAAGAAAAAAACGAAGAAAAGAAAGAGAAGGAAAAAGCGAGGGTAGTCACGGAGGAAACCGAAAGAAACGCAAAGGTCGGAGAGAAGCCGCGTAGCTATCCGCGTTCTTTATCCGGCCAGGTGAAATTCGACGGCGAAAAAGAGTGGTAACGCAGACGTGGAAGGTGCAGTCGCAGTGAAACGACCGGTAGGTAGGCTGTAAAAGGTAAACCCGTCGTACCGGCACCGTTCGTGGTCCGCGGGCATTCCAGGCGACGCCAACGTGCCCTCCTCCTCCTCCTCCTCCGCCTCCTCCACCTTGTCTTTCTTCTCCTTCTTCTTTTCTCTCTGGCTTGGCCACCTTCTTCGCTGCCCCTCCACGCCACCCCAACGAACCTCTCCCATCTTTGCCTCGCAATAATGCAACTGCATGCAGTTGCGTTATCGACAAACCATAGCTGGACTACTGTGCCGCAGGAGAGAGTAATACCACCGATACTGTTACGTAAAACTCTATAGAAATTTTAATTTTCACCGTCCGATGCGGACTTTTGCCCCTTTCACGATGGCCAACGCTCGTCGAGGGTTTCATCCGTGTTCAACCGAATCCGAACATGGTAGGACAAAGCGAGCTTCGACGTTTCGGCAACAATTCTCTTGAACCGATCAATATTTCAGGCGATACCGTACAAATTTCCGATTAAGCACGAGGTAAATTTGAAGAAAGTTACGGATAGGAAAGGTTTCGTGCCACATCTTCGACTAAACAACTGTTTCGCGTAAGGACGTCTCGTAAATCATTCGTAAGAACTCGTGATGAATTGGAAAATCTATGCAAATTTTAATAGCCTATAGTCACTGCTATGGAGTTAAACGAAAATTTATGTGAGTTGTTAATTAACCGTATGAATAAATGCAATTCGTTTGCGAATGTTGAAACGCAATCAGAATATTCTAGACGTACAAATGTAAATCCAGTAAATTACCAATTATCCGCCTTACTAGGTAAATGATTCATTGTTAGTCCAATTAACTAACGATGTAATAGTAGATAGCGTGTACAGCGAGGTAAACGTGTGCTCGTGTCATTAGTCGGACATTCAAAGCTCGTATCGTATAACGAATAAGTTAACGTCAAGCTTCGCGTACATATTTTTCAATTAAAACCTTTCGCAGCTTTCGTACCTTTTCAAAAACTAAATCTTCGTCGTTTTTAATAACCGCTTGCCGGTTAAAATCGACGTAACGAATATCTCAGGTTTCGTTTACCCGTGTACTACAATCAGAAACTTGGACAAAAATTCTAAGAAGGAATTTAAACGCTTAACAACGATAAAACCTACATATATCGCAGAATAAACATGAGATTTCATACTGGGAATATCCAGCGCCGTTTGTCGAGACTACAAAGAGTTTGTCACGACGATGAATTACAAAAGGCTCGATCACGGACGTACGAATGCTTTCGTGACCCACTGTATACAGGGTGGATTAGCAGCGTAACGCTGCTAGGACAGCAGAGATAAGTAGATTCGTTCAATTCCTTCGTAGACAGAACGTTCCGAGTTACCGGCAACTGATTTTCTACCACTACTTGCTATGCATTGAACGACGTCGTATACGACAGGGTGTCGTCCGATCGAGCTTCTGCCGCTGTTGCACATCCACCGTTCCATCCGTAGGAATTTAATTACATACGTGGTGCACGAGCAAAAGGGAAGCGCAGCGAATTAAGTTTTGCGCGCGAACGAATTAATATAGCGATATTGCCCGGCTGAAACAGACTAAAGCTTGTTAACCGTAATTAACACTTTTCCTACGAAAGGCTCACCGTGAATCCGTCAGTCTATCGCTAAAACCTTTTATTTCTCTCTTAAGAAAGAAGCAAGACTCTGTGGTTTTATAGCATTTGAATTTTATCGAACATACGTCCGTAAGGACGTTTCACGCGTACGATTTACCCGTTCATGAGAAATAACGTGGCTGAATTAGCGATAACAAGCGATAAGATTGTAAATAAAGATTTCCGAAGAGAGACAACGAAGGAAAATTATACACGACAAAGTGGAAATCGCTCGTGAGATTTGCCCGATGATACCGTTCTCGCTCTCTCGCGACGACGCGTTATTTGTCACCGGTGCAAATCGCGACGGCTCTCTCGCCGGCGGCGCGCGATCCTCGCAATAACCGACTCGGAGAAAAGAGTTTGGCGTATATCGTGACAGATTGTACGGGTAGGACGCGACTAATTGAGCCGTCTCGTCACCCCCTTCAACCCATTCCCTCCTTTTTTTCTCGCGTTCCTTCCACGAGCTTCGCCTTTCACGCTATTGATGACTGTTCGTTTAATCTCGTTCCATTCTGCGTCCCCGCATAAAGACCGCTCGTCCATCATAGCGAGATTATGATAGGAGGCTGCTTCAATGAAGACATTACGCGTACGATGGCTCGGGGATTCATCTTGGCTTATATACGAGCGAGCGCGATTGTGCCGACCAGAGTCGCCTTGAGACGCAATCTGCGAATCGGCCAGCGATTTTTTTCGCCAACGATGAATCGAACCGGCAGCCTGCGGCCTTTCGAATCGCCTCTGAAGAAAGATAAAGCGTTCTCAGGGGTGGAATTGCACGCGGTTTTCATCTTAAGGCCTCTAGATCGTTCCGAGTTTTGTTCGAGTTGCAGTTTTCTTTCGCAGCGCTGCAACCTTTCCAACGACCTTCTATTCGTGATATCTCGCTGTCCTAAGAGCAATGCAACTCGATGCTTTTTAAGCAGATGGAAGCTCGAAACTATGGACGCGCAGTAACGTGCACCTATATGTTGTTAGCGAGACTATTAATAATTTGATCGAGCCGATAGTACACGTTCGATCTGTCGTATAATTTCTTTTAACTTGCCGCGTACATACGTACCTGTATCGTATTACATCCTTCGTTTCTTCTAAACACATGTAAACGTCCGTTCCTTGATATCCCATACCTCCTGTATAATGTTCGATATTTCCATATTCCGTATGTCTCCCACGTTTTACAGAAGCATCCTTCAGAGATTTAACGCTTTATAACGTTGCATGTAAATTCATGAATCGAGATTCTAATCCTTACGACAGATCTCTACAGCGGACGTTTCTTCGGACAACGCCTCGATATATTGTACCTTCGTCTCTATATGTAAATTAGCTAGTTCTCCGTGGCGACGTACTTTCGATCTTCGTGTTCCGTAATTCCGACACTGTTTAACGATTTAATTGCTTCTAATAGAAAAGGAAGTAAGACATTTTGGACAGAAAAGGGTGGTGTACGTGACACACTTTCGCTCCGGACGATTTTATTAAATGCTACGCGTCTGAATCTACGCACGTTCCGTCGTTCGTTGTTATTCGTCTCGAGTATCTTTCGTAGAGACTAGCGCGAAACAAGGATGGAGATTTTTTCGAGATATCTTACGTCGATATCGATTAAAAAATATCTATAGTTATAGTTCGTTGACCTATTCGTACGTATTCTAAATCCCACGTTAATTCTTAGCCACGTCATCGATAGAAACATCTCCTTGGTAAAATCTGAGATCATCCAGAGCGACATACAAAAGAGAATTCCCCTTCGCGTACTATTTCAAAAACCTTTTCAATCTTTTCAGCTCTTTCAAATCGCTCTCACGAATCAAATAACGTTACGTCGAACGTTTCACCCCTTATGGTTCACGGAATGGCACCCGAACAATGTTGTTCCTTGCATCCTTACGATTCTTTGCTTATTTAAGCAACGACGAGAAAGGTATCAGGCTGTCTTTTGACAGCTATTCGTTCAGTTCAAGGCTGCCTATTGCGTCGTCTGACGAGCGATCGTATCTACGAAAGAAATTCGAAAGAAAGTGTTCCACTTGTCGATAATAATATCGATGAACGTTCGATCACCGTGTCTAGGTTGCATGGTAAATATAACCTGAATACGCAGGACTGGAGAAAGCCATAATAATATTGTCTTTCGTCGGCTGGCTATGCAACGAGGTGTCTTTAACTCGATCAACGACTGTCGATGAGCGTCGAAAGTAATCAAAGGAAACTTTACTACCGTCCCGGTATTTTACGGATCGGTTGAGAAGGAGATTCAGCGGTGTGAATTTTATGGACCTCGCGGGATCAACGCTTTGAATTGCTAAATTACCGCGTATTCGTGCGGTCTTCCTTGCCGGTTTTTTTCCCTACCAGACTTCGTAACGAAGAGATCCGAACGAATTATACGAATGGTCGACTGGTAACGATCGTTGGAATACGGACAAGAGATAGGAAATTCCAGTAGCATCGTAGGGGCGGAATATATTTTGGCAATTGTTACTCGAGACAGCGTGCTCGAGGTTCATCGTGTTTTTACAAACGATATAACGCGTTATTTTCTAATGTTTCTGGAATTGCCACCTCCTCCTCGTGATAAATAAGTAAAAGGAGACTAGAGTTTCCTGCGTCGGAAAGCTGCATTTGTCATAAAGAAATATAAAGTCTAATTAACGCTGCACTTGCCTTCAATTATTACACCATTCAGTGGTATTTTACATGAATTTAGACTTTGAAATATCGAGCGTACGAATGAATAATGCTTTGGAAAATAACTACTATGGTTAATACTTTAGGGACCTATGTAGGCTGATCGTGTAACAAAATATAGGGTTCTAACGAGACTTTAACGATGAGACTTCTGTTTACGAGCAGCCTAATGCTTTCTCTGTGTATCTTAATTACATAGATTTGGTAAGGAGCGCTAATAGTGGATTTTATTAGTAACGGTGTTAATGGATCGTAATTACAGACAACGATCATCTTGAATCTATCTTACGGTTAAATCTTATATTATTTACTGGGAACAATCAATTTGTAAATTAAAAAATCGACTACTAAAACTATTAGTTTCTGGACACACATTTATCTAGACTGCTTCATTTCTCTCCATCACGTGCTACTACCAACTCTAATTTCTATGCCATTATTCTTCGGTGCTGCTATTAATTTACTTACCCCGTTGAAGACCCGCGGTAATATACGCGATCCTCACAATTAATCGTAAATACAGTGTCAAATACGTATCTAATCGCTGGATGTAATCTCGAAATATCATCCTCGTCGAACGATAAGTATAAAATGTTGCTTTCGATATTATATTCTCTTCTCGCAAGGGTCTAAAGCGAAACATAAAAGTCGTATAGGAATAATAACTTTGATATTTCTCCTGTTTTTCCTTTTCTTTCTTTTTCTCTCACTCTCTCTCTCTCTCTCTCTTTTTTTTTTTTACATCGATAATAGCTTCGCGCTAAACTGTAAAATTTATTTCAGAGCGAGATTTTCGCTTCGTTCGTGCTCGTGTTCCCTGGCAAAGGTAATTTAGAAGCATCCGAAGAATTGTTGGCGCGGAGACGCGAAAAAGAAAGAAGACCGCGCGGAGGATCCACGGAATGGATGGCCGAAAACTATTCTACCGTGAGGGATGACAACTAGCCGAGCTTAGACGAAGGCTCAACAAGGGTGAAACGGCGAGAGGACGCTGCAGGGCGAAAGGGTAGGCGGATTATTTGCATTTTAATTTGCATATTAAAACACGGCTCGTCGATCAGGCGAGCAGGGCTGCGAAATATGATAGGTTGCTCTCCGTGGCCGTCGCATTAACGTTGTAAAGGTGAGTTACACGACCGCAAGGCAACCCGACGGCCATGAGATCGTTCACGCATGCCGATCTTGAAATATGCACCCGTGGACCAAGATTACCGGACCCCGATAGCTCCGTTGTCTCGATCGATCCACCAGCCTATCGCGTCCTTGCGATTCACTGTTTGCACAGAACCGAGGCAACGAGAAGGAGGATCGTGGATACCGAGGTTAGTCGAGTTTAGGTTTGCTCGTTACTCGCCATTTCGTCGATTTTTCCTCGAGATCGGGTACTATCGATCGAAGAAATCCAGAGTGGGTAGGAAAATCAGTCGGGGTGTTAAAGTATTTGTATCGTGGTAAACGGAATACGAGATTCGACGGATCCGTCGAAAGTTTCTCAACTCGAAGACCCATAGGTTAGCCGAGAGATTCAAGTTAATCGTATCGATTCTTTGGAGCAACTTTTTCTTATTTCGTCGATTGTTTGAGGAACGAGCGATAAAGAAAAGAGCCGGCTAAAAGTAGAAATAAAGTACAGGTTTCATGTAGATTTCACGGTAGGATGGACAATGGGAATAGTTCTGCGCGTCTTGATTAACTTTCGATTAGATTCCACTTTAGGTCTCCGTCATTATGTTTTTCGCTAAACAACAAATCGACGATAGCATCCAGCTGTTGGAAGACGAACGGTAGCCAGTTTGTCCGAGTTTCACGTTCACCGGCTGATATGTGCGGCGAATGGTAATTACAGAAATCCGTGTACTCATGTCCGGTACCTGTTGTCTCGCTTCTTTGATTAACTATTCTGAAACGTGAACGCACGTGTAACGCGCCAATTGAATTGTTCGTTCCGCTTTTATTCATCCTGCTTGGTCGTTGAACGATTGATTGCCCTCGTAAGTAATTAGAAATATGTTTCGCAATGGGAAACGGATGAAGCGAGTGCACGGACTGCGCGGATTAGAAGTGATAGATCGATCTGACGTGAAATTGAGTATTGATTACGGAGCGATAGCGAGTAAAGATGAAAATGAAATAAAGATTTTAAAGTCACGGTTGAAGACTGGAAAATTGACGTAATAATTAGTATTTCCTGTAGTAATAACGTTCGAATAGCTACGTTCACTTGTTCTAAACGACGAAGACATCTTAATTTCAAAAGTATCGAAAACTAAGAAACCATGATGTCAGTACTTGCACGGTCACGGTACTAAAACTTCGAAACGAGGCATATCGTTTATAGATTCGATTCGTTTTGTTAAAAAATGTAGAATATCGTCGGATTATCTGTATAAAACCGAACGAGCTTTTAAAATATGCTACGACGAAATGCGAAGAATCGATGAAAAGCGTATCGCGATCATCTCGAACGCCTCTTTCCACCGTACTACGCGACGTAAAATAAATCTCGTTCGGTAGCAGGAAAATAATCTACGGTGATCGCGTTACGCGGATCATGCCGCGTAATGAATTCTCAAAGGAAAAGTTTCACGGTACATCGCATAAATGTTTATACGAAGACTATAGACGTGACCGTTGTCCGTTTAATGATTTATCCAAAATTCAGTAACACGATACGGGTATTGGTTACCAATCATTGGCAGTGTTCGATCGATGGAACGAAAGGCTGGACAACAACGCGTATCTCATTGGACGCAGACTCAGAGACCACCGTAGAGTTCAGTCGGCATGGTCAAGGAAAACACCTCGGGATCCCTATAGTTGTTCGCTATTATCGTTGTTTCGAGCCGTTAATATTAATGGACATAAACGCGTATCGCTGCGCTGGTCGGTGGAAACGATCTGAAAGAGAAAGAGAAAGAGGGAGAAAGAACGATCGACAGAGAGAGAGAGAGAGAGAGAGAGAGAGAGATGGGCATTCGTGGCTCTCCCTGTTAGTTGTAATTGAACGGACGCAGCTGTGCGCTCTACGTGCTCGTAAAACATTAATGACCTATAGCCGCTGACGATCGTTTCACGTTATATTATTCCTCAAAGTCAGAGCCAGCCGGCGTGTTTATCTCTGCATTTTCAATTTTCTTGATCGTGGGTGAACCGGCTGCTGCGCGCACGGGATGAAAGCGTATGTAATGACGACAGTTGTATTCGAGAGATTGTGCTCTCGAGAAACGGGACTCTTGTTAAAACGCGTTGTATAGAACGAAGAGAGGAACTCCCCTGCGGGAATCGTGCGTCTGAAACGCTTTTGGTTTCCAGTTTTAACTGAGAACGATGGATCAAAGGAGATCTGCACTAGCTCGATAAATAACACGCGCAAGAGATTTTCACGACTCTGAATTGTCGGGTATAATGTTAGCTCGGAAGCGAAACTAACGAGCAATCGAATTTGCAGGTCCTTTTTTTTTTATCCATCTGATCTAAATTCAACCGAAATTAATTATGTTATTACTCGTCATCAAACATCAAAGAACGCGTCTATCGAACGACGATCGTCGTTAAAATGACGCGTCGTTTAATCAAAAGCCAGCAGCACTGCCAAAACGTGCTCTTCCTTTATTTATTCGGGCATTCCGTTTTACGCGAAACGAAGAATCCGCGTTCGTAGACACAGAAACCATCAGGAAGGGAGAAGATTATGCCTGTCAGGGATTTTCGAGCGTGACAGGATCCTGTTCCTCGTGGACTTTTTCGTTCGTATTCCTGGCATACGTGGCTTTCTACTTTCCTCGAAGCGTTTTTTACATTCGCCTAACCACACGTTTAAAAGCAACGATCGGTCGTGCGAACCCAAGAAACTCCCCCTCGTCGTTCTTCCACGAACAGGCAACCAGTCACTCTGTATAATGGGGTTAATAGACGAATCCTCGCCCATCGGCTACTCCTACCGATTTCGACGACCTAGACCTTCCCAAGACGTTGCTAATTTTCTTTTCTCGGAACGTTCAGGCTCCTTCACGATCCGCCGAAGAACTGTTCGTTAGCGGAATCTACTCGTTCATATTCTTCGACGATTTTGTTGCTTGATACGATCGTCGCGTAGAAAATCGTTGGAAGCTAGAGGCAAGCCGGACTGAACTGGATTTTCTGCCCGTTTTCGAGCTAATGTTCTCTACTGGGAATTTCGACGACATGGAGCATCCGACGCGGGTTAGGATCCGTAGGATTTTTCTCGAATGGACAACTCGCGAAGATTTTATCCGACGATTATTGGACGCAAATGGCGACGCGATTGTTACACGCAACGAGAATAAATTTTCAGAGATATTAGTCGGAATAGAATTTTCAATTTCCTTTCTACGAGCAGATCTCGAATTATATTACATTAAATCGTACGGACGAAACGTTATTGCCAAGCGTAACAAATGGTTTTGCTTCTGTCGCAAAAGAGTCACGCGCAAATGATATATCCTGGTTGGATGTACCATAAATCAACAGACATGCTCTATTATGATAGGAACGAAAGGCTAATGATACGTAATTGAAACCGGATATAGTAAAAAATTACTCTCTTCATCAGTAACGCTATTATTACGTATTTTTCACGGTTTTTCTAGTCCACGTACCTTTACAACATTATCTATTCAAAATTATCTCTAATTAACGTACAACTCTCAAAGCTAATCAGGTACGACTGTTCTCGACATGATTTATTTCTTTCAACGAAAAACTTTATTCTCAAAGGAAAATTGCGGTATAACGATTAATCGATAGATTTCGCCGTGTACCGCGGATGTTAAAGTATTCGATTAGTTTACTCGTACGTATAGCGAGAAGTCGGAACGTTTCGGATGCCGTTATAATTGGTAACAGGTATTATCTCACTCTCTATGACTAAAGATAGAACATGACACGTGTTAACTGGAAATCAGTGTATTTTAAAATAATAACTATACAGTAAGAAAATTACAAATCGTTTCTCGTGAGCGCTCGCAACTAGTACGCAAAGTATCAACAAATGTACAAAACGCTGGTCGTCGTCGCAACCATCGTCATACGCCGAAACGTTACCAACAACTGTACAAAAATGTTCGCAACGCCTCTTTTCCTCTTTCTCTTCTTTAAGCATCAAAACGATTCGTTTCTAAAATATAAACGTCGCAAGATAAGTCGTCCGCACGCATCCAAGTAAGAAGGAACTATTTCTTCCGTAACTTCGTTATCTTTCGCTTCATCCACCGCAGTTCTTTTCGAAGAAATCATCGAATTTCACCGATGACGCGCACGCAAAACACTCGTGTCGATCGTGGAATACGGGTCATCGGTCGCTTCTAATAATATCGATCGGTCACAGCACAGATTCCTCGGTGTACCGGAAGTAGCGCGGCGTCCCGACGAGACCCGCTACATCCGCTGCACACACGTGGGACCGCAATTACGCGATCATTTTCCCCGGTCAACAGCCTTGTAAATCTTCCGTCCGGTTCCCCGTGGAGGACGCCGCCGCTCTCTCGCCGTGGAAAAAGGGTAGAAAAAGATGCCGGGAGGATAATTTCTTGGGCAAATGGCGTTGTAAATTCCGCTGGTGCGCCGCAGCGGCGTTTCTGCCCCAACGGTTCTCCGGTCCGACCCAGGAAGTGGCACGTTATCCCCGTCAATGGACTACCAACGACTGCGCTCGACGCGTATCCATGGTTAATGTACATCGTGTGTTAATGAATGTGTCGACGAGTCCTGGCGATTGAATCCGCGCGATCATCCTAACGATTCGTCGGGAATCGCGATCCAACCTGCTCGATACAATTAGAACGTCACTCGCACTGGCTCGTTGGAGATCGATTTAGGCATCGGTCGCGATAGAAATTGAAATTTTATGCGTTCCGTTGTGACTCAAAATCTCGAGATGCGCCTGCCGGTTGTTGTCAGTCGTTTAGCGACTGTCGTTGATCGATTTTTTTTACCAGGTGCATCGGAGACTCTGATCCTGTTTACGAGTCGAGCTTTTCGAAAGATCGTTCCGTTCAAGAACAGGTTGTTTATCTCGCAGAAGGGAAATTGTAATTAGCAGGATGTTCCTCTCCGCTATTTCTCTTTTAGTTTCATTTTTTACGCAACGGAGACTCGACAGTGACTTCCGATTTAGTAGTTTTAAGATCGATCCAGAGATTACAGATAGATCGATGAACTGATACGCGTTCGTTATATCCTAGAATGTCGTCAGAATCAAACAAGTATTTTATTATTTCTCGATATTTGTACCTACCTCGTTTCTCTTTAGAGCTTCCCGATATCGAAATTCTACGTTAAGCAATTCCTTTCTCGATTCGGTACGAGGCAACGCTCGATTATTTCGAGCAGCGTGAACCATCGACACCAGAAATTGCATTCCATCACGTCGAACCGTAAATGTCTCTTAGTCACTCGTCATACACGATTTCTTTTTCTCGATCGCACAATATCTCGTTCGAATGGTTCACGATCAGCAGACGGTGTTGTAAATTCCTTCCTCCTCGTCAGCGGCGTTCAAATCGGACACTTCGGATTGTGGCAACGCCAGCTTTACGTAACCTCTGTCTTTCTCTCTGGTCCCGTTCTTCCCTCCTGGAGGCGGAGGAGGAGGAGGTTTCTGTTCCGGAGAACTAACGTTCGTAGGCTCGCAAATCTCCGCATAGATCTCCTCTGTCTTCGATGGCGGCGTTGATGGTAATGGAGTTAAACTGTCCCTGACCTTGGAATACGGAGGATCGAGGTCCTGTTGAGTCTGAACCTCCAACACACTGGTAGAAACCGATCGTTGAACTTGCTGTCTCGAGGATGGGGATGCTTGCAGTAGATTCGTTTCTGACTCGAGGCTGGCGTATCTCTCGGACCTCATGCCGATTTCCGGCCGAACAGCGAACGTGAACGAGGCCGATTTCTTGGCTGGATTCCTGCTTCTGCCACCCTGAGCTATCCTCGAGATCCGGTCGAGGAAGCTGTGGTTGTTGCTACTCGCTCGACTGTTGCTACGATCCCTGATGGTCGTTCGTTTAATGTGCTCCAGCCCCTCCTTTAGACTCTGAAGAATCGGTTTCGCTTCTGGCTTGGATTTGATCTCCTTCAGATGCAGTTCTTTTAATTGGCCGCCGCTGCAGGGCGGCTTCGGGGGCGCCACGCGTGGTTCCGTTGCTCTCTGGTCGAGCGCTCTTCTGGAATTTCAACGAAAATTCACCATCTACGAATCGTCGAAGATATTCGCGACAGAGACGAGAGAAAGAACGATACAAAGCAAAGAAACGAGTAGTTGGATCGTTGTCAGGCGGATTTTTACCTGCAAGCCGAAAGTAACCGTTGCATCTTTGGCGACGCCAGCAACCGTGCTTCGGAAGGGCAGCCTAATCGCGCCCTTTTCACTCGGGGCGCCGTTGGCCCTGTGGCAACGAGTTCAAGTAGCTCGGGGACCGTGGAATTTGGTACAGGTCTCTCGGGCATTAGAGGTACCGCGCATCCTAATACTATGGGACCCCTCGTTGCACCTTCCAGCTGCATCAGGCCGCTGTAATCTCGTGGCAGTGGTATCGGCAAGGGTCCGGCAACCAGCCGTACCTATCGATGGAAATTTCCGAACTCGATCGTTATTATGCGTCGCAAGCTTTGCGATTCTTGCGACGATCGAACGAAACTCGCTATCCACTTTTTCCAAGAAAATATTTTGCTTGAGCTTACCCTAAGGGGAAGATCCCTTCTGGCAAGCTGATGAACCCTGTAGAGCACGGCGTCGCTTCCGGTGTCGAGGCTTCCGCTTTGACAAGTCGCGTAGAATTCTCCTCTGGCGGAAAGCGGCGCGAACAACTCGTGGCCGTGAGAATCCAGGCACTGCGCGTACTGATCTCGTTCCGACGACCTTGAACTCTTGCCCTCCGGGACACCACTAACGACACCGGAAATACCACTGGAAACCGGTGCCCTCCGCGTGTCTTGGAAAACCGCGGCCAGTCGCAGAACTTCCCCGGCGCGTACCGTCGTTTTTGTATAGTGAGCCCTCAGGTTACCGTTCTCTGAAACGGAAATTATCATTCTGCTCTGAATCGTTATTACGTCCCAAGCCTGTGATAATGATGATCTATTTAGAGTTTAGCCTACGACTAGAGTTTAACCCGTTATTAGAGTTCAGCTTACGAACGGTTTCTTTAGAGCCTAGACGATCCGTTCCTCTGACAAAAGAAAGATTTCTAACGAAGTATCGTTTCTTTTCGTACTTATAAATTCTGCAAGAGATCAGTGGAGCAACGAAACAAATATTTACAGGGTTAATTAATTTCCAGTAACTGTAACGATAGATTTCTATGGCCCAGTACTTTCGCGTACCGCTATCTTATCACGAACATCGTGTTCTCTAATAACTGTGAAAGTCGTCGTGTTAGAAATTCTAACACATAGCTTTGCTTGCAGTTTACAACAAAGTAGCTTCCACTTCGTTATTCCAATTACCTAACTCGCCTCTACCCACGCTATCATTAACAAACCAGCTTCCACCTTGCTTCTTACCGTTCTATCCATCCAGTCTATTCCAGTACTCTGTCTAATGAATCTCTTCCTAGGCTAACCAACCGAGCTAATAATAGTATTAACGCCAGAACCCCGGCGACGTACGATTTTCTCCATTTTGTGCGTCCTTTTTTTTTTTTTTTTTTTTTTTTTTTTGAACAAATATTACTATTATCGTATTTGTCGTTTTTTCGTCCATTAACATCCATTATAATTTTCCTCGCTAATTTTATACCCGATTTAACCATTCTCTGCTAAAACGTCGAGTATACCATACAGATGTACCTTACGCGTTATCTTTAAGATCAGATTTGCTCGTCGTTCCGTATACGTTCGTGTCCGAGGACGAACAAAACGCCGATTTAACGTGTCGTATACCAGCTACTTTTCATAGACGATTCATAATCCGATGAAAAATCTTTACGAAAAGACTCGTATTGCTCGTACGAACGACGAGCGATCCGCGACCTCCGCAGGACGAAATCGCTTGCTCCCTTGTTTCGTACGCTAAGTAGGTGTGCGGATTGATTTGGGTTAAAAGAGGCTGGAAGTTTCGCGGGATTTCACTCGGTTCGAACGTGGAATATCGCGAGAGTCGGCGAGCAGGAGAGAACTGGCGATAGAATATGGCGCGACCATAATCGTTATGGTGCATAATGGCACGAGGGCCGTGCGTATCGTAAGAACCCCAGCGGCTTTCACCGGGCCGCGTGCCTATTACGTTACGTGCTCCTCGCCTACGTTTAAACGCACGAACAACCGCGCCGGCCACTCGCATTAACAGACACATTGACATTCGTGTCACGGCCAGTCGCTGCACCCAAGGGAATAATCCTTCGCGCGGACCGTGCGTGAGTGCACGCGCCGTGTTTGTGTGCACGCACCGGACCTCGATGCATTGTCACGTCCTAGACGAGAGACTCGATAGGGACAATCCTGACTTCGACACGGTTTCACGCTCGTAGCCCGTGAAGGAAGACCGTGGGCTTCTCACACGGATCCGTCCGTGATCGTGTTCCGTGTTGCCGATGGTATCGGTGTTGGAGGATGGTCGTAGCGTTATGATGAATGTATTAAGTCCTTAGGGTTACCGAAGGTTTTGCGCAAAGAGGGTTTTTCGAATTCTTCTACGGAATTGTATTTCTTACGCTAGAATCTTGATTGCTCGAACGTTGCTTGTGGGGAAACGCCGATTATTCGACCACTGGATATGCGAGGGAGAGATTATAGGAACGCGGAATGAATCACGTATTTATTTATTATTATATGTATTTTATAGCACTGTCAATGGTACGATATTAAATCATTCCATGGTAAACGTTACTTTTTTATATATACGCTTTCGTACGAAAGACGGTGGATCCGGTAGTTCGAAAGCAACGTTTACAGGATACACCGTGTTAAGTATTTTTCGATTTTCTATTAATTTTCGCGTAAAAACTTAATCGAAAACGGTATAACCCTGTCTATGCAACAACCTTTATTAGTTTGCCTCCTAAGCTCCATACGTAGGAACGTTATTCACCATTAAAATAATCATCCGACAGCGAAACCTTTCCAGTATACACTACCATTAATTCTCTACGACGCGAACTTTTCGTTTTCCTTTTAGCAAACGAAAGTACGGAAGATAATGACTTCATAAACGAGTGGTTTCCTCATAAATTTCTCAGCTACTTTTCTTCCCTAGATACCGCTACATCGCGTTAAGGTCATCTATTTGGATTCGAACAAAAAAGGCTTTGGTGTTTTACCGCGCCGATACGACCAACGGAAGTCGTAATTAACGAAACAGCTGATTCATTGGAAACGGCGTAACGCGTGAATACCATATGCGATCGGTGGCTGCCGGCTAACGCGTTCGTTTTCGCCGGGAACTTGGCGAAATTGTACGCGTGATCATCGCGTTTGAAAACTTCTATAATATCATAAACGAGCAACTATTACAAACGCGCATTATCATTATGTTATATTATCATGCATTCGCGTTGTAGCACTCCTCGTACATAGTTTTACTTCAACTACGTTACGATCGTAACGAGCGAACGAACGAAACGTTTCCTGGTGAGCCGTGCAATTACGTGTCATTTACAAAGTAACTGTACAAGTGGATTAAACATTATTAAAACTTACCCATTTTCGAGTGTGTCAGCGTGTAAGCTCTCAGAGGTTTGGCAAGCAAAAACGCCGGAACACCGGCACGAACTAACGCTCCCACTCTTCGGTACACCCTGGCACTTCCGGTACCACTGTTGTTCGACACAACGGAGAACCAGCCTGCAACCAATACAAATCTTCTCGTAAACGTTCTTCCGATTTTTCTTTCTTATACAAATTTTCTCGCTTCCGATCTTTTCGCCTAAACTTTATCAGCGTGCGCAGAACGCTCCGTCTAATGCACGTCTAACATTTAGTTCATGGAGCGCAAATGCATGGCTAAAGGCACGATGCGGATGCGTATTTCTTTAGCCAACGTCTATTTCAAACTGCTCGCAGGATATTTTCTACGATCCTGGGGGCAGATACGATATCGTAATAAAGCTCGAGAGATGGCTAGAACGATCAAAAGGCCTAGCTTGCTACAAACGCGTGGAAAATGTATCGGGTAATATCCGAGGATCGAGAGCTATAAATTTTCGATCGTTCGTAATCGATGGTAATTTGCATTAGGTCGAGTAATTTTATAACTCTGTATGTACGATATATCTATTACGCTTATTACTACGAGAAACTCAGTCGTCGCACTCGGTTGGCATAGTAATTTTCGCTTTCTCGTGCAAGGCAGGACACGCAAGCGATGGCATCTGTGTCAGAGGCTCGATGCACCGTCGTTCCACGGTGCTCGTTTCGTCGAGCAGCGGTTCGTTAACGCGTTCGCGCGGTTCGTTCTGAAACGGACGTGACAAACGTTACCGTTGCACCGTGGAAATGGCCGTCCCACTTGCCGATGAAAAACTAGCCTTTCGTAAACTCACGTCTATGACATCGATGTTATCGTCGATCTATAATTTTTCGCGAAATCGCAACGTGGACTTGACCCGTTTTATTCAGCGATATCATTCGTCTTACCCGGTCAAATGATTTTTCGCCTGCTGAGATCGATCGTTCGAGGATCTCGAGCAAAGTGTTAAACGATACAACCACAGGATCCAGTAACGTTGGAAAAATCGGCGATAGATCATGCCGCGCGAGGTTCCAGGCTTAAATTAATAATTTATCGACGATTTGCAGAATATACGCGCGATTCTTCCGATAATTTATAGTCGAATGTAAAAACATCCGCCGGTTGTCCCGGCTTCGCGTACAATGGAGGCGTATAAATCGCTGAATCGATTTGCAAGCGGTTTACATCGTATTTCCGCCATCTTGAATTGATTTACAGCTGGTACTAATGCGCGAGTTCCAATGATTGTTTCGTCCTTTCCGCGAAACGTCCTTTCCACGAATGTATTAACGTGGGTGTTTTATCGTCGATACAGCACGTTCGGTTTTATGAGCCACTCGGAATTTATCGTCGATAGGCCACGACTGTCAGGTTAGATTAAATTACAATCTCGTTTCCCAAAGACAAAGAGGCTGCTCGACGCTTAACGCCGCGTAATAAATTTAAGCAGGAACTTCTAATTACTTTCTTACGTTCTTCCATTCCGACCAATTTTCACCTTGTTCGTCGTTCATCGGATTTCCAACCTTCCAACCTACGATTTTACTATCGTAGATCCGTTTCACGTTTACGAAAATAAAGAAACATCCGCTATCTACTATGTCGAGTAAATCTTCGAAGGATTCTCGTTAAATTTTTTGTCAAGTTGCTTCGATGGATTTATAGTTGGAATAGTAGTGACAACTAGGCGATATTCCAGATATATCAAGACGCGATCCGTTACTCAAACACGATACATCCAGATAAGTAAAGAGCCACCGTACGATGATATACATTAATGCATCGCCGTTGCAGTTCGTTCTATTACAGCTAGCTGGTACTGTTCCGTCATTAATATTCGATTAACCTGTGTCCCGTGAACAATGCAGTCGAGTCGTGGCTCTTCCACGATGTTTCGGCTCGTGGACCAACAGCCAGGCGAGTTTTCTTTCTTCTTTCTGTTTCTAACTTCCTTCGAATCCGACTCCGATGTCGAGGAAAGTACGGTTGTATGGAAATTGGATCTGACACTGTGGAAACGGTAACAGCGTTGATCGTTAAAGTTTGTTAGCGAGATGAAGTCAAAGACGGATAACGATAGTCGAAAAGAAAAAAAAAAAAAAGAAAAAGAAATTTAGCGACTCTACGCCGAACTGCAAATTCCTAAAATCGATGCCCTAGGTATTTGTTATTTCCTTTACGAAGCAACCGTGCAATTGCGTAAATTATCCTATTTAAATGTTACGACAAGAAGGTACGAAAGCTACCCAATTTCTAATCAACGTATTACCTCACACGGATTGCACGCAAAATTGCGTCAAAAGCAATGGCCGAAATATGTATCGGGTGGCCCCTCGAGCTACCGTACCGGTTGGATCAAAGGTACCGGTCAATTACGGTGTGACAAAAAAATCGACGTAGCTTTCTTTTTACCGCAGAGTTTTATACAGCGAAGACAGACAACGTACTCGTACACGCGTAACGTCACCTCCGGATAATATCGTTTAATCTTTCGCACGTACTTACCCACGCACACGCGGCTCTCGTATACAAAGTACGTACACAAGCAATTACATTGGCAAAAATTACGCAAGGAGGAACGGAGACGTATGCTAATCGTTCGTTACGAGAAATGAAAAAGAAATCAGGCTATACGGATACTCATTAGGCCCGTGAACATTGCCAAATACATACCGATCCAGATTATTCAGATTCAGATCACTCTCATTATCTCGGAGGTCAGGGCAAGCTGGAAGTAAGAATGAATTCCAGTCGACGACTTTCACGTTGCGTAACGAGTCTTCGCTCCTTTTCTCTCGTTCGCGCGTTCTCTCGCTCTCGTGCACGTGGACACGCGTGAACGCACTGGCCCGGTGTGTGCATCAGCACGTAATTGATGCTGCTTTACGAGCAAATGAATTTAGCTACCAAATGAGGCGATGCTATTTGCCAGTCTTTTTTCTTTTTTTTAGGATCGAGTAATACTCGCCTGGTAAAAAACGAAACTGAAAGAGATAAGACAGCTGTGGATGGACGATGAAATAGGTGTTACTCACTTTTTCCAGCAAATTGCACGAATGAGAAGGAGAGCAAGTTTTTATCCGGCGAATGCAAGCGCTGATCGCGACTAAAAATTGTAGGATATTTCAATCGCAAAGGGTTAAACTAATCGCTACTTTCCTACAACTACGATCTACCTTCTCGTCCTTCGAATTCGCTTTCAACGGATCAAAACGCGTATCAAAGCTACGTTATCTAGTAGGAAGGATTCTCCAGCCTCCAACCCCACTATACGTACGTACAGTACCGAATTTCAATCTTCCTTTCAAATTACTTCCAGCCACGTCGTTCACGATCCGACTTGTCCAAATCGTCCAACAAAATCCCTGGACTTACACCGCAGCCCATCCGACTTTATTTTCAAATTACCCGACGCAAGATTTCACTCTCGACGCGTCAGCCATATTCCATGGTCCATATTCCATCCACGCTGACGCGTTCAATTTGTCTTGGGGCCCGTTTCCCCCTGTGCCGGCTGCTAAATTTCCACGGACGTGATGAGATATAAATGGTAGGTGTCAACGTGCCACGGCGTATGACCGATCCCTGACCATCGCATCGTCTCAACGCGTTGTTGCGCAAGCCGGCCTTCGTCCGCCGGTACGGTCGCTCGTCTTTTCGTCGATTTTCCATGCAAATATCCTCCTCCTTCTTCTTCTGTTCCTCAGAAGTCCCTATCCAAGGGATCGACGATAAATAACGATCACCGTGGGCAAATTGCTGCCTCTTCATGATCGTCGTACTTTTTCCCTGGTGTTACGCGACTGTTCGTGCTGCTCGTTACATGCACGCGTGATCATTCGGGATTAATGGGTTTTTGCAAATGGATCGTACTGGACCATGCAATTTCTCAGTGGTTAGCGTCGGCAGGCCGTTTCAAGGAATTGCGCGTTCCTTCCCCCCTTTTTCCCTGCTTTATTTCTTTATCTCTTTGAATAAACGAGATAAATCGTTGTAACGCAACGATCGCTAAATGTTGAGAAATTTTCCATATTTGTATTCGGAGAGTGTGTTGCAATCGTCCCTCGAATAGAGCGCAGACGATTAAGACTGGATTGTTTCTCGCTTATTCAGCCTGCCAGGCCAAGTTTCTTCTCGCGGATTTTGTTCAAAAAATATGCTTATTCGTTATTCTGTGTGAAAAGACGCGCGTCTTGTCGTCGTACGCGTAACTGGATTTATCGAAAAGGTTTAAACTTTCGAGAGAGTAAATTTCTGTGGATAACGTACGTTGTGCCGGACGTGATTAATACTTGCACATTTGTTATCTCGTACCTTTACGATTAGCTAGAAAGTCGAAGCTTTAGAAAAGCTATATTTAGGTGCAATGAAACATGTTCGTAAATATATTACTACTATTTTTATCGTCTGTATTGTATTTATCGATATATTTGTTACAATCACGAACGACCGAAAGACTGGAACTTCGTTTCCGCAATTAGTTGTCATTAATATAGAATTTCCATTGTCTCGATCAATTACCACCGATATAACGATATTTGTTATCCTGCACGACGATTATCGATCAAAGCGTCGGCACGCGAAAGAAGATCTTACCAACAATTTTATTTCTCTGTTAGATTTATACGAGCTAACAGAGCCGAGTCAATGGTACGTGCACATGTACTTAAACTTAGACGATAAGGATACTTCGGCGTAACCAGAACTTTCCAGGTCGCGCCTTTTCGTAAGAAACACTTTCTTGGTAGCCGATGTTCCCAGGGTCCACATAATCAGCGCGATATTACCGCGAATCTGATAAACGCATTACGTTATACACGAAGGAAGCTTCCGTGACTGCACTTTCCAGCCGAGCTCTGTTCCAACGAACGGAGGAATTCAAACGGTATTGTAAGGACGCTCGCCTCGTTCCCAAACCCGCTGACTCGGATGAGACTCGTCGCACGTAACATCGCCGCGTGAAAGGCAATTTTTCAGCATATCGCTCCGCCAGAGACTAGGAAGTCGAGGGATCCGCGTGTTCCAGGAAGATGCGCTATTAACGCGCTCCACTCTGTATACGTATATTATTCTCGCAGTTATCGTGATCGACGATACGTTGACAGCTTCGTGTCGTAACAATCCTGTTATTTGCTTCGCCGCGATGAATTTCTTAGCGAGGATAGACGATAAAATTGTTAATTGGATCGAGTATCGATAAATGCGTGTACCGATTAAAATAATATTCGAGCAGCTATCGTTAACCGTATAAAACGATAGAAATTTCCTTGGAAAATGATATCGCGTAATTGAACGTGGTCGACCAAATATAGAAATATAGAAAACACTCAAAGTGCGGTGTCCCACTTTCCAAAATAGAAACTTCTATTGCTTTTTGTTATCCATTAATCGGCGGACGTGTAAAGACCGAATCTTAGATTTCACGGTAATAAAATTGCGCTGTTTGCGCTACTATGTGGGTACAGGCGAGTTTTCAACCGTGTTAATAGCAAACAAAAATACCGATTTAATTCGCTTTCCGTAAACAATTGTTGACATTTACGTCGGCTTTACGGTGCGCTTTCTAACACGGCTTTTTCGCAACTCGTGAACTCGCGCTCGTTTTAGAAAATTATTACGTGGTTTTGCAGTTATGTAAACAATGCGCAGAACGCCTGTTCGTTGGGAAAAGTAGCAATGAAAATTCTGCTCGTAAAACGGTGAAAAGCGTAGCTCGTCGAATATTCGATACGCGAGAGATTCGTTGAACGCGTTCGTGGATAGCGCGAAAGAAACCTCAATGTTATTATATCGCAACGTATTAACTTAAAATTTAGAGTAACTTTATCTACGCAATGAAATAACTTCGTTCGTAGGTACATGATATTTGACGTGTAATAGTTTTTGATTTCGTGCATAACCTGAAACGGAAACAATCACGTTGTATGACTGTCTGAAATTGACTTTCGTACGTTCCAATTTTCTCGAAGCACTTAGCTGCCGATTCAGATCATTCTTCTATTCTCTTTCCTTGATAAAAGATCAGCGGAATAATTAATCAATACGGATGTATCTAGGTGCCCCGTCAGGCATTCTAATTGATTCGAAGAGTACTCGTGAATACCGTAACCGTCCATCTCGAACTAGTTGTCAACAGTACTCTGAATAATTTTAACGTTGCTCTGCAACTTTTTATACGTCATACTCCAGATAAATACAGATATCACGTAACGTTGCTTGTACTTATTTCGCTTTTAGAAGAAACGCAGTTGTACGTTCCACTTTCCCAGTGAGCTGCTCGATTACCCGTCCTGTAATTATCGTCACCGTATATCATCGAGCTTTTCATCATGCAAACAACGGTTCACCGGTATCCAACGTTCCGCACACTCTGTAATAGCGCGCGTGCAATATCCGTTGACGAGCTGCGTGTTGCTCCGTTACAACGATTTACAATTAAAAGCGAATTAATCAATCCGAAGGCGAGCCGGTCCGACCACGGCATACGTTTACGCGCAATCTCAACCGCATTCAGCGATTCCTCTCACTCGTATATCTTTGCCATGGTTTCCGTCATTTTAAACTCCCGCCTGAATAGTTCCACCGTAATAATCACCGGCTGAAATAGTTGGCTCGTTTTTCAAGCGTAACACACCGGGCCGCGACAGTTATGCACACGGAAGACACCGTTCAAGGTGGAACGAGTTCCTGTTAGCGATGGGAACGACACCCTCGCGATAGTTTCGCGGAAAACGTTCCACCGCTTTTTCAACGTGGCTGATTATTCGTTCCATTCGCGTACGTCGCGCCGTCGTGCGTGTCCGATAGCTGACACCTCGGCCAACGTATCCGTATCGAGCCTCCTTATACACTGGCCGCAGCAAGCCGTCCATTCTACGATTCTACGGTCGCTTCGATTCGCCGGTCGATGTTTTTCCGTCAGCTGGTTCTTGGAATTTCGTTTAGTGTTCCTTTTCAGCTAGCTACTGGCAGGCTGGTATGGTTTAATTGTAATTTATTTGCAGGTTGTCTCGAACGTTGCGAGCGTGGTATGCGCGTAAGGATACAGTAGAGGTTTTTGGTTCTTCGAGTTTCGTTCAGCGTGCGTTTCTTCAGGGTGGTTGATTTAGCATCCTACGAACGTAATTTACTTTTCGGTTGTTTCAAACGTCGAAACAAGATACTCGCACGGATTTAGAGAATCTTTCGGCTCTTCGAGTTCCATTTATTTTATTTCCTCGAAGAAGCAAAAAGACGCGCTAACGTTTTGGCGTATGGCTGTCGTTAAGTATCTGTTTCGAGGCTTCCGACCGTTGTTAGAATCAGTTCCATCGCTAGTTCCTGTTAATCGCTGTAACATATCCCTGAACAAAATGGGTGACACACGATCGCCACGTGTATCCTTGTTAATCCGGTATACGATCTGTACGTACCACGGTCGTTCACACCTGGTTATTTAACGCTATAATTCACCACGCTCTGCGTAACAATTTGCAACTGAATCGATACGATCGTTTTTCATCTTCTCGTCAGCTCGACCGTGATCAATGGCGACTTTTGTTCAATGGAAAGAAATCGTCGTGACGTATTATTTCTAGCGTTGGCAATGAAGCGTTTCGATACCTTCGATCCTCTAAGGACCTTTGTTCGATTTCAAATTGCCATCTCGATTCGTATCGCGTAATGTACGCGTGACGCGATTAATTTATCAAATCATTCAGTCGTGATTTAAATTTTATTCAAAATAAACAAATGTTCATTACGATCGGTCGGTTTCTCGCGGTAACGCGCTCGATCGTCTTCGATGCGTTACGACTATTACAAGTAACAAGTTACAAGTACCATCGAAAGTTCCATCAACCTCTCCTATTCAAACGTCCTATTATCTTAACAGTGTACATTTTCTTATACTCTTTCCTAAACGGATTAACATTTTACGCGTAACAACGTCAAAGAGGAAATTTGTGATAGTTAGGATATAAAACAAGAGAGACGTTGCGTAAGTCGGACAATTGCAAGAGTACCACGAGAGACCGTGAAACGAGTGCCCACTTTGAAAGCATATTCGTATTCTAAAACGTTTATAGCATTGGGGAGAGACTGTTAAATACCTTGATTACAATCGCAGATTAATTCACAAATTAAGACGTCGAATGTCAAAGATTTGTAATCGCGATACAACGCGAAACAGAGTCTGTACAACCATTTACGAGTCTGCATCGCCTTTGCTCGCTACTCGTATGGAAAAAAAAAAAAGAACAAAGAACGAAGAAAAGGAAGAAACGGTATCTTGGACACCACCTTATCGTATTCCGAAGCAGCACAGGCGACAAATTTTGCAATCTGACGCGCGTAAGTAACATCGACGCGGGCCGCGGTCGCTACCCGATCATTAATCAAGCTCACGATCAGTCTGTTCTAACAAATATCGAATTATATATCGCGTACGTAGGTAGTATCTCGACTTTCTATCTTGGGGGATCGTTGCACGGCGTCCCTGGACCGATACGTTCACGATCCTCGTAAATTCACTCGTAAACCGTACGTTGTAGGCTGAGACGAAAAATTAAATCGATCCCTCGCCCATAGCCTCGGGTTAGGATCGTTGCTTATGCAACCGTGCCGCGTCGATACTTTCGAGAATACGGGGGCCCGGTGAAGCACACCGATTCAGTTAAATGCTTTCTCTCCTTTCCAACCTCCTTGGGATTACGACCTTGTCCCGGCTCTCTTGTCGAGCCACTCTCGATTTCTTCCGGGCTGGCCAGCCACCAGCCAGTCTCTACCGCCGACTAATCTGCTGCGTTTTTCGCTTCTTTTTTCTCTTCTGTTCACGCCCGTTTCGAAACCGATTACCGATTTACCCGAACGGATCCGCTCGGTGATATTTCGTGCTTTGTTGCGCAACTATTCCTCGCGTTCCGATCGATTTGCCAAGTACCAAAGTAGAATGGACTCGTGCTGTTTATTCCGCGCTCTGACATTTTGGAATTGCGCTTCGTTTTGCGCGTAATTGCGGATGCGGCAATAGCAAATAGCCAGAGGATCGAGTTCCATTCTCCTATACGCGACTCCTGCGTAATTTTTCAGTAATTTCAAAGACATTTAAATCAGATTTTTCGAATATTTTTTTACCATTTGGATAGCGTGCTTGGGATCGTTATCGCGTTGCGAAATAAACGGCTTTTCGATTGGTCGTTGCCGAGACGGCGCTGCATTCCGCTGCAGAATTTGCAAGTATCATCCAGTTATTAATTTTCCATAAATACAAACCAAATCTCCCATACCCAGAAACCATTACAGATAATGATAAAATAATCACTGAGACCATTACCGACTCTCCAGCATCTCTTGCCTGTGGCTTCAAATGTGTTTTCTCGTACCTCTCTTCTTTGCATTCGCGTGCATACCGGCGCGTGTTATTACCAAAAATTTCGAGTTTCGATTCATCCGTCTATGCAACATCTGTTTTCAATCTACCGTCTGCGTTAATGACGATTCTCAGCAGATACGAGCTTTTTCTCTTCGCTTCGTCTTCCCATGGTAATGGTTTCCTGATAGCGATGCATCTTTTTCAGAGCTCAAATTGTAGGCGCTCTAACAACATGCCGAACGTCTCGTTTGACGAAGATCTTGTTCGATCAACGATCTCGTCTCTCTCTTTTTGTTTCTCGTTCTTTCTTTCTTGAATACAACTGAAAGATGATACCACCGGAGATTGAAAATATTCGCAAAGACAGACACAGAATGTTAAACGAGCGTCCGAGACGCGGATGGAGACGCGGACGCGATTTGACTTTTTCGAGGAATGCGAGCGCGCGCGAGAACGTTTCCCTCGAGTTGCAACATTCTCTAGCCTTGAAATCGTAACTCCAACGATTCTCAGAGTCGCTCCGTTGCCCGGTGATCGCAAGGTTGTGCCAGTAATCAGGATATACCACGATCCTTTCGAGCAAACCGGTCACGAGGACCCGCGAGGTGCATCGTCGTGTTGCAACGTCAGAAGGGTGCACACGGCTGCACATTCTTTCGAAAGGGAACAAAGTGCGCCGGTTAGGCGCTAACAATACCCACGGACATGCCAGACGTTCTATTAGCCGCGTTGGCAATCGGTAACGATTGTCAGCGAATGCACCGTCCTCGTCGGCTCTTTCCGAACGCTGTTTCGCTCGCTGCGTACGCGTACTCGATGTACGAGAAAAAGTCGAGAAGCAGAGGAATTAGCCGGAACCTTGGACAGACGAAAATTTTCTATTAAAAAAAAAAAAAAAAAAATCATCGCCTTTTCGCTCGAACGCGCTGTATGATAACAGTAAACAACATTCATTTATTCTACTATTTCGTTTTAAGCGACACGCCCATCAGCCTAAACGCTACCATAAATCAAACACCGCTACAACTTGTTCTTGCACGAACTCCGGAATCCTTTATTACACGAAAAGTAAGATTCGAACAGCCGCTAACCGTGCATCTTTAATTACAGGCTGTCCCTTAAACAGTCGCTAGGAGGAAGAAACATACGGTATCACTCGACGCGTTGTCGATTTCTCGATGGAACGCCTCGCTGACCGGCAGGTAGCTAGTAATTTCGAGTTCGAGCGTTTCTCTTCGTCTTTGTCCGTTTCTTTCTCCGTCGTGCTTGGTGTATCTCTTTAAAAAGAAAAAAGTCGATCAACCCGTGAGGCAGGGATCGCGAGGGAATCAAAAAGCCAACGAACAACGCAACCTGTAATTAACGCGCACGGGGCTTGCAAGGCTCGGCATTATCGTTCAGCCACTAGCTGGACCGCTATTACTTCCTCTACCATCGGCTCTGTTTCCTTTACCGTAGGTCAAGGTCTTTCAGTGCACGCTACTATCGATGCAACGAGTTTAAAGACCCGCGGAGATCCAGGAAGCTGGTCGATGACGCGATACTGCAAGTCACAGTCGCGTGAAAAAGGTTGATACAACGCGTCGCTCGCTCTCGTACTGTTACGCTCGCGAGACCGCGCATTCGTCGACTTTCATCGTCGAACGCGTTTCGGTTACGCCCGATCGACGACGTTTCTTCGAGTTTCTCCTTGACAACCGGCAGAACGATCCAAATTCGAACAAATAGCTGGTTTTACATTTCTACTAAGAAAAAAACATCGTACGATATTCGTACAATTGGGCACGCACGCTTAAAAATCACCTGCAACGAAACAACTGTCTAGATTCTGTTCAAGTAATGCAAATAACGCTTATAACGAGATACGCAAGCGATTTAGTTGGGAAAATTGCGTTTACGTGCATACTCGCTAGAAAGTACAACGTAACTTTGAATACGCAACTGGAATGGATTACACACTTTAGCCCCCTCGGACGTAAATAAATCAATAGAATAATGTAGGAAGCAATAACGTTTTCAGCAGTGCGCATTACCACCACGACGTCGGTGAATATGCGAACACCACGATAACCAATAGAGAAGGAGCAACCGTCGAAGGTCCGCGGCTAAGCTCTTCGATGCTGAGCCGAGAGCGAGAACCAAGAGAGCCAGGACCGTCTCTGCTTCATTTCCATCTAGGCGAAACGGCTCTCGCGAACCCCTGGTGCTGAACACGAGCACCAAGAGTGGCAACGACTTCCTATCCAGTCGTTGGGGCTCGGTCAATCCACGAATAGAATCTCATTATCGCCGCAAATTATATTATTAATTGACCAAGCAGATAGCGCGCTATTCGAAGGATCCGTGGCACGGTGGCCGTAACCGCAGCAATTGCGACTCCTCGGTTGCCCCTTTCGGGAACGAGTCGTTCCATCAGACATCGCCATAGGATATTTTCTTCGATGCAGCCGAGCGAACCACCGAAAGCACCCTGCGCGCAGCCACGTGCATCCCCCTGTTGGCCGCGGCCCCCCATCGAGCCAAGGGTTAAACGACTCGTTTAACCTCGGCTTCGTGGCTGTTGGCGGTGGATCACGTGGTCCACTCTCTTTTCATTCCCTCGGCTCGCCGGTTCGCCCATCTCTGTTTAGTGGACCGTGCTCGTGCAACAGCCGTATCATCAGCGCCTCGAACATGGCCTGGCATTAGCTCGCGTGGCTATAATACTGGAAGCGAGTCCGCGAAACCGGAAGCGATTAGTCAGATTACGTGATCGGAGGCACCGTTCGAAGCTGAGCCGCGCTAAGCGTGCCTCTCCCTGTCTGTCTCTCGGTGTGTACATGTGCTACCGGTAGTCACGTATACACGCTGGTCCCCCCTGGATCGTCGGCTCGTCCTGGAAGTCGCGTCCGGGGACTCGTTTCATTGGATTAAGTCAACTCGCTGGACCGGTAGCTACGAGTTTGTTCACATGGCACGATGCTAGAACGGTGATGCGTCTCGCGGCTCCTTTTGCTTCTAGCTTGGACGGAAGAGCGACGCGATGGACTTAAACTTGGCCAGGTTTTACGTGTGCCAGCTTGTCGTAGAGCTAGGCGAGGTTGAAAGTTCTCGCAAAACGGTGCGAGTAGGCACTGTTTAACACGCCTGATGTTTTTACAGCGTGGCTCCGCTCTAACACGATTAGCAGAATGAAGGGAAGCTAACCGAACATCTGGATAAAATTGAGAATCGCTCGGTCTTGGACGGGTTTTTGCGTTACGCTCTTAACAATTAGGCGTAAAAAGTTTAATAGTAGAAAATTTGCCAACAAAAAGACGCCAGTAAGTACTATTACGTTGGGATGGTGGCGCGACTAGATGATTCAGTACATAACTGTAGTTCTGAACGAACTCTGATTGTGAATGATCGAGCAACCGTGCCTGAACAAGGTGGAAATCGGCGCTGAGGAATTGGGTAGCTAAGAATGACCGATGATCGCTTTGGTACTATAAGCTCGACTGGGAAAAGAATCGCGTAAAAACGAATGATTAGCTGGCGACTTTAGCTTGTCCAAAAAAGTAGATTCGCCGTTATTCTTTGGTAACGTTCTCAGGATTTTTGAACTCGGGATGGAAAGGATCTCGCCGTTCGGGCTTTGGAGGAATGTACGGACCAAGAGATTTACTTAAGTGATTTACGTAACAGTAGCGTCGTGAGGAAGTTATTAGGAGTTAAGCGATAACGTATCGACGCATTTTTACGTTCAGCAGATACGACACCTTCGGTAATTTCAAAGAAATTCTCTAGCAACGAAATTATCTGCTCGAACGATCGAGTTTCACGACGAGAAATTATGTCGGAAATTAATTATAATTGCTGTTTAATCAGGGATATAGTCCAATTGTCGATAAGAAAAATATTATAAGAAGAAACGAGTTTTCTACTAGTCGGAGTAAATTTGCGTGTCTACTCTCTTGACACAATGGCAACTACTCGTCGAAAGGATCTCTCGTGGATAAAGTTTCGTTTAAAAATTTCTATGTAAAGCTGCGTCTGTTCTATTTCTTCCTTCGCCCGATAGAGTCGAATTTAACAGTTGCTTTGACAAGTACAAGTAAGAGTAATAGGTGGATGAACCGTAGCTCCCGCACAGACAGTAAAGAAAGTCATCTAGTCGTATTAAACGATCTAATTAGTCGGCCGCAATGCAATTGGATTAACCAGTGCAGGATGTAATGCGTTCACTGTTTAACAGCTTTTATTATCAGCAGACTAGTTCTAAAGTTCCCATACGTCGATGAAAAATGTCCGATACACGCGAAACGCGATAGCAGTGAATCGTGTTCAGTTCGTTGCGCGTCTCTGTTTGCGTAAACTTGAAGATCGAAAGCGTTTTACTAGCTTCGAAAGTTGGTCGGACTTTATTCTTCGTTCAGTTCTATTTGCGGGCATTTTCGTGTCGCTTCCAGTAAAAGCAAATTCTTCGCTGAATTAACGCAACACCAACCGTAATCTTTAAAGCGCGTTAAAGTCTAAGTTTTGCGGTATCCCTGATCCGTTTCTCTCATCCGTCACTGTTCGACCGCGATCCATACAGCTTCCTTTTCCCTGTGTGGCCTAAGTGGCCACTTTGACGGAGGCAGACCGACGGTGGCGTTCTAGAAAAGCAATCAGAGACGACTACGAAATTACAGGATGCCAAGCGCAACGGGAGCGCGGTTGGGCTGATACGTTGCTGACCCGTTTCCCTCGATCGCCATCCAAAGAGAATTTTTGAAACTCCGTTTCTGCTTCGTTCCGGCTTTACCCACGGCTAGCGTAACATTGTTACGTGTCATTTTCTAAGGGAATGCGCGTTTCGCCGCCCGACCGACTCTACCGTGCCTTGGAAGCGCCACCTTTTTTTCTCCTTTTGTTTTTGAAGAAACGTCCGATGATTGTTTTACGGCTGCCGAGCTGCGGTTCTCTTGGGAAACTGTTCATTACCGACGCGTGAAAATTACCGGTTTCGTGTACGTTGGTCTTTATTTTTGCCTTCAAAGAAGGAGCGAATGGTGTCCTTTCTTTACTCGTTTCGCGATTTTCACTCGATATTTGCCTTGTATCCTCGTGAATCTGTAGAAAAATGCCAAAACACTGGGAATAACTTTGCTACTCGATTATAAGCAAGGAAAATGTACTCTTCAGACTGAGAATCGAATGGATCGCTTAGAGTTTTTTGACAAGCGCAATTGTACGTCAATTTATTCCAGGATATAACAAATGTGCTGTTGCATTGCGAATTAAATTTCTCACGTTAAACTGTACGTATCTATAACTGGCTGTCTATCAAATATGTTGAAAGTTCAAAATTTATCACAGTTGATATATGTGTGATCTACTGCGGCAACAGTCTATAACAAGCTTCAACGGTAGATAACAGCTAATAGCTTTGCAAATCATGTAGCAACAGCTAACAATCTTATTACTCCTTTAATGCTCGCAAAGTTCGAGTCATTTCAAACTCAAATAATTCATCGTAGAAGTGTTTCGTGCCTGTGCAAATCGACCAGTCCTTACGAGCTATCTACAACACCATTATAGGAGTAAAAACACCTGTACTATCCTACAAGCCTTAATCCTCCGAGCGCGAGCACCTTGATCCATAAATCATGAAATAACATAGATATGTAACAATTCCGAAGAATAATTTCAAACGCGTTGAAATGTGCTATGCAAATCAACGAGACCAGTTTTTAGTGAAATTGTACAGTCACGCGGTTAAATCTTACGTACGTACGTCTCGCGCATAAACTCACACCTCGAAACATGTTAGGGACTATAATCGGTGCAGGCATTCAGTCGATAAAAAGAAGTACGAGTATAATCAAAATAGCTGGCAATAGATTGCATTCTAACTACCTTCCGCGAAGAAATACGTCGACAACGTACAACCAAGGTTTCGCATATTCATTTTCGAGAGAAACAATTTCGATGCGCGTAAGAAAATTAGCGCGACAGCGGTCTCGTTAAACGGGCGCAGTCTTGGTAGTAAATCGATTCAAATTTCGATCAACGAAGCCCAGAGACCGTTTGCTACCTCCGCGGGAAGCACGCGGAAATTCTCACGCCGGAGTATGAATTATTTATAAATATTGGTCGGTGAATTATTACGACTGCGCGGCGTGCAGCGTGGCTATTATAATAGAAATCCAGCCACGAGGGTGGTTATTTACGATCGAGACGTTGCGAGCGCCCGTAGGGGACTCGCTCGAAAGCACGTCATTCTTCGAGAACTGAACACCGAGAAACTCGTTCAAGACGATGCGGGACGTGCACGTGACTCGGCGTGACGCTCGCTACGCGCGAACGCCAAACGTAACTAGAGAAGAGGAATCTCTGATAGGTCGTGGCATCTTTATGTTAATCCGCGCTTCATTGTATTTTACGATCGAAACTACTTGTTCAACGAAGCTTCGCGACTTTCTAAGCGGCTAGAGCCGGTCGGCTGCTTAGACTCGAATCTTTCGTTGAAGAAAGTTTAACAGAAGCATTTTTTTATAGATATTAGATCTTGCTTCGAAGCGAATTGGTAGTTGGGTCTTGTTACGTCCGAATATTTTTTGGAATACAACGATTGTATTTTCGTCCAGTAGCGGGGAGACGGTCGCGTTATAGCGCGTCAACGGGAGTCGTAAATTCCCGCTACGATTGCACGAATCGACACCACGAACAGGGCGATTTATTTATTCCTTATTTCGTTTGGGAGAATAAGGGGTGATTGGGTTGGAATATAACTGGACTTCACAGTTATATAATATATATATTTATTTACACTGGATTACAATATTAGAACAGACCGTGTTTGGATTCGTCGTGTCGGAAAGCGTTGCGATGAACCCGAAGGTTGTTCGATTTGATCGTTAGAGCGGCGAGAACTCGACTGAGTTATGTTAGAACTTGACGGCCCGATGAGTGTTAGAACAGTGAACTTGACTGTCCGAGGGATATTAGAACAGTGATTGACCCGTCTCGTACTATTTGGGGGCTTTATGGATAACAGATGTGGGCTATGGTGGTTCCTTGGGTTTATTGCGGGTCAGTGTGACGATGTGCAGGCCTCGGCGGCCTGACCACGAGGGACGTCGCAGGTACCGACTCACGCGACGTAACAACGATATTTCACGCTTAGGGATAAGTACTCAGACACAGACACCCACACAGGCATTTGAACAGGACACTTACACAGGTCATACTCATTACTGTATAGAGATTGGGGTTCAAAGTATTTAAGGGATCATGGGTCACTACCTAAGTCTAGTCTGAGAGTAACTGGCCAACAGTCAACAATTCTTATATACGTCAGGTTCTGTAGTTCTGTTTAATAAACATTACTGAATATTATTTCAACATAAACATTATGTCTTCCACAGATTATTAACCTTATTAACCTTATAGATTAAAATCTAACAATATTATTGGGTCAAACGTATTCGGACGAGTTTAGACAGAGAGAAGCAGACAAAATCGTCGTTCAAAGTTATTAGAGCTTAAAATTCGTGAAGCGTTATAAAATTTGTGACTATCATTCGCCTTTTGTTAGCCTCGCAATTTTGTTAGCCTCGAAGAAGAAATTTTTTGCTGAATTTTTCTGATTCAGACGACGCGAATATTAGACGAACAGAAGCACAGAAAACCTTAGCGATCGATCCTGATACCGAACGTGAAAATAACGCTCGCGGTGCTGAAGAATGCTCCTTCGTTTTCGCAGGTCAATGAATTCGAAACAACGTTTCACGAAAGGTTAGAAGACTTTAGGTATAACTATGGAAATTAACAACTCACAGAGCGTCGATGGAGTAACAGAATCGATTATCGATAACGACTTTCTCGACTCGATAGTTTTCCAAACAAAGTCGTATTTTGCCAATGCGATGAAAAATTATATAAAACTTACGAGACTTTGAAATGGACCGATACAACCAATAGTGAAATAGAAAAGTTTGTCGGATTGATAATTTTGATGGCACACAAACGGGTGTTGCGATATCGTCGTGCAAGGAAGGTAGTGTATCACAGGCGTTTCTGCGTAAGACTCGGCGAATTATGCGTAAAATATATTCTCGAGAGATTGCAGCAAGCGAAACGATAAAATCGCGAAACTGCCAACGCCTGGTTCGTCTATACCATCAGGTATATGAATCGGACGATCGAATATTTCGACGAGTGGAATACAAAGAGAAAGGGAAAGTGTTAGGATCTATCAAACAGATGACTCGAGGAAGTGACTTTCTTCGCGGATGTTTGGCAACCGTGTTGATTGATTAGTTTTGAAATAATGGAAAGTATTGCAGGAAGGAAGTAACATGGCGAAGTTTCCTACTGGCGAAAACAATCTGTTGAAACTTTCCAACGCGGCATAGAGTTCGCCGGTACCACCCATGAGAGTTTCACGAATAATAAATCGTTTCTTTCCTAATCTACTTGTAAAGTAGTACGATACGTTGCGAGCAAAAAAATTTGCCACGAAATTCACCTTGATCTTGAAAGTCAAGGTAAAACGTTTCTTGTCGCGGTAGAATTGCAACCTGATAATAGAATCGATCCCGAACGACGAAAAAAACACGTTTGCAAGAAATATTCTAATATCGCGCGTCTGTACGGAGCACGATGCTTGAAATCTCGCCAAGTCGCCCCATTTTCCTCTTGCCTTCCTATTATACAAGCCACGTAATAGACTTCGCACATAATAGTAAACATTCGGAAATAGTGGAAAACGCTATCACAGCCGTATCGACGCGTCCTGCGCACATGCACACATACATATGTGTACTCGCTTTAAATCCTCCACCCTAGCAGCATCGTAAAACACGTCCACGCAACGACTTTGCGCGCTTTGAACGAGATCGCCTTTTCGACGAGACGGAAACAGCTTCTCACCAAAGAACTTATCGTCTCCCTTCAAAATGTTGCTACGTTATGAATCCGCCGATACTCGTCCGCGTCCAACTAAAACGTAGAAACGCGTTTCATTTCCATACGGACGTTCCGAATAATTTCGAAACGTCGAGACGTTTATGTTTGCCCTGGCGAATCCGTTCGACTCTATGGGGAAGAAAGTTGAACGAGCCGAAGCTTTTCCATTTTGAAATTGAACACGTTCGCTGGCAACGTTTCTTGGAATGATAACACACCTACGTGGCTAAGGAACAAAGAGAGGAAGAACGCAGGGTGTCGTTTCTCACGGCGTCACCGTTCGACGATATCTTTAGAGCCGTCGCAATACCGTCCGCCTTGCCCAGACCAGAGCCTTTTGTTTTATAGCATTGCATCAGGAATCCTGAAAATTATGACTGCTGAAACGAGGCGCTTCGGAGTTCCTTACGGCCACTCAACGTCGCCGCGTTGACGAGCCTACTCCCTAGGTTCAACAACCCCTCTGTCACCATGTACAGGGTGGCTCGATCGGATAGACGAACTCGAATCCTGCGAGGCATTGCATCGCGAGAAATGCGTCGTAAATTACTCGAATCTGAAACACGCGTGTTTACTTACAGATGGTTAAAAGTTACGATTTTCGATGTAAATCTCTATAGATTTGAAAGGAATAACGAGAAGACAGAAATACCAGATGCCTTAATATGAAGTTATCAGCCCTTCGCCGGCTCTTAATATTCTCGACGAGCGGCTTTTTATTTTTGATAGAGAGATCTAGATCTTTGACGCTGATCATCAATCGTGCGGTATAGTCACACCTTGAGGCACGGCAATCTCTCGGCGATCTACCATTCAATGTATTCCTTCGAACGTCAGGTTCGTATCATTTCTTTATTGCGGGCCTTCACCCGCTTATCGTTCACCGAGTAATGCTAAGCTCACTCTGCTCCAATGCACGCTACGATTCTCTACTGTGTTATTTCCCGTTGTTCCTTTTGGCAGAGACGAGAGGAAACGCGATTTCAACGCGTTAAGTTATGTTTCACAAAGCTGTGGCATGCGATACGAAGAGATGACTCGCGATATTTCCCACTAAATTGAATTTCTGCCATATTTCAAGAATTCTTTCCTTTAAATTCGAATCCAGCCTCTTAGCAAATTTAATTCGACGTTGTTGTTCGACTGAGCGATATTTTTAGTAGAACGTCGTAGTACAGATTACTTTGCGATATTTTCACTGCGACGTAAGAAAGAAACGAGTAGTATAATAGTGGGTATTCATCGAGTATTTAACGCTAAAGTCGTAGATGATCTTTACCTGCTGCACTCCACGAGTCTATTAAGGAAGTCTATATCGAGGAAGAGCATGGAACAACTAGCAAAATGGTTACATACAAAGCAGCTTGCAAATGCTTCTAAATGCTTGCAAATGTTGTTTTTTTTTTTTTTTTTTTTAGAAATGTTCGTAGAGTTTGCCTCGATTGAGCGAAAGAGAGAAAGAACGTGTAGGCGCGAGGATAAATGCCGTGGAGGATGCTTGCACGAGTCAGTTTGTAATTAGTCTTTAGTTACTCTTGTCAGGACTGAAAGAGCAGAAGAGTGAATGAGAGTTGGTTATGTCGCGTCCATACATGTCACGAATACGTACAAACGCATACCAATGCATATATGTATAAATACACGTAATATCTTTAAACGCGAATTACCAAACGCACTTTTGCCATTTATTGCGATTTAATTTCACGCGTTTGATAAAAAGTGGCAAAAGCTAGGATAGATACTTGATTCTAGCTGATTCTAACGGATATTCGTGAAACGCAGAAACGATTTCTGAAAACACGTGTACGATCGCGTGCACCGAATACCAAGAGTGTCGCAAAGTACGAATACAGATCCCAGTATTAGCATAACCACTCCCTTTTCTGGGACAAGGAGGGCGTGACCGAAGGTACAGCGAATATCGAACAAGTCGATTCTTCGATTAATCGAGCTTCTCCAACGTGATCGACGCTAACGCGATGCGGTTCGCGCTATCGATCCGGTGTTCCGCGAATATAGAGTTCTACGAGTACGCGTATAAGGTTTCTTAGGATATACAGTACTACGAGCTACGAGACTATTCTACGTTTTGTATTCTACGAGTTGTGCTTGGAAAGATAAGAAAATAATTCATCGGGAGAAAGCTCTATATTTAATCATTTCGCCTGGCGAATGTTTCCTTATAAATTTCAATGTTATGCATCGCGAGAATGATTTGAATTAACATGTACGTATCTCTGTTCGTAATACGATAAATATAAAAGGAAAGAAGAGAAGTACGTCTGGTGCGACTTTCGAAACATCGCCGTGGTGGTCCGAAAGATATTCCATACACGAAGGTACTAGGAAGGAACGCGTCTTATTATATTTGCAAACGAGACAATACGTCAGGGAGTTGTCAGGAAGCTATTATGGTTACAGATGGATTGGAAGTACGTGTGAAAATACAATGCTTCCTGCGCGTTTCATTCCCTCTGATTGACTCGCTAAGCAAAACTGTCCCTTAATTCTGAATAGGAAAGTCAAGCTTTTTGCTCTTCCTGCTACTCGCCAGTCTCTTACAGGCACGAAATTGTCGCAGCCACTGTGTATCTCAGAACTATAGTGTAACTTCGCAAAGATAGTTTCGTATATTCGTTCCTCGGAAAATTATGAAGAAGCAAGAGAAAAAAAAAGAAAAAATACCACTAACGTACGTAATAATAATAATAATAATAATAATGATAAAGACAATCACGGTAATAGCCGTATTCTGCACGTTCGAGTTTCACGAAACGGTCGGCTAGCCGAGGCTCAAAGTTGTTGCAATTTGTTATTACTACGTAACAGCGTTATTTATAAAACGACACGTTCCCGCGGTGGACCGTCAAGACACAATTTTCCGCATTTTCTACGCGTTCCATGGGCCAGGACGACGTTAAACGTTCCGCCGGAAGCAAGATACCGTAATAGCACGTTGCGCACCGTGTGTTTGGCGCATTGATGACTTCACGGAGTATCGATAAAGCGCGGCTCTTAGGAAGTCTGGCTCTTATGCCGAGCTTTCTTGAATTAAAGAATTCTGTTAACGGTAATGGATTCTGCCTGTGTTTGGTTTCACGGAATATCGCTAGACAATGGCATTGTCTTCGGCGTAAATTGAAATGCATCGTACCATACGATACACGGACGTAGGGATATTTGCAATTTTAATTCGTTTATCATCGAATACATACATATCTAGTTCAACGCGAAACCAACTGTTACGATTTTTATTACTATCTTCGCGTTCATTATTCCTGATAATTTATCTTTAAAAGCAGTAGAGGCATTTAAGTATACTTTATAGATATATAGCTGTGTAAATTGCCAACAGTACGTAGTTAGATCTTCGTTTTCAGATTAATACATATAGTATATCACTTTGAACGAGTTACGTATAATTAGCAACTTGCAATTTTTATCGATACCTGGAGAGCGAGTCCTTTTTCGATTCACATTCTAATTTCAGTTTAATCGACAACCTTTCATCGATCGACGATCTACATTTTTTTTTCCCCATCGGTTACCGGGTAATCAATACTCGTTACATGATCCCTTGAAACACGTTCGGCTTCAGAATGGATTTTCGCGTTCATTATTTCACGGGATATCAATTAAGGTACTTTTTGCTGCGCGAATTACCTGAAAATAATAGCTCACCGTAATTGACAGCGGCTAATATTTATTGTACACCTTCTGGAGCCGCGCGTTTTCAACTTTGAAGCGATTACCGAAACGCTTACGTTTAATCGCGCTACATTTATCGATCCCAATATGATAGGAACGAGAATTTTTAGCAGCGTGGAACCGGTTCACAGTCGAAGATTGAATTTTCGTACAAATTACGATACTTTTCTACGTGTAGTTTATCGTGTAATTGCACCTATGAATTTTCTCATTCCTGGGAATTGGATTTTGAAAACGTTGCACGGATCGCGTCGAATATTCCGCTACTCTATAATTATATCTATACGAACGTATATGCTGAAAGGATATGAGACCGCCGTATTAAGAAATTTGATGAAGGCCAATACCATAAATTTTAGTTATCTTTCTAACAAACGAAGATAGTGAAACGTTTCAAATAAAATATGGAAACATAAAAATACATACGAATTAGTTTACGGAATATTCTTCCAATTAAGGAATCCTAGAGATAAATGCGAATTGGATGGAAGTAAATAAAATTACTAATTCGTCCAATTAACTTAATTGTCCATACTATATACCATAAATTCGTTATTTTCATTTTAGACACAAACTCGTCTCCCTAGAAATCCATATGAAAACCTAACTTTCATTTACGTGGTTTTAGCGTGCGAAATATCAGCACGATAAAGATCGTCGTAAAGGAGCGAGATATAAGTTGACTGGAATCGGGCTAAATTTTCTAGCCATCGTCGCAGCGGAAACGCAAAATCACAAATTTCGTAAGAAAGGAAACAAACCGCGTTATCTATACAACAGAAGGAGTAAACTTGGCGGATAGACCAGGTGGAAACAAAATCAAAAGAGATTACGAAAGTGCGGTTATCTGGCCAGAACGGAGGGAAGTCGTAAAAAACGACGCGATAGGAGCAGAGAGTGGTGCAAGGTACGAATCGGGGACGAATTACGATAACGACAGGTGCAGGGCCAAGCACAGAGAGCAGAACCGTATAAAACCGTGGAGAACACGATCAGATCCGTAGAAGATTCGAACTCGAACGCAGGACGCGCGTAAAGTCGAGCCTCGAGGTGAAACTAACGAGTGATAAACAACGATAAATTCCTCCCACGTAGCCGAGCATCTTCGCGTCGCTGCCTCTCCGGGGGTAATTTCAATGATCTCCGGCTGCACCGGCTCGGCGTAAACGTGCCCACGAAGCTGATGCATAAATACCTATAAATATGACACGCCGGGGCCCGCGGTAACGTTGCATATTAAATTACATTCTTAAGCAGCAGCCGGCGCGCACCAGAGGGCTGCATCAAGTCAGCGAGTCTGATTAAACGCAACCGAGAGCCATGCCGTGATGTCATGGCGAGAATCCTGCTACGGATGAGAACGACAGGGACGACAACAGACGTCGAGGGTAGAACGAAAAGTGAAAGGAAAGGGAGAGACGCGTCGCGGCGCTACGTTGAGCCGAGCTGCGCTGCGTTCACCTCTTCGACGACGACGTTCCTCGTCCGCTGCACGTCGCTTCGCGCAGTTTCCGTTCGCCTTGGGAGAGTCGTTGTTCGTTGTTGCAGAGGCCGCGGATATACCCACCACCGGAGGCTGGCGATGCTAATTATTCTGGTTCATGCGAGCAATTTGTCGAACACCGGCGAGCCTATGTATTTAATAGCCACGGGGTTCTTCGGGCCCCACGGGTATTTACATCTGTAGCGAATACCGCGGCCGTAATATGGGACGTCGGAAATTATCCCGGGATTACGGGCCGAGTCCTGTTTGCTCGTGCTTCGCGTACGATCTCGTTGACATTCGCGTCGAGCCACCGCGTTCTCGTTAGAATTTGGAGAAAAAGCAAGATCGGTTTCTATTCGAACTCGTAGCCAAATTCTATTGTTCGCGTGCTCGAACAATATGCTCGGTTCTAGTCTATTCTATAGTCTGTTCCGGAGGAATTACGGCGCAATTATTCGAAGATGAATATCTGGAAAATATTAGTATCGGAAAAAATCTTTGAAACGAATACGGTTTGACGAATGAACAATAGCGTAGCGTGGTTCACTATTCGCATCGCGTTCAAGGCTACGTTCACGGGAAGAAAAATCACCTTTATTAATTTAGCCGAGACTCGAGCATCGTTGCTCGTAACGCGTGCTCTTTTTATATTACTCGTCGATGCCATTTTTCCCTTTATTGCATACGCGATAAGTTTGAATATTATGGAGATGAAAAACACGTTTTACTGTTTCATCGTCTGGCAAACAGACACAAAGGAAGCGCGTGTATCGCCTGAAGAAAAACGTCGACAATTAAAAGCAGCTAGGAGACTCACGTCGAAGGAAATGATCCTAAATTAAACGATATCATCATTGCATTCGACGTGTTCCACCGGATGGACGTTCGTTCCCAAAAAAAAGAATATACATGCGTTCCCATTTAAATGCTAACCTTTAAAGTTTAAAATTCATACTTATGCAAATCAGATTTCTCGATGGATTCCTTCTACATGCAAAGCATCGATCACGTGTTAATTACAGGATACCGTCAAAGACACACGATCCGCAGATTCCATAAAACCAGCCTGTTTTATTTTTACCCCATAAAGCAACCGCGATCTCGCATTAAACTTTCAATTTAAATATTTCTTCTTTGGATTTTATTTTAATTGCCGCCGTTTCGTACATCGCGTACAGAGCGTCCGTTCTGTCGGAGAGATTTATTAAAATACCATGGAATATTACCATGCGATACTCGGTGAAAAATTGCTCGTTATAACGAAGTTTTTCGTTGCCAGCCAGACGAACCGACAACGAAATCATCGCGACCCTTTTTGTTCCTAGTTTTCTGATTAAATTACATCCTGTTTGGCAGAAGCGGACGTCGGATGCTCTCTCACATTTACAAATATTTGTCGATCCACGAAGCCAGTCGCGGCGACACCTTCGAAATTTATTCTTTCCGAGCGTAGATGATTGAAATTCACGCTTATGCAAAGTAGATTTCTCAATGGTTCCTTTCTGCACGGCGGACATCGAGCACGAGTACTAATTACAGGACACCGTCCAATAGAACTCGAAGAACCATCAACAGCTCGTTGTTCTTTTACCGCTTCAACCTTGGACGCCGTCACAAAAGCTTCTTTCAATTCGGAAAGTCACCATTTTTCACCGCGATTCTTGCGTGTATTGTTTGCGAGACCGTGAATGGTCTACGGATTCTTGCGGATTGTTCGATAGTTGAATAAACAGATGCTGGAATGTTGGTCGAATCTTTAGTCTCGTCGTTCGTGTCCGTTCTACTACGTGAGCGATTGTTTCGTTAATAATCTTTTGCTGGAAATTACTTCGGTAATTGGATACACGATTTCTTCGAACAACAGAATTTATGGAATTATGAATTTCTAAACAGAGAGTTTGTCATCGAACAGAAGTTGAAATAAATTTGACGCGACTGGCGTGACATCGGGTCACTGCCATTTGCTTGAATCGATTGAAAGTGCTGTGAAAACCGGAAACGATTCCGCCCCTGGAAAGCATTTCTCAATGAAAGTACTCCTACTTTCCTCAAAATGGATCTCCCCAGTTCTCTTCGCGTGACATTCTACGGCCTTCGTACGACAATGAGTTTCTCTTTCTAGGAAAACCGCTTTCAAGGGAAACACGCGGTCGATTTACAGCGTAAAACGCTGATTTCTTTCGATTCGAACGGACTATTGAGAAATTATCGACAAATGCTATCTAGAAGCGGTGTACTTGGAAGAACGGTTATGACGAGGTAACAATTGTCTACCCTTTTCTTGGCTAAAGATCTTTCCCTTCGATCTTACAGCGCCCTTACGAAAAGAGGAAAATCGTCTATCTTACGCTCGCATACTTTAACTCGAATATTTTATCCGAGAAGAAAATTCGTTTGTACCTATGGAACAGCATCTACCTGTTCGCTGTGCGAATAGCATCGACTAAAATGCCGAGTTTCCGTGATTACACGCAACACCTAACATTTCCATGAAACGTGTTTCGGCTCCCTTTCGAGTACGATATGCCCAACGCAATAATTTATTAGTATTTTTTAGGTATCCGGAAGAATTTATTAAAAACGCCAAGGATGGTTCTCGCCATGGCTCGTTTAAACGTATTTCCCTGGAACGATGATAACAGAATAGTGATAACAGATATTCCCTGGCAGTAATAAATCTACATGCTCGTTGCCGGAATGAATTCACGAGCTTTCCTCGAGCGATTAAGCGTTAGCTGGCAGGGATGAGCCGCTCGTTCGCGATTTAATATCACGTATTCCCCGGCTGAAATTGGAACGATCTTCTTGCCGAGCGGAACCAGGAATCTCTGCCAGGCTCCTGTTAACCTCCAGATTGCTACTCTCTGGTAAATCTCTGCCTGGGGAACGTCTGATTTAGAAAACTCGAAATGTATGTGCACGGTGGACTGTAATCGCGGACAACTCTCGATCTCTCGCAGCGTATTCCGGTTGTAGATCACTTAGCCGTGTTAAAAAATAGCCGTTCACGATGTTTTCCTTCTTTCTCGCCTCGCAGCTCGGCTCGAGGATTGCTACGAGCGGTAGCCGTAGCAAACTACCATGATCTCTGCGTACTATGCCGATGATTGAATTAAACCGAGGTGAAAAAGTTTCGATCGCGATAATTGCATTAAGGCGAACGTATGAATAGAACGCGCTTCTCGCAAGAGATTGCGATCTCTTTCTAATTTTTATCGGTTACGAGTATTTTTCGCGTATCTTTCAACAGGAAAGGAAATAAAGTAACGGGAAAGTATGGAGCTTCGAGATACGTAGTATCTAAAAGGTCCATAATGCCATATGATCGTAGCTCGTTCCTTTCGTTTCCTCTCTCTCTCTCTTGCGCACAAGTGCGAGCAACGCGGCTATCGACAGGCAACTAATGCAAAACGCGAATAAATGTTAATTAACGTTCGGCAATTTTCCATCGAAAAAGGAAGCGATACAACGATATCTCACGGTTACCTTCCTAATTGCACGAGCATTAAAAATGTCGACATTTGGCTTTTAAGAAGATTCAGAGCCACGATTTCGACCGTTTAACGCCGGCCGCGTCGTTACTTTAATCTGACTCGGAAAGAAGTTAACGTAGCTATTCGATGATCGAGAAACCGATTAAAAGCGGTAAATTTGCATACCGTGATCGGGCGAGATTAAAAGATATTTCGTTGGTAAATTCTATACCTAATTTAAAACAGAATGCGTTTTAGTAAAACCGATTTAATTATCGATAAGATACATCATGGCCAGATACATATCGTATAAAGTGTTGTTCACGACTATCGTTGTAGATACCATTCGTATCATATTACTAGTTCTGTGTTGTTACTTACCTGGTCGATATAGATCTACACGGAGTAATTTTAGCGTTCGAATTGGAAGCTATCCTACTTTCTTATTTTAATTTCTTTTCTATTAATTGTAACAGCGGTAAATACGTTGAAAATTTGGCGTTCTAACGACGTATCACGTACATTGCTATATACGTACATCTACGATGCCAATATTAAACTCGCGAATGCTGCACGCCTATATCGAAGGAATTATTTTATCGACGTAAAAATCGAACGACGAAGCTTAGAAAACGATGGAATTTCATAAGCAGCCCCGATAGCTAATCTGGCCGACGGTTCAACACCCTCTCCGCTTCCTATAAGATTCCAATGGCAGAGCAGTGTTCACCTGGAAGAATCCGGCTCTTCCTCCGGAGAGCATCCCCCGGAGGGCAGAATTCGATTCCGCGGAGTCAACCAGGTGTAGACCGGCCGACGCGGGAATAAACATATTTTCTAGACGATCGTCGGTCGAGCATCGGGCCATAAATAAAACAAGAAATTCCTCGACTTGGTCCGCCATAAATCGCGCGTCCACGGCGTTCGATGGCTCGAAGGAACCACGGAACCTCCTTCGACTAGCCTCCATCGTAAACGCTATGGTTGTGCGCGCGCGCCCGCGCGAACTCGCCGGGAATACCCTTAATAGCTTCACCGCCTGGCCGACGCTCAACTTTCGATTTCGCGGCTCCCTCGCGTTTCCGAGATTTATGCAAATCCAGGGGCGCGCGAAACTCTAACACCCGTGCTAGAAGCCGCTTGGAAATCCGCGTGCACGACGCGTTTCTGGTTGTAAATCAACGGGTTATGCCGAGGGAATCGAGCTGGCACCCACTTCCGCCCGACAACGCGCCATTTACCTCTTCTGGTATCAGCTTTCAGCTTTGATGCCCGAGAAGTTATCGAAATTCCATGTTGAATGGATTTTTTGCGTTTCGTGGGAATGTTCTCTGCGCGCGGTGGTCGGTGGGTAATCTCGAGTCGATCGCAAGAATTTTGAAGCTAATCTCGCGAGATGTATTTAAGGAATCAACGGTGGAGACGACGTTCCAGCAAAGTACAAAGCGTTAAGCGAGACGAGGAATATTCGCGATGACTTGGAGCTAAAATAAGGCAAGTGGATCTCAATAAACAAAGTTCTATGGTAGAAGGAGTACTTTCGCTTTGAGAAAAGGAAGGAAACGGCTCGTGTAATTATACTTTTCGAAATCTTTACGAACCTGTAGATGCACGACGACTGATAAACATTATACATCGGTATGTTTTTAAAAAAGGCGGTCATTTTCTCTGGTCCACGCCCACGCGTGGACGACTCGCGTTCCTGGAACTTGCGCAGAAGAAGGTACGACACCGGTTTTTCTAGTAAGGGGCGCGCGCGAAATTACGCGCATAATATAAACGTTTAAGACATCGAGTCGTTCGCTCGGAGGAATCTCGACTGAAAAGCGATTCCCTCGATCGGTGCGGCACTCCCACGGTGTTTCGCGGAGTCACGAGCGCGCTTTCACGCGATATCTGCACAACCGCCCCTATAAAGATAGGCCCCTTTTCTCTCTCTCTCTCTCTTATTCTCTTCCTCTCTGCCAGCTTTAGAGAGGAACGTGGTTGAATTTCTAGGCACATAAACTTCGTCTTGGCTGCACCTGATAGACACGCCGATCTCGCTCGACTCCTTGATAACGTTTCACGCGGAACAAAGAACACGGCGCGACCAGTTCTTTTTTTTCTCTCGGGCGAAAAAGCGTGGGTACCGAGTGGAAATTCATGAACTGGAATCTTCGTGGCGTAAGGTCGTTTCGTGGTATTTTTCCACGTAGGTATTATACTACAGCGTGTGTTGTATCAATATTTTCTTAAATATTATATCAGAGGGTAGCAAGTATCATTCGACGTTGGATTTTTCCAACGTTCGAATTCCTCCTTCTTTCTCTACGATTTATGGTCCCTAGCTGCTTAGTACGTACGTAGCGAACGTGTAATTAAATCCTCAAAGTCTATCGATCTCGTTGACGCGAATCGAGAGAGCGTGCTCGTTGCTGGAACAAATACGCGAGCGAGCACGCGATGTGGCTGAAAAGGGGCGGCGGCGATTCTAACGCGCTGCTCCCCGCGCCGAGATTAGACCAGTCGAGACTTCGTTAGCGACCCATTGTGAACAGATGCGATCATTATGCGTCTAGTTTGCATAAGTTCCTGCTGCGTGGGAGGGGACCGTCGGGCGAGGACGAGAAAATGGATAAGGGTAGCAGGAAACGAACGGTGCGCCAAGGTACAAAGAGGAAAGAGTTGCCGGAGCGTACACGAGTTAACGTTGGTTTCTAGCGCGATAGTGGACTGACTATAGGAACCGCATGCGATTTACAAATTTGGAACGATCGCGATGCGTAATTCTATAAAAGAAACGTTTTTACGACGAGGGAAAACGACCACTCTCTCCGATCAAAGTCTGATTTCACTTGATAAAATAAAGAAACACGAAATACGCGAGAAAAAGGAATCACCGTACGAAACGAAAAGTATGGCAAAGAAGGAGCGAAAGAACGCGGCGAATGAAAAGAGACAGAGACAGGAAGAGCGTTTGCAACGAAACTGTTGCACCGTTTCAACAGAATCACGGTATCGGCGTAATTTCGACCCACGCTGTACCCAGCCGCGCATATGTAATTCGCGCGTTTTCATTGAAAAAGTATCGTCAGCCGTTATGCTAATACGAGAGGCCGGGCCGTTACACGCGGCCATATGTCACTGACCACCTCCGCCGCGGCCGACCGCGGTTCCACCGTTGAATAATAGACGCCCTGTTGGTCGTTGCACGGCGACCAGGGACTACGTATTCGGGAACGAGGTTGCCACAGAGATTCGTACGTTCACCACCATTGCCGTAGACACTAGCGGATGTACGACTCGGGACGATATTAAATTATAATTCACGGCACGCTCTGCCGCGTTACCTCATACTTTCATTCGCTATTTATAGGTTGACGCTCGCCCGTTTCTAGTTGCGATCGAGTAACGACTACGAACGATCCGCGAAACTACACGGTATAAGCTCTTCGGACGGAGTTTGACGCAGTCGAGTCCCGATAGTCGAGTACAAAGTCAAAATAGTTTCGAGTTTGTCGGAGCTCGAGTCGTCTTTGCCGCCAATTTTGCCAGACAAAAAATAAGAAAAGAACGGACGACCGATAATACGCACCATCGCGCTCGATGATTATCATTTTTTCATAATCCGTTGGAACGTGTCATGCCGTCGTTCCAATCAGTATCGTAATCTCACCTCTTTCATCGTATCGCGATACAGCGCAAGGCGTAAGAGATTTTTTTCATAATTCACGATTTACGATGAAACGTCGCTTGTCACGGGTGAAACTCGCCGTTCGATTGGCAAAGACGTACGGTAATTGGACTGACGCGTAACGAAACGCTTGGTCAGGATCGAGCACGGTTCAAGTCGAACGCTCCCCCAGCTCCTCCAGCGCTCGGTTTCATTGTTAAACCGCCACTGCCACCTACAACCATCTGTTACTTTCTTTCTGTGGGCCTCGGTTAAATCACCACCGTGCCTACTACAACCTGATTACATATGTACACGCTCGGCTGCGGGTAAATAAGCAAACAAATGCGCCTTCCTCTTATGTATCGCGGCGCACAGGAAATCTCGAGAATGTTGCAAGCGACGCTCGGACCGGCTTGTGTGGGGGGCTTTTTAACCCTCGAGATGGCATGACTTGATGCGTTGCGTGTCGTGGGTTCTTAATCTCGGAATTACTACGGTAGTGCCTACGAAATTGTGATACTCGGTTTCGCGTCACGATAGCTACGTTACTCCTTGCGAGCTACGGTGGTAGGTGGCTGTACGAGTACTTGTGTTAATAGGTTCGGACTTTAATTGTAAGACCTCGCGTTCGTTCGCGTTCTTCGTCACGCGATGTTACGCGCTGCGATTTGACGTATGACAATTTCGATTTGTGACAAAAATCGCTGTACCTTAACCTACGGTCGCGCGAGAGAGACCCGGTCTACTACGACGTTGTATCCAATCAGAACCGCATTCCTTCGGCTGGTCATCTTCTCGTGTCCGAGCGGTACACTCGGCTTGGCGATTATCCTTGCTTCTCAAATACTGTTCAAATAAACGAAGACGTATACAAGAGCGGTATTGGGTACCGTTGGCATAAAAGCTCGATCGGTAAATCAAACAGCAATCTCGCGCTTCGGGGTGTACAGGCGATTCTCCAGGTCGCCCCAGTCGTTTTGCAGAAAGCTCATAAAACTCGTTAAAAAGAAACGAGATGGGAATGTAAACGTTTCCATCGATCAAAGAGGCCGTTTATTAATCGGCCACTTTCCTGGTCGCGATCTTGCGCAAGCAGCCGCCAGTGCCTTTAATCCGAGATCGAATTCCCGATAGGATTCGCGCGCACGATCGATCATCGCCGGCGACGTGATCGATATATCGACACTACGGTTGGGCTCGGTCAATTCTATGCAGTTGCGGATATCTCGCGGTCCATTAAGTGCCACCAGCACACCGGCACACCGGACTTTAATGAATTTCTGGCCGGCCACGGATATTGGCTCTCGCTTTTTCCATGCCTCGCGTTTCGACGGTTCTCCTTGACTTGATTTATCGGTCGAGGGGGGGAAAGTTCCAGCTGTCTCGAATGCCAACCGACGGGTTCGAAAATGGTACAAGACTCATTCAACTCCGTCTCTCCTGTTGTACCTATTATTTGCAGATTGCTCGGATAACGAAACGTTTTGTAGTGGTGGAATCTGGTTCCGAGGGAGTTACCCGTCGATCGTATTATCGATAGCGCGACAGATACGATACCCGGATAATTGAACGGAATAGAAGTTAGTCGGGTGTCGAATTAACGAGCGATCCAAGGTAGTTTCGCTCTTCTAGCATTTTGGAAATTAACGCGAAAACGTAGAATCGATGGACATCGTCGATGAAGGATCTGAACGATCAGCGTCGAACAATACAACGCTTTTTAGTTCTCGCGCGTAGGTCGTTCGACGTTCGAAAGGCGAATCGATTAATTTGAATCCGCTGTGGCCGCTATGATCCATCGGTGGAGAAAAGGAAGAAAATTTAAGAAGCCAATCGACTCACCAGGATATCCCTCTGGAATCACGATCTCAGGCCCAACCTTCACGTCATGGCGGTAACGATGCATCAACAGGGTAGCCGTGACTCTCAGCGATCGTTGCTGCTGTTTGTACAATAATATCGGCCTTCCTCCGGCACCTTCCACCCTTACCACCCTCGGTAACGAGAATCTGTCGAGAAACTCGCGCAACGGCATGAATCCAGCTCCGGAACTCGCAGCTTCCGCGGTAGCCTCCCGGGAACTGGGCAACGAATCGTCGCCAGTTCCGGTAGCCTCGCCACTGGACAAAGTCGAAAACTCACCACTCGACGACATCGTTACACACGGCTCGGTTTCCACGATTTCATACGCACTAGACTCGCGAGCGGTTATTTCCTAATCACGGCGGATCGGCAGTTTCACCACGATAACGTGTCCGTTCTGAAAACAAAAATACGCAGGACATTAGTGTTTTTCGCTTAGGATCGATTCCTTTACGATAAAACGAACAATTATCGTTTGAAAAGAACGACGTTGTTTTGACAGCATTTGTCAACGAAATTATATCAATCGCTCAACGTTTAGATAACAGGCATTTGGAAAAGCAGTCGGGGATATCCACGATTCGCATCTAGTTGTAACTGTATATGAAACGTATATTAACGAGCATAACCCGCATAGCAGATGTCATAATCATCTCTAATAATGAGATAACTAATCAAATAGATAATCAGCCGAGTCCGTGCAAACATGCTCTATATCTGATGTTTTAGATTTACGGTTATTTTTATTCCCTTCTTATTTCCTTTTACTTCCTGACAAACGAATTAATATACTTGATTCTGTTATCTGGCCAAGTCCGTTAAGATATCGAACAAGATTGCAAACGCGTATTCAAAGCATCTGTGAATCATTAGAGGGATGCATGTATCATAAATATCCGAACGGGACGTAAGGCGGGGAATTACTTGTTGCGAATCCGACGAACCTGAAAACACGACGCAAAACGTATGTACTTTTTCTTACGGAGAACAAAGAAAAACCTTATGCCGTGATCCAGACGATATCAGGGAGACGAAGAAAAGCATGGAAGAGTCGGTTGTTCCGAAGGAATTCGTTATTCCACGAAGCGTGGCAGCCTTGACAGTGATTCGCCGGCGGCGAAGTGTGCCTCGGCTAACGAGTGATTATGCTCCTCAGGCTGGCTTGACGATGATGGTGATGATGATGAATTTATGACGATGATTATCTCTGGTGGCGTACCGCTGTGTCGCCACCGGTGTTTGTCTTTCAGACGACGAGACAGTGGCGTGAAAAAACGGCCAAGGAATGATGGAATGAGTCTGGTTCGCGGTCGTTTAAAGATTGTTCTTGCGACTGGCGTTGACACGCGACGAACAACGCTGACAAATTAGTCCTAATTGATTGGGACGGAGCTGGATTGATCGTCGGAGTTTCGAAACCACGTCTAAATCATTATACTCTGATATCTTCGAATCGGACGATGCCACGGATGTGTAAGGTTTTTCCGCGTGTATCGCTTCGGCGCATATCGTTCTATCGGTTTTCCCGTCTTTCGAAAATCCTTCGTCTATCGGCGTTTTATCGGATCTACGTAATAGCGAATGAACCTTTTCAATGGGACGAAGTTTTCGATTTATCGAGAGGCGAAAGCTGTGGAATTATTTATAATTCAAGATAAATACGAGCGTTGAAAATTCGAAGCGATTCTTCTTTTAAAGTAAGTAGAGTAGGTATCTCTATTTTCGCAATCCGAGGTGATTGATGGGATCCTAGAAAGATGTAGGTTGATTTTTGATCCAGTTAATGACACGATAATTTGATTACAAAATTGGATCGAGAACAAGTTAATAACGATCCACTTTCTTTCCGATGAATGACGTCGGGACACATGCGACTGTGTAAAATTTATAACTCGAATCACTGTCGGTGATTAGCGGGACGCCAATTTACATGGGTGTTCGGAGCGCTGTCGTTGACTTCTTGCTCCATATGGTACTTCATCGACGCGTTTATGGAACTGGAATAATATCGAAATAACGACGACTACTTTCATCGCGCGGTGGATGATTGATTACACGAACTTTGCAACTCAAGATGATCAAATTACGTAGCGAACGAAATGCTGCTTTCAATGGGAACTCAAACTATAACGCCGTTTTTATTACGCACGACTACTCACAGATGCGTCCGCGATGTTGCGGCAATGAAAGATTGGAAATTATTATCGTTGTTGTGGAAAGTACGCGAAGAATATATTCGCGAGTCACTTTACAAGAAAATAGTATTTGTGGGAGAAAGAAAGAGGCCGTCGATTAATAGCGAAAGTTTTGGACATCGTAGAAGAGCGACCGCAAACGCTCCGCCGACGTCTACCGACATAATTATAAAGTTACATTAACAAAAACCTGACGACAATTGCAATTTCTTTGGTCCAGAAAAACCATACAAATTGCCCCGCCTAGTTAGCAGTCGCTTATGACAAATGAGATTTTTGCATTCGATGACTCGATAATTTACCGTGTCAGTTTAAATCATACCGTTATAAATCAACCCCCGAGTTTCTTGTTACTTGTTATTTGATGCTCGTCGCGCGATATTTTATCGCGGGCTTGACGCGAACACAACTTGTGGAAAGATGCGCTTTTAATCGGCAACGGATCAACGACGAGACGATATTTTCAAAATTGCTTGTATTATATTTTTGTTCTTTTTTTTTTTTTTTTGTGCTAAATCATGATACCTATATGATAATTATGACATATCGTAGTATAATAAATGCTAGTAATTCATTCTGTCAACCAGTTTTCCAAACTTTTCAATGGCAACGTTATTAATCTTGCGACTTATTTTATATTTTCCATTGAAAATCTTACACGTATATTATTCTGATAAAAATTATAGTGCCTTAATTCGCTGTCGACGTATCGTATAATATCTCGCATAATCATGACGCAAAACGACGTCGAAAAATTCCGCAAAATGAAATTCCACGAACATTGATCTATTAATGTTGGACTCATTTCGGACGTCTCGTGTTTTCTTAAAACACGTGAAAAACTACACCATACAGTGCAATCCATCGCAGAATCGAGATCCACCAACAGAGAAATCAACTTCTTTCCCCGGCTCGTCAAATTTTATCATCCGTTAATTGATCCAAATTAGGTTGAAATAATTACTTCGATCGAGCCAATTTAAATTCCCTTCGATCATGTCTCGGGATACGCAAAAACGCAGTTTCTCTTAGGTGACTTGCACCTGTACCATTCTTCAGCCTTGCGCGCGCGTTCACGGCAACATTGCACTCACATCGCATACGAATGACAAGAATTAATATTCCAGCTGTGTAAGATATGATGTGCAGAGACCCCGGGCATTATCCATGGTTCCGGTCATGAATACGCATGAGCAAGCACTTTTTTCTCTTCCTTTTTCCCTGAAACCCACGAGACAATCTGCCACCGTCTTTGATCCTTTCGATTATTTGCTTCCAAGTTACTGTAATCGCCGCGTAATGGACGTTTAATTGCTCGTGACGAAAGAAATTACGATAAGCTCGAGCGCTGTGGAAATTTCACGATATTTTAAAATATCGATGGCGAAAGTGACGATTATCGAGATTGCTATATTATCCCGTTGATAACCTCTGCTGTTATTTATAAAGGGTTTAAAAACTAGGTGGCTCTTTGTATAATTTGAGTTTGATATTTTCGTTGCAAGTATCGAGAGACCGTAGTTGACTCGTACCTTTATTTAAATTTTATCGTGTCGTAATGACAAGGATATGAAGACTTATGGTTAAAAGTGCGTGCTTTATTCCGCTCGTTTCGTGATTCAGTATGCCTGCCGTGTTCGGTCAAACGTTTTGTATTCCGCCACGGGAAATAGCTTCTGCCCCCGCATACGCGATCCTCTGTTTTAAAATGTTTGATTAAATTTATTTTTTCCTTCATGAATTTTATCATGTTCCAACTTGCAAATCTTCGTTTCTAGTATAACACGGTGCACTTTTTTATCGTCGAGGAAACTTCCATCCCTCGAATCTACACCGTGCACGAACGTAAAATCACGACCGTGATATCCTTGTACGCAAATATTTCTTGGGCTTTACCGTCCGACAAATTGCAAGAAGATCGAAGTGGCCATTTTCAACGTCCCTCGGCTGAATTCCAAAGTTACGATTCCTTAAGGTACGAGAGATGGCCCAAAGGTCAAAGTGGCAGCGTGCTCTCGATCTCCGTTCGGAGAAACAGGGGCTGCCGGTTGTCCTCGACAAGCAAAACTTTCGAAACGCTTTCTTTCGTTCGCGAAGCCGTCCGGGCCGCGCGCCATTTCACTTTCGAACGCGTTCCTTTTTTGGTATCGGCCGGGACCGGTGTAATCAAACGGTGTTTGTCATCTGTAACACGCGTAATCGCCGGTACGCGTCGCTTCATTGGGTAAAATTGCCGTGAAGCGCCAACCAGATTAATTACAAGAGGAGGTTCGTTACGCCGATAATTAAAACTCTCGCTATCGATTTGCAGTGGCGGTAACGTTTTTCGTTTTGCGTCACGGTTCTCGCGTTATATGCCTTCACAGCTTAAAGTTAAACATCGGATCGCTTGTACAAAAATCGAGCAATCCCTAAGAAAAATTCTTCTCAACTTTTTGTCCGTTTCTAAAAGAGTAAAAAACGTACTCTGTTAGAAAAATATATACGTGGAATATAAAACTGCAATTACATTTACGGGTATTACGATACAGGTCCATAGCTTTGTCAACTTGCACGCGTCATGCTATTGTACTTTTGTAGGTCTCCCTCCTTATTCTACCCTTTGTCAGGCAACGCTTCGTGCGATATTATTAACCTTTTTTCCACCTCGAACAATCTTCTTAGAAAGAAGGTCTACGTAGGCTACTTAGCTAACTCGGGCGGAGAATCAACGTAGTTCCAGTACAGCGTTTTATACACACGTTTGTCTTACTATCTCACAGTGACTGTATCACGCCAACACCTATTTTCCTCCTACATTGTTAATTATATTTAATTTGTTAATAAGTAAAAAATAGCCCACGAAAAGAATCCAACGACGAAGCACGAACGGAACACGCGACGAAGGAGGACGTGGATGGAAAAGAGGCTTTCCGTAGCGAGCGCATAATGGATCGAGGCAAGTGAAAGTCCCAGATTTAGCAATTTGCCCATTAGCGGTGCACGCCGACCTGGAAACGCTCGATGCTTTCCGCGTGACGGTATTCCGCCGCGTCCCTGACGTAATTCCACTCGGTGCACGCCGCACGCGTCCGCGAGCGGTTCTACGCGCGAAACGCTCCAACGAATTTAATTAAGAGCATACAGGAAAGTCGGCAGCGTGCATCGTGCAGCGTCTTACTTTCTTACGAGTCGCAGTTGTAATTAACGAGCTTGCTCGCGCTCAGACAGCGAGAGAAGAGAAAGAAAAAAAAAATACTGTACGGTTATTTTTAGAGGCGGACCATCTGAATTTATGATCGCGATGCGTTTGGCATTGTGCAACAGAGTTCCGTGAGAACGAAACCACCGCCGCGATTGCGGCCTTTTAGCGCGTTTACCCGTCCTTTCCATCGCGATTCACCGCCAGTTTGCTCGATATCTCGACTAGTTTTTCTAATGTCTTTCGTTTCCATCGGCATTTCTTACGTTGACATTGAAATTAAAATATCGCGTAATTTTATTACTTCGAATCTTCGTCCTTTTCTCTTTCCTCTTTTTCTGTACGCGAGAGCGCGATCGTATCGATTAATCAAATCATTTTAAATTATAAACTATTTAATCATGGACCAGATTGTCTCGTAACTATGGAAATTCTCTTCTCTGTGAAATCGATATTGGAATCGCCGTCAGAGTATTTCGGCAATCGATGAAACCTTCGTGCTATCTGAGATTTTAAGAATCGGAGGAAGCGAAAGAAATCGAGTTCGAACTCGGTTATGCTTAAATCGGATCTGACGGCGGCGAATTTCTTCCGTGTAAGAATTCAGGTTATTAGAATGTAATTAGCATAGATAGCGATCGGCATTATGAAGTACCCAGCGTGTGTAAAGTATAAGTAGCCACTTTACTGATTTAAAAGCGCTAGTTTTCTCGATGGAAATCTTTCTTCGACTCGAAGGGGGAATATATACGACTAACGAAGGGAAGATCATGAAAATGTTTGATTATACCTGTTCTAATATGCCCTCTTCTAATAACATTGCATCTATGCAGATCTTTACGCACGCATCTTTCTATAAAAAGTTGAAAAAAAATTATCGTAAGAAATTATCAAACGTTTACATTAATCGCACACATCCACAACCAGGTTGCTTCGCATTTTCGCTTCAATTCATCAAAACTCGTTCGTCTTGCGTTTTTCCTCCGTTTCTGTTTCCTTTAACTTTCCTTATAAGACTACGATCGAACGTAAATATTAAGAAACATGGCATACTTCATCAGAGACAAACTATAGAACGAACAAATCGGTAGAAAATCGTTTATACGTCGGAAACTATTAATTCTAAATTCGTTGAACATCGAGATGGAGCGATTTATACAAATAGAATTCTTGGTGAGTTTATAGATCAACGTTTAAGCAGTTAACAATCCGTCATTCGCATAATGTTGCTAAAAAGGAATACCACGTCCATCGGTTCGGTAGAATTTTTATCGCTGGAACGATCGTGTTCTTTCTCGAACTACCCGAGACTCGCTTCGCAGCACTAGAAAATTCCAAATAAACTCGTCAACAGGCTTTGATTAAGTGTTATCCTTATAAAAGTGCAAACTTCGCTGCGCAAGCGTTTCTCATAGAAGACGAGTTAACTCGTTCTGGTTGGTTGAGAAGTTAAAAGCCGTCGTGCAACATTTTTGCCGTCGTATAAATATACACATAGTGCTGCTTGTTTACTTTTCTTTGGCAAACCACAGTAGCTAATTCTTTTTTTACCAAGTATCCTCCGTCATAATGCGAATACCTTCGATAATTTTTCTCATTTACACTGATTAATATTGCATCTTTATGTTTTCCTCCTCGAAGTTCAAGTCCTTCCATGTCATATTTCAATCGTATTTATCAATATCGAATGACAGATTGAAAATCGCGGCGGTAAAAAGCATAGACCGTTCGAATTAATATTATCGATGAAATTTTATAAATCGCAAGTTCCCACATTATAGAAGATCGCAAGTCGCACCATTTCTGTATCGTACTGTCACCAATTTTCTTCATAAGCCACACTAATCTTTCGCGGCCATAAATTCCACCGTGATTCGGTGACCATGAGCTCGTAATCTTTTCTCACCTAGTTACACCACACGATCCTTCTAGTTCCGATTTTCATACGCCAGCCATGAGAATAATAATAATAAAAAAAAAAAAAAAAAAAACGTTCTCACGACCGCAAGAGCAACACTAACTTGCTCTCGGCCAATGTTTTATGTACCTCGATTCATGTCTATTATGTATTCTATCGTGAAGCGATATCAATTCGTCCATAGATTGGTTGCACGGCGAAACAACACGAGTTGTGAAACAACACAGCGGTCGATCGATTCCGTAGCTTACCGAGGCGGATACCAAATACCATCTTTCCCATCTAATTCCCATCGGAATCGACAGGCTCGTTTGGATATTGGTACACCGCGGTAGTAAAACGATCTCCTTGCATCACGTCGAAAAAAGGAGCGAACAAGGAAGCCAAAAAGAAAGAAAGAAAACGAAAAAAGAAAAATATAAGGAGAGAGGAGAAACGAAAAAAAGTACTGGCACCTGCGTTGGGTAGCACGGCGTACGCACCTTTCTCACTCGGGTCTCGGTCGATTCGAAAACGATATCTGCAGGTCCTTGAGATCCGGTAAACGCGTGGTATCTCTCAGGAGCCACGAGATCGAACATAGGCCCGGATCGTAGCACGCACGCGGTTCACCTGCACCATGGAACTCGCGACGAGAACGAGCATGGCCACGAACGAAAACGATCGAGCTTTCGATCGAAAACTTTCACCTGGACAGGTATCACCGACGATCCTGCTTCGCCTCTGTCCTTCGAATCGACGAGACCGGCCAACGATCGATACCGATCGATCAACGATCGACGATCGACGACAAACTGAACGGACGATCGGTCGACTTCTCGAAGGATCGGGCGGCAGGAAGAGGGACGCGGCGGCGCGATCGATCCATCGATCGATCGAGGCTTGGAGGCGCGACGTGGAGCGGCCCGACGCTCCGGACGAGATCGTGCGACTAAAGCTCGCGCGCGTTCCGCGAGGACGCGCCGCGGACCGACCGACCGACCGAGCCACCGTACCCCCACCTTCCAACTTTGCTTTAAATAAACTGTATCGCGCAGACTCGGGGGCACACCGGCCGACTCCCGAGGATCTCCGCCGCCGCTGCCGCCGCCGCCGCCGCCGCCTTTTCTCTACACACTCCCTTTCTATTCGACTGGCTTTCGGTCCTGCCTTCTTTTTTCCGCGGCTTTAACTAGCCCGTTTCCGGTTCCGTGCCAGATTTCCCGCTGCGCGACCCTTCTCTTCATGCTCTTCCAACCGATTTTCCTCTCGCTTCGACACGGTCTTAAGCATGCGTGCTTTTCTATCGCGCCACGCGATTAATGTGAAATTCTAATAGGCGGGCAATCGCTTCGCGGTGTACCGCGTTGCGTAACACGTTGATTCCGACCGCTTTTAAGGCATCTTCGTGTATTCCCATGAAGCTAAGGAGAAACGTGGTTTACGGTATACATAGACGAGAAGAACATTATTTAAAGATATTAATTTAAGAATTAATATAATCTTCGATTCTCGTATTACGAAAGGCACAGTTTGAACAATTCCGACTCATATTTCGCGTTTGATTAGGCTTAGGGTTAGGGTCAAGTTAATTAAAATACCATTAAAAGCCGATTCCTTGGAAGCTTCGAACACGCTTCGAAGCTATCGATGCGCACCAATACTTTAATATCTATGCGAAATTCCTCGATCATCTACAGGGATAAGTATTCAACGTTAGCTCGATTATCGCCGAATCGATGTCGACTACCACGGTTTAATTGCAGCGTTCGCGGTCTAATAAACAACCGTGTATTATATAACCTATCCGTGTAATTAACACAGATTACTGCATCGTATTAATTTAGGATTTCGCGATGTAACCGAGAAAACTGTAACGCGTTTGTATAGCTCGCATAAATTCCTCGAGTTTAAAGCAACGGGGCGATCATTTAAATATGTTTCGCTGGATGGCGCGGCATAAATTATCGATTCCATTAATTCTCGTCGCGTATGTTTTCTAATTTCGAAAAAATTAGACGAGCGAACAAGTGGCGATCTTCATTGAGCGACGAAGGCCATCGGATCATTTTGTCCTTGGGCGATGATGCGTTCTGTAACACTTCGAGCGTGTTGTAAAACGATTGACTTATTAATAATAATTCGATTTGACTAGTCGTCGTATTTTCCATTCCGTTGGAAAATCTATTTATGGGCTTCTGCCAAGATCATCAAATCCAATTAGAGTCTAATTGACTGCAATTTCATTAAAAAAGGATTCCTTTGCATGTGTAATTACGGTATTATAATTCCACGCGTTACTTCTGTAATTAAATTCGAGGAAAAGTCGTGGAAGAAATATTTTCTTAGGCGGTTTTGGTATGTCATTCTTCGTGTGAACCAGCTCGTTACTTTCTAGGTTCTCTTTCCTGCGTATATATACTTTAACGTAGAATCTGTTTTTTATCGTTTTTATGAATTTAAAGGAGAATAAAAATTTTGTTTCCAAATTTAGCTTCAGACGTAAAATAAGCTTCTGGCTTGCTTGTTCGCTGTTACAATTACCGCGTGATTTACGTTTGATAATTTTTTAATGATCGAGTTACGTGGATCCATCCTTTACGTTATTTATCCACGATTGTGCAACAGTTTCTCAGAGATCGTCGTTACGTTTCGTTTTGAAAAATTTGAAAAGAACGAGGAAGTAATAATTCCATGAAACTGATTATACAATCATGCAAAGAGAAATATATACATACTAAACCGAGTAAGAAACGTTTTGCCAGTAAAAACAGGTATTCCGTGAGAAAGACCTTGCACGCGTTCTTACATTTCTGTTCGTTTATAACGAGATTTGCAAAAAAAAATTACGCAAAGGACGTGCAGGTTTTTTTTTTTTGCTATTTTACTGTAATTTTTCTTTAGAATACGCTTGTTCTTGACTTCTGCGTTAGTCATAGTAACAGTAGTCGTTACTTGAAACCATTCGAAGGCAACCAGCAGATTCATCGAATACACATCCTGCCAAGTTTTGTGATCTTTCAAATATTTTCAATACTCTTTTTCGATATTTTCTTTGACACCGATATTTTCCATTCCATAGAAGAACCGTATTCTTTCCTCGATATCCCCTTTTCCTTCCGCGTTTCTTTCACTATGTTTGCTCTAACGCGATTCAAATTATTCAACTTTTTACTCTACTATACTTGTACCATAGTTACTTTTCTATAATTTCATTTTGATTTAATCGCGTTGCTACATATATGATTTCAGCTGCACTTCTAAACTATTCATAAATCCTGTTCACCAGATGCTGCTCGAACATATGGTGTGCTACTTTTCTGAATTCCCGAGGAACCGCTATACAACGCGATTCTCTGCGACATTGACCTCCGTACCCCGTTCATAGGATCGCAATATCCGTTTACGTTTTCAAGATCGTCTTTAACCTTCGCTATGTCTATACGAACAATTAACACGAATTTACCGATGATTACTCCTTAACCTCCAACACATCACAGGATGTCGTCGATCTTCGGACGAATCGCTACCTTCTACGCTACTCTATACTTAACGGAGAAAGTATTGGTTTTGCGCGTGAAATTTTTAGCTGACGATTTTTTGCCTAGTTCGTAACTTACAGTTATCGACATCGTTTCGGCTTTATTTTTTTTTTTTTTTCTTTTTTTTTTTTCTGTAATAGTTAATTTCGATCACGTAACGTTCAAATTTAACAGAGACTGGATTTGTCAACTAGATCTTCAACCGCTCTATGTAAATATGAATATGAATAGCCAAAATATCTTCCACGTTTGATATTTGAATAACGTTAGACACGCGTTACGCAATGTTAAGCACGTTACGCAACGTAAATTCAATCGTGAAACTTTGCTAACTACGATCTTTCATAGGAAAATAATACATTCGCTGTTATAATACGCAGGATGCTTCGATAGATCGTTGCCAAACTGATACAGCATGTCGATCGGATGAAAAACTCTGGTGGATGAAAAAAGTACAAACGAACACAAGTCTAAAAATGATTTATTGAAGACGTACAAGGAGCAAAGGAGAACCATCCGTTAAGTACTGTTGTAAATGCTTCTCCATTTCATAGCTACATTATAGTTACTGATTGATGAGTAAATAACTACATATCATCGCTGTCAATTATTGGCTTACTTGACCTTACGAAGCCTTAATAATTTATTCTTACGAGGTAAAAAATTCTATTTTTATCGTAGAAAATAGAATTGATTCTCTGTGTGTATTTGATAGCCGGTAGAATAAACATATAACGATTCTTACTCGTTGAATCGCGCGGTTCTTTAATTTTGAAAGATCGTCTCTCAATAGTAATCATAATAAAAGATAAATTAGAAGATTGAAATGTTTCGTAATAATCAATGTTCGGTAAAATAATTAATCACACGTCGGTTTGAAATATTTTAAATATTCATTAGGTATCAAAATTTGTCTTCGAGCTCGTCCGATCAAGATTTAGATGAACAATAATGCCTGAGCATAGCCCGGTCGTGATAGCAAAAACAGGTACCGTTAGCGGATTATTAATATTCATGATGTCAGCGATACGCTCGGGCATTGCGATACAAGGTTTCCTTGTACCCTATTCATCGAACGTGCCTGTTTCTCGGAAAAACGAGCAACTGCGTATCGGTATGCAAGCAATAATGCAACACGATTGATCGTTGTGCAACGTTGCACCGCTACCGATACTGTTTCTATGGTGTATTAACGTTGGTCGATGCGAAACTCGGCTCGTTCGCCAGTTGATCACCAATGGCCAGGATTCTGAAATTTATTTTTACCTGTCGTTGCATCGAGAAAAACTAAATTATAGGAGACACTGTACGTACGCAATAACAGCGTAGATTCAGCGACGAAGAAAAATCGTAAAGTTTGCGTGGTTATCGTGGCATATTCAGAAAAATTATTCGAGCAACGATAAAAATCTCACTGTACAAAAAGCACCGTAAAATCTATAGATTCCATCGCTCAACTATCGTTAACTATATTATCCTCTAACTTAATTAGAACTAACAGCATAGTTTAACATCTTCTGCTTCCTCTGCGTCTCTTCCTTTCGTCCAACCTGCCAATAACTCAGCCAACTAGAATGTGTTTTTTCATCTACTTTTCTTGCCTCGACTTCTGAAAGGAAAGAAAAAATTCGCAAGAAATCACACGGTATACTCCCTTTCGTCGCTTCCTCCTTCGAATTCCCCCTTGATTATTTGCCCCCTTGTACAAACACACTCGCGTATACGCGCATATCGTCCATTACGGTGTCGAAAACGCTTTCACGTCCCGACACCTGCTAATTACTCCGGAACGCGGAGAATATTGATGGCAGTGTTTAGACGAGAAATTGTTACTTGGCCGTCATTGTCCCCGTAATTACCGGTCGCGGAATGATTATTGACTTGCCACAACGCTGATTACAACGACGAGCAGCGGCTCTGTTCATTGTAGGCTGGAGACGCGCCGCGCCGGCCTATTAATACGTTTCTCTTCTCTTCGAAGCGTGTTGACCGAGGTCATGGATGGAACAGAGAGAACATCAGCGCCCCTATACCGTGCATCTTCGTTTTGAATTATGCCTCATTGTGCCTCGTCTGGAATCGCGACTGGCATTGTGCTAAGGATACGTGGACGTGATTGTTTGCCTTTGACTCGAGTCACACCCTGCTAAGCATTTTTTTTTGCATATTCTCTCTGTTTCTTCGCTTCTTTCCTTTTTTCCTGTTTTCTCGGCTGTCTTTCAACGAAGAAACGCATTTGCCAGATACTTTATCGCTGGCGTTATCCCCCGTGATAGATTCGACGAACGCCCCGTGATTATACGCATTGTCCGGTTATGTTGTTTCGTCACGTTGTTGTTTTAGAGTGGTTGATCGACAAAGAGAGTGGGATAGTAGTCGATGCCAAGTATACTTGCCTTGATTTTTCTTTCGGTCGTTGTCGATGTAGGATCGTCCAGCTCTGGTTCTTTCGTTGTCCGTAGCAGGTTTGTTTAGAGGTTTCGAAGCGAATCGTTCGAATAAAGACGATAGTCCCGATATTTTTTCACGTTATTTTAAATCTTCTCTCTTCTTTCTTCGCGTTATCGTCGAAAACGCTTGGAATACTCGGAGAAGCTTTTAACTCGGACTAAGCCCCACGGCCTCGTCGCCACTGATCTCCGGCTCACTCACGTCGATCGCCTGCAGAATCACATCGCATTAATTACCATACGCATGCCGTGTTGCGTGGTCGTTTTACCTGGTCGTTCGAGTGAAAGTTTCCGCGAATCTCTAATCTTGCGCGGCGCGGATCGTCGAGAAACGGCGTTAATCATCGACGATTCACGTCCGGTTGAACGTGCTAATGCGGACGTTATCAAAGCGTGTTAACTTGCGTGACATCCTGAGCGACGGAGCTGCCTGTCGGTTTTTCCGCGCCGCTCAAAGGGACGAGTGTCATCAAACATGCCGTACGTATTCCCCGGGTTTGTACACCGCTCACGAGTCTAGTAAGTACGCGAGTACATGCGTGTACTCTCGCACTCGCTCTCGCATACACGCGTGAACTGGCCTTAACCCAGTGGTTCTCCGTCGTTGCTTCGATAGAATTCTTCGTCTCCAATCGTTCTGTCATCGAAGAAAAATGTCTACGTAGTATCGGCATCGTTTTCCATGGAATGAAATTGATCCGAGGAAAAATGAAAAGGACGTTCTGCGTGGAAACAGACTTAAGTATATGGAAAAAATATTATCACCTCTCAATTTGTTATTGAAACGATCGACGTTAAATTATTGCGAAGATTTCATTAAGACAGGAAGATAAGTTTTATCGAATAGCAGGAATATTCGCTTAATAGACGAAGTTTAGATATCGCGACGGATAGGGAAAAGATTGAGAACCGTCGCGTCAGTTCCCTGCTTAATCATTTTCTCCAAAGAAACATTCAATGTCAGTTTAATCGCGCGCTCTTGACAAACTTCCATTAGATAAAAAGTAAGAATGAAATAAAAGAAGTAATTATTATTCACCGGTCGGAATCGTACAGCGCATCTATAGGTTGGAAGCTCGATACGTAATCATCCTCTGGTAAAATTTCATATATCTTCGAACCATATCTTGCATCGTCCGCGAATAAACAACGTTATCAATAAACCATTGATTTATAAATTTAGCGAAACGTATCTTCTCGAAATAATTTCACAACTTAATCGCTTCTATCAACTAACCAGCCGTCAAACAGCCAGGAATAATGATTTTATTCAACCGTGGGTCAATATATTTCTCGAGGAGAGCGTAGCGTAGCCATTGCTGGCACACGGAAGCATATCGTCTATCGCTGCAAGACGGATGACCTTCCGAAGGTCAGCGCCTTTGCTCTTCAACGTCGCTGGAGTTGCACGCAAAACTATTCCGTCGATAATCCTGTACGTGTAACAAATTGAATGCATTTAATTAAGTTTCGGTTGGAATGGCAGCTTCGGTAGAATAATATAAGGTACGAACGCAGTAATGCAAATAATTAACAACTGTTGAGGATACAGGCCTTTATTAATGCGCCTCGAGTTCGTGCGAGCGTAGAGCGAAACACCATCGAAGCGTTTTCCTTCTTTTTCCTTAACGAACAGAACGAGCCCGAGGGAAGTTGTAAAAAAGAAGTTGCATCTTTAAGATCGAATTTTTCTCCTACGGATATCCATCCCTGTAAAAATAGAATTATGGATCTTCGTGCCATTTCGCGTACTATCCGCATCGCTAACTCCGGTTACAGTTATCAAAAATCACCGAAACGATCGATCGAAATCTACTTGTCAATCGACGATTTTAAAAGTTTCGCTTAGTCCGAAGGATGACCAGTCATAATTCTTCGCCAAGGGGATATCGATCCTGCCAGCTAACGACGTGTCATTCAGCGACAAGATCCCACGATCCTGATGCTTACGTAAATAATTGCCGTTCCAGTTCGCGTTTGTTTGTACGTCGCATTTGCACGCTTAAGCTTGATTGCATCGTGGTTGACGCGACGTTGCGGCACGCAGTCCTCCTCCATGTTAAGAGGCAATCCCGTCCAGAAGTGGTACTGCCGACCTTGTTTTGCAACAATGTTATGGATGTACCACACGTTGCACGAGGAATGCGCGATGTTAAACAGACGATGGTAATAATTTCTATGGCGCTTTACAATTTACAAACGCGAACCGAGACGCGCGAAACTTTTATTTCCTTGGATCGCAATTTGTTTTACCAGGCACAGAATTTAGCGAGCGTGTATGTTAGAGAGTAGTCCTTTTCGGATTATACGAAATAGTTTGAATAATTTGAAAAATACAGCCTCGATGATAGATACTTCTTTTCTAAACTTCGGAACAGTTTCTAACCGACGTGCGAAATAAGATTGTCAGATTTACAAAATAAATATTTTAGATGTAATTATCGCGTTCAACGCGCGATACAGCTTTGACGCTTTAATAGCAGCAACGGCAACATCACCGGTCAACACTCGCATTCCACGTCAACCGAACCGCCATGCTATCTGTCGGTGAAACACGCGTTGACTCTCAATCAGCGGTCCCCGGTGGAAAAAAGATCGATTGGGACGCGTCACGGAGGTCATTAATCGGTCTATAAATAATCATGAATCTCTGTAAAGGGAAGCGGCTTAATGAAAATGTCAATGATGCCGCAAAAACGGAACTCGCGTTCTGCCACGGAACAACGTCATTCAGCGGTCGCACGCGGTCGCGATCGATCGGGACACGGGCGCGGTTTCTTGCCCGATTGCACGCTCTTTTTCACGGCGTTGATTTGCGCGCTGGGCATTATTCGTCATCGTGGACACCTCGCTTGACCGCACCACGGCCAAAAAAGCGAGCCATACCGCGTTTCGCCACCGGGGACGCATCGAATCGCGGTTTCGACGCTTATTTCCGCTTTGTCTCCGAGTCCAAACTTTTTCCGCCGCGATATTACCTCGCTCTTGTCCCGTTTTATCTTTGCTTTTTCCCTCCCGTCCTTATTTCTCCCCCTTTTTTTTCCCACTTTCCTCTGCTCTTTCCTTTTGGGCATCGTTTTACTGCCTGTTTGACCTGTATAAATGAATTGAAAGCGTGGGTCTCGTTGCCTTGCCTTCTTTGGTTCGTTGTGGTTTACGATGTTTTTCACGTTACCATCGAATATATATTGGGAGTTTGATTCGTCTGATTTTTTTTGGGGTGGAACGTCAGGTATTTCGCGGAAAGACGAAACGATCGTTCCCGGTTACTTTGGATTTCCTTTGCTTTATAAAATCCTACGCAACGTTGCCCGTGATGCGATCAAGTTGTTCTTGTTATTTTAATAACAATAATATCGCGAAATGTGGAATTTTACGATTTATCGATTAAGAATTTTCCACAGTGTCGTGTACATTTTATTCGATACAGTGTATAATTACAGGTATTTGTATAAACACTTGCCAATTTACTCGTAACAACGACGAGACAAGCGGGAAGCGAGTTATACTCGTAGCGGTACTTCTAGTTGCCGCCACCATGGGGTTTCTAGCGTGACAACGGAACCTCTGTTTCTTACAAGTCCCATATCCAATCATAGATCCATCAGAGTAAATCATTTCCTTATAACCTTTCCTAAACATACGCATTGCCTCTTAAAACATATCGCGATGCGTCTATAAAATAAAATTACCTTTCGAATATAGAACGACGTAATTTTCTCGTTTAACTTTTGATAGCAGCAAAATATCCGAATTAAGCAAATTATCGTTCTATCGTTGATACGTTAAATCGGTTTCCATTTCCTCCGATTATCGATTCGATCAAGAAATAGTTATCGAACGTACTAAAGAACGAATTTTACATAGACGTTCCTGATTTTCAGCCCATCATTTCCTGTAGGTACCTTACTCACGATGACCGACGATTCCTTCGCAAACAACGTCATTCCAGATCCAACTTTCTCATCGAATGCCAGAATATCGATTAACATAGTTGGAGAGCTCTGGCGAAAAAGGCAAGCTTTAGTGAGAAACAATCTCGCGTTCGAGATCTGGCTCGCGAAACGTAGAGACCGTCGCAAGAAGTAGAAGCCTCCCGGTGGTCTCCGTTTTTACGGTCTCGTACTGGTTCACCAGCTCCAACTTCGTTAGTCCAAGGCTGTAGGCGATGCGATGTATTTATTCCTAGCTCGTAAATTGCGCAACCCCTGCTGTAGCGTCGCGCCCCAGGTCCGATTATTAGTAATATTTAACAATGCAAATAGCGCTAGGTGGAAACCGCTGCCACCACCTGGTCGCCATTTAAGGGCGTCGCAACGGGCCGCGGTAACCCGCAGAAATTAACGCTTTGCAACGAATAAACGTCGAAAGACAAATTTACATTGGCCTTCGTGCGCGCGCGTTCGCTCTATTACACGCTTGCACTCGCCCGGTACTTTTACAAATATCGTCCACGGAGAGAGAAAAAGAGAGAGAGCGAAGCGAACATATACGCGGCCAACGAATACCAAATACGTGAGTCATCTGACAGTGTGGCTACTTTGTTTTCTGTCGTAACGCGCCCCGTAGCCTCGCAAAAAGCCTCTATCACGCTAATAAGTTACTCCAAAGTCACCTCTTTCGAGCAAAGTTTTCTCGACACGAGGATCGAAACGAGGCGAGGCTCTCGCCTACGTCAAACAACGACGATTTTTACTATCGTCGCTGGCTTTGAACGCGACAGGTCGAGTTTCACGCAAGGGGATGGTTTCGCGTTGTACGTTGCAAGTGGTCGAGTTGACGAACTTACGACGTTTGGTTCAAAAGATCTTTGCAACGTAAAGTTGAATTTTCGATAGATTGCGAAATGGTTTTCTCAGCTAACGATTCTCAGCAAATATCTCGTCTCGCGGCTGTCAGTAAGTTTAGAAATACGATTAATTGAGTTATACTATAAAAAAAGGAAGAGGTATGCAACGGTCCTCATTAATCTGTTTATTTAAAATCTCTTTGGAAAAAAGTTTTACGCAATTTATCTATTTCATTGATTTTTATAGCGAAGAAAAATACGCAGGAATAATTCGCGATACGATTCAACGTAGAACGTTTTAACATTCGTCATTCTTCATGGAGAAATCCTGGTGAGCGATGTTCGATAAATACGCACGCTGAAATTTCTTTTTGACATATTAGCGAGCATAAAACGATGCAATTAATTCTTTTCACTTACGGCCTGCCTAGCTGGACCAAGATAAATGTTCCAGAAAAGACATTGCACAACGGGTCTCGCGTGTATATGTACCGAATATTTCTTCGCGGATAGAACACACTAAATTTAAACTTTATTTTTCTATTTCGTTATGACGTTCGCTCGTTGGATAAAATATTTGGAACGGCTAACACCGTCTTAAGATATAAATAATATTAGCCTAAAGTCAGGAATACTTTTTGCGTCTTTATCGTTGTCGAAGAACAAATTTTCTTCGATTAGAAAATTCTTATTGCCTTGTAATTTTTGAAAGTCTCTAAGTAAAATTATGGTTGCGAAAGACGTAGCTGACACAGGAATACAAACGGCTTCGTACTGCCGTAGTTCCATCGTATCGAAAAACACTCTGTATAATAAAAATACAGGCGATACAAAGTCGCCTTGCTCCTCTTAACCATTCATAAATATTAAACTCTCAATTTCTCTTATAGTCATGTTCGCGCCATCTTGGGCTTGGAGAGCCGCGGTAAATTGTGCAACACGGCGATGATGCATCGGACGTACATCTGACCATGCATGTGCATGCACGCGGCCAATCTTTGATCATTTGCCATTTAAAATTTTAAACTGTTTTACACGGTGATCGAAGCTGTGCGAGTTTTCCTGAACGTTGCAAAGCCACTTCCTTCGATCATTATTTCCACACGCCTTGTATAAATCCTCGACACGCTAAACTTAATGAGTTAAACTTAACTAAAGTTGGAGATTTTCGCACGGAGAAAGTAATAGTAATTAAGAGATAAATATAAAGGTGTGTCGGTACATGTATATCGACCTATGCCATAAACGGTAATTACGAAAAGCGGAATCTAATAGAGTTTTAATATAGGCACTGTAAGAGGAAGAAAAAGAAGGCCGATATTATTACGGTACATAGGGATAATCACACAAATTTAATCAAAGTAATAATATGTTTACTGGAAGAAATACGATAAAACAAAGACGAAGAAAATGTTGAAAGCAAGAAGGTTTCTATTAAATAAATCGGGAAAAACTTTTTCTGATTATACGTCGAAAGCAGTGGGAAACGTGGGCTTCGTGTAAGACTAGATCTTTAACTGAAGAAGTAATGATGATCTACATCAGTCCGTACGTGAAACTGGTAGTTACTAAGAGTTTGCTATAGATTGGCTAGATGCTAGATATTTGTAGATATTAGTATCTTGTACAGGACCATTAATATTGATTAAAACTATAATTGGATAACTAGCTAGATTAGGTTATTAGCTTCGGCAGATTATAGCTGAAGTACTTTCAACAGATAGATTAACGATAGCTCATCTTTCATAACCTAGCATCTTGCAATTTAACATTTTACTATCTCTAATACCGCTTCGTATCTTTCCTTAATCACCCTAATTTTTCCATAGATTCTACCCGGTAATAACATTTAACAAACACCTACTGTGTACTCTGGTGTACCCTACGTTCGCTCTTTTTTCCCCCTTGCTCTTTAGTTAATTATATGCAAGCATATTTCACACCTCATCTATCTTCATTTGTTTCGGAAATCTTACCCTAATGCGCCTTACAGTTAGAATTAACTTCATTTAAGGGGCTCCTAGCGTTGCATAATCCGAGTAATTAATCAAAGTCTCGTAACATGAAAATCGGTGATCTCCGTTTATTCCGACGACACACGGGCCTCGATCGACCGACTCGCGTCGATTAAATCCACGTATCGAAACGCGAACTGTTGTCGTTACTCGAACGAGAAATCGCAACCAGCGGGAAGAATTAATGGACTCTTATTAAACATATAAATTCCAATTATACGAACTATTTGTTAATCGACGAGTTCAGATAAATGAACTTCCACCGTATTGCTTATTCATACGATAATACGGAGCGGATAATTGTTTTTCGGTTGGTTCCGTAATTGGTATCTCGCGGCAAGAATTTTAATTACCCTTTCTTCGAAAGATCGCGCGCGGCAAATGTTCCATTAACGAGCACTTGCTTCGTGGATTTTTCATAGGGGACGCGAACTTGCGACCGCAAAGCAACTCGGCTCTGTACAGTTATTCTGTCATTTCCGTGCGTTCGACGGATGCTCGAGGACGAGCGAATGTACCTCGGCCGATTACGCTTTACGAGCGAGTAACGAGCCTCCAGGCTCCTCCGTTGAACCTGAACTGGGTCACTTGGATTGTTCAGGCTGAAGGGAGACGGTGGATAACGAAGAGACCGTATTGAGAGACCACGGGCAAAGAAACGGCACGATGATTAAAATGAAATCGTTCGAACGAGCGTTACCGTGCGTAAGATTAACTGCATCCAGTGAGAAATTGGAAAATACAGCGTATCAGATAACGAAAGGAGGAAACAATAGCGGAAAGGAATAAAATACAGAAAGCTGGCAACCTTGGAACATAAAAATCAGGCATCGAGGAAAGAAGAAAAGGATAGATCCGCTGGGGAAGGTTTCGTGGACGATAAAAGCAGCGCGTGCTCGCGCTAGCGTGTGTGCGCGACCGGTGTCGATCCCGGTTAATATTACTACGGCATTGTTCGATGATTTTTTTTTCCGTCGAACGGAGATAATTCGAGGCATACCGGGTTTATGAGTGTATCGCGGGACAGCCAAGGAATGCCTCTAAATACCGGTTACAGGCCGGGCAATGCTTCCACGCGGCAAACTATTATTTCTGCTTGTGCACCGGTGGATGTAGGATTTGCCGTGCGCCGTGCCAGTCGGTCGTTCATTTGTATCTGTTGCAACGATTGCGCGCGCGTTCGCCACGTATATACGCGGCCACGAGGTGGCAGGATACGAGCAGATTTTTCACGATCGAAGCGTTTCCAGCATCGCATCGGCCACGATCGCACGCGAGCCGCGTATTACACGCGTTCTTGCGAATCGTTCGATTTAACACGCGTGGCCAACGTGGATCGCGTGGCTCAACCCTTTAGCCACGTAATTGCTTCAACAACGAAACACCAACGTTCCACCGGAATTCACCGTCGCGTCGGGCAAACGATCGGAACTCTTCGTTCGTCGGATCACGGTCGGATACGTACTTGCATGTTCTTTTTTTGTTCCAGACACGTTCTTTGTTGGCCGGCGAATTCGATGGAGTTAGGCGATGTCGTGACAGGTAAAGCCTACTTACAGATCTATAGACGTTATCTACCGATATGTACGCGGAAGCGAAATGCAGAAGATAGGAAATAGTTTGAATCTATTTTATAGAAAAAAAAAAAAAAAAGAACAAGGAAAAGGAATTAAAGTGAAAAGTAAAAAGAAAAGAAAGTCGACGAGATAGGACCAGGTTTACTGGTAAAAGTGTGAAATTGTCGGAGGATTTTAGCGATGTAATTTATGGTGAAATAGCGTAATAAGTTTATCCGCTGACGATTTGATTATGTCTACTGCGTTGACGATGGCTATTTGATGTTTATTTTCTGGTAATAACACGTTAGAATATCATCATCTGGTGCCATGAAATTTTTAATGTATGAGAAGTACATAGTCGTTGACGTACGCCGCGTATCTTTTACGACTCATATTTTACAAAGAAGCCCCCGTATGAGTATCATCGGACACTATAGTTAATATAACTCGGAAGAATGGCTTGTCGGAAGATTCAACAAACAAATTTTGACGTAATCTAAGTTACGTTGCTGAGTTACGCGAAGGCGGCAACAAGACCGCGATGTGTCGTAACTCTGATATTAGTGGACTATTAATTAGAGACTAATCGTTCAGGATCGACGCGAGCAACAAAAAGCTAGAAAGTCCAAATAATTACGTTAGCAGCGATAAATTGACTTCTATCTGGTACTTGGGCTCATCTATTTCCCGCGGAATAAACAAACAGAGAAAAAAGGCCGACAATTGCCTGACGTAAAGCGAGCAAGCTTTTTCCATGCGTCCATAAATTTCACTACTGTTAGAAACGAACGACTAGACGGACTGGTTTCTAAATTGCTCGCTCGACTTTCCTATGAATACACTCTCGACCAAGGAGAAAGCCAATGAACTAATGAATCGTCAAATCGATTTTCTCCTTTAACCAGCCTTGCTCATCCTTGATCCGATGCATCGTTGCTCAACCCTTTATCCGTTTCACTTGGATACGTATACGGAACCTGTACCGCTGCATCCTATTCCGCAAGTACCACCCCGACGATCGACCTTCGACCTTCGTTCGAACGAATCCATCGATCCTTACGGTCGATCGATATCTCGTGGGTAGCAAGGATAAAACGGGTACGAGTACGAGCACGAGCACGATGCACGAGCGTATAGTATTTGTCACAGCGGCGATCACACGGGCATCGACACTTTCGCAATGTGTTCCGCGTGCTCGGCGTATCTTGTGGCCAGAATACCGTGCAATCGCCGTTGATCGACGAAATGTATGTACACGATCGGCGTAGCGTACCGAGCCTCGGCTTTGTTACACCTTTGGCGAAGTCGCGAGCGCGCTCGCTAAATTACGCGTATCCGTGTCAAACGCGTCGTTAAAGATTATAAGCACGTCGGGTTACCGTAGAACGTGGAAAAACAGATGCAACGGTAGGGGAACCTGGTATCTGGTTCTTCGGCCGGTATAATACGTATTCTCGTGTTATAACGAAATTCCACTGTTCCTACGTTATATTTCAATTTATTGGAGTACGCTGTTTCTGCCATAAAAGCATCGGTACGCTATTGTATACAAACGTTTCACGTATACTTAGAATATCGCCGTTTCTAAGAAACCTTTCAACGTGCTCCCTGAAAAACCCGTTCATTCCGCGTGATTCGTGGGCGTGCGGACTCTCAGCCCCTATCACGCGATGTATCCACCAATCACGCGATAAACCCGTGAGAAAACATCCATCTCCTCTTTACTGTACGACCGTGCTTCATCCTCGTTCGAATCTAACCCAGCCCGTATATTGGCCCGTGAAAATCGATGCAGTCTAACCACAGTAATACGTATCGTTCGCCGATAAAAAAAATTACTCTGGCAAATGACGGTACGCCGACGGTAGCTTCTAGCCGGATAAACCTTTCCAGGATGATGCGCGCGTTTTGATTCGCGGCTAGCCTTCTAGACGGACGTTAACACCTCTTATCGTGCCGCATGGCTATGATAAATGGCTTACATAACAGTCGTAATGTAGCCTCTTTATTCTGTTAGCGAGAATCGTAATAAACGGCGGGGCCGATGCTTTGATCAACAATTATTGGCTCCCGGGGGAACGTTTCCCCGAATGCGGCTCCGCCGATAATACGTGCATTTGCGCAGCAACCATTCACCGTTCCGGGAGTCATCCGAGAAATTGAATCTTTATCGACCCCTCGCAGTTTGCGTCGTTTCGTTCCGTCTTCGAGCCGCGACGCGATGGAATTATTGCCGAGCACGCTAGTCGAAACGCGAGGTTCGCACCGTTTTACGACACGCTCGAACCGACTTCGAACTTGACAGGAGCTGTTTGCTGCTTCGTGCATCCGTTATGTTTACGATTATTTTTCGAAATTCAACGCTTCGTACGAAAATGCAAGCATACTGATTTCGATCGGTAAGCGAATAGCAATGTCTCTGTTTCGTTTCAACGCTAAAATAAAAGTGGTAGCGAAGGAAGCTCGAGAAGGAATTGGTTTTTTAACCGTTGTAAGGCAAACAGTCGCAAATATTTTTCTACCACCATTTATCGGAAAGACGATGGCAGATTTGCAGTCTGCGCGGACATTTTCAACGCGACAGGTGGAATCGTTGTCCGAGGAAAAGAAGGAAGGAGCAGCAGAGTCTCGTTATTCGGTAACCCGATTCTAAGGCAAGAATAACGCGCGAGTCATCGATTTACCGGTTAGCCCCGTGAACAATTTCGTGCACAGTTAACGCCCGTGGCTAGGGATTCAGCCTTCGGGGTTCGTGTATCGGCGTTCGGAGGCTCGCTGGTACGAGCTGCGCGTTCAAAGCATTTGTCGCAGTTATTCGAGCCGATGCGATGGTGCAATAACGGGGCGCACGATAGTAAATCCTGATTACTATTACTGATACGAGCGCAAAAAGCTGCCCGCTGGTAATGCATACACGTTCGCCACTGCGTAAGCGAGTTACACCTACACGCAAAGAACGTTGAATACATTTGAGACGCGTGTGTTTCACCACGGGCAGATAGAGAAGCCTTTTAACGAATGTTGGAAAGTTCATTGAACCCATTATCGCTTGCCTCTACCGAGCTAAGAATCCGAACAATCGTGGCTGACAGTCGGCTGGCTAGACAACAACGGTGTTACACTTAAGAGCTGCCATCGGATAAATAACTACGGAGATGTTCGAGTTGCTAATGGCTGTTGAGTGTATAGTGTGCATAGTGTTTTTCAGATCTTCTAATGTGCAGTAGTTTAGTTTCTTTTCTTCTTCGCCTTTTGTTTATGCTTTGCTCGGGTTAACTATTTACGGTGACTTCTGAGCTTTGAAAAGAAACGAAGGAACGACAAGTATCGGGTTGTTTCGAGCCTTGGTATTGCTCAAACGAAACGTTTATACGAGTTTGATTAAATACAGTTCGATCTTACAACGAAATAAACTCATATAATGACGATTTACTTAATAATCGTAGTAAAAATTAATATTGTTTCGATATCGTTTCGTAAATTTAAAGATATTATCAGTTACCAGTAATTTTTCGGCAGCAATATCTTGGCAATGTTGCCAGCGAAATTCCATTCGAGAGTATACAGTTCCATCCAAAATGAGCGCAATTGCAACTACGTAGATGCACGAAATGCATAATAGTGGCATATGCAGAATCCATTGTGAAACCATCTAATTTTGCCTCATAAAATTATTTTCCTTTTGTAATCGTTTCAAAATTATAGCTCAGCTTACTTGAAGGAGTTATCTCCAGTTGTGTGTTGCGCAATTCTTCTGGAAGATGGATAACGAGGAATTTAAGTTAATCTGGATCCTAAATGATGTAAAATTTCTACATCTATTTTTACGCGAATGGAAATTTCCTGGTTTTCACGAGAATTACACGGTTCCGTTTCAAATGAAAAGAAATAGATAAAATTTAACTAGCAAAATTTATGTTATCTTTAGTCGCGTAACTTTGTTTCCACTTATTTCATTGAAAAAAAAAAAAAAAAAAAAAAAAGAAAAAAAAAAAAAAAAAAAATGGGAAAGAATTACTTCATCGCTAAAACATTCACGCGATAGTATTCAGAATGCAGGGAGGTTAACTGGATATTAACCAGTTTATGTCGCTATCGTTCCATCTAAAGTTCGATGAAATTCGAACTCTTTCAAATTTTTTTGCAACTTCAAACGGATAGAATAAAAAGGAATGGAATGGAATGGAAAACCTTACGTCTTTCCAAATATTAATCGGTCTCATCCCGTTCCGGAGTTCGATGTTATCCGTGAAATTTCATCGCGTGACGGAAAAGTTTAGATAATTTCTAGGAATCCCTTAAATTCAGTCTCGATATCATACCATAGAATTTCATTTCACGCTAAGAAGCAAGAACAAAAAGGATCCAAAAGCCACACGCAATTACATACGCAATCTTCCATTCCCATCTATTGCCGACAAAAATCTTCGGCTCGAACGAGCACGCACAGCAAAGAAAAGAACGAAATACGTATTCTTGTGTCATAAATCATTTTCATTATTACCGCCTGGGGGATCAGCGGGAATTAGAAATTCCGTGATCGAACCCGAACAAAGATTCCACATCGATTTCCTACGTTATCTCGACGGAACTTCCCAAGTTCGAGAAAAAGTAGATTCTATACGGTCGATCGTCGTGAAAGACTTGGCCAGCGGGAGCGTGAAACGGTACTCGCATAATCAGAATTTCCCCTTCGGGACAAAAGGTCATCGAAAACTCGCGAATGTCCCGGCAGGCTCATAGATCTGTCACTGATGGTGACTGGTTCCATTATGCCTGGTTTAGAGGGCGAGAAATCCACGTACCCATAAAACAATAACGCGGCTTTACACGCGGACGTCCGGCCATTTGAGCCGCACCAACCAAACGTTTTCACGGTAACAATCGTATTCTCACTTTCAATAAACCGCTCGGTCGTAAATAACCGGCGCAACAAGCCGCGCGCGTGTGTGTCGACCGGGAAAAAGTACGATCTTTCGCCGTGCATTTTCAGCTCGCGTACTCGCGTACTCGTTGCTGCTCGCCCGTTCCTTTCTTTGTTGGAAGCGTTCTCCGAGCTTTTGTCCCGTTGGAAAAATTTTATTACGTTTTATTCTCTATTCCTCTGCTTTTTGTTGGGTCGCACAAGAGATCGTGGTGAAATTGAAATTTTTTCAGAACGTCCGATCGCTAACTTTGAAACTTAGGTCGCTTAGATGCCGATTAAAAACTCTTTTACAAAAGATCAGAACTCGAGAAAGGTTGGATAGTATTGATCTGAGAAAACCAGTGGTTCTGTCAAGGATACCGCGTCATCGAAACAGCCGGCTGGAATTTGCATTTATACGATACCTCTGCATCGAGGATTACGTCTTCATCGTTAAAGGTAAAAGATATCGTTCTCCTTCCCCAACGATGGAGCGTGGCAGGAAGCTTAGCCTTGCTACGAGTATAGCGATGAAATACAGAGAATAACAAATAATCTGGCGAGTGAATTTTCATCGAACGTGATTCCGCGACGCTCGAGGTTCTCGCGTTTCCTCTTCTCCTTCTCACGAGGGTGATAGCTATTGAACCCGGTGCGGATTTACAGGTATTCCAAGTGAACCACCTGTAAATCATAAATACAAGGGCGGACGCGATATTGTTGATCGTAAATCGTGCCGCGTCACTTGCACTGAAAACTTTGCCTGACGAGGTAGAACTGGTTGCTTCCAGTTCGCCTTGGTTCGGCCTGCTGGTTTCGTTCCGTGGGCCTCGCAATTATCACGAAGAAATATGTGTAACGAGCATCAGTCGGAGTAATAATTTTTACGCGTTATCGATGAAGATCGTTTAAGTTTCAAATGGATCGAAACGAGCCAAGTTCCGAGGCAAAGGCGGTCGAGGCTAAAGAACGTACGAAGAAAAGAACAGCGAATCGGGTTTGTACGTACAGAGAACGCGCTGTAGCTATGTTCTTTGCACCAAGACTTAGCAAACTATCTGCGAAGTGCGTAAACGCAAGTTCTACCATGGAAACCATAGGACAAGTCAACGCAACTACGCGAACTATGATCAGAGATCAAGATTCGACGGAACGTTTTTCGCAGCGTGACACCGAAGTCGCTTGACGCCGAAGAAGCGTCCACGAGCCAGCGAGACCAATTACAGGTACAACGTTCCGCAGGTACGTATATCTGCCTCGAAAAGAAGCAAGATTTAACAGTGATAGAGGCGATAGCAACTGGTCCGGCCTCTACGGGGAAATCAATTCCTGAGATCGGCGGTGCGAGATAACAGCGGCCGAAGCCGCCATTAGATCTTAATTAAGAAGACCGTGTGTTCTCGTTTCACCGTGGCGAATAATGCCCACGGCGCGGCGCGGCGCAGCGCGGCGGCGTCACGTCCCAACCCCAAGGACGCGTACATCTCAATTACTATCAACGCGATTCCAGGGCTTGAAGTTTACGTCGCAAAGGAACGATCCAAGCTGTGGCCTCCAGCGATCGGTCGGAAAGAGATCAGGCTTTTCGAACTTCGCAGGAGATCCATCCGAACTGGATCTCTCAGTGGGCGGAGTTGCTTATCGGGCTGATCTAAAAATTCAGGGATGTCGTCGATCTTGCTGCGTCGCCGCGCCGCCGACTGTTCTGACCATCCAGGGGCTTCGCCGAAGCGGAGACAACACGCAGGAAGCCAGACGAACGCAACAGATGCAAATTGACGGGTGAGCCTTTCGATCGAGCACGTTAGGTCAGTCGGATGCTCTTCGCTGCTCTTTGATGTCACCGGTTGGATACGCTTAACGGAATTTCGGGTCTATTCGTTGCATTCTTGTAAAGAGAACATGGATCGGAACAGGCCTAATCGCCATTCCCAATCGCAGTCCTGCTAAACATATTTGCATAATAAAACGTTCGAATATATATATATATATGCTGAGTGTTTCGCCTAACTTTGCCATAAACATCGTACCCTATCGAGGGAGACATACTGTGTCTTTTTTTATTTGGCCTTAGGATGACCTCGAAAAGGCTAGTAAAGGTGACATTAACATTTTTAAACGGATGCCTGGATTTTTCATCGCATACTCTTGTAGCTGATGTTAATTATAGCTCGATAATTAGAAACGTTCGTAGACACGTATTTCCAACAAGATGAATATCCGGCCCATACATAATGCCTTAATAATTAGACAATAACTCGATTTTGTAATCGGAAATCGATGGATAGGGACATATAGCCCGATTTCTTGGCTAACGCGTTCTCCAGATACGAGACGTTCCGTTTGTTGGAGTATCGGAAGTGCCACAAAAATGGTAGATGCTCTTAGATCAAACACCCTGTAGAATACCAAAGGTTCGAGACAAGAGAATTTCGCCTTTCTTAAAATGAGAGCTGCCACGTAGAAAATCAAACGTTTGCCAAGATCGGTTTGGAAAATCACGCGATTCGGACAAATATTTCTTTGACATTTTTCCTATTACGCGCATTCTACGTGCTGTAACGTTCTAAATTCATGGATCTCTTGTAACATTGGGACGATGCATAGCTCCGGTGGCTTGTAAATAAAACACCTTCGATTTATCACGTCGAACTGTTGTACATTACATTTTAATAATTCCTTGCATAAACCGAACATGATTCAAAAGGCACGCCCTGCGCGCGTTCCTACGGAAGGTGCAATTATGCTTGCGCAGCGTTGCACACTCGCGTGCAAATACACTCTGTAAGACACGGGGATATCTGGCGTATTATGCGCCTTGGTGAGCCTCTTAAATCCTGCTCGACTAAGCTTAAATCAATCAGCGTAATTAACGCGCGCTTTGTACCACTAGCGCTAGAATCCGCTCGCGGTTAGTTTTGCTGGCACGCCAATTGCTTTCTTCGTCTCCGTTCCCTCTGCCCAGTGTCGCATTCTTCTCTTTTTGCCGTTTAGACACTGTTCTTCCAATGATCTTTCTTGACTTTAATTAACCTGCTAAAATATTTGTTGTTCATTGATTATGATAGATGGAATAAGAATAGCTTCTATAGAATGTGGGATAGATTCGAGATAGAATTCGCGCGTTTTTGCTCTTGTAATTGAGATCCTGATTCTTTAGCGGTGTTCTTGTGTACATATAATTAAAGATAGATAGAATATCTATTATCCGTAGAACAAATTGGAATTCTTATAATGCAAACGCGAACTAGACACGAAACAGACAGACTTCTGGACTCTGTCAATGAGGAAATACCACGTTGGAAATGTGATAATAAAATTCCGGGAATAACGCGTTTTACCGTTTTCTTGTAAAAATTAAGTAAATAAAGTACCGACTATTTTACGCGAAAATAATCGTGTAGCGATTCTTGCTTTATAAGCGTCCAGAAGGAATCAGTTTCAAATCCAATTCACGGTCACGCGTACTTGAATCACTTTTGATTTCAAAGTGGCACCTCGATTATGAAACTGGTTCTTGCGCGCGATCCTCGCGTTTCTGCAGCTCCAGAGACAATTAGTGGCGCCATATAACGGTTACGTAGCCAGAGATTCAATTGCTCTACACAGGTACGGCTCTGACTCGCTCGCGATTGCGATGAACGAAACTCTACCGGGAGAGATCAGATTTTATACCGGCGTTCGCTAGATTGTACGGATTCTGTTACACAATTGGTCGTAAACGTTCGTATAAAACGGCCGGGGCATCGAAATTCGAAAGAATTTTATGAGATTGTAAATTCTCTGTACGAGAATTCTTTTCCTAAGCTGATAATATTCGATGTCAATTGGATTTTATCGGGGCATTTAATGTCATTATATATTTTCCATCGAATACGCGGAAACGACGATAAAATGATTGTACGCTGCTGCGAATAGAATATCAATTGGCTAGATGATAAACTAATCGTTCTAGTTTGCAATAACGTTACGCGTAAAAGTTGGGAAACTTTTAGAGAACGGAATTATTAGAACAGAGTGAAAGTTTATTGCTTCTTTCTATTTTTAACAGCTCATCTATAAGTACTTAAAAAGTATGATATCTTATTTCGGATAATGGAAATGGGCCTATAAATTTTGAAACGCCGTCACCTATAAAAAAGAAACATATATGCACAATCGAACAGAAGTTTCGTGCGTGACAACTTTTTGTAATTTAAATTATATCCGTCTATAGAAAGATGTAAATTCAATGGCTGTATACTTTTGAAATACCTTGAGTATCGAAACACATATTCCGCTGTTATTATTCTTCGTACCCTGTACTACTAACTTGCACATATAATTGCAAATTGCACGTATAACTTGTCTGAATACATTGAACGTTCGCATCTCGTAGCAATAGGAACGGTGATAATTATCATAAAAATAATCCACTATAACGCTAAAAGGTCATAATGAGAACGTTGTCTCGGCTTTCACCGATTCTCCAGCCAGGAAATCCTTATGCAACTCGGTGGAATTTCATTGCAAGTTGATCCGTGTACAATGAATATACCGGCGTTTCATAAATTTGTCTCATCCCGTTGACTATACTCGCTCTATGCTTTCACATCGACGCTGGAAACACAGTGACGGTCGACTATACATACCCGTACTATACCATCGAGCAACAGATTTGTTCCGAAGTTTACGTAAGATCGCCGTTCGAACGAATTTCTTTCTTGCACGTTCCACGATCGACGAGTTTCTCCCGAGTTTTCCTGCTTTTTTATTGCTTCGTATTTTCGCTTGTTCGGCGAACATGATAATAGTTACAAGTCGGCAGGAAAAGGTCGCTCGACGTAGTTTAGTAAAAAGAGGAGAGCCTTGAAAGGAACGATATTTATGGCATTTGTGGGACCAAGTGCTCGAGGATATCATCTTTTTTTTTTTTTTTTGGATGGATCAGGTAAAGCGAGGATTTTGGGTTGCGATATTTCGCGATTCTTCGAGTATGAGATTCGATTAACTCTTTGCAGCTACCGGAACAAAAAAATGTGCCGCTGGAAGTTGAGTAAAATATGGTACCAGTTCGGTGAATTCCGTCTTTGTACAGATCGATGAGATTTTTAATTTATCGAACGCGTTTAAAGGTTAATTAATTCGACTGCGGATTGTCCTGTAGAGTTATTCCATCGATCGATGATATAACGCTTTTATGTTAATTTCTAAATCGCAGGAAGAGAAAATGGAGAAATATAATAGGTACAATGGGAATTTAATATTTATCGTTATCGTCGCAATCTCTCGAACGAGTATGAAAAATCTTTGCAAGATTATTCAGGGAGTCATGAAACATCGTACGAACGAACGTACATCCTGTTTTAAATACATACGTATGTTATTATTTATAAAGAATAGTATAGGTATATGAATCTAAAGTTATTCATTGATGGTGTGGTGATTGCGCGGCGAATAATTAAGAAAATCTATTCAGGCCATCGCTTTGTACACGAGAAGTAGAAAAAACTTCGTCTTCTATCCGTTTTCTCACAAATCTGTTACTCGCGAGAGAAACGCTGCTAACTAACAGCGTACACACCCTGTATACCAGTGATCGCCATTGTTCTTCCCCGTGACGTTACACACCAGGTTTCCGTGATACTCCGGAAGCCGCAGAATCGCTGGATCGTTCATGGTACGATCGAAGACCGCTGGAAAACGAAGCACGCCGTGAAAAAGAAAGAGGGAAACGGTAGCGCGTTCACGTTTCCACGTTTTTACAGGCGTCGGACAGGCCACGTTTCGTGCGATTCGTTTTTCTCCGGTGGCCGGCGCAAGAACATAAAACGCGGTGAGATTGCATCGGAAGGGAATCGCGCGCATAACAAACCTATGAATTCCCCGGGACGCGAGAAGTCCGAACCTTCAGCGGGGAAACGCGTCTGACAAGACAAAGGACATTGCTTCCTCATAGCGGCTGGATTCCTCTAACGGGAACGCCACTTCGCAACGTTTAACGAAGATCCTGAAAAGCTCGCGCGGAAATTATTGCTGTCTCGCGGAGGAGTTCCATCGTTCTTCCTTCTTTGATCGCGCGTTTATATCGATATCGCTTCAAGTTGCGAACGATAGCGAAACGTGGTAACGAGAGATTTTTTTTTGTAAACTAATGCCAAAGGGAACTCCACGAGGAACATCCGTCGCATTAAATAATTTCTTTGGCCGTAAAATCAACAGCTCGGTTTGTTATAACGGATTAGAGTTTATAAGATGCATATTTTTTTATTAATTTTTTAGTCATTCGAGGTGTTTGCTGTATCGATTTGCTATAACGAGCAATGAAACGCTGGTTATATAACGATTAATTCACCATTATTAAAAAAAAAAAAAAATAGAAATTCATTAGTGGTGTGTACCTACTAGTTAATTATTATGATCACCCAATAAACGAAAGATCCGGGTTCTTTGATACCTGTCCAACGATCTGAACAGCTAAGTCGATTCTTTTTCTTCCTGAATATGATACGTCGATCTTTAGATAACCTTTTAAAGCGTTATAAAATCATTATTTAATGGACAGATGCAATAATGCGTGTACCAAGCGTACGCGAGTAGGTTGAATACAATTACGTTTAGAACAAGATAGCCGTTCTATTACTACCACGTATTTACATCACTTTCTCCGACGAACATTTTTCTTGTCAACGTTTTACGTATGAAATATTTGTTTAATTGAGATATTGCTATTCACGAACAAAGAGAAGAAAAAAGAGACGGTGTTAAAACGCGAACAGTGAAAGGCTACTCTGTTTCAGTAAGTTCTTTCAACAAGATCTCCTCTATTTTCGCTAGCGAGTTTCGTTTAAAATTATAAAACTCGCTTTCATTCCTCCGTTTTCTCTTATTTTTTCGAAATTCTTCCATAGAATTCTCTAGGAATTGCTTTATTCTCTACGTTTCTGGCGCACTTTTACTTCCTCTTTGGTCCTACCATCCACCCACGCCTTGTAAGTCAGAGCTGTTTCTATTCTATTCTTTTATATTCAAACGCGTTTCTTCTTAGTCCGTCTTCATTGTCATACGGCTAGTAACGTACGAGGAAGCTTTTCTTGGTGTCTCTGTCTGTCTGCGCGTAGCTGCCCTTCGATCTAACTGTAGTCCCTATTCAATTCTGCGTACGCACGAACCGTAACGGTGGTTGACAAGCTTATCAAATTGCACGCCTATTTGCGATTCTCATTACACGCGTTACAATAGATGATGCGGTGATATCTATCATTATACACGTAGACGGAGCGGCTGATCGCTGCGGCGCGCCGCTGCGTGATAGTGCGCGTACAAGGAAAACGCGGACGAGCGTTCGGGAAATTTTCAACGGGCAATTTCACGGGTCAACGGCAGCTCTCTGTACTCCGAACAAAGTTTCCTGATGCAACAACCTTGCCGCGCGAGCTGACCGAGGTTGAAATGCAGCGTGACGAGCGGACAGGGCCTTTGGTCGAAGCGAAACGGGTCGAAGGGTTAGCTCGAAGAATCTTTCTTGTACCATGGACTCGTGTATCGCGGTTGCGTTTCATGTATTAGATCAGATGAATTCAATTTTTTTTTAAACAGTTGGCTCTTGTCTACGTGCAACAATGTATCTAGTTAATATACGCGGTACAGTCAACGCGAATCAGACTCGAGACGATGAGCAGAAAGATGACTACGAGTAGAGATTACATCGGAGATGACGCTCATTAATTAATCATTAAATATTTCCATTGAGAAACAGGATTCAATTGATGGAAATGGCACATCACAGGTTACTCGATACAAAACCGTCAAGTCATTCGAAGCATCGTTCGAAACTGTAGGTTCTTCGTAATCTTAGAAAGACTTCGTATACATATCTGACAAGTTTGAATAGAGAGTGCTGCGAGTCTTTGAATGACAACAATACATCGTATAATTTTCTATGTAGGTACTTACACCGCTAGATACCACGCACCTACATATGTTATATATCATGCACGTCGTAGAATTGCCATTGCCGCTTTAATTAATATCAATTATTTTGATTTTCTTTGTCGATGCCAACGATACGAATAAATAGGGCTGCCTAACTTTCAAAGCTGAAAGCCTTATCAGACGCATCGGATTTCCAATATAAAAATACACAGGTACGCGAGTTTCTCGAACTCTGATTTCAATCGACGTCCAATTTCAAACGTCCAAAGCGATTCTCGTTTCTTTGGAACGGCATCGGTCGAAGAATCGCGGAATGGAGGATCGAACGCCCCATCGCGAGCTCTGAATGCATCCAGGTTGACCCTCGTGACACCCAGCAGCTTCCGAGCCATTAAACACAAGAACGTACACGCGGTTTCAGCGGTGATCGAACCGGTACCGGACGCTTCGCTCGTACAAATCTGCATTTTGATCCGCTGATCCTATCATGGCTAACATTACTGGAAACTGGTGCCTCATTAATTCTATCCAGCGGCCCTTGTTGTTTAAATGCACGGCACAGGGGAAGGCAAACCTGCCGCTAGATCCTCCGTGTCCATTAACCGGTCTTCCTGACGCATGGCTCTCTGCGTGCTCGAAGGGAGTCGCCAGAGGTCGAACAGGAACACTGCGCGCTCTCGTTTCTTTGCTCGCGTTTGCCATACGCTATACCGCGGTATCGATAGTTTCTTTTCGATTTCACTTTCGCATTACCCGTTGTACGCGTTACTCAAAATGAACGACTTTATATGCGCGATCTGACCTTAAATAATTATTCCTTTATCTTAAAACAATCTCAACGATGATTCTCCACCAGCTGTGCCTCACGGTGCTCTATTAAACGCGAAATCGTTACATGCCAATTGCCTTTGGTATCGTGTCCAACTGATCTAAGAATTTCAATTAGATATTTTGTTACTCTTATTCCATGTTCGACACCTATTTTCTTCTTTCTTACTTCGCGTGTCACACGCAACGGTCTCTGCTAATTCGTTTTTCGAAAAAAGAATGCACCTCGATCGCGTTTTATCGAGTACTTCGATTAAAAACCACGTTTTTCGCGTGTCCTGACAAACTAGACCACCTTGAGGTTCTCGAAAATCGCGAATTTTAATCGATCCTGGCCGCACGACACGACTTGCTCTCTAAAAATCCACGTTCCACCATTTGACATTTCAGTTAGAGTTATAAAGCAACGCTTTGTTTCGTTTCTTGTTTGTACGTTTCGTACGACCTTTAGCCTCCGAACTTTCCACGTTTTCCTTCTTCATCGCTGAGACACAGTCGAACGTAGAATCTCACGCACACACGCGTGTAACACGCGTGGTCGCGTGCAAACACAGGGACGAACCGCGTGCATTAGCTGGCTGGCACGGTCTCTTAAACGGCATCGGTGCTCTCCGCAAAACAAGTGGTCTAGCCAGTCGAGCAAATTACCCACACTTATTCCCGCTGGTACGTAGGCAAGGGAACGTAGCCAGGACGTCTTCATTCGACATCGACAGCAGGCCGCGGTCTAGCAGTTGCCCGCCGCTGCCGACCTGTCCCGTTGCTCGCTATTTTTCCGCTCTCACGCACGATCAGCCTCGTCGATAATTATCAACGACGCTTCCATTCCCTGTTGAAGTCGCCGTGCCTGTCCCCCTCGAGATCCTGGAGGTCTCCTTTCGGTCGGAACGGACGGTGACCTCCGTGTTTTCCTCGATCGATCATTGACTCGTATCGGAATTTTCTAACGCGAGAATATTCGCTAGAAAATATCGCCGGATTGCTTGGAAAGTACGCGGGGAAATTTGAATAATTTACGGGCAACGTTTTCATTTTTAAACGATACTTTACGTAAAAATCTACGAGTACGTGGAAATCGATTTCGTGTCGTATCTGCTGAAAAGTATCAGCCTAATTTCATGTTTTAAGGACTCGATAGACAAATCTCGCTGCCATAAGTTTAATTAGGAGAAATCTATGTTATCTGACATCGGAGGAACAGTAAATTCGCTTACCAATTATTTCACACTAGCGACGGCTTAATTAAGATTCCGACACCGTTTCGTTTCTTTCTACATTTTTCATGACACACGCGATTCACGTTCGAGATAATTACAATAGCTGTGCACCGCCTATAACGCGTTATTAACAACGAAATGAATTTATATAATAACACGAATGTATATCGATCTGACAACTTCGACACAGTTTTACTCGCTTTACAACTAGTAGAGAAAAGACGAACAAAAGGTACTCGAAGTCGTGGTTCCACGGCGATTTATCCGTTTGCAATGCCGTTGTTCCAACAGTCGGCGATCTCAGACATCGCCGACGATCGCGATCGCAGCGATAATCCGACTTCTGTTCGATCGCAACGCCGATATTTGGTCTTCTCGAGTACAAGAACGCCGGTCGTTGCGAGGAAACTATAACAGGAAATAGTGGTCTCCGGGAACTTCAAAGGGAAGTGGTGAAAGAAAGTGAAAGTTATCGTCGGAAACGTTGAACGCGAACTCGACATTGTAACCCGTCATCGGTCGGCCGAGGGAAACAAGGGCCGATCCTAGGCAAAATGGATCGTGCTGTCTTCGTACGGTTGCACGATAGAAATCGATAAAAGCGCGGAATTTAGCGAGACCGGAGTTGTACAACGTTGAAAATTGATACCAGCCACGTTCAACGATCGACTAATTTCAATGTAATTCGTGCGTCAGATTTCGTATTTCGGAAAGAGTTGGTATTCCGAGCAATCTGTCGAAAGAAGATATCTAAATTTCAAAAGTCCATTAGCGGGAAAGATTGATCTCGCTTTCCCCGGTAGCTTTATCCGACGCTAATTGAGAACTGATGCAGCGCTTCACGCCTCGCTCCAATCCTTACAACATCGAAAAAATATCTCTTCCAATGGGTAAGAATTTTACAACAGGTCCAAACGTAATAGCGATACGAACAGATACATATTAGGTAGGTTTCAAAGGCAGGTAGTCGAATAGTTTCACTGGTTATGCTATAAAAAAGAAAGAAGCTCAGTCACGCTTTATTTAGAAATAGGAGTTCGGTATAATACGAGGATCGAATTATCGGTACGATCTAACGACGCCAATGTATTCTAAGCGTGAAGTATTTGGAACGATCCAATCGTCGTTTTCATCAATCTTCATCGTCGTATCCCTCTCGAGCCGCACGCTCGCGTAATCGAATTCCATCGCTAATTCGTACGGGAGATTTCTGGCAGCCACAGATCGACGCGTAGCTCGTTTCACGGCACCATTATTTCGCCGGCAATTCGTACGCGCACCGAACCATATCGCGTTCCTTGAAAGGCTGTTTTCACGTGCGCCTCGTGGCCGTTAGGGTAAAAAGTACGTCAGCGATCGGTTGTAATTGCAGCTGAGAAGGGCGAGCAATTAATCTCCATTGGGCTGACACGAGCGTTAATGCGAAGGGAGCGTGCAGCATTGACACGTGACGAAAAATGGACCCGGAGATCGTGAGCAAAGATTTTCGTGGCCGCCGCGGTAATTGGCGTGGGCGGTTCGAGATACGAGTAATCCTCTCGAGAAACATGACAGGGAATTTGTTCGAACTTAAAAGGCCAGGTAAATTACTTACGTACGTTAAGAGTATGTTAATTATTTGTTGTATCCTTTCTTTTACAGATAGCCGTGTATACTGTGTTCGTGCAGACGATCGTAATATTACGTCATGCCATAATGAACGTCGTTTGCCGACGTTTTATTTAACTCTTCTGTACTTTTCGCCTTTCAGAGGCTTTACAAGGCACGCGCGCGTTCGTCGTACCGAGAGGATGGTACTCTAACGAAAGAAATCAGGCGCGTACGATCGCGAAACACGGTTACGTGATCGAATTCGAGTCCTACCGCGATATAGAAAGCCGTTTTGAGCCAGAGCCAAAGCGAACAAAGCGACGATCTTGCGACCCGCGCGCAGACCACGAGCCGCGCGGAAAAATACGAAAACTCGGAAGGCTGCGAATGGCTTAAACGCGTATGAATTATTCCGCGGACGTCGACGCCGCGCACGATACGCAATTAAGCCGGTCCGATGAATTGCAAATACAGTCGTTAGCTCGCCATTACATTCGAATGCTTTCAAGAGAGGCCGGCGGACTCGCGGTCCGAGGGGAGAGCTACGAGAAACCGTCCAGCCAGCGTCACTGCAATCCGAGCCACGAGCGGAATTTCAATCTGCCGGCAAATAGAACACAGTGGTCCCATGGCGTAAAGGTCGCCAACCGCCATGCACGCCAACCTAGCCGGACGGTCTGATGATGCCCCGGGTCGGTCGTTACCCAGGCTAAGTGGACCGCCGTTACGGTGATCAGGGTAAGCGCTCCATATTCCGCGTGCTGTTTCATCGAATGGCTAGATAACACGCGAACCGGCCAGCCGACGATTCACAGCTGCGCATAGTCACTTGTCTTCGACTTTGGCCACGTGTCGCGTGAATTTAGATTCATCCTCCGCCGAATGCCACTTTCTATGCGCATTACATCGTACGGTATAGCTTAGACCAAGCTATCCGAAAACTTTGTTCGACTTGCTCGAGGATACGCGAGACGCGACGCGCGTTATATTTTTGCGAGCGCAGGTGTTTCGCAGATTCGAAAGTCGACATGCTTTTCGCAAGTTAAACCTGCTATTCATTTAAAAAATTGTCGAATTCAACGTGTCGGCGTTACAAGCATTCCTTTCATCCTGTGTACAAAGAAGTCTCCTATTCCCAAACCTCGACCCACAAGCCTGTAGCTTACGCATCAAATTCCGTGTCACGTCGTCCCTGTCATGAATGTAAATTACCTCCACCAACTCTGACTTGTCCTTGACTATTGTTATCGCATCCCACCTGTCCACTTTCCACGAGTTAAACAAGGAACATCCGTCCAAGGCTATCTGTATCTTCTTTCTCGATCTCGCGTTTGCGAGAACTATTTTCCTAAAAAAAAAAAGAAAAGTAGGAAAACGGTTTTAACCGTCCCCTACAAAGTGTGTGTGTGTGTGTGTGATAGGACCGAGTTCGTGGTCGATTCAATACGCCGTGAATGGCTGAAATTTAAAAGACTTCTTGACCGCGTCTACAGGACCCTTTCTTCGTTTCTGCGAAGTCGTTAAAATTATTCAAAGTTTCTCGATACTGCACTTTCCAAAAAGTTTCGAGGAAACGCACGACGTAAGCACAAGCAATCCCTTCACCGGCGATCTTCTTTAAAAGTCGAAACTTTCATCGGTGAACTCGCTCGCTCGCGTGTTTTCGCCTTCCGATGCAGCAACGCGATCCAGTGGGAAATTTTCGACGCGTTTCCACGCGGAAGCGCGGCCAACAATGAATCGTTGGCATAATTGGTAAGCGCAAGAATAGTTTCGCAACGCGTACGTCGAGTCTTCTCGTTCCGGACCGAGTCAGTAAGTCAGTCAGTCAGTCAGTCGGCTCGCTCAGCCGTGGGATTGGATCTCGACGTGCTAATGAGCGCCCGCGGTTACGCAACGCTCGTTAGAGCTTCTCCCGCGAGGATCCTCGTGATCGGCCCGCCCCCGGTGAGAGTCCTTGCGCGGGCGTGACGATTCCTTGCGACATTTCGCACAACGCAATCATAGCCAACCCACGCCGCTTCGTTTAGAAATTGCCCTCGCCCCGTCGACGACGAAACTGACAATGAGCGCCATTCTTCGAGAATTCCTCGCGGGGCGGTACCTGGCGAAAGCGACTCGTTTCGCGACGAGAATTAATTATTTTCTACGCTTCGTCTTTCGATTCGTATAACCGCAAGCAACATCGTTGCATCTTCTCCTCGAGAGAATCTTGCGAATTCAAGGAATCTTCCTTTGAAATACAACAATGATCTTTTACAATTTTTGTGGAAAAATATGTTTCGAAATTATTGGATCAAAGTGCTGGAAGATCAATGTAATAAGTACCATTTTTCAAGCTTCTCCGTTCAGTATCAAATTCCTATTCGCAATCTTTTTCTTCCTAACTGAACCGCCGTACGTGTTATCCATTTATGGCTACATTTCGAACGCGTCTAGTTATATCGCGATATTAGACACGTGATTCTCGATACCTATCGCTTCTCTTCTTCTCGTTGCCACGACCTTCGTCGTCTGGAAGACGACCCTCTCTCGGAAGTAATCGAGAGCCCCTCATTATTTTCTAGTTGACTATCCGACACTTGATTATTCTCTCGATGATGGATTAATTAAGTTGCCCGATTTGCTGGTGTTCCTACGCGTCAACAGGTGTCGGACGAGTACAATCGATTTCTCAATTAATCTCGGATACCCTCTCGCGTATTTCTGTTCGCGTACGCTCGCCTCGATCTATCTCAAACATTTGTTATTTTCAGACAAAGGAGCCATTATCGTCTCGGATAACGATCGCTTTTCCATTAAAGGGTTCGAATTAACTTCTCGCCGATTAGTGTATGCGTTCGACTTGAAAGAAACAAAAGTCAATTTCAGTAGAATCTTCGATCGAACTTGTATCATTCCTAAAATAAATCACCCTTCCCATCTTTATTCGTTAGACCTTGGAACACCTTGTTTCGTATACGAGAACGCCTCCCACAAGCCGAATCTCCCTCCGCTTCCTCTGCGTGGTAATTTCCATCGAACTACCGAGCCAAACAGCCTGTCCAATCAACCGCTCTAAACGAAATAAATCCAAAGAGACAAGCGCATACGGGCGAAACAAAACTGACACACGCTAGCTCGTAAAACCGCGTTCTTGGCAGCCGGTTTCCGACTAATAACGATAACGTGGCGAACGAAAAGATCGCTATTGGAAAATCCTTCGACCTCGTTCTCACGATGCCGGTTCGAACGGTAGATAGGAATTCTCGACGAAACGCGTACGTTTTCCAAGCGAAGCGAAATCCAGGGGACTGGTCGATCCGGTCAGCGGCCTTGCGGTGTTTTTCGAAACAATTAGTAGGAGCGATTTTTCGTACCTACGATGGAGATTGGTTCCCCAGGCCTGCGAATAACGAGATTTCGCGAGGTCCCGATGGGAGAATATATATGGAGGCCGGGGCGGCCAGGCCAGGGGGCAGCACGTTTCTCTCATTATGCTGGCCGCGGCCGCTCGAAATCCTAACTGTACAATGCACTCACCCCGCCCAAGGGGCCAGCATCCTCGACACGCTCCCGTGTGGACGTGGAACGCAGGAACGTGCTCGATTATTTCGCCGAGTCGAGAGGGAGCGTGCGAGAAGGTCGCAGACACGCCGAGCTACTAAGGGCCTCCTCTCGAATCGGTCATCTTGATTTACGACGTCGGAAGCGGTCGTAGATACCTCACGCACTCGCGTACTCGCGACGGTTGTTCGTTCTGTCTACCGGCTGGTGCTGCTGCACTCGGAAAAATCGTCCTTGAGACGCCTCGCGTTTTCATATTAGTATCGCGTGCGTGTGCGTTGACGCGCGACGTACGACGAAAGGAGAAAACGAAGGGGCGTACAGAAGGTTTTAAGGGCTAGTTGTGGATGTAATTTCGGTTGAACGAGGTCGGATCGCTACTCGCACCTCGATATGCTTCTTCGATATGATTGATAATGGTCGACGATAGGACATAACGTAATTGGTAGCGTTAGTCGGTCCAATGGGTTGAACCTGCGGAGAAATAACATTGTATATCCATCGATCTGAGACGTAGAACGAAGCCAAACTACCAGAATTACGAAAGGCTACCTCGGCTAATTGCGTGTAGCAAAAGATAATAAACTCTGCAACTTCGGTAGTAATCGCGGAGCAATAAAAGTCAATCACCGGTGTAGCGAGACCCGTGAGATTTATCCAGTTTTAAAGGTAAGAACGTTCCAACCTTTGGCCCCTTTTGCTCGCGTAAAGGAACCAACGCGAAGACAAAAATCAATCACGGGAGGAAAAAACAACACCTACAGCGATATTAGCCAAGACTGGAGCGGCACGCGGTGGATTTGAACCGATCGACACCAAAAGGGGCCAGCTTCCGCTCTCGAACGCCTAATTGGACCTCTATACCAGCTCGTTGATCGTGATAATGACATTTACATAGGACCCGGTATCGGTTTACGGAACTGGTTCGGCCGCCAACTCGTTAACGAAACTAATCTCAATTAAGACTGAATCCGATAATGAGGTGACTTAGTGTTGGCGTGCCAGCGCGCTAGCTTCACGTATACATGTACACAGGGCAAAGCAAAGCCCATCGACTTATCTAACTTTCACATTCCAGCGAGCGCGAAACGATTTGCCTTGGTGCTTTATTAACAGGCTTTAATTGCGAATGCAGCAACCCGCCGCCGTGTTTGGTGTCGATTAATCACATTTGTCAGGACAAGGCGCACTTCCTAGTGCATCGTATAACCGAACAGACCCGATAGAGTATCCCTGATATCCTTGTCGCGATGATACAGAGCCAGGTGCTTCTACCAACTAGCGCCTATCGTATAATCGCGATTGATCGATAATTAACAGCGGCTTCGGCCCGTTCCTTTCTTCTTTATCGGATTCAGCTAAAAATCTCTGCTTACTTTGCCTTATCTAATGTCCGATTAGCCTTACCTCTGCTGTACAACGCGGTTTTTTAACGACCATGTTTTGCGATAAACCTCTGCAACTTTTTTTCTAAGAAAAAGAAAAATGTTCCTGTATGATAATAATAGAGAAATAGGAAACAATAAGTTTTAATAAGGCTTAGCTACAACTATTTATACGTGTTCCGCGTATACTCGACACACAGCTATTTTAAGATCTTGATGTTTAAAACGTAGAACCAGTCTCCTTTTTTCGCTTAGTCCGCTAGAGTCTGCTCGGAACAAGAGTTTCTTCCAGCAACGATAAGGTAGTTTTTTGTAGCAAGTAACTTGTTCTAGTCCACCCATACAAGCCCACTCTTTGTTACCTCTACGTGTACTTCGATTTCTTATACCCTTTAGATTGACCTTGTCGGATTAATTACTCCGTTACTCCACTGGTATTACATGTCTCGTTTCACGCGTGTCCATAGGAATTTATTTATTATCTGTAATATCGCAAAGATATTCGATACCGAATACCAGAAATTTCATATACATGCGTGTAATAAGGTAGGGAACGGGTGGAAGAAATTAATGGTTCCGAGTATTTGAAATTCTCAGCTGACTTTATCAGAAATAAAATCGAAAATAACGTATCTTTAACATAAGTCGACCTACATATCCTATTTATGATCTCGGTTGCATACAATGAAACCGTTATGCTTAACACAATAGAAAGTCAGAGAAATTTTTAAACAATTAAACGAATACAATCGCGTATAATCGCGACGCGTCGATAGAACGTCGATAGAACGAAGTTGAAGAAGTATCGCGACAAAAACGTTGCTTAAACTGTTGTATCTACCGATCGAACGATATATACAGTGGCGGATTAAAGCTCGTCGTAAAGGAATCGATTTCTCTAATCCTTGCCGAATATAAATCCTTCGGATGGAAACCGCGCACCACCGGATTCGCTTTCGAGTCACGTCCGACGATCGTTGGAATCGATTCACTGACGCGTGCACGCCTTGACCGCAACACGGCGCAACATATCCGCAAGGCTGAGGAACAGAGCTCGCCTTAACCTAGGCGAAGCAAAAGGCAGTGAAGCGGTGAGACGCGCGAAGCAGAGAGGCAGGCTACGCCGGAGGCCGAAATGAAAGAGAAGGTGAACGCAAATACGGCGTAAATCACGCGTGGCACGCACACGAAATCAATCGAACCGGTGATCGAAGATCGTGGCCGAGCCAGTATCAATAACCCCAATCACCGGGTCGTTAGAGATCGCGGTCGGTCGGCCCTTAACGATGCAATTAGAGCGCACGAGGGTGCTCGAATTAGGGCTGATAAATGTCAGGAACGCCCCCGCGCCGCTCGCGTCGTTTCGCTCGCAATCAGAGGCGGACGAATTTATTCGGTACGTAGCCGCAATATACCGAGTCAGTCCGCGTCATTAATCCTCTGTCGCGCCGGTAATAAGCCCTTAATCTTCTCCGCAAGTTGGCTACCAGCGCGTACCGAGCACGATCTCGCGAGTTATACTTGCGAGTAGCCATCCAGTCTGTTCCCGTTCGCGTTCACGTTGTATTCCGTGAATTTCTAAGCGAGCTGCGCTTCTCACGCGGTCTCCGCGCGATATTTACGACGAGAAAGACACTTTTCGCGCCGTCGCGATTAATAAAGCTAATTAACGCGGTTAATAAATATCGGCTTGATCGCGTTAAATCACACCGAAGGCCGGCCACCGGCTGGGATCCAGGCTTCTGAAGATTCTGAAACACGGGGCCGGTTGCCGATCAACCGTGGAATTTACCCTTCTTTTCTTTCTTTTCTCCTTCGTATCTTTCACGTTCTTTCTTTGTGCCCCTCCGCTTTTTTTCAGACGCTTCGGATGCTCCTCGATCGCGCCAGGTTGATCGAGTGTAGGAAGATGATTTATCGGCGGATCGCAGGGAACTTTTCGAGAGCTTCGAGCGTACATTGTTTCTGTTGCTGCTGCGTGTCGAGCGAGTACACGCGCGGATCCAACTCCGGGGAGTTCACATGTAGCTAAAATGGCGCGTTAAATTGCTTTCTCGTTAAAATATTAAGTACTTTTACTTTGGTTCTCAATTTGGCGCGGGGCTGACGTTCGATAGAAACGGAGGAAAAGATCGTAAATTTAACAAGAATCCGCGAAAATCGACGAGAAATTCGCGGCAGGGATGGACGCTCGTGACTGTGCGTTCGCACGTGCAGCTACGTCCAGCAATCTTCGATTTCAATTCGTTTAAATACACCGTAAAAAACGTCGATTTATTTCTGTCGCATCACGTAATCGTCACGAAAGAGATATTCTTTAGCGAAGGTGAAAGTTCGAGGATCGTCCACGATGTCGTGTAAATCATTCGGCCAGCAAGGAAATAAAAGAACGGAAACCCTTCTTGCTCGCGCCACCTCTCGCCTTCCTCCCGTCCTCTCCGTTTCGTTCGAGATTTCTAGGCAATTTTCAGACGCCCCTTTTCGATCCACTAAGCTTTCATTTTTCCTCCGGAATCTTCCATTTATAATTCGAAATTGATAAAACGCGGTCTTCGTTGTCGAACCGATGCCAAATTTAGCCGTATAATCAGAATTTTACTTAGACAAGAGCAAAAATTATCCATCCTTTGTCTGTTCGCCATACCTGGACCCTGAGAATGATTTGAGATATATTAGCCACAAGGTATCTTCATTTTCCTATTCTAATTTATCTTCGTCACTTGAAAGCCCATTGCAAGAAGATAAAAGAATGTATCAAAAAGCCGAAGACAATTCTTCTTAGCCACTACCGTACGATAAGACAGTCGGTCAAATGCTAGCCGACATCCCAGCTGGGATTTCCATTACGCATTCGTCATCGTCAAGCAGTTAAAATAAACAGGCAAACAACAACAAGATACGAAAATATATTCATGCAACAAAAGCAAAGACCTAAGGCACGCAGTGGTAGCCGGAGGTTCGATGCCAGCGAAATCGCGGCTCGTAATCGTTGGCTGGTGAGTCTATACTATAACCTTGACGTGACCTTCCTTTGAATCGAATGACCCTGACAAGCGCACCGGACCCAGCGGGGGCCGGGCAACGTTCCCTATTTCGCGGCGCGGAGGCCTGCGATGAGTCCATCCCATTACGGGATGCGGTGGAAGGGCATTAAAGCCGGATTTAATGAGCGGTTTCGCCTTTCGGTTGGCGCGATACGCGCGCCGATTCCACGTCGTAATTGGTATAATTGGCGTTGGTCGATCGGTGACCGGGCTGCTCGTTTCAAGGGTCGTCGCCTTCGGCTGCGCCAAATTCGATCGGTCCGCTCGGTCTTCTCTGCGTCCGGACCCATTATTTTGCGCGGCTTTGATCGATCTCGCCGGGACACTTTATCCTCGAAACTGGGTTACGACAGCCGCGTTCTCCTATCGGAAATTTTAGCCTTTCAAGTCCCAGCTCGTTTCGTAAACCCGGTGACTAATTTTCCTGAATTTTCGTTGTCCTGAGATTTTATTCTGTAGCTGACGATTCCGTAGCGGCACGGACGAAAATCTTTCGACCAGGATAAAAATAGATTCGCCAAGAATAACATTTTCCACAGACCTGGAACGACCTGGTTACGGATTTGGAATAAAGTTCCTGTAAATTCTTTCTGCAACGGGAATAGCCCGGTGTAAGAGGAAAGTCCATTGTCCGAAATATCGATGTTTTTCGTTGTTGGTATCGAACGATTCGAGCACTCGGCTCGGTTACACGGCAAAGGGACAAATAAAAGAACAAGGCCCGATGTTACTTTCATTCGTTGCTGTGAGCCGCGCTCGTGGGCAACTCTTATTTCACAATCGAACTATAAGATCGTGATCTCGCGCGGCTCTCATTCGACTTTCCATTTCGTTCGATACACCGCGCACATAATACATTACCCTGCTGCTTGTTCGCCGCTTTTAAGGCGCTGATTATGCATGCGTTCGGATATTTATGTGCCGCGGGAACTTCGGCCGATTTTTATTTTTGCCCGACGTTAATCACACCCGGCTGAGGACGACCAACCAAAAGATTTATGAGATTTCGTGGCGCGGAGCCACGGAGAGCCGCCGATCCTCTTTTTTCTCTCAGCCTCGCTCGAATCTGATTTAAAATTGTCGGAATTATCCAGCAACGAAACAAATTTCACTTTGCGCTTGAATAAATATTTCTCGTACGATGAGATTTCTCTCGGAGATTGTTCGTTTCAAAAGTATCACGCTTCTAATTCGATTCTCAAAATCTTAAACAGGACCGGAGAAAGAAAGACAGGCTGGACTATAAGTTGAATAATCGATTATATTTGGTAAAACATTTACAAGGTAATAAGACTTTTTTTTTTTTTGTTCATTTAACGTTACATTTACAGGCAAGGCATCATCAAAGACCGTACCAACTCTACAATAATCGTAATAATTGTATAATGTTTACTTATAAGAAAGTATGTACCATCAAATTATCTTTATCGTTACTATCGATATTAATATTACGGTAGTACTACTCTTATTAATTCTTTCTCAGGAACAAATACATATTCTTTTTTTTCTTTTCAATATATTTATATATTTATATATATACCTTTTTTTTTTGTTGCTTTAATCTTTAATCAATATACATCAATTCGCGATTACATTGAACGGTATTAGAACTGCACCCCGTGTAGGCAAATAAGATTATTTCGACACGTTGTTCGAAGTGTGCCTCCACGCGTTCGTAGACGATCGAACGAACAAACAAATTATACGTGTTACATGTATATATAGAATATGTACGTGTATGCATACGAAAATGAAAAAGAAGATGAGAGATAAATGAAACCGTAAATGTGTGTTTGTATTGTTTCTTCCTTCCAAGTTTCTCGCTACTTTCTTCGTCTTTCCCTTTTCCTTTCGATCGCATGTCGGGCGTATCGTTGACTCGATGCTCTTTTCCCTGCGTGAACGGATTCGATCTACTATATGTTTTAATGGAATCGTAGTTGCGATTCGTCTTTCAAGAGACTTCGATCGATTTCAGTTTCCCTTTCGATGATCATCGTCGAGTGGAACTACGGAGGGTTTGGTCAGTCGCGGAGAAAATCGAACCGAACTCGCTGTACCGTGTTAATTATGAACGATTTTAATCGAAACAAGACGAGGAATGATTTTGAAACAGTTGCGTTCGAGGCTAGAAATAATAAGATTTTCGTGTCGGTAGATCGACGTAGAAACAACGACTGAACGCAATCCAATTTCTTCGATTAAAGGATAATTGAATCATATACAAGATGGAAATCTATTTAAATTAAATATAATTCAGCTGTAACTACAATTAGTTTCCATCGAGTTTCGTTTAAAATTGCATTTATTCTGTATAATTTCCAGCTAACTCGGTCTAACCACGACGATAAAAAGAATACCGTACGTATTACGACAACTATAAAAGAGTTTCATTTCTTTCTATGTTCAGCTGAAAAATCGTTCGAAATCTATTATAATTCAACTCCACCGAGGTAAATAAGTTTCTTTAATTCTGCTTTTCGATTAAATTCGATTCGATCGTGGCGCGACTAACCGTAGAAACCGTGATGCAAAATACACGCGGTCCCATTACACACGGAACAAGTGTACAAGTCTGAGAGACACGGATCTAACGCGGTACAACTATCCTGTATGATACGATGATCCTAACGATTATTACATTTCGCGAAGAGGAGACGTTCGAATGAAAGGAGGCGTTCCACGGTGCCGCGAAGCGAAGTCTACTTTATGCTCACACGGAAAGAGACAGACAGACAGACAGACAGACAGACAGACAGACAGACAGACAGACAGACAGACAGACAGGCAGGCAGGCAGACAGACAGAGACAGAGAAAAAGAGTAGCACTTGTGTGTTTGTAGAGAACTATTGCACTATACAGATTCACGATACTTGCTCGATTAACTAGGCAGCGGCAGCGTTTCGTCGAGATTCCACAAACGAGACACGTTCGATGGTGGGCTCTCGTAGCGTTTCGAATCACTTCGAACGTGTGACGAAAGTTTTCGATCATTTCAAACGTTGCCGAAACGTAGCTTGGAAATTATTGGGGAAAGTTTGGAGAATACTATTTATTTATCGATAGAAATCTGGCGGCTTTCAGCATGAACTGGAATTTTTATACGAATTTTCCGAAGGTTGTCGTACACGGTAAAGTGACTTTTCGATCGTTCGTCTTGTTCAGTCATAAAATGTAGAGAAGAAAAAGTTAAGGTGACGATTCGTATTTATTTTGTAATATTCCAGTTACTTCTACTACTCTTATCCTCTCGGTAACAATAAATTTTCAAATATCTGCTACTTTGTCTTTTCCAACGACCGAATTATTCGATGCAGCATATAAATTGCGTTTATGTGTTCGATCTATTTGCCTATGGCTTATAATATTGCACTGTACAAATTATCATCCAAATGTATATGAAATAAATAAAGTTTAATCAAACTATATACAAATTAGATAACAATCTTTGCCAGACGCAAAAGAATAAAATCATAAGACAAAGTTCTTCAACACCGAATTCATTTATTACATAGACTTGTAACATTTAAACGATTCAAAATTTACAGATTCTTTGAAACTCTCGTCCCAATGTTCAAAACCTTTCGAAATGAGATCTCGATCTCCTCCAAGATTTCAAATATTTTCCAATTCCTAGTAACCTTAGGAACCGTGCAAGTTCCATGTACTTCGACTAAAAATTATTAGAATTTTAAATAGACCGTCAATTTTCTTCCAAACCATTCGACTTCTCGCTGGTTCTCTAAAGCCTTTCCATTTTCAGCAACGTTCGATTCGGTTCCAGTATACGGTTGATCGAATTACTCGAACAATTAGCAACCCGCTTGTTTCTAGAGATATTCCAAACGGAGCGATCGCCGACCGATGGGACAAGTTGAAAACGAGTATATACGTTCGTTTGTCGAGAGACGAAAGCAATTGAATGCGCGATCGAATTCAATGATAAAACGGTCGTTGTCGAAACGGAGAAGGGAAAAGGAAGTACGATATCGTGTACAGGGGTCGGTTGATCGTAAAACCAGTCAGAGAGTCGTTCGTCAACCCTTTCCTTCTTTCCAATTGTTCATTCATCCCTGCCGATGGAATGTTTCTCCGTGTCATTCTCAAGCTCGAGTTCACGGCGTCACGGCCATCAATCATCCGTAAAATATATTTTACAATGGTACATATACATTTATATATATATATATATATATGGATTTATATGTATAATAATAATTAATTAATTAATAATAATAATATATTCTCTCTTCGTATCCCGTTAAAAGCAATTCACATTTTCGAAATTTTCTTTCATCTCTCGATTTCTCCGTCGTAGCGTCGCGATACGACTTTTATAAACTATTTACAAGAAAAAAAAAAAAAGAAATAATAAGAAAAAAATAGAATTGAATTAACGCGCGAAGACTGTTAGCGATAAACTAGAAAGATTCTTCTAGAAAGCTTCCCTTTCGAATCGTCGGTTCGAGGGTAACGTTAAACATAATGAAACGTAATAGTGAACGAATAGCGATAGGTAGACGCAACGAAATCGATAGAATCGATAATAAGAATAATGCTTACGTGGCGGAAGATATCGGATGTGGCGGGGAATCTTTCTTTTCTTTTTTCTTCTTCTAATTTCCTCGTAAACACGTTAGAACGACTCGTTGGCCCAACGATAAAACAACGATTTTGCCTTAGAAGAAAGTAAAACGGAGACCAAATAAAGAAAATGTAGAGAGAAGAAGGAATAAACGCGTGTCTATATAGCCCTACATGTATCATCGTATAATGATAATGATAATAATAATAATAATAAAAATATTAATAATAATAATAATAATAATAATAATAATAATAAAACAGTGTTCTTTGGTAACACAGTGATGCGTCCGGAGACCACGAATACGATTTCAACGTATTGTCCGATCGTGACAAGATGGTCCCGATAAATATATGCAGCGTTGGTCGAGGATCGTAATTTTTAACATGTTTTTATGATAAAGCGCATTAAACTCCAAGTACTTGTTGTTTTCGCAGGGGCTCTACCTTTGAAGGAAAAGTTTCAGAGGTACAAATAAAATTCCATACTAAATACAAATATTTCAACACGTTTTTTCATAGATTAGACACGAATCGTTTACAAACATCGTTAGAATGTTTCGACTATTTAAAAATCATATATACAATCGTATTTCCAATGCGACAAATAAAAATACATCGAAATGTTCTATCGCGAAGTACGTTTACCGCGTTCGAAGCGGAGTCGAAACAGCCTCGAAAATCTTTTCCTTGAAAGCTATAAGTTTCAAACAAGACTGGTCACTTTGCTAATAAAATTCTTAGAAATCCCCAAGCCAATCTGCACGATTCAAGTACTATGCTTTCAGCCAGTGCACGATTTCTGTGTACGATTGATCGTCTCGATCCACTGACCGTTTTCTCGCGTAACAAAGCACGGCCTGCATCTTGTCCCGCGACCTAATGTAGTACACACGTTTAATCGCGCGGACGTACATGTAGTTACGCTTGGGCTCTATATACACGTAAAGGCTGGAGCGTTCTTCCTCGTTTTCAGGCTACTCCCTTCGCGTCTCCCCGACTTCTCATCTTTCATTCACGTAATTATGGTACGTGATCCTGTTTCTTTCACGTTGATTCGTATGTACATAACGACGTTCTCGGGTAAACGACAATGGCGACGTTTGATAAGTTACACGATAGACGTTCGAAGCAGCGAGCTTCGATCGATGGAACAAAAACGGCAGCTTCGAACGTACAAGCGGTCGTTGCGATCGGGGATCGATTCGCGTGGCTAGCGGAATTACTCTAAAAAGATACGCCAAAGTGTACTTTCGAGTAACGATCGATCGATTGTTCCGCCGGGTCGCTCTTCGTCAAAGCCTCTTCCATGCATTCTCGCACGCACGCACGCACGCAACACGCATCGTCTCGTATTCTCTTAAGCTTAAGCTTATCGATAGTTAAGTAAATATCTGTAAATCCTCTCTATGTACACCCTGTTTGAATAGTTCCCTTAAACCTAGCCCTAGAAGAACCGCGCGTGTTTTCCGGCGATCCCCTCGCTTGGCGCTTGGAACTCTGTTCTTTTCCACGAATAAAATTCGCTTCCACTTCGTCGTATCGATCCGGATGGACGTCTCTCGTTATTCTTTCGAGGCGTTACAGTCTGCGGAAGAAGCTAACCGCTGTCATGCTCGAACGATAGGAAATTCTATCGTCCGACGTCCTCCGGTGTAAGTTTCGCCGGGTTGCATCGTTCGTTGCTTCCTCGGGGCGATCTGTTCTCGGGAATCGTGTTTCCCATTGGTGGATAACGGAATCTCGTTACCAACAGTCGGTAATTTCGACTTAGAGCAAGGTAAACGGGCTTCGTTCGTATGCGGGCATTCGAGTCTCCGGATTCGAGGATCGGCCGTTTAGTCGGTGTATTAACGTTGCATGGCAGTCTGATTCCTCGTTAGGAAAGACTTACGAGCCGAGCTGTTGGCCACTGGCTACGTAAATGTAACTCTATGGTTGCTGAAGCAACAGCTGCTCGAGTTCGTCGGCAGATCTCAGGAGGAACGCTGCTGATTCTCGATATCCAGTGATCAATTGCCTGACGGCGGTCATCTCCGTCGCGTTTAACTTGTGACTGAGAAGCGGTTTCGTGTTCTTCATGCTGAGATCCGTCGGTCCTGCAAAAGTAATCACGGTTGGAAGAGGTTTCATCGTTCCTATCGCGCTGGGCTTTTAAGCGTATTTTCAAGCGAACATCGTCCACCGATTTACGACACATCGACTGGTATTCGAATTGATCCTTTCGTCGCGGTATCTTCGGAATCGAAAGCGTTCTCGATATATACTTGGACGGACCATAGAATCGGCTTTTCTTAATACGTTCTGTTAATCTACGTTATAAAATACAGACCTCGCGGCAAACGAATGAAAACGTTATAACGCAATGATATATGAACGATTTGGTGCAGAGAAAAGGGAACAGATCTTTCTCTACTGTATTACAGTTTCGTTCTAAGCAACGAATAAATAAACGTTTCTTTTTCCATTATAATCCCAACGTGTAATTATTTGAAAAGCTACGCGTACGCATCGTTCGAATTTACTACTGGAAAATCTACACCGACCGGATTATCTACTACCGTATTATATACAAACGAAAGCAAAAAGAAACATCTCATTCGTTCCGCGGATCATCGAACAGTGTGAAATAGGCAACACGTTAAAACAACTTGTCAAAAGAACGCGTATCTTTCCGAGATTAACTTCGATCTGCTTTGTACGAGCGATTCCTGCGGATGAAACTCGTGCAGCACGTGACCGAATTCCCTGTCGGTAGATGCTGAGCAAGATTTTCTGATCTCGTCACGAGTGCTTCGCGATTACTCGAATCTCATATACGCAAACGACGGAATATATAGCGGAACGAAAATAAAATGGAACTAGCGCAGCATAAGCAAACTCATAAGAACACCGATAAGTAATATTACTTTGTGTACCGTTGCTCAATAGACCCGACGTGAAGCTCTGCGTGGGGTAGAGGCCTGCTGACAAGGTTGGCGGCACTGTGGTCGGTCCAGCTCGCTGGAACGCTTGGCTGAAGTTCGGTCTGTACATCGCCGTCGGTGCACCGCCGCTGGCAACACCGTTAACCGTCGACGAGCTGACTATCGTCGCCTGGCTGAAAAACGCGAGCGAGATTCGTGTTAACGATAACGCCATGTAGCATTGATTAGCTCCGCCCGATTCCGCCTCCGGTCTCTCTTTTAGTTTCGTTCCATGATCTTTGACCGTCTACGAGACGTTTTATCTGCGAGCTCCTTCCTTCGCCGCGGCTAACTCGGCTCTCGCTGTGAATGAGAGATCGTCGATCGCGGAGTGAGAATGGGCGGTCGAGCCACCGATTACGACAGGAGAACGTGCTTTTTTTCATAGCGATCGAACGTCGTGTCGACGCGCGAGCTCGAGGCGTGTAACGATCCAGTTGTGGAAGACATTTTACATCGACGCTGCTTTTATGGTTTCTATTCGTATTTCTCTTACTACGACGAACCGAACGTGACGTTTAAAAAATTTCCGTTCTTAACGTTATAGAGGAGAGAAATATTTATTCGCCTTTCTTCTTCTAATTTAATACGAAAGCTAGGACTGAAATTTTACCGAACTAATTATACTAAGTTAAGCTATTTTTAGCCGAGAGGAAAGGATAACTGTGTCTACTGAAATCCTTTTACTTGAAATCGAATTTCTCACTGATCTAAATCCGGTCACCTCGTCTAGACGCTATCTTCGTTTTTATAAAATCCAGCATCACGGTTGACTTTAAACGTATTCTCGCGAATTTAAAGCCATTGCCTATCTTTGTAGCGATGTAATTGACGCGAAGTTGAATTACCGGACCAAATAATATGATCTAGTCGCTTGAAGTTCGTCGTTTATTTCATTTTTCAATGTATTTAACTTTGATTTAACGAAGCATATTTGATCTGACGTGTTATATTTGACGTTTGAAAGTACCAAGAAAATTCAACGCATAATTTTATAAAGATTCGGTAGAAACGGTAAAAAAAAAAAAAAAAAGAAAAGTAACTTTCAACTTCGTAATCTACAGATTTCTCCAAAACCGTTATTGCTTGAATTCTTTTTCAAGATGAAAATATCTTCGTAGCGTGAACGAAGATTTCGTAGCCTTCGTAGAGTTCGCTCTATCACTATGTTCTAAAAATGGTATTAGTATCTTCAACTTATTAATCAACAATTTAATAAATTACGCTTTTTAGAAACTAAACGATTATAAATTCAATTACAGTTACTAAACAAACTGATAACGGTGTAAATACAAGTAATCTGGAATTGTGAATCTGTAGTATTTACTGATTGTACGAATTATCAAAAATAATCGCTCCAACGAAACTAAATAATTTATACTGACCTCATGAGACCCTTGTTGTCCCCTGGCGCGAGCAATTTCGACGCGGGTGCGAGAGACAGGGGTGTAGAAGAGAGGGTGCTGCTCGGCAAGTTCGCCAAACTGGTTAGAGGCGCCAGGGACGTTAGCGATGCCGGTGGTGTGTCCTCCCTCTTACCAGGAAGCGATTTCACCGGTGTACTGGAGAAATGGTCCAAACTTGACCGAACATCCGTTTGCTGTAACAAGCGGTGCGTCTTAGCTCTCGTTCGAGCGGTAGTAGAATCGAAAGATCGTTGAATTTCAAACTTTTCGCTAAATTACAGAAAAATGAACTTCCATTTATTCTCTGTTATTCGGTAACGAACGAACTTGATTGGAAACATACTTTCCGAATCTTAAAACTGATGGCTGAAGGGATGACGATCTTGTTGGAAACAATCTTCAAACATTTTCATTGGTATGAAAATATAAACGTTTATAAAATTCACAAACGAGCGCCTGTAATTCGTCGTTTAATCCTTTGATATTTTATTTCTGTATATCGATAACTACAATCGTTACATCGTGTTATAAGTGAGCTAATAATAATAATAATAATAATAGCGACAGTCCCATAGTTTGGATTCTCGTGGTGCTTGAAATTTCTTCGAAGCTCTTCTCAACGACGTTTTCTCTGCGCTATCACGCGTATCGATAAACAGCCAATTCACGTAATTCTGTATAATTAAGAAAACTCCGTATTCGACGAGTATCTGTATCAACAAATGGTATTCCAAACGACCGTCTATAATTAGTAACTCGAGACAGCCAGTTCACCGATTCTCAGCTGAGATTGAACGACAACCGACGTAGTTAGACAAGTTACTTTTGAAGATGCACGATACACGATACATCGTCATATACGTAATTTCGAGTATCATAAAGCAGCTGGTTTGTAAGCAAACTTTACAAGATGAATGTAAAAGGTTGCCGGTCGTAGCGAATCCGTAATTCAGCGAACAAGCTCGACTCGCACGTAAATTGATCGCAATCGAGTCTATTCGTGTCTGAGACGGGGCACGACTTTTGGATCGCTCGATAAATGGACCATAATCGTTACATTTTGTTGCCTCTGCTGATTGGCTGTATCCCTCCTCTGTTGGACGCCCCTCCACCCCCAACGCATGAGAAACCATTATCCGACGCTCCACATTTTTAAGCATTCTGACCCAGTTTTCGCCAGTGGCGATTGAGAATCGGTTTGGCGCGGAGAGTACGCGAAAATCGATCGGACGCGACGTCTCCTTTCGAGAATAAAACATGGAAGCACGTGGCCGTAAACTTCCTTCGTACCTGCTGGACCTGCACGCGATCGTACACCTGCTTGTGCATCACTCTTAGGTTCTTTTTCCTCATGTTTGACCCTCGTTCTCTAGTCCGTTTCTTTGTCGTCACCGTCAACTCGCCAATGTTTCCTGCACTTGCTCGTTCCGATGCATCGTGACGGACGCACACTGGTCGTTTCTCGACGAGAAGATGTTCGCAAAGTCACTTGCAACTCGTCACTGACAAGCACACCATGGCCTCCTGAACCGGACTATCCTTGAAACTCGATGATACACCGTGTCACCAAAACACCACGTGTTGCCAGCGATGGCCGAATCAACGGACCACCGATCGTCGGTCGAACGAAAGATCCGCCGGATGAACCCGCGACACGATCATCCTTCTGGTCGGGCAGACAGCCCGGGGTTGGGTCACCTGGCGCGAGAACGGTTCGGACGGATCGGCGAAAAACGGTGGCAAAAAAGGCGCGGAGGGACGGGAGCAGCGAGATCGAGAGGCGGCCAGATGTGGCGGACAGGGACGTCGAGGCGTGAGTAAGCTCTCTCTCGTGGCCAAGGAAATTAATTCGTGGAAAGAGAGGCGTGCTAGTGGCGAAAGAAAGGGGAGAAACAGAACCGAGGAAAGGAAAGGAAAGGAAAGGAAAGAAAGAAAGAAAGAAAGAAGGAAAGAAGGAAAGAAAGAGCGGCGTAGAGAGACAGCAGAGGGGCGCGTACCGCGGGAGGGGTAAGGGAGAAGAACGTGATCACACAGGCGTGCACGGAGGAATGAAATCGTCAAGAGAGAGGAGAACGGATGTAGGGAGGTGTTTTTATGAAAGGCGAGCAGTGTGCGTTGACGTCAATTATATAGGTGGCCACGGCAGATAGCCGCGTCCGTACACGAACCCCGGTCTTCTCCTTAATGGGTTAGGTTTAGGTCGCCGCAGAGGTTATCGGTCTCTCCGAGCTCCCTCTCTGCTCCTCGCCAAGCTGCCACGCTATCTTGCTCCTCCTCGCTAGGGATTTTCAAAGTAGATAAGCCTCGAGACGAGAAACTCCGATGGTTCTAGCTTCTTGCCTCTGATCCGAGCAGGGATCCTCCAGAGTAGGTATGTAATATTCACGAGGGCAGAAGGGAGGATTAGGCGCGCCAGTGACACGCTGCTGACACCCACGCGTTAGACGCGCGACACGGTGAACACGTCGCGCGATTCTACGTTTGTTGCAGGGTGAACGAACAGAGCAGTGCCACGGTAGCCAAGGATACCGGTTGCAAAACGACTCGCTGTGCGAACTCTTGCAACTTGTGAAATTCGTGTTGAATTCGCGGCATCATCGACTGCCGAGTAAACGCCGCATAGATGTCGCTGGCTTTGCGCCGCCATGATCCAACGGATGACGGCCTCCGCAGAGAACATCAGTCATACAGTTATACGACCAAGGGACGAGGTAATTCGTTGAAATGCTGGAATACGGCGGTTGGACGAACGAGAATGTGCGATTTTCTTGATCGGAAGGCGGAGCGAGTCAGCCGTGGCCCTTTTTAAACGATGTCACGGACGCGCGACGATGACTAACGCAAAAAAAAGCTGAGACCGATGGTGATTCGGGCTTGTTATCACCACCTTTGACACATGTGTATCGTTCGATTTTTATCTAAGACAATATAGAAGAAGCGGCGATGCTTCGACAAAAAATCAAACCTCAGGTTAACTCTTTTTCTCGTGTGATTTCTTCGTTGTGAAAAGAGCATCGATACGCGGTGTTGGATAACGCAACGATTTCTACGATATAATTTTTTTTTTTTTTTTTAAATCGAGGAACGGTTTATGTTCGTAGAGGCGAAAGTTTGGAATTGTCGCGTCGTCTATTAAAAAAATTAATTTTGTTGAAGTATCGCGAAAAGTCTGTTTCACTGGCTTATCGATCGTAGCCGGAGAGCTTTGTTGCCGCAAAAACAAACTCTGCTACGCGAAGACTAATTTCGATTTCGAACATGGTATTTCGTCCGCTCTTCGAACATACCATGGGAAAGCTATTCACGGCTGGAATCTCGGTGAAAATTTCGATCGAGCTATCCGTAGCTTGTTGACGACTCCTGGCCTGGCAGAGAGAAAGAGAGAGACAGAGACAGAGAGAGAGAGAGAGAGAGAGAATATTTCGATTTTTCCGTCGTTACACGACCACGCGTGGAACGTGGTCAGCGTGTGTGCGTTGTATCAGAGTGGGAGAGGTGCGCGACCCATGGGGTTATCATCGGCCTCTCTGTGTACCTATATCAATCCTAGCTTCGTTTCACGTATCACGCTCCGAAGCGTTGCGCAGGAGCCGCGCGACGTTCTCTCGGATCTCGACGCGCGATAATTTTATGGACGGAGCTACTTTCATGGAAAACTTTATCGTACACGGTTGCGTCACCAACACGATCGGGATCCTCTGTCGCGAACCGTCGATCTCCGCTCCTATACTTGGTCACTTTTAGCGAAATATCTCCGTATTCGATCGCACGTTTCCGTTTTTAAAAATGGTAAGACGTCGCTTTTGACAAATCGTCCATCGATTCGCGTAATAGAAAAGAAAGTGTGGCATTTTAGTCGTATCGTATTTGAATCGTCGGGTTTTGTTTGCATCGCACTTTCCATCGCTCGTACGTCGAAATTACGACAAAATAGCGTTTGAGGTTATCGACAACGTATTGAACGATATAAATTATTTATTACTTTTCCTAGAATGAAAAGCTAGATACGCAGCTAGAAAGTTACGTCAGGTGATGTCATACGATCGATACGTTTCATAGAAGAGATTGATATTTCTTCGATAATTTAGTGGAACGTACGCATCAATTAGAAGAAAAAGTATAGAGTGCCGATGCTGTTGCAATACCATTCACGTGCAAAGCGTCGTTAGGATCATATAATAATCACGTGATGGTTTGGCAAGCGTCTCTAACGCACGATGATTTTTGTTTTATCAGCATCAATAGAGAAGGCTGACGATGATACGTGTGTACATAATTTCCCATTTCCTATGCTGAAACGATACCGTATCGTCGTGAAATAGTATCGAGTTACGTTGCATTGCGCATTGAATTAGAAAACAAAAGTGCCAACACGTTATCGTTTCTTCCAGTTTTCGATTTTGACACGCAATAACCATAATTACGCTGACGTTGACATATCAAAACGTGATATAGAATATTTAGAGAATCGATCTTGTGATATTGTTATCGCTGTGGTCGTTGCGTCGTTATTTCCCTCCTCGTCGCTAAATTAATAATTTGAAACGGAAAACAGAAACCTTGAAAAGTCTTCATTTTCGAACAGGCACTTTCGGTTGAAATAAAAAAGTTAGCGGTCAAGAGAACGAACCGTAAACCGCGACAGGCAGAACACGAAGCAGAGAGCTTGAAACCGCGTGGACGAGCGCGATCGTGCTCTTTTCATTCTAATTTTACTCACCGTTGCGGCCGGAAGAGTTGGCATGGGTTGTGAGACGGGTTCCAGACCGAGTCTCATGCGTTTCGCGTTGTCGCTCTCATTTTCGCATGCCGTTGCCAAAATCTGCTCGGCCTGTACGGAGGTCAAGTGTGCCGGAGTGGGCCTCGCCTAAAAAGAAATCCCACGGTCACGTGATCGTCGCATACCGAAAAGCTCGAACTTGACTCAGACCTACGGAATTCGCGAGCCTTCGCGGCCGATCTTCCGTGGTCCGCGCCGAGAACGTTCCTCGAGAATTTTTCCCGTGGAATATTCGTACGTTCGACACAGTCGAGGACACACCGACGCTAATACATTTTTACGACAGCGAAACACAGCAAGTTACTAAAATAAGCAATATTCGTCTTCTTTTCGATTACTGATACTACATCTTCAGATACCTACCCACCCACCGTATCGCTCGAAATTGTTTCTCACTGAGCTCACACGACAAAATAAACTCGGACTCACCGCGTCCCAGGGTGCACCTTCCCTGCCACGTTTGTTTCTCCGACAGCTTTTCAGGTACGTTCTAATCCTCTTCCTGGCCCTCTCTGCGAACTCTGGGAACTGCCTGGTGCAACTGTCGATGATGGCTTGTATCTTCTCCTTCGGTTGCTTGGAGATCGGCACGATACGGTCCAGGTTCTCGTCGACGAACAGCCTGACGAACATCTGTAAAGACGCGACGCGGACAGACCGCCACGGAATGAATTAAACGAGCACGTACAACTTAGCCGGCGCAGGAATTAAGGATTTCTGCGATGGTGGGAGCTTGTACCGCGGCCCTCTATTAAACTAATTGTAATTAATTAAGGAGACGCTGGCTAGCCGACCGACTCACGGCCATCTGCGGGACCCGCTTGGATTTCAGGTTCCGCGAGGGCAGAAGGGAGGCCGCGTGCCGCCGCGACGTTGCCTTCGTAAAACTTTACGATAATTGCGGCTTTTTCGGGGCGAAAAAGTCCAATACCGGTCTGGTTTAGCTTTCATTTCGAACACCCCCTCCCCCTGCCACCTCAGCCTTTCCGTTGCGAACGCGCGAACAACAATTTCGTATCTTTTTACGCGGTTACGGAGCACCCCGGCTAATACCAGCCGCAATAAACTCGCCGTTTTCGGTTTAATGCGGCCTGCTGCTCCAGCATACGGTAGTAACGGCAGACGCTGCTCCGGGGTTACGGTTTCAGGTGTTCCTACGGACGTTTAGCGCGGATAATTACGCGAAAACGATCGTTCGCCGGTGATGCACCGTACACCGAAGAACAGAGTTTCTCTTTCGATCGTACGATCGTGCTAGTGACTTGGGAAAATGGTGGTTTCAGCGTGTTACGGTAATGGTGTTTTGCATAATCGTAAGAATATTCTTGCGAATGTAACGTTCCAACTACATATTTGGAAAAGCTAGAGATATTCTTTGGAATGGATCGCCTTTGTTGCGTCGAAAAACACGCGTAAAAATTAAGCGCGGAAACGTTAATTCCGAATGTAGGTGACTTATCACGGCCCAGTTACTACGTTCTTGTCCGCAAAATCTCAATCGCAGCGTCGCTCTTCGTCTCTAAACGTAGCGAAAAGAGAGTCGCTTCGACTCGAAGCTTCAGCTGAAATTCATCGTTCTCGCCAATCCTCGATTCGGAAAAAAAGCAGATACGAAACCTACTCTCAACTCCGTCTCGCGTCATTAATCACGTCGCCACGATGCGACAGGGTAGCCTAGCGTTTCGTCTTCACCCCGAAACAAAATAAGAAGAAAAAGGAAAAAGACCGGCAGAAGGGAATTACGTAAATCGCGAACTTACGTTGAAAGCCTTCTGGCGTTCTGGGTCGTGGTGTCTGGGATCCAACCTCTCGTCGGCATCCTCGTCGTCGTCGTCCTCGTCCTCCTTATTACCGCTGCTGCTCGTTTCGTCGTGAGCGCTGCCCGTCCCCTCTCCAGGTGGACTGGACTCGCGATCGCGATCAGATCGCGAGGGCGTGGCAGCGGACGCTGGCGGCGGTGTCTTCTTTAGTCCCATGGCGTAGGAAGCCCACAAGGATGCCATATCCTCGCCTCCGACTCCTGCTACCGCTCCCAAATTCGGAACGGTCCCGGCTGGCATATCTACCAAATCCGAAGACCCGTTTCGCGAGTCTGCAATATCGATAAAAGAGCGTGGTTATTCGTCGTTATATCGATCATTGATCCGCTGAGAATAGAAAGGTGGATAGGCGGATTTAGGTTCTGGGGTTAGCGTGGAAAAGATCACGAATTTTAGCTGGTCATAGCCGTTACGCTGAAAGACAACTTCGAACAAATGATGGTTGGTCGTTATCGTAGATTCGTCTGCATCAAACCTTCCGGAATTTTAGCACATAAATCGTCGAAAACGCGGGAAATTCGGAAAGTAGGAGTCAATTTCTCCTCGAACGTGACTCGGGAAACGCGTGAATTTGGTGGTACTAGATGTTCGATGACAGGTTTGAAGCAGTCTGAGGTACGTTCCTGTCCATAAATCATCGAATGTTCGCTACGCCGCAACGAAACGCTTCTAGGTAAGACCTTGGAAAGGAATAGGAATTATTTATAGTGAAGATCAAACTTAAAGCAAACACACGGATCATACGAAGAAAGAACAACGCCGTAGGCACTGGTCTTCGTTCTGGTTTTGTTTTTAAGTACGAAGGAATTCTTGGCCCGCCGTATCCTTCTGTGAAGAAAGGCATTCCAATTGACCCCGACCATAATTGTGCTCAAAAACAAGAACGTAATTGGCCCGAAACGTTCGACTAAAGTGCTAAAAGCCGAAAACCATGCCTGTGTCGTCAATCTTCCCATCAAACAATTCGCCCGACGTTCACGAATTACGCGAAACGGTGAAACGAAACGTCCAATTTCGCATTTACATCAACGACCAGTCGCGTAGCTCGGCATTAAACCGTGAAGTTTTTATCGCCGCATCTAGAACGGCGTCTGTCAACTTGTTGCGCCTAGCCAACCCGCGAAGACAATTCAAATAACCTCTCGGTTTTCCGTAGAACTCGTTCTCATCTGGCGATCTAGCAATTCCCTTCGAGCCTCGATTCTCCCGTTTCTCGGGATCTCGCGAAGCGATAGATCACTAGGACGACTAGGTTCGTTCGGAATCACGCGATTGGGAAAATATTATTGCGCCAAAGAGAATTATTAAGGACAAAATATCGAGTCGAGAGGAAAGCTTTCGCGTTTATAGCATGTCGACTCGAATAGAATATTAGCGCCGATGCGATCGATATCGTACAACTTTTCCATATTTTTTGGAAGCTTGCAAATAAAAAGATCAGGCTTGCGTATAAATAATAATGTAATTTGCATACAGAGTTAGGAAGGACGTAACGTTTAAAAAAGCAATCGTGCTATATGTGGTTCACAGTTGTTCAACTATGCTAATTCTGTTTTCTTCGATTTTGTTACGCAGAGTAAAACACGCTTGAAAATCTCAAAGATACATCGGATGACTTTAAACGCGGAATACAAGCTGTTAACTGGAGGAAGATTGATGGGGCGTTCCTGTTCAATTGAATTCCTGTTCGCGGAAGAGAAGGACGATCCCCTTTCTTCCCACGGTTAAACTGGAAAACACTAACCGGTTAAATAAACCAACTGACAACGAGCATGTGGGTGGTATTTATGGCATAAATATAATAACGATGCTACGTTTGAATTGCGTGACGCCACTGATTAAGGACGATCGAAGGAACAGCGAGCCGGCTCGCTCTACCGTATGCATCGTATCTGAGAACGGGGCTGTTAGCATTACAGTTATTCAAGTCTACGATGGAGATGTGATAATTTCAGTTGTACTGGCACGATCAAACAAGAATACTATCCGCAGTTGTATCGGCATTTATCGTTAAACGAACTTATTATAAATTCTCCTTTCAACGAACGATTATCAGATCGATATATACAGCGATATTTAGCAAAGTTTTATATTATTAATTAAATAAATCGATTCCTTAAAATCTCAACACACTATAAGCAAAAATCGTAGCACGAAAATTAAAGATCTCCGTTTATCGAACCCCGTTCGACGGTTCCTCGTAAACTCGCCACTAAAAACACACATTGTCTAACAATCCTCCACCTAGAAAACCATAAACTTAACGAACGGCTCTTCACACACCAAAATTACTCTTCTAAAGTTCTTCGCTGCCCCGAACCATCGCATCTCGGTTCGTAGCTCCTGGTATAATCACTCCTCGGCCGAGTTCAACCAATTGCCAACGAAACGGGCACGGGAATAAAACATAACAGAACGGAACACTGTCGTCGCGTTAACAACAGGATATCTTAACGGTTCCCGAAGAAACTCGCTCGGCAAAGTTGGAGCGTCGAGCCGCGTTAAGTCGCGATGCCTATTAGAAAATCGTTCTTAGGCAACGAAACGACTCATCTTCGCCTTTTAACGGCTCCGTATTATTCCGAATGATCGGGTTCCGGCGAGAAAAATTGCAGCCCGCGACCCGCGCTCGTTCGAATAATGAACATCGTCGACAAGTTGGCGCGAGTACGCGTGCAACATGGAGCGCGGCGTCCCGAATACGGGCCTCTGTCTCCGCACCAACCGCTATTTACAGGCTTGTCTCGAGGCGTCTCTTAGGAACGTATCCTTTCCGCCGTGCAAAAAGGCCGACCTGTTTCCAAAACCCGTAATAAGTCTAAGTAGATCCCTTCCACCGGGTGTAAGAAAGAGGCACGCCACCGCGGTCCCGGGAGAGAACGTACCGGGCGAAGGTGCTTTCACGAGGATGTTGCCGAGGACAGGTACGAGTCGGATCGGCGCGGCGAGAGAGGCTACACGCGCGAACTCGACCGACACCGACGCGGATCCATGGGTAGGGAGCGCCGCGGGGGAATCGTAAAGAGGCTACCTCGGCTTCGTCCACTTCTTCCACTCTACCTGCTCGATAATCGATTTTGCATTAGGAAAACAAAAATCGAGGATTGGGAGGAAAGCGTAATTGTCTACGGAGGATGTTTAGATCGCATGAATTTTTCAATTTCGTTAAAGTAGCGGCGAGAACGAACGTATAGTAAACCGCGTAGAAAGCTACTTATTATTCCTCGATAATTTTACTCTCGAAAAAATTAATCGCCTACCAAATTCCGCATTCGACGACTCGAACTCGACTCGAAAGACTCGCACAACGCATACGCTTCGATCGGCGAGAAACTCTCTGCCGCGTTTCCCACGAAGCAGCGCGCAACGTGAGCAGAAGTCATCGGACAGGAAGTCCAACCCTCTTGTACCGAGAGAAAAAATCCACCACAATACTAAACTTACACAGTTAGACCAGGCGCTCGACGGTGCGAGCAGAGTAGTCTGACCAGTCGCTCCACAATGAAACTGGCTGCCACGAGCGTCGAAAACAACAAGATTAATGGCTAAATAATCGCGTTTTCAATGCCGTCTGCGTCTCGTTCAGCCGAGGGACAAATTGCAGGACGCGACATCATCCCGGAAGCCGTTCGACTCGAGATTTGCGTGGCGTCTACGTCGTAAGGCGATGTCATTGGTAGAAAGCCGGGCGCCGCGCCGCTCATCGTTGACCACCCCGAGTCGCTTACCGATTCTAATTCCGCGCCGCGCGTTCAACGATCGCGCGCACGCAACCACGCATGCCGCTTCCAGGAAGATTCCGGTAGAACCAGTAACTGAACGCGCGAGTAGACGACCCAGGAAACTGGACCCTCGTCCAGGAGGCGGCGCAACATCGGCTCTCCTTCCCTCTTTCTCTACGACTGAAACGGCTCCGAGGTTGCTGCACCTTGGTTCTTGCGCCCGTACACTCGGCTCAAACAATTCGTGGCCACGAGGAACGCGCTGAGCGGAACGGCTTCCCTATTCCCCACCCCTTGTCCTGGGTCAGGGAACGATTTCCCAGTTTGGTCATGCTCGATTGTGTTGCAGAAACATTTCGCGGCGGATGCGATACAAAGACCGTTGCTCGATTTTTCGACCGAGTTTGCGGCCTTTTTAGGGTGAAATTGAAGTTCGATTAAATCGAAGATAATTTTGAGAAGGGAAATCGCTCGGGTAGAGCGAACTCCCGTTTCGTAACTTAAGGAAGAATATCGAAGAGTCATGTCCGGTTTCACGCTTCCTTGATATATTTTTTACATTTACATACATGTATATGTATATGTCATTTTTATTAATCGAGACGATAAGCGGATGTAAGTGCGAGTATAGAATGTTAACGTAGAACGAAAGCATACGTGTATCGGATTTTCGAAGCCGTAGATACTAGTACCGAATAAGTCTGAACAAGTGCAATATGAGTTTGCAGTATCACAAATGCGATTTACAGGCTGCGAATTAACTAGCGAGGATAAATAGCTGTCCGATGTGGGAGAAAAGTCCGTGTGAACGTAGATGATCTCATGAGGGCATACTTTAACAACGCAGCGAGTCGAGGACAACGAATAAAGCTATTAATGATCTTCAAAAGGAATAACAAATCCGCCACGATGTTCTTTGACCGAAGAAATCGCAGATTCAGCAAGAATTACAATAGGGCTGTAATTACGATTAATAAGAGACCTACTCGAACCCAACCTATATGCCGTGAACTCAAGAAAATTACGCCGCACCCTCTCGGTGTGTTGTTTATATTTTATCTGCTTTGGCACGCTACGACACAAAGTGACAAATAATTTTTTATTTCTGTCGAGAACGAATATTCCTATTCCACGCACAGAAGTAGTAAATAACAGATAATTTCGCGTATCTAAAATTCTAATATAATATCGCGTATCTAATATCGTTTCACTCTCACTTCCTGATTCTCTCGCCATGCAACGTTTCGCTTTGATATTTATTTCAAACAAAACGTAATATAATATTACCCTCGCCATTGCCTCTTATTAACTCTCCTCTCCGATAGTCAATAGCTGCTTCAGGCCCAAAACAAAATTACTAAAACCAGCCATTGCTTCATCCCCCGTCCCGTTCCACGTCTCGACAGCCGTCGGTGAAAAAGCGTGCAAAACGAATCGAAGCATCGGTGTTCGTCCTGCTGGCGAGTCGTTTGAGCCGAATGTACATAGGTACTAGTACGTGTACGGGTATACGCACGCAACGTGCAGCGGATAGGAGCAACGCACGGTATACGGCGCATACGGGGTACGGTACTACGCTTACACCGAGGCATCGAGGGTTTCTGGCCTGCGGCGAGCGGATGCCGGCGTTGCAAAAGCAGCAGAGGGGCCAGGGGAACCCGGCTTAGGCTCGGCTAGAAAGCCGGTTAGCAATCCCAATCCCACCAGGCAGCACCGTTCCTGAACTCGAATGGCCGTCCTGAACCTGAAATCAGTCGCCTCGCCACCCCACCCGGCAGAGTTCGTCCTCCTCATTCTTTCAACCGCTTCCCGCAAAAGGAAACTAATACCCGGCCCAGGCGACTTCCTCTTTTTCTAGCCGCTACATGCGTGGCCGTGCAACAAAATTCACGGACGAGCTGGCGCACGCCCACGGCCCCGTCCGGCCAGCTATGAATACATACCGGCAAACCAACTCCGAGCCAGCGTGTGTTTTATCTCGTTCAGCCAACGATACACGCTAGAACGTTGCCTGGGATATAGCGTGGAACACGCCGGGGCTTGAATCCGAGAGGATGTCGTGGATTTTAACGGCATGGTCGCTGCCGCGATACCGCACCAACCGCCGGACGTTTACGCGTTTCGTTCTAACTTTGTTGCGTTGGTGCGATGCTCGTTCGGCTAAGGGTAGGGATAAGGATCTTTCGTCTTTTTACTTTACCCTTTACATGGTTCTGCCGATAGAAAATTTTATATTAACGTAATGCGAATGCGTGGTTCGTCCGTTTGTTTTCGCAATCTATCGGTATTTTTCTCTTTCGATGATTTTGGAGTAACAGCTTGCCCACCCATTCTTGTTTTCCTTCGACATTTTATTTCGACCATCGGCTTGTTTCGATAATATATCTAGACGGATAAAAAAATATCTATATGTGCTAGATTACAGAAATTCAGAAATTTCCAGTTCGATCGATCCGATGCTATTCGCCCGACACCGGAGTAAGTGCACGGTCGTTTAGAACTATCTTATAAACTGTCAAGCATCGAATCCTACTGCATACAAAGTAGTCTGGCAACACTTTCTCTGACGGTACATAATCGTAATATCATTTTCATATCTCATGCCGATATGCTCGCACCACTTGTCGTCCCATAGATAGATGTTTCGTTCTGTTTTAACTTATATAGGCGTTATATATTTTAATGAACGTTTAACGAATCGTGATGACTTTCACTCTTCCCTCGATATTATATCTCGATACATAATTGTAGTATCATTTTCTGCACGAGAGAATACAATTGATCGAGTTAGCGACGTTTCGTAATTAGACAGAATTATACCCTTGTTTCAATTATAAGACTATTTGCAATCTAATTCAATTACGAACTTGTTAGAAACTTCTTCGCGACTCGAAGCTACTGTTATTCTTGAAAAAAGAAGGAAAGAGATTATCCCTACACTTTCGCGATTTCTTCGCGTCAATTTTCACGTTAAAATTCTCCGAATCACCAAGTATAATACATTCTGAAACTCGTAGCGTCCACGTAATTCCGTGGTAAACGCAAATACGAACAGATTCGCTGGCACAGAGTCTTATCAAGATTCGCGTTATCCGAAAATCGCCTGACGACACGTACGGCCATGACGAGAGAAAGAAAGTATCCGTGGCAACCGAGCTAATAACCATACGAGAAAATCACCGGGGACACGATTCGCCTCGCAACAGGCGTTACTTCGCGTCGCTTTCGTAAATGTCACCAGCCATTAAAGCGAAGATTCTTTATCGCGTCGCCGACCGCAGGTTCTGCGAAACAGCGAGATTTCAAATCTCGATATTCGCTCGAAAGATGAAAAATCGCGAAAAGACGTTTTTCCGTGGCAAAGAGAGAATTCTGTACGGAGCGTATCTCGCAACAGCCGTGTACGCTCTTCTCCGAATGAACGAAATTCGTATCTTGTAATTTTATTACGAGCCGGAGATATTCGTAGATAATTTAAAGACAGTCGGCGGAAAATTTTAAATTTCATATTTATCGTACGATCGAAGCAAGAACGTGCGTACGAACTGTCGAGTCGTAAGTAGTATAAGTACAAATTAAAATGACAATGCGTTGCTCGCATCTATCGACTCGAAATTTTACGATCGTTCGTACCTGACGTATCTCTATTCCCACGGAGACAAAACCAAAGAAACAACGTACACCATGGAAACAGATTTCTTTGGCCGATTAATAGATTTACATAACAGCCATGACTATCCTTTGTCACGAGCGGCCGTGTTTCTGACCAACGTCTGTTCGCCTACGAGTATTTCGCAAAATCGATTTCCCGATAAAGGCCCCGCCATTCCGCGCCGCGATCGCGTTGAAAAGATCGCCGGGAAAATATACAACGAGCGAACTTTCGTTTCGCAAGCGCGGCTGCTATCTGCCTTTTGAATCATCCGACGAGAATTCACCTTTCTGCAAAAATATAAAAAGGAAAAAAGAAAGGGAGAGAGAGCGAAAGAAAGAAGGAGGAAAGAAAGGACGAACCTTCCCTTAATGGTCAGTGACATTTGCGAGGATGACGGAACAATCCGCGCGTCTCCCCACACCTCCCCGAGATTCCTGATACCGCACCGGCACTTTTGTTCCTTTTTTCTTCCCTCGACCTCGTGTTCGCGTTGGCAGTCCAACGTTTCGCGAGAATTCATTTTCCTGGGACATTAATAAATTCTTTGGCCGAATAGCACGCGAAAGAACGTGGAATTGCTTCGTACGGATGGCCAACGTCTTTGGTGGAAAGAGTTTTCGGCGATTTATGAGGAACGGTTCGTTAAACGATATTTCTCAAGCAATTGTATTTGTATCTCTAAAGCTTTAGTCATTTCTGGCTACTTTTGGTAAAAATTCTACTTCGTAGGCGCGTTCATCTAAAAATTTATTACTTCGCCTATTTTCTATATATCGCGAGGCAACTCTCGCGAATGTCAAACGATAATTTAACGAAGAAACAAAGCAGTCGTAGAAGAGAATCACTTTTGCTATGCAAAATCAGGTTTGGTAATCGCACGACATCAGGCATCTACCGTGCAGTAGGTACGTGTTCTCTTTGGCAAACATCGTCGAGGAAAGATTCTTTACCGTTAAGGCACAACTTGAGCAGGAGTATATTAACTGATTAAAAATCGTGATAACCACACGATGATAGGACGAAGATTTATTCGTTCTTCTCTCGAAGCTGTTCCGTCGACGTCGGATGACAGGCGCAGCCTTCTTGGAAGAATTCACCCGTAAGATACATCGTTGCCCACGAGAACTTTTATTAGGAAAAAAAAATATCGATTTATCTTACCGGCTACTGTTTCGAAATTCTATTCGCTGTTAATAGCTTTATTGGTAGTTCGAAGCTTATACAGGGACCGGACGCTAACGAGTAGTCGAGTGATTTGTCAATGTATTTAAATTACGAGCGTCGCTACGGTAGAAACATCTGTCGCGAAGGACAAATCCAAGATTCGTACACTTCGCCATCGCAAAAAGCAGAAACCTAGAGAGACGCGATTAAAATACGTTCCTCGTTTTTTATCGGAAACAATCTAACATCGCAGGAACGAAATTCAAAAATCAGACAAACTCGAAATCCTCGGAATTCCCAAAGCGTGATAAACATTTCAATTAACACACCCTGTGCACGCAGCCAGGCGAGACGGGACGAGACGGAGGCAGAGCTGGAACCGGCGTGAACGACAAGCGGGATGGGAGGGACGCTGGAACGGGGCGAAACACCGGTAAACCGGTATAAAATATCGTCCGCCATTTTCCCAGCAAATTTTCCGCGGCGATCGTAAAACGGCGGCCGCGCGTGTTTATCGCGAAATCGATTTGCGAAACGCGCGTCCGGGGACAAGAGAACGACGACGAGCTGTCCCGCGTGAAACGCAGAATCCGCGCGCTGGTCACCGCCGCCGGTAAAGGAGCGCAGAGAGGCAGAAGGGGAGGCGTGGAACGATCCTCCGGTTTGCGCGCGTACCATCGCGTCTTCGTCGGGCTGGTTCATTACGCAATGACCAGGTCCGAGATGCGGAGGCCCGGTTCGAAACCAGTTTTGCGAAACGGCCGCCGCCGACCAAGATCCCGGAGGAGGGGACAGAGGGCAACGGTGAATTATCCTTCCGCAACCTCGCCTAACTGAACCGCTTCGGCATCGAGTCAGCGGCGAAAAAGGAGAAGAGAAGGCTGCTCGGTCTCCGACAGGAGGTGGTGTGCATGTCATCGTGATTTAACTCTTTCGCTACGGCCGAGTTGCCCTAAAAATGCTACCGTTTTACGACAACCTTAATTGCGAGCGTGGATATTAATCAGGATGACGAGTTATCTCGTCGTTCGCCAATTACATGGCGAAGCGATCTGCTTAAGATTCCAAAATTCCGAAATTTATTTTATTAAAAAATATTATGATGAAAGTTTTATGAATCGAGAGAGAATAAAGATTGCGATGGTAAGGTCGTTGCTAATCGTACGATTAATCTCAATGTATACTTGCAAATCGGCTGTCAGAACGAAATTGATTCATCGCTTTGATGCCTAATGTATACTTAATTCGACTATGAAGATTTAAACCTTATTGTAGAGTCGCTTATCTAAATGAATAATCGCGGAGATAGAGAAAGAGATCCTTCGATATTAATCTCGACGATCAACGTTCAATTGAATGCATTCATTGATTCAGATCGATGTAGCGAGGAAAGAGAAAGGACTGCTTTGGAGTTCAATGTCTAATTCGACGGTAAAGAGTAACGTCGGCACGCAGTCGCGTATCTGAATCGATTCGTTCTTGCGAGAAAGAAACCGGGTATCCGATGTCTGATATGATAAGATCACTATGTACTCGTGTATCCGAATGGCTTTAATGCTTGTTCGCTTGTATCGATTCTTACCACCTTGAATGGAAGATAAGAAATAGTTGCTTACGTACTAGAGCGTTTGAAATAACTGATACGTTAAATAGGTGTTATTTAAAAAAATACGTACACGTGCCGTACCGTGCATTCGGATAACGATAAAATTAGTTCCATTAATAAACGTGAGTTGTCGCGACCTTGTAGCGAAACCGATTTTAAACGTAGCGCTGTTTTCGTGCTATTAACAATCGGAAATTAAAAACTTAGAATCTCACGATTTAGCCAATTCGAAGAAAAATGTGAAATATAAAAATCGAAGAACCAGAATCCATTTATCGGGCTGTAAAATCGTTTAATCGTAATTACATTTCATTTTTACGTTGCAAGGTAACATCGTTCTCTCTTCTGTGTCGCGATTTTCCAGACAACGAAAGTTCCCGAAATAATCCAACATAAAACGTCAACCGATCGATCCGCGTAATCCCATGCACGAATCTTCGTAACATCGCAGCATTAGTCGAGCGATTCCGTCAGACGATAAAGCGACACGAGCCCGAGACGATTCCCAGCGCGAAAATATTCCAACGAACGATTCCAATCCCCGTCCACGGCTGATCGAAGCATTTTCTTCAACGTTCCTCTGCATTCTATATCTCTAAGTACTCCTGCGTTCCCGAATATCCGCGATTTATTTCTGCTCGCCGAACGACGCTAGGGATTTCCGAGTACTGCGAATCGTTCGACCGTGTTGATGCAAAGTTTAATTGTTATTACGTTTCGTTAATATTTGAAGATTTTCCTTCGCTCTGATGATTTATCGTCGAATGCGCGATCACGGGTACAGTAAAGGAATACAACCGTAAGTAATGTTAATATTCGCAAAAGTACTAAATCTTTTTTCCACAATTTAAAACCGCGAAATGATCGTTCTTCGTCTCCGGCGAGCATTCTATGTAAAGTTGAAAACCGAATGACAAAAGCGAATTTCCTCATCGCGTAAGTACGTACCGCACGATACAGCGGGCCACGCGTGGGTGACATGAGAAATGAAGCACGGTTAATTAGCGGCGTTAATCACGGTCGATTAACAGAGAGAAGTATGTCGCCTTTGAAACGGCTCTGTTTCGCGGGCCAAAGAAGGCGCAGTCTGAATTTCCTGCGCGGCACGTCACGGCCCGACAATCCATTAGTCACGTCAGCCACCACGACAAAACTCGCGCGAGCTAAATAGCCGGTACACCTTGGCCCCGCGAAACCTGCAATTCACTGGCCGCCGCAGAAGGACGCGAAACTCGAGCATTGAAGTCTCCATGTTTATGCCGTCGTTGCCGCGAGATCCTTTTCAGACTGCGTCCAGCGTTTCGTCATCAAAGTGGAATCAAGCCTTTCTTCCTTTATATACCGCGTAACGTTATTTCAAAGGATATCCTTGTATCGTTCCCATCGTTTTTAAGACGAATCGCTCTGACGAAAACTTCTCGAACTAAAAATTGTTTAACCGTACAACGAGTACGCTACGTTAAACGCTTGCCTTTCCTCCCGCTCCCGTCTCCCTCCCTCCGGCAAGCGAATCAATACGATTCAAACGGATATCCAAATTACAAAGAAAAAAGAAAGAAGAAACACTCCATACCAACCACAAAGTACATATAACAACTAATAATGCCAACGAAATATTGCAACAATATTACCAACCAAACAAGATATACTATACGAAAATACCAACTTCCTATATTCATGCTAATAAACAACACACGTTATCAAATTCTCGAAGTCCTTTTTAGTCTTCCCATCGAGAAAGAAAAGCGAAAGGAAAAAAAAATATATATATCAACCCCGGTTGAAAAACTTGGAATGTCTACCGACGTCGCAGCAATCGATCTTTCAAGCAAATAAAAAGACCTCTGTACTGTTTCGTTACTCGCGATCCACGGTCACATGGAAGAAACGATCATCTTAATTCTTTGTAAAAAAAAAAGAAAAAAAAAAAAAGAAAAAACGTGGAAACAGCGGGAAGCTCGCGGTCGGTCGTTCGCGGTCGATGAAATAAGGTGTTACCTGTAAGTGTGGAGTTGTTAATGGTGTTGTTTGCCGTGGAAATGGCCGATTGGCTGGTGACAGGTGTGCCAACGGTGGTGGCCGTGGTTGTCGAGGAGTTATTTGGCGAGAGGGCCGCGTTGGCGGCCTGAGCCTGTGCCTGGGCCTGGGCCTGAGCCTGAGCTTGCTGTTGAAGATTATAATTCCAAGCGAGCAGCATCAGCTTCAGCTTATCCGCGTCTTTCATGAGCGCGCCTGCCGAAATTAAAAGTGCCAATTGGTCTCAGGGCATGATTAACACGGTGAATGGTGCCGATGGAGGGGTGAGAGTCGGATTTTTCGCGCCCACTTCCGGCCCGGCCGAGGCCAGACCGGAGACCGGACCTTTCTGGTAGTGCGACTTGCATATAACATACATAATATATTGGGATTGTTAGATTGTGACGTGGTGCTTGAACGATCGAGATCGTTAAGGATCGTGATACCGTAGTTTCTATGATCGTTTAATACTTGTTGGAGAATTTTGATATGGTGATTTATTCGATGCTTCGATTTGCGTTTCACATTGAGTTTGATTTGGGTAACCTTTGGGAAATATAGTTCGTTTTGTCTTTCCTTTTTGGTCTTTCGCGATGGAATATCCGTGAAAATCGTAATATCTAAAGACTCTCGTACTTTTCTTTACTAATGGATAATAAAAATTGCCCTACGGTCGACGTTATTTTCTAGCGTCTGAACGAAGATCGAGAAAGTGAACAGCAGAGAAAATTTTCAATGAATTACTTTTCAATGAAAATAAACGAGCTAATGATCGCGTAATCGATAACTCCTTCGTTTCGTATATTCCTGATAACGGTTATCGACGATCACGCATGCTTGTAACTCTTGTTAAAAATATCATTTGTTTTGTAATCTCTATGCAAATAACACAAATTACTTCGTATCGTTTATACAAATTACTTATTTATAAATACAACGTCGGATCTTTGGCAAATATATTTTAGTGTTAGGAGCCTCGAATTAAAACGTTAGTTAAATTACATCCATGCTCCTTAAAGTGATTCCCTACGTTTCTCTAAAATACTTTAGAATATGGAAAATTATAAACCACGTACGTAAACTTTCTTCGCACTAATAACAGATTATCGCCACTTCGGCGTGTATTAAATTGCTCGACTCAGGATACTTATACTCGAAAAGTATGTAGTCTCGGTATTGTCACCCTATATAGAAAACTACTAATTGGTCATTCGCCGAATGTACATGCGCATAACAGACTTTCAAACTCACTTTCTTCAAACGCGAAACCTAACACATCCGACGCTAATTTCAAATTTAAGATAGAAAATATTTCAGAAATATCCTCGATAATCATTTTTGCCAACTGCGTGATTAAAAGAACTCGATCTGCTATCATCGAGAGTAATCTCAACGATATATTCCTGATCAAAAAACAATTATAAAATTGTACAATTCGGTGAACTATTTTGTTTGCATAATAATCGACGCGTATAGCACCGTAAATAATGAAAATCCGATCAGCAGAGAAGGTGTTAAGCATTGAACAAAGTCTTTCTCGCGCGAGAATTCCTTAGTGGCATCTACGTCGATTCGTTTCTCGGTCGATCGACGTTCCCATCCCTTCGAACGGGTTCTGCGATGCAACAGGTCCAACCATCGAAATTCTCCGGCATTCGACGAATTCCCGAGCTCATTCGCGCGAAAATGCAGCTACGTTAACAGTTTCGTCACCGATCGCGCATGGATGCCGCGTTTTCAGGATTTTCGTTCGATCGCGTCAACAGGTACACACGCACACGCACACACACACATAGACGCACAAACGTTTCGAATCACGAACAAAGAACGGACATACTGTTTGGACGAACAGCGAAGGCGTTTCGTCGAATATTTTTACTCTCGGAACAATGCGTACCATTCCGAGCAATTTCATGCGTGACGTTTTTCGTTTTCCGCCTGGTCCTCCCTTTTTTAATTGGATTTGGATGCAGTGCCGATTTGGAATTCGAATTTCGTGACTCGTGAAATCGTTGATGGGCGCGGTAAAAGTTATCGATAATCTTGTAGAGTTCAATATAGAGAAGTTTTTATCAGAAATTTCGTACGAACAATTCTAATAAGAAATTTTAGATATATAGAACGGTCACTGTTGATCGGTAGAGTTTTCTCTCACAGGTCACGATAAGCCTTAAAAATGCTTAACTCTTGCTTTTTAATATCCTGTATGGGAACTCTGGAAGAAAAAGTGTCGTGTAAGTGGTACAGATAGAAGAGAAAGCAGAGCAGATGCGTGGTAAACACGACGCAGAAAGGCGACAGTGAGTTCGTCGAGTGTCAATTAAAACCTCATGCCCAATAAGTACGAGCCCCATCTCGATCGTGCACGCGCTTATCGATCTCTCGTCGTTTCGTACGAGTAAAGATTCCCTTACGCCCGAAGACAGATTGCGCTGCAACAAGTTACAACGAGAAATAGTTCGACGAAGCATTTTTGGCACAGCCAACCTCGTCCTTTTACCCAAGTCTGAAATCATATTTGGAAAATGAAATAACCGTAAAATAAAAATTAAAACACTTGGAATTAATCGAAATGGATATGTTAATGCCACTACGAATATATTAAAACGAATGAAGTTCCAACGCGTTAAATCTTCGAGAGGACTATAAAATTCGCTAAATCGATGATCCACGTTTCGCGTATCGAATGTATACATCATACTTCGTAATTACAATAAAATGTGATGATATAAATGTTTCAAATGCAATTCCGTTTAATTAATCAGCCCGAAATCAGATTAAATACGATTAATCCGATTCTGCCTGCCGTTGTAGATTTCACCGCGTTTCATTTATCTAAAAATCATTGTGTATAGTAAACAAAATTGAATACAAACACGTACAACGACTGCGTATAATCAACCGATCGACAAGCTTTCGTTCGAAGCGTGTAAAACTTGGAACGTTACGTTATCACCGTGTAATTTAATTAAATTACACGGAACTGTCATTTTCATATAATCTTTATAAGAAGAGCGTCACGATGACAGTTCACGGTTGATCGTTTCAGACAAGTCTATCGCCGCCGATAGATATCACTTTGAAAATTTGTTTACGTAAACGCCAAGTTCGCGTAACATCCTAATACTTGGAATTTGATCACCTTTTTGGTTGCCGCGTGTGTCGCGTCGGTTTGAGTAGCGTTCAAACTTGGAACACCGGAGGAAAGTTTGCGTGTGGTTAACGAAGCCCGAAGAGAGCCTCGTAACACGAATCTCCAACAATAAGACTCGATGATCGCTCTCGACGGAACAACGACAAGCTTCGAAAAGAATTCGTTCGATACGAGTCGTTTGAAAATTGTGACTACAAATTTTTCATTTCCATATTGAAAGGTTAATCGCGAGACCATTTGCGTACGAACGACGAAGATTGGCGACGTAAATCTATTAGATCGCGATTTTTCACTCGTCGAATCACTTTCATAATGGTCCAAAGTAAATACGAACGTAGAAGTAACGACGAGACGTAAACACTCGGTTACATCTATCGCGTAACATCGCGTATAACATCGCGTAGCGCGAGTCGAAGATCCTAGGAGATCGGGAACGTGCTACGTACAATTTCATCTGATCGAATAGCCGCGGCATCGTGATCGAAGGAGGACGCCACGGTGTCGGTGCGAAGATCCTCGTCTGATTAATCGGTCGATTCTCGGAACCGCGAGGCAGCGTCATCGCGCGTGAGACGCGAGTGTATCCCGTTCTTTTATGTAAGAGGCCGCGGTAACGAGATTACGAGGTTGAAGTGTCGGTACATGCTAATAAATACGTAGCTCGTTCGTGACGCGGATGAATCGGCTCGCTTTTACCAACGCGTTTTTGAAAAAGTTCCTTTTACACGCTCGAGCCTCCATCGTTCGAATCGATCGTTATTTCAATAAAATCGTTAGACGCGCGTTTATAATGACGTCTATAAACTGATTAACGACTCGTATAGTAAAATTATGCATTTTTTTATGTTTTCGCATATTGACGTCGAGTGTAGACCCTTATCGGAAAATAGGAATGGATGAAAAATTGTTTTCCTTGAAGAGGAATACTTGGAAGAAGAATTACAAATTACTGAAACGCAAAAAAATAGCAGTCGCTTAAGCTCTCCACAAAATGATGCGAATTTTCTAGACGAACGAAACTCAAGTATACCTATTCGTACTACAATTAATGAAGCGCATCTTGAAAAATTCTATGAAACCGAGTAATGTTCGTAGAAATAATTCCCGGAACAGTTTACAAACTGAAAAATATAGGAACCTATGAGCGAACGCACTCGATCTATGAGCAGAAGGCAGGGGAAACGGAAGAGTGGGGGCGAACGAGTGACAGTGGATTGCCTGTAGTCTATAGTCAGACACATTTTACACCGAATGCGATAATCGCTATAGAGAATACATCGACAGTGACAGTGCAGCCACGGGTCACGTATAAGGCTTCGTTTTCGAGAAAATCGATTCAGATTTGTACAAGTACGCGTGCACTTAAGTGCAAACTAAGTGCGATTCCTCGTAGAAATATGTTTCTATTTTAGTTTGTATCATTGCCAATGTAACCAACTGTAACAACGCCATGCATGATCGTAAAAAATATTATCAATCTCGTTTCGATTCTACGAACACCTGGCTGTATGCCCCTAAGCAGAATTCATATTCTTGACCCACGATGACATATGTATATGCGATGAAAAATATTCTACTGCTGCATAATTATGAACGCTCGTGCGCATTCAAAGAAGTCGGTATTTCTTTCAATAAAAATTACGCTATCGTTGATTCTTCGAGAAACTTCAGGCAGAATTGAAGAATAACGCAGATTATCGAATAGTCAGAGATCTGTTTTCGAAGGTTATTTTCATACTATTCGTTGGCAATCTTTACGCAGAAACGAAAAACGTATTTCAAAGCGAGTCTTACCAACGTGCTATGGTACCATTTGAATTTCGACCAATTCGTTTGCAATGTTCAATTGTTTAAAATTCATTTAGTCCGTGCCTTTGCCGTTTTAAATACCCAATCTCGACCTCCTCGAAAATGAAGCCCTGTACGAAGAGAGATTATTCCAAAGTTTAGACTTAGTTTTCGCAGGAAAAAAGACCAGCCGATGCAAGATTGGGCTCTGTCGTTATTGCCGGATCCTGTATATTCATGCAACCTTTGAAGAACACGTTGAGAAAAAATTGCTTGAATTAATGGGAACTTCAAAGATACGTATAGATTTGCATACATGATTCTTGGCATACGTTTCTGTGTATCCCTTTAGGTTGGATTAAAATTATCTCTTTCGTGCCCTGGGAAAAGTTTCTTCGCCTATGGTGAACTTTTAAAAAGAAATTTGGTTCCACTGTATCGCTTTAGTAGATCTTCGATGGTAGGCAACTGGGTCCTAGCGTAACAAGTTTCACAGCTGCCGACAACAATGGTAAAACTAACGTATCAAGATTTTTCATTCACCTCGCCCTAGCGACGAAAAATATTCGCCACGCCCCTTTTTACCTAAAACCGCGATCGCACAGCTTAGAAATATCATTTACTCGGATTGTATGAAACTGACACTTGGACCAACCACAGGCACTAAACTCTCAAGAATACAACGCGTTAGCAAAGTCCGCTTACTTTCGCATTAACGAGTTCGTAATACTCGCTACCTGAATTTCTTTTATACGATATAAAATCATAAATATTATAGAATAAAAGTTGTAATTTGTTAAAGAACGACACATCGTTGCCTGGCAAAGCGAGGATTGAAAAATAATTTCAATTATCACCTCCGTTTTTGCCATTAGTAGTAGAGAACGTGGATATCCGATTCTAGAGAAAAACAGTCGGTATGAAATAAATTGCCGTTATCCAGACATCATTACTCAATCGTTAATGACTTACAATTACTTAAAACGCAGAATCGTATATATACGTAATAATAAAATGTATAAACGATATAAAAACGATCTGCCGATTTGAAAGACACGTTGCTAATGACTCGTTGAGAAACCATACTCTAAACGTTAAAACTTTTTCAAGTTAATGAATCAATCACACAGAAGTGATATAAATTCAAAGACGATCGATCTACATAATCGAAATTACTCTTCTTCGCTACTTTATCGCTTCCGAGTTAATCTTATTCTCAACATTTAAATATATCTCCGCAGTTAAGGATTAATTAACCCATCCACCAATAAAAAGGAACCAACTGAAACGAAACGAAAAAGAAGTGGGAAACGAAAATACGACGAGCGAAACGTAGACAAAGTAAGTCGCAGTGCAAATCGAAGCACGTCGCCCGATGAGAATCGATATTGGCACCCCATGATCGGTCTCTGCCACGAAACCATGATCGGCTGAGTAGCTCGCTGCACTCCACATTTCCCTCCAGTTGCAGCGTCGATTCGTTCAAGCGGGAGAATTAGCAGTGACACGTAGAAGGGTACTCGAGTCGCGCCAGAACGAAAGCATACGGAGCGAGAGAGCGAGAGAGATTTATTAGCAGCCGGATAAAGTTGGCGGCTGACGGGGACGGTGTGACGTCTAAATCATTCAGTCCGTTCAATAATGCAGAAACGCGACGCCACCACCGTAGGATTTGGGTCAGATTCTCGAAACGGCCGCGACCTGACCCCGTCCAGGGGACAACGAACGTAAAATTGAACGATTCCTCTGCTGGAGTTCGTCGATCTCCGAGCGGACGCTCGATCGCAGAAATAGTGAACGCGTTTTCATGGATGCGTTCAGGGGCAGAGGGGGATTTTCTAAAATCATCGTCTGTTACGAGAAGAAAAGGATAACTTTAGGCTGATCACATTTTGATCGATCGAATCTCAAACTTGGTCGTATCTCGATAGAAATTTAATTTTGAAATTAAGCAATTAAAATTTCTCACGAAGAATTTCCAAAATAGAACGATACCACAGTCAAATCGAACAATTTTGTTCCTGAATTCTTCTGATTCAAAGATCCACCGCTTCGGCCTGACGCATCGCCATCGGTTTTATTGCGAACGACACCGACGTTGCATCTAATCGAAAGAGTCAAGTGCCCTACGTCCAGATGCTCGCTTCCAGACAATCCCACCTTTACGCAACTGTCTTGCGTCTTTCTTGGAAAACATTTGATCACGCAGAAAAGTCGTACAACGGTCTAGGTGCGAGTACGGTCGCGGAGAATGTTCCAAAGGTTTGCGAGTACGGATGCTTCGATGAATGGAAGTTTGAAAGAGTCGTACGTTCTTTTAGAAAGGTATGAACCCTTCCAAAATGGAATTGTGCAGCAAAGTGATTTAGCGAAAATAAACGAGTATTTGTTATATCGTTTCGTTGTATATTATGGCGCTTTTTAATATTTCGTCCGCGTGATTATGTTGCGATCATTTGGACAATTTTGTTTGGAATGCAATTAGTTAATGATAAAAATGTGTGCGAAAATAAAAAAAAAAAAATAAAAATGGATCGGATATATTACGTATAGCGAAGAACTATTGTGCTTGGATTTAGGATGGTTATGTATCATTCGTAGATTGCTCCATACATATTTCATGTACAAGAAAGGAGACAAAATTACGTAAGGGTGTGTGAACAGTAGAATTATAGGAAAAGGGAAACACATTTAATTGGACATGAAACACATGCATTGAAGTTCGCTGTATGATTCGAACGTTACGATAAATGTATATTCTGATATTTTATGAAATCACGAAATTACTTTAAACGTATCGAATGCTACTTGCGATCGGTAATTATTTTCGAAACTTGCAAACTTCTATTCCGATTCGTCTATTCGTATTATAATCAAAGAATACGAACAAAAGGTTTATTCTCCTCTGTTAAATAATTTTTTCTACGACTTCGGGAACGCGTGTATAGAAAGAGCGTGACGTTAAAAACCTCGTCTCGCGTTCTGATCGCCTCTAACACGAATGGAAGAACAACAAGGTCCACGAGTGTACGGGTAATGAAAGGTTTTGCTTACTTGAGTAGTGATCCTCCTCGGATATGTCGGCTGGCTCCGGGGTCGAGATGTTTTCCTGCAACAAGATGCAAACGCGTCGTTAGCAGCGTGCACATTGCCACTTGTCGCGCGTAGTCGAACGATCTTCTCGCGCGAGCGCGAGAGGTGCAAAAGAGCTTTTCAACTTCCTCCCAAATAGTTTCCATGTGCTTTTCTCACTGTCGGTAATTCTTAATAAGAAACGACGCGACGAAAACACACGCTATGCTACTTTTGAATATTCCACGAGACGCGTGCTACTTCGCAGGAAAAACGATATCATCGTGTATTTATTATACGTGTCACGAGGTTCGATTAACGCGAAGTGCAGTGTCTTTATAGCATTATATATTGGATTAGAGATCGTAATACGTAACGTTTTGTTAGGCGCCAGCGAAGAGAAGCGGTTTCAGTTTGTTTCGAATGATATTTCAAAACGCGGTACATGATTGATTGAACATTAAACAAATGGAGCGATTTAATCGTCGTTTAATCGAAAATTGACAAGCTGCTACTGAAACGGCAGGAAGGATTACCATGGAATTTGTAGAGAAAAGGGGGATTTGGGAAGTTCGTTAAATAAATATTTAGAAAAATTCTAAATGATTTGAATTATATTTCACGTATAACTTTTAATTGAATTTATTGAAACGCTCGCAGCGTTATAAATTTCGCATGGGGAAAAGCCGATACCTGCGACTAAAACTAGAAGAGATCAAGCTCGAACCTAAAACGCGTCGTCTCGGAAAAACACGAGGCGGCTAACGCGAATCCATAGAAACCGACGAAGTGGGTCGACTTCCCGGGAACTCGATTATTGAAAAATTAAGAGGCCGCAACCTCGGACGAACCTCACGGTTCCGCGGTCGAACGTGCACGCTTGGTGTCCGACGCGTTTCATGGAATCGCGATTGTCTTCATCCGCGATTGCGCCACGTTGAAACACACCAACACAAGGCTTTCCGTACACCCACGGAACGGCCGTGGACTTTATTGTCCCGGATCGAGAGCTGGCTGTGGCGGCTTGTGGTTCGTCCGAACGCAAATTACTTACGCCTCGGCTAGGCTCGGTGACGCTACGTGCCGTGGGAGACAGAATCGTGGCACGTCGAGAATCTCCGATCGATAGCGTAAGACGGCGAGTCGCGGGAAAACCGAAACCCGCCTGCCACCCGACTGTCCGGCGTTCATGTCACCAAGAATAGCCACAGCTTTTCGTCACGAAAGTTCCTACGTCCGATGGGAACAAGTTTTCGAACGTGCGTACTTTTTGCAAGTTTGACTATGGCTGCTTCGGACGTGATCCCTAGCGATTTTAACGAAACTTCGTAGATAAGATTTTTCGTTGCAACGTAAAACGTATCGCTTATTTGCGCTTGAAGATGTTGCATAAAGTAATTAAATATAAAACGAAGAATGTTCGTTGATGTATTATATCGTTAGACGCGGCTGCGATAAAAAAGAATCTTGTGCAATGTATTTTCATTCTTCGATTCTTCGTGATCCTGTCTGCGGCATTGCACGGCCGTTTAATCTCTCGATCAAGATTCAAATGTCATTCTCTACGAATAATAATCATATTCCCTGTGATATCTATATAATTATTATAATAACAGAATATACAGACACTAAAAGGTACGGATAATTTCCTCATTACTTAACGAGAATAGAAGGTTTCCAATTAACCACTTTTAAAAGTCCTTAATAGCTGACTACCATCATCGTAACGCGTAAGTATTCCCAGATGTCTCATCGCTGTTACAAGTTACGAGTTACGAACAAGACACACACGTCGTTCCCTTTTTTCCTCGAATAATCGTAACGTGAAAGATTAATCAGTCTAATAACGAATGCGATTGTCAGTTTAGGTAATTTCGAATAATTTTCTGCAGCGAATATCCCATAAACGATATCGCACTATCCAATCGTCGACCAAGTCCCGTCACGCGTTCATTCAAACACTGCCGTTCGCATTCGCACACTCTAGATCGAAGCGGCATTTCGATCGATTCTAGGATCACGAGGTCGTGGTATCCTCCCATACCGAGTCGGCGTGGCAACGTTGGTCCTTTTCTCGTCATCCAGGGTTTCCCGTTGAAACGAACGGCGTTCGGTTTCGCAAGGCGTGTGCACAGTGTGCGCGCGGCTGGTCTGTCACACCGACCGAGCGCGGCTCTCCTATCTGTGTCAGGTCTCGTGTTGCAACTGCAGAAGGTCGACCGGTGTACGCGGAGAGCACGGCCAATTGATACCGGCCGCAATTTTGTCCGGCGGTGTAGGACGACCGGCACGACCGACTTGCACGCGCATACCGCGCTGTACCGGCGCAAAAACTGCCGCTGATGTAACCGAGAAATTCCGTACCGTGCGCGAGACCGTTCGGCGATCCGCTCCATCGAATCCGGCTACGAAAAAATCTGCCAGATACTATAAGTTTTATCGGATAATCGACCCGTGGCAGAACGGAACACGACCCGGTGGATATCGTCTTACGAACGAGCTTTTACCCCGACCTGATCTGACGCGATGCGAACATGAAAAGCGTCGCGTGAATGGAACCGCGTGCATCGGTCTTTGCGTTTCTCAAGATGGCTCGTAATTTACGTGTCTGAACGCGGTGTCCTATTATTTGAACTAAAAATGATAGATAACGAGAAAAAGCAAAGAACTCGTTTTATATCGGTACCATAAAGAGCGATTGCGAATGCTCGGAGAAGCATAGTAGGAAGTCACGATTTTAACTTGGCGATGTTCGAACTGCAGCTTCGTAACGTCATTTGACCACCCGCTTTAACACGATCTGTACCACGTGTACCGTTTTCGGTGCACGCGAACGTTTCCAACGTATGTAAAACAAGCGATGACATGCACCAACGGTGGTACATGTGACTTGAATGGAACGTCGTGCGGAAGAAGCGCGACGCGAAACGTGTTAGCCACCGTTGGTTTTAATGTTACTTCTCTTACTTTCTTCTCTTCCCCTATAAATTTTCTATCGTTTCCTTCGCTATTTTACCGAGATACTTTCCAACTTTCGAGTGTTTCGTTTCCTCGGCTTTATTAACCAGCGATTGAAAAGTACGTAGCGCCTCGTCAGATGTCGCGTCCATCGTATCTAATTGGCAAAAGCGCTCGAGCAGAGATCTTTGAAAAGATATATTACATAAGCCTCTAATTAATCAACAAGTCCCGCTGATTATGTTGTGAATATTACCTTACTACCGGTGTAAAGATACACCTATATCCTTACAAACATCGAGACCAAGATCGCAGTCATCTATCAAGATCCTTTAAAAGATCTTTACGTCTCGTGTGCATACAGTCATATTTCAAATTCATTAATCTTGAAACGTAGATGGGATCATACGAGCCGAATGAAGAACGAATGAAACAATTAAAAGGCACACGTAAGCGGCCATAGAAATCTCGCGGCCGTCTGGCGAATTGATAGTCCAGATCACGAATAAAAGGTGAATCCATTAACCCATTTGCCGGATACCCGCCGCGATAAATCTCTCCGCCTACTGGTATCGCGTGAATTGTGCAATCCTCTCGAGCTCGAGGAAAAAAAAGGGAAAAACGGAAGAAGTAAAGAAGGAAAAAAAAAAAGAGGATCATTGACACGAATAGCTTCCTTTGAAAAACGACAGGTCGGTGATTTGCCATTCTCGTTTCTTCGATCCTGAGAAATCGCAACACCCACCACCGATCGTTTCTCCCGTCGTTCCGCCAAGAACAACGAGACACCGTCCTCTCGAGGGTCTACCGTTACAATCCTCCCGCGCATTCCTCTCGTAATCGCACGATCGAACGATCCGATAGCTGGCTACCGAGACCTCTGCGTTTAATAATCGGTGGAATTTATTGGCTAACAGCTCGTATCTTCGTTCTCCGACTACAGCTTCGACTTTGCGCGGCACGGGCTATTTTAAGAATCTTTCATTAAGAATTTAATATAACTCTGTTCCGGCTAATCATTGGTACACGCTTGCGAGGCGCCACTTTTGTTGCCGGTTCCGCGTCGCGCTTCGTCCATATCGCGAGAATTTCGCAACGGTGTTTCTGGTTTTCCACAGATTCCACAGCTGTCTGTAAAAAGAATGACCTACGTATCTAGCTAATGTAAAGGGGGAAAAACCATGAACACAAGGACATTGCGAGTTTATCAATTTCGAAGCGAGATAGTAATTATCTGCTGTTCACCTTTTTATATCTTTAAATAATTTATCGATGATCAGGCTGTAAAAAATACTATTATCGTGGAAATATCAATAAGATGAAATCATTGTATTGTATTCGAAATGGAGAAGCCGATAATCGTCCTATTGCTATTTCACCCCTCTCGAAAACCAGTCTACCGATCGAATATCGTAAACGAAAGAATCCGTAGCGATCTGTGTCGAATTTTTAGACGATCCGTTCGTTATCAGCGATAAACATAACCGGTTACGACGATCGATCGATCGGACAGCTTTAATACGGGTAATTCGTTTTAGAATTTTAATTAATTCAATCTCTTACGACCTGTCCCGCCTTCCACGATCCTTGTCGCAATTAAAATTCGCCGACATCCGGGAAGTACGAGTCGGGCAAATTTTTAGCAGACAACCGGCACGTCGATTAGAATCGACGCGCGATACCGACGCACCAAGAAATCGAGCAACTTGTCGCATTCGATTTGTTAGAGTATTTCCTTCGAACAGACAGGCACTGATCTCCGATCGACGTGGATGACTGTGTTAATTATTTCAGCGTATAGAGAAATAATGTAAAACGTTGCATCTTCTTGGAACTTGCGCTACGTAATCGCAAACAATAGAATAATTGAAGAAAACGTGAAAGTAAAGAAGGCTGTTACTAGAGTTTTATGCAAAAACAATGTTATTTATTGTCAAATTATAGCAAAACGTATCTGTTACGTGTGCTTTATATAACTTTGCAACATTTTTATCGCAATGTTTCGACGATCTGTTGTCAGTTAGCGATAACAAGAATTTTATATTTTAAGAAAAGATGTAAGTTCGTTATGTAGTTTCCATAAAAAGGTAGCAAAGTGTCAGAATCCAGAAAGTGACGAATGATGGAAATAACAATTTTCGGAAACGTCTTTTTGAAATCGAAGACGGAACGCACATGTTCGAGCAGGAGGGAATGATCACACATGCCAGTGGCACATGCCAGTTACATCCTAATTTGGAAACCTGATCGTGTAAGATACATTCTATATCGCGCATGAAACGCTAAAGACTGTGTCGATTATTGTGATAACGCTTTCCTGCTGATAACGAACTTCGCATAAACAACCCTCTTTAGGGAAAAGGAATTTTCTTTTAAATGGCGCTTACAGCACTTTTTGCTTTTCCATTTTTCGATCACGGATTCGAATTGTGGAATTTTAAATACTTCACGACGCTAGTTTCTTTCTTTCCATTTCGACGTCTTAAAGTTTGATCAAGATAAATTTACGACATCTTCGTGAAACACAAAATTATAAAATCGAAATGTTCGATCAACTTGCGAGTATCTTCGTGGGGTGTCACTTACTTTTATCGTTCGGCGGACACGAGCGAGCAAAAATCGGACGGTTCGTAGCAACTGTGGCCGATCGTCGGACCTAAACCGACTCGTAAATCATGCGACAGCAGAGACGAGGTATCCTGAGGTCGCAGGTAGTAATGAACAATGTCCTCTGGCTTTCTCTCTCTGGTGACCGTCTATCTTCTCTCTTTCTCCCCGTCTCACCTACGCACGGGCCGCCCCACTTCCGGCGGATGTACCCTGATAAATGGGAATCTCGGCGAGCGCGCGGCCAGTCGGCCGTATACACCTACGACATAGCGCACCGCGCCGAATGAGAAACGAGCCGGGAGCGGTGCTCGTCTTCGAGGCCGGCAACAAGAGGCAGAAAGAGAAAAATGAGGGGACGAGCTCCCTCGAGCTCACCATGGGGCCGTCCGACTAGCCAGAAGGAAACGACCGGTTAACACATTGCGATTGTGTACTGAAATGACAGTTTTCAGTTTTTCGATATTCCGCAAGATTTCCGATAAAAATGTTGATAATAAAATTTCCAGCGCGTTAGTTTTTCCCTGGTTTACTCTAAGGCGTTGTGAAAAAAGATTTCATAATCCTGAAAAACTGCCCAAGTTAGATAGTACCAGATAATATGAGCAAAACTTCCAATTGACGCGAAAGTCGACGTTTTACATCGAGATCTCTGTCAACTTGTGCTTCTTTGATTAATTTCCATTTATTCGAACTTTCAAATTAGTGAAATTACTGCTATCAATTTCAATCGTGTGAACGCTGTACACTTTTCATTTAAACGAAACACGTTGAATATGCGCCCTGCTGTTCTTAGGGGACTTTCCTTAAATATTTTCAACTTTGTCACACCCTAATAAAGAGTGCTAAAAATAAACGAATTGGCAGATGTCTACTTCGTGACGATGAAATTAATTCCACCGGAATGAGGGGTACGAAAGCCGAGTTCACGCTACCCAGTCGAATCTCTTTTGGCAGCAATTGCCGCGTCACCGAGAAAACTCTATCAGCGACTAGATAACGTCGTGGAGATGGTACGCGAGACGTTGGACCCGTTTCCCGTTTAAATCACAAGCGTTTCTTGGAAAAAGGGCAGCTGGTTCCGGTAGTAGTTCACCGATTATCCGCTCAAGCCGCTGAAAATAGAGCGGCGCTGATGAGAGATACCTACGACAGGATGACACGTAGCGTCTCTTTCCTTGTGGCTGCTTCGTTCACACCGACGGCTAATATAGCGGTTTCAACGCTCTCATCCCGAGATCTGTATTTGTCGTGTACATTAACAGCGTGACAAACGCGTCACGCTGTCCGGCTGCTCGGTTGAACAACTTTGTCTCGCAATTGTCACGTAAGAGCGGCCGACGAGGGAATACTCGGCGACGAAACGGCACGAGACGCGTAAGAAAAATCGAAAATACCAAGGGACAGAGAAGAAGAAAAAGGACGAGGTTGGCGCAGGACCGGACTATCCTCGACTATGGACCTGGAACCCGGCCTATAAGGGAGAAGAAATTGTCGAGAGTCTGGAGGGAGAGGGAGGTACACACGGCCAGGGAGATACGGTTGGAACATTTGTTTAGTTGGCTGCAATTAAGCCACTTGGCGGCAATTGTTTGTCGCTCAGCACAGAATTCCGCTCCCACCGTGCGGATACGCGGTCATAAAACGCGCGCGCCTTGTGTTGTACCAACTCGCCACCAACACCGCAATTCCAGACGATAAAGCCGAGCGAGTTGCCGGGGTTAGAGGTCAACCGGGTCCAGTAGCCGGTGTCCAACCAATCAGCGACTGGCAACCGGCCGGACACTTCGCGAGATCGAGTCGGACGATTGTCTTTTGTCTTCGGCTGCTCGTAAGACGGACGTCGATGAATTGTACGTCGAAGTCACGCGACCGACCGTGCCCGCCGACCGGCTGCTCTGAATTTTTATTCGCTTCGACCGATCGCCGCGCCAGCCGATCGATTGCCACGGTTGGCGCTGCGCTCGTGGGATCCGCTTCGTTCTTCGTACGCGCGTACGATTTTCATGCGTGAACTTGACTTTTTAACTTCGATCGATCAACCGATCTCCTGACATTCTCGAACATCGAACACGGTGCTCTTCGACGGTGCTTTTCCGCACGAAATCAGCAGCCAGACGCTTTAGACGGTGCGCAGAAACGTTTGCAGCGCGGAGAAGTTTCGCGCGTACAGCAGGCCCGCTTGTAAATCGTTGACGAAAGGTTGCACGGTTTGCAAAGCGTCTCGAGCGACCGTGTCCTGCGTCCGACCGAGGAATAAAAGAGATCGGGCCATTAGAACCGGGGAATCGGTCCACCGGTTGATTTAGGTTGCCGTGGCTTGACCGCTCTTTGGATAATGGGCAAATGATCGTCGCCTGTCGGTGATTTCAGGGCCGTGTGTTTTGACTGGAGTGAAGCACCTATCGACGATTCCGCTCTTTCTCGCTCTATCTATTTCCCCATCTCTGTCACTCTGCCTCTTGGGTAAGCGTCTCTCAATTTCGGCTCATTTGCCTACCAAATCCGCCGGCCTATAAATACACGGCTACTCCTTCGGTGAACCGGGTCTCAAGGTCATCGGTAATTACCTCACCAACGACGCTACGCCCTTGTACGGACGTTTCTCTTTCGCCTTTTTTTAAGCTCCGTTCGATTTTTATCGTTCCTGCCGCTGTATTCGGTCGGGCCTTTATTAAACTCCTTTTCGTTGCGCTTAATCTTCGAGTTTTCTTCTCACGGTTCATGTTACCGGGTTCCTTTCTCTTCTTACATTAATTTTGTTCAGACAAAGATATCAATCGTATCGATAGATAATTATAGAAAGAGGCGATACTTTTTATAATTGTCTATACGTTTTCATCTCTATGAAGGGTGCCATAACGAATAGACTAACCGGAGACACGATGAAAGAAATTACTGATTGCGAGTACGATACAACACATCTAAAGACACTTACCTATCAAACGCAGGACGTCGGCTTCATTGAATAATTTCCCCTTGATACATTAACCTCGAAAAATAAATCGACAAAACCTATGTGTACGTGGAACGAAGAAGGCGAGCCAGACCACCGATCGGGAGGCCCAAGCATCAAAGCCACCACAGCAATTTCACACGACGTCGTTCAATTCCCTCCAACGTATACACGTAGCCAACCTACGAATGAATCATACAACGAGTCACTTCTTTCTCTAAACAAAACCAAGACTGCATCCTCTAACGGCCCATTTCGAAAACCGAGGAATTGAAACGTTCCGCCGATGGATTCCGTACCGTGTTGTAGCCAGAAAGAAGAAAGAAGCCAATCCAACAGGACACACCTGCAAGCCATCAGCTACGCACGAGGCAAAAAGAGAGGCGGCCGTTTCCAACGTTTCCGTCGCTCGAGAACGCGCGTCAGTGTATACACTGACGCTCAAAACTATCGTGCGCTTCGAGAAAACACGATTTAACGAGAATTATAAAAAGATGGAAAATGATCCAGCGATCTTAATTCCTTACGATCGATACCGTTACGCGTAGCGTAATATATTATCGCGCGACAAAGAGCTAATTTATACCTCGTACCAATTAAAAGTGATCTACCGACTCCATAATTCACGATTAACTTTCACAATTTAATCAAACTCACGTACTATCGCGTAATTACATTCGCGTAGAGTATATCCGTCCGTGGACGTTCCGACTGGCCAAGGATACCGATCTTTGCACGCCCGTTTTGGAACATATTCGTCGCGTTGCAAGAGAGCTGGAACAGGAGGACGAGTACGAGGAGGAACGGAGGAGCGGCGCTGGTCTGACGTCATCGGGAACGAATGCTCTGAAGCGGCGTCGTTCAGGTTGCGTCAGGGGGATCCGTGATGATGGTCGGAGCTCTTCTGATCTGGTAAGCGGTCGCGGAGTAGGAGGAGAGGACGACGGGGTCACCGTCGCCGGGATAACCTCACACGTGTGCGGCCCAAAAAAAGAAAGGCCAAGAAGGAAAGACGACGGCGACGCCGGAGGCGAAGAGCTCCAGCTCGTCGATGGGGAAGGAACGGGAAGAGAAGAGGACGGTCCGCGGAAAAATAACCGACTCGCTACGAACGGAGGCCGATCCTCGTTTTCTTATCGGCCGCGGCGTCGATGATCGTCAGTTAATCGCGCAACCCAGGTGATAACGACCGTTTCCGTCGACGTTCTGGGACGGGCTACTGCGGACGTGAAAAATTTTCCATTCGTATCCAGAGAAAACTGGTTTCGAGCTAGTCGCGAAGTCTGGTAGTTGATTTAAAAAGAAAAAAAAAAGAGAGAGAGAGAGAGAGAGAAACGTTGTAAATTATCTCGATTCTTGTTCAAATGTAACTTAACGGATCGCGATTATCTTGGAACGATTGGTATAATGGCTGTCTATAGGGATTATTTAATTTAATTCGTACTTCATTTTGAAACGTTTGTTGGTTTTACGGAACAGTTTTGCGTTAATAACTGAGACATCCTAATTAACTCGAGCTTAACTCGACTGCTTCTTTTCCGAGAGTTTAAAAATTTAGAGCAACGTACAGTACCATTAAATCAGTGATATCGAATGATATTTCAAACGACTCGGAACATAAGTGCAACGATTAAAAGAGTCTAGTATCGAAACGTTTCGAGTTAAATTGTCTAAAGTGCGTAAAAACTGGTTTAGCTCGCTATTTCGCTAGTAGATAAGAATAAAAATATGACCATTCGTATACCTCTTAAGAAAAAGAAAAAAAAAATAAAAAAACTAATTCGAACGAACCACGTTGTTATTCAGCTGAAAATTTCATCGAATCGTCTGAAACGTCTCACTTCAAACACCGAAGAAGCTTGGAAAATCCACGAAGGTTTTGAACGAGACAGAAAGCTAAGTCAGGCACAAGTATCTCGAGCTGATGGCCTAATCATCGGGGGCAGGCTTGCCCCGGCTTGAAACGGCACGGAGGCGACGTCGACTGTTACTATATCAGGCGACAGGCGTGACGATATCGTAAAGTAACGTCGTTGTTTTCCCACCGGGCTGTCGCTGTATTTTCGAGCTGGTCTGCAGTTTATCCAGCACAAGTCACGGATGACAACGGTGCACAGCGTGGCCGCTTGGCTACCTTACTTGACCCCCGTACAACGAGGGACAATTGGGTGTAACAGTCTCCCATTCGTTTGTCCGTCCGTCCATCCGACGAGCTGTTCGTCCCATGCAGGCCGTTCGTGTTTCTCTGAATCCACGGCCGTGTAACACGTCCATTATGCCCGCGATGCAGCCGCGTCTGCGAACGTGTTCTCGTCTACGTAGATACGTGTGCGTGCAATCTCTTTCTTTCGATCCTTCTCTTTTCTCTCTTTCACCGTCGCTTGTCTTTGATCGTTTTTGAATTCCGCTAGAATATCGTTTCTTATTCTTATCTCCTTTCTTTAGGAGGACGAAGGAAAAATCACTTCGTTTCGTCCACGAATAAAAATTTCCTCTCTTCTGTCGCTCTGAAACTGTGACTCGGCACAGGTTCCCGGGACACCCAGTACATTGCACAGAAAATTGTACGTTCCAGAAGTTAGTGAAACTTCGAGATCGTGTATTTAAAAAAGTTTCAAAGGAATCCACGAAAATGATGACGAAAAAGAAAGAGACCATCCATAGATTCGTCCAACGTTCTTCGCTTTTACGTTCAACGTAGCTCGAACCTTTCTTCCTGTTTTTTCGGAAGCGCCCCTTGCATCGAACATCAATCGACAAGACCCGTATCGGCATGCCTGTGCGTGAGGTACGTATCACCTGATCGAGTATTCGCGGCATTTGGCCACGAGGGAAGAGAACACGAGGGAGGCGAACGTACGAAAAAGAGGAAGAGAATAGAACCTCGGTTTCGAGCACGCGCCCTACTCTATCCGCTTCCGCCGCGTAGACGCGTTCGATTCGTTCTCTTCAGTCGCGTCTCACGCCACGAGCAGGGAGTGTGCATTCCTCGTCACCGGTTTTCTCCGGAACTCGTCGATCCGCGCTTTAAAATATACGTCTCGTTTAAATACTTTGCAAAGATACATTGTCTCTGTAATTCGATATCGCGATTCACTGTACACAGAATCTTAAGTACAACGCGTTAATCGTGTCACCTTTTGACGGAAAAAGATAATCGATTAGGAAGATAAAAAAACGCGATATCATCTCGGTATTCCTAAGATTCTAGCGCTGATTTCTAACAATAGCAGTCGCTAGATCATTCTAATATTTTGCTCGTTTTTTAATTTTTCCTCTTTCCATTCTCGCCTGCATGACGTGTCGACGAGTACGTGATCAAGATTCGAGGTTCGGCAACGTTGATGTTAACGAGAAGTCCCGACGACGTAGGAACGTTGAAACACACGCGGTAAACCGATTATGTAATATCGATCGCTGGGATCACCAGACGATCCTTCCTTTCGATCGGTATTATTCGAACTTTTATTTCAGTATCTTTTCTCCGTCCAACCGATAGAATTCTTCGAGTGCTATTAATTAAAGACAGTCTGGAATTCTTTCTCACGCGATTCGACTAATATTATTAGCGAAATTTTACGAAGCACACGTTCTAAGTTAACGCTAGTAATAGATTGTCTTGTACAACAGAGTAACAAGTTTAATAACAAAGGAAGCAAAGTTGTTAAGCTTTGTATTGTCTAGATTTGTTTTTCTTTTTCTCGATGCTTATAATATTTCTTTCACTCGGAAAGATATAAATAAATGTGATAACGTGAATTGGCGATCGTGCAACTTTTTTTCAATCGAGACGGCTCATGGAGCAAGTGCTTTCTGAGTCATCGAACAAAGCGAAGCTGGTTATATTTTATACCCTGCCGTTAATTGCGCCCGTAAAGATTCGTTTATACAAGACTTATAAATAATGATGCACCGTGTCACTCAACAAATAACGGTCTTATCTGTGTAATAAAGAACAGTTTGAGCGTATACAGCGCTATCAAACGAGTCTTATTCAATGCTAAATCAATATAGAGGCAGTAGCAACGTTTTCATTCAATTCTGACAATTCTTCGCAGAAAATTCACATAGCTGAAACGTATATACCATGTTGTGCCTGTGAAGCGAGTCTACATACATACACGCTTAAAATTACTAAAAATAGTTGGCAACCAACGTTAAAATGCATCCAGCAAGCATCTTAACGAACGAATGTTTATTCAATCTTTCCCACGTGTTTATCAATCTGCTACGTTTCAAGCATCGAGATTACCTTCAATATGCACGTTTGAAACCGTTGAAAATTTTAATAATTCCTTGACTTCGAGTTAGCGTTGTACGCAGCCTGGCGTGCTACAGAAAATAACGAAATTTCTTGCGTTGCAAATGCAACGTTTCGTCAATTTTCGAGGCTTCGTTGTTAATTAAGAGTGTCACACGCGTGCTTCGCTCTGTTCCTATTCGTTTATCTATTCGCTACGAAGGATATGCGTACAATTTGCGGAAATCTAACATGTTTATTCACTGTAGCACAGAAGCATCTCTACTTTCCTTTACACGCGTTATGCCTTTATTAATTATTCATTGTGCAATGTTTGCGTTCGTGTTTCTTTCGTGTCAAGAAAACTTGTCTCGATTCGCACACCGGAAACGCTTTTACTTCCAAGGATGCCGTAGCTATAACGCTAGCTCGGTTCTTAGCTGCTTTGGCTCGAATCGAATGGCATTCTATTTTATCCTATTTCTCTGACTTTCAAGGATTTCGTATCAATTTTTATAACATATATGCAACAGTGTCGCTCGGAGAAACGTCTGATCCTCGTCGATCGGAAGAACGTGTTAGTCAAAAATTGCCTTCTCGTCCCGCGCGAAACCCAGCGAACAAACGGACGGGCTAATTTAATCTTCCCATAAATTAATCACGACGCATCTATGCAACGCATCGCGACCGCACAGATGAGCGATTACGAGCTCATCGCGTCGCTTTCATGCTAATTTCTAACCAGACGTATAATATTCTTATTAAAGGCAACCGCGCGTTACGCGACCACTTGGTCGACACCATTGTTTCGCACACCTAATCCAACTACGTTAATCGACATCGTCTAGAAGCGGACACGCCGTTTCGAAGATCAACGTTTCTACGCGCGATATTATCTCAATGTTTCTCGGTCCTATCGTGCACGTGTTTTATTTGTTTAATTTTCTTCTATTTAATCAACGTGTATATAATTGCTTGTTCATATTTCAGGTACATTCGTCGAATAACAAATAAGATCGCGTTGTGCGTATTTCGACAAAGACAGTCGAATCAATGGTGTAACGTAATTAAGAACGTGTAAATTGAACAGGATAGTGGATGGAATAAATAATAAAGCATACGAGCAAGATCAGCAGCGAGTAATTCGACTAAACAAATTGACGTTGAAATAAGATGTATCAATTGAAAAAAAATTAAGAGAAAACGGTTTTTATACCGAAATGCACTAAAATGAAGGAAATGATTCTCTTAATCGACAAACAGAAAAGTAAGCTAAATAAAAACCATTAAAATCACAGATGTCGAATAATTTTATTTAAAAGTAGATTTTATATAACAGATAGGAATATAGAACTGTATATAGTATACATATTAACTATATAGATAGTATGTGAGATTGTTGCGTGATGCGATTGAAGAGATACATGTTTTTGAAGGGGAGTTAAAAATAATAAGCACGAAATTAATGATCAAATTTGCACAGTTGCGTGCTAAAGTCATCGATCAGATAAATTCTTCTGCCAAGTTTCTAACGCGTTCATTGAATAAAATGGCAAATAACTTTGCGTGTTTCAATAGGCGTGAAATAAAATGATTCATAAAAAGTACAGAAAATTTCAATCTTCGACTTTAAATGTTTCAATATATCTGAGTAGAAGAAAATGAGATACAATACTCGTAGGTAAGTTAACGGTGAACATTATCGGACGTAAAACGCGATTCCTTGTAATTCTGACACATAATTCTCAATTAATTGTCGGTTCTCAATTAACGCTCAATTAATTGTGAGTATAGCTTAAGCGTTAAAATAACTCGACTGTTTTCCGTATCTCGAATTTTGTTCCATTTGCTGTCGCCTTTTATTTGGTTTTCTTCTTTCGCTGTGCGAGCTTCGCGCTTGTTTTCGTGTCTTACCGACGTTAAACCAGTGTTTAACTAATAATTACAAGCAATTACAGGAATAAAGAAATAGTCTGTATCACATAATTCGCTCGTTATCTAGAAAACAGACGAAATAAAATAGAAAGATGTAACGGATGCTTTGAAATTAACTAAAACCACGAATCTCAGTTTCTTCTTAACTGTAATCTGCCCTAACCCTTCGACGATAGAATAGTTTCGCGAAGGCTGGAGTTGTGCGAACGGAGAAGTTCCAGATGAGAAAATTATTCCAAACTTTCCGTACCTAGATCTCGAAGAGTGGCCATTTAAACGAAATAAAACTCGTGACATTCGAGGTTTTTTCTTTATTCTACTTTGACAAATAGGCTGTCAAAAGATATTGGTCTACGCTAAAAGCCGAAGCGATAGCAACGTAAATCTAAACAACAAATAATATTCGATTTAACAAATTGCCAACGTGCTAGGAACTACGAGTATCATATTAATTTTTATTAGAACCGTGTCTCGACGTGATACGCAAAGATAGTTTCTACGCGAGCGAATAAAACGGCGAATGGCCTGGTTCTTAGTCGTCGGCAACCGGCAATCCCTTTTCGGAGCATCGACGACGTCGAAATCCGTCGTGCCCATCGAGGGAAACTTCTCTCCGCGCTCGTCGCAAGCGTCGAGGGGCCCCTCGAGCTGAACTCGCATGCGAGAGAAGCCAGAGCCCAAGCCTGCCAAGGGAATATTATACTTGACGATGACGCGTACGCTCCGCTCCGCGAGGAGGAGGCCTGTCTCGCCTCCGCGTCGGAGCAGAGGAACCTCCACGAAGAGGAACAGAGACGGAGACAGCGAGCTTTCGACAGAGACAAAACGAGCGGAAAGGGATAAGAGAGGGGAGGAAAATAGGAGTCTGAGAGTTTAAAGGAGGAAGAGAGACGAACCGAGAGGGCAACAGGGCTCGGGAGTAAAAAGAAGGAAGGCTAAAGAGACCGAGCAGTGGTGGCAAAAAGAAGAGAGCAAGGAGACCGTGGAGCGAGAAGGAGGAGGAGGGGACGATTGGGAAATGAGAAATTGAAATGAAAATTGAGAATGCGAAAACAGTTGGAGAGACAAGGGGCAAACAGAGCGAAAAATTGGCGCAATTAAGCAAAATGCAAGAAAACTTAAAAGGGAACAAAGCGAGAGGAGGGTAGCTCGCGGTTAAACTGAAGGATCAAGAAGAAGAAAAAAAACGGAACAAGAGTAGAGAACATAATAACGTAGAAAAAGTGGTTACCGTGTGTGGGCGTAGAACAAAAGAACGGCTGGAAACAGGAAGGAAAATATAGAATTTAAGGAAGGAAATGTACAAGCACGATAAAATTCGAATCTAGGAAACGAATTCTTTCCTATTTAGCTGTATGTTGATGATCGACCGCCGTCATATTTTCTTTTCCTACTTTCATCGCTAGATTCGAAAAGATGAATAAGAGAACCAACTAACTAAAACATAAAGAAAATTCCAATTAAATAAATGAGCGTCTCGGAATTTAATTCTAAGATAGGAATAAAAGATGAAAGCTAATAAAAAAGAAAAAAGAAAAAAACATAGAGTTTATTACATATAATATTTGATTCCACAGAGATCGGATAAGAAAACTAATTAACTAAAGCATAAAGAAAATTCCAATTAAATAAATGAGTATCTGAGAATTTAATTCTAAGATGAAAATAAAAGACGCAGGCTAATGAAAAAAAATAGAGTTTATTACATGTAACGTTTGATTCCGCGGAGATCGGTTAAGAAGAAATCTATCGTACTCTTTTCTTTAATGCCGAGCCATGTTGCAACGATAAAAACGATAAAAATGCAGGGAAAAGATGCGCAGGAAGGGAGGGAAAGTGAAAGAGAAAGAGAGAAAGAGTAGGAGATAGACGTAGCAAAGATTTAATCAGACGGGACTATTCGCATCAATCTTTTCGGTACGCGTAGATTCGAGCAAACGAAGGAATCGTTAGTTGAAAGCGGAACCGATGTCCCTTAAAAGTCGACGTCCAAGCAAGATCCACGGGTGGTCCCAGGGATATCGGAGAATTCCCGGTAGAAATCCGACGGCGAGAAAGTAAAATGTGTCCGTTGATAATCGCACCGTCGCTTATCGCTGGCAGCAAGGTATGCCAAGGACTTCCGGGGTAGCTTTAATCGATTCGAACGATTGAAGATATATACATAGGTATGCCGGTATGTCTGCGCTTTAGCACCGATGGCCATTGGGATCTAGGGAATTTTGACTAGCAATTCGGTCAAGTTCAACGCCGACGTTGCCATATAATACGAATGAAATTTTTGACAAATATCGTATAATAAACACAGTTATTTTAACAGTTATTTGTTTAAATAGCGTTTGGTTAAGTCATATTTTTATTAGTCGTTCCCATTACTTTTTCGTGATAAACTAATCGTTTTTCGTTAAAGCAACGAAATCGTTTTGTACGTGATTTGCAATGACTGAAATAATTAACACGTTTTACTTAAAATTCCGCTTCTGAAGAAGCGATATCAAATTACGAAAAAAAAAAAAAAAACAAAAAATTATCTTAAACGATCGTTCAAGCGTTGGTAAAACATTTTAATACAGACCCGCCTTATCGCAACCATAGATTGCGCAATTAAAAGCTACGCGAGAACCGCGTGTCACCCGGTATATACTGGCGCACTGAGTATGTAATTGCGAGGGTCCCCTCTTGCATTGACCCCGGTCCCGTCAGACGACTCGGCCGCAGAAATCTCAAAAGCTGATCATACAAGACATCCGGACGCATTTTTAGGCCGGCTTGGCCACGTGTTGTGTGCCGGTGCTTGACGAGCCGAGAAGCAAGCTGTCCTTGAGCCGGATGACCAAACACGGCCAGGCCGGTGACACGAGAGACCTCGAAAACGGGGAGATCGCGACACGATTGCGGTCCCGCCGTTGGCTGGAAACGTTCGCGGAGAGGAGAAAGCGAACGCTACCAGAGGTCAATTCTGCCTGTGCTTATCAGCGTTTGCCCTTTGCTTCGTGTTTCTCTCGGCCGGTGCTCGATAACGGAACGCGAGGCGTCGCGAACCAGCCTCGTAAATCGCCGCACGGATCTTTAGAGCGAGCGGTACTCGTCGCACAGATGAAGATGAATTTCAGCGAGCCGCGAGGCACGCGCTGCCGAGAGAAGCGTTCGCCAAAGGGAATATAAATACCGTGTGCCGGACTACGGAGCTGATTTCGAGTGACAAATGTTGCGCAGACCGTGTGGAGTGCGTATGAGCGTGTTTGCGTGTGGTTGCACGGCGTTGAGATATACCACCGAGGTTCGTGATCGATAGAGATACGAGTGAGAACGATCGAACATGGTAATTAGATGTAATTAGGAGAAAATGAAAGTACACACGTAGCTAGAAAGGACCGTTGGATCGTTGAATTCTGCTTTATGGATTTATTTACGTTGCATCAACCACGCATCACGGTTGTTAGCGATGATTACCGTGGAACGTCGAATTTCTAGTTAAATCGCAGTTACGAAACTTTTATTTCGAACGAATCTTTTCTTAAATTCAGCGGGGACGATATTGCTCGATGAAAGTCCGCAATAGGTATGGAATTAAATGCAGTCTGATCGCGCCCGTCCCACGATTAAAGTAGAATAAACAGCACCAAGTCAATTTGTATATCTTTCATCAGAATTCAGTATTTCTCCTCGAAACAATTCCAAGCAGGAAATCGTTAAAAAAAAAAAAAAAAAGAAAGAAGAAGATCAACAAGTTAATCCAAGTTTGATAGCCAAACATCGACGATCTTCAAGGGCCCCGCTTCCAGTCTTCCCGATTATCGGATTTTCTTTCTTTTTCTTTTAGGCTGCACCTTTCGTCGACCTGCCGGAGGAATACGTAAACGACAACGTTACCGAGATGACGGCAATTGAGACGAATAAAGTGCATTACAATTCGTTCTCGAACGAATCGAAAGCAACGATGTCGAAAGTTTTCTAAACTCTGCCAACGTTCGTATCGTACGTGTATTTGGATACGTGTGAAACGAAGGCCTCCGCTGCTCTAAGACAGACGAGGCATTGATCGTAATCGAAGAAAAGGTGAAAACCCGCTCCATCTTCGAGTTAACTCTACGAAACAACAAACCAGAACTAGTTGAACGATAAAACGACAGGAAGTACATCACGAGGATCATAAATATTAATTACACGTTTCTATAAGACGTTCGAATCTCGTGCAACGCTCCAGATACAAGCTGCACCTTATTACGTCGATCGAGCCAACAGCAAGACAGTCCATCAAGACTATCTTGGGAGGAAGCGTGTCAGCGAGAGGTCGACACGAGCACGCATCCGGCACGCTTGAATGATGAACAGCTCTCGATCAGACACAGCGAGGCGGCCCGTGTCTTCGATAATCGATCGGCCGGGGCCGAGTTTCGGGGCAACGGAATCGTCAAGATTGAGCCATCGGGGACACTCGGTTGGACAGGGAGCACAATGAGCGCGACTGTGCGCGCAACTCGATCGTCTCTCGCCGTCCAATCCATAAATCGAGAGCTACCTCCGTTTTGTACTTCGCTAATTGCCCTCGAGGGGAATCGGTTTCCCAGAGTCTAATAAAGAGCCGCTGTCTCTGTCCGTCTTTTACCTGGTCCGCATCGACGGCAACGGCGCGCGCGCGCACTCCACGAAAGAAAGAGAACGAGAGCCATCCTCCTCCCTTTCTCCACTCTTTTGCCAGCTCTTACCAGCTGCCGAGGTCTCGAGTTGATCGCGAATCTCCCGACAGAGCGAAAAAGCTGAAAGAAACGCGGCAGACGGAGCAAAAGAGCGAAAGAGGAAGAAGACGGTGGAGGGTCGGTCCCCGTTTTATTTTGGCACGCCGCGAGGAGAGAGGAGGATCCTTTTTATTTCTCCCGTAGCACTGGCAGCCACGCTCGCTATAAGGTATTCTATGATGGTTCGTCGGTTTCAACGGCGCCCCTGCTAAATGGAATACGACCGGAGACGGGTTGGCCAGAGAGAGCGAGAGAAAGAGAAAGAGAGAGAGAGAGGAAGAGGAGGGCCGTACAAGAAAGGAGGAACACCAACGGCGTGCAAGAAGAAGAAGAAACAGAAGAAGAGGAATACGACTACGACTACGACGACGACGACGACGACGACGACGACCAAGACGACGACGAAGAAGTAGAAGAAGCAGAAGAAGAAGAAGAAGAGGAGGAGGAGGAGGAGGAGGAGGAGGAGCTGCACGATGGGGGAGCCACGGTGTAACTCTCCTTCCTCCTTACCAGGCATCATCCTCTCTCAGCTAGACTCGGTCCTCTGCCGCCCCGCAGGACCACTCCTGCCCCCATTTCCCCTGGCATTGGGGGATTTTTTCGAGGGCTTGGCCAACGGAGCGAGAGAGAAAGCCGACTCGTAGTCGCCGGCCTGGCAAATGTTCTCGGCCGTACGTACCCACACACCTACGGGGCCTCGTCGTCGAGGTCGATACACGCGCTCCTCCACTTCGCTTCGCTCCGCTTCACTCGCTCCTGGGAGGACGCGTCGTACAGAGCGAGACAGCCTTAGGTGTATGTATACGCGCGAGAATCAGCCGTCGCGCCGAAATCGACTGACAACCGGTGCGACAAGGCCGACAGATAAGATAAGTCCTTCGCGAGGAGAACAGCTTCGAGAGCCTGCTATTCCTCGCGATCTTGTCTGGCTTATCGATCCGTTTCCATCGATTGCCTGCGCGAACGGTATTTTGATCGCTTTAGAACAGCTTATAGAGTTATCGGGAGCAGGAAGACGAGGCCTTTCGGATGAATTAGGTATGATTTTAACTTACGAGTCGTGCACGACCCTGCTGTAATGGGCTAAATTGAATAGTTGTTTTCCGTCGAATTTAATATATTATCGTACTTAGTACATTTTGCGCTCGAAGCTCGACGTACCGAAACGAAATCTTATTTAGCGTCCGATCAATCGAACTCGCCGAATCGATCTATTCCACTCGATGGATTACCGTGTTTGGTTATGCATACAGTTTGTCACTCTCACAAACGTAAATTTAATGCTTCGGAATAGCCTACGCTGCAACGAATCTTAAGGCACTCCTAGTTGCGAAACGTCGTTCCACGTGACTGTCGAAGCGATTTTTCTACGGTAACGTATACGTACAACGGTGCTCAACGCTGAAGAGTCTAACAACCATGGACTATCTGCCTGCTGCTTGTGCTTCAAATTCAATTGCCGCGGAGTTCAAGTATCGGAAACTGTTTCATACCATCCATTCTGCGTGCTTCGAGTTTTAAGTTGATCTTGTCACATAGAGGAAACCTCTTTCGATATTTACAATTCTGATTTTTAAATAATATCGTTAGGATACCTTGAAAAACACTAATAAGTATCCGCGTAAGAGTAGTTCGTGGCATTTTTGAATATATTTCGTTTATTCGTATCTTTACAGCCTTTGTCTTTTCTTCCTTCTCTTTTTCGTTCCGCTTCCTACTTATTCTTTTATTCGTCCCACGTTTTATCGCGTCACACGAATTACTAGACGACATTAATGGAAATTCTGACCGCAAATGCGTTAAAAATTTCACGGAAAGTAAAGAACTTCCATATGCACCACGAGGTGGAAAAGTATTTCAATAATACACATTCTTTCAGATAAATTCTGTATTCTGTTTTAACTATTTATAATCAGGATACTCTCGAACGATAAAACGCGTGTACACGCGAGTAACTTAGAAACTTCTGTGTACCTGATTCTGGCTGATTGCTAGGAAAATTTTTAACATCGTCGAAACCAACATCACCGGAGCAACAACAGCTTGACAGCGAGCCAAGAATCGAATCGGAACAAAATCCGAGTCACCGACCGAAAACAACGTCGGAAGTTCTGCTCGTTCGCGGTATCGCTCGTCGTGCTAATTCGTCAGCAACATAAAAGTCACCGTTACCAGTCGGTTGCAACCTGGTTGGTCATCCTAGCTCCATGCTGGCAACCTATTTCGAACAGCGACCGCCAGCGGCTCGAGAGACGGCGTTCCACGTGTCGTCCCCGGGAAATACGCTTATCTGCGAGTCATTCGGGCCCAGCGATGCTAAGCACATCTGCACGTCCGTGCACAGGCCACGTCGGCTTTCGTACTTACACGAGCAAAAGAGCGGGAAAAAGAGAGACGAGAGAAGAACACACGTAGTCAGAGGCTACAAAGCCAGCAAGAGAAGCCAAGAAAGTAGCGGCGAAGCATGGGGTGGGGGTCGTTGGGCGGTTGGGTCGAGGGGTTAGACGAAGAAGCTATGAGACGTTGGCTTTAGCGTCGGCGAAACGACAGAGAGAGAGAGAGAAACAGACAGACAAAGACAGAGAAACAGACAGGCAGACAGAGCAAGGGAGAATCGGTAGGAGAGAACTGCTGGAGTCGGATTGAGAAAGGAGGAGTAGATAGGGCGACGGAGGCGTGGGTCGAAGGGAGGGGGCGGGAAGAAGAGAGGCAGAAAGAACCAGAGACGCCAGAAGTGGGAGTCAAGAACCCTACAAGGAATTAAGAGCTTATTCGTAACAGGCACCGTGATGAAGATCCTATGGCTCGTGAAGCGGGGAATGGAAGGAGGAAAGTGCCTCGACTCTCCCACACCGGGGATCTTTGGAATACCAATCAACCGGCTAATACGTTCGCCAGTTTGCCCATGCGGGCGCCAAATTGCCTGGGACGAGAGGCCCTCCGCGTTCCAACTTTCGTCCCTCTGTTGCGAACGTCACAGGGTCCTGCCTCGTTCCAATCCACGAAGAGCGACCGACAGTGGAGAATTCGTAACGCGACCGGGGTCGAACGACCGGGTTTTGTTTTCAAGAGGCTACTGCGGTCAAAACCTTTTTCCACGAAATAGCTTAGGACGAGCGAAAGACCGAGGTGCGTGGGAGACGGTGTTGGTTAATGGAGCACGGGAATTTACGAAACTGTTCTCTGGAATATCGTTAAAACCGTGGACATTTACCGGCGGTTTAAACGGATAAACGTGTGTTTGCGAGAGCGGAGGTTTTTATCTGTTTTACTGAATCCCGAAGAGACGACGGCAGTTCGTCCCATTGCTGCGTGAAATTTCAGTAAGCGACTTTCACGCTACTTCATTATGCGTTTGAAAACGTTTGTCGAGCAGCCTCTAACTTCTCGTGGAAATTCTCGGGAATTTTTTCATTGCTCTTTAAATATTCCGTACAAAAGAATTCTTTCTTTTTATATTACGTCAACACAGACGATAGAGCATTTATACGATACTCCGAAACAATTGGAAGACTGTTCGATTTAGAAAACTATAAAATTCTCTCTATAGCATGATATTAAGCAGAAAACGATCGTTGGTCTGGCCGTAACAGCACTGTACTCGTTCTACTTAAATGTAGTCATTGATCGAACAAGGAAGCGTTTCATCAAAATTTCTTTTCAACATTATAAAAAATTCTAAGTCCGCTTTCACTACCAAATGATAAAAGAAGCACGATGTTCGAACGACAGACGCTTTTTCAGAAAACCGGTTTTACCCTATGAAAAATCACTATATATTACACCTTCTTGCCACTGTCCCATATCCTCGACTAATTTCTTCCCGCTTTCAGTCGTTTCTTTTATCACCACACCCTGCTCTCCATTTGCTTTCCTCCCACATCCTCGTCAACTGACTCCCTTACGATCTTCTTCTCCAGAATCAAAAACCAAGAACGTCGGAACGAGTCGCATAAAGCTTGGACTCCTTGCTACTCGAGCAAGAGTTCGTCATGGAGAGAAGGCGTGAAAAATGCTGCCATTTAGTCGCGATGCGTGGCAAAGAATCGTCGTATTCCTTTGAAAGCATTGTACCCCGCCGCGCCGTGACGCCGACTCGTTACAGGTCTTTGAAGCACCTCTTCACGCCAGAACGCGGTAAGAGTCGTATAAGCGGAGCGATCGCGGGGCAGTTTGCACACTGGACGATCAGCGTCGCGGCGCTATAACGGGCCGCCAAGTTACGACGAAGGCTTAAACTTTTACTGGTGCAGAAGCGTCAGCGTCTGGTCTTGTTTTTGCTCGTTCCGCGATTCACGAGAAACGGTGATACAGCTCGTCCGACGCTTTTTAAATCGGCATTGTCTCTCGTTCGTTCTCTACGGATTTTGTGAATGTTCTCGGAAAATCACGATTCTTCTCTAATGATTTTTAGCGAAGTTTCGTCTGATTCTGCAATAACGTACGAAAATATAATTATCCATATTGAAATAATTTCTTTCGTTTTTCTGTTCTGCTGTCCATATGGTATTAACGCGATTCTTACTCTTTCGCTGCTTGGACTTCGATGGGTTAAGAAACTTTAGCGTTGAAAAGTCGAAATAAACGCGACATCTCACTTACGAAATTCCAAAACGAGGACCGACAGCGTTCAACGAAGACGATATCTTGTTAAAGCAAGACGTATGGTATGGCATTTTTTTAAACAGGCTATAGAGAATCGCAGGGAAATGGATAAGAAACGAAAAGCAGTATCGCATCTAACACCAAGCATCGTCCGAAAAGGGAGTTATACGTCGCGATGGAGCACGATATTGGCTTGGGGCTTTAGTCCGTGGGGTGGCCAGGCTGGGCAAGCCTTAAAACGCCAGTGAGACTTTATAGGAGTTTATCCTTCCAGCGATGGGAGTGTTGTATAGGAATGAAGTCGTTGGGAATTTCTGGCCGTAGCCGTGGCCAACGAGGACGTGGAAAATGCCAAGGAACCGGAATTACGGTAGAACAAGGGTACTGACAAGATCGAACGACCTCTAGGACGAGGATATGTCAGGAAAGATGAAAGGACGTCGTTGAAGCGGATTCACACTGCACAGCTAAACGCCTGCGACTCTGATACACTTTTCCGAGAAGATTCGAGGATTAAGATTTCTCTTTGCAAACGTAACGATAGCAGGAATGTCGAACGTTGTTCGTCGAAAGTTCAGAAATTGGAAAATTTAGAAATTTGTTACGAAGCTCGAAGTCTTGGAAACTCGGCGATCTAAAGATCTAAGATTATGCAAATTAGAGAGTTTGAAAATATGCAAGAACTTGCGAGCTTGAAACTTTATTAATTCTATAGTAGCTGGTACTTTGACGTGTCAAATCTCGAGCTTGAACTTGAAACTTTTGAATCCTACGATAAATCCTGAAGTTCGGCATAGAGTTCGCGGATACGGCAGAGCAAAAACCACCAAGTTTCTTTATATTTTTAAATAACTAATCGTCGAGACTTTCAACCAAAATTTCATCGATCTCCGATCTCGAAAGAGAAGCTAGAAAACTTGAAATCAAAGGATTTCCTTGAAATCTGCCGCCGAATCCCGATCGATCCAGCACCTTTTACCGTTACCAAGCGAATTCACAGCTGGTATGGAATTCTTCTTTGACGAGAGGAGGCGAGGATGGCCTGCTAAAATTGCTGTGAACACCTGCGAAGTATTAGCATAGCTTGACTTATTAACAAGGCTAAGTAGCCGTCGAGAGAACCAGATGAAAGTTTCCATCTCGGAGAGACTTCGCGAGCTTTCCGGCGTTAAGTCATTGACGAGGCTGCAGCCGTTAGTAATGGAACCAGAACACCGTAACGAAGTCCCACACATTCCTGGTTTAACGAACCGTCTCGGTATATTCAAGGTCCCCTTCGTCAATCGCGCTGATCTCCTGGAGGTTGACGCGAACTCGTCAAATCGTTCGGTACACTCGAGACATCATCGTTTCGCGTAACTCGTTACACGACCACCGTCTTGCTGGATCGACTAATTCGTCGTTTCGATACGGAAAGAATTAGATTAACACCTATTATACTAAACGATCTGCTATTTCGTACGATACGTAGCGTGTGGACGAAGCTGATGTAGAAATTAGAAACTTTGGTTGAAAACGTAATTTACGATGTAGTTGAAATATAATCTGTACGCGCGAATTAAAGAGGCCAAGGAACTTGAGATAATTGATTCTAATTCAATCGAAAGTTATCCGCTATCGCTGCTTTCCTTTTTCCAAAGAATTCTACTTCGCTCAGGAAAAAGGCAAAGACGACGAACTATCTGCCAAGGTGATGTACCGAACGGCTGGTTTTGAGCGAAACTCGAACACGAGTCGCGTGATCTTTTTTCCACCGTTACTCCTTGACGCGTTCGCGGACCGCGTTTGTCAGTGCCGCAAGAAGCGACGCTTCGAGACGCGAGACGCGGGGCTGACAGGGCGGATCGAAGGGCCGCCACCGTTTCAGGGGAGACTCGGCAGCGAGAAAGAGAGTAACGAAGAGGGGAAGCGAGCGAAAAATGGAAGGGTAGGCGAGGGTGGTACACACGCGTGCACGACCAAAACTCAATGAACTGCTATCGATTAGTTGCTCATTTTATTCCTCGTTCGCGTTCGTGCGGCTGACTCGTTAAACGCTCCGACCCCTTCCCTCTTCGCCTCTGGCCGTCCCGTCGTCGCTTCTCGTCGTTCGCGTTTTTTTTTCCCCGCAGGGGTAGAGAACCGAGTCACGAGGGTAGTGGGTCACGGCGCGGCTTTTTTTTTCCCCGCCAAACGACAAAACGGAGAAAGCAGGTCGCGCGGGATGCTTTACGGTGTCCTCCGCTATTACATAGGCTCCTCTCTTCGGTAGCTTGACCAGCACGCGCTGCGGTAAGAACGTGATTTTCTAAATAGCTGGGCCTGGATAACGGGCCCCCGGTGCTCGGTTCTGATCTGGCGGTGAGCGGAATCGCGTGCATTTGTTCCACGATGTAGAACGATGGTTAGGGTTTGCGATCGAGTTTCTTTGCAGATTTGAAAATGATCGGCGACGTAAGTGGGGAAAAAATATATAGCTTACCAGGTACAGTGTACCTAACAAATAAATAAATTTAAGTAGTTTTGCTCGAATCGATGAAGGTGAATGCTGGAAGTTTATAGCGTTCCAGTGCCAAAATGAACAAACCAGATTTTATGTTACTTCTGACAATTACGTCATTTACTGCTTTAGCTTCTCGATTATTAAACGCGTTACTCCCATTTTCATATTTCCAACCAAGTAATTTCGTCGTAAATTGGAAACTGGTATGAACACAATTTATAGAAGTTTTTATAGCAGATGCGTAAACCTATTACCACTTGCATATAGTAGATACGTCCTAAAATGAAATTTATGCGAACGGTAAGCATAGAATCGAGTAATTAACCGGGGTGTTGAATCATGGATCACCAACGGCTTTCACTTGTTACATTTTACAACCATATGTTGCTTCGATGCTCCGACTGGATGTCTTAAAATACAGATTCTCCGATGTCATTAGTGATTAGTACAAAAATAGAACGAGGACGTTAATTAATATTGCGAATAAAAATTATCATTAACATCGATAAAAGTCATATTGATATTTCTTGTATCTTGTTTCTATCCGAATACATGTATATACATGAATCATAAATAGTCGTATATATATTTTCAAATATTTCTATCTTCGTACTATTTAACATGTACATACATTTTTCATTCATTATTGTAATTCAACTGAATGATCGCGTTCTGGGGGAATAAATTACGTTGACTATCTAAGTATACTCGTAAAAGGACGTATACATAAAATTATAGTTTCCATTGAACGTATCGAATAATTTTTTGCTCCTAACGTGTACTATAAATATTATACCTTAATGTGTATATATACTTAATGCGTACCATAATCGTATATCAAGGAAAATTCAATAGAAAGTCAAGCAAACGTAGTCGTACCTGAAAAGGAAACAGGACTTCCTCTATTAGTTTGCCCCTTGCCTCCAACGTAATACCTACTTCTCACGTGAATGACCAAGAATCATCGTTTCAGAGAGAAATCCGGCTAATTCGCGGTTCGACTTAACGAGCGATCGTTCGATTTGGCCCGCATCCAATTGTATTCGTTCGCCGAGCAAGGGAGACCAGGAGGAGAGTCGAGTCGCGGGGGAGGCAGACGAAGAGTTGGAAGCGGGCGAAGAAAGAGAAGAGGTGGCGGCCGCGTGTCGAAAGGTGCGTTGTACTCAAACAAAGTAAGATATAATTAGACGGGTAGACGGCTGCGACTGCAGGAAGCCCACGTGTGAAAGTCGCTCGCAGAAACCTCTCGGTCATCGCTAAAAAGATCCCCAGAAGCACGGGAAATCGCGCACTTTCTACGACTTTTACCGCGATGCACGATCGCTGTTGCGCCGAAACTTACTCGGAAATAGACCGTTCCCCGAACGTTCCAGCTGTTTTCGAGTGGCCATCTCGATTCCTCCTTGCGTTCGATGCCGAATCGCTCGATAGAATTCGACTGCAACACGTATCTACGTACGCTATCGTTTAAAAGTATCTGCACGTTTGCCGCGAGTTTGCTCAGCTGCTGACACGATGTAAATCAATTAAGAAATTATAGATAAACAGATCTTGCGATTATTTTACTTTATCGTTGTTGTTCGATTATCAGACGTTAGACGTAAATTGATAAAAATTTAGATTACCACTAAAAGATCGACGATGAGACTAATTTAAGCGATAACACCTAGTAACGCGAATATCAACTTCTACGTCTTTTTTCATTTCAAGTCTTCTATCTTCCAAAGGAAAGAATCGCTGGTTTCCTTCTTTAATCCATTAATCGCTTCAAATCCATTCTAATTCCGTTAATCTCTCTCTCTCTCTCTCTCTCTCTCTCTCTCTCTCTCTTTCTTTTCTGACGCTTTAAAAATCTGAATTCGTTTTAGTAGAAAATTATCCTTAAAACACGTTGCTACGAAATTCTTTCCACGTATTCGGAACAACGCGATAGGTGCCAGAATATCGATCCTATTTTTCGTCGGGCGAGTGCATAACGCAGCGACGCCCAAATATTTACCCGTTTCGAAATATCTACCCCCTTCTATTGCCACGGCCAGCCAGATGAGAACTGCTGAGGTCGGGACTCATTGTCAGAAGTCTTGGCATCTCTCGTGCGAGTGGGCGTCGCTAGCGATGGAACGTCTGTCGGTAGCTCATGGTTTCGTCGCTTCTCTCTACGTATTGTCTGTGTATGTGTGCGTACATGCGCGTGCGAATATGCGTGCAATGCTCGTGGTTCACACGTAACCACACGCACCTTATGCGAGCGGATGCACACCTACTACCTACGTAGATGCACGCCAGATCGACGCATCCTGCGTCATTTCAACGTTGAAACGTTGCCCCGCTCGATTTGGTAGAGGCGATTCTGTCATCTTTTGCCGAGATCGTGGCAGCAATAGCGGAGTACGTTCTACGATTGTTTAAAGAGTTTTTCCTAAATGATTTCAATGCGAAAAATATTTGTACTCCAAGATATCTTTCTTTTTTTTTTTTTTTTTTTGTGGCGATTGAAATTCATCGAACGGAAAAGCAAGATTCTTTTCGAACGAATTCGTCCAACGTTGAAACTGTACGAAACTTTCTTGCACAAATAGCGCTCCGCGATCAGGAAAGAACCTCGCCACTGTACGTTTAATCAACCGCGAGGATTTTTGCAAACTTTACGAGACACTGTCGTCCACGGAACCCGCATTCGTAGCGAACGACCTGACGTAACGCCGTCATGCGTCATCGAATGCAAAGTCCAAGACATGTTCCATTTCCGAATACATACCGCTAGCAAAAACCTATGTTCTTGCAACTACTACGCTTTGTGACATAAATATTCGCATCTATTGAACAAGGATCACGTTCTTGTCTCGTACTTAAAATTAAAATTCCTTCAAACTTCTCACCATGCGTAATTCTTGAAGTACAATCGATGAACGAACGGAAATTATTGAAATTTCAATTATCGGGATTATCCTCTTAATTTTAACAACGATATTCTCAATAGCAAGTTGAAGATACACGGAGTGATTTAAAAATCTCCGAGACTCTTCGAAAACTCTCAATTTCGAGCACAATCCGAGGCAATTCGTGGTTTCCGGCGCACGGTTGCGGTGGCCGAGGTCTTTTCAGCCCATCGCTAAATCCAGCAGGGTGATAAGTAAAAAAATACTCTTCGTCCCCCACCGTGGTATCGTCGCGGATTGTCTGCAAATTGCACTCGACCGGTGCGTCGTCTGGCACGGCCAGGTCGATGTACCCGGTGTTCGAAAAATGCGCGATGACCTGCGTCACCGTCTGTTGCGAGTTTGCTGCGTATACGGCGTACACCTCGGCAGTCCAATCATCGGGTGCAGTCACGATCCGGCCAATGAATACGAGCTGAATGCTGTTGCACCCACACTGCGTTTCCGAGATCACACGCGTACACCGATCGATCTATCGAAAGTGGCTTGGTTGCGATTCTTCGCGGATTTGTTCGAGGCGAACGATTTCGTTCGTTCGTTCGAATCATCGAAGATTTTTATAATTGCTTTTGCTTCGCTGACTCTCGAAACGATATTGCGAGTAGCCAGTGCAATAGGATAAACTAGTCTGTAAAGTTCGATCGTTTTTCTAATGGCAAAAGTAACGGACAAACGCGAATGTGAGAAAAAGAAAATAAAGTAGAAAATATGGAATATACGAAGAACGCGGTATTAGGATACATCGCGTAGGATGTGAGATGTAAGACGTAGGACGTAGAAGATCGGATAGAATATTAGAGTTTCTGATGTCCGATCTAAATAATCGCGCAACGATCATTTCGAAACCGACTAAACAATCGGCAAGGGAACGCGCGAGTACTTAACGAATATTAAAATTCGATTTTCACGTAAACGTAAAAGTCCGTTTGTACCACCGTTTCGGCAGTATTCTGTACAAAATGTAATAATTACTAGAAATCTGAGAGACTGTCAGAATTTATTTGGTAGAAATCATTTCAAAATCGAAGAAACTTCTGCCGCGCGAACGATATTACATAAAATAACACGCAGAAATGAGATTCGTAAAGGTGAAAATCTCTACGTCGGACCATTATCCGGCACACAAATCAAGGGAAGGTGTTGGCGCGATAGTTAGCCGAGACGCTTGTAATCAGTGATTAGCGATCGAGCGACAAATCGTCCGTTATTGGTGCTTGGCCGAGCATCGTGGCTCGCTCGTTAATATCACTCTTCTCCCCCTTTCATGACGAGGACGAGGAGCAAGTTCAAAGTCGTAGATTTCAATTAGCTTGACCGGTGCAACGAAGCACATCAGGCTGAGAGAGAAATAAGAGAGGGAGAGACTGCGACAGAACGCGCCGCCGCTCATAATCGAAATGCAAACCGGCCAGATCGATGATATTAGCCGTGATAGCTTATCTGCGACTCGTCGCGATAATGGAAGGGCAACGGGCCTCCGCGGCACCGTGATTGATGCAGTCGTACACGGAATAAGACTGGTGCCTGGCCTGCGCAATTAATCGCGCCTGTCACCCCTAATTCGTTATCGTTCCCCTAACTCAGCGCGTACAAAGAGTATGGCACAAGCTGCTGAGCGATCGGTTTTGGGGCTTCGGATTATCTCTTTTCGATCGGAGTTCATGATTTCTCGAGATTGCCTGTAGTTTCGAATCAAGAGATCTGATCGATGGCCGTGCTTTTTTTTCACTTTAATCGTAGGAGGATTTTGTCAGTGAACTTTGCGCGTTACTTTACGACGATATAATAAGCGAAGCAATTAGACGCTCAGATAGCAAGGAAGATACAAAGTAGACGAGTTTACGGCGAGTGTTTAAACGCAATTGTATAGTTTTTCGTATGACGCGTATCGTGTTATATCGTTGCTGGTGATATCGGCAGAAAAACAGGCGAAAAGTATAAACGTAAAGAGATCTTCGATCGATAGTACGAGACGAAAAATCGAAGGTTCACGGCGACCGAGAGCTGGCAGCAGTAGTAGCGTTTCAGGCATCCTACTCTAGAAAGCAATCGACCGGTTGATTACTATACTTTCTCTCGGGCAGCAGCTTGACTGCCACGAAACTTAGGTGTTACGTGCATCATCGGGTGGTGAGTTTAGCATAAAAATCTCCTTGAAACGATGCCGTATGAGCGCGCGTGCAGATATTACCGGGTATTACCGTAACTGCCGCTGGATTATGGCAATTTTCAATTTTGCCGCGCTCTCAATCGACCCCACTCCGAATGACTCGGCTACTATGCCAACCAAAGAAAAATCCGACGGACATCGCAGAGTGGTAGAATTTCTTTTCTCTTCGACCGTATTGATGCAAAAAATTGATCGATGTAAAAAGGATCAGTAATATCCCAGTTATAGTTACAAGAGCAAATTTCCAACAGAGACGTTCTAGAATTTTTAATATTTCGTCCCGTGTCTGCGAACTTTTTTCCAATATTTGCACTCTTTTGCATTACAAGAGCGATATTCTCTTGCGTAAACCGAATCGAACTTACGCGTCTAATTTTGTAAATGTCTACCTGCGTATAAAATTACTTCGAAAGAATACATTTTTAGTTGCGAAAGATAAATAAAACCCAATATCAAACTTTTTATATTATAAAATCAATACGAAGCGAGAAAGATTGTAAACGAGTGTAATTTTTCCATATTTATCTAGCGAAATTAAACCGAAGCAGTTAAACAAATATTCGTAAATAATATAATTTAAGAAAGATTGCAACTACCTTCAAACTGTTTCTGTTCGTTTTCCCTCCAAAGAGTCGTGTAGGGGACACAGTGGCGAACTCAGTAATTACAACTCACCTATAAAGAAATAGAGAACAATTTTTAATTACTCAAAATATAATTACAAGCGTAACGAGTACAATTACGTTGCGTTTATCTTTGAAAAGCATTTTCATTCATCGATGAAGTGTAATTAAAAACTGGTGAAACCAGTTCGATTCCACTTTTATATACCTATGATGTTGCAGAAAGGTTTAAGAATTTGCTCATCGGACAAGTTTTGTCCTACGTGAACAATTTCAAAGATATTCGCGGGAATCGATTTAAATGTAACATCCTGTATGAAAGAAGAGGTCAAAAAAGCAGGAAACATTCAACCGTAAGAATACAAATTCCAAATACAAACACGCGTTTTTGCATGGTTGTCGGATTTGCGCGGTCAATTTAACCGAGTCGTCAAATCCCCGCGAGCGAACCTTCTTTAGTCCCGGTGAATTCCTTGTGGAAAAAAAAAAAAAAAAGAAAGAGAAGGAAAAAATAAGAAGAGAGAAGGATAAAAACGAAGAGGCGACACGCGTGCAGAAACCACGTTCTAAATTGCGCTCGACAAACGAGGCGATTTGACGCAGCTTCGTTGGCTCGTTCTGCTCGCGCCCGTTCGTGACTGCTCGAAGAAGTAACGGTGAGGATCGCGAGGATTCTTTGGCGAAGGTAACGGAGTGGATGGCAGGAAAGGTCGTCAGGTGTATCGAGCTAAATTCATCGCGCAAGATCGATAATGCTCGACGTTCTGCCCGCCAAGGATCCTGATCTACGAGATCTACGACGAACTGAGTCAGGGGAACGCGATTACATCGACGCGTGCATCATTGATCCTTGAGGAGAAGCATTCCCTCGTTATTTAACCTTTTCCTACGAGAAACGCATCGTATAAATTAACCACTGCGGTGTATAGATTTAATTGATAACGACAGATGATTTTATACATGGTGTGTGTGTGTGTGATCAGAAAGTAGTTTGTGAAAGTGTTGGAGCAATTTTCGAAGAATACACGAAGCGTGAAAAATTCGAAAGGTAACTGCACGATCTTAAAATCCAGCGTTACGTTGTTTCGTCGCTTATTTTTTCTACAAAATTTCACTGTTTGTTCGTTATTTGCCCGTAAAGAATCCATGCGACTATTTATTTTCTTTTCTAACGTACATGCACGTTCGTTTAACACATATTCGTTGGAACACGGTGGCGAAGTAAGGGAGAACGCGATGGCGGAGGTTCAACCGAATTCTCGCTGTTTCCCGGAGCAATTCCATCGAGAGTCGGTTTACGATCCCATCCCAGACCGTACCTCGATTTCTTTGTCGACGTTACAACCGAGCCGTACATTTCGCTTGGCGAATGTCAGAGGTAACGTTGTGCCGTGCTCGCCGACGGTTTTTCGCTGCGAGTATGCTCCGAACGCGATACGAGCCGGACGGAGGCGGAATGAAAGCCGTTGAAAGCATCGCCGAGAAGGAGAAGAGGGGAAAAGGACCACGGCGAAAGAGGAGACACTCGTCTCTTTTCAAAGACTTGTTTAACTGCTAATTGATTCTGCTTTATTACTTTTTAGATAGCGCGAATGAAAATGAACGTTTGAAGAATGCAGCGATAAAGAAATTTATACCGTGTCCGAGAATATGGATTTTTCGATTTATTTTACCATTTATGAGTATCACGTAGGTATATGTTAAACGATGCTTACAAAAAATGAAGTTGCGTCTTTTATCATAGCTTCGACTTTTTTTGCGATCACCGCCGCGCTAACATTTCTAGTTTCTCGTTCGCAAATAATACCAACGATTTTCTGACGAAAGTTTTTCTAAAACAAAAAATAAAAAAAAAAAAAAAAAGAAAAAAAATAATTCAAAGAAACTTTATCGCTATCGTATTTGCCTCTCGATTTTTCTTTTCGTTCCCCTCTAACTTTCACAAACATTCACGTGCCATAAAACTCAAGCGGAACAACGATCATCGAGCCAGCCCAGTAGCGGGGCGTACAATTTCAAAAATCATCCCCTAGACGAAACGTATACACTGCTCGCGCACACGTCAACGTGTTTTCGCCGATGCATCGGCAAATAAATTAAATTTTCCTACCTCGCAAACCGGTCGATAGTGCAACGATATTTTACATTTTCCATCGACAAGCGGTCACGGTCCCCGGTTACCCGATGATTTAAACTCGGGCGCATCATCGCGTCGGCACATCAAAAAATTAAATCAATTAAAACAATTCGTTTAATTGAAATGATAATTGAGTTACACGCGAGCATCGGGATGCCGGTCGCTCGAACCTTCGTTCGCACCTTGCCGACTCGGAAAACGTCAATTTTTGGTTGTAATTTGCTAATTAAACGTTAATGCTCGCCAAACAAATGTGCCTCGTCTTAATGAATAAACGTTCGAGTGCTCGGCTGGCACCCCGTCGCGTTCACCGCGAACGATATTCCCTCTCGAAGCTGCCTCGCCACGGCGACAGCTCGTTAATGGGAAAGAGGAATAACGTATCCCGGCTATTAGCGTTTGTTGCCGGTGTAATTTGGCATAATAAGGCCGATGTCCGCGTTTTAATCTTCGTTATTGAATTCGTTGGCTAAACATCCCCGACTACCGATTGAAACGCATCGGACCCGATTTTATGACGATTGATTTTTGGCTCTGGCAATTCTGCTCAGCACGCGATAATTATGTACATTCGATTTTATACCTATTACGGTCGCTCTCTGATATATAGCTCTACCGTACATACAGTTCGGACCATCCGGTGTAGATGTTTTGCAGAAGTCGATGTAAAATATGATTTATTCGGAATATAAACGGAAGATCATCTTTTTTAACGGGTATCCGTTCGAGCGTATTTTGATTAATTTTTATACAATTTCAAATTGACTTTACACGCTTAACTTACTTTCATCCGTTGTTGTACAGTCTCGGATTTTAATATCAAAAACTACTAGCTGTACGACGGAGTTGCAAAAACAAGAAAAAATAAAAGAAAGAATAAAGAAAAGACAAAAAAGAAAAAGAAACACAAAACACTAAAAAATATAGCAACAACCCGAAAAAACGCCTTCTCCTCCGGTCGTTTCTTCGATGACGAGACCATACATTCAATTTCCCCTAGCCAAGCTGCTTCCATTTACAGATTAAAACGCGACACCCAGTATAAGAGACGCACACCCAGTTTCAGGTGAAAGAAACACAAGCAGCAAAACGATCTCGTCCTCCGGAGAGATCTCGCGCAATAATTTCCCGATCCATTAAGGCACGCCGAGTCACAGGCGTTCGCGAATACACGCGAACTCCCGAGTTCCAACGTATACACACCCGTACAAACACGTATTCAAACGTTCGCGTACATGCACCGTGTCCTCTGACAGGCAGAAGACCCTGAAGGGCCTGGCCGCGTCGTAGGTGGTACGTTGGACGGTCGCCACTAAGAATTCAATTAACGGTAATTATATAGCGACCCAACCCTCGTTACTTTTCACCAATCGGTCCTGCAACCCTCTGCCAACCCTTTTCGACTCTTTCGCGCAGGTGCATCCACGGTGTGCACAGAGAAAACTGGCTGCCAGAAACTTCTTACCAAGTCCCATTTCGAAAGCTAAAACTAGGCAACAGCCCCCGTCTGTCCCTCTTTCCCTCTTTCTATTCTTTCCAACCCTCTTTCTCCCATTCCTTCGTTTCCTTGCTTTCTCTTTATCCGCCAACCACTACCATCATTGCCATAGCCACCAGTCCCAGCACCTCGAGCAAAGGGGTTTGCATTTAATACTGGCGGAAGGTTCTCAAGAATTGGCAGAAATATCCGTGGCTGCACGATCCCCTAATTGTGTGTCCGCGGAGTTTGCGGAGCGGGGTGGTAGCTTTTATCCCCAGGCTGCATCAGGCTGGCTGCCAACCTCGCCGAATCTTAAGCCCTGCTCCGGTGGACCTTCTTTTTGCCCGTCGCGATAAAAGCTCTTCTCCCCTGCCCGTGAATTACAGCCGCGTTGCGTAATTAGGGGTGGGTTTTTGATCGGTCAAAGGGCAGATCTGCCTATAGTCGGGGTACTACGATGTTGATCTTTTTCGAATTCGACGAATGAAACGTTTAAAGGGTGTGCCCGCTTTGACTGACGGTTTTAGGGGAGCTTCTGGGTATCTTCGTCGATTTGCTTACTGTTTCGTTCGAGGAGCATTTGAGAAGCCGATTAATTCATTTACGTTGCGTGAGATATAAACTGGATACGATGATATTAATCGTAAAAAGTTCTAATCGCTGCTTTTGAATCGTGCGAGACTCCGAGCGAAGATACGCGGTTAACGATAAATCATTTTTCTTTTTTTTTTTATTACAACGCTTTGCCACCACCGTCAGTAATTTCAAATATTTCCATCGAAAACACCAAAAGATTTATTACACCCTGTTCTACGATTACATGTTATGGAATACTAATAAAGTATATATATATATATATATATATATATATATATATATATATATATATATATATATATGACAAAAAAAAAAAAAAGGTAAAATAGAATGAAATAAAATACAAAAGGAAGATCAGAGAGAAATACGACGAACGGCAAGAAAAATTGCTATTTAAACTCAACAGATATCCGACCGCGACTACTTTCGCGAAAATTGAAGAGTGAAATAAAATAAATAAAATAAAATAAAAAGGTGAAAGAGGAAAAAAAAAGGAAAAATGTCCTAACTGGCCCACGCCCGCCGAAACGGCAGATTAACAACGGCCGTAGTTTCTACAGCTCGGGCGGATATTTTTCATTTAACCGGCATCGAGCTTTTAAAATCGGAAATATTTTTTGCCAGGGCAAACACGAACGAACGGCCGAAACAACGGCCGGCAATCGTCAGTAAATTTCACGAGCGAGCTCTCTTCCGCGCGCGCGGGGGTGTAATATCAATTATAAACGCGTAACCAATAACTATGCCCGCCTATATCTGTTCCAGCAGTCGCCGGCCCGGAATTCGTCGAATATTTACCAATCCTGCGTAATCGAAAAAGCGGGAAACGACCGTCAGAATACCTTTTCATCGCGTTTACAAAACACATTCGTTTCCCGCCACTGGTCCACCAGCCAATCGCGATACTCTAGGATCGTGCCACGTTTCTGTTTGCCCTTCCTTTTATCCTTATGCATCACCTTATCGTTGTCAGAGATCGATCTTTTGCCTCGTTTCGACAGATAAAACGTAAAATATAACGATAATGAGAAAATATAGAAATATCTACGTATCATAGATTATAGACGACGGCGAACGGAAGGATCTTTTATCCAATGTTCTAGTTTAGTTACATTCTTTCGAAAGGGTCGAATCTTTCCTTTCTCGTAACATTTCTCTATTTTTGTACCGATATGTTTCTCTTTTTTTTTTTCAATAGTATTTTTAGTTAACGTTAAAGTTTATCGGCACTAGGAAAAAATGGAGCGTAAAACGAACAGGAATTTAGCAACGACAGATCTTAATGAAATTTTGAAATTTATACTCCTTTCCACATTTTGTTTCATGTAACGATACACGTTTCCGAAATTTTGTGAAATACGAGAGCGGCAATAAATACGAGAATTTCCAGATTTATATTCCTATTTACTCTATGTCGCAATAACAAGTGCGTCCCGGCTCTCGAATGATTTTTTGACAATTTTTTTTTTTTTTTTAGTAACGCGCTTTATTTTTTGAGTTCAATGGAAAAAAAGACTCGACCTTTATCCCTTCGAAAACAGAATTTCTAAACAGAGAAGAATGGAGAAAAAGAAGAGAGATAGAGAGGACAAATCGCTCATAAATAATACTTTAAACCTTCAAACGCTATCTAAATGCTTTTTGACGCTATCCGAAATACCTGTACAATACGTATCGTAACCAAAGAGTTGTCGTAAAGTAAAATCGACCGAGTCCGACCAATCATTTCTCGTTCCATGGAGAAAAGTTCGATCAAATTAGCAGTGTTTAGTTAACTGCTATATTTTCGCGTCGAATGGTTTCTCATGGCAGAAAAACAAGTACGTTTAAGGCTTAATACGAGATTTGTGGAAGAGAGTATTAAAAGATTAAATCGTCGAGACACGTTGTAACCGAAGCTGTGTAAAGGGGGGTTAATAAAACTGAACAGGATCGTAAAACACTTGGACGAAGATCAGAGGGGTTCTCACCCCTAATGACAACTCGTATATCCTTCCATCGGAATCGTAAACGGAACTCTGAACGATCGTCACGCACATTCGTCTTTTAAACCCCCTTTGCTGACATCGCAAGCTCCTCGATATGGCGATACGGCATCCTGATTCCTCTTTGAAACAATTATCTACGTTCGAAGCTCAAACGCTTTAGACGCTCCGTTTCCAAAACATAAATCTTCTCGAACGAATATCTCCGTCGAATCGCTGCTATATCCTTCTTGCTTTTATATTTTTTTACGATCCTCGTGATTATACCTTTATTGTCCACAGTTTCTCTATTTTCTAGTACTACTTTCATAATATCACATTTCCAAGCCAAAACTTTCTAAATCCCGCATCACTATGCATTCTCGATTACTGTCAATGATCTCGGATATCTAACAAATGCTAACGGAATTAACCAATCGCTAGAGGAAGCGAACGTATCTATGGTCGAGGACTCGGTGACGAAACGAACGTATCGGAGATTATCGAGACGCGAGCAAAGTCCGTGGAGTATATCTGGCAAGGAAGATTTTCAAAGAACGGGGAATAAAGAAGGGAACGAATGATACGTCGGGCAATCGAAAAGTTCGGATTCGATAGACGACGACACGTACACGCGGCTCGCTTCGAAACTCGTGGCGGGTTAACCGTGAAAGCCGCGTGAGCAAAGATAAGTGTTAGGTATCAACTTGTTGCATTAATTACAGCGGGGAGACTATTAGCCATCGATTCGCGCGAAACCTCGTTTCTCTCTAGTTACCTCTCTTCTCGGTTTCCGTGTACATAGACGCACGCGTACACCGTCACGTTGCTGTTTAGAGGTTTCCTACACACGCGTTCAAGTCTTCCGGATTTACGACACGCGCGTATAACGAAATCCACGTAGATACGGGCTAATAGAGAATACTTTGCGATTCTGATCGATACGAAATCTACTTTTATTAGTGATACGGAATTGAATAAAAATTGCCAATGGTGAAACGCCAGCTTTCTATCTATTTAATGGTAGATTATCAAATTTGTAAACATGTTATTGCTTTGGATTTCTATATTAAAATACAAAATGAAGATAGTATACTATACGGATTGAGCAATACACCCGTTTAAAAACTTATATAAGTCGCGCTCTATAAAATTTCTTTTACTGTTATATAATGTTTTAATACTGAATCAGTCGAACCACTGGAAACTTTTTTCTTAAAAACTGGTTCTGATTTAACTAAAGTTCACCTTCGCGAGTTTTTCCTCGCTTCGTGGTAAACACTGTCTGCTCTTTAATTGTGCCGATGATTATGAAAGTGGTCGAAGTCAAGAATCCAAAAAAAAAAAAAAAAAAAAAAAGACCGAGTTTATCACTTATTTTGCATCGCGTCTATTTACACTACAATAATCTGAAACCGTTTTCGCAAAGTAGTAGAAATTGAACCGTTGGACCGAGTTGATCGTTGCGTCATTAAACGGAATACAGTTCATGCGTCGAACCTATAACTTGAAATAGCTCGAAACAAGAAATATACGACTTAAGTCGCTTTCATAATCATCCGTACAATCGATGTTTCCCAATTAAAGAAACATAAAATCCACCACGGCATAATGTACATACGGCGTAAACAAATAATACGGCAAGTGTATTATATTTCAATTATATTGTACGTAATAAATTTCACGGTTAGGATGATCACGACACGCGTAACTCGCTATAACTGTTATATTCTTTCGCGAATATAATCGGAACGCGTGTTCTGCACATCTAAGTCGTATCATTGATAAGCGGAACACAGCAAAATATAAATACGTGAATCAATTTTGCCGCCAGTGATAACCTTTTTGCTCGAAACAGATCGCGCGTGTCGCAAATATCTTACATACGTGTGTGTATATAGATGGCAAGAGGTAGGAACGTGATCCCCTTTTTATAGAAAGAGACTAAGAATCGTGCAAATTATTTAATTTCAAGGTTAATTCAGTGACAGACGCGAAATGGCAAAAAACTCGAGCGTTAAACTTAGACTTACTAGTACCCACGTAAATATTTTCTAGACGAACGCGATTTTCTTCTGTTTCCTGCTGTAGAAGATCTTGGGAAAACGTGCGAGGAGATCGATGCGTTAACGATGTTCAAAACGTGGAAAACCGAATGTCAAGAATTATATAAAATTTGTAATGTCGCGTATCGGAGGTAATAAAATAAAATTTCCTCGATGTCCACGGGGTAACCAGTTAAAATATGTCATTGTTTTAGTAAAAGGGGATTTACACAGGCAAGGAGCTATAAGAGTCCTTCGTAACGTTTTACATTCTCGCGGAAGCGCGTGTTACTTTCCGGCGAAAGGAAGGTGCTTGCAGGAGCGGATACGTGGACCGGAAGTGGTCGGTAGCACCGCGCCGGCAATTACGCAGACCTGCATGGCTATCCCTATCAGCTCGTCCACACGTGACCGTGTGGAAAATGTACGTGTGTGTTAACGCGCGCGCACACGCTATACTCCTCCTCAAGTATTCCCTTAAGCCCTGTTCACATACCACCAAGAAGTTGAATTTAATTTACCTACGGCGTTCTAGGTTCACAAAGCGTACGAATTTAACTCCTTGTGTTCGCTAATTTTTAAACGCGATCGTAAACCTATCGACGAAGCCAGTTCCGATTCAAAGAAATAACAAAAATGAATAAAACATATATATTCATATGCATGTGATACACGTCCGAGTCGTTCGTAAATCGCACGTGTGTATGGCATTTTATTATAGCGATACCAATCGCTCGTTTATGTCGATAATTTCCTAGATTTCAAGGAATTCTAATCGATCACAATTACTCGCTTTCGTAAGCAGATGAAACTGCAGTTACGAGAGATCGAACACTTTTACATCGTACTTGGATGGATGCAACGGAACACGGAATCTTAATCCTCCGGTTTACGCAATACGAACCGGGAACTTATGCAATTTCATCGAACAGAACACAGAACTGTATCAATTGCATCATAGCGTTCGACGCGATCGAATTATCAATAACACCCACTGGCCGTGCCGATAGGAAGCGACCGGCATGGCAACGCGTTGCCGACGATTCGCGGTGTAAACGCGGCTTTAGCCGCGCGAACCCGTGGTCAGCTCACCGGATGAAAAAAGCGCGCCGTTCTTTTTTTCTTCTTCTGTCGGCGCGGCGCGGTCGGCTCACCTTGATAATGCGAGATATCACGCGAGTACACCAACAAACGAGAGTGTATATGGAAAGGAAAAAAAGGAAAAATAGCAGAGCCGCGGAGGGGGCAAGAGAAGAGGCCAGTGGGTATCTGTAACTGAACACCGTGGTTCGCGTGAATATGGCGGCCTACGAGGAAAATTAAATATTACAACAGCGATCGTTGACACGAAATTTTCTGTTTTTCAAATTTTCCTTCGCTCTTTTCCACCGAGGGTTGATTCGGGGTGTATAGCGGTTAATGCGCAGAACGCATTACTGGCTGTTGATTCGCTGAACCGAACTGGTAGAGTAGGAAGGGAATTTGATGTCGAAAAAAGAAAAATAATTTATGTTGGAATTCGGTTGTTTCGTACTTTGAGCTTTTAGCGTGGGCAAAGATGCTGGGAACAAGAGGAATCTATCGTTGAAAAATATTATTTTATCGTGATTTCATGATTTTTCGTCGTTAATTCGGATCGAAAGAAATATACAACGATTAGTATCGTAAAGGCACAATGTTTGAAACGATATGTTGTATAATTATAAAAAATATCCTTTTTCAATGCTTAAAGTATAAAATATTCGTATCTGCGTAGGTGTTTAGTGTTCTAAAGAAGGATTTCAGTGGAGAAATTATTAAACGTATCGAAACAAAACAATCGAGTAAAATCTACGCAACGAAATACTGCATGTATGGCATAAACAATTTTTAAAAATTAAAAATTCGACCTCTCGTATATACGTGGAGTACATCGCTGCACGCTTTTAGTTTAATAACCAATGCGCTGTTACTACTCGTACCGTTGCAAAATTCATTTCGCCCAGAACGCAATAGAAATCTGTGAAAATTTCATTAAAAATTGATTGCGTACACGGCACTTCATGAGAATCGATACGACGTTCAATCGTACAATTTTCAGTTGGTACTCCCTGTGATTTATATTTGAAATTAATCGCAATTAATTACCATTATCTCGTTAATTACCTAACTATCTCAATTTAACTAATCCACGACTCATAGTGAAACATTGTCATTATATTCTTTCGGATCGGCGATGCTCGTGTCAACTTTAACGGCACTTTTAAAATCTAGCATCGCTTCGTTGAAAGAACAACGCTGTAAAACAAGGGATTCGCAGTGATTCACGCTCTTTACGGAAATAAACGTCAGTCGACAAATGAATATTTTCTCTACTTCCTAAATACGCGATATTTAACTTGCCTCTGGATCAGTGCGATCACTTTTCGTCGCTTATCTCGAGGATACAAATAGGAGAAAATATAACGAAGAAAAGAATAAATTCGTAGATCGACCAAGCCGAAATTGCAGCAGGTTAGATGGTCGTTTTAAAAGAACGCGAAAGAAACTTTCTCGCGACTTTGATTCACCGCAAAGTAAAACGTAAAACAATTTTCCAGCCAAAACAGAGTCGCGTTAGCCCTGAAACGAAGGAACGTTGAAGAACGAGGATTCCTCGAAATAGAATAATTTCGCGAGAGGAGGGAAGATGCGAGACACCTGAACGAGATCGACGATCTCTCTGCGGTGATCGAGCGGCGTCCCCCGTTCGATGGCCGGTCGATCGCAGCAACCGCATATCCCGACTAAATTCGAAAAGGTCGATATTTCAAATGCCAGCGTCAGGGGTTAACCGGGGGCTATTTTGAGTGTGCCGTACGGCATGTAGGACCCGAACACACCACCCGTCAATAATCCGCTGAATAAACTATCGTCCGCCCGCCCACACGGCCACCCACCCGTCCACCACAACTCCACTCAACCGCCACGTACAGCCAGACATATATCACGTACGAGTGTGGCGTGTGCGCGCGTGCGACGCTGTTTCACGGCGTTGTGTGCGTCGAACGTGCTAATATATGTACCGCAGGCGCGGCTGCACGAGCTTCCACCTTCTCTCCGCGTTCCATACACGTATACGTCTCTCCGTGCATACGAATGTTTACGTGTGCTCTCGTATATGCGCGAATACGTATGTGTGAGCGCGTCACCGTGTATGGGAAGCGGCCACGCCGGGGTTGGAGGCGGGAGAGCCGTAAACTCGACCAGAGAGCAGCCACGAGGGAGATACAACGATGGCTACGACCGAGGAAATGAGTAAAGTTCCGCGAATAAAATAATAATTTTGCTGCGCCGCTGTCCACGCTCGAAATTCCGTCGTGGAAATTGCGCGCTTGACGCCGCCACCTTCCGACCGCCGCACCCTGCAACCGTCGAACGTGTCGATGCCGTGTAAATAACCACGGTATTTTGCGAAACCGTCGGAAAATGTAAATGTCGAATGGCGAATGCGTATGGACGATCTCGCCAATTGCACGATGCTCGGTCAAACTGGGAAATTTGTGGCTCCAGAAGACGGAGAAATTGTAATGTACCCAGAGCCAACAGACAATATCTTGCGATCGTTATTGCGTTCTTATTTCTTCATAAATATCGTTACATCGATTCGTCCGATACTACGACCTCCAACGTTATTCCTTTATAAAGATACATCGCACAGTTTAGAGGAGCTTTTTGGATATCTGATCGAACGAGGAAGCGTGTAAAGCTAGTAATCCGAGCGGTCCGATAAAATTTTGTAAATGCGTACGACGCTGTTTGAGCCGCATCGAGTCGATACAGCGTATTGTAATTTATGTATTTTGTATCTACACGAATTACTCGAAGATTATTTAAATTCAATTAGAATGGAATTCAGCTTGAAAAGGGACTGCAAGAACATCGAATTCTCTAGTTCTCGATACATATCTCCTACTCGAAATCTTCTTACAGTCATAAAATCTTCTATCGTTCGAATTCTACGAGCATAATCGAGACTCAAACTCAAAGATACGATCTCCGAGAATATCTTCGTTCGTGAGAATAAAAGACGATATTCGCGATTCTTGTTCGTGCACGAACGCGACTCGAATATCCGCTACCAAGAGTCACCTACATACGAACAGCACGATGTATTATTGACACCGCAACCCCCAATGTAGCCCGCCATCGTCGACCCCCTTTGTGTCCTCTCTTGTTGGAAATCGGACAGGTATGTGCACACGTATATGTGCGATATATGCACATATATGCGTCTGGGTACCGGGTGGCGTTCTACAAACCGCTGTAGGGCTCGTATCGCGAACGCGTCCAATAAATTTTTCCCGATGTTTTTATTCCACCGTGGAAAACCGAATCTTCGCTCGAAACACGAAATCACAGACACGGTGACGGCAACGTTCGTTCCAATCTTAAAATTGTTCGACCAGGCTACGAAAGAAATCAGTACGTAACTTTTACATACGCGGTTCTTCTTTTCAAGAGGACTACGTACAGCTTTTTGCGTTTTAAAACGTTGTTTCGGCAAGAACACCGCATCCTCGAAGAATACGAATCGAAACTACTATGTCGTCAAACGGATAGAAAGCTAAGTTTTAATATATTCTACCAGGCCGTACAAAAATATTGATCTGCGAATAAATATAAAGAAAATTCTACGCCGTTTCTTGTCCACCTATTCCACCTGATCAAAAAACAAAGCCATAACATCTATCTTAGAGAAGGACCTTAAAAGAGCGCGATATAATATCCCGATCGACCCGTTTCCACGAAACGTCGAGTCGTAAGCCAAGAAATGTAGTCTCCGCGGTCGCTCGAGCCGTCAAAGAAATTGAAAGCTCGACAAACGGGGCCTCCTATTGGCCGGTGTGGTTCTATACACGAAGAAATAACGTTTCCGTACGTGATGGCCCTGCAAGTCCCAGCCTGTCTGACAGGCCGTTTCATCGGTAATTTCCTGGATCCTCTCTGTCCCGGGGAACGAAATGTGGGAGGGCAACCTCGAGGCTCGGTCGTCTACCTATGCGCATGTATAATGAAAATCCACAGACTCGGTATAATTATCGGCGGAACGTCGTATCCGGCCTCGATTTAGACGATCGTTGTCGTCGAGCTTTTCGGTTTTCGGCCACGGAACGAACAAAGGTAGACATCGCTATGCAGAGACAGTCTGTGTTGTATTGCCCGTCTCGATTTCACATAACCGTAACTAACCGCGATCCCAAAGAATTAAGTACAAAAGAACAAAGTCTAAAATTCCTGTCGGGTTGTTAACGATTTCTCCGCGTATCTTCGTTCATCGCGCGTGAAGATTATCAGCGCATCGTTCCCCAATTACGTCCAATTTCTGAATTAACCCTTGCAACATTGAACGTAAGCGCGAGCTTCGAAAGATTGCTCGTTCTGCGTTGAAATTCCATTTGTGTATCATCCAATCTTATTTTTAGCGACGCGACGGAAGGAGAAGGACGGAGAGAAGAAAGTTGGAGAATTGGATTAAGCGGTGGAAAGTCGTTGGTGTGTACCTTTGACTCGCGATACCCTAGCTACTACGCTGTTCGACCGGAATCGTTTTCCGACAGGGACAACGACACGTTACTTACCCTAGGTTCGGGATTACTCGACGATAATCGAATCCGCTCGCCGCTAATTGACTGCAGGAGTAATCGCGAGTAAAACTTTCATGCTTCGGTCGATTCGCGCCGCTCTGCTTGACTGACAAGCGACACGGGACGAGGAACAAATGGCTATGGAGAAAGGACGACAGGGTGGAAGGGAGGAAGAGGATCGGGTGAACGATATCACCGGAGATGCCTCTCAGGTTGCACGGTAATTGAAGTAAAACGGGAATCCTTCCCTCGAATGTCAAAACGAATTTACTACAGCGCGTACAGCCGGTTCTTTTGTCTTCGCGTTCGCCTCTGACGAGCTTTTCGTGTGTTTCAAACTATTGAATTTAAAGATCGTTGAGTTTTACATTCATACAGGCAGGTCATACTTTATAGCACATCCTCAGACCAATAAAGGTATTGCATATAGCAGCTTATTTCGTCCAATAGAATTCCATAACTCCGATTGTTAACGTTGTAAAGATTTATATCCATAAGACCGTAAAGTCTAAAACAAACATTTCATTCTTAAAATCCGCAATTGTCTAAGTTCATAAATTCGGAAAATACCGACCAATCTGGAACTCTAAATATTCCGACCGGTTAACGAATAACAGTTACGTCTCTATCCTTTATCCCCGAAATTAAAGACGAAGCCTCTAGATTGCGCTTAGAATTGTTCCTCGACAACGTCGTTAACAACTACGCAGAGAGAACATCACAAATAATCCTCTCGCATAATTGTGTTCCTAGTACACGCCCGTAAAAGTCCCGTAACGTACCAAGGGACCTCTACAAAAGGTGGGACGAGCACTGTTCCATAAATTCGAACGACGTATCTTTTAAGCGCTGTTTATAGCGTTCAGGTAACAAGCTAACCGTTCGAACAACAGTCGCTAGCCAGTTTCGGCTCTCCGTGGATTACAAACAGTGTCGTCAGCGAACAGGTATTTCACGAGCCTGAGAGAGGGCAGATGGTTGAATTATGTACGAGGCAGGTCAGGTAGATTCTCAGTAGGTGACCTTCGAACCGACGATAATTCGGTTATCGCTTGAATTTCTCCTCGAAGGAAGAGCCCATAACGGGTTTGAGTGTTTCGATTTGCGAGATTGTTTAGAATCTACGCGATTAAGGTCGATGATGGCATCGACGTTATGATAATGGCGTGTAAAAATTGCGTAGACCGATAGTTGCTATATTTAGAATTTAAGAGCATAAACTGTTCGATACACCGACCAAAACACGAATAAAGAATGAAAGTAGAGGCAAAGCTCGGCCATTTCCATTCTCCTTCGACAAAAGAAACGAGAAACTACTGGCATAATTTTTCTTAAATTTGCAACTCTTACTTACTGGTAACTTTAATTTGTACGTGCGATAATTCCACAACTTCTGCATACCGAAGTTTTGCTCGCGCGGTTTCAATAACTGAAAGAACGAAACACGAAAAGTATCGGAACCAGGTCAGAAGTCGAAAAGAAAGATCCAATCGGCCAGGTTGAGCCATCGTGCGATCCAGAAACGACATAACTCATCGGCTCGCGGTTGCCTTAATTATCTGCTCGAGTGCGCGACTAAAATTACGCGTCAGGTCGAGCCTTATTTCACAATGTCACCAGCCGCGTGATTATATCGATCGGCTGCATTCCAAGTGTCGATACGTTTTCGTAACAACACAGAAAACCGGCCTGTCCTGCGGCGCTCTCGATCGCTTCGTAATTTCCTTCCGGCGGCGCGTTTCGCGTAATTTATCGATGAATCGCGTGTTCCAGCTAATAGAATCGTCGGTTAAAAAGACGATATAGCAGCGTTTCTTACGAGCGAAATTATCTCGCGAGTAACTCATTCGCCGTTCGAAACACTTGGCACCTTGCAGAATTTTCGTCCCATTTCTCCAGTTCGGAATAAGAGGGAGCAGGGTTTGCGCGAATTTCTCTTTGTAACGATCATCTTATATTTCGAAAAGAGGAAACGTTAATGGAATTTAATCGTCATTTATCATTTTTTGCTTGCTTTGCGAGTAGAACGATATCCGAACGAGTGGTGGATTACGCGAGAACAGAGAAATCATCAACGATACTCGATGACAAAGCGATGATACTCGTAAAACAATTTTATTACGTATCTTTATAAAATATTCACTCTCGAACGCTTGCATCTGCTTGCAGATAAAAGCAAACGAGCACTCGATCCAAGTAATTATGTACACGTTTCGATCGGACGTCTGAAGTGTAACGAGTTAATGGTACACCTTCCTACAATAGCTATAATTTAAGATAATAACGGATAACACTGTATTTTTTCTAACTCTTCCTACGTGATTCGATTTCGCTTAAGAAGTTTATTTTTAAAATACGAAAATCCGAATGTGAATCCTCGCGTATCAAAGATACCAGCGATATCCGCCACTTTTAAATCCCAACTTCTTTCATACTCGATGTATCTCATTAATGTACCAATAATCAGTTCCACTGCTTTCAAACCACTCTAGTTCGATAATTTTCCATCAGGCTCGAACGTCTACCATTCTCCGTTCCACCCCTAATTGTAGTCCGATTTCCAATCCACCCTGTACACCGCGAGGCGAGCGCCATGCAAGCTACAGAGTCGATCGTTCTGTCGGTACGTGTGCACGTGACTGGTGCAAAAAGAACACAGGACGTTGCATGTGGACGTCGATGTGGTGTACCTTGACACGGATGGCTCCCTGAATCAGCCGACAGCTAGCAACAAACATCACTTCGCTATCACACACGCCTACCGACCGTACACGATCACCAATGCACGCTGGCAAGCGGTGTGCGTGCGTGTGTGCCGGTTGACGAACGGTGCCGATAAGCTCGTCATCAGGCTGGCCAACGACGATGAGCACGACCACCACCACCGTTGCCTCCGTAGGAAATTCCATTTCCTCGAGCCGTGAGCCGGACCGCTGATATTACCGGCCCACCAAGGATTCGTTCGGAGGTGAATCGCTGGACGTAGAGCTTTATCGAGAAGCAGGATGATGGGTCTACTTTATGCATCGCAGCTTTCATCAAAATCCCTTGAGATATTACTCACGAAATGACAAATGCGAGAGCAATAGCCTTAATATAGAATCATTTGTACATGTTTCGAAACATATTAGAAGGAAAAGGAATATATATATATATATATGATAGTATTATTTATAGAGGCGTTAAATTTAGAAGCAAAAACAAAGTTGCGAATTCTAGTACGAATATGATAAATTCATCTTTCAAGAGTGCAACTATAACGCACGACTCTAATAAGACTAAATATCAACGCGTGCAAATAAGCATCATTTACACGTAGTGCACGCACTTATTACCCGCTAGTTTGGTTTGTATTTATATCAAAGCCACGTTTCGTTGAAAAAAGAAACGGTCATTAAAGTAATCGGCATATCGATGTATCGAGAAATTTTAACACGATTTTTCTAAAAAGATTTCCTCCTTTGTCGAAAATTCTATTGGAAATTTAATCCCTAAGAGGCAAGTACGACGGTAAAACGAGTTGAGAAGAGATTTTAGAAAAGCCACAGCCCAACGACGGCCCCCAAGATCGGTCCGCCTATTAATACTTCACGCGCGGAATTCACGGTACGTAAACCCAGAATCTTTACCGCGGCTCCGACAGACTATAAAGGTAACCGCAAAGCAACTCTGCCAAGGAGCCAGGGCTAGAGGCGATCTTGGAACGTGAACAACGTGGCTCGCGGTTCGCTCACGAAAGAAGGATGAGAGGGCGTGGTTCCACCCCGAGTGCATTACCGAAGAGTATACTTTTGGAACATCGGCTGCTCCCGCTTTTGGGGTAGCGCTTGCTATCGGAGGGGTGGAAATAGCCTCCTCTCTCTATGTACTCCACTTCGGGTGCTCGCGTCATGGATAGGAACAAAAGCATCCATCGATTGCATCGTTGCTTTTGGGAAATCGGTTAACACGTTTTGTGCCGCGTGCGCCATCGATGGTCCTCCGTGAATACCAAAGAGAAAATTTTCATTGGTCAAAGGAACGCGTTTTCCAATTTATTATTTACGTAAAGTAGGTACGACGAGGCCGTTTCTTTTTTTTTCTTTTTTTCTGCACATTTGCTAAAATTCAGTTTTCCTAGACGATACGATAAGAATCAAATATTGTTCGCAAATTTTTTCGACATAATTACACGATACCGTAAAAGTATCCGCGATATTATTGCACGGAGTTTATCTTGTTCTCTTTGCTACGCAAGTTAGACTAATCAGTTGAAAGTACCGCTCTACGAAACAAGAAAATGTCTTCCCTTTTCTGTTATCAGCGTTTGTCAAACGATTATCTGAAACCCTTGGTCCACGAAATATAACGAAAGATAGCAAATATACGAGCGAATATACGTGTATATATTTGGAACGTACCATGCGACATGATGAAACGGGGGCTAGAAAAGAGCGCAGGGGTCGCTCGAAACGGGCCAAGAGAAGGGATGCCTCGGTTCTTCCCTTTTCACCCCTTCGCGCCTGTTCCCTTTCAACGCGTATAGCGAACGAGCACACTGACACACCCTTATTGTCGGTTCCAGGCACCAGCATACCTGATCTTATGGGAAATCCATACTGGCCCTTACCTCGCTGGGAATACGAGGGGTGCGAGACACCCCTCGCTCTCAAACTCTTTCCTTCTCCTCTTTTGCAAGGCTGTCGTGGGACGAACTGCTCCCCGTTAACGCCCCCTTCCATCGCCGATGAACTCGCCCTGCGAAGACTGTCCAATCGGAAAATGCAACGCGTCAAAATATTTTTCGCTTTATCATACATAATCTAGTCGTTCAAACTTGGTGCGAAATTCTTTCGAGCTCGAATTTTTTGGAAAGCGAGTGAAAGTTAAAAGAATGAATACCATATGATCGGTTGTTCGAGCTCGGTATATCAGGCTAGTCGAAAATTCGCAAGGCAGAGAACACCCGTCAACAGTTGCGTGTTAGGCTGGCACGTGTGTAGGTGAGTTAATTGGCTGAACGAATGGGAACGATCGTGTGAATGATAAACTGGAGACTTCGAAGTCGATGGTAGAAGTACCTTTGCCGACTAACTGAAGTGGCGATGTATCAACGGGGCACGATTAAGGGCGTTATTTCCACAACGAAATATGTTTCGCGAAATCAGAATAAAAATTTAGACTTCTTCCTAGATGAACTTGCCGTTCGACTTGCCGATAATTGTGCAATTTTATTTCATATAAATATTTATTGAAAAATTTGTTCTTTCGTTTTAAAATAAAACAAGTTGATAATTGAGGTCTTTCTACCCACTGCTTTTCCTTATTTATGCCACGAACCTTATCGATCTTAATACTAAAATTAAAAACAAAATGCTAAATGCGTGTTTCGATAGAAAGCGCGAGAGCTGGGGGGCAAAAGAACAAAAAAAAAAAAGAAAAAGAAAAAGAACAGAAAAAGCGGACATATTGAAAAATAACGTTTTGCTCGCAAATCGATTTTCCGTCATTTACAAGCTCCATTAAGCCCTTGAGATCGTTGTTAAAGAACGAAACCTCTTATGCCAAACCTTCAGCCTTTTGCCGCGACTTTCCACGTTCAGTAATTTAATCCTTTAAAGAGAGAATCGCACGCCTCATTAGCGCCCCAGGATTCTGCACGAGAAGCGTTGCAAAGCAGCCTTTAAGAGTTCTGTCTGCAGGATTTCAAGAATTTATATTGCCAGCGACTGTCTGAGAGAACTGAATTTTGAATACTTCGCCTTCGATGCGCCAGAATAAAACAAGTCAACGATTATTTTCGTACATACACGCACGCATGTACGTTGATCTTACAAAGACAACGCGAAAGATCAATTTCTCGCGCAACGTTATAATATTTAGATTTGATAAATAAAGAACGAAACGAACAAATAATTCCTTTCGTAGGTATCACACCTTGTACGGCGCGTCAACGTTGAAGCAACAAAGCACATTTCGGATTATATCAAACTTTAGATCGTGCCTAATTAAGTAAATTTCGCACTTCGTGTAATCGAGTAAGTTTCACACTCTGTGTTCCATGTAATTAAGTAAATTTTATATTCAAATTAACTTGGCGAACTTTAAACCTACTTAAACATCAATTTTGCACATACATACTTTATGTGTGATCGGGTAAATTTGTTTTGTAAATTTACGTAAATTTCGTGACTATGTAACTAAATTCTGCTACTTACATTTCCATTAGTACAAAAATAAACCGAATGCGACTAAAAATGTTGATTTACGTGCGATTTTAATAAAACCTCGAGTCACTTTCTTTCAGGAAGACAACTTCAAGATTACCCTCGAGTGTTTACCTTTCTTTAAAGAGACACTCGAGGAGGCGGCCTTTCAAATATAATTTTACATATACTTTTCCACTCATCCACCTTTTCTATACGCTATACCCCTTTTTAAATACTTCAAGTAATTCTTTATTAACTCTTGGCTCCGAATGGCCTACTCGTACGTGTACAAGCCTGTAGAAATCAGCCGTTTGCTGATCAAAAGCGTATGTACGACCTTAGCTGATATCGCGGCGAATATTCGAAAATATCAAGAAGCCGTCACGTTCACCGGCGACTGCTCGATCGTTACAAAGAAGGATCGTGCGTCCATAGGAAGATGGAAAAACGCTGTTGTAAAGAAAATGAAACGTTTATCGCGTTAAATCGATAGAATTCCGAGCAACCTTTAACGCCTGCATGCTACATCACCCACGTATAAAAAAATTTAACTCCATATTTTTCACTCTCGCATCGCATAGATTATATCACACGGCAGGAACACATCGTCTCCTGTCTCTTTTGTCTTTTTTTAACCAAAGAATAACGACGCAAATAAATAGCATCCATCGTCCAAGTAGGCGAGCAGCAAGGACACAGAGTAAATATTACATCGCGAACAGGCGGCAATAATACGCTAAAAGCGTCCCAGTTACAAACGTTTCTTGCTGTTTCCTTTTAAACGCGTCGTCCATTCCCGGCTAATCCGGCTTAACTCTTGCCACATTACTTGGCCGAAATACAAGGGGAAACGATAATCGTATAATGTATTCGCGACGAATACGTCGGTATCGAATTACGCGTTCATCTTGCGTCCCGTTCCTTCGCGTTTAACTGGCTGATTCACATGGTCGCTCGCTCGCTCGGTCATGCGCTAAATATTTTTCAATTCGCATCTCCGTGACAGATACGTCCGTATTATCGTCGACGAACCGCGGACGACGTCGATAAGAAATTTTGATGCGCCACCGCATCGCTGGCAACAACGTCGACGTGTCGGGGAATTCCCAACCGTCGATCAATCGGGAAAATTTAAAAGGAACGCACACCCGCTTGCATCATTTTTTATGTTTTGCCGTTCTATTCAAAGACAGAGGAACGAAAGGTATTATACGCGTTTCGTTATACGAGAACGTCAACAACGATATTTCTTTGCGCATTCTTTTACGTAAGAATAACATTTCTGGTATTTTATCAACGTTGAGTGTGATATAATTGTGGCCAATATAGATCCATGTGGTTCAGCCTCGTGTAACATCAGAGGGAAGAAATTATTACGTTCCAACATCCGAAAATTTTATTATTTTCTCCTCCGCGAGCTTTTTACGAGTCCTAGCAACTATGTTTTTAAAAGTAGCGTTACGTTGCAACTGAAATTCCTTTACACGGCTGGCAATGCCAAACGTAGGGAATAGTCGCCGCCGTGCTGCGATCACGCATGAATTTACGCTGAAAATACGCGTGTCTGCAAATACTATTTCGTAATCTCTAGGGTCTAGGCAATCTCTGTTATTCCGTGGACGCTGACGCTGTCTTCCATTCATAACACATAGGCCATTTTACGATTCTAAATATTGCCCGTTCGTAACGATAAATATTAATAAAGGATAATCGCTAATGACGCATTTCTGTCAGCGAGCGTGATTACTATCGTGGGACTCACGGAAATGTTACGCTTTTATGAATATAAATATCGTTAATTTAGATACGCCATCATCTTTCTAATACGCACATACGCACACGTTTGGGCGGCAAACTTTTACAAGCCGTGCGCGCAGCCCATTCGCTTCTATACTTCATCCCCGATAATTTTTCGAAAGCCTGGTTTTTCAGCGGCCTCCTCTGGTTTTTTAAAAATTCCATATCCGTGGATAACGGTCAGACGGAAACATAAAGGGTAATAATTTTTTTAAGTAACACCGAGACCGGTGCGGTTAATACGCGCCGCGAATCTACCATACTAATCCAATTCGTGTTAAATGAAAAACGTGCACGTGCTTCTATATTATTTAAAAGAACAGATGGTGGGATTAACAGTGCGAAATGTTAAAAGGCGCATTATAGCAAATCATGTACGTACGTAACACGGTTGAATTATAACGAATACTTTGACAAATTCTAAATTAAATCATTACCACGAAACGCGAATTTCTGTACAGTGTATAAAATAGAGTACTAAGGGGGGAGGGGGCGGGGATCCAATTATTCATAACAATCTATATATTTAAGTATAAGATAGTTATAGTTTCGAGGGAAGACACGATTCTCCGAATCTTTGACGTCTTTTTTGCATTTTTCATACTATCAGCATATTCTACGTTATCGTCGATTGTCGCAACGAAGTGGAATAAATTTCAACGCTACGTAGAATAAGATATTTTCCCAGCTAAGTTCGAGCCATACGTCATTTACCTGGGATCATTCGATTTCGCAAAAAATCATTCGATGCCGGTGTATTTTGTTAGAGAACAATCGTCTGACGTCAGTGGAAACGGACAACGTGAATCAGACGTAATGAGTTTGCGTTCGAAACGCAAGAAGCGCGATACACGATGAAAAAATGCCGGAAAAGCTGGTATTCTATTATTAAGATCGAAATCGCTTGCAACGAGCCTATCTGATCTAATCTCGTTGTGTGGAAAACGGCATCGGTGTTTTTATTATATAAAAACATGTGAATGTATAGAATGTACAGAATTTAAGCTCGTTTGGGTACGATCACGAAGTTTGAATAACGATAATTCTTCTAAATCGGCGACGATTTAACAACCTCTAAATTCCATTCGGAAATAACAACGTTCTTCCGAAAGTTCGATTCTTCCAAGCGCGGAATACCGCGCGAAATGGAAAAGTCAGAGTTATTCGACACTATACGAAGAATCGTTGGATGTGGAATCGCGACGATGAGAAATAGCGCGATGCTTCGCGTAGCTTCCTAATTACCTGGTTCTGAGCGCGATCGACGTAGCTGAAAGGGTGGTCGAATGAGCACGGTGGGGTGAGTCGGAGCGTTGCGTATCCGGCGGGCGCAAGCGTGAAAAACTTTCGAACGTAGCGGGAAGAAAGCTCGGTCGGGTCGTCGTGGAGGCGACAACGAACGAAAGGGAGTCGAGAGGGAAGATTGATTGGCCACAGCGAGTACGCGACCGAAAGAGAGAAACAAGAGTAGGCGAGAGTAGGAGAGTAGGAGGAGGTGGAGGAAAGGGGCAGAAAAAGACGGGCGAAGGAAGACGGGTCAAGGGAGAGAGCTGGAAAAATATAACCTGTTGGACCGTGAGGGAGAGAGAGCGAAGAGGCGCAGGCGCGAACAGGACGAACGATTCAGTGAACGACAGCGAGAAAGAGAAGAAAAGAGAGGCGGCAAAGCGAGACAGCCTCGTTAGTTCAAGAAGAGGGGAACTCGAGAAGCGAGTGCTAGCGGAGGAAAAGAGAAAGAGAAGGAGCGGCTATGCATAGAGGGGAGAGAGAAGGACACAGACGTCCCGAACCTGCCTCAACTCCAACTTGACTTTCGCGGTTCGATTCTGATCGGATCGATCTAACTAGCGCGCCGGCAAGCAAACCGGCCACCGGTATTTACTGTTGCTCTCTTCGTCGTGCGCGCGCTCGCCGCTGTACTCACGCGCCTTCTCCGCCCGTTTATCATGTGTTGCATCGCGTTCGATCGGCGTGAGCCGCGATCGTTCTTCAACCGGGACCATTTGTCCTTCCTTTTGCCATTTTTCTTTTCCTTTTTCTACCCTTCGTCCTGTTCGTTGTTTTGCTTTCGGTCGGAATGGACGCATCGCCGCGATGGACGAGATTGCAAGAATTAGAGAGCCGATAGCGGATTGCTTTGTTCGTAGTTTCCTTGAAAATGAAACTGCACAGTATTGGGAATACGTAACTGTAGCATTTCGTAGGTTGTTCGATCGCATCCCTCTAGGTTAGACAAAGTACGGGATTTTCAAATGGTAAGAGATATCATTGGGAACTTTGCTTTCGTCGGACAATGGACGTACGTAATTGGAGTATCGCGTGAAGTAAAAAATTCTGTAATTGTTTTTCACTTGCGACGATACATCGTGCTTTCTTTACATCGAAACCGCTGTGTCTCCGTAAAGGCGGAAATAGATTTACCAAACTTTTTACAACTGTAGATATATCCTGTTTGTAAGTTTCTATAGAAACTGCAGGAGATACGTGTAGCGGCGAGTTACGTGTTCCGTGAAATAAAAGTTCTAGACACTACGTTTTTAATTTGAAGATACAAAACTCATAGAATTTTATAAAAAAAAAAAAGTTTATAAAAACAAATATGTAACAGATCTGCCGAACAAAGTTTTTAAACGTTAACCACCGCGCTTAAACCACGCACTTAACCACGTTAAAAGCGCTTAAATTTAATTAAATATTAAAAATATCAAATCTATTATATACGATTTCTTCGTTAAAAAGTACCTAAGAATGCCAGTGGAGAGTGAATACCAGCCGATATCATATAAAATTTGTATTTCGAACGTGAAGCAGATAATCTCGACGCTTCACACACCGACTGTTCATAATTGATCGACCAACGACCAATAGCTGGAATTTATTTTTTCTCCAATTTGTGAATACCGAATGCACCGTTTTATCGAAATAAATCATAAAACAATTTCAAAGTTACTTCACTTGTGTAAAATAAATTACTCGATCCTTAAGAATACAAATAACTCGTTTATTCTGTATTTCATTCACGATAAAACACGAATAAAGTTAGAATAATTATTCCGGCAATTTTACTTTCGAACGAAACGCACTTCCCATCCAGACGTTTTCGATAAATCGTACTCTGAAATTGAACTAAATACGAAGTGCATCGAACCTCTCTATAATCTCTTATTCGTGTTAAAAAGAACATAAAAATAGAGCCGGGCACGGAATAAACCAGCGACGCTGTTAATTCTAATTGTAACGCAAAACCAAAACATTTGTTCCGATTGACAAACGCTGGTGTTCGATTTTGTTCTGAATTATCCAGTAAAATTTCCTGACCGGCGAATTGTTGGAAATTCAACGTTTCAACGTGGACAAAAGGGCACTGCAGCCGCGCGAAAGATTCAAAGGCAAAACGAGTACATTTTTCGAATCGATCATTGTTACACCGTTGCGTAGGCTAACAGGATGGTATATGGTTTTTGGAGCTAAATACGGTCGGCATAGCCAGGATTAATTTATGCAACCGGACGATCGATCGGCTAATGGAGTTCACAGGGTTGAATATATCCACAGGCCTGGCTCGCGATCCTTTTCCACGAATTTTATTTCATTCACGGTTGAACAGTACGGATAAAAGGAACTGGCTCTTTTAAATCGATAATTTTGAAAACGTTCGAAATATCCCTTAATCGTGGAAGAAATGGATCTTAAATATACTCGAAGCTATTATGGCTTCGCCTGTTATGGAAACGATTAATACAAAATTTACAAAGTGCTTTAAAGAGATAAACGATTGAACAGGGACTAAAGGTGAAAGAAACGAAATATAGAGCAATCTTTAGCCCAGCGAGAGGATCACGTTTTGGAAAAGAAATTCGCGGTAGAGAAATGATCGATGGAACAAGGAATTGCAGTCGAGGGTGAGGATAGATTGCAGACTGTAAAATAGCAAAAAGAAGAAAGTATCGGAAAAAACATTTTTTGCCCTAGAACAATATTTTTTTGAGGGGTTCGATATTTTCTCGTTTCCTTCGTTTCTCCCAAAACATTCCTCCGAACCCCATCGCCGCAACATATGCAATTAATCGCGGATTTTAACGATGTTTCGGTCACCCTATCTGCACGCCACCCTGAAAATTACATTTCCGCGTCAATTACCCCGGGCACGAATAATTAGAATAGATATCCGGGGAACGAATCGAAAATATGCAAATATAATAATAAAATAACGCTCGGTTACGATCGACACCCCTTTAACGCCTCCGTAACTTAAAACACCTCAAATATTAATGAAATTACAGGAAATACGAATGGTAATGAGTTCGAAGTACAAACAACGAATTAAAACTGAATTCCATTCGTTTCGTGACTACGTTACGTTTCCTTTTATAGATAACGAGACCGTTTGACGACATTTCTGGGTGAATAACAAGAACGGAATATATATACTTACTATCTTAGAATCGTTACCTCTTAATTGGATCAAAAATATAAAGAGGAAGATATTATTCGCAAATAAATGAATCATTAAAGGCTCCTAGTTTCTTAACACGTTTGTGTGCTAATAAATGAATACATTGTTCAAAATATTCTCGAGTTCTATTTTCTCAATTTTCTGTACATAATACGTATATGCCATAAAATAACCCAACAAGATCCTATCGTTTTAAAACAACAGAAATTATAATGTTCGTCGTATAGAACGCGTGAGAAATACTACAAACCGTCTTATTTAGAAGAAAATGTACATGCGTATGCCTGTCCTACTATGTTATTGCGTTAAATGTATTATAATAAAGATATTACTTCCCAAGGGGTTAAGTCCCATTTTCTAAATTCATCAAGTAAGAAATTACCGTGCATTTATTTAAATTATTCTACATCAAGGAAGAAGCTAAAAATGATCGCTTACAAGGAATAAAACGATCTGGCGTATATTAAAATTTAAATAACGCGCGAGTGAAGGAAACGGAGTAGGTACATAATTCCACGTCGCGTCGATGCGCCTAGTCACGGAGATTCTTGAATCGAGCACGTGCTTCACCGAGCTCCCTAGAAACGCGATCCACGGATTATCTTTCGTGCAAGATACACAGGTCTAATCTAACCAAGGAGAAGAAAAAGCCCCGCGCGATAAGTCCGATCCGACAAGTTCGTCATCGAGTATCGTTTATTTCTGCGATTTGCGTGTCGTCGAGTGAATATCCGGGAATTTTGCGATGCTTTCCCAATCTACATATTATCGAAGTACCGCGACAACAAAATCTAATTTTAACGTGTTCGTTTTATAAGAAAATGGCATACTCTTCGAATAGATGAATGTTAAAGTGGTAAAATAAAAGAGGAAAATTTATAACGACTATTAGAAAGTGCGAAGAATTGTTGGTAAAATATTTCACGATGTATAAAAGTTGTCAAAGCTCTTCCGCATAGTTGTTCATTGTATCGCCGTACAGCTGTACAAGTTAAACTTGGTTATACCAAGTGAAATGTAAAATGCAATCAGAGTACAAATGGTTAATTACACAAAGTTATTTAAATTGCGTTAATTTATTACTCGATTCATGCAAAATTATTAATAATATGTACGTTTAAGTTATAACGAATAGAAGCTTTTACGCGACTCCAAAATTTAATTCCACCTTTTCTAAAGGAAATAAAATAAAACAACGACAATTTATTCATACGAGATTCGTGAATTTTCATATTTTATTAGCTACATTAATAGATTATTCGAAAAAAGATTAATGTCTTCAAACAGTTCGTATAAATTGTTTCTAATCTTTCCCGATGATATAAGAACGAAAAAACGGCTGGGAAGCGTCGTCTAATCGTGCGTTGTTCTCGATAAAAAGTTTCGATATATTCGCAGTTTTCTCTTCACGATACTAAATGTACCCTTATTTCGATATGAAACACAAAATTGTTCAAGCAAATTTGTTGCGCAACAAACGTACCAAGTACATAATTTGAAACTTTGGAAAAAGAACAAACGAAAAGACGTACACATAGTATCCATTACGATATACAACGAGATTAAAAATGAAATTCAGGTTGCCGCTAAATTTCTGGTCGATACGAAAGTACCAATGAACATCGAAAAAAAAAAAAAAAAAAAAAAACAGGAAAACGTTGAAGCCGGTACTCGTACTCGTACCCGTCCGCGTACGGGTTCCAGTAGTTCGAAAAACAAAAATTGGGAATAACGACGCAAGCAACGGTTAATGAGTCAATACGCGTTAAGTGTTAGCCTCGCAACTTTTCCGCGCTTGCGTCCCCTCCGACGAAATTCGTGTAACTCTTTCAATTAAAACTTTCGCGCGCGGTACATCTTCCCTCCCCTCCTCCCTCTCATCCGCCCACTCTCGCACCGACTGCCTCGTTCGCAACTCCAAAAAACACGGAGAGAAAAAATTAGACTGCAACGGAATAATGAGTTGCACGAGGAAGGAACGCAACCTGGTGGCAGAAAACTCCAATTTTCCGAACACCCAGTACCGTCAGGTCCCCCCCCCCCTCCCCCCGTTACTCCTCCTCCTCCTGCACCATCCTCGCTCCGCTTACGCGACAAACATCCCCTCCGTTCATACTCCTCTTTACGACTTTACGATATTATCGTATCGCGATTCAACAACGACAAACGTCGTGTTCGCGCAACACAGTTACACACGACGACGACACGGTACGTACGACTCGTAGCAAAGAAAATGACAACCTTGAACCTCGAGCTGCTATTATAGCCCACGAGTTAAACTTTGACTCCAACGAGTTTTTACTAGATCGACGCATCGACGACTCGCTTTACGGAGTCCTGTCGCGAAAAAAGTCGGATCACGTGGTGATACGGTGGCAATCTCGATCGACTCACCTTGTGATGCTGCATGATAGCAGTGGCCTTTCGCTTGGCGGACATATTCAATTGCAGCGCGCGTGTCTTTCTTCTTCCTCGTGGAGCGACAACCGTATATCTCTGTCTCTTTCTTGCCGCGTCGCTATTCCGCGAGTGCTCTTTGTCTCGCTCGTGCTATCGGCTTTACCCTCACTGACAAACTGCGCTCCAAACAACGAAAGCACGGACGCTTTTCGCGATACAAAAGATTGGCCGATGTTCTTTATTTATCGTACTTCCCTTGCTCGATCTTCCGACCTGTCCTTGTACTTGATTCAATCACGAAACGATAACACGAATCGTATAGATAGGTGGTATCGAAAGAACGGAGTAAAGACGAGATGTTTTGTATATGCGACGGTGGCACGTATTGCTTCGACTTTCTCAGAGTTCTTAGTTTAGTTCTGTCTCTGTCCAACACTGGTAACTCTGTCACCTTCTAGTTAGACGCGTACATAGAACGCGCGCTGTCCTTCTCCCGCGCACGGTCCGCGAACTTTAAGCTGGCGCACAACACCACGCAGCAGCGACGCCGCGAACCGCCGCGATAAAATTCCCGCGGTTACCGCAGGTGTTGACGTTGACGGGCGCGAGCAAAAAAAGGGCTGTGTACCCGCGCGAAAACTGTTCCCTCGTCCACCGACGATCTAACCTTTCGTTCACGTACGCGATACTCCACGGACGAGCTGCCTCTATAAAGTCCATTGAGCCGATGCAACACTGCCAGAATCGCGATCAGCTGGTCGATGAAAATGTTCGCGCATCACGCAGACACTGACACGCACAGACGTAGTATCTGGCTACGCCGCGTAAACGTTCCAAGAGAGATCGTCTTTGGTGAGCGAGCACGGTAATCAGTAGCTTGCAGTCTCGGGAAACGTTACACACTGACGAACAGAATGCCCGCCAACTGCAAGGACATACAGGCCTCGACACACAAAGGTAAATAAGAAGGAAAATGTTGCGCTCCTTGTTGCACGAGGGACGCTCGTATTCCTCGTGTACGCGTCGCGTGGTCGCGCACGCCGCGGGTTTTTTGACTGTCGAATATCGGCCGGGCACCGTGGCGCACAACGATCTTCGGTCGTCTCTTGCTGGTAAAATCGTCGATTCCACTGGACTCGACCGACGTCTGTCTGTTACACGCGAAGAGGGAACGCGAGTTGCGTGAAAACAAACGCGTTCTTCCCCGTTGCTAGTGCCAGTGCTAAGAGAGCGCCACGCTCCTGAACGAAATCATAGAACGTCCTCACATCACGAGCGCTCACGGCAAACTGGTGACTGGCGACGCGGCGGCGACCCCCTCTCTTCGCCTACCTCACCCTTTCCACTACTCTCCTCACCGCCTCCGCGCCGCTCCCCTGTTCCTCTCGACTCCCCCACGTCTCCTCACCCCAACCACGCCAACCTCACTCCACGTTTCACCCATAACCCACTCTCTCTCTTCCCTTCTCTTTCTCCTTCTCGCGCCGGTACTCTCTCTCTCTCCCTTTCTCGCTCTCTGTCACACCCCCTCCCCTCCATACCCCGGCCCCTTTTCCCATTCCCTCGTTCCGTCTCTGTCTCTCCCTAATGCCGCGCCCTGCTATGACCCGTACCGCTCTCACTCCCCAGAGCGGTCCTCCTCGAACGCGTCAACCCTCTCTCCTTCACCCCTGGTATTCCTTTCTGGTCTCTGCCTCCGTCTCTCTTCCTCTCGTTCGCTCCCCTATACCTCTCCTGTCTCTTTCTCCTTCTATCTGTCCGTCGCGTTCTCTCTGTTCAGCCAACTGTCCGTCTCGGTTCTTCCTTTCCACCGTTCCAGCGCCCTCGCCGGTTCGCCTCGACCCTCCCCGGCCCACGGCGGCGGCGGCGGCGGCGGCGGCGGTGGCGGCGGCGGCGGCGGCGGCGGCGGCAGCGGAGGCGGTAAGGTAGGGTCTGTCACCATCAGAACACCGAAGGGGCCGGTGGACGGGTAACTCTCCGAGGGAAAGGAGGGATCGAAAGGGGCGCAAGGGGCCGCACACGAGCATCCACACAGGGCTTTCGGGGGAAGGGAGAATCGAGAGAGAGTACCTTTAGCTCTGGGTGTTGGGGTAAAGGGGGACTGGCAGGAGTGTTGCGCGCGAGGGGAAAGGGACGTCGGCACTCATCGGCCGAAGGGGCTTCCACGGGTGTGTTAGGCTTGTGCTTAGGAGGGTATGTGCACGCCACTGCTGCTCGCCTCTCTCACTCTCTCACTCTCACTTTCTCTCTCACTCTCTCATATTCTCTCTCTCTTTCCCTCTCTCTCTGTATGGACACGTCCCCGCGTGTATGGATACGTCTGTATGGATACGTGGACGGTCGTACACGGGATCTGTGCTCTCCGTTGCCAGCCGTCTATCTGTATGTCCATCTCTGTCTCCCTCTCTCTCTCTCTCTCTCTCTCTCTCTTTCACACTCTCTCTCACTCTTGCTCTCGCTCTTGCTCTCTCGTGGCACACCGTTGTGTGCGATATCGTTGCGCGCGGTTCCGCTCTCCTCGTGTGTGCGCGCACCGCGACTTACACGCACGTCGTTGATGATGACGAGTCATCCGAGAGGCGCGTCTCGAGTGCGTGTTCCACCACGGCTCTTTAATGGTACGTTTTTCGAGTTATTAGCCGGCCAAGCTAACGGCCTTCTCGTCGACCACCTGCGGGTTGATAAGGGAGGATACGATCGAGAGGGTGTCCTGCTTTGACTCTAGGAACATTGGTCACGGCTAACGTCCAACCAACGATTTTACAACAGAGACTTTGTTCTCGGTGCCTCGTCTCGTGTCTCGAGTCTCGAGCCTCGATGCCTGGAATATGTAGAAAATGCATGCTTCTTAGAATCGCCAGAGAGAGACTGTGAGCTATTCTATAGTTCCGTCCCTTACGCGTGTACGACGTTTTCATTAGGAATTGCCGTAAAAACGATTCGATGGAACGTTACGTAGCGTCGTCGTAAATAAGAGCTCGTCCTATTCCAGCTACGATGTTTTCAACGTTTGAATCGGTATCGATCAAGCGGATGTGGATAGTTCTACTCCTCGTAGGTTTACCTACATATTAGAAATAATTTTGCAAACATAGAAAGAAACTAAGAAACTACTAACAAACTGCTTCTAGCAGTAGCCTCGATTGTAGTAACACGTATAATTTTCTTTATTCTCGCGTACTTCTCTTATCGAGATCCTAGCATATCGGAGTACCAACGTGAAATATGTAGCATAGCAAGTGGCAGTTCATAGAAACTTGACATATTTCTTGTCAACACGTAACATGTCTGTGATTCTACGCTTAGAGTCGAGCATGTTTACGGTCTATAATCTATTTGGCATACTCGCATCGAAAATTCACACCTGACCGAAAAGTTCTACCGTCGGTTATTTTTATAATCTCCTACCTCCTGGACAGAGAGCAGAAGCGTCGAACGGATGCCACCTACGTCCGATCAAAAATCTAACGAACCGCAAAAATTATTACTCCTTTCATTCCGTTTCAACCGATGAAACCAATCGAGTCCGAAGCTCGATTTACGCCCCTTTTTACGCGTTACATCGGCCGACGTTTCGCTATGGGGCTGTCCGTTTCGCTCCGAAAGGGCATCCACCGTTTTATTAGCGAGTTCATATTTCATTCGCGACGATCTCGACGAAACGGAGGCCCGTCTCTTTATATCGGTAATCAGATTAAAGCGTGTCTGCGGTACCCTTTTTAAACGGCGCTCATTAACCGGCGAATTGAAAAGTCGCGGGAGCGAATGGAAGGGGAATAAAGCCGCGACCCCACGTCGGTGGCGAGATTGTTTCTAATTCTTCCGACCTCCGTCGATAGGGGCGGAGGGGAGGCTTATCGGCCGCGGCCGTACACGCGATAACGATCTAAGCAACAGTTTGCCGCGGGGGCGGAAAACTTCGGGACACGGCGGCGCATAAAAAACCTCGAAACTTTCCGGTGAAAGTGCGATCTTCCGCTTTCGATTCGACTGCCGCCGCTGTCGGTGGGGGGAGGGTGAGGGGCGACACCACCCTGCCGCTAGGTCATGATGCGTACGTACAAGAGATTCCGCGTTCGATCGACCGCTTTTTGCGCTTTAGTTCGCTTCCTCGATACCGCGGTTCATCGATTGTTTTACGCGATTGCTTTTATGTTTCTTCGTTCCGATGTTCCGGATTTTCCGAGGGTTGGGAAGATTTCGGGAAATCGAGCGCATACACTGTAACACGACGTGTAGGTAATAAAAGAGAGAAACTTGGAATACAAAAAGTTGGATGGTTGCGCTACTTTGTCGTGATCATTGAAATTGAAGTGTTCGTACATCCGGAGAGGAGTTTCTTCCATGGAAATATTACATCGAAAGGAAGCTAGTCTTGCAGCAGAAACGAAACTATTATATATACAAGAACAGTACTGTTACGAATTTGATATTAGAGTGTTTTTATAGATCAGCGGATCGCGATACGGTTGTATCGTTTTCGCAATTGCACCGATATATTGCTTCGTTCTGGTCGTAAGTAACGTAAGGCTCCTATACAGTAATGAATCGCAGCGTGTCTCTAAAAATAAACGCATATCGGAATATTCGATCTCCCAAAACTTCTGACAGCGCTCCATAAGAACGAGATAGAATGGCGAGAGAGCCTTCTCTCGTCGTACTTCTTACGAATCGTTCGCGGACCGAATGTACAACGTCGATAGAATCGTTAAGAAGGGCCGAAAATTCTCGAGTACGATGTAACATGATAATTTGTAACGCGTAATACTCGCTATAGGTAAAGAAAAGTCAGGTTAAAACGTGCGAGGTAAGATCTTTCCTAGTTTCGACTTGTACGAACGAAGATACAACGTTTATGCGCTCTGTACATTAGTTTCAACGTGTCCACGTCTCGTTTCATCCATTTTCATTCCAAACGTCTCGTGACTCCGACGACCAGTTTCAATCTCCCATCAAATATCTTCATTTGCAAAAGCTTCCGTGAGTCTTCGTGTTTCTGGCGTTCTAAGGAATAGCAAGACGCAGTTAGGAGCGGAACGAGTCAACCAGGCAGCACGCCAAACGAACTTTCTCAAGACGCAAAAAGCCACGAGGAGCTTCGCTTCTCAGTCTAGCAGAGACGTATACGTGTGTACACGTACATATCCGCAATCGCGATGCAAGCGGCGCGCTCGCGCTCGCGCCCTCGCAACGTGTCATCCCACGAGGGAACAAAGACCACTCGACCCGTCGCACACCCCCGCACACTTTCAGAAGCGTCGAACCACGCCGCCTTCCTCGCCCTGCTACTCCCTTCGTCCACGGCAAAAAACTACGTCCCGTCCGTGTCTGAAAGCGGTCGAATTAGATCTATAATACCCAGACCCGGCCGCCATCCCCCTTAGAGCCGCGCGCGTGTATACGTGTGTCCCGTTTTCCGATGCGACCATAATGCAACGCCGGCCTGACGTTTGGTCGGTACTCGTACCTAATACAGCGGTGGCTCGTGGCACCATGTACTGGATCCATTTACGCTGCTATCGACGCAAGATACGCGCGTGCATTTCGCGCAACGTTCCATGCACACACGTAGTACACGAGCACGGTATACATGGAACACGCGCGTGTACGCGACGCGTGCAACCTGCCTGTTCGTGTCCCCGTGTGTACTTACACGTCCGTGTCGTGCTGTCTTTCGCGTGTGTTGGCTCCATGCGCGCTTGTGTGTACACAGTGTGTCATCTCGCGAGCGAACAAAGTCCACTCGGCATTAGACACCCTTGGTTTCTGAAGCCTTGGGCGGTAGTCCCCTACCCTTTGCCAGCACCCCTATGTATCTCTCTCCACCCGACCCACAACCTTCCCCCCTGAGCGCAACGACCCTCCTTCCTCTCTCGACCACCATCCACCTTCACCGCCTTCACCCTAACCCTCCCTCACTCTTTCTCTCTCTCTCTCTCTCTCTCTCTCTCTCTCTCTTACTCTCTCTGTGGCTCGACCCCTTCCATCCTCTATCTATGTTTCTCGTTCCCTAGAGCAGCCCCTGCTTGCTGCCAGTTCTGTCTCTCCCCCTCTGCCGCCCCCACAGCCCCCGGCTGATCCCCCTTGCCGCCTTCCTGCTCTGTCCCCTCGTCCGTCCGCCGCCCCCTGTTCTCTCTGATGGGTCTGCCGCTCCTCACGGCTCACGGTCGCCCCCGTCCCTCCTGCGTCCCCCTCGCTCGCCAGCACGCTGCTCCTTCACAAAAAACCCAAGTCCAGTGTAGGCGCAACGGGGGGTTTCTCCCTTCGCCTTCTTTTACCCTCTTCCCATCGTACGTCGTTCCTCCTTCGCCTCCGCCGCTCTCCCCCGCCGAGCGCCGCTCCACTGCTCCCCCTTCCTCCGTTCCCGTTTCTGTCCCTCTTCCAAGCCAAGTCTCATCATGCTCTATACCTTGGTCTGATCGTTCTGTTCTCTCTTGGCTCCCTTTCCTGCTCTTTCTCGCTTTCTCCGACGGTTTCTTTTTTTCTCCGTCCCTCTATCTGAGTTACGCTGACACTCTGACGTTCCTTCTCTCTCGCTGCCTGTCTTTCGGCCTCTTGGGTAGTGACTCTCAACCTACGTCAGTCGATGACTCGAGGAGTCGCTCGTTCCACCGGAGAACTCGTCTCTTCTCTCTGTGGGAGAATGTTCTCGGTTCTACACGGTGGCCACGAGCACGGGGTGTTCGCTACGTTGTGCGATATCGGTGGCAAATGAACTGCGTGATCGTACAGGGAAACCAGGGGCTTGTGTTATTGTGTTACGAAGCGTCCTATCGTAAATAATAATAACGTTGACGGAGTGGGCGATGGTAATAATAGCGATGACGCGATTCTAGTAATTTGATTAAAAAGGGAATTAAATGGTAACCACGTATCGCGCGTTCAAAGATCGGCCGTCGGATCTTTTGTGAATTTTCAACAATCTCGACAGAAATAAGTCGAAAATGCCGCCGTTTCACGCCTGTCCGTCACGCCGATTAAAATATCTCAAGTTCGAAAGGGAGAAGCGAGATCATCGGAGTTGAATCGAATGAAACCGCTTAATCGGATTCGCATATTCATAAAGTCGTTCCGTTGTTTTTTTCTCCGCGTATGCTTAATGACTTATTCCCCTCTTGCGTTATAATTCTTGTCATAACTTCGTACGGAAGAAAGGGGAACAGGCTTCGGTTCCTTATTAATGACTCCACATATGCGAACGTGAGATTTTTATTACCAACGACAGCATTAATTTAATCGTTTTTTTTTTTTTTTGTTTTTTAGCGTAATTGACTCCTAATGATCATTTAGAATGTATTAAGAGTCGACGAATAAGACTAAAAAATGAGCACACCATCTTCTTTTATACGCGCAAGCAACTAAAATTAGATCGTATGCCTCACAAGTATCGTCAAATCGAAGACATCTTAAAGTTGATAAATCGCAACAACCTTTTTACATTAAGTATTCAAATTATAATGATACACTCGCTTCAGTTACACGATAGCATTACGATGAAACTACTTTAAAAATCGTAATCCCACTTCAAACTTCACCATCGTTACGCCCAAAAACGCTTAACCGCTTGGCACAACACAAATCACCAGCAAACGAGTCCTTGCTATATTCAAAGATAATTACGCTTATCCACGGTGCTAATATTTAACTTTGCTATCGAACACGCAACATACACGCAGACCTGCGTCGAACATTCCAAGACACGTTGCTCGTCCAACCTGCGATTCTCGCAGCTGACAAAAGAAGCATTCTTGATCGTAAAACACCGCATCGGCATGATCCCGGACATTCTAATTCCCGAACGAGAAGTTTCACGGGTTGTCGCGGAAAAGGGAGGCGGAAACTGGTTCACGAACGGCCTCGGTAGCATTGTATCGATCTGAGGTATCGATGATATTCGTAACGGGATCGCGTGTCAGAAGATCGGACGCCGGCTAAACGCATTACTTCGTACCGTTAAGACGAATCGGCATTTAATCGGATAATCCCATTAAAATCGACGAAGAATCAGCAGCAGGATAGACACGTTTTACGCTGGTAAAAGCCAACGCGTTGGTAAATTATCGTGGACGTGACGCGGTGCGATTCGCGTGCGATGCAACGCTCTCGTCTCGATCCCAACCACTCCCTTTGCCTCTTATTACCTTGTTCCATTTACGCGGGAAAAAAAATGAGATACGCGATTACTTTCGATGGCTGTTTCGCGTTGCCGATGCGATCTATGAGGCGTGTTTAACTGTCCCGTCGTGTTACTAGCTTTTAACAAAGCGGTCTCTTTTTTCGCCCTCCCTCGTCCTGCAGTTTTCGAGTTAGCTTCGCGGGAACTATCGACACGTCGATCATTCGATCACAACTTCATCGACGTTCCAAGCTCGTCGTGAACGCGTATGTACATTGTACGATAGAATTCCGTTTATTCGAACACGACGGGCATGGCAGGACAACTCCGAAATCCGACTCAAACCGAATGCTTTCGATGATTCACTAGCAATTCCCTTTGTTTCTTATTAGCTCCGATAAGAGGAACGTTCAGAAAATTCAAGTTACACAGGTCGGCTTCGCAGCACAGTATGGAAGTACGCTATTGTGGAACAGTATCCATGAATGGATCAACAAGTTCGAAAGTGGATGATTTTCCATCGATGAGCAACCGTAGGCAGCGGCGCGTACCTGGCTTATCTCTCAACTGAGAGCATTTTATTTTCAGAGTACGGTAAAGGATGTAGTAAAACTCGTACAACGATGGATTACGCATTGCATTAAGAGGGAACTATGTTGAAAAATAACACAGAAGGATGCATAGTTACGAGTGCATTGGATTTTCGCGTAGATGTTCGCGTTTCGATGGTGATTTGCTAACGGAATTTTTGTTGGTCGTGCGTCGTGATATCTTGCGAAAAATGGGAATGAAAATTCATTTTCTTCACGCATTTGGAATCTTGTTTCGCGTAATGGCTCTAACGAATGGCATATTCGTTCATTTTGTCGGCAATTCCCTTATGCGTGCTATGCACCAGAAATTTGTTCTTTGCATGATAATTGGACGAATTCTTTTTAATCAGCAATTTGCGATGGTTTCGGAATCGTGAATACATTTGACGAATTGTTTGTTATTGAACAGAGCAACGTACAGGGATAGAGGCAAAGGGATCGTACGATTTTTCCGTTTCACTTTTGTCTCCTTAAGCATATCCGCTTTTCAATCGTTCCTATCTTACGACCTCGAATTATATCGATGCAAGGAGTCGTACAATTTCTCTGCCCTTTCTTCTTCCGTTCCAATTTTTCTCGTTTTATTCCTGTATCTCCCCTCTATTGAAAAAAAGGTCGAGCGGTGGCTGTGTTTCACCCTTTGCTTCGTCAAATATTTTTGTTTGCCCATTCTCCGTTACGTTGTCCAATTATTCGCGCGTTGCTGTCATGTAGAGAACCGACGGCATTTTTTCCTGTTCATTTTTTTACCTCTTAAGCATTTTATTACACCTACAAATGAATCTTGAATGGATATAAAATTGTTACGGATATTAAATTATCTAATTTCACAATTTCCTGCCCTTTCCAAACCTCTATTTTATCTTCTTCCCCTCTATTTTTTTTTTTTTTCTTTAATCTAAAAGATTACTTTTATATTATAATAAAAGATGATCATAAGTCCCTTTTATAACGTTAGAATATAATTACCCCTCTACCCCTTTACTTACTATATAATTGTATTCTTTTCAGATATTTCCATTTCTTTGAGACTTTTTCGATCTCGTACCTTTCCATTAATTACCCTACACGATCAATTAGCTCGTATTCAAATTCCGATAAGAATAAGAAAGAAAGAGAGAGAGAGAGAGAGAGAGAGAAAAGAACAAAAACATACAAAACCGTCCAAAATTTTCACCCACCCCCATTGCCAGAAGCTGGCCGCGCCACGGTTTTCTAAACGGTTCCATCGCCACGAGCGAATGTTGTCTCATCGTCTGAAATTCCTGGCCGGTTCTTTCAAAAACCATAAAGCAGCGCACACAAAGAGAGAAAAAGAAAAGAGAAAAAGAAGAAGAAGAAGAAGAAGACGAAAAAGAGGAGGAAGAAGAAGAAGAAGAAGAGAAGCGTATCCGTGGTCTCCGTGGCCAGGTACGAGTCAGCCGGCAGAAGCATCTCCGGCTGCGTAGTCCCTCTCTTATATGCAGGACGTGGCGGGGCGCAGATATATGTCCGGCTACGAGCCGAGAAAGAAACGTTCAGCTTTGCCATCACACATGGTGGCCACGTTGCCGCCTCCTCGGCGCACGGCTCGCCTCCACCTCTAATGTATTCCCCGGCGTTAATACCCGAGGAAGGCTCACCGAGGCCGTTCTGTCTCCATCACACGTGCAAAGACGAGGTCCAAGCCGGCGTACACCCGTCTCTGTCCGCCTTGCGGACACGTTTCGCGTTGTCTTACCTCTCTCGGGGGTGAGAGGCTTCTTTTAATAGTGCTAGAACAGGATCCGCAGCTTTCACGAGAGCGCACGAGCGCGCGTGTGACAGAGAGCCACACCGGGATGACTTTCAACTCACGCCACTTTTTCTCCGTTGATTTTATGGATGTCTTTTGTGTCTTGCTTAGAGAGACCCTTTGTCCTTCCGTTGCTCGTTCCTCTCTCTCTCTTACCGTTAGACTCGGTAGTTAGACGTGGCTGGACTTTGAGGTTTCTTGGGAAATTAGGAAGGTTCACGGAGGCCGGTGGTTTCGAGGGCCGGTGGCTCGAGCTGGGAATACATGGCCCAGTTTTAAACCAGATGTAGACATTAGCGTTGTGGATTTGGCTTTCGAAATGGTTTCGATCGGTCTCGATGGTATCGGTCTTACGTAGGAAGATTAGCAACAATTTTGGATCGTGGTTATTCGCTCTCGTCCATAAATCATTGATCTTATACGAAATACTCGTCGAATCAGATCTGTGCGATATTTGTGGAATATAATGCAATTCGAGTTTCTTTGTAACGAGAGAATAAAATTTTACGACCAAAATCTAGATATTTGCTTATTCCTCTGTAGCTGAACCTGTACCTCGAACAGCATCCGTTTCATGTCCCGATACTCGATTAAACCTAACGGCGTCCACCGTAATTAATACCCTATGCACGAAGCAAACGAGTAGATAACGAGGCCGTCGTTTGCACAGTGTCTCTCTTCCTGATCCCCTGGAGAGCGGTGAAGTTCCATGATTTTCATAAACGTATCCCGTGCCGAGGTGAAGTTTGTATCAAGGAACAATTTGACGCACCGTCGAATTCCACGTCTCTGTCCATCCGTGTGGTCGACGCGTCGTGGGAATACCTAAAGTTGTCCACTGGACGAAGATATCCGTGGCAAACAAGAGGACGAGTTGCTCATTGTTCTCAATTAGACGGCGACCGTACAGCCGGATAGATCTGGATCCGTGTGGACAGAGATTCCGGGGACGATTGCTTGGACGAAGGCGTTTCGGTGATCGGATGCGTGACGTGGTCTGCAATTGCTAGCTTTTACCGGCGATCTCGGTCACACGCGAATTACTACTCGATTGCTACTGCTTTTTTTTTTTTTTTTTTTTTCTTAAGGGACAAAAGGAAGCACCGTTATACAGAGTACAGAGTAATGCGAAGGGTGAAGCGTTCCTTTAGAAAAGTTACTGGTTCCTGAAGTTATCGTCAACGTTTGCTGATTACGTGCAACACGAGTAGAAGATTTATAGAAAAAATCTCGCAAATACGACAAAGGCAAAAAGAGATAGTAAGAAATAAATAAATCACGAAAAATGTTAGATTGTTGATGTAAAAAAAAAAAGAAAAAAAAACAGGAAACGGAATATATAGAAACAGAAAATCATTTCCCTTCCTCGTATCAATTCAAATTACTCGAATCGCCAATTTCCATCACATTTTCATCACAATTCATTGATCAATTTCATCAGATACCTCTCCATTGATGTCATTAAATATCATACGTTTTAACGATTAGTCGCATCGTGGCCCATTAAAAAGTGAAATTATCGGCAAATGGAAATGTTTCATCGCGCGTAAGATTTACGGATGCGTATGAGTTTATTCTATCCACCGTTAGGCGGTAGTATCACACGTAATTATTTCTATAATTAATACCTCGAAACTTGACCATTAATTATATTACGCTGCGGCCACTGGTTCGTTCTCGTATATTTCGCGGTGATCATTAATGCGATCGTCATTATTATTCCGAAAAATTGTGGTATTATCGTGAACACCGGCGGAGACGTCGCAAGATATATGTTTGCGATATCGATGAACTGTTTGGCAGCGAAGCAGCGACTCTAACAAACGCGTTAGATCGCGTTGCTGTTAGATATTTGGCCACGCTAAAAACTCGTTGTTGGATGTTTCGTTTCCAAAAGATATATCGTATTAAATTGTTTGCATTTTTCGCGGAGTAAATCGTTTGGGTGATCGAACAGACAACCTCGCTGAGTATGGAAAATTTAAATTATTACTCGCAATCGCGAGTGTACGTATAACAGTACATTTCGTATGGAAATATTCGATGCTTCAATTTGAGACTTTGTCGTACCGCGTCGGTTCATAAAATTCCGCTTCGAGGACGAGTATACTCGATTCCATCTTTTTTATACACCGGGTCGAATCGAGAGTGCGTCTCCGCGCGGCGAGTCCCGCCGGGAATCCAGCTTATCGCAAAACGTCGCCTCGGTTTACTCGATCGGCGCGGCGTAGAGAGGGACGCGAAACACGCTGGCGTGTCCTCGATGACACGCGTGCGTTGCCGCGTGCGTGCACGCGCCAATGTGTGCGTCGTGTGCGTGTCCGTTGCGCGTGTGCATCGTGCAACGCAGTGTGCGATGGTACCACCCACTAAACGTAAAGCCACCGGCCAGAGCCGCGACTCCCCTTTAGTACAGGCAACCGGGCAATGGCCACGTTCTTGCACACGAACGCGTTGCACACGATGCACCGCGCTACATCCCGAACCGTACGGAGAATGCACTCCGTGGACCGGCATAAACGGCTTAGCTGGAACGTTCAATTGCTGCGAATGGGAGTCGCCGTCGCCACTGCCACGCTACGCTGGCAACAGCTATCCAAATCACAGGCAAGATGTTCCAACGTCTCGGTTATATAGATCTGGAACGACATGGTTTTTAGTTTCAGTCCGTGAAAATCGCTCGTTGGTTATTTAGAACGTACTTTTTTCTCCGCAACTTCTGCCACTCTAGGCCTCTGCGTTTAATCCTCGATCACGTATAAATATCTTTTCTATGTCAGTCGAACGCGATAATTTTTCCAAGAGTAGCTGATTTCGAACAATTGCCCGTTCTTCCAAACGTAAGATCGACGTTCCAACGCGTACTTAATTAATACGCCGTAGATCGACGATTCGTGCTTGTCGAAAACACCTACGTGTTCTTAGTGATTAAAGCATCGTTCCGACGGATTCGATAATTCTAGCGCTGATATCGTTTCAACCGAGATAAGCGGACTAAACGAGTACGTGGACGAATAACTCTGAAAGGTGATCGAAGTGTAAGGTATTTTTGATTCGGTTCATCGCGTTCCCACTACCGATATCACCGTTTTACCTAAAATCATGGAACAACAAGAAGAAAGTCGGCCGTTTAATTGACCGTAAAACTAGAGTCGGAACGTCTTCTACGAGCAGGCGCAAAAACAATGAAAAAGTGAAATTTAATCAAGCGGTCACAGGCAGAGGGTACAACGTACCTTAACGTGGAGTGATCTAGCCAGGCTGTTGAAGCGGGCTCGGTGCATGTACGCGTGTGTTACATCGTGCGTGCAACGATGCACTGCAGCGTGGTGCATCCGAGTGCTGCACCGAGAATGCACTCTCCGCGGACCACCATAAACGATTGCACGCGCGAAGGGCCGCCTTGCCGTTCGTAAATCTGTCAGGAGCAGCATTTACGACGGCATTAATAAGCCCAGTACTGATGTAATCTGTCAGAATTCGTCGAATCGCCCTGCTCATTGCTGGTTATCCAGCTTTTCGAACCGCCTGCTAATGAAAGGCGAGGAGCGTATGAAAATTTTGCAAAATGTGCATATATCGCAACGTTGGGCAACGCTTGTATCGAATTACGGATAAAATGATAACGAGTAAATTCGATTTACTCGTTGTCCATTTGCTACTCGCCGTAAACATCGTTTTGGCGGAATATATGATATTTCAGTGAAGTTAGTATTTTTTCTTTTTTTTTTTTTTTTTTTTTTTTTGTCGAAAATCTGAAAATACTCGAGAACTCTAAAGACGTTTAAAAGTAGAATTTCAAATTCGGTTTATCTGCTGCCACATGTGATAATCCTAAAAGTGTAGCCGAAGAACTCTCTACCTAGAACGACATTCCTGATGACTTAACATCGCTAAGAGAAAAGTTACTTTGGCGATTTGAGAAAAGTGGCGGAAAGGTAGCGTCTTCCTTGCAAAAGCGGCGATGACACAAACCAAGCAAGCTCTACCGCACTGCGCAAAGGGTGAAAAGTACGTACGCTCCACTTTCGAGGTGCATTTGCGTTTTGGGGCATGATGCGACTGGTCAGGGAACGAAGTATTCGAAGTTTCCCCCCAAAAAGCTGCTTCAAAATTCAACAGTTCACGAACTCGCTTTCCGCAGAGGGATAAAAGAATCGCCAAGATTCCTCGATGATGAAACTGCAATTTTTCGTACTTTTGCTTTTCCGGTGTTCCAATTCACCCTGAAGTATATATATAATCGTTCGGTTATTCAAAAATCATTTCGATTTTTCGTCGGCGTGTAATCGTTACGTAACTAACTGCGACAGATACGCGTCGCATCGAGCGTGAAAAGGTTAGCTGGAGCTTTACGATCGTAATTGTAACTTGAAACTTAAATTTTTCATTGGGTATTCCTGGAAACCATGAAAGAGTTAACACAGATGTTCCGTTCCACCGTGGCGGTTAAGGGTTAAAAACAATTAACCTCGCCAAACCACGATATTTATCAAGCAGGTACTTACTATCGTTCGAGGCGTAACACGCGACGAGACACGCGATAGAAACGATATGCCAACCGGTCGGATCGCATTAAAGCTGCAACGCAGCGCGACGCCAAAAACAGTAGCATTTCGTCGTGGGCAAAAACGGAAAAGGAAAATCGATAGCGCGGGCAGCAGCGCAGGGCGGACGGTCAGAGGAGGTGGGGAAAAAGGGCACGGCGTCATCGTGGACAAACAGCTCGCGGGAAGGCACACGGAACGACCGCGTCCCATTTTCATCGTTCCACCAGGCGAGCCAGCGAAGGCCACCGATACGCGGGCCAGTATTTGACGAATTTGTATGCACATTCACGCGCGGCCGTCTATACGTCCCACGCCAGAACGTCCGGACGAATACAAGCGGCGCGGGAATGCGACAGCCGGCCCGGCCTGACGTCGCAGGGACCAGCACACACTGTTGCCAACGCGATAAAACCAATCGTCGAAATAACCGCGGACCGCGGCCTGCTGGATACGCGTGTACCATCGCCACCCCTGCGAAACCTGATACCCACCACGTATTCGATGTACTTCGTACAGCGTTTAAAAAAAGGGCTATAAGATCGTAGAGGTATTTCATTCGGAGGAGCGTAGAACGATGAGTCGATCTTCTTTAAATCGTCATTTCTTTTCTTTTTTTTTTTTTTTTTTCTATGCTTGATCTGGAAAATAAAAATTATCGATAGTCGTTGCGAACAACTTGCTCGAGGCAAAGACGATGAAGAAAACGTGCAAATAGATTTCGAGAAATATACTCGCGATAATAGAAATGAACTTGGATGTCTAATAGCGTGTGTAATCGTTCTATTATCGAATACCGTATACAACGATAACCAATAATTTCTATAAAACGCGTCGCTTTTGCTTCCGTCGTACTCTTCGCTGTATATAAATTTTTCATTGTGCCATTGAAAGAATGTTTTTTAAAAAAAATTAAATTGGACGTTTGACACGCGCTGATGAACGCGAGCGAAGTCCATTCGCAACATTGTACGTTGCATAAATTCAAAAAAGAAAATACCGCGGCAAATACAATTGAAAATATTTGCCAAACACACATGAAAATGTCAGCAGATTAAAAATTTCGAATGATGATTTCAACCTTTCCGATAAATCCAGGTTCGATCCTCGACTGAAATACCAACAGAACGCAGCGATATAGGCTTTAATCGAATTAGGACGAGATTTAGCGATACCAAAAATGACGAAGAACTGAATTTCTCATCGTTTTAAAATTGCTGCCACGGATATTTTGGTCGAGACCGCGATACCGAAAAGTCTTTCCTAGTTGAATCAAAGTTATTCGCTTCTACTCGAGTCCTTCGTTTGAAACTAACTTTTATTTTTCCGTCTTCTCTTGGTTCCCTCAAAATCCTGCCGTCATTTTTCTTTCTCCAAAAACAAAAAAGAAAAAAAAAAAGAAGAAAAAGGAATCGTCCGCGCGCAGACCGTGACTCTCCACGCGTTTCCCTTTTAACCTTCGCCAATGTTTGTATATTTATGAAACCACACCCCTTTTATGGCTGAAAATCAAAGGGTTGATGGAATCAGTTGCACAATTTCGACCTACATTTTTCTAAAAACATCACCCCCTCGAGCGACGATTTCCTAGCGCACGACCCTCGCCTGCTTCTATCCATTTCGCTTCCCTCTTCCACCCTTTCTCTCCGCGTCGCTCGACGTTTCACTTGGCCGGGCGCGCGTGTGTACACGCTTCTCCCCTTCCAACCCCCTTCGGCCCTCTGCCTGGCTCTCTCTGCTGGCTCTCCGTTCGCGGATAGGAACGTGTCGCAGCCTACGGTGTAGAGGTATGCGTAGCTTGGAGCGCTGCGGCTCACCGATGCCACCACTGAAGGTTTAATTAGCGAATCGGTTAATTCGATACGTGACTATTAGCGTGAAATCCGGGGGTGCGTCACGGGGCGAAAAAAAACCGAGGACGGCTGTTCTACGGTCGATTTCGCGTCGCTTCGTTTGACCAGCTTGTTTGTTTAGTCGCGTTACGACGGACGGGAAGCGCGCGCGACTTTAATGTTCGAAATTTAGGTGAAATTTTACGAGAATGATAAGGAAAGGTTGCTTAAGAGTTTGCGGTTTCTCGGTAGAGGGTGATGTAAGAAAAGGATAACATAGGGTTGTATACGTATAATAGAAGTGGAGATTACTTCTTTTAGATTAGATTGTACATTTTTTACGTTTAGGTCCGTTACATGTTTGCGTAAAATATGTATTTTCGTTGTAAAACATCGAACATACTGGTAAACTTAAACCATCGTATTTTCAATTTCAATTAAATTGCTAATTTACACGTGCAAGGGATACGACTGTGAAAATTATTTACGAAATAGATGTAGAAGAGAATTCCAAAGAAGAGAAGTCTAAATACCATCTTCAAACACTCTAATCCTCTTTTCTCTCGAATAATCAAATAAGCGACGAATAAATAAATATTATCTTTCACGTAATAAGTAGCGATGAGTAATGATAAACGCTGAAAGATGTACAATCTAAACGCAGATAAAGACGTAAAAGTTGTACGCAAACAAATGCAAATTGATCAAATAGAGATTTCCACGCTCCTACTACGCTCGGAAATTCATGTACAAAATAAGCTATGTAAATATGTACTTGTTTGTCATCAAATTCGGTAGCATTATTTTTCCTGTTTTAACAAGGAGATAATTATACGCAACAAAATAAAGAGGAAATTAACGAAACTATTACTTAACGTATATTATTGGTTCATTCATTGACCGATCGATTCTTCCTTCTCCACAACAACGATATTACTATTATTACTACGATAAATACAAAAATATCGTAATAACGCGATAAGATGTTGCTCTGTACGTTAAAACGATCAAAAATAACCCGAACGATCAACGTTCGTTGATAGAATCGCGAAGAGAACGAATTAGTAAAACGGAGGATTAACATCTTCCGCAGTAGGAAACAGAGAAACGTAAAAAATAATAAGACAAAGGAACGTAGAATGCACGGGTGCTCGCGAGGGGGTTGAATTACGAACTGCCGCGTGCCAATACGGCTCTCGTTGACCGGCTTTCCACCCTCGCTAGGTGAGGCAGAGTTTAAAGGAGGCTGGCACGCGCGCAACTGCCACAATTTATATTCCCAGTCCAGTTTATATCGCGAGAGACCACTTCGCGCGCTAGGCTAGAAAAAAACGAAAATCGCGAAAGTGTAGCGGAGGAGATTGAACGCGTCTTGCGAACGTGCCGTCTCGCCGAGCTCGACTAATGGCAGCATAAACTCGTCTTAAAATCTTAAAATAGGTCCAGTAATTTATACGTCCTGTTGTTGCACCTTTGCCACCATTCACCCGCTACGATCTCTCCCATTATCGATGCTTCTTCTACTCTAGAAACCATCGCCACTGAATTAGGAAGATAGGAAAGAAGTTGTTCGCCTATGCTCGCGAATGTACACCTGCATCGCCGCGATAGCATACCGTGGGATAAAAATCGAGGTGCAAGTGCGGTACGAAATTGTAGATGGAAGGTGTTTCTTTGAAGTACGAAGGGTAGAATTTTGTGGCGGATCGTTCGCTGTTGGCGGAGAATCGACATCGATGCGAGTAGAATTCTGTTCCTGCTATGCGCAGCAGTTTCCGAATACGGGCTGGTAACTCGAAGCTTTGTAATTTGTAAAATTTCGATAATAATGCTACATCGATCTCGCCAAGTTTCTGCCGTATAGGGAAATTGGATAAAATGGGAGTATCGATAAATTTCGAGTAATATCTGGCGGGTATTTATTTAAAAATTCCGTACGTTAATACGGTCATGGAATTAATTCAATCGCGGAAACGAGTTGGAAGATGTCTTGAATGTTGCGTTTCATCTTCGAGCGGTGTTTATCCTTGCTAAATGTTATATCAAACGCAATGCAATCAAACAGGAATCGATAAGACAGTGAGATGCCCTAGGTGGTGCCGTCTGAATCGAGGTCATTGGGAAATTAATGCATGTTAGGGTCAAATACATGAAATTAGGAGAGCCTTGTTCAAACCTGCTCTAAACCTGAAATACCAATCCGATCTCATGCTGAATTTCCGGCGAATATGGTCACGCACGCATTACGTGTAAAGATAATTTGCGCGCAAAAATCCAATGTACGATACTAACCATAACGCGGTGCGATTATGAAAGAATAGAGCTGCGTATCGCATTTATCGATCCAACGACGATGCAGCGAGCTTATTAGGATCGAACGCATCCGCGAAAGTTGATCAGAAGAATTTTGTAATTACGACATTTTGTATACGACAGGAACGTATAAAATAGGTAATAAATAGGTTAATAAAACTTCGTAAATGCATCTTTATACGGTTATGTACTTTCGGGCAATAAAGCTACACATTCTATGCAATAACGTAGGCAACAATGGAGACTCGATTCATAAGGACGCGTTATATTTTGAACTCTAGCCAGCCAGAATCAGGACCAACGTTGTTGCATAAAATGAGTTACGCGTAATGCGTAGTCGTAAATGCGAGTCAAATCGTACGTCGTTAATCATTTCAGAAGATAAACTCTGTTCGAGGGCTTAGAACGATTATACAAAGAGTTAGAAATTGGAAATACTTTCTACTAGAATTACTACACGCACCATAACGATACATGTTTTTCCATGTACCTTCAATTAATAAAATCTCTTCACACAGGTAATATACCTAGGTTTGTTCGGTAAAATCTGAAGCATCCTGTATACTTCACTGGCTCTATCAAGAAATATTATTCTCTTCTAAAATACCCACACAAATTCCAATCGTACTCCATCACCGTAACAAAATTTATCCAATCCCACTCGGCATAATTCAAAATCGATTCGATTCAGTTAAACACCCTCCAACGACCCCTCCGATAATCTCCATTCTACCTCGATCGACCGAAGCTTCGTAGAACACCTCCGCAAAAAAGAAGCTGCTCGTTTCCAGGAAAAGGGAAAAGCGTGGCCGACAAACGCACGCTTTGTAACTTGGCTGGAACGTGCATCGTTCTCCGTCGCCCAAGAAATCGTCAGAATTGTAGATAAGCGGGTAAAATTGCGTCCGCGTGCAACCCAGAGCCACACACGTCGCCACCTACGTGCACTTCACCGGGGTCCGATACGAAATAGCTGGCACGGAGCTGGCCGAAGATAGGGACGTGGACACCTTTCACGCCCACTTCCGGCACGAAAGGGTGTTTGCTACCGGACCAGGACAGATAGCAGAACGCCTCGAATCTGTTATCCACGGCGTGTTGGCTGCTCCTGCGGAATAGTCGTCGGGATTTCGACGAAAGGAGAAAGGGAGAAGGACCGGTAAACATCGGGACTACGGTGCCGTTGCGATAAAAAGAGCTGTAACTGTTGGAATCCGGTCGATGGCGGCAGTCGACAGACTGATACTGTACAGCCGGAAGCGGACGTGAAATAGACAAGGCAGTCTTCGGGCGATAGGTCGCCGAAGAAGGAAAACATGTGTGTACAGAGCGTTTCAAAACGTTGGTTAGATCGCACGCGTTGAAACAAATGCAAAAGTTCGTACAACGGAACTTTCACTCGTTTTGATTTTCGATTCTGACTCTTGTTGAATTTCGAAGAGGGGAAAGGATAAGTTTACGAACCCCTCTGCCTTTGTGTTCACCCATGAATAACATAAAGAACGATTAATATAAATCACAGTTCCCTAACTCCATCAATTCGTAATAGCGCGTTATTCTTCGTATATGTACGAACTCGAGACACGATCGTATTTGAACATAATACACGTACATGTTTTATTCTTTAGTCTACTTTGAACGATTCGTTGTAATACTCTTCAAAAGCTTGAATTTTCAAAAAGCAAGTTCCAAACAGGTATATAATGGTATAAAACGAATATTCGAATGTTCGAGTATTCTCTAATAATGGAAAAATTCGGAAAAGAAGAAAAAATAGGAAGACTACGATAATAAACTGTAATGTCGAAAAATCTTCAAACCCATTTCCCCATCTTCAGCCACACATACACATCCGCGAGAAAACATATGCGAGCGTTGCGCAACAGTATTTTCGCAGTGGAACGCGAAGCGCTCTTCCAAGGAACCGACAGGGCATTTTTGGCCAAGATATACAGTCGCGCAAATAAACAGGTCGGAGCCGAGCATCGAGGTTTGTTTGCAGTTGGATACGAGGATCCAGGATAACAATTTGTAACAACAAACTGGTCGTAGAATTTCTGGTGCGTGCAAAGGGCTGCAAAGGGAAGAAGGTCTCCCTCTACTACCCTATCTCGTTCCTAGCACGAGCCCCACCCCTGATGATCGTTCAGCCACCAAGCCAGAGGGTATTTTTTTATTGCGCGACAGCCAGGCACCAGCCAGTCATCCTGCCACCGCTAAGACGTTCTCCTAAAGCGTTTTTTTTCTCGGAGGGAACCGATACGGCTGCCTGCCTTCACCCCTTATCTCGGTCAAGACGCTCCCACGAACTTACAGACGATACGGGTCGGAAGATACGAAAGAGTTGTTCGTGCAGTTTGAAAATTTGGAAACGTCGAAGAACATAGGAGTTGAATTTGGATAATAGGATTCGATAGAAACTGATACATCGTTTTGGCGTCTACTAAATACGTAGTAGGATAATGATATTGTTTTGACGAAAAAATCGTGTTAGGTTAGATGGACGAATTTTTCTACTGTTTATAAAATTCCGCGCAATTTTCTTGTAACGTTCTAACTAGGAACGTAGAAAGCTAATATTACGAACAACGGTGTAGGTTAAATGTAAATGTTTTTGTGGGTAAATTCGTAGACAATCGCAAAGTTACCGCCATTATTTCAGTGGCAATAGTCCTTTTCCGCCCTCGACACAATACGTAGTTTCTCTTGAGATCCCTCAATAAGGTCCATAAAAGCTCGTTGTGGAACCAGAATTCATATTATAAATAGAAGTACATCCGAGTCTATGTTGAAATATATACGATGTAATATTATTATTACATATGTGTGTATATATATGTATATTCGAATATGCAGTTTGTTAAACCACAGTTACAAGTTACTGCGCCATTGTATAAACTTAAAACGATTAACACTATCGCAACGATGAACGCGAATAAATCTACTCGAAACAATGTCACGATCAATCGTAAAACCTGTCCGCCCTATTCGTAACGATTTTCACGCCATCGAACCCGGTTCGAAATAAAACGTTTTGCTTCGAAGTATAACCGAATGCAATCTCGAATTGTGTGCCGCGTTACACGGAACACCGAAACAGCCCTAAGCGCATCGGAGTTTTCCAACAACAACATTTCCGACCCACTGTATCCATTAGCATTCCGCAATTATCCCCTTTAGAATCTCCAACACGTCAACTATTCCCATCAAACAATACCAATTCCCCGCGTATCTGTGTTCCCTATCTTCGCCACCCCTCCCCCTCGCTAATATCCGCGAAGACTGGCGCGCGGTACTGCAGGAAGCGCAAAAATCACTACGACCAAACAGAGAGAGAGAAGGTCTTCGCCCTTTTCCGGCCGCAACGAGCACGGGGAGGCAAAAAGGGATCCAAGGAACGGGAGAAGAAGAGGCGGGAGGGTGGATTTCCTCTGTGGAGCTACGGGGCTACTCCAGTTTCGAGGTTATCCCTAGATAGGGAAAAAATGTCTCGGCCACGGCAGCTGGGTAAAATCGTATCTCCCTCGCCGCCCGTTGCCCCCGTTCCGCTTCTCCCTTGAAGCAGAGGGGCGGCAACCCTCTCCTTTTAACGAAGAGTACGTCCTCGTTGCCGTAAAGGGAACGAGAGAGAGAGAGAGAGAGACAGACAGACAGACAGACAGAGTGAGAGATAGGGATAGAGGGAGAAAGAGGGAGCATTGGCCACCACAAGCAAAAACCTGGCAGCCATGGGTACGTACGTGAGAAGCGCGCGAACGTAGAGAACGTAGAGAACTTGTGAGAGTGTGGTGGAACGAGAAAAGAGGGTAGCAGAAGCGAGGGAGAAGGGTGGCGACGATGAAACCTCGGCAGAGGGAGAGAGATGCTCGAATACAGAGAGAACGAAGCTGCGAGACTCGTTCCAGCGCACACAGGCCATCCTATATTACGAAGTCTCACCCTCTATCCTGGCCAACCCTGCCCCCGGGTCCCCTCACGACTCGGCTGCCTCATCCCTCGAGCCCTCGAGATGAAACCCAACTTCTCTGCTACCTCGACTCTCTCGCTCGGCTAGCCCCTCGCCTCTCAGCCCCGTTTCCCTTCGCTCTCGCTATGCCCTGTCGAGAAGAGTAAGGGAGTCCTTTGGGGTTGAATCGAGGGCGCGGGGGCGGTCGGGACGGGCGGGAAACGGGACGGGTACATCGGTGCAGAGAAGGTAGAAGGACACGGCCAGAGAGAAACGTGTCCGAGGAGCATCCCTATACTGGGTGCTCGGTATATCATGATCACGATGAATATATCCGGTGATTTTGACCTCGGCTCCAGCATAGCGGAGGACGTCGTTACTTCCTACCGAACGAAGAAATATTTTCTGTCAACGCTGCTGTTTATGAACGTTCCAGCTTTCTCTTCTCTTTTATCTCCTTTTCCCTCTTTTCCCTATTCCTCCGTTCTCTCGAGGCACGCGTGTAACGACAAGTTTTCATTTTGCAAATGTATTTCCTACGTAGATTTACATTTGTAATTATTTCAACTTTGAAAATCAAAGTTTAAGTTGGAAAAACTTGGCTAGAGAATTCTGTATATTGTTACCGGTATCCGTGTGTTGTCATATTCTAGTTACGTTGAAGCGATATGCGGTTTCTCGTAAATAGGTCAAGTAAACTGCCTTCTGTGCGCGTTTATGATATTAGCATTTTAAGTGTGGAATGTAATTAAGATTTCAAGTTATGCAGATCTTTTTCCAAAGGGTATACGTAACTGGCGAAACGTAACGTAATCTTGCAATTCGCGTACGATATGCTGATTCAATTAAATTATACTCACCGATCCTGCCTCTCCGATCTTACACTCTCCAATTCCAGACAAACAAACTTCGCATCAACTCCTCCAAACACCTTCGCTGATCAAAATACAGGAATCACCCTGTATAAGGATACGTGTACACCGAGTGGTACATGTCTATATGATACACGTGCGTGCGTGTACAGTGCACACGATGCAGTACACACCGATACACGCGCAAACACACAGTATAGGTGAACGCCGCCGCTAGGCGATATTAATTTCTCTGCAAGGGCTTTCGTCTACGTAAGTACCTTTCCGCTGCGACTGTGCCAGGCCCCTCGTGATCCCGCGCGCAAGAACGCTCCGAGTTGCGACTTTCGGCGGTCATTTCAAACTGACGCCAACTTCCCAACCCCTGTCCTTCGTGTCGCCCTCGCGCTTCGACCCCTTTGTCCCCCTTTTCCCTGGCTCTTCTACCAAGCTCCCTATCTGTCCCTTCGCAGGTAGCTTCTCCGCTTCGTTGCTGGCTGCAAGGCTCGTTGCTTGTGGTAGTTTCACGTAGATTGCCAGGTCTGAATGGAAAATCCCATGTGCAGGTAGCCGTCCTTTCCTTCCGTAGCCTGGATCACAACGGTGGACAAGTGTGATGGTCTGTTTGTTCTGAGAGCGGCAAAGATATACAACGCGTGGGAGCACAGAGGATTCGGGGAACCCAGGATTTCCTTGAAATTCCAACGTGTTCGGTGAAGGGTGGCCTGCGATTAGGAGCTGATGGTTTGCCATTAGGCGTGGCGCTGTACCATGTAGCTAGCTTGATGAGTACTCGCAGTTGTGTTTCGATGAAGTATATATCGTACCGTGTTTTCTAGTATTGTACGTAGTTTACCGAGCAGGTAGATAGTATTTCAGAACTGGCCACCCGGTTATTATTTCAGCCGCGCGTAAGTCGAGCTAACAAACGAAACGTTTTAAGAATTTCTAAATTTTGGCACAAAAAGATCGATCGGGAATTTTTAGGAAGCCGAACGATTTCTCTCGATCGAGTTGATCAGTACGGCTAAGTTAAAATAATAATTTTCTCCCTCGTTTCTTCGAGTTCTACTTGTGTAAAATTTTTTAGTCCGAACTGAATTTTGAACTTTGCTAGCTCCTTGCGTGTTCTTAACTACGTTTCAATTTATTTCATTTCCATTTCGAGGTTATTACGCGTGCGCCGACAACGAGATAATCTTCCTTTGATTTTACTATTGAAATTAAATATTTTATGCTCCCATTTTTCGTCAATTATTAATATCTCGATGATCGAATAATTATAGCTCTCTGCTCGAAAGATTTCAATTTACTTCGTTTAACAGAATTTATTATTTCGGAATACGCTACACGTGGAAATTCTTTTCGCTTTCGAAGATACGTTAGAGTTGGATAAGTTATATTTAATAATTTCTGTCGCTGTCAACAATACGCGATAAATAAATTATATCCTATTTTTTACGCTCCCTTTTCCCTTTTTTCATTTATTAGTCTTGCACGAGACTTTGTTCTTATTTAAGTCAGGCAAATGATTTATCAATGGAAGCTAAATTTTCAAATAAAAATAACCGAATCCCTGAAATCAATCTCGAATAGATCGACTGGAACGAATTTAAATATGAATGACATTAATAATGACTCCTCCTCTGTTAAAATCCAATAAGTCTAATTTTACGTATTTTTAAAGCTTCTTAAATGACTATGAACGACTAAAGTATCGGATATAATGGTGAAACCGAGGTTGGTGTACGTTTAAAACCATTACGCTGTTGTATAACATATTAATACGACACAATCTAAACGATCTGTGAGTTTTGGAACAGTTAAGAAATCGCTAAATGACCCATTTAACGTTACTTTGGGCCGATAGGCTCGTTTCAACACGTGTCGTCGGCTACACAAACAGACTGATCGATAAGATCGGACTTTGTTCAAGCGGGAAGAAATATAGGACCGATCGGTTGTAACGGATTTGACCTGCGGTTTACGAGCTGATTATCTAGCGCCATTATCGAATCGAAGCATTGAAGTTCCAACGACAGGTGTAATTTGCGTAATGCATATCAGAGTGAGCGACTAGTCGACAAATCTGATAGAGATATAAAGATAATTTTTAGGATATTACTGGAAGAATATGCGATTTGCTCGTGATCGATAGTAAAAGGAAAAAACAGAAACGCGAATAATCCACACGTAGAAAACGGGATTCCCATTTTCTATTCTGTACGAACCTTTAAAAGACGCGACGAAACGTTTAAACGACTTAAAGCGCCAGAATAACGTTAAAAGATATAAGGATTTTGGAATCTTAAAACCTCCAACATTTTCGTTCATAAAATATTAATATTTTAACGCGGTATTCGAGATTTAAAAACTATTTATAACTGTCCGATCTCGCCACAAACTACTTTCTCAAATTATATTCTCGTACTCTTTCTCTTTTTCCAAACCGTTGCCTCGCCACCTATCTTTCAAACTAACCCACAAAAATCATCATCGATCATTCGCATTATCTCACTTTATTCGAGCGAACGACGCGAGCCTCCGCGTCATCACCGAGGACACGAAATCTCGCTGTCTCTAAAGCAGACTAGCATCGGTGGAAGTCGGAATGTGGAGCATTTCAAAAGGATTCAGAGAGACTCTGGTGCTTGGTATGGACCGGCGAGTCGAGGATCCTTTGTAATCTCGTTGAAGACGATCGCGGGCCATCCGGCGGCTGCCGCTAGATCCCGAAGTCTAAAACCCGTATAGTGGCCCGTAGCCACCCTCATCGCGCGCATAAATCACAATAGAGGCGGAAAGTGGCGTGGAGAAGTTCTCAAGCAGGGATATGTTCTCGGTGTAGTCTTCCAATGTTCCCCTTCCAGCAGTCACTACCGCCGCCGCCGCCGCCGCCGCCGCCACCGCCGCCACCACTGCCGTCGACGTCGCTGTACTACCGCCTCTGCAGAATTTTCCTCTTCTTTTTGCCGTTAGCCGGCTTCTTCTCTGCCTTCGCTCCTTTTCAACCCAACTAGTCATCCTTTTTGCGCCGCGGAGCTTCTTCGCCAAGTGCTGGCGAAGAACCGTGTCACGGACCTGGCACCGAGGCTTGATGTATCGCGGAAATATCGTCGAATCTTGGGCTGCGTAATACCACACGGACCGGCTAAATTGTATACGCGTCACGAGGGGAATCTTTGGTTCGTGGGATCACGCTGTTGCTGAATAGAATTGATCGACGATGCTGACATACGAGGGAATTATAAGGTAGATGGTACGGACGAGAGGATCTTTAAATTCGAGAAGATTCTGGCTGAATTTAATCTTGTTCTATGGAAAAAGCAGGTTACTGCTATTTTGCCATTAATATTATACGACCAAAGTACGAATTCGTTTAAGAGATTAAGGCGAATCAAAATTAATACGACGAAATGCAAGATTTGGACAGAACTTTAGCGTGGTTGCATTATGCTCTTAATATTTTATATATATCGAGGTGCTTCTAAACTTCACGCGAAATGAAGTACACGCCACGAAATGTACTGACGTGACGCTATCACGATCGTGTAACACTAATAAAGTATTACAGCGTGCGATAAGCAAAATTCACGATGTATTTTTTCTAAGAAAATTCATGAAAGTCAGTCACGTGCACGTTTACTCTCGTACAATCCGAAAATTCGTGTTAGAGCTGTCGTTGCGTCATCCCTAAAACTCTTCCCCCGTGAAACTTCTCGATATTATGAAAAAGATTGTATCGACGTGATAATCACGATAAATCGAGATTAATACCGTCAAATATTTGACGGTATTAATTATATGACGGTAAATTGAAATTGCCACCATAAAACCAGCACTGAAAGTAAACAAACTCTGGTCGAGTAATACAAATTTATTCCATCCTTGCCAAAAACACCTCGTACACAAAATCCTCTAACAAATTCCGCAAAACAGGCGTACAGGCACGTTCAGAAACACGAGCGCAAAGTCTGTCCGACCGTGAAGAGAGTCGGCGGTTTTCATCCGCGGCCGTTCAAACATTAATCACGCGTTAACTAAAATTGATTAGCCCCTCGCGATGCTTTAATCCGCAATTTTTCTTGCAGTCATTCTTATCATAGATCCTTCGTCGATCTAGCTGCGGATACAACGTACATACAGCACCGGCTATGAAAGCGCTCGTACATACACCGGCTCATCCACTCTTACGATCGCACATACACCTACGTACTTATATACACGCGCGCACGAATATACGGAGGAAAGAAGGTGGAAGGGACAAATATGGGGGTAGAAAGACCTAACGTCGTCCTTTATACCTTAGGTGGTCCCCGTGGATCCTAGGGCTGAGTTCTCCTTTCGTATCTTTACCCCCATTTCATCTTCTGCCACCCCGCCGGCTTCTGTGCCACCCTTATTCTCTCTCTAGCCTTTGCCGTGCTTCTCGGGATCGAGTCTCTTAGGTTGGGTTTCCGTTTCCCTCCCCCTCACGGTCCCTAGTCTTCTCCCTTTCGAATCGCCCAAGGCAAAAAACCTGCCAGCCCCTGCCAGGCACCGAGCTGTACGGTCAGGGGTGGGCGAACGGGGGAAGAGCACAGGGAACGGGGGGCGGAATAGGGTGGCGGTCTGTACCAGTGGATGAAGGTGGAGAGAGTTATTTTTCGAGAGCTCCGGGACGATGATTTTTCGTCCCTGCTCGATATCGCGCGGAAAATCAATACCGGGCCGCGCGATAACGTTTGAGCGGTGACGCTTTTGCGACGTGAACGATACCACCGTGATTTCGCGACGGGATGTTGAGGTTTCCGCGTGAATCGTTTTTCAATGATTTTTCCAGATTTATCGCTACTTGTGTTGCAGTTTTCGTCATGATGGTAGTGGTCGAGGAGAGTGTACGCGTATTATTAAAGAGCGTGCGTGTGCGTGTATTACGTTGGTAGATGTTGGCGGAACCGCGGATGGAAAATCATTGCCGAATATTCTATTTTTACTTGACGTATCGTTAATGGTTCGAATTTCAGTTCACCGGCTGGGTGTAAAAAAATCGTTAGAAAATTAATAATATGAAATTCGAAGATACCGTTGTAACAGATTGAAACGTTGTAAAATGAAACACGAGAACGAAATAATATTTCTTATAAATGCTACAGTGGAAAACCGAAAAATCAACCGAAAGTGTTTATACCTTACATAGTACATTACATAGTATATACGTTCTGTAATCTATCAGTAGTAGAACTTTAACTCAACTATATTTCGCGTATATTTTATCTCCGATCGACACAGTTATATCTAATTAACATCAATTTAACGTCAGATTATGTATGTTGGAAACGTTAATTTGCAAACACAACCTTTGCAGCATTCCAATTACAGTCTACGTTCGCTAATCCTCCCCTCCCATTACTCATATTTCATAGCTAAAATATTATTAAAACAACGATTACAGTACTATAATATTATAGAATTATTAGAATGTTATTCGATTATCATCGAAGGGAATAGAAAATATATTACGACAACGCGATATCGTTCTTCGTAATATTTTATAGAGAAATAGAACAACCCCCGTAAGAACGGAACACCTGTTCGAAACAGGGGAAATCCATAAGGTTTTCTTTTTTTTTTTTTTTTTTTCTTTTTTCTTTCCCCCTTGGCCTGCCAGTAAATTCTCTTCGATATTTTCGAAGTCGTGGACAAAGGACGAAGCACGTCAGGGAAGAATGCAAAAAGGCACGCATGGGTTAGAAGGTATCGAAGGATGAGGGTTGATATGGAAAGATATTTTTCAGGCTTCCACCAAACGGTTCGGCGAGCCTTATAGAAAGTGGCCCTCGATCATGATCCCGGATCCCCCTCGTTCTGCGGCTCCGCCGGTTGACCCTCGTCATCGTACATCGAAAAACATGTATTAAGGTAACTTTTGAATTTTGGACGACCCCTTAAACGGATTAATTACCAGGGATATTCAATTTGTCGAACAATACCACCCTCTCGACCTTTTTCCTCGCCCCTGTGAAGTTAATCGTTGGAATTTGACGTGACGCGTCTGAAAGGTGTAAACCGACGTTTAAATAATATCCGTGAACGTACGATCGTTACGCTTCGACGTAATTCCTAAATTATTGGGATTGGAATTTTAGTAGTTTTGAAATCGTAATTTTAATTTGGGTTAGTTCGAAATAAATGCTCCGCGAATTTATACGACCACGATCGACCAAATAAATTACGAACGAACGCATAGATTCGCGAATCGAGTAGTTGCTACTCGCAGTCCTACACGATGATACAAACGATTTTTCGAAACGGATCATCCATCCTAATCGGTATTCCGTTAATCACCCCTCGCAAGCCGGTTCGCCCACCGTCCACTTTACACGCTCAATTACCCACAACCCCGGGCGATTTCGCGAAACCAAAAAGGAAACCTCTGGACCGATATATCGGTCCCAAGGGACGCCTTATCATTGGAGAAGCATGAGAACGCCAAAAGTCATCGCGACCAACATCGTCGACCTTCCATCGAACGAAGACACATACGACTAATTGTACAGGAGAAAAAGAAAAGAAAGTAGGACAAAAGAAGGGACGAGGAACAATGCCGGATGACCGGGCTCGAATGGTTTCTTCAGGGTAACACGTCGGGATTAAACGTTCCTTTTGTTCGTTCGAGCCAAAGTCGCCAGTCCGGTCTGTCCGTACCCCTTTGTCCTCCGGTCTTGTCTTTTTGCAAGAAAACCTCTCTTTCTGACCCCTCCCCGCCTTCCTGTTCCCTATTCCTGTCCCTCCCTCTTTGCCTTCGTATTAGACCCTTAGGTAATGCCATCGTGGCTGCCACCCCGTGGACTCGAACGTCGAGACCCCCGCAATTTCGATCTCTCCACCCTTCGCAGACCAAAACTCCCGGTTTCCATCCAACGAACGAGCCGCCCACCGCGCCCCTCTGAACCCCTCGCCGCCATGTTGCCATCGGGCTCGTTCTCTCAGCAGGAACGAAGGAAGGACGTCCGTGGAGCCAAGAAAGGGAGGTTGGGCGGAAGGGTAAGTTTCTTGTTAGGGTCCAGACTCACTGGCGACTCCTAAGTTGCTATAGGCATGTGCTTGCCGACTCGGAAGGGGCTGACGGCGTAGGCGGCGGTCGCCAAGAGAGGGAGTAAGGTAGCGAGGGGTGCAAACAACCGTGACTCGACAAACAAACCGACCGGACTCGAGGCTGGGCCGCGAGTCGAATTGTTTGAAGATTAAATCAACCTCGAAGTACACGACAGAGTGCGGCCACTTTGCTTCGATTGCTCCAACGACAGACACCGAGGCGTAGGGAGGTAGAGCGAAACACAGGGTGTCGGAGGTTTTCGATTCGAGGGGTGACAGCAGGCGTTCCCCTCCGAACGTTGCCTCTCACTGACGATGGTACGATTGTTCGGTACGACGTGTATCCGCGTGAACTTGATTACGGGACAATGGTTATTAGCTCTTTCGCGATCCCCCTTTTATCGCGTGATACTTTACTGAATGAATTTTTAGCTACCCTGCACGCACGCTTCGACGTGGCCATGTGTCGACGAGAAGTTTGCGAAGATGGTGGCAATCTGCAATTTATAAAACTACAACAACAATTCTTTCGCTACGATGTACTTTCGAACTCGATGTTACCAAAATTAAAGATCGGTTACTGTTATTTACCGCTAATTATCGACTGAACTTCTATAGCGCTTCTATAGGATCTTGAACAGGGAAAGAAACAAATTATTCATACCTATTCGTAGAACTCTGTCATCGACTCATCGTGCAAAACAATCTCTCTGTAATTTGTCCTAAAAAAAAGAAAAAAAAAAAAAGAAAAGAAAAATGACAAAACCGAGCATGTCGTCGTTTCAAGTAGAAGCTCCAAGCGCTCAAAGCCGGCCGAGTCACCATCTCCGCGCAACCGATTAAAGCCGAGCGCCCAGAAAGAAGATCACACCCCCTCAAATCCGACGTCCCAGCTTCGAAAATCAAAGAACATCCAGCGATTCGCGCGTCCCAAGTAAACTTCCACTCGTCGTAATCGAAACGCTGTTACTTGCAATTATTCGACTTTAAAACGAGATGGACGTTTCTTCGATAATTCAAGCTGTAATGTACGTAGAATTACAAAGTCGTGGAACACATCCTCGCGATCTTACGTGGTTAAAGATAATGTACGAATTTAAAAATCGGCTTCCCCAACGTTAATAGAGGGAATACCCGTTAAACGAGACGATATTTCGTCGGTGCTCGATATCGCGTGAAAAATCGACTCGCCACGCTTTTCTATATCCTTTGTACGTAGGCGTCATAGCGTTCGAGAGTCGAAGTTTCGGAACGTGATTGATGGTTTCATGATTTACTGACCGAATGTTGAGATTTGAATTGTAAATTCGTACATTTTGAATAATTTTTACGGATTTATTGCTTTTACTACTCCTTTGTTTAGTGATCTAGTAGCTGGATTTCCTTGGACGATAATTTATCAACTAATAACGTCGTCGACTCGACGTATAGCAAGTTATAGAATTTTTATGCAGAGACAGTTATTACAAATCTACAATTTCCCGTCAAGATAACGTCTAACTCGTATTACATGAGAATGTTTAAAGATATCTTTACGAAGAACGACATACGCTGTCAGCTTACGAGTAAATCTTCACTAAACTAAGAAAATAATGGCACGTTCTGCGGCGTTATAATAGAGGTTCGGTGCACAGTTAGGCAGAAGTGGAGATTTCAAGGCATTGATTAAAGCAGGACACCCTACAGTTATTGTCAAGAAACTCTCCGGTAGTTGAATTGTTCCAGGTATCCAGACTTCTCAATTGACCATGTTTCTTCGACTAACGTAAGGCTGCTTTTATCAGATGTCCTTACGAAATACCACCACACAGGGATAGTTATAATTTTGAGAAGAATACTTCAGTTTGTAAATTCCGTGTTCCACGTAATCCTTCTTCTCGGTTATAATCTATCTTGAAAATTAATATTCTATTTCTCAAACATACATTCTTCCTATTTTATTGTTTCAATGCTACCACTCCGACATTAATACCCATCATCCCCCAAAATAATCTTCTCGAACGATAAGATAAATAGAACGAATAGCTAAATAGAATCTCTGATCTTCAGCCGTCTGTCTGAAAGCATTACCATTGAAAATATCAATCTATTTAAAACCTGTTGTTTCGAAACACGTTACCTATCCGACACCACCACCTCCGCCAACTCGCTGCAATGCGGACCGAGGCAATAATCCAAGAAGATGGAAGAAACTGCTGCAAGTGGATCGACGATTTCACGCATCGAAACCCGAATTGGTGGAGCAAAGCTGGAAGCGCTACTTCCGAAACACCCGGTGTGTGGTCGGTGGATCGCGGCTCCACCGAATCGAGGAAACGGCCGCGGCCGTGGCGTGGAAATCGATCAGGTCGCGGCGCGGCGGTGCAAGCCGAACTCGGCCAACAGTGGTTCACCAGGTGGATCGGCGCCGATCGAAACCGTGAACGCAGGCCACTTCGATCGCACGACTGGACTCGTCTCTCTGGTCGAGGTGAACGTTCTTCGCGCGTACACGGCCGGACATTATTTAATAATGCATTACTACGTACATTAACGCGATACACCGGCGATACATGCCCGTGCCTGGGTACATCTATAGGTGCACGTGCGCGCCCGCATACACAGACGCCCGCTACGGCCGCGTCCGCCTATCTTTGTATACCTTTCAGCGTGGTGACGCGCAAAGAGGGGTGGCCACCCTTTCTCTCACTCGTCCGCACCCCCATCGACTCCCCACCGCTCTTTATCTCTGTCGTAGCGGGCCGTGGCCGCGCGTACAGTCTGTTTCATAATCCGCTTGTCGATGCTTCAAGGTGGATTTCACTTCGATATGCATGGAACGTGGCACGTGAAATTTCAATTCTGATTTTTCGAGTATTTCAACGTATGGTAGAAAGAAACAAAATTCAATTTTTTCAGCTTAATCGTCCTTGGACCGGATATACCCCTTACTAACCTTGACCTTTAAAACGCCCTGGGATTTAAGTTGTTAGACACGTTGGTAGTCATCTACGCTAGAAAGAACCTTAAGGCAGAACATGTACAATTTTTATTGCGAGAGCCCATTAAACGTTTCGTAACAACAACATCAACATTGGTAGCATTTATAAACACAATGGGAAAGGCAATAATGTTTTATGACGCGAACTATTAATAACTTACAGTGGTCGGTGTAACGAGCTGAAATTACTAGTTATAAATGAGGATCAATAGATTATGGTAATTACCGTGGTAACTGAATGATCGTATGATAAAAATAACGATTGCTTTATTTCACCGATACACCACATCCAAACAACAACTAAGTATTTCACTGAAAATATTGAAAGCCGAACGCTTGTAAAAAAGTTGCAGTTCGTCGTATAGAATTAAACGACTCGAATTATTCCGAACCTATCACGATTTACCAAAAATAGCCCGAAAGTAACTTGCAACGCCGCTTGCCAAACGTAAACCATCGTAAAATTATAACCAGATTAACAGACTCCGTTAAACAACTTCATCGCCCAAGTTCATCGCGTATTTACAAAATACTGTACAGCAATATACTCGAGATAGTCGTCGCCGATATTTCACGAGCTCATAAACAACGAAATGAAATCAGTCGCACGATTAAATTAGACAAAAGCATGTAACGATTGGAGACGACGTAACAGCAGGTAAGAACTAGGCCGTAAGGTCCGGTCGTATCACTTTGATCAATTATCATCCAGGTTGGAAGCAGCGACTACGTTTTATGAAGCAAACTGTAGTCGGTTGAACACGCGCGTGCGGATGCCTCGCACACGTACGCGTTTCCAGCGGGTTGTATATTTCAGGACTACGGGCATGGTTACAGTACAGCGTGCAATATGCACACCGTAGAGAGTGCAGCTATAGTGCTCGAAGCCTCGAAGTGCAGGGGCCAAGAGAGGAAAGAGGGTGGCCAGAGAACAGAGAGGGTGGGTTTAGTGCGCGCTATAGTGGACAGACCGGTGGACTAACTGGGGCTCGTGTTACGCTCCAGAGAGGCGACTTTGCGCGCACCTATACCATCGTCAGAAAGTTTTCGGAGCAGTTGCTCGTGAAGGCGATAAACAGCTGAAAATCTACAGCATGTGTTTCCACTCCAAACATCGACCTGCAAACACGGATGCACACCAAATTTTGATATCGAGGCTCGCGCTACGCTATCGAGAAAGCGTGATTCCTTCGAATTCTTTAAACGCGATACCTTTTCGTTTCGGGTTACGTGTCTCTTTTTTATTTCAAATCTATTTATATTCCCCATTCGGTTCATTAGTTCGTTTATTTCTACGTTCAAACGACTGTATCAAAATTTACGTTCCCCGACTTTGGTTTCATTCGATCACGAATTAGTATACTTTCAAAGATTCGCGAAATCCGACTCGACGTTTCCACTCCGTTTCATCGCGCATTGAAAAGATCCCCCAAACGATTCCCAATTGTCTCCCATTATCTACATTGAAATCAAGCAAACGCGCCTCTTCAAAAATTACCCTGTGACCAAACTTCCTGACCGTAGTGTATATGCTCGCCGGGGGGTTGGAGGGCGAGAAACGATGGCGGGGGTTGGGACTTCTAAGGGCGAGAGAGAAGAATGAACCTGGTGGGAGTACACTCTGACCAAAATGTTAATTATTTAACCTCCAGGAAACTCTGCTAACGAGCTAGCGTACGAAATGAGGGTGGATGGAATGGCGGAGAGAGGGTTGCAGGCCACTGGACGAGAGAATCGCGCACGTACCCCCATGAGCAAGGGGACTCGGAAACTTCCAATTACCAACGAAGGAAAAGGTGTTTTGAAAAGAGCAGCATGTTACGAACGGCGACACCTTGTTACGGGGTTGGAGAACATTTTCGATGGATGAAAGTTCGATTAATGGCACAGGATACATAGGGCAAACGATGTCAGAAGTGGAATTGGAAAATTTGGCTTCCAAATGAGTAAAAGTTACCGAGTGATTAGCAATCGAAGATCGTAAAAGTGAAAAGAGCAAGAGCGCGATAAATCGTATTTTTTATCCTTCACAGGGAAACAATCGTAAAATTACATTGCGATATCAAGCAACTCCGTGTTGTTAAAATTGTCTTTTTACTTTTGATTTTTAAACTGTTTAAATAAATTTCAATAAATAACTCGAACTTCTGTAAAAGAAATAACGCGATTACTGAATCGAAAGTTCTGATACTTTTCTTTCTATTTTATGATTATTTCGTATCGCCCTGTGACGGCAGTTGAGTAATGAGATCGTTGATTTGAGTTTATTGACGTACATATGAAACGAATAACAAAGGGCGGATGGAGAGGCGCGAAACTGGCACCGCATCAGGAGTTTGAAACAATGACATTTCGCGTCAATTGTACTTTAGTTGAAAAAAATACCGTTTCATCGCTGTGCCAGACTTGTCAGTTTGTGCGGTGTGTTAAATACACTATCATAAAAATTGAACACGATAAAAATACAAGTTTATGAATATTAATATCACGATTAAATCTGCTGAAAATCAAGGGATTTTTTTTCCACCGGTATCATAACGTGAATTTAACGTGGAAATAAAACAAGCAAATTTTTTCCTGAAAATTTTGTTAATCGTGCTAACGTTTCTTGACTCGTTAAAATGAAAATGCAACGACAAATAATAATAGAAGATCGAGCAGCAAGTTCGGTCGCTTAAGCAAATCGCTAGAGTCGGTGATCTATGTTCGTCTCGACGCTGGTTGCAAAATATCATGGACGCAGAAACTTTCTGCCATCCGTCTATCGAGCGATTTTAAATCGATTTGCAAAAGGTGTATACAATATGATGTGCTCGAAGCAGTTTCTTGGCACGGAAACCTCGAGACTTAAATTTAGACACACGATGCCACTAAACCCACTTCGCCATATGCTACCAACTTTTATGTTTCCTGCATTTATCAAACTGCCTCACCTTCTCCTCGCGACACGATTATAACGATCAAAAGCAAAACAACACAAGCAATAAGAGAGAGAGAGAGAGAGAGAGAGAGAGAGAGAGAGAGAGAAAGAAGGACTGCAAATATGCGAAAATCGATTCGGGATGCTGCATACTCCCGTTCAAAGCTTTGCGATTAGAGCAGAAATAGAGACGCGATAAGTATAGACAAGTGTGTCAGGAAATATAACTCGGCTATTTTTAACAACGGTCGTGGTATCGATGGTGTTAAAAAACGTAAATGGCAAATCACGATGATCGAAAATATCCGTGTTTGAAATTATTTTTAAAACATCAAGTATTTGTATCAACAAGGACACGAAACCGTGACTTTATCTATCGCTCGAAATAAGTCTGTAGCGATATCATATGTACCTGTTGAAAATACTGCTGCGATTGGAAGATACAAAGGCGTATAAAATTCGAATTCAAAATACCATTTTTACTATAAAACTCTGAATAAAATTTGTTTCATTTTGAACAAACGACGACAAAACAGAACGAATACTCTTTGATGTTCTAGTATTGACCCAGAGTATCCCAATTATTTTTCCAGCGACAAAGAAAAAGTTACTATTAGCTTACAATTAATGGACATTTTGCAAACGTGGAACGGATACGCCGCAGGAAAGTAATTAAAAAATTATCCATACAGAAATTTGACAGGACACTAGGATAACAACTTACAACGTTGCATACGAAAGCTACTTTCTCAATCTACTGTATTTACTCGAGTGGATCGTCTCGAGTAATTTCAGGCCATCGAACAAACCGCTAATCGCCATTAATTTCTTTCCTGAGACGCATTAAACGATATCGAGCGCTGGACAAAAGTCATCGTTTAATTGCTCGCCGGAAGGTCGACGGTCATAACGAGACAGCCTCGAACAATATGGTAACACGATTGTTTTCCTCCTCCTGTTTCGCCCGTTTCGTTCTAGCGGGAAGCCGAGGGGCGAACCACCCCCTTCGGCGAAAATGGAGTAAATCGAGATGAGCGGCTGGAAATTAGTGCGTGGATGATTTTATTAGAGCGGCGGCGTGTAATGAAGATTTTACGAGCGTGGCTCGATTATTGGTTATTTAACATCTTCGCGATGCTCGAGGGGGTGGCTACTGATCTCGTAATTGTTTCATGTTATAGACAGCCGGTATCTCTCAGCTGGTTTCGATTAGATCCGAATTCGTAATTAGGCTCGTGGCTATCGGTCAGGATTAATTACGGGAACCTTGCGACTTTATGGAAATTACGTCGAATGGAAACGTCTGTCGTTGAATCTACTTGAGCGTAAACTCGTGAAATTGAAGAAAATTATGTTTCGCGTTTGCCGTGTCTCGAAAGTATCTAAAGAATGTCTGCAAAAATGTAAAAGACTATTTTACATGTTCGAAGTAATCGAAACGCATCTTCGGACGCGGATTCCGATCGCTCTGGCAGTTTCATTTGCAAAAAAGATCATCGCTGCGTGAAATATTTATCGAATTCAGCCCGAGTCTCGGGAACCAGTAAACCTTGTCAATAAGCAGGAAGCAACGCGAAACTTGTACGTTCTTCGGTGGTTAAAACCACGTGAAAAGGAACGAGGCAGCGACACCGAACGACACTCTATCATCGAATGATCCGTCGAGTTCCGTGCAACCGAGCGAAACGTTGGCTCCTTCCGGAGTTCGGATTAAGCGAGCTACTCGAAACAGGACTCGGTACAGTTTCACCGATCGACTCGCCATAGATCGTAGGATGCTGTAGATTCTTGGCCGGAAGTTGGCCCGGTTCGACAAGTATCTACTGTTCCGTACAACAGGTTCTCGATACCTCTCGGACAGCGGGCTGTGCGACTCGTGCGAAATCATGTCGCAAGTCGATGTCCTTGAAGCTTCTCGTCGCTGCTGCGAGAGAGAGCTTAAGTCCAGGAACGAAGGAACGGGTAAGAGGAATAGAAGGCGAAGGTGGAGAAGAAGGAGGAGGGTGAGGGAAGTAGAAGTACAGAAGGTCCTCCGTGATACCATGATCCACCTAGAGGTCGGGAGCGGCCATTTTGCCCGTTCTCTCACCCTCCTCGCTGCCTGACTCTCACACTCTCCCTCTCTCTCTCTCTCTCTTTCCCTCTCGCTGCTCCCTCCCCCCTCCCTCTCGACCCCTCCGGGTTCTACACCCCGCACAACCCTCTAACGGCCCCTAGAGCGTAGTAGTGTACGAAAGGGGAGATCCAGGGGGTGGCTGAGGTGGGTTGAACGAGGGTGAAGGCCTGCAAGTTGTAGTATATGTGTATATATGCCTGTACATACGCGTGGTATATATGTACACATAGTACATATGGCATATAGATATACCTGGTCTGCCCTCCAGTACCGGAAACAGCTCCGTCCCGAGCTCAACCAACGGCATGGTAGCCAACATGGCGAACCCAGCGGTGCTCATATTTTCGTCCGACGACCGAGCTGTTGGTCACCGAGAAGCCACCCTGCGACCTCGTGAACTTATCAGACTACACTCGATGGACGCGGAGGGGCTGCACGGCCGTCGGATAGAAACCAACCCGCCTTGTTACGCGTTAATGGTGACTAAAGGCCACGGCCTGGATGACACTCCGTTACCGAGTAGATCGCCGTGATTTACTTGGATCTTCGAACCTGTGGCACGTAACCGTAGGTGCATATCGCGTTGCAATGGAACTTTTGGCATGGATAGGTAAGGATGGCTGCAAAGTGGGAAACGTACCTCGAACGAGTCATACGACCGATGCAAGAGCAGAGATTTAAAATAAATTCGCTACTTTCAAACTTTTGCCGGATAAAACAACGACATTTGAATTTCTATTTAATTTATTCTTCGGATTGACTATGACGAAGTATAGTCGGAAGGTTCAGCGTCATTGTACACGCGCATATACATATGTGATTTACTACATTTTCCTTGTCATTATACAGTACCCTTTGAAGTGAGTTCAATGACCTACGTGGTACATTGATGGCGTTGCGTTGCAGTTGAAAAAGGTAATTCATCGCGCAATAACTTTTTAAACGTACCGGTGTACATCTGAAAGATATTATGAAAAAAGTGCTAATGGATATGAAACGACAATCGATATTCGTTGATTATTTAAAGTTTTTACTTTAACGATGGTTTATAAAGCAACGGCAACTCCGTTTTCCCCTTCGTTCTCTTTATCCCAAATAGAAACGATTAAAAGTACGAAGAAAGAAATAAAGGTACCACAAAATACGTTATAACTGTTTTGTGTCAACGAGTATCACCGTTCGTTTAAATTTTAACTTTCGTGTAGCGCGTTTCAAAGCGATTTTTACTTTACATTTAACATCTTTAGAGCGTGTAACTTCTCTAGCTATATTTATAATAATCATCCGGTCTTTCAAGCTTCTTTCGACGTCCCCATAATTAACGCCCTGTACTGTACCTACCTACATGCTTAGAAAGTAAATAAGACCATCGCAACCTCGCTGCTTGTAACATAACGCGCTGTTTACAATAGCTCCGTTACAACGGAGCGGCAACAATTTCTCCCTCTTTTTTTTTTCCTCGCTTTTCCTTTTTTCTTTTTCAGCAACACACCCTATTTCCCTCTATGGGAAATATTTTATACGCGGCTCGAGAAGCCGTTCGAGCTAATGTACATTTTCATGCTCTCATTGATGCCTGATCGTGTCGATCCTTTTGAAAACTACGCGAAATTTTAGACTTTTCCATATTTATTAGATTTCCTACGTTTTACATAGAGAATAACTTTAATACGAATTAATTCTTTCGGCGATGCAGTTTTTGCCGCGTGAAAAGCAGATTCGAAACTTTAATCTCGATCCTAGTCCTAATATTAGTTTTGTATTTAAGAATATCTCAAAGAGTTTACCACAAGATGCAGAATTTCAACCTATTCTCGTGCTAATACCGATTACTAAGAACAGCAATTCCAGTATCGTTTGGCAAGCTTTTGGAATCACGGCACTCATCGTCGATGGTATTTCGTTATGCTGGAAGATAATACCGCGAAGAATCGAACAATGGTAATCGAGATCGGTACGCAGAATGGCCATAACGATGCTATATGATAATATTTGCGGTTGAACGTTCTGGTCTGCACGAAACATACGTAGGGCTTTCTGCGCGTAGCCGCGTTATTTTTGGCAGCGTACAGGTAATAGTGTATTACGGTGTATCATGACCGCGTTAAAATATGATACGTTGCGCCGTGATATATTAAATTTGCCGCGGAGTCCAACGGCGTTCATATTTTCATCCGGCTGGCGACCCCGTGAACTTTCCTACCCGCATTCAACGTCGAAGCGGAAGCTAGCCGGCGAGTGTTGTGCCGGATATCTCTGTTATCAAAGGCAGCAGGAGGGTACAATTTAAAAAGTCTAGATAATTCGACGGTGTTTAAATAAGGAAATTGTCCGTGCAATGCCGGCCTTTCCAAGAAAGGACGATAATTGAAGTTCGACAAAATCTCATTCACGGACTTCCCTCGCTCAGCATCGACGATCTTTGTAAACGATCGGGTAGAAAAGGAGCAGATTGAGTTTATGTAAAAAGGTACTTTGAAAGAAGACCGTTTGTCGCCGATTTTTGAATTACACGTTGAATTTGAAAAATTTGTGAAATTTTTGCCACGTATCACCGCGTTCAGGTAAACGAGTTCTCACATAGCACAGACTACGTTACGTCAATTGTACGTTGCAACTATGTATCCGTAGTTTAATGTATCGCAACTTTAATTTTCTCGGAACTTCGATAATTCGTGTAAATATCTTGACCGACGCAAAATCTGCGACATTTCCACCGGAACTACATTCACTCGTCCGGTTTTCGTTAAAAAGATAGGAAGAAGTCGCGAAACACGAGCGGCAGGGTGCATCCTCGCGCGTCTTATTCTCGGCCACCGTGTCCTTTTTAATTCAACCAACGAGTTCCGGGCCAGATATTCCGTTCCTCCGTGTATAACCATAATCACAAACCAGTGTGTACCGTCCCTGTGCTGTGTGCGTTCTGTACGTGCTTTTGCACATGATGCAGATAATGTGTACAACGCACGCTATTCGTGGGTGTGACGGAACGACAGTGTTCCACTCTGCCTTCTGCTGCTCGTACTCTGTTCTCTCCGGCGTATTTCGCCGTTTATAAAACGACGAACAATCAAGAGATTAATAAAGAGGGGGAACTACACGCAGACGTTCGCTTCATTTCGTGCAAATTGTCCCTTCGTTAAACGCGTTCGAGTCCCATCAGTGAGAACATTAATATTTATCCTTTCTTTCATTTTCTTTTCCCATTATTTTCTTTTTCGCTTCATTCGTTTTTTTTCGGAGGCCATCCCTGACCAGCCATAAACGCTCGCCAGCGACAAACACGCAACATAGGTGCGGTTGTATCGTAGTTTCTAACTTCATTTCGGCTAATTTCAGTTCACTGGCTGCACGATGCTTACGCCGCGGGGACGCGAGTCAATCAGTAAATGTTGTGCCCGGGGATTCGAGTGGGAGCAGCACTTCCGGCTGTACAGGAAAACGGACTATAACCACGTGTAATTCTACGCTTAAAGTAGGTAGTATATTTTCATTAAAAAAAAAAAAAAAAAAAAAAAAGGAAAAAGAAAAAGTGTCATAGGAAATAGGTTAGATTTGTAGGAAAATGTAGACAAAAGTTTAAAAATTTTGTGAACCACGAAGACAAATGGAATGCCTATCGACGGTAGCCAAACTGCAGGGACTATAGAGATTATAGAGGTTTCGTGACTGCACGAGATTAGGTCCTTTATAGCGATATTATAGAGACTATCGGGATTATACTTCTTACAGCAAGATTATGTAAAGTCCCTGCAGAAACTATAAAACGTTCGAAGATCGTAAAGCCGATGAAATCAATACGAAGGATTGAAATTTCTAAAAGAACATTCTTAGAACGTTAGTATCGAATTTTCCAGCCAGTCAGCCAAATACTTTTGTTCTACGAGAAGCTACAGACTGAATGAATGATAAATCTTTCGCAAAAGTCATTCGTTGACGTATAGTAGAAATTCGATTAGGGACGAACACGTTTAAGCGGCTCTCACGGACCTGCATCTATCATTTCCTCGCCGACGCAAACTGCATCCTTGCGCGCAAGACGCATGATCCATAATTTGCGCAAAACGCTGCTCTCATCTGCTGCCGGTGCTGTGCAACGACGGGCGAGCGCAAACATCGAGTCCCAGTAGCGCTCGGTCGCGCCTCAAAGGGAAAGCGACAGATTCGGTCGTTGAACACGTACAGAGCAGGCTTCTACCTTTCACCGAAGACTCGGAGCCAGGATAACTAGGAACAGAGAGAGGATCTCGTTCGAGTTGCAGGCTTGTTCCTGCGAAGCTCGAGTAAAGGAGAAGCTTTTGCCTTGGAGCCGTCGCGGAGGGGGGCAAGCACGAGGGATTCCGAGGGGTTGAGAACGAGCAACCCTCAGGATTCGACCTGGACCAACTCCTCTGCGAAATATCCTCTGGACCAAGGCTGTCTGCAACCATATATAACATGCTTCTCCCCCTTAACTCACTCCCCGTTCCTGTTCCCGTTTCCGTTCCCTTTCCAACTCTACGTGAACGTATACGTACGTTATTCTCCGAACCATTCCGGGCATTGCGCGCAACTTGCCGCCTACATACGCGGCCCTCTTGCATGTACGAACGCGTAAAGTTGGCGAAATCGTTTGCTCTGTTCTTTGTGTACACGGGTGTCTACGCTAGAACGCCACGCTAGCCATACGCGCGTAATAGTCCTTTGCCGTCCGTTTAATACGAAAGACGTAACTCTTCTATACGCCGTCAGATATTTCATCACTCCATTTCCTCTTCTTTTCTTTAATTATTTTAATCAACTTTGCGAAACGAATAAGATCGATTGGTTTGCATTTTCGTATCGTCCAATGTAACTGTCCACTGTAACCAACAACGCTTACAGAAATGCTATCCGATCCATCGCTTAACGCGTCAACTTCGGTGTATTCTACCGATCGAAGTTTCACTATCTACCGTGTTACACGCAAATGTACGCGATGTTCTTACGCAAAATCTATTTCTTATAAACGCATCCTCGGGTTTGATCAATGTCCAAATATCGCGTATTTCGATGAGACGCTCTTACGCCCTTTACCTGTTAACGCATAACGAAACGTTTTACGCTCGCTAATATTTCCCCACGCGAGACAATAAAAAACAGGAAAAAAAGAAAAGTAGTTAGAAACGCAAAAAACTGAGTAAAAAGGGAAAGCAGAAAAAGGCAACAACATCCGTTGAAACGCACATCCAGAGTAACAAGAATCGCTAAAAGTGCCGCACCACCTCGCAGCAACCCCTTCCTGCCCCTCCTGAAAGCAGAGCAAAAAGAAGGCGAGAAGAAAGAAAAACACGTGAGACCATATATTATTTTCTCGCGGCGTATTCAATCTGCAAAAAGCCTCTCTCCACCGAGCTGGCTTATTGTTCGTAAGTCGCGTGCACTCAGGGCGGAGCTTGGGACGATGCGAAAAGGGTTGAGCAACGAAGGAATTAAGGGTGACACGCACGACAGATGCTCGGCGAATTCCGTCGCGAGAAGACGCGGCGAGCAATCGGTGAAAAACGTGGCGACATGGCTACACCCTAAAAACCGGAGCTCGCATCGATCTCCAACGACCTTGAAAATAAGCGACGACACACTGACCCATTTTTCCGTATTTTGTCACACCCATGGACTGTCGTTAATTTGGAAATCGCGGAAGAGTAACGCGCCGGAAGTGAATTCCGGCTGCCAACTTAAACAGCGAACCAGAAACAAACGCAACGGCTTCCACAAATCGTTAGTTCTTGTATTTCGTGTACGTGTAGATACGTTTGTGTAGGAAAGGGTTAGGGGAAAGAGGGTACGTAGGAGAATTTATCGCTTGGCTCGTTACCTAGTCCATGTGCGGAAAATAGGAGAGTCGCAAGCAATTCGATCGAAACGCAGAGAATATCTACGGTACTTGGGAACGCGATGAAGCGAACTCCTCTTTGCTATCAATTAGATGATTTGATCGTCGAGGAGGGAGCAAGCGATGAAAAATTTGTGTCATGAGTGAGTTTGAGTTAACGATGGTTTTCAAGTAGATTGGCTTGATTTAGAGATGGAATTCGAACTTAACTGTACGAATAAAATATCGAGTCGGAGATGCGGATGAAGCGAAGGCATTACAAAGGTAACTTTGCTTGAAAGTTTTAATGTTCTAACTAAATCTAAAACCATTATGGAAGTTTTACGATGTTTTATTAATACGAATTCATATCGACTTAGATTCGGTGTAACTTCTCCTACTGATTTCGTTATAGGCTGTAATGGAAACCAGCAAGAAAGCACATTATCGTTTAATGATCTCGAAGTTAATCCGTGAAACGTATCTATCGCGTATGCTTTGAAATTCTCTAATTATGCAAACCTTTGACACGAACCTAACTAAAAGAAGAGATAAAGCAAATACAGAGACTAGCGGAACGGCACTGTTAATTAGGTTGCGAAACGCGATACCGCTCGACGCGTTCTCGAAAATATTATCCACGAAATCGTAGTTCTTCGTCTTAATAAATAGTATGTCAGTTACAAAGGAAGCAAAAAGCGAGGCTGTTCACGGTAAACTCTTTCGCCATTCTTCTCGCGCGTCAGCCGCTGCTAAATACACTCTTGGCGAGCACTTAGAGGCAGCCATCCTCTCGGTAATCCGCAGATCCCAATAGTTAAAAACAGTTTCGCCTGTAACTCCGTGGACGGCAACGCGACAGTTTCTCGCGGTCTTTTCCTCTACAGCGGATAGAGCCCTGCGAGGCAGACTCGTCCCGCTCGGTAGCGCACACAGGAGGACATGGATTTTGGATTCGCCAGCAGGTGGAGCACCGAAGCCCGCAGCAATCGTACCGCGGAATTATTTAGAACAGTGGATACTAGCCACGTTGTAGTTAGGTGGGCTGCGGTGTCCAGGACTACCACCCCATATCCACCCTACCTTTGCCACCCCACACCACCGGCTGAGGCCGGTGTTCAACCACCCTCTCCCCTCGTAGCCGCCCTTCTGCCCCCATGCCAGCCAACCATCCACCCTCCTCTGTCCCCTTTTGCCCTTCGCCAACCACTGAGCGTACTCCACCTCTAGCCCGGCTTAGTTCAAAGCAGCCCACCACCCTGCTACTCTTCCCGCAGCCCCTCGACACCCCCAGCCTCTCTCTAACCACCCATCTACCAACCACCCCCTCGCAGTAGCTCGACGTACCCTTGCGTGCCTGCCTGCCTGCCTGGCTGCCTGGCTGCCTGCCTGCCTGCCTGCCAGCCAGCCATCCACCTAACCTAACCACCCATCCTACCCACCTACAACCCCAACTACGCTACCAACCACCTACACTCTGCTCCCTTTACGCCCCATCCCATGGCACACAGGCTTGCCCGCTACGCCGCAACCACCCCCGAACAGAAAACACAGCTGAGCCAACGTGCTCTCCGGCTGAAATGCCTTCCACCTTTCAGAGGGAAGAGTGTCTTGCTTCAGCCCTCTGCGCGCACCACCGCACCACCGCCACTGCCACCGCCGCCTCGTCCTCGTCCTCATCCTCTTTTCCTTGCCGTTTCTCTCGCTACTCTGCTCGCTCTCGCCCCCTCCAACACCCTTCTGTTCTTCCTTCTACCACTGACGTTGCCATTCCCTCTCAACCGAACATAGTAAAACGCATAACTGATAAAATAATCGAAGGCATCTAACTTTCGACTTTACATGCCCTTGATATCCGAGCCTCGTCTCAGTTCGTTCGTTCTATCGGTCAACCAAATCGAAGTTTAGTCGCAGATCGAATATTTCACCGATCGACTGCGTTTCGTCTTGATTTCGCTATGATCTACGTTAAGGATGGGTTCGCGGGGGATGGTTGTGGCCGATAAAAAGTTCGTCGAGTGTCATCGAGTGGTCGTTGATAACTGGCCGTCGGAGGAATGTTTATTCGATCATCGAAGCGATCGGTTTCTTAATTAGTCGAAAGGTTTGCTCGCCTACCCCGAGCGAAAGCGTTTGTGTCGTTAGCTGCAGTGGAAAATCCAGAGGACACTTGCATCTAGACGGTGGCCCGTATTTCTTTGTCGGCCGCGCATTTATCATTCAATGAATAATTCTCGGATTTCCCGACGAAACCGGTGCCCGCTACGACGGACAGGTATGCGGGAAACTCTAAACTTATCCACGCGGTCGATTATACTTGGTGTCCGCTTTTCCGCTAGACCGGACCTTTAAAATATAGAATATATTCCAGAATTTCTACTACTCGAATAAAAGCAAAATACTTGGAAAAATAACTAGCAGTAAAATACTCGTTTCTTTTCTTCGAAACATCGATATATTAATACAGGCCTTTATCGTGAACGATACATAACGAAATAAATATCTTTGTAAAAGATATAAATTAAATATTCTTTGTTTTATTTCACATTCGGACGATTCAATCAGATATAGAATCGAAACGTAGATCGAACGATACAAAACTTCACCACACTCTCTTCTATGAAAAACGAAATCGTTTACTCTCCACGATTTACTAGTTGTTCTTCGCAAAGGCATTTTTAGCAGAACATTTGTTCATTAACATTCATATTCTCTGTACGTTCCTCGACGCACGTTTACCTAGTTATAGTATTATTACCTACTCTTTTGAGCGCGAGCAGTGTCCGTGGCCGTAAAAGGGTAAAAGGGGTATTTCGCGGGTCGTCTCCGCAGACGGTGATTACATTCGCATTTTTTCCCTCCGTGCTCTTAGCACTAGGCCGCGCATTGCGTGTCCCCGACCGACGAAGTTGCCGTGTTATCTTTATCATTACCGGCGGCGCTAGTTTCTATTTAGTGCTGTGCGGCGGCGTCAGCCGTTTCACTCTATATTCCTTATTATTTTATGCAAACAAATTTTTTGCGTGTGTCTCTGTTTCGCGTCGGTAGCGGACAAACAACACGTGAAGCCCTCGGGTTCCACGGCGATCTAGCCGTTGCGGTGCGGCGCGTTAATAATCGCTCATTTGCGTAATTAAGTAAAGAGCGAGCTGGCACAGCCCCCGGTGAATTCAACGTTTCCGCGTGGCACGCCGTAGCGACGCGATTCTTGCGTAATAATTTCGCAAGCTCGTTCGGGACTATCAAGCACTACGAAGTGTCAAGCGGGGACACGCGATCGTGGAAATACGTATAGGATAGGACGACGATTCGATCGGTATCGATCAAAGCCAACCGACGACTTACGTACGCTACACGTCCTCCTGTCTATCCTTCTGTAAACCAATACACACGTGGAAACCTACGTATATGTGCGTTTAACGGTATCGTTCAAGCGCGTAGTGCAGCCCTTTCTGCGCACCCCTTCCGGTTCACCGTACTTACGCAACCGGTACCCGTTACCCGCTACCGTGTGCATGTCGCGGAGAATACCTGTCTCCGTAAACTGTATTCCCTGTGTGTACGTCGTAACCCCTAAGCCCCACCTTGCGTCGAGCCACCCCCGTGAGGGCGGCCAGAATAGGAGACGGAGCGACAACGACGGAATAGTCAGGCTACAAGGCCGAACGGGAGGGTGGGATGTGACAGTGTGTCGGAGAGATGGAGGGCGTTCTGTTCGTTCTCTGTCGCTCCGTCTTCGTCTGTTACTCGACGCAGCGTAGATTTGCAGATAGCCGAGTAATTTAGTAGTGGAAAGGGATTGCAGATAAATATCGTTAAAAAGCTGAGAAACCGTGAAGGATTTAATAAATTCGAAAGTTTTCGATGGTAATCGCGCGAGCGATGGAATTTTACATCGCAGAAATATACGATAGTTTTGGATTTAGATAATTGGATGATTAAACGTAATTGAAAATATTTAGCGACTCGCGGAGTCACCGTGGTGGTAGTTGTCGAAGTTTTTCAAAGTCTTGGAAGAATCGAGACAATGGAGTTTGTTCGGGAACTTTAACGTAGCGGAAATATGCGATAGTTCAGCGACAGCCGTTCCGTTCTACCGTCTTGAAAATTTCCCAGCAACTCGATTACTTTACGTATTATTGTAAATTAGGAGCCCTTGAAAATCTTCAGAAACTGAAGTCCCGCCTTAATAAACATAAGTACCTTGAAAACGACGAATGTTTTATGACACGCCGATCTCGAATATCTTCGTTTATTAATCTCACCTCAAACTTAAATACGATTATTCCAATTAATAATACAAATTTACCATCGATTCTGTGTAGGTGTCCGAGTTTCTATTCTCTAAAAAGATCGGTGCTCGTTAAATAAATTTCATATAAAAGTAACTTAAATCTTTAACGCAGGATTTAAAGGGACGCGATCAAGCTTATTATTCAACTCAAAACATACCTGCATACATAACGTAACTTCCGTACGCATGCATGATAACAGCTTCGTTACATTTATTACTTGTTTACACGTTACGTCACATACTCGCGAGGCTCGCAAGCCAGTCTAGCGGGGCGATCCAATATCTTGCGCAATTTTAAAATCCTCAAGCCCTCTTGCCATGCTAACGATCCCCAAGATTCCGAAAACTTCAAAGTATTTCGAATTCCGATAACACCTAATAAAAATCATTTCAGGCATCTATCCTCGTGGAAGAAAAAGGCGAGAAACAAAAGACGGAGAAAATCTATGCGCGCACGAGCTCACGTACACGCACGCATACGAAATCGCGCGCCAACTCTCGCAATGCGTGCTTCGAGAAGGCCGAAGACAAGGGTGAGAAAGGGCTACAATATTCTCTATGTATTAGCCACGTATCCGGCACATAGCCTAGCACAGTACATGGAAGGAATGTTTGTAAGGTGTAATACATAGGCTACGACGTACATACGGTCGCACACGTTTACCTTGGCGCATACACACGCGCGCATCGATACTACACCCACGGAATACTAGCGTACAGGGGTAGTTGGGTGGGAAACGGGGCTGCGAGGGGTCGAAGCGAGGATGGGCAGAGGGTCCCAACGCGGCTGACACACAAACAACGGAACCACCTCCACCTCCTGCGATCCTCTCCACCCTTCGTCCACACTGTCCAACCACCCTCCTTCGACTCTGCCCAGCCAGGCCACCCCGTGAAACCCACCCGTCCTAGCCCGCCACCCCTAACCAGCGATAGGTACAGCTGAATTACACATCGCGAGCGAGACAGAGAATCGAGTGTAGAAAATTATGAAGAAAACCACCGGAGCTTTCCCAGTGGTTGGTACCGGTGTTCGAGAAACGCGCGGTGGTGCTAGTTGTTTCGAAGTTGCGACTGTACATGCTGTAATCGCGAGCACGGGTCGCTGGATCTCGCGGACAACAGATGGAGAGCGAAAGTTCGTAGAGTTCGATCGGCCGCCGATCGATCTCGCGGTCGAGCAAAGGCGAGCAAACTCCCACGGAGGACGTCGTCGCGTCGAGTTTCGAGAGTCGAAGTTCGTATTTTTACAAAGAAACTCGCAAGAGGGTGAGGCAAATAGGGTTGTAAGGTAGTAAAGGTATAATTTAACGGATAACAAATTTTGAATCGTTTTCAAATCGCCTAACGGTGATACTTATGTTTGAAAAAAAAAAAAAAAAAAAAAAGCGCACGTCGGTGCATCTCGGTTTTTAGCGAATATTTCGCAACGCGTTTCATCAAACGACCTATCAGCGACCATCGTGAATTTATCCATGCGAGGGCTGTCTCGAATCAACGATTAGATTCAACCTGCGGCTGAATCACGCACTTTGAAGCGTTCGCGAAACCGAGTAAATTCGGAAAACGGAAAATTATGAAGATGAAACTGCACGATTCACGGCGCTTTTTTCAAACTCCTCTATAACGAGGCAAATACCGCATTGAAATTCATGCGACCTTTTGATGCATCAACTTTATCTTTTTTTTTTTTTTTGCCCCCTTTTTTCTACATTTTGCGAATCGGAAACGAGCGAGTCGGTGGAAAGCGAGTAATTCGTGCCGGGACGCTTAAACGAAATAAAATACAATGCACGTCAATTGGAAAAAGCACTTTGCACTTATCTCGATATCTTTGCTCGTCAATTCACCCCACATCGCTCTTCAACCCTATACACACATCCACGCAGAGGCCAACCCTTGCCAGCGGTAGGTACAGTTGAATTACGCACCCCAATGCCGGTGTGGAATTAGGGTGGCATGTGAAACGCTTGGAAAATTATAAGGAAACAGGTGAACATTTTCTCTCTGGCCTATGTAAAAAAAGAGCTTTTACCCGCGATAAGCGAAGTTAATCGATTCCCGTGAAATATTCATAAATAAAATTAAATGGTTGATTATGTGGTAAAAATATAATTGGTGTATCGTGCAAATGTATTAACGTTGATGTATTAAATCACGAGTTAAATGATAATTATGAACCGTGTGTTTTAGGCATATGTAGACAGAAAATCGATATTTCTGAAATATTGCCTGCTATACGGTTAATAGCATGCTATACGGTGAATGAAGAAAAAATTCGCGAATACATCGTACAGGAAAAATTTATTTCTGCTATATTGGCGATAGGATTCTCTGAGATTTTTTAACAAACGAAGAAGCACGTGAAACTTTTAAGGAAAGCATAATGATATAGAACAAATGGATTATTAAACACGTATGTAAAAAGAAATTTTCGAAACGCGAATCTGACCAAAGTAAAATATTGAAAAAATTTCATTCGACTAGCTTAAATCATCCGACATAAAAGTCGGCATTAAAACGAGTACCAACAAATGCAAAATTATATATCATCTAAAACAAAAATCCAACTTCCATTACGTTAATACTAATATACATGCATTTAATCCTCGAGATGAACGGAGACTTCGAATCGAATAATATCAATAATAAAAGGCGGAGGTAATTCGAATATCTCGGTAACACGGATAAATCGTCGAATCATCGTGGAAACTGTAGACCGGGGTATAAATAACATATTCAGCAGAGGTATAAAAAGACCGACGACACCTGGGTACGGAAACGAGTGTGAACGACGGAAAAGCCAGTAATACCATAGCCGCTGCACGCTATACGTCATTCCGTAAAGGTCAGTCGGCGTTTCCTCGCGTAGAAATTCAGCGGCGTATCGTTCGTTTCACGTTTAGCGGGCGAGAGCCGGCTTTTCCATCAAGATCAAGCTTTTCTTTTTCCTGGTAGACCTTTCCGTGGAAGCGATACGCATCGTTACTCTTCTTGTCAGCTGGCGGAGCGGAGCTACGTCGAGGCAAACCTCTTCTCTTCTCTTCTCTTCTCTTCTCTTCTCTCCTCTTCTTTTCTCTTCTCTTCTCTTCCCTTTTTTTCTCTTCTCTTCCTACTCTTCTCTTCTCTTCTCTACTCTACTATACTCTACTATACTCTACTCTACTCTTCTCTTCTCTTCTCTTCTCTTCTATTCTGTTCTCTTCTTTTCTCTTCTCTTTTCTTTTCTTCTCTTCTGTTCGTGGTCGACGAAGGGAACAGGAAGGGAAAGCAGGAACGCAGGGGGTGAATTTCGCATGGATTTCGCACGTTTCAATGGAACAAGGCACGCTGATGTCAACCTACCTGCGTTGGTTGGGTTCAACGCACCTCTAAAGCAACCACACCTCTACCCACCCTCGTGGAACGTTCACCACCTTCCCCTCTATTTCACCCTCGTCGACCGACCTCGCCACCTACCTACACCGCCTACCCTACCTACACCACCCTCGAGCGACCTCCATCCCTCTGAACCCTCTAACCACTCTACAGCCGACCCTATCTACCGACGTACCCGCGCACGGTTCTACATACGTCCATGTAGTCCCATGTACCTCGGTTACATACGCGTCTGGTATATAGGCGAGTATGGTATCAAAATGGACGCGCGGAGCTACAGTGGTAGATATAGTGGTAGATACAGCGGTAGATATAGATACGCGTACGCGGCGACGGAATACACCCGCACGCTCGACCTCGTGTCCAGCCGAGGTAGAATGGACGTGTGTGCGTGATAGCACGCCTCCCCGGTATCTGTTATAACGCGTGGACGCATATGTGCGGCGCGCGGCACTCGGCGTCGGTGAATGCACACGCGGCTCACCTACGTAGGACACGTAACGTCGTGGTGTGTGCGCGGCCACAGATACCGAGCAAGGGAGAGGCCGGCTGGTATCGTCGACTGGGCTGATTGTAAACGCAGAATTGGGCTCCGGTCTACAACCACGGGGGAACACGGGTACGCGCTGATAATCATAGGTAGCGATGCATCGCCATGAAATTGGGCCCCTGTCCAGGACTCTGGCAACCCTAAAGGGACTTTGAAATATGGTCACGGTTCGCCGGACACACGACACAGCTTCACCGAGTTCTCCTGATGTTGCTTCGCCGCGTCGCTTTACGCCGCTCTATTCCGCGCCGCGTCGAGCCGTGTACGCGCCAACCTCTGCTCCGCGTCGTTCTCGATAATCCACCGCCTACGAATATAGGTCGAAACCGTAAGCGCGGGATCGCAGGCGCGCGCGCTCATGCCAACCCTCTATTCTCTGCTGCTTGTATGTGTGTGTGTGTCACGCGTGTGTCGTTGGAATTTTAATGGGCCGTGAGGCGAGCTTAGGGCGGGTCGCGGTCGTGACGAGACGCTGGTGGCAACGGTTGCTCGCCGGGATGAGAGCTACCCGTTTTTGTCGCTCTCTGCCCTCTCGCTGATTGACGTCCACGTGATTGGCGGATCGTGAAAATGTCGCAACTACTCGTTCTTATTAGCGCCGACGAAGGATACAGGTGGAAGAAACGTGGACGCTGTTGCTCGTCCACCGGTGTCTACTTGCTCGCGCGTTTACTATTTAGGAATCGAACTGCATGCTTTGCGTTTCAAAGGGGAATAACAAGCGGTTATTTGCGAATAAACCGCAGGGTTTGTCGCTCTTGAAAAAGGTACACGCTTCTCGGTATCTCTTTGTTAAGTACTGAATGATGTTCGTATTTTGTATCGATAAAATCTGATGAAGTGCGATCAAGTGCGATGGAATTCGAATCTTCGAGTGGACGTAACCGACTTTCTATGAACTCCGTGATCGTCGTCGTCGAACGTGATAAAAGTTAATCAGTACGTTGATACATTGGCTCGAAGATAATTTTCAATCTGTATGAAATATTACTTTAATTCTTCTCAAAATCGACTCACGCGCGCTGTACTCCGTAATGGCTCTCGTAAAAAATATTTCCATCGTATTTCTATATTTCATCAAAAAGATATTAAAGGTTCTTAAGAGTACATAACAAGCGCTTCTGGGAATTTCAAGAATTTGATATCGTCTTCCTCGACCCGATGACTATAATCAGCCCTTAGGGGTGCAATTTCCAGCGTGTTAATCGAGCCAGGTGTAATTTAAGGCTTGGTTTTTGCCGGTTTCGCGAATAAAACACCCTAGGTTGCCGCGTGGTCAGCTGAGCAAATTTATTTCCGAGTATCTGCTAAACCAGGCTGAGCCTCTTTTTGCGCGCGTTACGCGCGCATAACTGCACGCCTGCTTGCAAACACCGTGCGACGATATTTAAAATTTCACTATTCATATTTTAAGCATACAACCGAGCGGGAACAGGTCGCGCAAACATCGGTGATCATTGGTGGTACTGACCGAGCAGAGAGCCGAATACTTTCGTAAATATTTGAAGACTCGCTGTAATTAATTACCCCTCAAATGCCACGTTAAAACAATCCTTCCAAACCTATGCTACGGAATGAACCTGAGATCAAATAACGATAATTACGTTCACAGGGTGTTGAGAACTAGGTCGTAGACTTTGCGAGTTTATAGCATTCGCTGATAGGATACGATACGATATATAAATACCTAACATATGTTTCGTGCTACAACAAATTAACCGCTGTTTCGATAGAAATACATAGAAATAGTATTTCGTGATTTAGTAATCTCAAGACGCTAGATAAAACAGTTTAACTACTCCGATATCAAAAAATTTCATCGAACAGTAACGCAACTCCACCGAATGCATTCTTCCGTCGTTGAACAAAGTCGAACGAACGAAATTCGATCGTTCGTCGTGCACGCAATACTTTTTCTCGTTGCGTATCGTAACTCAGCTGACTAAAAAAGACATCGGTGAGCAATGAGAAACCACCAGCATTACAATAAGACGGCTGGAGGATCGGGTAACAGAGACGGGAACAGATTCGCGAACGCTTTTAACGCCATTTACAGGCAAAAGTGCAACGACGTGCCGACACATTTTCGGAAGGGTCGTTTCAATCAGAAACCTAATATTCTTTTCCAATTTCGAGGCAATCGATCCGGCGGTCTGGTTGAAATTCCCTTTGCACTCGCTGCCGATCTGGCGCACACACGGGTGTATCATGCGCACGATAAACCGATACCACCCCCGCATACGTGCGGTCGCGCGCATTCCACGTGAAACGTAACTAATTACCGATGCCGTTATTGTAAAAGTAACCGTTCGTTACTATGCGAGCGGGTGCTCTTTTAAATTCCAGATAAATGTACGAAACATCGGCTGAATGCAGCAGCGCGCATGGATCTGCGAGCTTCCGGGATTCATGAGCCCGGATATCTGTGTTTCGTTCCTTCCGTTAAATCGTTGTTATTCACTTCTGTTATCGATTACGTTGGCTATCCTGTATTTTTATGACATCTTGGAATATTGCTTCTCGCAAATATATTTCCCTTTTGCCTTCGTTTTACGCGAATAACGAATAACACTTGCTAATGAGTCGATGAATCGATCCTCATAAAGGAATTTGTTTAACAGACAACGTTATACTCGGTGTTAACGTTACTCCTTCAACAAATTTCAACTCACCATAAGTGGATAAGTCCGCTCGTTCCGTGAAACTGAAGCAGGAGCAGTACGGAGCAAAGGACAGAAAGAAAAAAGAAAGAAAGGGGAGGACGTACTATTTCTAACATCGTACCGGATGTACGGTGGAGAACCAGGCCGGGGCGCGCCTCGAACTTTACCAACTTCGTTAGCCGAGATTACACCGACGACGCTCGTCCCCTAAAGGGGATTAAAAAATTAACAGGTGTACGCGATGTATCTATATTCAGCTGTTCCTCTACCTTGTACTTTATCTTGCCATCCGTGTGACGACACCTTCGTGCTAGGTGTGTCGAGGTAACTCCCTTTTCCCGGTAGAGCAAGGGTTCCGTTAATCTAGGGTCCGTGGGATGGAACACGGCAGAGGGGTTTGATGGAGAAGCAAAAGCGAGCACGATGCGAGTTGAAACGGCGAGTCGAGCGGAGAAAGATATATATATATATAGAGAGAGAGAGAGAGAGAGAGAAAGAGAGAAGGAGAGAAAGAGTGAGAGAGAGAAGGCGCAAAGCGGAGGATCTGACAGCGAAAGAGGAACCAAGGGAAACGGGAAGTTGTCAGAGAGAGAAAGAGTGCGGGTAAAGGGCCGTGAGAGCGACAAAGACGACGGAAAGTGATAGTAGGGAGAAGCAGTGGGTGTTGGGAGTTAGGGAGGGAGGGAGGGAGGGAGGGGAGAACGAAAAGGGTTCTAGAACTGGGGGTTCTTGATAAAGGTGGGGTCGGTAGATCCGTTGATGAAGGTTCAGGCCAGAGGGTTGCTCCGCTCTTCTACTCTGATGGCTCGAGGGGGTGGTGGGTGAGAAGAGGGCGGCAAAGTCGGTGGCAGGGTCGAGCATAGAGGTGGAAGAAGACCGAGGGTGGGTCCAGTGCGGTCCAAGAAGCACTGATTCATCCTGGAGTTATGCCCCTGACGGTCAAGGAAGATATACAACGACGATGTATTTTCGCCGAGAGACTCTTTCTCTCTTTCACTCCACGGCTTTGCATCGGGTCGTCGCGATCTTCTTTGCTGTCCGACCGCTCAAAGTTACCGGGGATGAAGAAGAAAAAGGAACAGGGTCGATGCAGCAGCCACTGTCGATAACAAGGACGACTGCGGTTTGTGCGCCAACGTGCACAGGGGGAAGAGATCGAAAGTGTCAAAATTAATAAGGACCGTGCGTTGCCCCATTAGCGGTCACAATGCGGTGTTCTTCTTCGATTGCTTACTTATCCGCGCAATCCAACCAAGCAATTGGAGGGAACCTTTTTTTGCCGCTGTTCCCGTTCGAGTCAATCGATCCTTGGATCAATTGCAGGAAATTTTACGTAAATAAAATTTCCGCGTAAAATATTTAAACGATTCGCCGTATGCATCATCGTTAAAGACCTAACGTTCTTGGTGCTTTGAAACAATTTCACCAAATTTATATTTATATAGAAAATTGAATCTGAATTAAATACGGAAGAATAGATTGAATTGTACAGAACGAATTTCAAAGGAAACGATGTACGATAAAGAGATTGGAAATCAATTTTTGACCAACCTATGTTTTCGGCTATCTTACTTAGGTGATGACAATATGGATAAATGATACAGGCTGTACAAGGATTGTCAGGTAAACTTCCCCCAGGGATTTTTTAATCTTCTTAGTTTCTTACTTCGGCTCTTCAGGTAATTAGCGTCAGAGTGAAACTTTAAAGAATGATTAGGCACACCAAGGCACCATTGGGGATTTCAACGAAGCGAAGGGTTGAAGTGGTAAGAGAGGACTTTAGTTGCCGCGAAAACTTCGTCGCTACTCTGCTTAATTTAAGGGACATTAAGTTCATGGCAAATAAACGCGTGCTTTCTTTTAAATGAAAAGTGCAACACAATGTGACGTACAATGGTATAATAATTATTTTGATGTCCATAGGAGATCTCGATAATCTTAAAAAAATTTTCCAAAATAAAATTCAACGTGCGATTAACACTAAGATTATAGCCTTGAAAGTACAAAGAAACGGCACAAAATATATCGTTCGATAAGTGGAGAATAAGATTAGGTTAAAGCAATAACTCGAATAATATGGAAATAAAATACCTTTAAATTAGAAATATCTTTAAATGCTACGAAATGTATGTTATATAATAATATATTATATACAACTCTCCGGGTATGTACATTCTCCTTAATAGCCAAATAATTTAAAGAAAAATTTCACTTTCTGATAGTGTAAACTTTACTTAAAACCGCCAGTATATTTCGTCCTGTGACTTTTTATTAACACAAAAAATATATTACATACTCGGTTTTACCCTAGTTTCGCCAATCTTAATTGCACAAATTGTATTTGTATCTTCGATCAGCTAAGTTATAGAAATAATCCATTCTTAATTTCCCTTGCTACAAAATGCACATAATCCACTAGACTTCATTTCACGGAATTTTCGAAACATTCTAACTGCATTGTAGTAACCGACCAGGTACTATACATACGGGGGATCACGTCGAAGGTATCATTTACCAATGAAGGAAAAAAAATCCATATTTATACGATGACGAAGACATCACTCGACCAGAAGGAAGGACAGAAAACATTTTCACCCTCCCTGAGTGTGCTCACGGAGAAATGGTACGAGCATTCCATCTTGAGCTAAAACCGAGCTGCACGTCAGAGCGATGCGCGTTTGTGTGCGTTCGTGTGGATGCGAACTATAGGGTGGCAGGGTGTTTGGAAGACGAAGAGGACCACGGAATTTCGGAACACCGCATCACTCTACTCTGTTGCCAACCCAGGAAAGGGTATGAACCTGCGATTCTGCTGCAAAATCTCCCTATACCTCCGGACGTTAGTTAAAAATAATTTAGAAACCACGTGAACTAAATAAATAAATAACTAAAACATCAAATTCATACTATATATTTGATAGAAACATTTGTCGATTTCTAACAAACGTTTTAACCAAGAGTTAACCAAAATTTTACTAGCAGAAGTCATATTCTATTTGTAAGTTTCAGCAATCCGATAATATTAATTAGGACCTTCTCGTCTAGTAAATCATCGTAAGAAAAATTGCAAATTGTAGGTTACGGAATTCGGCTAGCCAAATAATTTTTCCAATCTTCGTATTTTATATGAAATAAGAAAATCGGCAGACTTGTTATTCGTATATCTAGACCTTCGCTTATTTTATCGCTACGCTTGTTATAATCATACAACGAAATTACACTGATTCTGATAACGTAGAACTCGTGACTCGAAAAATTCTACTAGTAATATTAATTCAATTACACGAAAGGCCCGAGAAAACATGTTTCGCTAGCACGTGCACTGGTGGTTTCGTACGGTGAACGAAACGCGATCAGAAACAGGCCATCGCGCTGTGTTACTCAAAGGGCCACGGGGGGTGGTAATAAGGGCAACCCACCCTCGTTCCATTACACTCGTTATCAAGGCTCGCGTGAACCGTTTATTAATAACGAGAAGGAAAGCTAATACCTTCCATGAAGCCCCACCCTCTGCACTCGGCGCCGTACAACTCGGAATTCGAGCCGCAACTTCGTTTCTTGAACACGTGTGTGCGTCACGGTTATATCTGTCGCTACCCTCAGCCGTCTCTCGGGCGCCTTTCCACCCCCGAACACTCGCCCCTCGAGAAGGTCGGACGAGGGGGTGGATATCTCGGCGTCCTGTCCGTAATATCCCTAGCCCTCCTGCTTCCAACTCTCTCTCTCTCTCTCTCCCCACCTCACCTCCCCTTCTTCATCCACCCGTCCTAGAGCCATGAGCCAGCCCACGTTCACCCCCGAGGCCAGAGAGTTAGGAGGGTTGCCTGGCGCCCTTCTACCGCCCCTCCGCCAACCCCTCGCCCACTTCTCACCCCCTTGACGGCACATAAAGTGCGGACTGTTAGGGGTTGATGGTTTCAGGGGGTGGTTGGGTTAGAATGGAAACGGACCACAAGTGTACGAATATCTACACGCGTAGGTACGTTAAGGAAACGCGCGGCCATGATCTGATTTCGCTAAGTATTTATTTATTGGGAACGCACGTTACTTTCTCGAAACGTTCTTACCGCAGAATGATCGATGCTTTTTTTTTTTAAACTATGTACTCTATAGTTAGAATGTTACTAGCTTATGGAAGAAAAGAATCGTAATAGATCGTCGCTTCATTTAACCTACGAATATGGAAATTAACAATCGATGCGGTACTAGTAACATCACGTTTAGTGTAAATAGTTTTTGCTAAATTTAATTTACTTTTTAATGATATTTACTATGATATACCCTATGTTCATGTTTCAATGGTACCTTATATAATCAAATGCAGAATTATCGATTATCTTAATTATTACCCGAAATCACAGATGCCCATGTTACCTGGAAATTTGACATAATTACGTTCGAGCTATCTCGGTCGTCCTACGGTCCACCAAGAGAGCCACAGATGACACACTAACGCCCGTATGTGTGAATTCGCTCGTGTCGAGTAATGATACATATACAGGTCTAAACTAGTTAACCGCATTAACAGACACGGATTTCGGTATGGAAATACCTATTTTAAGAAGCTATGCACGATCAAAACAGAATCTGACACAGCATCAAGCAAAGTAACATTTTAATGCAAATCAATAACGAGCTGCAAATCGATTTTCTCATATAGATTCTATAAATAAGAATTGTCCGCACGAAGTCGACCATCGGTCTACTCTCGCCGAGTGCTTAAACAACGTGAATAACGAAATATTAATAGAAAAGTGCAATCGCGAAAACGCGCGTTTGTATTTTGAAATATTTAATAAAATTAAAAAAAAGAAAGACGTTGATATTTCATATCGATGTTTCATAATTTAGGACACTATCGATATCGATACGATACCGTTATCGATGAAACCGTGAATATTGTCAATTGAAAAATATTTTATTATATTAACCTCTAGCTGCTTGTATATCATACGACGACACTGTGTGAGTAATTACGATCCTGCGTTGACAATAAATCGCGTAATACGTGCTATGATCATAACCATGAATGATATTCCTATTTAAATATCAAATGATATACGTTACAAAAGCAGTCGAATAACGGAATACGCAATTTGAATACTCCGTTTTATAACGCAAGATACTAATAAAAGATCATCATAAAATTATATAAATTACATGACTCAACACCTAAATATGTTCTACGTATTTCTAGGCATCTTCGTCTGGTTTCTTCAGTCACGCCTCTTCCTTCATAAAGTGCAGATAGTTAGAGGCCGATGGTTTCAAGGTTCAGTTAGGTCAAAATGAAACCGGACCGCAAGTGTACAGATCTGTACACTTGTATCCATGCTTGTGTCTCGTGTCTGGCAAATGATTTCGTAGTCGTAGCCGTAAACGTAACCAGGAATGCGTCCTGAGGCGGCTGCGAGTGCCCTTTGTCACCGAGTAAACGATTAAATTGCACGTCCAGCAGGAACTGCTGATGTACAATATCACTGATGTCCGGTCCAGGTTGCGGCCTTCGTCTGGATAATGGGAAAAGGATTTAGGATCTCCGTTCTTCTTTATTTCCAAGGATCACGTGACGTATTCATTGCGTCTGCCACATAGTTTTTATGCTTTATGACGCCGTATTGTCCCGTGAAATTTTATCCTTTGGGATTTGAATTTTTATTTAAAATTCAATTAGTAATTTTCAGTAGAAATTCGAACCAAAAATGTGCTAATTGCCTACGTATTATCTATGGAAATTCGCTACAGATAATTTCCAATAAAGGAAGGCAATAAAAAGGAAATAATAATCGCAGCAAAATTTGATTTCGCTGCATAACTGGCGTGTCCATCCGCAAATATCCAATATCAGTAATTACTGAGATATGTTTATCGTCCAGTAGGAAGGGAAAATCTAATCGCTCGCGCTGACTCCCTTTCGTTTTCCATCTTCGTAGTTGGGTTTGCGTGTAAGGGGATTATGAGTACAAGTCGAAAAGGGGCTTCTGGATAATGTATTGTCCCCGCTGTGCATGTCGGCTGGAAAGAACGATTGAGGCCCATTGCACGTACTGCCGCCTGAGAGAGCAACTAGTCATTTGAAGGAAGTATCGAATCATTATATGTTTGAACCGTGAGTGCAACCCTTTGAGAAGGAAACTACACCGCTGTGAAATAATTGACGACTGACGCGATCCCATGTTCCCGTAGTAAATTTCCTGAAATCTTTGCAGTTCACGCACGAAATGTCGATTATCTTTCTCTTTTTCTCGCCAACCACGAAATATTCCCGAAAATAGAGTTCAGAGTCATAAACATCCAAATATCGATCCAAATCTTTCACGAAAACGGATTTCTTAGATACTTTAATAGCTGGCCAGAACGATACTTGAGAATTATTAATGCGATTAAATTCATATTCATCGTAGAGAAAAGGTTTGTAGAATTTATGTAAAAAAATAAATTGCCAAATGATCTCGAAACTGGATTCAATTACGCGAAGTGTCCTTTAGCTTCGTTAAAAGAACGTACAGATGGAGTAGAAAGCAAGAAAGACGGGCAAGTTTTATTAAAAAAAATAGAGGATACACAGACGGCGATGACAAAAAGTGAAGTCCTTTTTTGTTTTCTACACTAGGTTCTGTTTCCTTCAAAAACAAGTTAAATGGAAAGAAGGGGATCGTTGTCTTGAAGGGATTAAAGTTCTCCTTAACGAGCCTTCTTGCTAGCAAAAATTTTCGAAGTAACGGTACGGTATCTTGCTAATCCTTTGAGGAAGATGCTATCATCTCCAAGTTTTATTTTTATAGAAAAGAACACGTAAATTACAAAAATTGTGGCTATGATTCTACTACGCATAAAATCCAAACACGTACACGTACACGTATATTCGATATCTCGAATAAAAATGTCTATATTATCGTACTGCTTCACCGTTATTAATACTTCGTATGCCAAAAATATTTTTACATTCGATCAACGATTCTACTTTCAAAATTCATCAGTCCCATGGATAGTAAAACGAACGTTCCATCGATACAAGTGTCTTTTAATCATCCCCGAAACCAGGTGATCTCAGTGACTTGGAGCGAGGTAAGATCCGGAGGAGCAAGATATCCGTGGCGGTACGCTGTTGCCCAATATCAGTAATTTCTCCGTGGCAGTTTCACGAAGTTTCTCGGGTCACCCTCGTCCATAAAGCGTTTCTCTCGTCTCCATCGTGCAGAAGGAACGAGCGGACCGAATAGTACACGGGGAGAGAGGACGCGAGAACGGTGTGGGGCCAGTAGAAAGGTTCAACTAGGAGAAGGACAGAAGCATAGACGCACCGGATGTGGCTGTGTGCGAGAGAGAGAGAGAGAAAGAGAGAGAGAAAGGGAGGAAGGGAGAGAGAGAGAGAGAGAGAGAGAGAGAGAGAGCGTGAGAGCGACGGCGAGAGCGGGTGGTAGATAGCAAGAGCGCACAGGCGACTGAATTGCGAGAGAGGGAGACGCAGGGTGAACAGGCGCATCCCCTTGTGCCGATCCATACGCACCCCAATATCGCCCCCGGGCCGTGCAATCACGGCATACAGAGAATGGGATGAGATCGAGCCGAAGAGAGGAGGAACAGGGGTGGTCGGACGGTGACGGTACAGGGGAACGGAGGCCAGCGGCGGAGGCAGGGGATGACGAGGCTCACCCGACCACCACCAACCACGGTGCCGCCAATTGTGCGTCGTTGACAGGCCTGCATCGGGGGAAAACTTATTGTTGCGCGCGGAAAACCAAAGAGAACGCTTTCCCCGAGGGAACACCGAGCGCCAAAGTTACGGATTAAATGCTTCGTGATAGGGGTTGAAAACGACTCCCTGACTTCCTTCCTCGTTCCTTTGGAATCGCGTGATTCTTTACCCGCTACTTGACGCGCTATTTATGTTCGAATTATCCCAACGAAATCAGCGCTCGTGTTTAACGGAACGCGATAGATCGGGGATCGAGATCGAACAAGTGGTGAGATGAACGATGGAGACGGTGAAGATTCGTATATTTTCCCAACCGATGGTATCTGGCGTATCGAGAGACTGTATTTAACGCGTTAACCACCGGCTTGACATATCGATGTTCCTCGATCGAAGACGGGTCTTGAATGAACGTTATTAATTCTTTCGGCCGTGGATCACTCTTTTACGCCACGCATCGACATTAATCAAGCGTTTAAAATTCCTTCAATTTTTACGCGATCTTGCTCATCGTAAATTTTCCATCTCCCAGTGGATGAACGAGTCCGGTAGGCGAAATCAAGAATGGTTCTTCCCGGTTCAATCGCACACGCTGGCTAGATACCGTTATTAAAATCCAGAAAGGCCAGTGAGCGAAACTGGAAACCAAACCATGTACTCGCTCAAATTGCCTCGAAATATAAGTGCAATAATCTTCCCTTTGCCTTGTCCTGGCGGATCAAAGGACCGGATTGTATGAAACATTATTGAACGTCAAATTTCAGCATTGAAATTATTCAAATATACGAAAGTCGAAATATCAGAGACCGACTGGACGTATCGTAGATTATCGCTCGGATTATCATTGTAAAATTAAATTCTCCGTCTGACGAAAAATTTGTCGTTGTGCGTTCACAAAGCATAGCGTTCTCTGTCTGCATTTCTCCCTCTCTCTCTCTCTCTCTCTCTCTCTCTCTCTCTCTCTCTCTTTTTCTGTCCCGCTTTCGTCTCTGCTTCACGCTTCCGTTTCTGCGCGGCGCATCGGCACAAAAGCAGATGTCAAACTTGGTAAATTGAATGAAACTCTCGCGGAGCGACGTTAGGAGGCGGTGTTTCAAGGAAATTTAGTACTTATCTTTTACACGAGCCGTACGCCCTTCGCCAAACGTATCTGCCGCGGACGGTGAACGGCGCGGGCGGAACGAAATTGAGTACGCCGACATCGGTGCTGGAAGCTCCTTCTTGCGGATTTATAGCGGATGATCCCGTCGAGTTTTACGAGAACACCGAACAAGAACAGGTGTACGCGAATGGCGCGATGCATTTTTGAGCATTTCATTTATCTCTTGCTGCTTCCCAGTTTGACCTGGTTCGAGTTGCGTTTGAGGTTAAGTTCGGTCGCCTCGTTCCCGCTGATCTTTTCCCATCAAAACTACATTTTCATCGATTCCTTTCCAAAGCAATTTGTACTCTCCTCTTTTTCTCGTTGAGAACGATTAATCCTTCGTTTTATGAAATCGAATTACGCACGGTAGATTGTATTTCTACGAAAATTTAGTCTCAACTTCAACTTCGGCTTCGATTTTTTCAACTATGAATACGTAATTACGTATTATATTCTGGTATTTTATATTTGACACGTATTTGACAAGGTATTATAGCAATGAATAGCTAACGCTAGCTTCGATATTAAGACGAGAAGGTTAAAATAAAAAGAACGGGGAAAGAAGGCGCGCGCGGGCGCGTGTTGTTTCGTAAAGAATGGTTCGAGTTTCATTCTTGGAAAGAGGAAGAAAGGTAAAAAGGAAGGAGAATAATAAGGATTTAGGTCTTTAAGATGTACCATTGTAGACGTCATATATTGTGGAAATATTATGTGGAGAATATTGTTACAGAACAGCGCGATAAAAGATATTAACCAGGGAAAATCAATACGGGTATGGGCGCGGACAAAGGGGAATTCAAATTGAAACTATAAATTAAAAATAAAACTTCCAATCGTCCAAATATGGCCGTTCGCGATAGAAGCATTTCGAAGCTTGTATTTGGACGTGTTAAATTTATTTATAATTCACTCGCGATGCAACGAAATCGTTGAAAATGTGGTTCGAAAAGTAGATAGGTACTTGGTAAGTACAGCACAATCAGGAAACAAAAAAGCAGGGGAGAGGAAGCACAACAAGCCAAAATAAAACCATCCGCAAAGATCAAAAGGAATATCGAGAGTATAAAATATCGGCGCGATGCAAGAAAATTATCAACGATAATTCTATTTTCTTTTGGTATTTTCGCATACGGAATATTTATATCGCAAATGAAATATTTAGTTTATCCAACAAAAACGTACGTTTCGTTTTCAACGTAAAATTTTGCTTCAGCTAGCAGCGCTGCACCTCCGCGTGCACGTACCGCATATCGACCTGCTCGAGCCAAGGGGTTTGTCATTGCGGAGGGTGCATTCGACCCCCGGCTGTTCCTTCGGGGGGTTGCAATGACCAGGGACGATCCTAGAAGCTGCATACCGTCCAACTGTAGCCGTGTTAGCGATAACGGCAGTTGCGAGCCAACTTAACGTCGGAAGACGGTCAGAGAAATGTTGTCCGGCTTTGAAATTAGAAAATTCACCGATTTGTACTCTGACTGCGAAATTCATCGCCATTACATTCTTGCGTAACAATTTACCAACTAATAGAATTAATAAATTGACAAGCTACAGGTTACGCGCGTCTGTTGCACGGACAGTTTTTGTACAGTTTCAGGTTACGGTTAGAAATTCATAGAAAACTGCTTTCTATGATCTTATTCCACCGTTATGTAAATTATTTGGGATCCGCGTATCCATTAAAGAGTAGCAGTTCAATTAAGAAATTTATCAACTTCCGCTATCGTTAAAGTCAAATAGATTTTCGATGTAACAGGAAAACCACGCTTTGCTGCAGTTTGTCTACGAAAAACGCAAACGCGACTACAAACAGTAATTGCTTAACATACGCCGCACAGGAGCAGAAGTCGCTTAAATGAATCGTAAAGCTGTTGCAATTATTTCCATCGCGGAGAACGCTGGCCCGACAGGAAATCGAAGAAAAAGGAGAAGCGCAGCCGTTCAACCCTTGCACGTAATGCCACGCAACTGTTTTTTCATGAACGAAACCCCTCGTCGTATCGTGCGGGAATGAGGACGGAGGCGTGGGCGAGGGCCCGGACCTCCCCTTAATTAAAATTAAAAGACGGCAAACGTCGGATTCACCGCGTCATTTTCATCCCCTGCCGCGCCACCCTGGGCCTCACAGTTTCCATCCACGCCCTTCGTCCTGCCCGCCAACCCTCGTCACCACCCTCGCTAGCCCCTCTCGCTGTTACCAGCGTTGCCCGCCGATTTATATTCATAATTACAGCGCCCTCACACCAGCTGGTTTCACCTGGCTTCGCAGGGGTGGATCTCTGAAGAGATTATTAGCTGACGATGGAATCAAAATGGTAGGGAAACTCCAGCAATGTATTGCGTCCATCGTTAGGGGTACTTTTACCCTAACTAGATTTTTCCATTTGGCATTGTTCAAAGTCGGTATAAAAAATACTGTTCTCTAGTCCTTTTCCAGGTATAGATCTGTCTACGAGGTGACAGAGGTTGGATTATGTCACGGGATACAATAGTGTCGTAAACGTACGAGACCGTTATTTTTCAATAAAAAAGTAAACACGACTATTGAAAACTATGACTAGGGAAAATTTGATCTCTACGTTAAATGCTTAAATTTGATAATTTTCGAACTATAGCGTCTGTTTATACAAAGTATAGTTTATAGTGTCTGTTGTATAAGTTACTACAAGTTTTGTATAGGGAACTGAAATTGCTTCGCTTCCGGAAGAATGAAAGAAACACAGCTATCGGAATATTTCGATACGATGAAATTTATATCGGTGAAAATTAATTAACAACGGTAAATTATGACGACGTGCTGCTAAACAAAGAATTCTATCAAAGAACGCACCGTATAACTTATAAAAAATTATTCGATGACGGAAACGAAATCAGAAAAACAATTCGAAATAAGAAGCCAGCGAGCAAAGATTGATTTGTACAGTTTACTGTTATTGATTTGATAAAGACGACACGCAAAAGCCGCAAGAACGGATGGATCGTTCATACATCGTAGTTGCAATATTGCTGAAAAATTGAATCAATTTAAATACGAATACTCGTTAGAGTGGACGTTGTATCTATGAGTGTGTAACAAAGTTCGACTGGTTATTTTATTAATTTTCACTCAACGTTTAACATTGGAATCATTCTGATCCTGTCACGTTTGGGTCAATCAATCTGTCGAGATTTTCCGTCCACTTCGAGCTTTAACACTTCGGTATCGTTATTAAGTATCTTCGTACAATTATTTCGAAACACGGTGAGTCGACACGTTGCCGCTTTAAATTCGAATAAAATACATCGAAATCTGATTTTGAGCAAGTCTCTGTATAAGAGAATCGATATTTCATATTACAGATACTTAATGCTGCGCTGAAATTTGTGAAATCTTTAATTTCATTTGCCGAAATCTTTAATCGTTTAAAAAATATAGCTTTTCCCAGTTGTATAAACTAGCCGGTATAAGCTAGTAATTCATGGAATAATCGCTAAAGTAATTTTCTAAAAAAATACTATGTATAAATTCTTTCTCGTACAAGCGTGTCCTAATTTCTAACTTATTTGGCGCAATGGATCTATTCTATCTATCCTCGACGTTAGAATTCGGATTACTATCGTGTAACTAGGTTACGTCAATTATCCCCTCTAACCAGAAAAATCTCATATTCTTCCAAACTTCGCGCTCTAACGATTTCTGTTTTAAACGTTTCATTAAAAATTCAGCAACTTGGCGCGACTCATTGACCTAAATAAATAACTAACAAACCAAGGAAAAATATTCAATTCGAGAAAACTCACTCGTCGCACGAAAGTACAATCGCATTACCATGTATGTAATGTAAGATAACAGAATATAGCAGTTGACCGAATAAATTACAAAAATGGGCTAAAAGTAGAAAAATCTTCGAATAATGATATCGGATGACCATTCGCGCGTGAATAAATATCGATAAATCATCGCTACCTACGTATCGACATACTTATTGACATTAATACGTTAACGATATTATCGATACATCGAACAATCAATAATATTGTGGTATTATCGGTATTTACCGGTAACGTTATTAACTTAGCAGAACCTTTACACTGGAGATGCACTGGCTCGACATCTTCAAGAACCGCGGCCACTTTATCCGATCCCGTCGTATTTCAAGTTCAATATTACACACCAACAAAACGGTGTAAAGCACAGAAATAACAGCTTCCGGAAAACGCGAGGGGATATTTACCTGACGTATGATACCGCGGCGGGCGTAACATTTACCCAATAAAGCTATTGACGCGACAAACAAATCTTCAGCGAACGGACAGAGGGAAGCTAGGCAACATTTTACAGTTGCCCTTATGGCAACAGACAGGCGATTCCAAAGCGCCACGTTACGGCTATTAGATTGTTATAACGGCGTATATGAGAGGCAAATACGGACACGCAACACGTTCCGGGTTACAATTTCCTTTAATTATTAACGCCCCGTAAATCTCATCTTCAACGGTTTCGTTCTCGCGACTACGACTCAAAGTCGAGATCTGTGCCAAACATAAAGTGTCACTACCCGAACCTGCCGCACGATCGGGACGCCCAACGTCGTGGAATAATTATTCCAACCAACCATCCCTCTCTTGGGGAGCGTCGACTGTAGTCGTTATTTTGGATTGATTCGTAGACGGATGGATGTATCCGATTTGCTCCTTGCATGAAACGCAAAGGGATAAATTGTCTGATAAAGTGTTAAACGAATTAAAAAAGAAGTGTAATTAGTGTCTTAATACAGGTAAATTGAAGGCGTGTATTTCGATATATGTAAATACAGATACTGCAAGTACAAATATTTACAAACGATTTCCCCTTGGAACGTTAAGCGATATATTCTACGCATCCGGTGTATTACTATACGCAATGTATAACTAATCACTTGCAAAATTTGGACTAGATCGGTATCAAACGTCACATGTTCCCCAGTGAGGCTGTCACATGATATTGGATAATACAATTTCCTATAAAGGTGCCAATAGCTGTAGCAAATTCGACGTAAAAAAAATTCAAATATCAATTACATTTAACTTTAAATAACAATTTATCTTCCTATCTCTGCTGTCGTAAACATCGAAACGAAATTGTACATTCTTACGGAATTAAGCATCCAGGCCACGAACATCGAAGCGAACAAAGAATCTCGGAAGGCCACTGTCACCGACAAGAATCACAGTCGTGTACTTACCATGCGTAGACAGATTTTGCACACTTTACTCAAGAACGTAATCGTAACTACCTCTTTAATGGAATCAAATGGACCAGAATCGAGTCCCTTACGATCATCCAGCAGGAAAGGATTGAGAACCCCTTTAGACAGTAGAGCCATCCCTATCCTCCCGTTCCAGTCGACGTCCATCCGTTCACGCAGTGGCAAACACACCCACGCACGTATACACGTCGACGGACGAACACGCACACGTGTGCCACAAGCCCACAAAAGATGATCTGAATTACGCCCGACCGCTGACTGCCGCACGTGTGAATTCACCTATGTGCGTCACGCATGTACCGGGTGGGCCAGGCACACCAACGGATCGGAAGGGCGAACAACGTTCGTTGCAAAAAGCCTGGCGAACATTTTGCGTTGTTTGACGTCATTCGTGCCGGCGGGATCGATATCGTCCTGTCAAGTGACGTTTTCGAAACGATCAACAAATTTTTCGACAGCTGAAACTCGAATTCGCCACTCGGTTCCTGTTACGCGGAACCTCGCAATTCGCCAGCTCTAAACTTTGCAATTTGAATTCGGTACAACGAGCAAAAGAGGATAAATGCGGAGGATTATAAAGTATATTTCTGCATATTGATTTTCGAGACTTAAATTCAAACGAAATAGATATGTACGATACATAGGGTGTTTCGTAATTGCGGATAGAACGAATAGAAGAAAATCGGATCGGAGCGAAAGAAATGTTTCGTATCCGACAAGTAGCATTATATTTTAATAACGAAAATGCCTTAAAAATGCAGCTTTTTGGCGCCTGTGAACGAGCACCAGCCGTATTACGGCCGTTCCCTGGTGGTTTCAGTACAGTTTTGAATAATAAATTGCACAGTACGCAGATTATACTACTTCGCTTTAACATTTAAATTTTAGCAGTACTTAATAACATAATTACTGTACTCTTCTAGATACGATACCAAATACGAAACGAAACTAACTCAAAACAGTTTGAAAATAATTAATCGAAAGAAAGCATTTTCATTTTGTGGTAAAGCATTGATTGTTAAACTCTATTACAATCGTACACTGTGATGCGCTTTGATTTGTGTCTTTTAATAAAGAGGTCCTTTTATCTTACACTAGAAAATTACTAAAAATATGTTAGATAGTCTACCACTCTCTGTTAGATCGACCTACACTTGTCAAAATGTTTGACACTATACTTGAGGAACAGTTGTGTTGGATTTACTACGATTGATTAGAAGCAACAAGTTTTTAATGCGCGAGCATTGTTTCGTATTCTGCGAAGCTACAAAACGTAACGAGCAATCAACGTTAATTATAAATAATTACGATATTAAAAATAACGACAAGCTTTCTAACCATTCGTTAAATAGAAAGAATATTAGCTTGCAATGGGGAAAGTTCGAAGCTCGAGAGTTTCACCTTTAATTTTCCCAGACTTGAGTGCTTATGGCTGATCGATTTTTGTATTCCCAGTTACCTATTTTATCTTACAGCAACAACGTGAAATGCAATGGTACTGCATCAGCTATAGAATTATGAATTCCATTCGTTGCATAGCTCTTGGGCGTTCAAAGCCGCGTTAATAGCTGTATTCGATGAATAAGAAGTACGCTGAATATTTAGTGATTATGGAGTAGAAAAAAGAAAAGCATTTTTCTTTTTTTTTTTTTTGAACGATGTTTTTTCATAAATCTCCTATACTTTCCAAGTGGATTTCATATTTAACAAGTACTTTGATATTAATTAAAATGTATTATTTTTCCTTTTAAAGAACAAAATTATAACCGATCGCAGAGAAGCCAACACATAGTCGTTGAATCGTAATTTTGTTGTAACTCTTGGAAATAATTTTTAGAAATTTCTACGCTTTTCGAAATTCTCAGGAACGGGACGTATTTAAAAAATTTCTAAAATTATTCGAAACCTATTTGAACACCGCACCGATCAGCGAACGTACAAGTCGAGAAACAGAGGGCCTGGGAAAACAAAGTTTCTGAAGTTCACCTAAATCCCAAGGCGACCAAAAAATAAGCGTTTACCCTCGTCGAAATAAGCACGTGCGCCAACTGCTGTGTTTTCGTGGCGCTTGCGAGAAACTGGGTCAAAAAGTGTGTTTATTTATTCAAAGTATGCGACATGGAGTGTGCGAAACATTCGAAGGGAAACGTTTCGTGCACGTGCACGTAATGGGACAGCTCGCAATCAAGATTCATAATCGGCACATGTATCGTTGCGCAGTTTCGATCGGTCATCAGTCAGGCTGACAGTCAACGAGAGGTCGATGCGGTTCTCCGCGTAATAAAACACACGAGATTCCCGTGCATTTCGCAGTTTAGTCGCTGTAACGTTTTTCAGGTTGATTTTCTGCGTGGCCCCGGCTCTCGAGCGTGCGTGTACAGGTGGCCGCGCGAGCACTTGATAACACATTGCAGGCCGGGGTATTACAAATAATAACGATCCGCACGCGGACGCGCATACAGTGTGTACGCGAACCCACAGCGAAATAATAAATCTGAAACGTCAAACGGCCGCTATCGTCGCCATTATAAATATTTGTCTCTGGCACGCGATTATTTACGACGGTAATAATAGTCCGATATTCGTTTGAAGATTCGGAAAAGTTTCGTTCGACTTCTTCAAGTGCTTCTGCGTGTTATTCGAGTAGGATGAGGAATTATATCAAAATTTTATAGAAATTCTTTTTCCTTTAATCGTCTCGTCTCCACAAATGCCTGTTTATAGCGCAAGGCGCGTGACAATGGAAAGAACATTCGTACGCCTGACATCGATCTTTTCGATCACGGTGTTCGGACAGTGACATCTTTCAGGCTGGTCGTTCGACGAGCCGCGAAATACCGAACGATCGGAGGTCGAGGAACGATTGAAAGCTATCGCGGGCAATTTCAGCGAGGAGCTCGTCGAGAGGGTATATAATCTTGGGGCGTGTTCTCGCGTGCATGGAGAAAAAAAAAGAGGAAAGATAGAGGGGGGAGGGAGAGGAGGCAACAGGGGTGGCGCGTTTTTTCTCGACCAGTCCCGGCGTTGACCGCAATCAACGGTTCTCGCGGCGAAGTAGGATGCGTGCACGCACGTATGCACGGCCGTGGGGGGCCGGGTTCGGTCAAGTGTGACGACGACGCAGGCCGCCGCACTCACGGTGCTTCTGACCGCAGCCCCAGCAGCTCGGCTGTGCCCACCTAGACACGTGTGTCGACGCGCACGCACACGCACAGGTGCGTGGACAGTCCTCATTATAGAGCGGCCCCGGCCGCAAACACGAGCACGTCGGTGTCCGCACACACGTAAAGCATGCGGCAATATCTGTGCTCCGGCTCTGGTACAGGCCGGTATTCATGAACACCACTACACATCTACGCTATAAATACTTATAATCGAGCACGCACACAGCACGGCGTGCACGGTGACACACTCAGGGGCCCTCCAGCAGCGCCGGTTTCCCCATTATCCACTCGCCCACTCGCCCGCCAACAGGCAGAATACTCGCATGATGACTATTCAGGGAAACTAGCAGGGGAGTGGGGCGTACAGGCATGGGTACATCGGAGTGAGAGAAAGGTGGGAGACGAGGGGGTTGATGGTGGCAGCAGAGGCAGCGGTGGCGGCGGCGGCGGCGGCGGCAGCAGGGGTGTATATGCCAGCGTAGGTGGGCAACCGAGGGGTGAGATGAGTAGGGGGTGGTATAAATTATACCGTTCAATCGATTTGCTGTCAGAAGACCCTCCACTGGCAGCGAGGAAGCTCATGCTGCTGTTGCTGTTACCGCTACCGCGTTGCGCTGCTACTGTCGCTGTTGCTATCACCGACAGCGTCGCTGATGTTGCTGCGAGGGTGCGTTTAAGCGAACATATAGACACGAAGGGGCGCACGTGCGTGCACCAAGGGAGATGATGTGCATCGACGGTTGCAGGGGCACCGCGAGAAAGGGGTTGCTACGGAGTACGGATATGGAGCTGATTCCGAAGGGTTAAGGCTCTCGTGAAAGGGTTCATCTCTTGCTAGGTGGATAGGGTTGATGGGCAAAAGAGAGAGAAACAGAGAGGGAGAACGAGAGAGAATGGGAGGGTATCTAGCGGCGATGTCGATGCGATGCGTTGATGCTCGAGGAGTCGCCAGTTTGCTTTAAGGCCACAATTAACCTTTCGATGCATCCGTATCCCGTTGACCGATATATCGCTGCCTGTTGGCGCGTTTATTTACGCGACACGGAAACCCCGATGAAGAAATAGCGGATTCTCTAACCATCCGTATATATGTCCTTCACGCTCCGGTTTGAAAGAATTTTTAGATCAGAAATCGTAGAATTACGCGTTCCCATCTTATCAGTTTGTTTGGCGAAAATTTATAAACAAAGTATCGATTGGTCTACCTTAAATGTATCGTCGTATCCTTCTAAATTGTCCGATTCAACTACGAAAACGTTCCTCCATGCACCTCCAACTAAGATATTAATTCTTGTCTACAAGATCAATGATCAGAGCCAGCTGCGGAATTCCAATACCCAGAGTGCAGTCTCAAACAACTACATTCGAAGCTGCTAAGCGGTCGAAAAAGAAACGAATAACTTCGGGCAACTTGTACGATAACCCGTTGATCGACGTTCCCGGTATTAACTGGGTCAACGTGACGCGATCGTTCGACGTACCTGGCAAGCGCCGAAATAACAGTCAAAAAAAGAATACGTAACGTCAAAAATAAACTTGATTTGGTCGGAAATTCGCCAGCAGAATGAACAACGAGCAACTAACTTCGCGAAACCTCATATTCGTAGCGGCGAAAGTGGCGCCAAACGGATTCAAATCAAAACGCAAACAGGCAATACAACGTGGAGCGGCGGAAGGGAAGCGGCGTAGGAGTGAAAAACAATTTCAATGAATCGCGGGAAGCGCGGGAGAGTTAATCGAACGGTCTCGACCGTTCGCGTACGGGGTGAAGAGGAGTTAGGAGGAGAAAGAGCTGGAGGATCGTAAGGGGGAGGGGGTGGCATTGCAGGCTAGCGCGAAGGGAAGGAAAAGTTTCGCGGCAACTTTCGTAATGCACGCCGGATAGTTATACAAAATTGAACGTCGGGGTGCCTCGGAAGGCAACAACGCAACACTCCGGGCAATGTGCCGTGTCTGGCGTTCGGGGTGGAAAGGGGTTGAAGTGGCAGCAGAGGCAGGAAAGGCAGTAGTAGGTAGAACGCGGTGGAGCGAGGAGATGTTGCAGGTGGTTGGGGCAGAGAGTCGAGATGCGGGAGTGTGAGTCCAGAAAAGAGGGTTAGGTCCCCGAGTCCTCGGTAACTCACCCTCCACCGCCGTAGAGCATCGCCAGAACTCCAGTTGTCTCCCTCTGTCTCGTTTCCTCTCACGTACCTCTTGCCATCTGCCTGTACGACTCTCTATCTCTGTCTTCCTCTCTCTTCCTTGCTCTCTCCCCCAATCCACACCCTTACGAGCATCACCCCCTACTCCGTCCACCACCCTCGTCCAACACCGTACGTTCCTATGCCTTCTCCTTGCTTCAGGGACGCACGATGTGGCTGTAAAATTCCAAAATCCAGAGAAGCTCGCCTAGTTGCTCTTCTTTCCGCGCGTTTCTTCATCCGTTTCCCCGGTATACTTCTCCGTCTCCTCTCTGTTAGCTCCGTCTCCGTCCATCCTGCCTGTTCCACTTCTCTTTCCCCTTCTTTCCGCGAAACCGAGGAAAGGACCGAAGCGGAACTTTTGCACGGAACTTCCTAGGGTTAAGCGACCCCTCTTGGAAATTCCGGGCATTTTTTAGAGTCTCGAGTAACGATGGCAGCGACGACAAAGTAGTACAGTCACGTCGATGAAAGTACCGACGTAATTACGCGGAAGATTAATAATTTCAATAGAGCGGCGAACTCTTCGAGCGGAACGCTCGAAGAAAAGAATTTCTTGTGTCTTCATTCCATCTTTTACTCTATTAATCTAACAAGTTTCGACGATCGATTATCGAATGGAATTAGTCATTCGATATGCGAACTCTTTTCAGCGCCGATCGCAAAATAGTTCTATCAATAAGTGCGCGATTCTCTAACAGGTAGAGAAGAAAGAGGGATGGTTGCGTGGAAAGAGGAGAAAGAAAGACAGGATAATGCATTTCAATGGGACGATGGACCTAACGCAATCAACAACACCAAACCAAACATCCCATTGCATTCATTTTTGACGTTTCGCTTATCCGTATAATCGGCGTCCATTACGAAACGATATAACGGTTGATAAACGTCGTGATAACACCCGTTACGATCATAAAAAATATCTTACTGATAATTATACTCTAAAAATTATATGAAATCGTAGGAAAATGCGCTGGTATAGCGAGGAGAAAAATTCAAACGTTGCTCGTGTAAAAATAACGGGTTCCAAGAGGTCGTACGGCATACGATCAGAAGAAGAACGACGAAATAAAGTGGAAGCTTTCACGAAACGCGACGATAATTAAGGCGGCCCTGCCGACCTCGAAAGTACTTCTCGGCCCCTGGCTACTACGCCATACAGGCGAGTCTGTTATTCTCTTTCTCCCTCGTTCTCTTCGTTACCCTCCTCCACCCCTGTGGACTGAAACTCTCCTGCTTGCCGCCTTTCCTCCTTCCACGTCGTGTACCATCGTTTCTCCTCGCCTTCACCACCTCCCACATTCACCCACCCCAGCGCTACGCCCGACCTAAGGGTTGAAACCACCCTCCATTTCCAGTGGCAGCCAAGGCAGAGGCAAGCAGACTCTGCCTGGCAGACTGGCAGGCTGGCAGGGGATGTGCACGTCACCGTCTTACACTATCGTCCCGAACAAACACCACGTTTCCAACCCCGCGCCTGCCAACCACCCTCCTGGCTCAACTCCGTACCGTCATCTCCAACCTCCTTTCCGCCAACCCCATCCCTCGTCCTCCATCTGCGCTCCACGGTGGCCCAACCTTCGAGCATCCTTGCAAGCTCGAGGTTCTACGTACGCGTCACGGGACGCGTAGGTCGTCTCTGGGACGATCTACCGACTCTTCCGGGGTGGGCGGACCGGGAAGAGAAAATAAGGAAGAAGAGGAAGAAGCACCGACACCGACAACGCCACCGGCGGCCGAAAGAAAAGAGGAGGAGGTCGAGAGAGAGGAGAACGGTACGCGCCAGTGGTAGGAGGTACGTTTCACGTGGCAGAGTTCAAACGCGAAGAAGAATCTCGAGGTACCTCGAGGATAAGGGATGTTTCCGGCGCTCGAGTAAGATCGCTAAGGGAACTCTGAAACGGTGCTACTTCCCGCCCTCTCTCTTTCCTTTTCCCTTTCCATTCCTCCTTCTCTCTTTCTCTCTGTCTTTCACCCTCGCCATCTCTGCAGCCACCTCGTTTGCCCTCTGCACATCCTCCTCTCCTACGCGTATCGATTCTTACATAAGGGATGTTTTCTCGGAGGTGGATCGTCGTTCCGCGTAGGATCGGAGGGACAGGATCCCTGAGACGAGGGCAGGGAAAGAGAGAAGATCCGGCTGACCTAGGCAGAATGTGATTCGGGAAAAAACCGGTGCCTTGTTCCACCTTGAAGAAATGTCCGCTGAATGGCCACAGAAGAGAGAATCGCTGTTTTTCGGCGAGCTCGACGAACCTGGCGATTTCCGGGGATTTAAGGAGATCGAACGTACCCGTAGAAAAGACTCGTTTATAAAAGAAATGGAAATGTCAGCTGATAGGACATGGCATTCAATTGGTCTTCTAAGCAACGTCCGATTCCTTTCGAAATAAAAGTACCGATATGCTTTTTAACTTTTCTACGCGTTATCTGGATCGGATAACACGGATCTTGCCATTATAGTACAACATTTACTAATAACTCGTTTACTCGCTTGTCCCTGTAAAACGGTTCTTTTTAGAAAGGAATAAAAATTTAACGAAAAGATAAGATAGCAAGCTACAAACACGGAACTATCGATTGAAAGTATTTACGATCGAAACCTACGGTATAACCCATTATCTAAATCGTTCTATCGGTAGTTACAGGAAATTATTACGATTCATTAAGTGAAACAAGAAATAATTAAGCTTAAGATACCAGGAAACTCAAACGTAACGTAAAATTCGATTTCACACCCGATAAGTGTATCGCATTAGCAGTATATAACGAATTTAAAACGAGAAATCATCGCGATTTCCGTTATTCCCTGTACGAAATATTTTTTGTAGCAATGTGACAAACACAAGACTAACGGTATTCGTGCGGTATAATTAAATTAACCAGCGATCGGTCGACACCCCACTAAAATCCAAGTCAAACGGGTTCACCTAATTTGCGTCACCCATCGCGGCGTACCGACCCTCTCAGAAATATTAGGTCCATGTATGACAAAGCACGACCCCTCGTGTACGATCAAATCAGTTGATCTTCCAGCAACGTGCGTCACCGAATGGCCGAAAAGCCGCATGCCGACAATAAGTAGGGTGATTTTAATTCCCTTCCATCAGCCATCCCGTCCCAAGTTCATGAATACGCTTAACGATGTACGGGGTGAGCCTCCTAACGTTCTCGTCTAAAATGTTTCTCTTCGTCATAACGATAAAATGAAGTTATTCCAAGGAATATAATATGATTCTCAGACAGTTAAGTAAAATGAGTATGACTTCAAACGAGTAGATAGACATTTTTCCCGCTTTGAAATATTCTTAAATCATGTATTTTCAAGATTTTCGAAATTCTAGTACGATTTATAGCGCTAAAGAAAATCTTATTTAGAAAATGTTCAAATGCGGTGCGCAAAAGTTGATAAACTCCTAACATTAACATTAAACCCAAAACACATTGCTTCGTCTAATAATTAATAACCTATTAACAAGATAGCGAGAAGGTTTGCCGGTTTAATTAAATGCCCCATCAACACGTTCACGCTCGAAATTTCCAACAAAACAACGGCCAGAATAAACCTCTCGACATTTACTTTTCCGAACAGACTAAAGTTGTCCGCGCCTCGTACACGGAAACAAGAGAAGATCCGGGGGTTGGTATGGGACACGGGAGAAAGGAACGAGCTACCCTCGTGCCATTTGCCACCTTGTTCCTCGTATTTATGCTAGCACAGAGATCCGGCGTGTTTGCACGAGCTTTAAATCCTCTCTCACCCCCGTGTATCCGCATCCTCGCGGAACACTTACACCTTCGACCTACGGCTTTTCACCTACGGAGCCACGGGGATAACGCATACACGCACTGCATGATCGCTGTGATTTACCGACGAGAAGTTCACGCGTAGAGACTCGCTCCAGGCATTGGAAGTTAATTGCGTGGAAATTAATTGAGATCGTCGCGGAAACCGCTAGTCACTAAATTTTGTAGGAGCACGTACTTGCGAGCGATCGAGCCGTGTGATCGGAGCATATGCAGCTACGTCGATAGCAATTACGAGGACATTCGCTTCTTTCTTTTTATCCTTCTTACAGGCTTGTAAACTAGCCGTAATTTACGTAGCGGTACGTGTCTTACAAGACACGAAGAATTATGACTTTGAACGATCCGTTTCTGATTTCTACCTAGTACTAGGCAACGTAAATTGCTAAGTCAACTGACATTATGAAATATGTAATAAGAACATAAAATTGATTTAATAAGGACAAAATATTTTGTAGTTTAACATGAAAAGGAAGTTGTTTAAAGTATCGAAGGACGTCAGTAGGTAATTAATTGGATGATTTATCGTTTAACCTTTTATAAAATTAAAATACGTAGATGCAACTTATTTTTATATTGCCTTCTAATTTTAACATTATAATAACGATGGAAACTTTTTGGTTAGGTTTATCCAACCAAAAGAAAAATGTTATATGATACTTGTTAATAAGCATTGTATCATTGCTATATACGCATATAAAATTATCATGTATAAAAGTCATTGTGTATGTGTGTACAATTAATACGAAAATATATTTCAATCATTTTTACCCTTACCTTTTTACACGTTGAATTTTTTCCAAAAATCCATAAAAGAGGGTTATCAGGCGTCGGATATAAATGGTGGTTATAGATCTTGAAGCGTCACTTTTACATCGTACAACACACACTGCTACTACACCACTACAATAAATTTATGAAATCCGTTATAAAATTCCAACTAATCAAAAATTAATTTATACACAAATAATAAAAGTACTATCTCCAAAAACTCGTAAACGTACGGATTCAAATATCGATTCTCTGCGCGATGTATCACTCATCGATACGATCACAGCGCCACAAGTGTCAAAACGCAGCGTCGTCTTTTATTCTGCGACAGGTGGTGCAACGTGTATGTGATTAGTCATTATATTTTTTGTGAAACAATTAATAGTATAAGACTAAAATTGGAGAATTCAATAGCGTGAGGTAATAATGCAGTGTGTAAATAGCGCAGAGTTATTAGCAATAAAATTATGGGACGGAATCTTAAATATAACAAATTTTTTCAAAAATCTCAACGACGATACTATTGCATTATTCTTTGTAGTGATGCAATCATATTAAATAATGCTATACTAACGTACATTTGAGTGGTTGGATCTGTTAATTCAAATATTTGAAGCCACTTCATTAAGAAACCCATATACATTATTCTGTACATATTAGTGTTAAAGTAACTGAGATATTTGCATAAAATTATTCTATTAGTGACATAAATTACGAAATCGTGTGACAAGAAAAGGAATTACATGTCACAGCTACCCTTCGTTTCATCTGTTCTACAATACGTATATATATATTCATCTATTATACATATACATATATGTTTAATTCGTACGTTTGAGATTTATGGTATTGCTATAATTATTATCTTCTCTAAAACATTCTTTACGTTATGCAATATTTTTGTTGGTCGCAATTATTAAAAGCAGTATAAATAATAAATTAATACACCATAGGTCAAGTAATATATATATCAAAAATATACCTTCATTTCATTCTCCATATTCCTCGTTGAATTTTATTTGGCCAAATGAAATTAATAAACGTACATATATCTTTCTCCTAATATGCCCATAATTTCGAACTCGCTCATTTACTTTTGTCTTCCGTACTGTTCACTGTTAGAAAACCTTTCTCGTAAAGTGTTTTGAAGAATTTACCGATTCGTATTCCGACACGCTTGACTTAACACCGAGCAAAACATTCCCACCACTGTTTCGCATGACGAAACGTAACATGGAGAACCATTCAGTTGTCGAAAGTCGTAGCGGTGAGATGTATCATTTCGCGTCGCAAAACTTATTAACTGCATCAAAATTTGTTCCATCGCTAGTTCGCTGCCTTTATACGCTATTATTAGGTTTGTTTAATTATCACACATTCACTTATTCGTTTATTAAAGACTATTATGATAAAATTAAATAACTTTTTCAATTTTTGTTTGTGCTTTCTTTTTTGACGTATATTTGACCGTTAACCTTGCCGATAGCTTCTATTATTTACTTTTAAAATAGGTTTTGAGTTTGTTTATCGTTTCGTTTTAATTCATAAATGATTTAGAATGTTTCGTTTATTATAACGAAAATACTCTTATATATATATATGCTTCTACTACCTTTTCTTAGACAATTTGTTGAAATTAGAAAAGATTTTAATATATTAACTTTAATAAATTAGAATATATTGAATTACTTCTTTATTCCAAATAAATTAAACGGATTATTTTATTGTTTCAATTCATTATTCTGAAATAGATCTCTGTATAGTCATAGTAGGTTATGAATAATATCTTGCTGTACTTCCCGCGCGAATTCTCTATAGTAGCGTCATCTCCTGACTTTTTTCAATAACTTTTATTATTTCTATAATGCGACGCCATTACAAACATGTTTAACTTTTGACGCGTTATATTATCGTGCTTTTCGAATAAGTTTAACCGAGCAACTTTTATTTGTTAGAAAAGTTTGGTAAAAAAATTAGTTACATTGTATTTACAGTGTTTTTAAATATTTAAGATATTTTCTAATATTCATATCTATTTTCTAATATTCATATCCCATTTGTCCCAGACATATTCCATTTTCGTGATATTGGTTATGATACTTCGAAATAATACATGTAAACAACAATCATTTCTCTTTACAAAAGCTAATATGAATATAGTGAAATATAAAAATAAAATATAGTACTCTTTTTTCTACTACTACAGCTTTTTTTTTTAGTAAATGTTTGTGATCGTGACCGCGCGCAATGCGGTCTGTATAATCTAATTATAATAATCATACGCGAAATTAGAGTCAGTGTTTGTTCGCCGATTATTACATAAACGAGCATGTAGTCTTTTATTTTTCGTTTTTTGTATATACATTTTTTAAATTTACATTTTCGGCATTAGAGTCAGTGCTCAACAGAATACAACCTCTCCACAACCTTAACAATGTAAGTACTTTTTATATTGTAGCCCAATTTATTTTATTATTATTATTAGAATTTCTATTGAATTAAAATCTCAAAGATTAATATTGAATTATAAGATGAATGCAAACGTGGTTCATGTAATCATTAGTTCCATTTTTCATTATCTTCAACTTTTCAAATAAACAACACTGTATGTTTTTGAGAATAAATTGTAATATTTTATAATTTGTTAAAGGTTTTACACTACCTCGGCTTCTCCCTGTTCTCTGAATCTGATGGTGCTTTAAAAGCGAAGAGTGTAAGTATCTTTGCATATTGTATTTCAATTAATTCTATTCCTTGTATTTCCTTTTATTTCAAATAACTAACTTAAAGCCTCAATATTGGATTAGAAAACGAAAATATATAACTATGCTTCAGATTGTTATTAGTTTTAATTTTTAGATTTCAAACTATTACATTAGAGATTGTTATTAGAATTTCAATCCTTGTTTTCATTATCAAAGTTTTATGTTTGATAAATATCATTTTTTTATTTTTTTTAAATTTCCAAATACCAAACTCTATCTTTATGAACAAATTATAATATCATACGTTCTGTTAAAGGTTTTTCATTGTCTTCATTTCTACCATGAAGTCCGATAATTCTTCCTCGATGACTTCTGTTATGGCCGCTCCTGGGCTATTGCAGCATCGATGACGATGACGAATTTCTCCGCATTGTGAGTCGCATATTTTTTTTATCCCTCCATTCACACAATCATGTCGTAGGACGAAAGGACCGAATCAACATGAATTGTATTACGTAGAACTTTTTGCAAGCATAATAATCGGGGGTATCTTTTATATTTATGAATAGTAATATTTCCTCGCTCTGTGTATTATTTATATAGCTCAAGTAGGTCCTTTTGCCCAACGAGTTTTTTTTTTTTTATATTCGTAACATAACATTGATGATTAACATTTTATATCGGTAATGTAAATATAATGTTGAATTAGCATGAATGATATAGTATCGGTAATTTGCTTGTATATCTGTGGTTGGAAATATATCAAAGTTACATTTTTTAAATTCAAGTGTATCCAAAATGGATATTTGCAGAAATCAAATATTCATAGAAATATGAAAAGATTTCAATTGAGCATCTAATAGCTGAGAATAGCTGAGCAATAAAAATTACAATGATCGCACAATAATAAAAGCAATAAAATTATTAATAATTGTTATTTCCATCTTGTATTTCATGGTAATAGTTCGCATAATTTAATTGTTTGATTTTTGTATTACGAATTTAAGTACAATTCAAGATACGATGCTACTGAAGTTCATGCTGCTACTAATTCTTTTTGTACAAGAAATATTAAAGTTTGGATACTATTAAGTTTTATATGCAAGAAGAAATTTCGCGACAGATAGCAACAAATTTTGAACACTGCTTTTATATTTTCGAAAATTTGCTTTGATAACACATTCAGCTGAGCTAATTTGCGGTACACACATTTCGTGTCTACCGCGTCTGTAATGTAAATATAACTAAAGCATGGTTAAAAATAATCGATCGTATAGTTACGTAAATGTCAATAGAAAAATTTATCGATATCTGCAAATAGTATTTTTACAGTGATCAACGACAGCTTTCGAGCTAACACTAAACATAGATTGATAGGTCTGAAAAGCAGCAAAACATTTAATAGTCTGTACATATGAAAATAAAAACGCACGAAATTTCGGTAAATAAAAAATATATTCGTTGCTTTTAATAATAATTACAAATTAAAATCTGTTAAAATCTTAGCCCCTTGTACTATCGCAGGAACGAAGTAAAAGCTATAAGGATATAAGATTATGCATCCGATCGAATTTTATCTTCGTTTCGGATAAAACATGCCTAAGACATTCTAAAAGCTTTCATTTTTATTTTAAATATCTAATTTATTGAAAACAGCGCTAATCTTCCACTACTAATACATTTATCGAATTACTTCTACCAAACTAGTGCTAGTAATATAACTAATATAATAATAATAAATAATACTAAACATATAGACAAAATATTAATCTCCGAAATGATAGTATGTAGTCTTTTATCGCATCAAGGATAGGAAAGATAATTCGAATCCTCTCTTTCATTGTAGCACTCGTTGAAACACGAATTGCGACTACCACCCCCTTCACTTGCAACCACTTTAAACCTCGTTCTGCGATCGCTTGTTCTATGGAACAGGGAAAGAAATTTCTTTCACGAAACTCTCGTTAGTTCGTGACAAGCACCGAGTAGGCGATGCGATATACTCTTAGTATTTGACTCAGCTTTTCCCTATATCCAAGTCATCCTACATATTCGGCTTTTCCACGAAATATCGAAACACGATCGCTGTCACATACAGAAATACCCTCTTCTGGAAATTTCCTTGATAAAGTTGGCAAATTCACGATTTTTCCTTCATTCCGAAAAAATAGCAGTTCTACATATATCGTGCAATGTTGGAAGCGAATATACAGTTATAGTTGAGTTCATGTATTACGAATAGATCAAAAAGTACAACATAAGACTAACCTTATTCGTATCGAAAGCATAACGTCGACATTAAGTTTTTATTTTAAGGAAGATTAATGGTATTTTTCTGCCGTTACATTTTAAAATAACCAAAGTTTTTTCATCGACACTAATAATAATAGCAACGGACGCGATAGTAGCGATATTAGTAGCAATAGCACACGACACGTTTTCGATCGTAAGAAACGACCGAAACTAAGATCGGAAGGCAACCGAGAAACAGGTAGACAAACAAAGAGATCGTTTGCTTGAAACTGGACAAAAGTTGGCGCGATACCTGTAAAAGCGCACACTGGGGACAGTCAGTAAAAAGGAGATCGAAGTTCTTCTTCAACGAACCGCCATCTTTAATAATTTCACACTTGAGAAAAATGAACAGTCTATTCATAATCCTTTCCCTTGACGGGGTTCCGTCCTCCCACCGAAAACCCGCCAAAAGCGATCTACAGATCTCCCACCCTCTCTGGATTCTCTCTTTCTGCGTCTCTCTCCGTCGGCCTCGTTTCTTCGTACACCCGTGAAACGCTGCCGGGTGCTCATTCATTTAATTTCAGTCATTGCTGGCAGTCGCACCCCTGTCGTGCGACCGACAAAAAATAATTAGTGAAGCCTTACACCCCTCTGCCAGCCACCCTGACGGCCTCCTCTAGCTCCCACCTCCGTCGCACTCCCCTTGCCGACTATATTCTCCCTCCTACGGTTACGACGACTACGACGTCGACTACGACGACGACGACGGCGACGACGACGACGACGGCGACTCGACGCCCCCTTTCAACCCCACGGGTACGTACCTTGCGCTCGAATTCTCTCTCTCTTCGCTCGTTCCCTTGCCCCCCGTTTCCCTGCCAACCCAACCAACCAACGAATCACCCTCCTCACCCCCCACGGACTCTAACTCCGCTACCCTCCTTTCCTACCTCCTCCTGTTCCACCCCCGGCCTCCATCTACTCCTCCACACCGCCTCCTCTCTTGAGCCACCCTCCTGAGCAGCAGCAGCAGCCGCCACCACCACCGTTCTACCGCCAAAACCCTAGCTCAGTCAGCCACCCCCGGTACACTCTATCTCCGTCTCTGTCTCTCTTTCTCTTTTACGTTCCCTTCCCCCGTCCTCCGCAGTCCGCTCACCCTGGTCGTGGCCTCGGGCGGGATGATTCAGGCGCCAGTAGGGCGCACCCACCTTCAGCAGGGGGTGTGTTGGGGTGAGTTGGAACGACGGATGAAGGCAGAGGTGAGGAGGGTGGGTGGATGTGGGTAGAGAGAGAGTGCAAGGCGAGGAGGAGGAGAGGAAGGAAAACGGGTGGATGGTAGTGGGTGTTGGTGGGTGGAATCGGGGGAGAACAGAGGAGAACATAGAGTGTGTCGGGGACTAGGAGGGTGGATAGCTGACGGGGGCGAGGGGACGTGCAGCTCAGAGGGAGAACGGGCTGCCAGAAGGTGGATGGAGAGAGAGTGTGGCATAGAGAAGGTGGAATGGGGCGGGAAGGCAGGGGAGAGAGATACGCGCACGGAGGGTGGTTTTCCTCGGCTGAGATATAGGCACCACCGACGCCGCGGTGGGTTATATCCTGGGCTAAGTAATACAAGGAAAAGTGCTACGTGAAGCCTTCCTATCCTCTCTACCCTTCGCACGTCCTCTTTCACTCCATTTCTCTCTCTTTCTCTCTCTCTCTCTTTCTCTTTCTCTCTCTCTTTCTCTCTCACCTTCTCTATTTTTCCCTTTTCCCGTGCTACTCCGCATGGGATCGTCCGTTCTCTTCCTCTTTTTCCTCCTCCTCCACCGGTACTACCGCTGCTCCGACTCCTCCGCCTCTTTCTCTCCCCCATTCGTTTGCCCACCGTCTTTTCTCTCTCGTTCTCTGTTTCCACGCTTTACGGTGCCGCAGTCTCAGCAGTAGTAGTAGCAGCAGCAGCAGCAGCAGCAGCACAGGTGCACGACGCGATGCATTCTCGAGGGGAATGCATTGCGTGGATAGGGGGCCAGCTTTGTTGCTCTGACGAACAAGACTGCCAGCCATCGCGAGAATAACTATGTAATGAATTACCGTTGGATGCTCATTAACGGATACTTTGGCGAATTATGTTGCGCACGGATGGCATGTGCTCGGGGAAAGATACCTTCCTGCACCCGCTGCCCCTCCGCCTCAACCACCGTCTCACGCCCCGCAAAAACTGCCGGAGATAATTGTTTCGATCCTTTCGTGTCTCCGCGCGTTGTTCTTGCATTTCCGCCCAGCTTTCTCCTCTTCAATGCTTGCAAATTGAATCGCGAGGTGCCTGAAAATTACTAATAGGGCAAAACTTTGCTTGGGCATCAAGGAGGATGAACTTGCGTGGTAAACAGCACTCGTAAGGAGAAATGAAAACGTCTAACGAGTGACGGTCTTTTTCTTTTCCCCTTTCGTTCAAAGGCGAAGTGAGTAAAAGGTATCTGCATATACGAGGCGTATTTCAGAAATAAACGCCCGAGAGTTAGATATAGTCGATAGAACTTATGAAAAGATTTTAATAAGGCTACGTAGATACGCGGTCTAGTCAAGGTTAGAATATAAACGGTTCTCTTCGTTTTTTAAGGGAGCTTTTGGTAATGAGACGGAGATATTTTTAACTCCTTGCTGGTATCTTTGAGTTCTAGTGGGATTAGTATGAATTATAAACGAGTTGGACTATTCGACATTGGAATAATATCAATTTAACGTTATATCAATTTGTACTCTGTACTTTACGCGATAGGCGAAGCAGAAAGAACAAACTGAAACGAGATACTCTAAAATTAAATAACATTTTTTGTGTTTCTTGTAATACATAATTCTATTAATGAATTAAATTTGTAATTCTGGAACATTACGCATATATGGAGTGTATTACGTTAAATTCATTCATTAAACGCAAGTAGAGTGCGACACGGAAGTTGAACACATACGTACAATAATAAATGTAATCTTATCGTTGTTATAATTTATGTGGGCATACTATCTGACGGACAAATGAGATTCGTTTTGATTTACCTATATGACCTATAGATTTATGAAACTGGAGATCTCACTAATTGATGATGCTATCTTTTAATTAAGAACGAGTATAGATAGGAAAAAATATAAAGTTGATCAGAAAATTTAGAAACTTTTAAACAGCTGATAAGATTCTTATTTCGTATTACTTTTATCAGTCTATATATTTAATCCGCAGAGTGCGTAATATATATCACAAAATTTGTAAACTTAATAACATAAATCCGCTTCATCGCATTAAATACAAAATCATAACAAGCGCCACTAACCCACGCTTTTTCGAAAAGTTGAGGATAAAAGAAGAAAGAAAACTAATAAGTTAAAAAATATTACTAAACCCCTGTGCAGTGGTGTAGTTTGCACGTCAGCTCGAATCCCCATACGCATTATCACCGAAGACGGGGTTATTCCATGGCAAGCAAAATCCAGGGGAAAAATGCGAAGGAACCAGCTGAGGTAGTGGAAAGTCGAGATGGTAACTTGAGAGTGGATGACGCATAGATATAGGTTTCCTTGCCCGCGGCGAGAAAAATGTGAGTAAGAGAGGTTTGCGTAGTGGAGCCGCGTTCTTATGCGAACCTACCACCACGATAAACCGTACGAACGTAATGTTAAGTTGGTACCGAGCTCTTTGATAACTTCTAAATGATGCGAGAATGTCACCGTGACCTCGTGTGTACACGTAACGCGTGTAAAAACGAGATTTCCGTCGCCGTTCCAGAGGCCCTGCGAATGCCACAAGGAAAAAGAAAAGCAAGAGACGATAGAAAAAACCTTGCACGATGATATTTTATTTTAAATTTTTGGTTTACAATTTTGTCGAGTAGAATCTCTTCCTACTCGGTTACCACGTTTGGGTATTACCACAGTCTGTATAACGATAGAAGCTTGAAAACCGTAACCCATTTCTTTGGTCAGGGATCCTACTTTATAGTAAACATTGCCTTCTTTGTTATGATAAGAAAAGAAATTTAATATTACCTTTTGTTATCGTCATGCAATCTTTAAAATATTGGGTTTCCTACTTCTCTTTGCCAAGTATTCGCGAACCGTTCCGTTGTTACAACGAAAGGTGTAACGAATATTTTTTAGGACACCGTGCAGCTGGAAGTCTATTAAATATTAATAACAGCGTTGCACGCTAGCGTTCTCTTGGCTGTTAGGGCAAACAAGAAAATTGAAGTAGAATTTTGAATCTCAAGATACTTACGTGACGGGGAACCGGTAATTATAGTACCTAGAAAAGTTTGCCTTATGCTTGTTAAACAATTCAACAGCGGGAAATTTTAATTATCGTGACGTAATGGGATATAGGTTTTATTATTATTTTGGCTTAGGAAAAAAATCAGTATCTTTTTTACTATTTTTCGTGTCCTGTATATATTTCTGTCGTATTTTATACAACGCTGAACGTAATTCCGTTTATAAAAACGGATATAAAAGGATCTTATAAAGACGAAAAAGTATAGCTTCGTCTCTTAAATAAGTATGGCTTCCTCCGAGAGAACTATACTAGAAATTGACGACTGTATATATGTATGCACACTGTACACGTACATTAAAAGCTTCGATATACGTAAGACAAAAATAATAGGTCGAGGTATAATAGGTTCGCGTAATAGCGTGAACAATTTTCTTGTAAAGACATGACATTCGAAACGTAACGAACGCATTTGGATCTTCGCCTAACATTTTCCAAAGTTTAGAATAAATCGTCTCGCTTGGCAAGATGTATAACGATATAGGCCGCCCCTTCTCCCCTAGCGCCGATGACTAAAGTGAAATTAGCAAAAGTGAAAAGTAAAGACACCCTTTGGTGTCGCTAATGCCGCGGTCCAAGGGTGAGCATTCCTTCGCACAAGGGGTAGTCAAGATAAATTACATAACAATATAAGTAGGCGTCGAGAGTATGAGCCTGGAGGGGCGAAAACCCCTGGAGGTAGAAGAATAAAGAGCCATGCAAACAGTCCTCACGGAATTCACTCACCCCGACGAAAGTTACTTCGAAAAAAGGTCGCGTTTGTTTAAAACGTATTTTAGCCCTTGTCGCTTGAAAAAACCTCTCGCTATTTCCCCATCGAAATTTTCAATGATATACCTACATATGTATAGCCGTATTATCGTATAATTTTTCTATTTTTAATTTGATGATAATAACAAGATTAAAATATTAGAAATTTTTAGATGATTTCTTCCGACGAATATTTCTTTTCTTATGGGTAATCAGACCCTCGAAGATATCAAGTAAATTTAATTTTTATTCCGTGAATATCGTATTTTGTATATTTCAACGTATGCAAATCGACACGAATTCATTACTTGCTTATTCGTTCTTTCGTTATTCAGTCAATATAACTCAAGTAAGTTTATGCATTCTTGTTATGCATCGAGAATAAAAGAGAATGCATTCAAGAAATTTAAATGTGCATCTAAAAATGTAGCTATTCAACTGTTTCGAAGAATTCGTCTGATTATCTAATCTAACAAATTGTTTAGCAAAGTAATCGAAAACGTCTGTTTACGAGATAATCGTTCCTTTTGTCGGAATACCAGGAATTTAAATATCATTGGCTATTTAATATTACTGTTTAACTCTAACTATTTAAACGGAATAAATTACGTACTCCCATGTGCAAATATAATTTACTCCGGCGATTCCATCATCGACAGTTCTTCTTAATTTAGAAAAACAGAAGTGGGAGAGAGAAGAAGAGAAAAAATCACGACGCGCGCGATGCAAATAGGGGCTTAGTTACTCGGCGCCGGAAAAACTGAAAATCTCGTCGCAAATTTTCATCCGCGGCTGCATCAAGAATTCCCTGCCTCGCGAACACGTGAATTTAAAGTGGCGAGCAATGGCAGGGGTGGCGAGCAGTAAGAAAAGCAAGGATCCTTGGGAAATAAATGCGTGACAAATACCAGGGACGTTTTAACAACGAGAACGTGGCCGTGGGAGCAAAGGACCATTCATTTAAGCCACATTGTTTCGGTTAATGCGTGACATGTGGTTGAAAAAACACGGTAAAACTCCAACAATGCACCAAGTGCCGACCCCTTTATCGTCCGGAGAGGGGTTAGCGATTCATCCCTTCATTATTCGGGAATTAGTAACCCCATTTCGTTTCCCCTCTCCGTTTCCTCGTCCACCCTCTTCGTCTTCGCTGCTCCCTGACCCTGTTATCTCGCTGGTCGCGTCTGCCTTTTCTATCGTTGCATCACACCGACTAACGCCAGACGAACTTTAAGTCGACTTTTAAACCCGATGAAATTTACTTCGAGCCGGAAATCATTTATAATTGAAACGTACCGCTGGTTCTTATTTTCCGAGGATATCGTGTGTAAAAACGAAAACGTATTTCCGCAATCCGCCGTTCTACGTCTGAAATTTGAATTGTGAAATTCAATTTCAAAAATTTCTTGAATTTATAAATAAGAATTATTCGAAACTGTTTTCTTAAATTGACCCTCTCGTAAATTATCTTTTGGTTTCTCAGCCGTCTCTCTCTCTCTGAATATTCATACTACGATTAAACACCCACATCTTGTCATTTCCTATAGATCACGCGTTTTAACCGATAACACGACCAAGCCAGCGGTTCTCACGATGCAAAAGTCAAATAAAGCGATCGACGTGGAGCGTTCGATCGGCGGAGAAATCACGCGTGATTAAAATTTCACGAGTTGCACGAGCTGTCCTCCGAGCGAAAACGCGTCGATCCGGCCGTTGGCGTACGGCAGGCTGGTGTCGAAGACGCGCATTACCTAAACCATGAAACATCACACCGATCGGCGAGATCAACGTCACGCCGTGGCACCGACGAAATTATTTATTTAGATTTAAACAAGCCAGCCACGGAGCTAGACACACATAGCGTACATACGTAGCGTACATACAAGCAGAGAGAAAGGCCGACACCTCGGCGCCGAACTCACCCTCCTGAGACTCTGCAGACTCACCTCCATCCCCCTTCCATACACCCTTTCAACCACCCCGCGGGCGAAGCATCCCAATGGCAGCCCCCGTTTCGCAAACCTACACCACCCTCCTCCACATCCTCCAACCTCCTTTCCGCCTTCTCTCTTTCACCTACCGGTTTTACGATTCATTCTCTCGCTCGTGCTGCCTCTCTGATCTAGCTCCACTCTCTGCGCCTCTCTTTCCGTTCCTCGCCTTCTATCTCTCTCATTCTCTCACCCTCTCTCGTTCACCCTCGCAGCCGTACTCTCTCGCTACGCTACTCGTCTCGACCCGACCATCCGCCCCCGTCCAACCACCCACCCACCAACCTACAACTCCTACGTACCGAGCGACCCTCGAGCTATCTCCAAAATCATCCCTTACATTCTAGAGCTCGGCGCGCTATCCTCCATAGAGGATAGAAGCGAGCGGAGTCGGACGTCGTCGACGAGGCTGAAAGGGGAACGAGGGAACGACGGGAAAAGGAGGGATAGGAAGGTTGAAACGAGGGTAGACACTAGCCGGGATATAGGTAGGTATACTGGATACTACGGGAAAATAAGAGATCTTCCCGCACGACTCGCGATACGAATTACAATGGCCGGCGGGGGTGGCGGCGACCTACGTTCACCCTCGTCCCCCCTGCCCTCTGCTTCTCCGTGCGACCTGCTCTTCGCCACCAGTTCTCTTGGTTTCTTACACAATTTGAGCCGTGTCGCGGTAGTCGGAATTTTAAAACGACCAGCCGTTGCTAGATCGTGATCAGCCTGGTGCTCGCTACGATCACTGGTAAATGGAGTTGCGCGATATGCAGCCCGGTCTGGGTATTTGTTAATAACTAGGTTTGCACCCGGCGAAAGTGCGTCGGCTTTGAGCCGTCCAAGTTTGCGCACGGGAACTTGGGTCGGATTCCCTCTTGCGAATCTACAGGGTGTACGAATATTTTTTAGTGAAATAAACGAATAGTTTACTGCTTGACATAGAAAAGAAGAAAAATGCTTTTCACTATGAAATATCCTGGATATATATTTAGCCAACTTTATCTCGATATTATTTTTATAATTTTAGAAAAAAAAAAAAGAAACGAAACATTCGTGAAAGAGTTCTCGGCAATTTGATTTTTAGAGTCGCTCAGAATCGCTGATTGAGAACTCGCGCTCCTGAAAATTATACCTTCGTAAAGAGCTATTTATCCTTTTTCAACCTCGAACAGCTACCAACTTTTAATATCAGTTACAATTGTTTCTTACATCTGCTTATCGTAAATTTTTTCCGAAATTTGTTGTATATCGATCAATGACACGATATGTAGATTAATTTCTACAAGCACTATTAGCAGCAACGAAACTTTTAACACTTTATTTTCATCTTTCGCACTACGTGCTACTCATAGATGACACATGCACACGCGAAACGAAGAAAAACTCGGATGAAATTTATTCGAGATAATATCACACGGCGCTAATCGAACCTCGTCACAGGTAAACCTAAAAAGAAATGGGCAGAACTGTCCCGTTACACCCACAATAATGTGGGTGAAGAATGGCTTCAAACCCTACGATTTGTCATGGGTCGATCGTCGGTGGCGCCGACTCGATATCGATATTTAATACCCCCGAAGCCTAATGGACATCCGCGGTGACGAACGAATCGAAGCAGGCATTGTCGAGCGATGGCGCAATTTACATTTTTCCCCCGCCGGAGGAAGCCCGTGACACGAGGAGATCACGAGGAGTTCCACGAAGAACAATGGACGTCACGCACGACTCGTGGCATGCTCGTGAGAGAGAGAGAGAAAGAGAGAGAGAGAGAGAGAGAGGGTGGAGAGGAGAATGTTAAATCACTGGCCGATCGAGTTACGCCACTTAAGCTCCGATAATATAGTCACCGTGTTAGGGACGCCTTAATCAGTCTACCGAACCATTGAAAACGAAAGTCGGGTACTGCGGGTGAACGTATAGAAACGTGCAGAACGGGTGGGAGGCGAGCTGATAGGCTTCGATCACGAGTTCGCAACGGATTCCGCGCAATGCCGCGGGAAAACGTACGACGACCGCGTACTACCCGCGGGGAAAGTGTAACCGTTCGTTGAAATCTCCGGCTGAGTTTCGGCGCTTCTTAAATTTCTTGCCGCAGAATACGACGCTCGTCGAGCTTATTGCGTCAAGCAAAGATCGCGGAAGCTATTCGCGATAACGAATATTTTGGAAAGTAGGGGTGGTGAATAAAACAGTCTGAAAGATTTGCGATAGGAATCTTTTTCTACCAAAGTTTATATTTTAAGTCGAAATGTTTAAAGAAAAGACGCGATAAATCAGATTCAATTTGATATCTTAAGAAGATTTCTTCTTTTTATTTGTTGAAAGATTTTTATTCGTTAATTTGGTATTATTTGACACTTTCGTACAGTTGACTTTGATATTATACTACCAAGCATTTGATTTTAATCGATCATCTCGTTAATGTAGAAAGTTGCTGTTCCTTTTAGATCAGCGCATCCGTCCGTCATTTCTTAACGCTTCAGTTCTATATTCTTAAAGGATCATTTAATGAAAAAGTCAAATTCCTAGCTGCAACGTAAACGTAGTAATAATAGTTGTTGATTTAATAGCGTTAGATGGCGAATAGAGAGATGTCCGTTCGTTGAAATCACCTTCAATTTCGATACTTATCCTCTATCGATCGCGTTGCCAGCGGCGAACGAAGAACCGTCGCACCCGCAAACTTGCCGTGTTACATAATGACTTTTACGGTATATAATTGAAGACAAATCAGTAGGGATCTCGTTCGAACAATCAGCGCAATGGCCTGAATCTACTTTTGAAGAAACTCCTCTCGTAATCGTCGAATATAATGGCGATTTCTCATTCGTGCAACCATGCAAAATTAGTCAGATTATAGAGCTTCGTCAGTCGTTTACCGAAAATCATCGAATAAGACGATCGTATTTTACGATAACACGTGAATGGAAATCGTGTCGAAGGAGGGGAATAAACCGAATAGAAAATTTAGTATTTTCGTGAAGGACGATCGTGAATATTAGATCCTTGGATTGGTCATCAAGAATTTATGACAGATTTTTCATGAAAGCGATTATGGTTTGACAGAAACACAAAAGTATCATCAACGCGTTGTCATAAATGAAAAGTAGTTTTCCAGCGACGTGGAAAACGAAAAGTACAAACGAGAAATTAATTTCTAAAACTAATCTCAAATTCTGTCGAACGTATATTTTCGGATCACATTCTATCCGTCCTAATGAACTCTTATAGGATCGAGCTTCGTACGAACGAAACTATACGGAAAAAGAAAAAGAAATTGAAATAAGAAAGACTCGTTGCTTGAACCGGAGTTTACCTTCCTCGGCAATCGAGCAGGCGTCAACATTCGGAAGGAAGGATCGCGACAAACGGGATCGCCGTTGCCCTCGGGCAGCGGATAAGACCTCGCGGGATGATAAGAGAAAGAAAGAAAGTAACATGGAGGAAGACGAATCGGGAAAAGGAGGGACACTCGGGTTTCTTAGAATTCTCGTTATTCCAGACGAGCAGAGCCGACCGTGGCCGGGGAAAGCCACGAAATATCCGAAGAAAAACACGTTTCCAGAGCCGAATCGATAGCAACAATGCTGTGGCAAAAGCACGAGGCCTCGGCTCGCGTGAGGATGAAGGGGCACCGAGGAAAGGGGAACTCTCTGAGCCGTGTGCTAGAGGGTAGGTAGAGGGAGCCAACGAACGAGGGTGAGACAACGAGCGGAATACGGCAGAGAGAGAAAGAGGGTGTGTGTGAGAGAGAGAGTTAGGAGAGGACAGAAAGGGGAAGAGAAAGAGGGAACCAGAAGAGCAGTAACAGGCAGAAAGAGAGAGGGTGGAAAGCGTGGTGCGAGGCAGCCTTATTGGAATCGTGGAGAGGGAGGTGAGTTTTCCTAAGGGCAGAGGGATAGGAACGGAAGAGACAGGTGGCGAGGAGCGAAGAAGGAGGGGTAGAGAGAAAAGGGGGACTTAGAGAGAGAGACAGGACCGGTTGATGGAACGAGGCCGCTACAACGTTGGCAACAGCCAGATGGGAAAAGGCTGCATTACCTGTGGTGCCTCGAAGAAACGATCCTTACCTAGAGCGATAGAGGAAGAAAAGGAGAGAGAGCGAGTAACTTGCCCCTCTGCCCTTTCCTTCTTTGTTAAAGGGGACTCGATCATTCTATCCTCTTTGTTCGTGATATTAAAGTACGTCAAGGCGCCGTCGATTCGACTATACTCGGTTCCACAGCCAGAAGTGTCAATTGCGTTCATTGTTCGTTCATAGAGCGTAAGATCGACGGATCTTTCCACGGGCTTTCCACAGTTTGTCTCGTGAAAAGATTATATTGACGGATGAAAGGTTGCGCGTATCTTCGTATGGATCGCGTCACGCATATCCAAGACGACGATCATTCGTGGGATCTTTAATTTTCGAGCGCGGACTTGACACGGCACCAACGATATAGTAAAGTTTATATTATTTTTGGAAAAATCTGGATAAGCATTCGTCTCTTGGCAAAACTAACGAAATATGAATGCGAAGAAGGAAAAATGAAAACGCTGTTCGTTCGAATTTTGTGATTTTATATATTTTCCCATCTTGTTCGTGTGCAATTTAAATATAATAAAATAATAATAATTAATTATTATTAATTATAATGATGATAACTGACACGGTAATAATAATAATATTAATAATAATAATAATAATAATAATAATAATAATAATAGGAATAATATTCATAATAATAGAGCCGCGCGCTCTTTTTTTTTACCCCTTAACGACTAACTGCGCTATGTTACAACGATTATATACAAAATAATAGTTTCGGTATTATTCAACATTTTCGACGATTCCTCCTCTTACGTTACATTATTTTCTTCAAACGTCTGTCTCTACTTTCACAACGATTATCAAACTCCTAGTACAGACACGTTCGCGTGTCATCACACGTTCACGCCTGCGCGGCGTCTTTAACGACAAGATAGTATAATACACGAAGAAACTACCTTCTATACTTTTTTTTTTTTCTTAATATCATACACAAGGCTAGTCTACACGGTCAAATACGAAAATGTTTAGCGTCGTACGAGTCACATCCGTGGAACCACTCTTGTTCTCGACGATATAGCTCAAACATCGATCAACGATTCGATGGAATTTCCTAAGAAAAGGAGATTCTCGTCGTGGCCTTTTACAATGCCTTTGGTATAATATTCGTTCGCGCTAAGTGAGGTCCCGATTACACGAAGATTATATTTGTTCGTCCTTTAATATTAATCTACTCTTCTGAATATAATCACAATTTCGTCGTAATCGTCATCACGAGGAATCGGATTTCTGCGAATTGAACGTAATTGTGCGTCTCGCGTATCCAAAGAATCGATGACGAGTCTCGCGTTCGAAAACTGAAAATGTCAACGAACGATTAAAACGAAGAACGTGAAATCGAAATAAACATACTCGTATATCGCAATACAGATGGTGAATATTTGTTATCAGATATCTAAACTCGGAGTTGGACGAGATCGTTTGTGTTCCCGTGCCAAATTATCGCATATTCGTCGAACTTTGTCCGACGATAAAACGAAAGGCCGAAAAGTGCCGCGGGTCAACGAGTCAGAGGTCATCATCGATCTTGTTCGACGGTTAAATATTCAGAAGCTATCCTTCTAGCTCCTGTCGAAACCGCCGTCCATTTCGGGGACCTCTGTCTAACGAGCGGATCGCGTTCCACTCGGATCTCAAAATATCGAACTCGATTGCGCGATAGAAGGGCCTGTGGTACTCGGCTTGCGGTCGTTCCCTCCATAAATCGACAACGTGCGACAGAGTCGACCCATATTTTGACAGACTCACGAATAATTCGTCTCGTTTCGCCGTCTATATCGAGCGCACGAAACGAGATCCGATCCAGCCTCGGTCCCGACTTTAACTGACGTTGACGCCACGACGCCGACCAAGTAATTGATCTTATCCGGTTTAATAGATGATCGCGTTAGCCGATAGTTTGAATGGCAGCTAGGATCGGATATTGGCCGCGTTAACGTTCTCTCTCGTAGAAGAACGTGAGCGCTGGATCGGTGGATGTTAGGTCTGATTATCAGGTATACCGAATACGTTAGAAATTTATTCCGTAAAGTTTTCAACAATCATTTCTATCAAGTATATTCGAAGTAAAATAAAGCCACCGTGTCTCAAGGATTTACAAAGCTGATGAGATGGTTCAAAAGTCTCTTAAGAGATCGTGAAATCTGAAACTTGAACGTAAAGCTGTATTTTCGTTAATGGAATTCGGTGTACGGTAGTGACGAGATTAAGATTAGTATCGCTCGAGTCTGTTTATGACTCCTTCCCCTGTCACGTTTTCATTCTTAAACCACCTAACGGAATATAATAGAAAACTATACTTTGTATACTCAACGTCCGATTAGAACAATATATCCATCGTATCATTCCCTCGGCTGCGACGGCTGTAACAAAAACTCGTTCGCAACAGAAGTTTCCAACAAGGGGAGGAGTCAATAGAACGCTCGAGGATTCTTCCATATCTTTTGCGAATAGTGTCCTTTCTTTCACGTACGATTCTCGCCGGTTTGTACCGACACCTCGGGGCCTATCATCATCCCATTGGTCAGCACGTTGGCCGCCGTGGGCAAAACGAGCGGGCTTGGCATGGTTATCGACGGTCTGAGTCTTTCCGTGAGGGCCAGCATCACTTGGCAATGCAGGTGCTGAATAGTGGCCAATAGATTGAGATTGGTGTCGATCAATCCGGTAGCTGGGGAGTATCTGTCCCTCTCGACGGTGTCGGCGATCTCGTCCGCCGGCAAAACGGTCACTTTCTGCTCGAGCTCGGTCTCCTTGATCGCTGCAGCCTTGTTCTTCTCCGCCTGCTGCAGTAGCCTCTGCTGATGCTTCAGGTACGAGGTAGTGATGGGAAGACTGTAGTCGATGGGCGTGTTCTTGGGATCGAGTCCAGGGCTCCACGGCCTTGGCAACGGTTGGCTGGGCTGAGGGGACGGAGTTCGACCCTCTGGCAGCATCCTTTTCCTCTTGGACGAGGCCGAACTTCTCGAGCTCGCCCGGTCCGATTCCGGGGTTCTTCTCGAGTCCGGTAGACTGTCCGCGCTCGGCAAAAAGCTACCGGTTACTGGTTCCTTCTTCAGCAGATTCGTGATACTCAAGGGATTGTACTTCTCCTCTTTCTCCTTTTCGGTTTTCTCCGTCGTCGATGGTACGGCGTTGCCCTTCTGATGCCTTTGGTGCCTATAACTGTACAGAGGCTTGCCCTCACCGCCGTGATTTCCCTCGCGCAGCTTGGGACTGCTTTGCACCGTCGTCGACGTGGTTGAGAGGGCATTTGGGCTTAATGGCGTCGTCGTAGACGTTAGCGTCGTCGTCGCCAACGGTGTCGCCGACGTGGGCTGTGGTTGATTGGATAAATTCGTCGGGCTCGGGGTCCGCGGGCGTCGTTGGCATTCCGTACATCCCAAAAGAAATCGCGTTACAGCCTCTCGGGGAAGAAACGCGTACGTTTCGGTGATCTGAAACGAGATAGAACGTTTTGCGTTAGTGAGAAGAAGATGATCCGTTCGAACGAAGGAATGGAATTCTATTAAACTTAAATATCTCGAAATCTCTTGGCGTTGCAATCTCGCCCGTAGTGTTTCTCGTGCCGAAATTCAGCGTCCTAGTTTCCTCGAAATCGGTACGAGAAACGTTACGCGTCGTTCCCTGCCGCGATACAGGCAGGATTAGAAAGCACGGGCCTGCACTCTCGTCGTGAACAACGTGAGTGACCCCTTTCGTTCCGCTGTCAAACGTCAGCGTCACGTGGAGCCGTTTCACGCGGAACGCCCACTAGGGAAAATTCATGAGCAGTAACGGAACTTTGATGTCTTTGCGAGAAGGTATTTAGCCGGAGGGATGTTCTCTGCCTCTTAATAGGAAACGTTTCTCTCTAAGGAGGTGGAGGAGCGGCATAACTTAATCAAGGATGGGAGACTGCGAGCCGAGAAAGGCAATGGTCGACCCGCATACACGTGTGCAAACTAGACGTATATGTGTCTGTATGTACGTGTGGCTGGGTGAAGGTGCACGACACGCTGAGGTAATTCGATAAGATTTACTCGAGGCTCGTCTAAAAGGCGAAGAAAAGAGCCGTAAGTAAGAAACAGGGATAATGGCTTCTGGATCGACGTGACATACCGACGAAGATCATGAGACCGGTAGACAGCGATCGCAATTCGAACTCTTTCCGAACATCAACGGAAGTAAAACGGCTTGGAAAAACAGAAACGAGTGGAGAAATAACGTTTCACCTGTTTCTTACCTATGTAATTTTTCATATGTGCCTGAAGGTATTGTTGTTGTTAATTGAAAATTACACGTTAGGTTGTGAATTTTAAGCTTTAATAGCGTGCAAGAACTTTTGCGTGAGTCGATTAGATCTTTCGCCGCGAGGAAAACGAACAGAGATTAATAAACGTCGCTGGTGGAACGTGATTTTTATTGCTTGTTACCGCACACACGTTACGTGGAAGAAAAAGCTCTTGTAACGTTAATTTTAACGTCAAATTTTGCTATTAAACGAGGATAATTCGGTAGTATGCTCGTCAAACGCGTGTCCAGTCGATGTCTCGATTAATCAACGTCCTTATAATTCTTCTCATTTTTCAAACATTTCCTGCCGAAAGAATAAAGTACGTACGATAGAGGAGCATTGAAATTAAAAGGAGCAACGAGTTCGGAAAGACCGCTATCTGGTTAATTTGATAAACGGGTATCGACTGAGCGAATATTTCGACGTTAAAACAGCATCCTTCCGGGAAGGGTGAATCGCGAGACGAGACAAGACGAGACGAGACGAGACGAGGCGAAGCGTGACGGCGCGCGATACCGCGGAGGGTGAGTTGCCGCGAGCCGATGAATCGCGCCTTGTAACAGCGACTTAAACGTTAAAACGGTTGCAGGGTCGCGGTTCTAGGCTGGCCGGCGGTGCACGCGTGCGTGCGTGTGCGCGCGGCCGCGTGTGGGTGCACCAGTAAGCAGGCAATGCAACAAGTGTCCTGAGGTTTTGAATCACAAGCAGATCGCGGTGGTCGAGAGAGAGAAAGAGGACAGCGACGCGACTCGAATGGGATAGGGTGGCGGTTGAGGGTGGGTGGCGAGGGTGGGAAGGTCGGAGGGGTTGCGAACGAGAGAAAGAGGAACGGACAAGCGGAGAAAGAGGACGAACCGATCGGGTCGCGGGCGGAGGACGGTGTCACGGAACAGATATGATACTCCGGAGAGAGGTTTACGCAAACGCGCGCCGGAACACGTGAGATGACGTGTGGTATCGAGTGTTCGACGCTTGAATGCCTCGATACCTTCTCCCCCGGGAACGGTAAATATCGCGTGTCGCGGTCGGCCATGCAAGAATTCGGCTCGCACGATCCCGAACGGATTCGGGGTCATCGCCGCCCGTACCGATATATCCGTTCTCTAGGGAGATCTGCTCGTCGATTGAATTTAAATCGCATCGGACAGCGCAGAGAAAAATATTGTTTCTTCCAAGGGTACGATGTTTTCTTTTTTCCTTCCGCGAGGTTAACCAGGAACGTGATTAGCCAGAGACTTTGAGATTTTTTGATCGTTTGGTCTTTTGTTCGGTACGTCCAATGCGATAGAATCGCAAGATTTTGTTCCTTCGCGCAGTCGATTAATCCTCGTAAGGGTATGTTTTTTTCACTGCATTGCACGGGAAGTCCGCGAGCTCTTCGAAGGTAGATGTACCGCTTAATATCCAAGCGCATCAAGTCTACGGGAAAGTAACGAGTAGATATTCCTGTTTGAAACTTACCGTCCTGTACGTTCTCTTTTGACCGGCATGCTTCCCCGGACGACCCTCAAGGTCAACATGGACAGCATGAATAATGTCGAAGAAGTTCTCCACGATCGCGACTTTCTTGTACACTCTTCCGGGTGGAACGGTACCCTCGGCGCCGTTTAACGTCTGAAACCAACGTATGACATAGTTAAAAATTCAATCTAACTTTTAAATAGTCGAGTAGATAGAAAAAAGACGGACGATCAGTTGCGGGGATTTATTAGAATACGTCGCATTAATGCTTGTTGTTACCAACTTATTAAACTTCGCGACACCTGCCAATTAAAGTAGAATTACACTTTCCATTTGATCGATTAGTTTCTATGATAAACTTAAACAAAGAACAAACGCATTCTGCATGAAATTTCATCGTACAGGATATGTCTCCCTTTATAATTTCGAAATATCTGTTTAATTCGACGATCGTCTTCTATGTTTGCGCGCTTCGATGCCATCTAAGTAAATGGGTGTAACTGCGCAGCAAGTACGAAGAAGGTCTCTACCTTCGTGTCAGATGCACGCTAGATATCTACGGTTCCTTTACCGACGGATGTTCACGCTTTGCTATGGTCGGTAAGTTTGGCAACGTCGCGTTTGCCAACTCTGTCGTCGGTAATGCAGATTCCTATAGGATCCAATCTCTTGACTCGAGATCGTTATAACACCTCTTCGCAAATACCTAATTTCGTTAAAAGACGTTAAGCAACTTTGGGAAATCGTCGTACAGACGTTTCTCCGACCTTTCGCGTTATCTAATATCTAGAGGCTGAAACTTGTCAATTCATGTCGAAAAAACAGATAAACGGCGTGTTCGATTTTTACAAACTAAAATTGCCTGAAAAATCCTAACGATCGGCTTCTCAACTGATCTGACTTACGACAAACAACATGGAGATACCTAGCATTCTACGAATACGTCGTGCGTTTTCGTATCGAAACGATGGAATCGAGGGTTGAGAGAAAAAATTCCAACTACCTCGGAAACTCGATTAACCGCGGGACGCGGGTGGCGTGACGGTCCGCGGGCATGGCCGCGGTCAGATTGTTCGGACGAACTTTCCGACCTTAAGAAGTTACGGGCGCATGCGCGACATTATTGTATTTCCCTAAACACCTGTTGAAGGGTAAAGTTGAACTCGTGGGGGGTTTACGACTCGGTTAAGTGGCTGCGGTCAGGCGGGATAACAATGCCGATATCTAGGTGACCGCCGCCTTAAGATAACACGCGGTGCGCCCGATCGAACGACCACGGACCGCCCCCGTCTCTCCCTCCGTTTTCCTCCGCCTCCGCTGTAATTGGACGTAATCGTGGCGACGATCCCGCGCGTCTCTTCTTCGTCGGGCTGCCAACGGAAATCGATGCTTTCGCAAATATCAGGGCGACGCGATCATTCAATTTTAAGCGGCCAACCGAACGGAGGTGGATTAAAACGGAGCAGACCGCGTTCGATCCGACGACCGATTTTATCGGGATATTATAATACTGAAATATTTCGCGCTATCGCCAGCGGGTTACTCTGAAAATAAACACGTCTCTGGTGTGCAGACGCGACTGGCTCTGATATCAAATCGTGAAAAAATATTTTTGGACGAATCGGTTGAATTCGAATACGGAATTCTTGAGCGAAAGTATGAATACGTGGTAATCGTGCTAGATGTTTTACAATCGTTTGAATTCGCAACGCAGATAGCTCGTGTTGCGATGAACGAACGTAGCGATAGAGGTAAATTTAGGTTAACGAAAGGAATTTCGGACGAAAGGTTTTGGATATCGGATCGTTTGCGTAGGCGGATAAAATCTCCGATAATGTTGCGCGATACGCAAATATTTGTACGATGACCAGATCTCTTTACAGGTACTCGCTTATTTTACCCGCTCTACTTTCTAATCTAACGAAACTTTTGAAAATCGTGAGTTTCGAAGGTGCGCGACTCAATGTGAAAATTAGTTCGCCGCCTATCGTCGTTCTTGCTACTCCATAAACCAAGCAGATAGCCGCGTCCCTAAATTTCTCGACAACCAGAAATTTCATGCAGTAAGCGTCAAGAGACCGCGATCCCGATCCCTTGAAACCCCAATATAATCGTCGATGATCCAGCAGAGTACCGGGGTCAGACAACGTCCGGAGTCCACCCCCGTCGAGATAGCCTGTGTTCGATCGAAACGGGCGGAGATTAACCTACTTGAGGGAGTGTATGTGTCTTGCGTCCGCTTATGTAAACGCACACGGGGGTGAGTTTCATGGCTGAATACGGCCGAGCAACGGACAAGGAGAAATAGAGGGCGAGAGAGAGAGAGAGAGAGAGAGAGAGAGAGAGAGCTCGGCATTCTGTCGCCTGTGGATGGCCGTCGTGTCACGCAGTGCGTATTGGCATATAACGAGAGTCCACGGTCTGCCGCCGCATGCCTCCACGGGCGGAGATGTGTCTGGAAACGCGTCGATGTTGAATATGTATGCCACTTTGAGCCAGTCGTTCTAAGAGCTGTTTTAATGTTTAATACAAAGCGGAACGCGAATGTTCGTGCTTTGTTTTCCGTTAGAGCGCCGACGTTGGACCTTCGAGCGTCTTCTTGGCGCGGTTGCATACCAGCTTGCAGGAATTTTCATCGAACGGAGAAGTTTCAGCTCGAGATAAATTGATAATAGTTTGGATCGAACTCGATCGAGCGGCGTGAGTGACGTAGCGGCGAATCTGAATATCTGCAAATCTGCGAATCTGAATATCTGCAAATCTGCGAATCGACGCTGTTCCGTTTACTGACACTGATAGGCTATCAAGTTTTAGCTTTTTCATAGAAACCAAACGTTGGTTTTCTCTGATTTTCGTAACTTTCGAAAAGTCTCTCTCTCTCTCTACAAGTCGAAGATGTTAAAATCTCCTTAAGGGCGAAACGACGCAAACAACCAACAACATCTCATCGCCATAAATCCAGATTAACGCTTCCGCTCGTGCTAAATTGCGTTTTTGTTTTCGTGTATCGTATCGCGTAGCTATAGGCATCGCGCGTGCAAAAGGAAAATGAAATGCCAATAGCAACGAAAGTGTTAAATCACGGCTGAATAATTGAAAGTAAACGACCGACTCTACATATCGCTAGCGATATGGACCGGATTCTAATCGAAGCATCGATCCGCATTCCATCTCTATTATCGTCGACTACCTCTTCAACCCCTTCCACGTGATTTGATGTTCGCAGAACGCGTTGAACGAGCACGTCGTTATGCGTAGGTATGCGCGTGAAAAAGGTATGGGGAAGCAGGCCGGAAAATGTCTGGCGACGGAGCTCGAGAATAGAAGCGAGTCGGTGACGGCATAAATCCGTAGGAGGCGCGGCACGGGCCAAGTTTGCGGCTCAACGAAATCCGGGTATAGCGGGTGTTTTAAAACCCCACGGACCGCGAGTTTGCATTTTAAACGAACGACCGGTCGTCCGGTTTGGCGAGGAACGGGCAGGGACACGGGGGCAGAAAACAACGCGCGGCCGCCACGCAAACGCGCGGCGACGAGAATCGGATTAAAAAAAATTCACGGGGGACTCGCGGGCATCGAGACGCGCGTGAAACGTGCGTGGACGGGCGGCCGAGGAATCGGCTAACGGGTGGCCCGTTTCGAACGAGTTTCAAATTCCCCCGAAATCGAATTACAGCCGTTCCCCTTCGGTATAACACGGGGCTTGAATCGCATCGAACTTTGAACGAATCGGCCGCGCTGGAAAACCGAGACAATCCGTGAATAGCGCTCCACGCCTCGGTCGCACGGACAATCGAATAAACAGGATATTCGTTTTTATCGTCTATTAACCGTTCGGCATTTTCGAACCAGATATTCCGCGTTGCGGTTGTCCCTTTACGACGATCCTTAGCATTATCACGCGCACAACTATGTAGCTCCGTTGGAACGTGTGATATTTCTTGCAAAGAAGTAAAAAAGAAAAAGAAAAAAAAAGAAAGGAAGATAGTTGGAGAAATTGACAGTCAAGCGGAAAGATCAAAAAGAAACTGCGTAAGTCGTTTAAGAAGAATGGTCGATAGATAGGACACGCGCACGGTTTTACCGCATCCAGAGTAGAACAACGAAAAGTCGGTCAGCCAGGGAGCGATCGCGTCGGCTAACGATTCGCAAGTTGCCGGAACAATTAATAGTTGAACGAAGCGAAGTAAGTTATAAGTAAGGCAGAAATGCGTGGGGATCGGTCGAGATCCCCGAAGAACCGAGTAGGGTTAACGAAGCGCCGGCAAGAAACTTACCGCGGAGTATCGTTACCGTGGCGTCGTTTCGGTAACTTTGGATTACGTAACTCGCGCTGCACCGGCGTCAAGTGCTTTCGCAATTCGTGTATACGCGTGTAACGACGACCGTGACGCCGACGAACGTTCTGCGCGTCGATTACAATTCCTATTCCGACGTTTGTACCTCTCCGACCAACGAAACGACCACGCCACTTTCCATGCCGCTGTTTCGTTACGGTTCTCGATTAAATTTTAAAGTAGTCGACCAATGTGTATCTACATTCGGAGGAAGAGGATACGCGGGCGTGGAAGGAAATCCGTTGCTTCCATTCGCGAGTCACGAGCCTGAGACGTTGCTCAAAAGCATCTCCGATGCTCCGCTCCAAACCGAAAAATCTCGGTCTGGCAACACGACCATCCGGCAGACTCGCCGACTGACTCGATGACGCAAGCGAGCGGCCGCCGGCTGACGTCAAGAAGTTCGGGAAACGTTCTGAAAATAGTATACGCGCGTAACGCGCTGTCCTGGCACGCATCGCGCTGGACGAGCGGATCTAGGCGAGGCAGCGCGGCGGCTTCTCTAACGGGCAACCGTAGCCATTGAAACGGTCCTGAGGTGGCGGCGTGTCCGTTGCATAACAACGATACTAGGAAGCGGCGCGAAAGTGGCACGGTATCATTGCGGCCGGCCGTTAAATATTCTCAACGAGGTCGGATTACCTCCATTACGTGAAGGAACGACACGACTGGGCCGTTCAGGAAAGAGCCCGCGAGGAGTATACTCGGAACTGCCTCTTTCTCTCTCTTTGCCTCTTCTACCCTCCTCGTTTCTTCATGCCGCTTAACGGGTTCCGTGCCAATGCGAACCATCGGTGGCCAGTAATAGCGGACAGCGGATGGCTAGGGCGCAAAGTTCGTCAGACGAATGGAAACGTTACATATTTCGCAGCGTTGTTCGTGGGAGGCAGACGTAAGAGAGGACGAAAGGTTAGAATCGATACCGCAGTTTCGTTTGCGAATTACTTTTTTCCTAATCAAGCTAGCCAGGAAGTTCCACGTAGAGAACGAAGTGAAACGAAAATGAAACGAAGCCACGATATGTCCAGGTTCGCTGGATCAGCGTACAACCGCCGCCAGCCAACACTCTCTCCTTTCCAAATAAGTTTTGCATTGTTCCTTCCTGTTGCATCTCTGTGTACTACGCGTGTTACGTCCAAGTACTCGTTTCCCACGTAGTATCGCGGTTCTACCACGTCGTGCGCTATAATCGAAGCTCGTTACCGCGGCGAGGAGTTTCGAGCGACGCTGAAACGCTTGCTTTTCCCTCGGAGAATGTTTCTCGAAAAAAAAAAAAAAGGAAAAAAAGAAAAGGAAAAAGGAGGAAGAAAGGTGGAACAGGCCCGAAAGGAGCGGACCCACGTCGGAACGTAGAGAGTGCATGTATATACACCTGGATCTATCGGAGCCCCAACTATATCGACGTTTGTTTTTCGGATCCCGGCTCCTTTCTTCTGACCGACTCGGGTTAGTTTTCGTCCGACGGGACAGGGCGCTGGGAGCCAGGCCACCCAGTAGCCATTTAGATAAACGACCCGGCCCCCGTTGAGTGCCGCGGGACGCCGCCACGGAAACAAGTATACCCGTGCGACGAAAAACGAGCAACGAAGACGGACGTATGCACGCGTGGAGAAAAAGGAGAGAGGAGAAAAGGACTGACACGCTTCCAGACGGTCACAGGCTGCTGCCTAGAAGTCGGCGAAGAACACGAAGGCGCACCATACGAGATCATACCACGAGACTCGTAGCGGTCGTAGCCTGAAAAAGTGTTTGGGTTTCGGTGACGGAACAAAGAGTCTCTCAGTTGCGGATCCTACTTTCGCGTTCTCGTTTATTTGACCAAACCCTCCGCGCTCCGCCCTGCGTCTCGCGTTCGCAGTCGATATTTGTTGATCTTGCCTCGGAGCCCACCGACGCGACGTCTGCCGTCGCCGATTGCCTCTGTGATTCTTCTCACCGAATTCGCGGAGACGGCGTTTAGTCTGTCTTACGTTTGCCTGGCTTTCAATGGCAAGCGCGAGAGCGGGTGGCGATGGGGTGCGAGCTCCGATAGGGTAAATTGGTAATGCGATTTTCTCGCTGTACAACGATTTATTTTTGCTGGCTTCGTTCAACCGAGCAACGTTTAATCTCTTTCAATTCATTTAATTTCCCTCGATTCTCAATTTACTTTCGTAACCGAAATCCTGCAACGTTACAAAGACATCGTTCGATCTCGTAGAATTTACGCGATTGCCCCTGTTTCGAAATATCTCGTCAGCGCTGGATTTACGACCGTCGCTTGTTGGGACGCGACAAAGTGACAGACAACACTGGAGATCAAGATCTATGCTCCGGTAATATTCAAATGCAAATATCGATTATATAACGTTGTTCTCGTAGAAAGATAGAATAGCGCGCCTATTGAGAATTTTTAACAAATTGGCTCTCACACTCTAAGCTTCGGCTTCTGCCGCGCAGAAAAATTTAACGGTTAGATCGGCCTGCGATTTCAGCCAAGCTACGAAAGACCGACCGAAGAGGAGCATCGCCTGAGAAAGCTCTCGGAACGGGCTCCGTTTTTCAAGCGGCTCGTAGCAGTCGGTGATCTTGTTTCTCGTGGCGGTGTTTCTTTTACGAGCTGACCGGCGGAAGTCCGAGGTGGTGGTATCGACTTTCCTGCGGGCTCGTGGCATTTACAGACCCTTGGACGCGAGAGTATTCAGTTGTTCACGAACCGCTGGAATTTCGAAGAATGTTCTCGTAAAGCGGCCTCGCTACGAGAAAACGCTCTCTGCGTTATTCGCGAAATTGCTCCTCCCGCTAATCAGACGCTTTTTAACCGAACACCGTATCTTGGGAATTCTTTGCCGGAAACCTGCCCTTCCTCCACGCTTATATCCATTCCTCTCCAGAGATACGAAACTTTCGTCGAGGCTGATTTAACTACGCGAGAATCTATAGAAAATACCACGATTGCTCGAGACGAAACAAAGATGAGATGGCGAAATTGCTCGTTCGAGGAGGGTGCCAGCCAGCGTATGAAAATACCAAGCGACTCTCCACTCGTACGATGTATCGAAAGTGGAGCAACGATTAAACCAGATATTAATTTTCACGGTCCGATACCGCCAACAAAAATTTCAGCTTATGCGACTGAAACGACTCTTGCGACCAAGTAGACCGATAACAAAGACATTTTATCGTACGCAGTCAAAATAAAGCGTGGATTCGTTAAACGTGGGAGGTTTGTAAAGGAATATGGCGATAAGATAGGACGAAGATCGATCGCGAATCGAAGCGAGCCAAGTATCGTAGCGAATAGAGATCGACAGCCACAATGTGGGAAAAAAGAACAAAATCAAAGTTCGTTTCTTGCAGTCCGTTCGTTTTGCACGTAACAAAAGTTAAAGAACGTTGAAAAACGTCGGAAGAAGAGTAACTCGTATACGCGAAAATTACCAGTGAGATCGACCTAATTAAAAAACAAGAGGGGACTCGTGGACTTTTGCCGTGAGCGCTGATCTTATTCATCCAGGACGAACCGCATCGCGGTGGCTCGCTTAAAAATCCCCAGGCGACCCGGAACTTTTCCAGGAAGTCGTTATAGCTTGGCACGGTGGTTCGCTAATTCGGCGCAACTTTCCAGCATTTTTCGCAGGCGATCTCACGGAGGAACTGCTGTTTTATTTATAGCGGAACGCGCTTCGTTACCTTTCCGCCCGATTATCGATCCTCGAGACGCTTTAGATACTCAACATACTACGTCTCACTCTCTCCTCCCTTTGCCTCTCTCTTTCTCTGCCTCTCTTCTTTGAGGCCCCGTTACTTACGGTATTACTTAAAATTTTATCTTCTGGCTGGAAACGAAACGAAAAACAGGAAAAGAGGAAAAAGGAGAGAAAAAGGCGGAATTCCTTTCGCGAGTCGTTTCATCGCGGACCAAGCGACAGCGTGGACCGAGGGACGGCAGAGAGACAGATGCTCGAAAAAGAGAGATGCTCGCACTACGGTCGGATTCACCGTCAGTTCCCAAGGGTTTTTTGCGCGTCGCCTCCGCCTGAGTCGCAAATCGCGCGGTTTTATCGGCAGCAAGGCCATCCTCCGCTCGACACCTCCTCCTTCGCGTTAGATACTTAGGAAGCCCCGAACGACATAGACGCCCCCTCCTTTCCGGGTTGTTACGAAGCGCCACCGAAAACCCTCAGGTTCGTTCATTTTAACGATTTACTCCGCGCCTACGGTAACAACGGGGCGCTACGAATTGCAGTCGAGTGCCTATCCGTGAGACGGGGGAAGGTTCGTCGAAAGTTCGAGCGAATGACGAACGTATTATCTTCGGATAAAGAGAACTGGTGTGCGTGGGCAGCCAGATACAGCGCAATGTGATTAGAGCGGAGGTTGAAAGACGGACGATAAAGAGGCATCGGATCGTTCAGACTGTTCTTTGGACGACAGAGATCGTCGTGATTCGTAACGATCGATGCTATTTAGTATTTATACGACAACGACCGAATAAAAAATGGAATAAAACAAACAAGCCTTGCGTGAATTTCTGTCAAATGTGTCGTATTGTAAACATCACGTTTCAGTGCGAATCTGCAAAACCAACTGCCTATTGAAAAAAAAGCTGACCCGGGGAATAGCTGTCGGTGACCTTGACCAATGCAGCAATTCCAAATTACGCTGCAATCACCGATCAAATTCTGCTCGAATCGATAGCCCCGATGCATTGCCGCGATTCCATGCCAAACCCACGAGGTTCACCACCGAAGCCCGTCGACTCTCGGTGTCGTTTTCGCGTAAACCCAAGCCATTCTCCGCTGCAGTTACAATCGCGCTAAGGCCTTTCCCATCCTCCAGGCGGCGTCGATTCGCTCGTAAAAAGTCACGGATCTCGGATCTCTCCCTTCCTACGGTTGTTCCTCTTGGTGCCGGTCGTTCGTGGTCGTTGGAGTCGTCGACTCTCTCTCTCTCTTTGTCTCTCTCCCTCTCTCTTTCTGTTTCCCTCTCATGGATCGCTAACGACGAGGCGCGAATCGATAAGGGACCGGCGGCGCTCGGTCGACTCACAGCGAGCGAGGCGGCGACCTGGAATCCGACGGCCCGTGACCGGAAACCGATCGTGTCGGCCGCACTGGCCGGCCAATCATCCGAAAAGCCGCGTCCGGCATGTCTGCAACGCCGATCCCGGAAAACCGGAACCTCCGGCTGCTCCCACTACGCCTGCCTGCCCCGCCCTGCACGTCCGTGCCGTTATCAAGATACCGCGGAAACGTATTCCGGCCTGTCCGCGTTCATTATCGACACGCCGGACGTTTTACGGCACTTCTACCGTCGCGCGGCTAGGATTGATTTCCAGATTTATGGCCGTCGAGCTCGGCTCAGTCGAGACGAGTGTCCTGTTGCTCTACCGGGGATACCTTGCCGCAATTTCAACAGCTACGAAAGGTTTTTCACGATCGAGGAACGGGGAAGGTTTTTTTCGTCGAACGAGATTTTGTACGACGACAAAGGATACTCCCTACGTATCGATAGATTTTCAAAGTTTTGAGAAAATCGGAGATACCTTTGGCTCGATACCTTAGACACGCAGTCGTAAGGCGAAAGGAAAAAGGAGGAATAAATTTGTAATTTACGTAAAGCATTGGCTATAAGAAGAGATACGTCTCTATAAAATTGCGCGAGAAAAATTCTTCGTTCATGAATAATTGATTTTACCATATTTATAAATCTAAACGTTGATTTTAAACGCAAATCAGATCTCCTAACTTGAACTATTTAGCCCAAGGCAACTTTTTCATTAAAAAGTCATACAGGATCACACGACAAGTAAACTTTTTATACTTGGCGTAAATCGTATAAATAGACGAAGCCGATTGTAAATAAATCGCTCAAGGATATTATCCAAATAATGAATTATTAAAATCGGTTTTTCCGCGAAGATTGCTTCGAGGAACTGAACGATCGTAAGGACTAGCGTATTCTCAGTACAACACACGATGCGTGGTTCTATCAAGAGTTTAGGAAAAATTACACCAAGCAAACTAAAATATGTCATTTGCGGGACGATGAACAACTTACAATTCGACGTAAGAAAAAGTCTAATCTTATTTCTAGCCTGCGAACGTTTACGCAAATTCATACTTTTACGAATATAAAGAAGTGGAAACCTTGCCGACAGAGGCTTTGTTTTCGCGTCGATGTCGAAAGTCTATAGTCACTGGAGGTAATTGCGGAGCTAGTTAGAAGGCGCTTCCGTCTTTGCCAGAAGCAAACTCTAGGACCCTAAGCTCGATTATACAAAATTTCCAATCTCTGATTCTTAGATTTACGCGTTCCATTTCGATCGCGTGATCAATCGCTTTTCTACAAAGTTCCATTGCCGGCGCATTTTTATCCTCGGCGCAAGTACGACGTTACAGCGTAACAACGTCGGTGACCCGAGATCAAAGAGAAATCTGTGTGACGTCCATGACGATAAAAAGGAAAAACGAATCATAAATGGCATAAAAGGTAGAAAAAGTCGATGCACGTGCGTGCGATCGAGCAATGTAACGGAGCAGCCGGTACGTCGTACATCGTGTACGTCCTTGACGAACCACGACACGACGCTATACGTCACAAGGGGAGAGAGTTCCGGTGATCCGCCGTCGAAGAGACCCGACAGCGAGGCTAAACCGAATAAATTATTACGCAGGCTCCTTGGTCGTCGTCGTCGTCGTCGTCGTTGTCGTCGTCGTCGATGTCGTCGTCGTTACCGCCGTCGCCGACGCTAGCATCCTCGTCCCTCGACCCGTCCCGTCCCATCCCATCCCATCCCATCGGCCTCCTGGATGCCCTCCTGGATGCCCCCCTGCCGTTAAGCGTGGAGCGCGGGCCGCCCTCCAGGCACGAAGATTCATATCTGACTGGAAGGCCTGGTTCGTCGTCGTTCCCTCGGCCGTCGTTGCCGCCGCGGCTTCGAACGGGACCCCTGAGCCCGGAGCGGGACGGGATTCGGACAATACTTGGCCTGTCCGCGAAGGACAAAACTTCGGCATCCTCTGACTCTCCGAGCCGTTCGTTTGTTCTCCGTCCTCGTCGGTCGCGTACAAGCACCGCCGCGCGCGTCCCGTTCCATCGTGCGCGACGGCTCGAAGCCGCTTGCCGCGCGCGCGGTTGCCTGACAAAGACAAGTCGAGCCGACGCGAGTCGGACGAAGACAGAGCGAGAACGCGAACAGCGAACGGGGCCGACAGAGAGACGGTGTCTGCGTCAGACTGGAAGCCAGCGGCAAGCGAGACGAATAGACGGACGAAAGAGAAAGACGAAGAACGAAATACGGTGAGACTTGCCGAGCGAACGAGCCAACCGAACGACCAACGAAGAGGGAAGACACGCGTGGGACGAGGAGCAACCTACTAGAGGCGATCGTTCGGTGTTGGAGTCAACGACGACGGTGGGAAGAGAGTAAGGGTGAGATTGAGGAGCGGCAGCAGAGCACAGGGGCAAGAGGAATCTCCGGAGATTCCACGCATGGAGAGTCGTGGAACGGGGCAGACCGGGCTTGTTGGTTGCACGGAAGGCAGCTGCCAGCCGGCTTACCGCCGCCGCGCATTATACCGGACATGGGAGAGACGGAGACGGACGAAGACAGGGTACCGATGGCTGGAACGAGATAGAGATAACGAGACGAGAGGCAGCAGTAGGATAGAGCGACCGAACCAGGACGAAGAAAGAGGTAGCGCGTGCAGAGAGCCGCAAACGCGAAGGGGAGAGAGCAGGGGGAGGGCACGGCTGTCCCGTAAAGATCAACGCTAAAAAGTATACACGCTAGAGCCGCGCGCGGCCGAGTCGAACGGAACGGCTCCGTGGCCGAAGAAAAAAATGTGGAATCGCTGACGGGGCACGGGGCACGGGGAAAGGCGTACGTCGTGCTTGAGAGCTACCGAATCCGGACCGGAGAGGAACCCGGTAGCATTTTCGTGCCGTGCCGTGCCGTGCCGACTCTGCACGGGACCGGTAGAGAGACCCGTCTCGCCGGCTCTTGCCTTTCTCTCTTTCTCTCTCTTCCTCTCTCTTCCTCTCTCTCTCTCTCTCTCTCCCCGTTTGTCGGTTCTTTACTTTTTCTTCCTTTCCTTTCCTTTCCTTTCCTTTCTTCTTTTTTTCCTTTATGTTTTATACTCGAACGCCGAGAATTCGTGGCACGGAGTTCCTCGAACGCGAAGAAAGGCGTGCCGGGAACTCACGGCGCGGAGAAAATGTTCCGTGAAAATAGGTGGCGCGGTTGCAATCGTGCCGCGGTTGAAAGGGGCGATTAAGGGAGACGGTTGAATTTCTAGGATGCAATTCTTTTCAGTGTAAGATCCTTTTGAGAATGTTCGTTGAGATTTTTGTATCGATTGGACGGTATAATGGTGTCATTGTGAATATCGCGAAATAAATGATACCGGCACGTTGAGAATGTTCTTTTTTGCGATCGATGGAATTAAAGATGCTTGATAATGAAACTACTAATCGGCACGAAATAGTTTACGCGATTAAATTTACCATCGACGAATTTTCCATCCGTTTCGTTGGAAAGCTTTCGTTTTCTTCGCGCGTGAACACCCGCGAACATTTACAAACGCTCTTCTAACCCTTTCCTTTTTCACGACAAATAATTGAAATTTCGTGATAAAGAATCGGGGATGGAGTATGTATTACTGCGTTTAAAAACCTGTTGGGATGAAACGAAAATTGTTTACGATACGTTCATGGATCTGCTAAAACCATTTTACAAAATCCATAATTCAACAGGCTTCATCGAACTGCCAACAGTTCATTTACAATCGAACGTATACAGGTTATCCCACATACCTGTTGTCGCAAAATTTCCGAACTCCGCTTTATCTCTTTCTTTTCTTTTTTTTTTTTTTTGTTCTTCTTTTTTGTTAACACGGAGTTTATCAACTACGGCGTAAACTGGGCTTCTTCTCGCTTAAAATTTAATCATACCTCGTAGTTGGAACCTTCCAAAAATCTGCCAAGGGTCCGAGAAAGTATGCCTACCGGTATTTCGGAAAGTTGGGGCGAGCGAAAAGGGCGAAATTAATCCCAAGGATTTAATTCTCGATCGACGCGACGGTAAACGCAATTTTGTTGCTCGAGGCGGCTAAACGGCACTGGGAAAGGGGCCGGGGATGTTTCAATCTTGCCAAAGAAGAAAGGCAAGATTGCTCAAACGAACGATTCGCGGTAGGGTCATCTCGTGGCGGAAAAGGTCGCGAACTCTTAAACCAATTCTGGCAAGAAACGATTCGCGATGTTGGACGAGCACCAAGGAACGCTCGAGAAAAGAGAAACCGCGGCGAGTCGTGCAATTCCTGCCTTTTCTACCGCCGCGTCGTTGCTTCTGGGTCTGCGATCCAACGCCGAAGGCTGAAACCTGTCAAAGGAGGAAACTTTTGGATTTCTAATCCTCCGTTTACTTAATTGCTAGTAGTACAGCGTCGACGTTCTACAACCGTCGATGTTACGATGCCATTTTTGGTACTCGGGAATCTGTCAGACTTGGCGAACAGATTCGAGTAAACGAGCTCGTTCGTTTGTTCATTTCTCTGTAGCAACGTTGCAAACTCGTACCAGTGAAATATAAAAGTGCGTATATCCGCGTTGCATTACGATTTCGTCCCATATTTTTATTTCAATCCTTCGATAAAGGTCTTTACTTTATTGCTAGCTATAGATCAATTGCGAGTTGGTTAATCGTTAATTGTCAGGTAAATTATAAAAAAATGGGCGCACATTTTATACACCTTATAACTCTTTACAACTTCAACTCTTTTAGTCATAGACACAGGCAAAACTATTTCGATTACGTCAATTTCAATCTTTGCAGATGTAAATGGAAATGTACAGATGCATTGAAAACCAGAATATCTCCAGTTAAATAAATTACCACGTTCAAGATATTGGCCATCGAGGTGACGAGTTAACTCGTCTTTCTTAGTTGACCAGTTTGCTAGACCTGTTTTTATGGTTATGAGTACGAAGATTGTGCAATGGTATTTCGAAATCTGTCCTTCTCCTTTTCAAGAGAGTAAACGTAGAACGATTTTGAAACGTAGTCCTGTCTGATGATTGCAGGTGGAATTAAGGTGACTCGTGGCGTGGAAGTGTTTCCTTCGATTCCGTTCGCGTTTTACCAACGTAATTCTAATGTCTGTCAGGATATTGCTACTACTCTCCCAACTATTGTCGCTTGTTTCCTACTTGCGTCGCTTTTTGGATCGTCGTATCCGATCTTCTCCTCAGAAACCCTCAAAAAACTGTGCGTAAGTCCATGTAGCTAAAGCGGTTCCTCCGAAAGGATCCACAAATTTTTATCTGGTTACCATTCGTGATGGTCGATGTTGTCAGATTCCTTGCTTAAAGCTCGGTAGAGTTCGATTAACTCGTTAATATAAGTCGATCGTTCACGACGCGAGAGCGTGATTAGTTAAAAAGATACGAAATTTCACAAATAATTCCCTCTTTGAACAGATTCAAAATTCCATTAAGTACGTTCGATACTTGCAACAACGAGGGCAAAATTAGTCATAATTATATTCATATAAACGTATCCTCCGCTGTAATTCTCCGTTAAATTCCAATTTTTCGTATTCGTCAACAAAGAAACAGGCAAAGAGAGAGAGAGAGAGAGAGAACGACCACGAAAGCGTCCGTGCTTCTGTCCTTCGTAAATTCTTGCTGGCGCGTGCACGGCTGCCGTACGGTGAAAAAAGACTTCCATTGTGGGACGAATTCGCGTTTCCACCCTCGTACGGTGACACGGGAAGTCAGGGGCCACGGGGGTAGAGAGCACGATCCACAGTCGAGTCAACACGAACGGCATAAGCCCACCCCTGTTCCGGCCCGGTCTGTCCCGTCCAACCCTCTGCCTGTCTTTCTCTCGCTCCATTCCTCGTCCTTTTTACCTCCCTCTCGCTCTTCGTCTGGCTGGCGTGTCGGATTTCTGTTTGCGTTACCGTGTCACGCATCGAACCCCGTCGCTTCGAATTCGCCGCTACCACCATTTCACCCTTGCTATCCACCCCTGGACGCCTCCGCGCTCTTCCATTTCGATCGCGCGTCGCTCGTGTAATCTGGACCCTCTCAAGTGTGATTCCGGCTGATCCCGCCTTCGACTACGTGAATTATTAGACGGGCATTTAGGATCGGCGCGAGGGATCGATCGAACCCTCTTTTTCGCCTGGATACGGGCCCGCGGCCGAATGACGAACGACCAGCCGGCCGCCCTCACGATAAAACCGACCGGATCTCTGCCTAGCCCGACCTGCAGCAATTTCGAGAAATGCAGCCGGGAAGCAGATGCGACTTGAAGCTCGATGCCGGCCGTACATCGACAAGAGGAAGAAAAAGGGTTGCGCGGCGCGTCGAGTAGGCGGAGAGGTTGATGGAACGTGTGGGAGTTTCGTGGAAAGAGCGGAGGAAAGTTGACCTTTTTAATCGATCGAGATGTCTAGAATGGTGGAAGCAGTTCTTCTTCTTTTTGCGTTTAAACGGATATCGTTTTGCATCGAAGTGACGCGACGCAACGGTTGGCTGAATCGAAAGTGTTTAGTCGGCGTAGCGCGAAGGTGGATGATGCCTCGAAAAGGCGAGATGACTTGCTCTATGCGATAATGAAACGAATCGGTGTAATCGATGGTGTTTTCAGCGACTGCTTCTCACGAGTTTCTACAGATCGTTTCTTACTCTCGCGAATTTGATCTCCGAACTCGCAAATTAATTCGACGGCGGACCCTTCTACGGTTACGCGGGCCGTTGCGCGCTCGAACGATACCTCGTCGGATATGACGAACGATAATTGCAACAGAAATTATCGTAGAAACGCTATATCGAAATGTTTGAAAGCCAAAATAGCAATTGGCAACCTCGCTTTAACAGCGAATCCCAAATGTGCACGCATAAAACGCGAAAATGAAAATGAAAATTGAATTTCGATAGAATTTCAAAACAATGAATCGCAAACGTGAACGCACGAAATGCGAAAATGAAAATGAAAATGAAATTTCGACCGAATTTCGTAACTAAACCGGATCGAGCTCGGCAAAACCGAAAATGCCACGATCAATTGATAATTATGCGAAATAAGGCTGAAGTTTTTCCCATAGATCACGTCACGAGTTGTGCGTATCTTGTCGGATGTCGCTTTCTCGCTTTCTCTCTTTTTCGCAAGTTCAAATCTAACGGTTCGCTTGTGTCACTTTCTGAAATTGATCAAAAAATGCTGCGTTATTAGATTGCACCGAGGAAAGAAAAAAAAGCAGACTGTAACCCGATTTTCGCGATGCCAACCGTTTCTATAGAATTTAGAAACGGTCGAAGGAAATCGTCAAAGTATACGATTACGTTTGAATCGTAAGTATCGAAGCGGGTTTTGCGCGTGACTCGAAAAAGCTACGAGGCTCCGCGTGGAAAACGTAAAAGGCGCGGCAACGACCGCCACTGCACAGCGCGGTGCGGCAGTACGCATGCTTCCTCTTGAAAGGTTTCATCGCGCTATCCATCCAGCCGTTCATCCGTTCCACTCCAGCCCATCCCACTTCAGGATCCATCGCGTCTATCTTCTCGCGTTCCTCACGCGCTGCTCCTTCCGCCGCTCTTGTCCCGACGATTCTTTTTTCTCACTTCCCGTCGTCGACCCGTTGCGAACGGCTCCGCTTCGACAACTTTTCGCCGTGCCACGTACCGATTTCCGTTAACTCTTTTCCAATGAAAGCTTCTCGCAGGAATTTTTCTTCACAATTTTCGAATCTCGCGATCTTTCTAAACCGATCTTTAGGCCTATTTAGATACATACGCAATCTCTTTAACCGTAATCACTTTCTCGTCGATGGTCGATCATTATCGTGCACTTTCGTTTTTCATTGATTTTCCAACAACAAGAAACGAACGAACGACGTCGATGCTCGAAAAGGTTCTCGAGCAGACTCGCTCTATCTATCGTTTCTTAGATTTTTAAGCAAATGCAGAGTCCGCGGTCGAAATTGCTTTCGGAGGAAACGTTCTGTAACTTTCGAAGTAAAAGTTATCGTACTTGAAACTCGATTTTTGATCGTTTTCTGCGAACTACAGCGGAAGGAAACGATTCCTGGGAGAAAAGATACATCTGCGAGACCTGATTCGCGTATGTTGTCCGGTGAAATTGACTTACTCCGTAAGGAGAACTACTCCATTTCACAGATGGTTATTGCAAAGAGAAGGCGTACCAAGGTTTCTTAAAATTCTAACGAAACTTAATATCTTTTTCCGAATGCACGTATCAAGCACGTAGATTTTATTTGCAGGGAGACAAGTAGAGCGAGTGAAAACGAGAATTCTAGTCCGATGACTTTATTCGCATAGTCTTGTTAACTTTTACGCACACCTCCTCCTTGTTATTCTCGTTTCGTACGTAAGGACAAGATTTACCTGGCTCTAGATATTTATTCACAGAACTACAAAACGTAGCGCGAATGTCGCATCTGCAATTTTGTCGTGCACAAAGTACACTAAATAAACATTCAATTAGGTGTCTTGTAAGAAACAGAAATATCTTGATATTACGTGTGTCAACGCAAAATGTTTGACCAATGCGAACTTGGTTCCAGCCTTTTCCGTTGCACAGATCCTGCCCGTATCCTCTACGTAAACGTGGTTGAAGAAGCCGCGATTTTTCACGCGCGCAATACGTACTTTCGCGTAATCTTGGACGAGCAGCGGAACGCGCGTACCTGGAACGATAACCTAGAAACGGGGCGACGGCGGTGAATAGCGAGAGATCGTGGCTCTCGGCTGCTCGTTGGAACGTGCAGGTTCAGGCGGGGATCAACGCGACGTAATGAACGGGGGATTCCTCCGGTCGGATCTCTTTCTTTTTTCCTCGGGGAAAATGCCTGGCCGCGAGACGCGTAGGAAGAGAGAAGCAGGAAGAAACGGTGGCGGCGGGAAGCTGGGGGCAGAGAGGCGGAAGAGGTAGATACGGGAAAAAGGAGGAAGACGAGTGGAGCGCCGCGCCATGCCGCCGCGCCGGCAGAATTAATCTCTTACCGCGAAGCTCGAGGAAGCGGCGAGCCGCGCGCGGTCTCTCAGAAAAAGGAACGCGTTAAAACACTTTCCGGGAGCGCGCGCGATTTTCAGCCCGGCAAGAGGAGAAGAGGAACGAGCGAGCGAACGAACAAACGACACTCCACTGCCGCGTTTGAATGAAATTGTTCCGATGGAGACGTGGAATAAGCGGGCGACGAAGAAAATTGATACGCCGGAAAGCCGTCCCAGGAGGAATTTCCGGCGCATTTTCTGAACATCGTGGAAATAGCGTTTCCTCTTTTCTATGTATTCTTTTTTCGCCTCTCTCCTCTTTCGTGCCGTGTATCTTCGTCTCTTCCTGCCTCTTTTTCCCCCCCGACTTTTTTGTTTCTCCTTTGAGATAGATCGGGCGGAGCTCGCGCGCGGAAGGCTTCGAACGATTTCCGTGAATTACAGTCTGCTGAATATGACGATCAGGAGGTTGCGGGATTTTCGAAAAACTGAGAAATACGCAAAGGGTTCGGAATTTTTCGACGATATTCTTTGTCCATGCAATATGTAGTAATTTGTAGTAGATAAAATTTTATATATGTGATACTTTCGTTGCAGTAAAAAAACTATGACTCTCGAAAATCATGGACTATAACGCGAAACTCGTATTTTCGGTGCAACCAGAATATTTATTTGAACGTTTCAGCTACATGGAAACGATTCCGTTAATGTCACCTATTCGCAGAGATATAAAGATAAAGTCCGATAAAATCTATTTCTATGCCACTTCTTCACTACGTTATTAAATATAACGAGTCAGCGGTTCGATTCGTTTAACAATCGTGCAAAATGATGCGAAATTCTAATCAAAAAAGTAAACTGTAGGAATACGTACAAACTAATCCACGTATTAAAATCTGCATAAATGTAATCCACCATGGATTATACAGATTTATAATAAATAATTAACTTGATTACAAATTATATCGACGTCTGAATACGACGCCGAGAGATTTGCGAAACTTTCGCGAGCAGATCAGAATCTTAGTTGAACGAACGTTGCAAATTCTTCAAATTTCCGACTCTTTCTTTCGCACCTTGTATATTCTACAATTTCGTGAAAAGTTTCCATGACGTAAATCATAAACCTCCGCCACCGAAACTGCGACAGAAAAAACGAAGAAGGAAAACGCGAAAAAGGTAGGAGCGTAACATCTCAAAAATTCACGAAGCCGCATCCGTCATGAATCTCGGCGCGTCACGACGCGGCGCTGTCGAAATTACGAAGCTATCGGGATGGCACATCCCGAGGATGCAACAACGAGCACCGAAAAGAGACGGAACAACGGTGCTTTTCCACTCGCGTTACGCTCGCGTTTCTACGAATTTCCACGGTTCCGTCGGTGGCGGTAAGATTCGACGACGTCGGTTTTCCCCTCCCTCACCGAGCAATCAGCCGCATCGATACGGTAATCACCGGCTCTGTAGTTGTTGCCGGGTACCACGTTCTCTGATTGCATGTGGGAATATTAATCTCCATGGACCGTGGGCCGGCTTTACATCGGTGCGTGCCGGTAACGACGCGCTGCCGGATGGATTTTAAATGCTTCCCGCTCTGCCCCCTCGTGTACCAGCGTTAACATTATCTGGCTCGCAATTTAGAATATGCGCTCCGTTGGCTTCCCGGTAAGAAAGAGAAAAAGTGAACGACGAGGAGAGGTTGTATCAGTGATTCGCGTTGCGGCGATTCGACTGTGCGTCTACCGACGATTCGCCAGACGGGACACATTTTGTTTAGAGTTTTATACGCAGCTTTGCGAACGCAGAGTGGTGGGTGTGATTCGCAAGTCGAGATGGCAGTAAAGCATTAGTTAACCGGCTAGATAACTATTTCTAAATCATTCTATCGCGATCACAGCTGTCACACAGGATAGAGTCGTCAATGTCGTTTCGAATCATGTGATCTCTCCACGCCCATGACTCCGCGCGTTCTACTCTCGCTTCTTTGGGTGCGACGCAGTCTTTCGCCTATGTTCTTCGAAAATATAGAAAAATATGAAAATTACCCACGAGACGCTACCTCGTACGATCAGACAAATAGCAAAATAACGTGACTCTCTTTAAAATTAATAATAAAAAGATTCCTCTGGTCTTTGCATCTCGTTTCGGCCAGACTTGAACAAAATCTAACGTAAGAACATCTTCTCTCCACGAATCCAACGAATTGTTCGAACGAGAATCGAACCGATAGAACTATCATCGTATTCAACGATCGGACCGATATACCGTCGGAGAGCATCGGATTCGTTGTCGATATCGATCGCGCGACGCAAGGCCATGCGAAGAGCAGCAGCGAGAGAGCCGAAGATTCGCTCATGCAAAAATAATTCTTGACAATTTCGCGGCCTGTTCAATTACGGTCGCGCATATCGGATAGTTTGTACGGGGTGGCTTCCTGACCGGACAGCCGCTATGTCCCAGCTGCTGCCATCGCATCGCGTCGTTGACGTCGACGACGACGTTGTCGCCGACGGTGTTGCTGTTACTGGTGCTACCGGTCGGTCGCGTCGAGAGAGGAGGACGTCGCGCGCTTCGGTATTGGTATTGGTATTGGTGTCGGTGTCGGAGTCGGTGTCACTGTAAACGGCGATGGTGGGTGGTAGTGGTAGTGCGGTGAGACTGGTGGCAGCATAGCCGCTACTGCTAGGCGGCACGATATCGGACATAACGTGCATGTGGGAGTATGTCATTACCGTGACGCCTAGGCAGCGCGACGTGGCGCATTGTGTTGGAGGCCGGCGGAGAGGAAAGAAAGGAGGATGAGGAGGACTGTACGCGGCGTGGTGGTGCAAGAGGAGGGCGTCGCCGTTGAGGGGACACGTACGTTGCGCGTGCGCGCGAGCGTGTGTGCGTGCGCCTCATTAACCAGACGTTTGCGTTCGGCTGCCAAGGGTGGAGGAGGTGGAGGAAGAGGAGTCGGCGGAGAAACAGGCGGCAACGGAGGCCAGGCAGGGTCGAGCACAGCACGAGTCCGAGTCGGGCCAAGCAAAGCCAAGCTGCGCAACGCCGGGCCAAGCTCCAACCTCTGTTTCTCCCACTCTGCTTCACCCTCGTTGTTATCTCTCTTGCGCACTATTTCTGTGTCGCTCTTGCGCGCACGCTCTCTCTCTCTCGCACCAACTCTGGCTGACTATGTCTCTTGCGCGGTGTTCTTTCTCCGTCTGTCTGTCTGCCTGCCTGCTTCTGCCTGTCGGTCGGTCGGATCCCGCTTTCCCCCCCGTGTTCCCCAGCTCTGACTCTCGTGCGCTGTCTCCCTGCCTCTCACCCGGCTTGGCAATGTATCGCTGGCACGGGGAATCAACACACCAGTCGGCCGATTGCGGGCTGCTAAACGCCCGAAGCCACGATCCCGCAAGCGGCGACGTTTATACCGGGTGACCCCGAGGGCCGCGTTCGTTGCACTGTGTGCAGCCTCCGAATCGATCGTTCGGAAACTGTTCCAACCGATCGGCCCACCCCGACTTTCGAGACCACGGCGTCATCATCCGACGCTTACTTTCACTCGTTCTATCCTATCTTTTTGTCCTTTTCTCTCTCTCTCTCTCTCTCTCTCGCTCTCTCTCTCTCTCTCTCTGCCGTCTCTTTTGTTCGTTTATTCTTTCTTCGCAGCTGTCCGTTTCGCCGCCGCAGAGAGAATCGAACGACGACGGCCGAGTTGAAAAGGCCGGCGTCGAGGTTTCGGAACGGTAACTCGGTCCATCTGGTAACGGGATGCGCGAGATTCGCGAACGTCTTGGTAATCGGTACATATCGCCTCTTGGCACGCTTTACACCTTCTCACCCGTCTGCCAGTTGGGATTTTCCCGGACGCGCGGCTTATTGGCGGCGACGGATCTCCGAGCCGGACGTTTACGAGCGTGCTGCTTTATTGCGAACGATCTTAATTGACCGTGCCGGCAAAAAACTCGTCACTTCATCACGCCGCCTATCGATGCCTCCCTTCTCCGTCCCATTCGAGCCCACCTATACGTGCACGCCACGAAGAAACCGCTGGAACGAACCTCGCGCCGCCTTTCCCCGCCGCTCTCACGGCCGCGCAATAAAAGTCAGGCAACAAAAAAGGAAACGCTAACAAGAGAAGAAACGAGAGCAAGAAGGAAGACGGGCTGTAAAAAAGGTGGTGAACGGTGAAAAAACTGCGGGGAAAGGAGGTAAAAAGAAAAAAAATTCAGCAGTCCATTCCACGGTGGCCGCGCAATGGATTCACGGATCGCTGCATTACGCGCCCACGTTAAAAGAGTGCAGTACGAGCAATTCCAAGGCGGGCCCCACTCTAACCTTTTACATCCGCTCCGGTCCGGTGCGCGCGGTCTCCGTCGTCGTTGTCGTCGCCGTCGTCGTCGCCGCCGTTACACACACAGCGAGCCGGCGCCACGACGCCTACACACCCACACACACACACACACACGAACGAACAAACGATCCCACCGCGGCGCGCTACATGTTACGAGAGTGCCTCCGCCCCTCGACCCCGGTCTCGTTCGGTGATCGTTGTCGCGCTCGTCGTCGGGCTCCCACAGCCACCTCAAGTTTTACGATCCGCCGCTGCCGCACGCTGGAAGTTTGAAATTTCGCACGTAGGGTGGCCCGAAGCCACGGGACGTGGGACGTGGGACGGGGTTGGCGGTGCCGGTAGTAGCTACCGTCGCGTCGTCGAGAGAAGCCGTCGAGCAGAGTCTTTATGTCGGTGTGTGCGGCGCTATACACGGAGTTGGCCAGAGGAGGAGGAGGAGGAGGAGGAGGAGATCCGACTACGACCGTCGGCGGATCGCATGGAAGGGGATAGGCAAGGGGAGGGAACTGACGTCAGCGAGTACGGAAAAGTTAGGAAGATAAGAGAGCGGAGGCGCGAAGCGGGCACCGGCAAGCGACCGCGTCTCCTCTTCTCGACCGATGCACACCATTTCACGATACACATCGTCGACGCCGTACCGTGTTACAGCCACAGTCACAGCGGCGCGCACACCGTCGACTCCGGTTTCGTCTGCCTCTCGTGATTGTGCGCGGGTTAATTCGGTTGAGAGGGACACACGTTGGCTTAGGGGCGGGTGAGAACGCGTTGTGTCTGTAAAGAAAGAGGTGAAACGTGTAGCTAGGGGATGAATCCAATTACACGCAAACCTCGCACCTACGACCCATTACCTCGCGCCGTCTTTTTCTCTTTGTTCGGCCGTCTCTATCTCACGCTCCGGCTGTTGCCTGCCTGACACCGCAGCGTTTTTATCCGTGACTTTTTTGCCTCGTTCCGCGAGCAGGCCAACGACGGCGCACAGGGTCGGTGGTCTCGGGTCCATACGGCTTCTTTCTCCGGCTTTCTCGTCCTTCTTTTTTTCTCTCCTCTATTTCTCTTCCTCTTTCTCTTTTCTCCTCTCTCCCATTCCCTTACCCTTCGTCTCTTCTTTCCACCGTCACTTCCGCCCGTCTTGGTTTACTTGTATTCTAACTCGCTTACACGCACGCGGATTTGCGGTACGCCCCGATTATCCGACCGCCTCCCCCCCTTCTTTTCCGAGTTCCTCTCCGGCAACCATGGTGCTGCTAGCCAGGCTCCCTCTTTCCTACACGACCCGGCACAATTCCTCTCGTACACTTGTCCCTTTTTCTCCTTCGTTCGTAGCCGCGCGCGGTCACTCTCTCTCTCTTTCTCGCACCCACCAGTATCTCGCTTCTTCTCTTTCTAACCGACCACTCTCGTCTCCCTCTCCTCGATGTGGTTTCGCCGTATCGGCCTCTCTCTCCCACGACACGGTCAGCCGAGAGCCGCGCGCTTAACCGTCGCTCGTATTTCGTCGGCCGTCTCTTGGTCGGCCTCACACCACGTCGGCGGGGCAACAAATTCCGCGACCCTCCAATTACCCCAGGGCCGAGTTTCGTCCGCTCGTTTTTAGATTTAAATGTCCGTGCGCCGGCTTCTTTCGCGGCGCCACCGCGCGCGCTACCGCTCTCTCTCTCTCTCTCGCTCTTTCTCTCTCTTTGTTCTCCTTTTTCTGCCTTCCTCTGCCTCCCTCTCTCTTTCTCTCTCTCTCTCTCTCTCTCTCTCTCTCTCTCTCTCTCTCTCTCTCTCCCGCCCTTTCTGGCGTCGAACGCCTGTTGAAAATCGATGATCCCCCCGCGCTATCCCCCCGTCGCCGCCCAACGCTCGCTTTTTCGCCCGTCCCGATCAGCGAGAAACGAAACGGCCGCGAGAGTGGCTTCGATTACCCGAAGCCGGGTTTTACGCGGTTCGCGAGCCACGTTCCATCTCTTTTCACCTCCTACTTTCCGTCCCTTTCTTTCACTCCGCTCCCAATTCCTTCTCTCGTGCTCTGTTGATTTTGTTTTTTCTTCCCTTTCCCTTCCGACACGAAAAACGTTCCTTTTTCGTATGCGCGCGCGCGTGTATATGTGCGTTAGAGGGTGAGCGTAAAAACGTAGTTTCCTCGAAGTTAGCGGCGGAAAGTTTTACGGAGCTTTCCGAATTTTCCGCCGCGATTTTTTGCCGGTCCCGCTGGTACGTCCGAGACGGCCACGTTTAACGTTCCGTCGGTGGCGTGTTTTTCCACGAGTACTTGTTTCCCGATGATGCTTTTTCTTTATTTTTTGTTCCTTTTTCTTGGTTGCGATACACGGCCGAAACGCGTTCCACGTTGCCGTTCGTTAACGCAGTTTTTGGCTAGTTTAACGATCGTGTTGCTTGATTCGATTTTTCATACTTTCCGCTTAAAATTTGTACCTTTATAATGATATAGAGTACACAAGGTACGTAAGATGCGAACTGATGAGAATCGTAAGAAAAACGATGTTGAAAGAACAAGGGACAAATGCGAGTTAATTCGAAACACGATCTGCTCCGATCGAAACAAATCGATGCTCCATTCGTTCAATCGTAAATCGTAAGGAAGAATCGCGGCGATAAATAAACGATAAATAAATAGCGAAATAAAAGGTGGAAAGCCGTATTTCCCGGACGTCCAAGGACGTCGATAGGGTACGTAATTTTTCCAAAGCCGCGATTCCTAATGGATTCGCGACGGGCTTATCCTGTGACCGATCGGAATGAAAAGGAGCGAAACCGAGAATGAAGTGCCGACTCACGCCACGCTATCTGCCAGGACAATCGATATCGTTGTCGAGGGAGATAATTCCAGGCAGAAGGTAGCCGCGCATAGTGGCGATAACTATCCCCGCTGTCATTCATATTGCCGACGATATTATCGGCTATACCTCAGATCTTTGCAGCACGACGTCCGATAACGCCTGCCCGTTAACCAGTGACTAGGAACATACGTATCTGTGTATACACCATCACACAGAGGCATCATCCGGCCACTTGCTTATTTTTCACGCGATATACCTAACTTCGTTTCTAGTTCTTCGTTATCCTCGTCTTTATCATTGTTTCTTATTATTTTATCATTCTTCGTTATATCTTAAATCGTATAGAATATTCGCTTCGGTCATCTAAAATACATTTAATCGCCTATTAACAGTAAGCGAGACGTATATGAAATTTACAGTTCATAGAAGAGTGACAGCGTCTAGACCATAGCCAAACTTAATTTTATGCAGCGCAAAAATCAATTATATTTTATTACTCGTAAAATTATTCGTAAATCAGTTACAAGCCACGTTTATACGTTTCACGTGTAACTTTTATACAAAAATTGTCATCGAAGCGCGGACTTGAGAAGTCGATAAAGCCTTTGAAATACTCGGCGACCCACCCACTTAACGTAGCATGGAATTTTTAGTATCTCGACCTTCGCAGGGTTAAGAAGAAGCGTCTAGAACAAGTATTCGATCTCTGGATTCGATGTCTATCTCCGCCATCGTTCTCCGTGTAGCCGATTTTCCGATCCATCCGGCCAAGTAACAAGCAACAAAGGGCAAAAACAGGAAGGGCGGAAGGGATGAAAAAGAGGATGGCGCGCGGGAATTCGTCGCACGTAGCCGATCCTTAATGAAGAACAACGCGCTGATCGATACGCGCGGTTAAATCCTAATTTGCAACAGTCACGTGAACGCTGGCAAACATACTGCGGACGTTACGTCGTTGATCTGCGCGACCTGTGTAACGACACGGTGCTCCGGTTCGCCACAATTAATGGAAATTCTTCCACGACACAACCCTTCCGTCCCCTTTTCGACGCCGATAATGGATTTCTGTAGCAGACGGTTTGACGCAGTCACACTTGGCCTTTCCACTCTCGTGACCGACTCCAACAACTACCTAGCTCGTCGTCGGGTCAGATAAGCTAAGAATAGAGAAAAAACTTGGAACCTCCGTGCATCGAGAAGGTTATACGATGACGAGGTTTCCAATGACTCAGAGTTCTGAAATGTGCGATCGTGTGGCAAGCGACAATTCCTAGTTGATCGGAAACGATTATTCCGAATAAGATAGTCGAACCAGTCGAATGTAATTTGATGTAAAAGTTCTGGCATTAGATATTGCGATTTAAGTTATTCCAATTTATCCTACGACATCCGATTAAACGTAATTAAAAAGTCAGTGTCAGACTGATCTTCGTTTCGATATCGAAAATTTGTTTCTTCCCATTTTCGAAAATTCCTCTTGTTCGAGTTATTTTTCGCAAGAGGAAAGTATAGCGATTTTACCTCGGTTCAATTAGAACTGAAATAATGGAGATTGTATAGAAATCGCCTGCTCCTGACAGTCTACTCTAGCCGGAACAATTTACAGTTCCGAGACCTGACATTATTCCTCCAGTGATATAATGTTGCAAAACCATTGAACGTATAAATTTGTCGGAAAACGAATTGCCGACGCGATAATTCCCATAGGCCTGGAATATTTATCATCTCAAGTTCAGAGCTTTGATAACGCGCGAAAGAAATGTCGAGAATTAATTTTATATCCCTTGGTTAATATATAACACCCGAAGTATGCACCGAATAGAAGCGTCATACGCTCGCTCATACTGGAAGAAGCGATCTTAGGCGACCATTAGTTTTTGAATATAGAATAATAGAATAACAGAGGAAAATCATATCAACTTTATAAAATAAGCGTTCGGTGTAAATTCGATCGATGAAACTCTGGCGAGATTTCTCGTCCCATCGAGTAGTCTAACTTAAACCACCGTTATAAATATCCTGCTAACGAAAGACAGATAAAAGTAATCGAAGAAGCTTACGAAATTTATCTATCGCATATTCCACAAACTTATATAGCGAAATTGTGAAGCGAATTAATCGTGCGATTAACGCGTCATCCGGCGTCAACGAACGTACCAGAAGTGACGTTAAAAAACAGCAGCAACCGACGGGAGAAAAGGATGCCACGGACTCTCAATCTGGCGAAACCCGTTTAAACCGTCAGAATTCTGTCCCTGGGATGTCCTCGAGGCGCGAACGAGTAAATCGAGTTAGAACAATAAAACGCGAGCTCGCAACGGTGTCCTGCGAATTCACGAGATCTTTCGCGACCAGCTGTCATCCTATCTGGGTCGCTTCGGCGACGGAACAAGGGCGCCATTTTCCGGACTTGATTTTGATTTCCGCTCGTAAACACGCCGCAGTTTCAGAGGGAATTAGAGTGACTCGTCGACTCGGTCCAAGGGCCACGAAATCCCGGTGTCGCGGCTCCCATCTACTTTTCCCTTTTCATGGTTTCGGAAATGAAGAGCGGCGCTTCAGGAGATGCGATATCCGAGCCTCGAGGAAACCGTCCACCGAACGTCTTACACGGAAATTCCATCGTTCCATGGATCCAAGGGAAATTAATACGATAGAAAAGTCATCTTCGCCCGTGTCTTACGCGAACTGATCGCTTTCGCGACCCATGTCCGACGGTTCAAATTGCGCTTTGATACTTTGGTGTATATTCGATCGATGATACACGCCACGAATATAACTCGATATTAAACGAGAAAAGATAAAGGAGAGAGAATTGCGAGGACAACTTGGAAGGGAAAGATTAATCCGTTCTGGAGACACGAGCACGACGAGCGCGTTCCGCAAGATTCGCCGCACGAACCGCAAATTTCTCGCTATGACCGCGAAAACAGTTTGACCGTTCCGTGAAATAAACAACTCGTCGTGGCACGGAGGGCCGATTCGTGGACGGTTGGCCGAACAACAAAAGAAGAAAGCTATGGAAATGCTGGAATGATAAAAGAGCGCAGGCGAGGTGCGGCTAATTAGCCGTGGATACCGGATACCAGCCGGGCCGCGAGAAGTTTCACTCGACCCTCTCTCTCTCCCCTTCAGCCCCTTGCCGTTCTTAGCTCCGCTGTCTAACTCCATCTCCGTCTTTCCCTCCCCTTTTTCCCCTCGCCGTTCACTCGGCCGCGTTACGTCGTGGCGATCGTCGTCTCCGGGGAACGAGGGAAACGTGTTCCGGATACTCGACCGTACTTCTGCATCGATTGTCGACAGGGGTCCCCTCTCGGACAAATCGGAAGGCCTACGGACGCGGAATTAAGAATCGATCCGTGGAAAGTGTTCCGATCGGTAATCTCTAGGACGAGATCTTACTGAAATTCCGATGACGTTGGCAGTTTTTTGGTAACTTTGACGCAACTCGCTGAACGAATAAAACAGAGCGCAGCAGAGTCTACGGCGTTACACTATTTTCCAAGTTACGCGTCACATCGATGGATTTAATAGCTTCGGCGTGAAGTAGGTGCTGAAAGGTATCGGAAAATTATATTAAAATAAAGGATTATGTTCGAAGCTTACGACATCTGCGAACACCTGCTATCCTGACCGATCGTTACATTCCCATCGAAATATACGTATCCGCGGAAAGAAAATTTGAAAAGAAAAAGCGTAAATAAACGTAGATATAAATCGCTTGAAAAATTTCACACGGCATGGCACTTAGTTGTAGATAGGTAGAAAGATAGAAATGGATAAAAAACGAACTAATTTCTTGGTTCGAAAGCAGCTAGTAATATAGCTGCGCAGGTGTTGAGTACATACGCGGCATTTGGGATCGTGGAAACTTGTTTCGTGGGTAGTCGAAATAGGTAGAACTCCGTTTTCACACGGACGGAACTCGCGATACTCGGTTTCCTAGCATTTGGGGCGCGCGTACCGCTCGAGTATGCGGACTTCCATGTACGCGTAGCTGGAATACGCGCGATGCTTCCTTTCTACGTAAGTAGTTAGAGGCACATGCCGCTCCGTTTTCAAACCTTTGGGACACCCAGCGCTCTGTTTCAACGTAGAACGAACGGTATAATACTTCCTTTCCAGTCGGATCACATACGGCTCTAGTTTCAGGGATTTCTGATACCCTCTGCTCTGCTCTGTTCTGCTCTGCTCTGCTCTGCTCTGCTCTGCTCTGTTCCTACCTACGCGTATATACGTATATACGTAAACGGGGCTCGAGTTCCATTCAGCTTTTGTTTCGTTTTTTAACGTTTTCGATGATTGCACCAAAATAGAATTCCTTTTCGCGAAGTTAAATCGCGCAAGTCGAACTTTCACGTTTTTCTTTAATCAGCTCCTTATGACAGTCGCAAGTTACACGCGAGTATGTTACAATGCCGAAATCGGAAGTAAAAATGACATGCGATCAAAATTTGCTGTATGTATCTTTCATGAAATAGTTGAAATTGCTTGAACGAAATTGAAGCTTGAATCGAAATTCGTGTTTCATCCAAAGGCAAATTATCTTTTAACGTTGATTTTCCGTATCTATTCCTAACACGTTCCTCGATGCCTTAATCATATTAAAATTACATTAAACGATTGAAGAAATTTAGCTTTCGCGTCGATGAACGAATAAAGAACACTTTTAAATATCGAACGACCGAAACCCGCAGAGTTTACGATTTATGCAGAATGTCGCCTACTGAAATAGCAAAGGAAACGGAGAAAAACTTTTGATTATTAGTTCCTGCTACGCGATACGACAACTCGAGTTCTCAAAATTTCACGTAAAAAGATTCGCCTTCCGATCTTCCACTACGTTCGATTCGTTGAAAAATTTAAAAAGCCAAGAATTTCGTCGATAAATATTAAAACCGTGTAAGAAACTCCGTGCTCGAGCATCTGCATCGTACACGATCGTGGTCCACCGTGCACACCGAATCGATTTGTCGAATCCCACGAAGACCTGTGACGCACAAAGGGTTTTCGAAGGAAAAGAAGCCGTAGAAAGAAAGATCTTGATTACTGGCCAGAGACAGGAAACATTGCGAACGCTGGAAGATCTTGTCGCTGACGGGAACATCCTTGTATCATATAAAAATGTATGACAGCGAGGAAATGCTATTTTCCAGCCAGGAGAATTCCATGCACGAAGAGAACGAATTCCTGATGCTCGACGGAGTTCTGCTATCGATTACCAGCCACAAGGAGAGAGAGAGAGAGAGAGAGAGAGAGATGCATATCAGCGTAGAATCGAAAAATTCGCGTATGCAGGGCCGGTGTTAAGAAGTCTCATAGGATTGGAAATGTGTAAGAAATTTTGATCCGAACGAACCGACAGTCCGCTGTGCTACTTATTTCGTATTTATAGAACCGCCGACAAAATTGCATAGAAATTTCTCGTTTCTACTCGCAAGAATCCGATTTTGGTCCTTGGCGATAATTTGGAATTTTAAGCGATGTTTCGAGAATTACAGTAAATTCTACGTTATATTTTAATTTGCTAGGCATTGGATAAACGGTAGGATAGAGGTTAGAATAACGTTGTATCATAGTGGCACGTGATGTTTCGCCCTAAATACCAATTTCCCTTAGCACCAAGCTCAATGACCAGGTTGACTTCCATCCTTTCCTATCTCCATTTACGCGTACCCCAACTATCGAATTCATCGAACGACACGCCAAAACATCGCATGAAAAAAACGGTCGCTCGAATCGAAGCAATTCAAGTTCATCGCTTCCGTTTCGCTAAACCACGGTGCACGACCAAGCGCGCGCGCGGGGGTGTGCTTTATCCGCTGGAGCATTCGAACCGTGCTCGAATTACTCGAACGCGTCGAATTTTTCCAATAATTTCTCATGTTCCAGCGTCCAGTCTCGCTTTTCCCCTCCCATCGGTCGCCACCCTAACCCCGGGCAATGCTTGACTCGGTTTCACCGCGCGCGCGACGTGCGATCTAAACGCGTCGCTTTAAATCGTGCCGCGGCGTCAGCCGCGGCGAACAAGTGTCAACCGCACCCAGGAACGTAATCCAACCCCACCTCTCCCCCGCTCCAAGCCGCTCACCGTTCGTTCACGCTCTCTTTCTCTCTCTTTCTCTCTGCGACTCGCTTCGGGATAGCCATCAGCGCGACGGGACGCGAATCGGGAGCGACGAAGGGAGACGGCGACCGTACGCTCTGGGATCCCGTCCGTGGAAGGAGTTTGGGAAGTTATTTGTAGGGAAGGGGGTCGTAGAAAGGGGTCGATACGTATCGCGATTTGCCGGGCGGCCGGGTTATCGGGCAGAAACGAGGG